>NC_045638.1:22333179-23560306 GCF_009829145.1 Chiroxiphia lanceolata
GTTTTCTGGAGCAGGTGTTCATAAAGGCCTATGGAAAACTGCTAAACTTCTTTTTTCAGACATGACTATGGCACATAAAGTAAATAGTCACTCTGGTATGCAAACATACCTAAACTAAGATAACTACATGACAAAATGTGCTTTGGGGTATATTTTCCCGTGAGGCTGGAAAGACTGTTATTTTACTATTTTGCAGGTATCTTTCACCACAGCTGAAGAGAAGATGAGGCAGACAGTGGAAACCTGTCTTATAGCATATTCTGCCAGAACTTCCCTGAGGGAGCCAGCAAAATTTTCCAGCTGGCCCAACACCTGACTTTCAATAATGATTATACAGTGGCAGAAGAGATACTCTTAGCATGCAGATAGTGCCAGATCTTCTCCTGGTTTGGCTGCATCCCAGAAAAAGAGATCTATCCCAGGAACCATAAAGAGGATGATAGCACTATTTTTAGTCTTCTTGGATGGTGTATATTGTATGTAAGCCAGGATACACGTTGCTGGGCAGGACTGTGACCAAGATGAGAGAAGTGGCTTGGCACATGGGTAGACCCTGGGCATGGGCCTGTATTGACCTACAAGTGTTGTGCCTTATCCACAGCATGTGAATGACACGTCCAGATTAGTTTTCTATGTATATTCGTAAGTTAACTAAAACTTGGCTTGGGTATGAGACAGTTTCCATGTGGGTTTCATCAATCTCTTCCTAGCCCTTTGCTATACTCCAAGATCATGCACCGGTTTAAATTAGAAGGGACCTCTGGAGTCATTTAGTCAAGACAGGGTTAAATTCAAAGTTAAATCAGGTTGCTTAGAACCGTAATCAGCCAAGTTTTAAATATCTCTGAGGACAGATTCCACAACATCCTGGGGCAACCTATTCCAGTATTTAACAAGTTTTTTGGTGATGTCACTCACTGCCACATTTTCTCCAGTCAGAATTTCCATTTTTACAACTTGTTGCAACAATTGGTTCTTTTTTCATTTCTATCTGAAAATAGTTCAGCAGTGCTTTTTATTTAATCACTCATTAGATACTGGAAAAGAGCAATTAGATCTCCCTTTAGCCTCTTTTTCCTCAAGGCTAACCTCTCCACCATCTCTCTCCAGTTTATCAATATCTCTCGTGAACCAGGGAGCCCATAAGTGGTACAATATTCAAGATGAAGACTCACAAGTGGTAAGTAGGAAAGAAAAATTATTTCCTCCAACCTGCTGGCTGTAATCCTAATAATGCAGTCCAGCATTCAATTAGCCTTCATCTCTGCAAGCGTCCTGGTGATTCAGTCAGCAGAGTCTTTTTTTACAGTGCTCCTTAACTAGCCAGTCCCGGCCTGCATGGACACGTGAGGCTATGCTGTAAGTAAACCTGTGTCCAGCTGTTTCTGAACTATCATTTTGCTTTACCAGTGTGATCATGGGTCTGACTCACTACGTCCATTTCTCCCATGATCACTGGAGCATTGAAAGCCCGTGTTGCTGTCATTGTCACTCTCCTGCTCACTCTGCGCAGACTGTGCTCTGTTGCAGTAGTGCAGCACCCTGCCTGGGCAGCACTGGGTCACCTGTGCTCACCCAACTCACTTTCTATGGGGAGGAGCCCTAGTTTAGCTGTCCCCAAAAACAGGCCTCATGAAAAGAAGCCCTTGACTTGAACAAGCCAAAGTCTATTCTGCTGAAATCTGGGATCTCCTGTCTGCAGCTAGTCTTACTCCATTTCCTCAGACTCTTAGGTTTTACCATCTCATAGTTGCTTTAGTCAAGGCTGTCATCAGCTGAACAGTTCTTTCTTATTGGTGTGTGCATAATACATCCTCCAATGCATTTCCATTTTCGTCCTTTCCAGCATAAACATTTAACAATTGTACCTAGTACACTCCAGAATTTTCTGTGTCAGCATGGATTGGAAGTTCAAAGTCTCCTATGGAAGAAAAGCCTTTCCTTAGCTTTCAGCCTGGAGAGGGACAGGGCATGCAGGGGATGGGAAGCATGGGATAGCTGGGCAAGAAGGCAGTAGAGTCATAAGCAAAGCAGCAGAGGGAAAATCCATACCCAATCTCGAGCATATACTCAAACCGGTGCTTCCCAGGTGCTACGATTATGGCTCAGATGTGTTCCAAGGACAAAACAGTATGGAAACAGAAAGGAAACTTGTCCTTGGGGATACATCTAAGACTATTGAAAATAGGCAGTGTACACATTGTCACAATGTTAAATGCTCTCCCAAGACAATCCAGGAGACTACTGGTTGAGTTCAGGTTACGTGAGTCTGAGTCAAGTGCTTTCACAGCAACATGGTCATTCCCATGCATTGTATTGACTTCACGCGATTTTTTTAACATTGTGTTATCCCAGTTAAGTAATAACTTTTGTTATTGAAGTTAAAGTTGATAAGAACTGACTAGAACTACTTAAGAAAGCATGTACTAATGAATGGTAAGAAGCAAACAGCAAAACTAAGGAAAACAACAATTCTTAGTATCAAAGGTCATTTCCTAGCTCTGTAGAAAGTAAATTTCTTCTATAATTTGCATGAACCTCTGCAGCCCTCATTTTCTTCTTTCAGAGTTTCTCTCTTAAACTGTCAGACAAAACATCAAAACCATCAAAAAAAAAATTGAGGAAAAATGGAAAAAAACCCAACAAAACCCCCCTACAAACAGAAAAAAAAAAGACAGAAAAACATAAGATTAAAAAAATTACATGGGGTTCTAAATCTAAATATTCTTTATTTCCTCCTTTTAAATATTGAAGAACAAACTACCTGTTATAAGACTAAAAGGTAGTACAAAGGAACTCAACAAACCAAAAAATGCCAATGATAGGTTACTGGTATATTTTCTGTTATTTAATGCTTATACAGTAAGCATTAAATAACAGGTTTCAATAAGGTTTCAATTCTTTCTTTAATTCTTTTTACTTTTTAGATTATACTTCTCTTAGATTTTTGAACCTCACTGCTGCATTTTAATAATTCTATTTGCTTTGTATGTTACAATACTTGTGATTGAAACTATAAGTGATTTGATAGGAAAATAAGATATGTGTTCCTGATTAAAATGTTGAAGAAAAGAAAATAAGGCAAAATTAAGCAGCCTGTTTAAACGTTAATGAATATATCAGACAGCTTTTAATTTTCTTTCTTCATTTAAGCAGACTATGATGACAAGTCCATTTACACAGTTTCCTATTGCAACCCTGAACACAGATGCTCTTTACATTAAGGCTACAAAGTGGAAAAACAAACCAAAAAGCCATGACAGTAACACTGTCCTACTCTGACAGTTTAAAAAAGCATGCATAGGTGGAATGTAGGCTATTGCATGAAAGCTCAGGCAAGGTACTAGCACGAAGGAAAGGTGGGAATTCAGGTTATGTAACAAGTATCTACTGAATAAGAAACTTAAGATACCTTTATATTCAATAGGAGATGTGTTGACAGTTTTAGAATACGACTCATACAGCCTATTTCAGATACCTATTTGAGGATGATACAAAACATAGTCTCTAAACAACTCTTTCTGCTAGCTAAAAGCAGAGACTAACACAATTATTCAGTTGTAGATGTCTATGTTTAACCATATGAGCTCTATCCAAAAACTTGGTTTCTTATTCTATTGACTTTGACGGAATATGTAAAGGTTCTACTGATTTCCTTTGCCCTTTTCTAAAGCAAGAATATTGCTCCACAACTTTCCCTGAGAGATTTGTTATATTGCATTAAACAGGATGAGACATAGCTCTGGCCACTCCTCCTGTATTGGCATGATGGTTTGTGATGAACAACATATAAACCATTCACATTTCCACAAAGAAAACCATTATATGTCCTGTTAAAGTCAAGTTTCCCACAGTTTCACATAAGAAAGCAAAACCTGCCCTTTGGTTGTACTTATTGGTTACTCTAAAATAATAAATTGAATAATGTCAGGTCACGTTCCTGGATGCTGAGATTCAAACATCCATGATCTTATATTATTAGAATGGTCCCTGGCATGATTTTTTGCAATGGACCAAAAGGCATTCTCACAGGCATCTTCTGGACTCATTATAGGAGTTAGCAAAGATGAGGGATGATCTCAGTATGCAGTCTGTATGCAAGTGTCCTTTTTGGGGAGTTAGGAAAATTCAATCATACAGACACAGGCCAGTGCATGCCAAAGGATCTAAATGCTAGAGAACAGTAAACGTTCCGGAAATATTTGTTTTTCTACTGCAGACAAAATTCAACAGCCTAGGTGAAGGAGTTCATATCTGTGCTTCGTGTTAACATGCTTGTCAATATTTTTCTTAATGGTACTAAAAATTTTAACTAGAGATAAGCTTCTTCTCTAACATCCTCATCCTCCTGCTTTATTTTGCAGCAAGATGGCTGATCATAAGGGAGAAAGTGTAAAGTCCAAACCATTCGGTTTAATAATATTAAAGCAACTGAATAAAGCAACTGGGAAAAATGTAGTCTGTAGTAACATTTCAGCTTCAAAGCAGCCAAGAAGGGGATAAATGATAACAAAAAGGTGCATCACAAATCAATGAAGTTTCAGTAAATCTCTAATAAATGTAACTATCTCTAAATAGGACCACAAAATTATCACTGGAGGAGAAGATTATTGAGATTTAGGCATGTTTAACCTGAAAGGTAAAAGCTTCAAAAAATTATCTATGCAAGGGCATAGAATTTTTGTGTATCTTTCCAGGTTTTTTATTCTTTTTTTTTCTAGCTCTCTTTTTTCTTCTATTCAGATTGAATTGTGTAAAATACTTTCTGTTAAATGTTCAACGCATTCCTAAAGAAAAGTCATTACCATATACTGAAGTGTTTTTTAACCACAAAGCAATATGTAAAATACACCTGAGATTAATAAAATTATATTGTACTTGGGGCTACATCTTCACTCTAAATAAGTAGTGACTGTAATTAAAGGAGCAAAAAAGGTAAATGAAAATGCAGCACAGCTGTTACTTTAGTTCCTTGGACTCCGTGGTTTGCAACAAATCCTGAAGCTGTTTCCTAGAAGCAGCATGTAGTTTTAGGTTGTCCCTAGCACAAGGAAAATAATGGTGTTTGGACCTATATTACTTTACCATAAATAAATAGAAGTCAAAAAAAGACAAGGATCTGGTCCCAAATACAATTACACTGTCATCTTAGCACGTTTCTCATTCTTTCTTGTTACCAGCTCTATAATTCCTATAGAGTTTTTTACTTCTTATATAGTTTGTTATGAAAATCACTTTTAGATGAATACTACTTGGTATCTAAAACATAACAGATTTGACTCCACTACGTGAAAATTAAAATCATGTTGTACTATGTAGATGTTTTTATTTCTTTCACTATTCTAATCATGTTTTGGTATATTAGTGTATTCTTGACATTAGAAAAAAACCCCTTAATATTAAAATTGATTTACAAATCTTTAAGAGACTCCTTAGTGTTTTACATCTGAGGCACTTCTTCCTCTTATCAGATCATAGAGATCATTCTTTTTTTCCCCTCACCTCTCTTATAACAAGAGTTTAAAAACATCTATAACAGGAGTTAAAAAAAATCCAACAAAACAAACCTTTCTAAGAAGTGTATTCAATCTGTTACAGATTATCTTTTTGAATGAGATCAAAACCAAAAGGAAGGAATCTATGGTTTAAAATACTAAGCACAATTTTCTTTGGCATTAGAAGGAGTGCTACATATATATATGTATACATTTTTCCTAGGTAAAATATTAGAAGCAGAAATATAATAGATAAAATTAACCAGACAGTAAGCATTGTATATCTAATGAGATATTGCTTAAGAATTGCATTTATTAATAACATTCATAACATTTTTAATAAGCTAATGAAAAAAGATACATTTATTTTACATACTGTATTTTGAAACATTCTAGTTATTTCTACAACACAACATATTTATTAAATAATTAGCTGACCGATGATGTGTTCATAAGAGCTTAGCTACAACCCAAGAAATAGGAGTTAATAAGCCTAAACGCAGAGATTACCTTCAGTGCTCACCATCAAGTTAGTCTGCAAGTAGTGCATACATACTGTGTTATTAGAAAAAGTAAGAATTTTCTAACAAAATATTTTGGATATTCTTTATGATATTTCTCGGTCCTAAAAAGCTAGGTCATTCATCTCAAACTCAGTGTTACCAGGTTTTTTGGAAAACAACAGTAAGACAAATTCTTTTACTCGCTTTTTGTAAAATACTGCCAAGAACTTTTAGCTTGAGCGAAACATATTTTCATTATAGAGTTACATATTGAGCTTTAATTTGCCTCCCATTCATCAGAAGACATTCCAGTTAAAACGTGTACTCCGTTTTCTGCAGCCAAGCTAAAACGCATCTTGTGACGGTTTCTTTTGCACCTGTGAGACATGGTTCTGCATGGCTATATCTGTTGGGTATTGACATTTCCAGTTTGCAGTGACTAGCAGATTTACAGACATTCTGTATCTGGGATATGATTTGAAATATGTCTCTTTCACCATATTTTGCCATATTTTGCTGTTTGTCACAATACCCACTGCTGCAGAACAAAATGGTGAAGAGGGGACACAATGCTTCCATACTAACCTTCACAGCATTGTTAGGATATTGGTATGGACATTCCAAACCTGTGAGGAAAATTCTAGATGAAAGCATTAGTCAGAGTATTCTGATTCACAGAGAGGTTATGATGTCCAGTTCCCAAGATCTTCACTAGAGATGCTCAGTTTCTCAGCTTTCTGTCCTGCAGAAGGTTAATTGCAATATAGCTACCCAATTAGATGCATACACAAGACTTTAGTAATACACAAGAGTCACAAAGGACAACTTCAGAAACTCACTGGACTAAAAATCATCCTTCCAGATATAATTCATCAGGATTTCCATAGACATTATATTTAATACAGCATGTTTAGCTCTGAAGCATGGGGCAGCTGCTTTGGTATATATTTATCTTATATTTGTTATCTGAGAATATTGTCCTTTACAGCATTCTTGCCAATTTCATCATTTTGTATGCAAAACTTAATGAACTGCATTCATATAATTTTCTGTCTCTGCATGTTTGGTAACAGAGGAAGTTGCTTCTTTTAAAAATGATATTCCTTCAAAGTCTAGCAATGTGGATACTACAAACTATGATTCCCATGATTTTCCTTTATATCTCACTTTCTCATCATCTTGTTAAGTATTCTTTGGCAACCTGTTCATTAAAAACACACAGAATGTAACGTCCTCACAAGAGAAACAAAGTTAATGAATTTTCCTATGAATGTTTTTTCTAGGGTTCTTTTTTATTCCTTTGTAATATTTTCTCACAAGACCTAATTTTTTTGTTTTCTCAACTGGTTTTATTTTCTGATGTAAATTAATTTTTCTTCCCTTTTTCAGTGTTCATTTTCAGTATGAATAAAAGCTACAAAAAAGTTTTAAATAGATATCTCTCTTCCATTAATTGCTATGAGTCTTGTCAAAATTTCTTCTGATGTTTCTACTGCAAAATGATGGTTAGAGCTTTCCATGATTTTCCAGGGATTATAGTGATGATAGTCCCTTTACAGCACTAATGGAGTTTCTGGCAAAGTAAGTTTTGTGCAGACTGTTGTCTGATCATAGTTCTTGAGTCTTCAGCTTAAGTCTTTTTTCCACATTTTCTTGGTTTTTGTTCCCACTCCTTTTCCAGTGCTGTGGGAACCCCCCCCCCCATCTCGCACAAACCCAGAGAGAAATAGTGATTTTGCTCCCTTTACTCTTCTAGTTCTTCCTCTAAAATCTGAAAATACATATTGCGCTTTTTTTCATATTTGTTCCTCATATGCACTAGAAGTATGCTTGTAATACAAACACTTCACATTGTAACTCTTTGATAATATCTATTACACTAAGTAGAAAATAAGAAGTCTGACAAAAACAAGAACTCTGAATGGAAAATGTAAATTACAGTGGTGGAAGGATGAAAAGTAGTCTGATAAGCTGAAAAGTAAATTACTTTGTCTTAGCATCTGCCACTTTGTGTATTGAATATAGCTTATAATTTTGAATCTTGGTATAAAACTTTAGCCAGTGAAATGTTTACTGGAGGAGGAGGAAAGACGCATTTTAAACTCCGCTAAAAGGTTGTATTTTTCCTGATCCTCATACTTCACTATTGCACCTCCAAAAACAACTGTCAATAGAAAGTGAATATTGTTGAGCAGTTATACTGATGGTTTTATCTTCAGCTATAAATATTCTCTCAAAATGTAATTTCTGGGTAAGATCAGTACCGTTTTATCAGTAATTTTTTTTGTGTGACCATATCTTGACTAAGGAATTTGGAACAGAGTGTTTCCTTCTCACTAAGTTAAAATTAAGAACTGTTGCCATTGGAGCTAACACAAAAAGCCTGAATAGATGAGAGATTGCACTGTCATTTGTCATCACCATGTGATTGTGCATCTGCAGTCGCCATTTGAAGATTGTGTTCGAGACAGTGATTATGATCCAAAGATGCTGGGGAACTGAAAAATTTCCAGTTCAAAGAACATTCTCTGTGGGATCTTGAGGTTAACAGCAACCCCTCAAAGCCCCACTTCCATCATGCTTGCTATAATGTCTAGCACCTGGAAATCCAACTGGGGACTTTCAAGTTAAAGACTAACAGTTTGACCTTTGGTGAGATTATATACTCCTAGTGTTTTTAGAACAAGTAGGAGGCGACATTAAAAACACCCTTGAATGTAGCTTTCACACAGTACATCTTATTAAATAAATCGTATCTTATACTACACATTTTCCTCTATGATTTAACTATTTTCAGAGAAGTGGAAAAATCTATTTTCTGTGATTTCCTCTACAGTTTCCAGTGATTCTGTGGAGTCTGACTACCCTGATTATTCTTTTCTAAGGTGTGAAATCACTGTCAACACAGTTACATCCTCAGGGCCAAACAACCTAAACTTGTCATCTACTGATTCATTTGATTGAGACTGTAGTATAGTACTTCTTTCTATCATATTTGGTATAGAATATCCACCTTTTCTTCCACAAAGTTTATTTTTTCTTACCTTCTGGCATATAGTCCTGCATAAGGTTATCCTTAAAATTTTCTTGGCAAAGCCTTAAGCCTTTTCAGGTCTGGATTATAGAATTCACTCATGATACAAATTCTTATCTCTCCAAGAAGTTCCATACAAGAGCTTAGCACATGTCCAAGCATTTGTAGTCCTTCCAACTTTTATTTCTGTCATAAAGGTTAGTATTCTGTACATACAGGTGACAACACTTTTATACATTCTGAAAAGGTGGATAAATGAATATGCAGCATTTGCTGGAACAGTTGCCTTGGAAAATAGGTGGCATAATTTTGTATTTATAGGCTCGTCTAATAATTAACTCTTTGTCTTTAATGAGTACCACCAAGCTAATGTTAGATTAAAAAAAATTACTTCATCCTTGTTGCAAAAAACAGTCAAAATAAGTACTTTCCTCAACTGCTTTGTGTAGAGGTATTATTTATAAGGGCATAAAGGACTAATCCCACTTTCATTGCAGTTCCAGTACTAGTTGTGTGAAGCAAACACCACAGCTGTGTTTAGTCCACACCGTCTTCAGTCTCTCCTGCCCCAGGGTACAGTCCCTCAGTAGTGAAAATACTTCCATAGTCAAAACCCTCTGCTGATTTTGTAACAGTAACATCCCTGCACTGCTATAGAATGCACAGTAGTCTCTCTCCTTCCTCTTAGTCTTCTCTCTGCTTAAGGTACTAAAGTCAGCTGGCAGTGGTTGCATTTATGATGTTGCATGCTAGTCTTCAGCCTTTTGAGCAGAAGGTGCATTATACATCACTGTTTCCAGAGGCAAAAGTTAACTTCCCTGTGGTGCTAGAGCTCTGGTCAATCCTTTTAAACACTCTAAAAAATCTGATTTAGCTCTACACTATCTATAAGTTTATGCCTTTCTCTCATAACCTGATAATTTTCTTGAGACAGTACTGTGTCTGCAGCTTTGGTTTTTTGTTCCTCTTTTTATTTTTTCTTAGACTTTATTTTTGCTTAGACTTGATGGGACAACACTGGATCATATGTGAAGATTTCTATTTGTAAAGGTGACATGAAACATGAAGAGGCTGTGTTAACACCTCTCCAGGAAAAAAGTACATGCAATCCTGAATCTTAATTCTATGCTACTAGAATTTTGACTGAAAGTATATTTAAAAATCATCCTAGACATTTTTATACTACTCACTAATATTGAAACAAATATGATATATATGTAAAATAGATATAATTAAAAATGTTCTAAAAGTGGTAAGAAATTGCCTTCTCAATTTGATGGACAATGCATAAAGCCCTCTTTTGGTTTGATGCTGCATTTTGTTATTTGTTTCTACTAGTCTAGAATAGTATTGGTACTGTTCTGTCTGTTAATGAGAGGCTGAACTGCAGCAGGATGTTCTGGCAACCTGGACACTTTTAGTTCCCACACCAGCACTCTTTCCTCCCCTGCTCAAGATCTCCTTCCAGTCTCCAATATCTTCTTCCAGTCTCCAGGACATTCCTACTTTACCATAGACTACACTGGACTTTTGGGGTCCTTATGACTGCCACAGACTACTTCTTATTTCATCAATTCAGGAGCATATTCCATTAGAAATCTGATATATTTTTTCTTCCTGGAAAACCCCATCGTATTCTGAGGTATCAGAGCTGTGCACTGCAGTCACCTGTGGTATTTCACTTTTTTTTTTTGTAGCAGCCTATTTCTGCAGAGAAAAGGGCTTCTTGTTGCATGAAAGTTTCTTAGATCTTTTCTGCCCCGAAATGGGACAGGAAATTGATCACTTAGATTTCCATGAGCATATTGCAAACAAGGAAAGCTGATCAAGGTGTTTGAAAAATTTCAAGCTTTAAATATTTTTGTTTACCTTTTCTTCATTATAACAACATCATTCTCAGAAGAAAACCATTAAAAATTGATGAATAAAACTTTGGCTTTAAAAAGTTAGAACAGAATCTTTTAGAAATTCTTTACTTTTTCTTCTTCAACTTTCTCTTTTTTTTTTTTTTTTTTAATTAGAGCATCACTTAAATGTGAACCCTTCTCTCAAGGCGATTTTTTTTTTGATAATGTAAATCCTCTCAAGATAAATTTTTTTAAATCCACTGTTTCTCTCAAAAATGTTCAATGAAATATTTCCAGCCTTTTTTACCTGTACAATCAATGATTCTTCATAGATATTTAACAGGAAGGAATCCACAAATGTTGAAATGTAACCAGAAGTTAGTACAGAGTTTAGAATAAAATACAAAAATTAACAGATATCAACGTATTTGAATTTATGTGTGAAAAAGCTGTTAAAAATAAGCTGTTGGGAATACCAGACATGCAAAAAACTAAGATGATAGAACCCATCTATGCCATATTTTCCAGATCTTTAATCCTGAAATGTAAAGCATGGCTGAGAAATCATATCTGAGAGTCATGCAGCAGTTTCTAAGGCCTGTAAAAATATAGATTTTAAAACATTTAGAAAGACACTGTATTACAGGTTAATCGAAAATCATCATTTTGAATGTTAGGAAATAACCCAAAATAACAACACACAAACAAACTAGGAAAGTTGAGAAAATGTAAGCGAAGTTGAGAGGCAAACCTTGCAGAAAGCAGTCCGGGGGTAAAAAAAGAGACGTAGTAGATGCACAATTGCTACATGCACAGGAGTCTGAATCCAGGAAGACTGTGTCCTTTACTTATTGATTGACTAGAAAGGAAAAAAAAAACAATTAACCTTAAAAAATAGAAGGAAATTAAAAGAATCCTTTGAAAACAAAAGAAGATGGTATTGTTTTATTTAGTTCTATGGCCTTTATTAGTAAACAGCTCTGGCCTTGATCTCAGTTGCCATAAATTTCTGATAGTAGAATTAAAAGGATGAAGTAATAACAAAGAAAACAAATGTTAAGGGACACTTAAGGTGACTAATTTGCAGGACAGTAACAATGCATCTCTTTGATTTTGTTGGATCTTTTGTAAAGCAGTCTTACTTTGCCTATTTTAATATTACTTTTTCATGTGCTGCTGGTTAAAGCACAGTCAGTGCTTTAACAGCACATTCCTACTGTAAGTTTTCATCTTACACCAGTAAGATGAAAATTTTTAAATGATTTCTCATTTGCATTTTCTATTTGAAATTTACATTTATCTTTTTCTATTGTGTTTATAAGGTAAACTTAAAGTTATTAATGTGTGCCTATTAACTAGTTCCTCTACTGCCATGAGAATTTTTCTCCATTACTTCTTTTTTCTGCTTTCAATTTTTTCTCTTCTAGTCAACTATTATAGATTTGTCTGTTGCTTTTGTTTCTAATTAAAACTTTTCCTATCCCAATATATATTTAAATACACAAAAGTATTTAAAAGCTGCATTTCAGATCTTATTTTTACATTCTCTGCAAATGGAGAAACTCCATCTTTTCTTCTGTGATCTTACTTGAATCACTGCTTTGGTATCTCTGTCGATTCAATCTGAAAAGATAATGCTGTCTTTCCTCACAGAGGTGGTCAAAATTTCTGTGTGTGGAAATTTCTAACATTTTGATAAAGGTTTCATTTCTAACTGTAATGGAAATGCAAACCTAAAACTTAGAAGGAAAAAACCCCCAGCAACCAAGCAAACTACAACCAAACCACCTAAAATGTAACTTAAATTTTTTATTTCAAGTGTAAAGAAAGTCCCTATAGAAGATACTGAAAATCTCAAAAAAATATTTTGAAAGTTTATATCTTTCTTAAACTAGAAGACTTTCTGAAGAACTGAACCCATTAAGTGTCATAAGGACAGGTCTGACAGAAACACTTTGAGCCACGTCATACCTGTGAGCACCCAGATGCTCAATGGAACTCAAGTCTCTAACCCTCATTCAGCAGAGACGTCAGCAACCACACTGCCCAGGGCAAGCTTACAGCTCCTCTTCCCTAGGCTCTGTCTCAAATCAGTCTTGTCTTTTAGTAGAATTTCTCAAAAATGTCTTTTTGTTTTGTTTTGCCAAGACTACATTTTACACCAAAAAGGTGATGGAATTTTTGTTTGTTTGTTTACTTTGTTTCCTTGACCCAGTCTATTTGCCAGGATGTTTCTATAAGAGATAAGTACTGAGAAGCAGGTCCTCAGAAACAGGCTCTGTCCTGTTCTGAAAGTCCTTCTGATCAACATCCTGCCCTGTGTAAGTGAGCAAATTAATGATATCGACTCCCTAACTTGTTAACACAAACTAACACATGGTGTTGCCTAGAACAAGAATTATATTTTTACTGAAACAAGTCTTTCACAACACAAAAGGAGTCTTAAGTAATTTAAGGAGAAAACATTCTTGTGCTGATTAGTGCAATAAATCCAACCCTTCACGCTAAAATAAAGCCACAGAATTATGTTTCCTGCTTGATTAGTTCTAGCTATGTAGATGTGGTGGGCTCACAGTTATCCTCTCATTATCAAAAGGTGATGTAAAAGTCATTAGTACTAAACCCAACTAATAGTAATTGTTTCATGTTATCATTATCTTTAAAGACTTCTGGGTGCCTAGAACCAGAAGAGATCTTTCCTAAAGTCATCCCAGCCTTAACATTTAAATACTAACAGAGGGGGAAAAAAAGCAAAATACCTCCTCTTGAATGTGACAAAATGTTGTTGTTTTTTTCCTAAAAATCCATCACATATCTAGATCAACAGATGACCAAAATATTAGGGAAATAGAAGGATATATAGTATACTCATCTATGCTTAGGGATGCTATTTACAGATGCAAGCATTCTGAGTGCTTGTCCCTGCTACTTTATCTTCTTACACATTTGTCTCTCGTAGTTTGCACAAATGAAATGTGAACAATCCTAGAATCAGCCAGTAAGGGTTTGTTCCCCTTTTCATGTGAATACTTCGTAAATCAGTCAACAAAATACTGTGAATTCTTGTGATTCCTGTCTCTGAATGATTCTTGTGTTTTTCTCTGTAAAGTTTCAGCTGGAGCAATATTGATTGCTTCTAATATTAAACATTCCAAAAAACTCTGTACCCTACTGACTAGCTGACCCAACAGGAAATAGGAGGAATTTGAATTTCCTCAGGCAAAATAGAAACTTAGATCTCCCACATTCTCCATGCATGCTCTGACCACTTGTACAAGTTTCGAACTGGCTTCCCGCCAAGTCCCCCGAAACTCGACAACAAGAACCCGCCTCCCAGAGAGGGAAAAAGGGAAAGAAAAAAAACCAAGCAGCCAAAGCTATAGCAAAATATATATATATATATATATATGTATATACTTTACATATGAGACAGATACACAAAAGGAGAATACCACACACCGGGGGGGGGGGGGGGGGAAGGGGGGGAAAGGGAGAAGGACAAAAAGGGGCGAGGACCGAACAAGTCAAACGGCCAGCCGAAGGCAAACTAGCAAAAATCTCACCACTTCCCTTCGAACAGGCAGGATGACCAGACACGGTCCTCGGCTCTCCCCTCACGCGCGGCAGATAACGGCAGTCACTGTAGGCCTCGGCTCCAGATAAACCCGACCGAAACAGGGACCCACCGTTCTCGAACCTCGCCGGAGAGGAAGAGGGCGAGATCCCTCCCGCTGGCTTTATTTATACCTCAAGTTACGTAAAGGAATAGCATGGAATACTTCCGTGATCACTTTTCTAGTTCCTTCCTGGCTACAAGTTGGTCTCCAGGAAGGCCTAGAGTGAAACCACCACATTCTCCACCCCTTATTCCATACTATTTCTTTACGTAACACCTATGTTTCATGTTCGCCTACATCCCGCGCATATATAGCATAGTTGTCTCGTCGTTGGAAAATCAATGCCGATGTCAGTTCAGTCCAGATCTTTGGTCTCCTCAGTCACAATTACAGTTTCGATTTATGGCTGTTTCATCACTGGGCTGTTTCATCGCCGGATACCAGCATCAGCTTAGTTCAGGTCTCTCTCTCATCTGGTGACTGGCTTCCTGTAAAAACACAACTTAGGACCTACAATTAGTTTTTCCCCAAGGCTAAATTTCCTTGAGGCACACACTGGATGACTCCATCCTTCCTCATTAACCACCACGTATGTCCTGGCCCTTGAGCAAAGACAATCCCACGAATGGGTTTGTCTTGGCCTGAGGCAGGGGTAACCCAAACAGCTTTCCCTAGCATTCCCCTCAAATGGATCGCTGGAACTTTATCTCCATCAACAATGTGAAGGGATTCTGCCTGTGCAGGGCCAGCTCGATTGACAGAACCCCTGGTGTTAACTAGCCAGGTAGCCTTGGCTAAGTTTTTGTCCCAGTTTTTATAAGTTCCTTCTCCTAATGACTTTAGAGTGGTCTTCAATAGTCCATTATATCTCTCAACCTTCCCAGCAGCTGGTGCATGATAAGGAATGTGGTACACCCATTCGATACCATGTTCCCTCGCCCAAGTGGTGACTAATTGATTTTTGAAATGAGTCCCGTTGTCTGACTCAATACGTTCTGGGGTCCCGTGTCTCCACAGGACCTGCTTTTCAAGGCCCAGAATGGTATTCCGGGCCGTTGCGTGGGGCACCGAAAAAGTCTCTAACCATCCCGTTGTTGCTTCCACCATGGTAAGTACATAGCACTTACCTTGGCGAGTCTGTGGCAGTTTGATATAATCAACCTGCCATGCCTCTCCATACTTATACTTATCCCATCGTCCACCATACCATAGGGGCTTCAGTCTTTTTGCCTGCTTAATAGCGGCACAGGTCTCACAATCATGGATAACTTCAGAAATGATATCCATGGTTAAATCCACCCCTCGGTCTCGTGCCCATCTGTGGGTGGCATCTCGGCCCTGATGACCGGAAGCATCATGGGCCCATCGAGCCAGAAACAGCTCTCCCTTCTGCTGCCAGTCTAGGTCTACTTGTGACACCCCTATCTGTGCAGCTCGGTCAGCTTCTCTGTTGTTATTATGTTCTTCATTAGCTCGCTTCTTGGACACATGGGCATCTACATGGTGGACTCTCACATTCAGACTCTTCGCTCTGGCAGCGATGTCCTGCCACAAGTCAGCAGCCCAGATGGGTTTTCCTCCACGCCTCCAGTTCATCTTTTTCCATCGGTCTAACCATCCCCACAGGGCATTGGCTATCATCCACGAGTCTGTGTAGAGGTAGAGTCTCGGCCATCCTTCTCGTTCGGCGATGTCCAGGGCCAATTGGACGGCTTTGAGCTCTGCAAATTGACTCGACTCGCCTTGACCCTCGGCAGCTTCTGCCACTCGTCGGGTGGGACTCCAAACGGCTGCTTTCCACTTCCGGTTCCTTCCTACAATACGGCAAGAACCATCAGTGAAAAGGGCATAACACCTCTCTTCATCTGGCAGCTGATCAAATGGTGGAGCTTCTTCAGCTCGGCTCACTGGTTCTTCTTCTTCTTCTGCCAGACTGAAGTTCCCACCTTCAGGCCAATTTGTGATAACCTCCAGAATTCCAGGGCGATTTGAGCTTCCCAATCGTACACGCTGCGTAATCAAGGCTATCCACTTACTCCACGTAGCATCGGTGGCATGATGCGTAGGGGGCACCTTCCCTTTGAACATCCAACTCAAGACTGGTAATCGGGGTGCCAGGAAGAGCTGTGCTTCAGTACCGATTACCTCCGAAGCTGCTCGTATACCTTCATATGCCGCTAAGATTTCTTTTTCCACAGGGGTGTAATTGGCCTCAGAACCTCTGTAGCTTCGGCTCCAGAAACCCAGTGGTCGCCCTCGCGTCTCGCCAGGCACCTTTTGCCAGAGGCTCCAGGAGGGACCTTTATCTCCAGCTGTAGAGTAGAGTACATTCTTTACATCTGGTCCCGTTCTAACTGGTCCAAGAGCCACGGCATGTGCAATTTCTTGCTTGATCTGCCTGAAAGCTTGTTGTTGCTCAGGACCCCACTGGAAATTGTTCTTTTTTACGGGTCACAAAGTAAAGAGGGCTCACAATCTGACTGTATTCTGGGATATGCATCCTCCAGAAACCTATTGCTCCCAGAAAAGCTTGGGTTTCTTTCTTGTTTGTGGGGGGAGCCATTGCTACAATCTTGTTGATTATGTCTGTTGGTATCTGGCGTCGTCCATCTTGCCATTTCACCCCTAGGAATTGGATCTCTCGGGCAGGTCCCTTGACTTTGCTCTTCTTGATAGCGAAACCAGCCTCGAGGAGAATCTGGATGATCGTCTGTCCTTTTTTGAAAACTTCTTCTGCTGTATCCCCCCATACAATGATGTCATCAATGTACTGGATGTGTTCGGGAGCCTTACCCTTCTCTAGCGTGACCTGGATCAGTCCATGACAGATGGTTGGACTGTGTTTCCACCCCTGGGGCAGTCGATTCCAGGTATATTGAACACCCCTCCAGGTGAAAGCAAACTGTGGCCTGCACTCTGCCGCTAAAGGAATGGAGAAAAACGCGTTGGCTATGTCGATGGTGGCGTACCACTTTGCTGTCTTGGACTCCAACTCATATTGGAGCTCCAACATATCTGGCACGGCAGCACTCAACGGTGGCGTAACTTCATTTAAGCCACGATAGTCCACAGTCAGTCTCCACTCTCCATCGGATTTACGCACAGGCCAGATGGGGCTGTTGAAGGGTGAATGGGTTCTGCTGACCACCCCTTGGCTCTCCAACTTTCGGATCATTTTGTGGATAGGGATCACAGCATCTCGATTTGTCCGATACTGTCGTCTGTGTACAGTTGTTGTGGCCATTGGCACTTCTTGATCTTTAACTCGCAGTAATCCTACAATGGAAGGGTCTTCTGAGAGGCCAGGAAGGGCAGACAATTGCTTGGACTCCTCTTCAATCACCGAGGCTATACCAAAAGCCCACCGGTACCCTTTCGGGTCCTTGAAGTATCCTCTTCTTAGGTAGTCCATACCAAGGATGCAAGGGGCTTCTGGCCCCGTCACAATGGGACGCTTTTCCCATTGGTCTCCCGTCAAGCTCATGTCCGCCTCTACTACTGACAATTCTTGAGACCCTCCGGTCACTCCAGAAATAGTAACAGTCTCGGTACTCTTATACTCCGAAGGCATTACAGTACACTGGGCTCCAGTATCTATCAAGGCCTGGTATCTCTGAGGATCCGATGTGCCAGGCCATCGAACCCACACAGCCCAGTAAACTCGATTATCTTCTTGGTCCCTCTCCTTCTCCTGGCAGAAGGCAGGGCCCCTCTACTGGTCTTGATCAGAGCATTCGTCGTCAGAATTTGACTTTGACTTCTTAGACTTTTTGCCGTTGTCAAAGTGGACCTCCATCTTCTCGTGTTTCGGCGATCGCAGTTTCTCTTTTAAGAAATCTCCGTCTACTACATAGACAACTTTCTTGTCAGTCTTCTTTCGCTTCAGCTCCCTCACTCTAGCTTCAAGCTTAGAAGTGGGTTCACCATCCCACTTCTTCATGTTTTCTCCTTTACTACGAAGGTATGCCCATAGCTGGTTACGTGACCAACGCTTAGAGTTCTCTTTCCTTCGACGTGTGAATGACAGGGACCGTGAGCGAGATCGAGACCAGGATCGAGGTCTAGGCCGAGGTCGTCTTTGTCGGTCCCACCGTGATCTTCCCATTGGCCTTTCTTGGTAATCTCTATACCTTCTGTCCTCTCTGTCTCTAAGGTCGTCCTCATATCTGGAACATTCATAATCTCTCTCCATTCTTTCCCTATCGTAGGTGTGTCGGTAGAGGGGATTGAAGGAGTCTTCCATATTTTCCTCTATGGTTCTTATCCAAGCACACATAGCGTCCACGCTTGGTTCCTCCATCTTTGGATTATATACGGATATCAAGCAGGAAATATATGGTTTGGGGGCACCTTGAATTACCTTTTTCCACATTGGTTGCGTGCATGGAACATTCTCAGGAACTTGGATGTCATAATAATCTGGATCAGAATAGATGATCTCCAGCATGGCCAATTCCCGTAGGTATTGGATGCCTTCTTCTGCAGTCCTCCACCTTCTTGAAGAACTCTTCAGGGACTCCTTAAATGGGTATTTCACTCTCACCGCGTGGAGAATTCGGAGCCAAAGGCTGGACGCCATTTTCTCCCTCCCCATTTCTTGCTCTATCACAGGGTCTCGAGCAATGGATCCCAATTGTCGTGCTTCATCACCTTCAATTACATGACTATCAGCTCCCTTGTCCCAGCATCGCACCAGCCAGGTGAGGACTTCTTCACCAGGCAAGCGCATATAATCTCTCCGTAAATCTCGAAGCTCTCTTGTGGTCAGTGATTGTGTAATTTCGCTTTCTCGCATTATTTCTTGTCCATCTCTCCCACGTAGAATCTTTTCCACCTCTCTCTTTACTCTTCCACTCCTACGTGGGACTGCTCCCACTTCCTCCCTATATCTCTCATGTGGAGGTGGAGACTGGGCATACCGTGGGGATAAGCTTCTATATTGTTCACGCCGTGGAGATGGATTTCTACGCCGTTCATACTGTGGGGATGGACTCCTACGCCGTTCACGCCGCGGAGATGGACTTCTACGTCGTTCATACCGTGGGGATGGACTCCTACGCCGCTCGCGCCGCGGAGATGGACTTCTGCGTCGTTCACGCCGTGGAGATGGACTTCTATGCCATTCACGCCATGGGGATGGACTCCTGTGTCGTTCACGATACCCGCGGGTGGAGGTAGTGAGTAATCTTCCGCGTGCTGAGATAAGGGCCTTCTCCTCCAATCATTCATACCTCCAAGAGAAGGTTGAGTCTGAGTGGTAGGGATAATTCCCCTCCAATTGAGGGGGATGCTTTGACTCCTTCTTTGCGTCTTTTGTAATACTGAATGTGTAGTCAGGATATAAATCATCAAGCGACAATATACCACCGACTGTTTGTACTGTTGCTTTCTTTTCTCTTGATGCTATTCTGTATTCCTTTGGGCGTGCCCCTAGTTCTTTTGGACGTGCTCCTTCCCGTGTAGCCGTTTCTTCCTCTCTGGTAGCTGCTTCTTCTCTTCTAATCGCTCCTTCCTCAGTCACAACCACTTCTTCCTCTCTCGCAGTCGCGCCTTCATCACTTGCTGCTGCTCCTTCTCCCATTGCTGCCGCTCCTTCGTTCACAACATCCTCTGTTCCTTCTTCTTCTTCTTCTTCTTCTTCTCCTTCTTCTGTGCGTTCTGGTGCGGAGATGGGTCCGCAAGTTCCTTGATCTCCCTTACCCACGTCTTCTTCTTCTTCACAGGGGCAATGATGACCTTCCGGTTCTTAGCTTGAGTCCCGGTTCTAGTGGACTTAGTAGAGATGGTATTGACTTCAAGTTGTGTTTGGACCCCAACTTCTGTGGACCTAATAGGGACATCACTGGTTTCAAGTGGCGTGGTTTGGGTCTCTGTGTCGATCTTAACCCTCTGGAGGTGGTCTATGGCAGCTCGATAAGCATTAGCCAGGCCCCAGCACAAAGCAGAGAATTGCATATTCGGATCTTTGTAGGAAAAACACCCTTCTGCCAAACAGTGGGCCATCTCACCAGAATCAAACATTTGTTCTGGTGTGAACTCCCAATTAATGGGGGGTGACACATGTCCTACTAATCTACCGAAATCTCCCCAAGCTCCATGCCACCCGGGGACTGGCCTGTCTGCAGCCCTTTCCAAAGTTCCAGCGAGTCCCTTTGAGGTGTGATCTTTCCTACAAGAGGGAAAGCAACGGAACCCCATTCTTCCAAGTTTAAGGAGCACTTCCAGTACCTTTATCAATGACAGTACTGTTGCAATAAGATTTATATAGTAATTAGAGCCGATTTTAACCATGGGGATCTCCTTTACCAAACCTTCGATGTCAAAATTAAAGGATGGAAGCAATTCGTTCCATCCATCCTCAAGATCTGGACGTCTCCCTATAGAGTAGCCTAGCACAGGTGTAAAGATGGCTAGAATTATAAGACAAATTAATGAAATAGCCATTGTTTTTTGTTATTATTTCTTCCTGATCCCAAAACAAACTTTTGTTTATATAAACAAAGTTTCCTTGGCTGCTTTCCCAGACTCTGGCAGTGTTCCCAGACCTGTTCCCAAAACAATAGATTGGTTTGCAAAACAACACCTTGGCTGTCTTCCCGGAAAATGTTTATCAAAACAAGCCAAACTTAACCAAAACAACCATCCTCTGCTACCAAAAATGTTGTACAAGTTTCGAACTGGCTTCCCGCCAAGTCCCCCGAAACTCGACAACAAGAACCCGCCTCCCAGAGAGGGAAAAAGGGAAAGAAAAAAAACCAAGCAGCCAAAGCTATAGCAAAATATATATATATATATATATATGTATATACTTTACATATGAGACAGATACACAAAAGGAGAATACCACACACCGGGGGGGGGGGGGGGGGAAGGGGGGGAAAGGGAGAAGGACAAAAAGGGGCGAGGACCGAACAAGTCAAACGGCCAGCCGAAGGCAAACTAGCAAAAATCTCACCACTTCCCTTCGAACAGGCAGGATGACCAGACACGGTCCTCGGCTCTCCCCTCACGCGCGGCAGATAACGGCAGTCACTGTAGGCCTCGGCTCCAGATAAGCCCGACCGAAACAGGGATCCACCGTTCTCGAACCTCGCCGGAGAGGAAGAGGGCGAGATCCCTCCCGCTGGCTTTATTTATACCTCAAGTTACGTAAAGGAATAGCATGGAATACTTCCGTGATCACTTTTCTAGTTCCTTCCTGGCTACAAGTTGGTCTCCAGGAAGGCCTAGAGTGAAACCACCACACCACTACACTAGACTATAAAAAGATCAAGTAACTGAAACAAAGGGCTATCCTGCTAATGAGGTTTCTCTGTAGCAACCATAAGAAGAACAAGAAGGCCATCCAGGGCTTAAGAAATACAACCAGTAACGCCTTTCTGTATATTAGAAAGAAAACAGCTATTCAGTTCAAAAGCAATTTTAGATACTCAGCAATTTCTCTGGTAACATTTAGAAACTCAAGACAAAAACTTGGGGCAATTGCCAAGTCATCAAGTGACTTGCAGCATTTTAGCTTTCTCTTCAAAGAAATGTCTGAAACCCTCAGCCCTGCTGCACAGTCCAAAGGAGGCAGACACAATGAATAACCATGAAAGACTACTGAATTGTGCAAATTCACAGTACCTACAGTGGTTTACTTGCTGTATATAAGGGGCAAACAATCAAAAATGGATTTCCCAGTCAAGAAGAAATCAACGTTTTACTACAAACTAATTGAACTAAATACCACAACATTTTTAAAATGCCTCCTTGTTGTTATCTACCACAGCTCTGCTCAGAAAAACTAGCTAAAGAGCAGTGCAACCAATCTGCCATTCACTGTTTACTTCAGGGTGAACTGAATAACTTTTTGACCAAAATGATTTGTATGAACTCTGAAAAAACTTGAGGCTTAGCTCACACGCGACTCCTCAGTGGCTGAGTTGGGAAGAGATTGTTTCTGTGCACAAAAAAGATAAAAAAATACAGTGGCCTTGAGTAGGGGAATATTCAAAATTTCTAACCTAGGCATAAAAAGATAAATGTAGCCAAAGGTCTTATGAAGGCTGGATTTACTATTGAGTGGATTTTATTATGAAATACTAATTATTATAATATTTGAAATTATTCCTTTAAACTGAAATGTGTAAATAATACCTGCATAATAAATATATTATCCCTGGCATACCAGTGTCAGAAGCCCCATTACAAAGCCTTTGGGTTAAAATAGACTTTGTATCTGTATCAAAAAATACAGGTAACATTTTTACTCATATCTTTAAATGGGCTTCTCTTCCAGTGTTCTTTACATCTGCTTTATCTGATTCACAGTACTCCAAGAGAAGTGTCAAAGTAATTTTTAAATTTAGAATATTGCTTGAAGTTTCACCAATGCATCTAAATTTTCTCTTTTATGGATTCTATTACATAGATCTACCACAAAACTTAACAAAACTTCATTCTTACGATCAAAAGGAAGACATATGGCAGTAAGCACATGGTGGTAAATTTTACAGTACCAGAGCATCAACAAAATACAGAAATACAGCATCCTTCCAGTACCTAAAAGGGGCCTACAAGAAAGCTGAAGAGGGAAGAAGAGCCCTTTTTAGAGGGGCATGTAGTAATAGAACAAGGGGGGAAATGGCTTTAAACTGAAAGAAGGAAGGTTTAGACTAGATATTAGTAAGAAATTTTTCACTGTGAGAGTGGTGAGGCACTGAAACAGATTAACCAGAGAAGTTGTGATGCCCTGTCCCTGGAAGTGCTCAAGGCCAGACTTGGTGGGATTTTGAGAAACCTGGCCTAGCGGAAGGTGTCCCTGTCCATGTCAGAGGTGTTGGAACTAGATGAGCTTTAAGGCCCCTGCCAACTTAAACCATTCTATGATTCTTTGAAATATATCACAAATTTCACCTGAGTTGACCAGCCTCATATTGAACACTTAGTGGCAAGATATCATTCATGTCATGTGCAATCTGAATATGGTAGAATTTTAGATACAGTTTGCTCTCTTGAGTTTCTGAATAAACTAGGATTCACCCATAACATATTTCAGGTAAGCAAGTGACATTATATTTGGGATTGCTGCAGGCACAACTCTGTGTCATCATGATGTTGTAGGATACAGAAATGGCGGCCCACCTGCACTATTCTCTGATCTCTATGAGCATGTAATTTGTTCATGGTATTCCTCTGAGAAAATGAGTCTATTCACACGTGATTTTTAATTGCTGTATCTAGTGGCTTTCAGTATCAGATTTCATTAAACCGTACAGTTGGAAGAACATTTTGTTTTCTTCTCTTGACTTTTCAGTCTCTTAAACTGTGGATACAACTGTAGCATACAAATGCTGAAATAGAAAATATTACTATTTTTTATCAATATGTAAAAGCCAAAGTTGATTTGACTATCTGAGGCTTTTGTGTATGATTTTTCACTTTAATCCCTCTGTTCGAATATATTTTGTCAATCTTCTTCTCCTTGATCAGAAGTCTGCAGGATATTCTCATATTTTCTTGTCAAGATTTCTCCCTGAGAGGACTCATGTTTACAGTTTCAGGGTTTGGCTTTTGGAACTTGTAGATTTTCCCCATCATCCCAGCTTTACCTCCTTCAGTTCCTACTGAATCCCCCAAAAATATCTAATTTTATTTGTCCATTTAGGAATTCAGTTAATGTGACCAAAATAGAGCTATTTTATTTTTCAAGTTTCACATTTTTCTTCTTTACGATAATCTCCACAATACCTTGTCATGTAGATATTTTATTAGCTAGGGTTTATTCTGGTTTGATGCAACCATAGTCCTTATTTCTGGACACAAAAACTCCTACGTTAACCTTTTTCACATAATACAAACCATTTCTAAGCAAACTGGCTTTCACAGTGATCAATAAGAAATGTCACTGATATTTTGGCTGCCCCACACAATCCTTCAATTTCAACATAATTATTTTAACATTACTCTATGAAAAACAATTTCTCCATGTAATCTGTCCTTGTCCAAATATTTGTGTACCTAAGTCATGTATAGCCTCCTACATGTATAACTGGCCACATAATGTCTATATTGGAAAAAAGATGCAACTACAGTTATACCAAAATGTTTTATCTTTTCCCACCATCACATAATTTTCTAAATGATTACTATAAATTTTGTTTAACAATAGCAATGAATTGGTAAATATAAATAACAGAGCTTTGGTTTCTGCTCCCATATAAAAAAATTGTTTAAGTTCTATTGATCTCACTGTGAATTTGTTTAAAGCAAAATACTTTTTTTAAAAGTAAAGACATCATTACCGATGTGCCAAAAATTTACAACACAGTCTTAATAGTTATATTAATTACCGATAAAAATTGAATCATGGATAGACATTTAAGCCCATTGTATCTACCTGATGTATGCTTGTTTGTCTGTCATCCTTTTGTTTTCATAATATACATCTGTACATTATTGATTAATTGTACTAATTTTAAATGCAAATTGAGGTAGCAGATCATAACTGCCTCAAGTGTGCCCTGTTAAACAACATGCAAGTTAACCTGGTCTTTTTAAAAAGCTGAGTGTAATAATTATATGTCACTGAAGTAGTATTGGTGTAAATGGAGTTGCTATGGAGAAATAATATGGTATGGTAGTATATAAAAACATCTACAATATCAAAATTTCCTGCAACAATTTCTTGTAGAACTTCTATACACTCAGATTTTTCACTATTGATCAGTTTATAATGGGTGACGAATAGCAGGTCACACAGTCTCACTGATTACCATGTGACATGTATAAATCAACACTTACCTAATAAAGGACCCGTGAAAGTCCTAATGTTTCATTTTCTGGAGGACTCTGTTTTATCATAGTGTCAAATCTAGAGGGCATATGGAAGTAGATATAAAGAACTGGAGATTACAGAAATACTTTTATTACGCATTGCCATGTGCAATGTTCCAAATGCCTCAAAATTACCTCTGTCCATCCCTTCTCTTAATACAACAGGGTATGGACGCAAAAAACAGCTTCTCGCATCAGGCTTTATGGAAGTACTTTTCCATTATTTGTGCCAAGTAAATCATACATTTTTCAACACCACCAATATAAAAATCCCCTGTAGCAAGCATATAAACTTTCAGTGAGTGAAGTTATAGGTAATATGAATTCAGAAAGTAGAACAGAACTGAACCAGAAGCGAAGGGAACAAGATAAGAGAAAAGGAGAGAGTGAGTTAATCACCTGAGGTACGTTCACATCTGGAATTGTCTCTTAGACAACTGCTCCTTGGAAAGAAACAAGCAATGGTTTACACCTGTCACAGGACATGCCTTCCCAGAATTTAGAGGGTGGGGGGGCAACCTAAACTCCCAAGTTGCTTCTTTGCAGCTTAACAGGAAATATTTTTCAGCTCTTTTAATTCAGTAGACATATGTGCAAGTCAATCCACGATAACATCACAGACTGCTTTGCTTGGATTTTCTACTTCCATGCAGATAATACAACATGGGTTGCTCTAAGGCAGTGGAAAAAGCAAAGTGGTAACATAATAATTTAGTCCCAGGGAGTCCATAACTATGTTTTGTCCATATAGTTGTTCTAGATATCTCTAAAATAACAGCATGTGTAGAGAATAAATTAGCCTTCAGTGGCTCATGGCCATTCAGAGCTTTTCAGATTTTGGTTTCAGCCGCACTTATTTCCAGAAACTTTCGGAGGAATTTTCATGTGTCGGTTCCCTAAAAAGTCCCCGCGAAAAAGCTTCAGCCAAGCTTCAGAAAACAAATTTTGCAAAATTTTCTGTCTGCTGTAGTGACAAAATGAAAAGACAATTGAACTTGCTCAAATTACAGGAAGTACCAGTGTAGTACAGGTAATGAGATCATCAGACACTCTACCACGCAGTCATTCATTGGGAACTACAGGAGAAGAGTGGTTTTCAGGATCACAGTTCAGCAGTAGGAAAGTGGTCTAGCAAGTTATTATCTGAGAGTAGAATTCCTTCTCCATATCTATTCTATGGGGCTATTCACACATTCTGTTTTGCTATCTAAATGTTTATAGTAGGCTTCTGATTTACAGTCCATGGAGAGAATAAAGCACTTCTAAAATATTCTTTATTTAATTCTAAAGAAATATTAGAACAGACTCTATAATATGTTATCTACAAGTGTCCATTGTTTTCTCCATTGTCTTTGAAGGAACTCCAGGTTGATTAGTTCAGATTTGGATGTCCAGACTCCATATGGTTACTAAAATTAAATTTTTATTGCATTTCTAAAGCTTTCCAATTCTCTCTTTCACAAAGTCTCACTTCACAAAGCGTTCGAACAAAATCATGTTGAATTCCTGAACATATTTCACTTGTCCTTTTTTTGGTTTCTGAGTCTGTATACCACATGTGTACCAGACTACTACATTGCTAAATGTATAGGTTCCAGAAGATCATCCTTGATCCTCCAGAGTGCATGTTCTCTCTCCTTAAAGATAACTCCCTCTAGTGAAGCCTAGTGAGAGCCACGTGAACAGCATTTGGTCCCAGGTTATCTCATGAACGCCTGGTGCTTTTAAAGGCCGTTACCCTTATGTGTTTCTTTTCTCCTTTTGATTTAGTGGTGAAGGTGTCAATAGTAGTAATAGAGACATTTGTGTGTATATACAGAAATACAAGATATTTACCTTGGGACTACGTTAATTTAGAATAAGTCCTGACTCGTTTAGATGACGTGCACTGTCCTTCTGAGAACACATCATTCAGTTCCTATCTGTGGAAGCAACATCCACAAGGACTCTCTTATCACCTTTACCTATTAATATCCATTACTCTTTATACTCTCATTTCAAGCTGATAATTGAAAGGAATAAATATCTTTTTAATGACACAATCCTTTTCCTATTCAAAAAAATGTGTTTGATTACATCTAGGAGAAGTTATTCCTATGTGATTTTTAAGGTCTATTCCAACCCCTTAACATTCTATGATTCTATATGATATGCTTTGATCCTTCAGAGTCCAGGACGCACATATTCCCATGGTAAGTCATATGCTTAACAGTGTAAGGTCTCAGACTGTATCTCTGCAGTGTGAATATTTTTCCGTTGTACTCTAAATAAGGTCTTATGCAACACTCTGCTCTCCTTAGCTCATCTGGAGACATTCATGCAAAATTCTAAAGACTTGATGTTTAGCAATGAATCATAGCTCCAAATGTTCTCATCAACTCAGAAGTTTCAAAACACTTGTTCTAGACACAGAGTTAGTCAAGATTTTGATATTAAATGTCTCTGCATCATCCTAGAAGAGCATGACAATAATTTCTTTATTTTCTCTGCGTCAATGTATGCCTATTACAAGAAGATCCGATTTTCTTCATTAGGTGAAGCAAATAGCTGATGTCTGAATCATAGTCCTAGTGTCCAATAATTTAAAACCATGCTCTAAAAATTATTGCTGCATAATTATTATTAAAGTTTGACTCACCCACTAAAAAGACTGTGCATAATGAAACAGTATTTTCATCTAACACCATATTTTCTATGATCAGTCTGACACCTGCATCTTTAAAGGTATTCTTTCTTATACTACTTGTCATGTAAAAAAATCCACCATTATTCTAAATTTTGTCTTCTCCCTATCTCAAGCATTCTAAAAAGAAGTTTTGTCTACCAAATTCAGGTGGTCTATTCCTTGTGGCTAGGCTTCATGAACGAAGATTTGGGAAGGGCTCTACCCATGTTTGTTGCAAGCGCGTTGGTGGCTAAAAAGGCCAATACAAGACAGGCACGTCCGGTTGCAAAAGGCACAGCAGAAAGACTCCTTAGGTGGTATATTCTGCAAGGCACGATTCTTTCTGCATTGCTTTTTCTCCTCAAGAGTGATCCTGCCTGCTTTCTCAAAAGCATTAGCAGCATTATAGATGCTGTGTCTCCAGGCCTCCTGATTGGAGGCCAGAGTAGACCAGTTATGATGATCAATATGGCCAAGGCTGAGATGTTGTTTCAGGGAGTCCTTGTATCTTTTCTTCGGGGCTCCTCTCTTGCGGCAGTCGGTGGCAAGTTCACAATAAAGTAGGATCTTAGGGAGGCGGTGGTCCTTCATCCTGCCCAATGCAGCTGTGTTTTCAGTAACATGGCCTCGATACTTGTGACTGCTGCTTGTTCAAGAACAGATGTATTGGTCACAAAATCTGACCAGTGGATATTTAGGATTGAATGGAGGCAGCGTTGATGAAAACGTTCTAGGAGACGCAGATGGTGGCGGCCTATTCCTACTCATCTGATTAATAACTGGACACATTCTGCTTCATAAGCAGTTTGCATATTTGAAATTGATAAACTTAGAAATGTAGTGTAATTGCAGATGCTTCATTTAAATTATTGCCTTTTTTCTTTTTTTTTTTTTCAAACAATGCATTTTGTAGCAGAGTACAAAAGTATAAATGGTGTAAATTCATACACCTTGGTCTTTCGTTTCTATTTCTGACATACTAATCTTTGTAGTTTAAAAAGAAGTAAAACAGCACATCTAGAATACGTGTCTGGCTTCACCCTGAGTCCTTTGACTGTCAATTTTCTGTTTTATAAGGCATGTAATGCTCTTGCTCAGAAGGGTGCTCATATCAGTCTAGGCTGACCTTTTTTTTTTCATTGGTCAATAACTTGTCAATGGCTTACTGTGCACCTGCTAAATGAGTTTCCTTTCAGACAATTTTGAAGAGGAGTAAAGATGCCAGATGGCCATTTAACTTAAAAGCTGTCTCTGACTGAGGCCAAAAACAACTGGCAAAACAAAGGGAGGAATTGTCCATCCTGAATACGCAAGCAGATGCAGGACAAGCACAACAAGAGTTCTTTCCAAAGGAAAAACACGTAGGTCAGATATGAGAAAGCCAGAACAATTAGTGTGATATAATAATGGGACATATTATGACAGCTCTCTCAGAAGTGACAGCTTCTACCTCCTGTTCTGCCTGACTATTGTATTATCTGCACTTCTTGCCTAAATTATAACTTACTCAAGATCAAGATTTCATGCACATTTTTCTTCACCAGTTAGTTGGTGATTAGTGAAATTAGAACAAACATGACTAGAAACTTGGGTTGTTGGACATCTTGAACTGTACCAATGTGTATAGTACTAAGATAAGCATCAGGGCAACATACTACAGTTTGATCTGATTATTACCTAAATCAGTTAGCATTCCTGTCCAAGACCCACACAGAGGTGTTCATAGTACCCTCATTGCTATAGTTCTTTTGTGTCCAGAAGCCGGACAAGATGAGAATACTTGAGGTACTTTCTAAGACTGTATTTTAGTTGAGAATGAGGAAGCATTTTAAAACATAAAGTTCCAGTCTATTCAAGGGTCTTACAAGTATTGAGGAACCTAATCTCCGAACTAATACAGTGGTATTATTTTTTGTTTCAGACGTGTGTGTTGTCTCCCTCCATTTTCTGATTTTTCATGAGCCCTACAATCTTAAATTCTCACTAAGATGAGATTTTTAGTTCAGTTTCCCTTCCTTGGCTGTTGGTAGCTGTTGTGAAATTATACATTTTTCAAGATTCCACAGCATGCTACAAGATTTCCATATAAATAACCTCTCGGTTATAAGTAAAAACAATTATCAACAGCAGTGCAAGCTATATGCTTACTTGATAGTATAAAACAATGTTTAATAGGTTGATGTGGTAACTATCCTTCCTCAAGAGCCATTGGTTTGCTTCTTGTTTTACAAAAACCTCCTCAGGTCTCATTTTATACATATTGTAAAAGATGGAGCTATATTCATGAAAACTTTACATCTTTCATAGATGGCAGCTTATTTAACTTTGCAATAATATAATCAGAGGCTTCTTCCCTCCCCAGAGTAGTACATTACTGGAAGGAACAAAATTATCAGAGCCACGGATACTCTTGGCTTTGGTATGGGAGGGCGAAAATTCATTTAGGTTATTTTCAATGACATAGAAAAATGATTGTAAGATAAGAAAAATTAAGACATATTTCTTTCCAATTTGTTTTCTTCTAATTTTTGTCAAAATTTTTCAATACAAACAGAAATCTCTTTAAGGGAGAAAATAAGATAATTTATTTCAAAGTAAGTAGCAGGTATGTTTATTTATTTTTTATTTATATAAAAGAGTTTAAATTATTAATCACACTGTGGCATGCCAGTAGTCATTTACAATTTTATATCTTATGTAATGCTGTCACAAACTAGACAATAAATAGTGAAAATATAATCAGTTATACAACTTAAAATAAAACAAACCTGTTATTCAAAATTTCTCAGAACAGAAGATATTTCTTAATATTACAAATTTCTTCAAGGAATTAATGCAAGATTATCTTTTGAAATGGGAATTGCTACATTTTTCTCTCACAATTCTGAGTTTTGACCAGCTTTGAATTTAATTCTCCAAGTTGAAACAAGAAGCACAGCAACAAACCATAAAAGCTGTTGGAAAGTGAAGCAACTCAACATGCAGAGCAACTCATCACATTGTGTCTTCTCTTCCACTTTAGTTGCATCGGTCTTGTACCATAAGGAAGCAAGGAGTGAGATAGCAGTGGACAGGAATGGAGAATTAACAGGATGAGTTATCTAGCTGTTAAAAACATGCAGTCCTCATAACTTCCCTAAAGTTTTTCCTAAAGACTTTCCTTAAAAAGCCCTTTGATCATATTTACTTTCCTCAAACACTTAGAGAAGGGGAAAAACTCAAATAAGAATAGTCATAGAAATATAAGCTCTTAATTGGTACTTCGTGCTGAAAATCTACAAAGTGGCCTACAAATACAGACTAATCATCTGAAGATAATTTCTAAAGGAGATAAGAATGTTTCTGTGCTAATAAAAAAGTTTTAAAAATACTCCTGAATGTCAAATGTCTTGACTCAAGGTTAAAGAAAAATAGTCAGAGAATTTGGAAATTAAAGATTCATAGGTCTTCATCCACATCCCATGTTAAATTTGGGTTCAGGGTTGAAAGCAGCGTGTAATTAACAAAAAAAAGAGAAAACTAACTACATTGTTGATAAATTGTATTATCACAGAAACTTACAATTATACAATATGAAAACTCCCATACAATAAATTTATAAGACTTTTTTAATTATTATTATTTATTTAAATTAAGGAAATGTAAGGCTCTAATTACCCTTTCCTCACAGGAGAGATGTTCCAATCCTCTAATCACTTTGGTGGCCCTCCCTTAGACTCGCTCCAACAGGTCAATATCCTTCCTATGTTGAGGACCCCAGAGCTGGATGCAATACTCCAGGTGGGGGCTCATGAGGGCAGAGTAGAGGGGCAGAATTACCTGCCTTGACCTGCTGGCCATGCTGCTTTTGATGCAGTCCGGGATACCATCGGCTTTCTGGGCTGCAAGCACACTTTGCTGGGTCATGTCCAACCTCTCATTCACCAGCACTCCCAAGTCCCTATTGGCAGGGCTGCTATTCATCTGTTCATCCCCCAGCATGTATTGATACAGGGGGTGGCCTGGTTATCTACACTCATTACCTGTATTGGTTTTCAAAAGAATTTGAATTTGATGTCAGGCTGTGCTTTGGTTACAGAAATTTTTTCACTCTGACAGGGCATGTCCTGAACACTGAGATACTCTCCAACCCATGTGGGATGACTGATTGCTACAGGAATTAAAGAGGGACAAAGTAGATTTTGCACACTAAAGAAAGGACCTTCAACAGACCTTTTTAGAAGCTGTGTTGGTTCACATGAGATTCCATGTAGGTAATCTCTAAACTTTCCCTACCACAGAGATATCCGCTCCTGCTGACCTGCACTTTAAAGGCTACAGGAGAAAAGAGGAGGGGGAAAAAAAAAGATTTGAAAGAATTAGGATGTGTCTACATGGAAAGGAAATTTTAGACTTTCTCTTTGTTTGTCAACTCCACAACTGAAGACTCAGAGAGGTGACAACTGCGTATTTTATATCTACAGGATATCTCATCTGTGAAGGGTGGTTATTACTACTTTTCATGAGCTTTTGAGCTACTAAAGTCTTTCTCTGAAGTGAAAGAGAAATAATCATCACCTTACTGAAGAGATTTTATTTGTTCTGCAAGAAGCTGTGTCTTCATAAAAGCCCACATTTTAGGACTGAATTAGTAAACATATCAGCTTCAGACAGTTTTTATTTCTGCTTGTTAGCTTTAGGGAGGAATGCTAGCCCTCACCTCTCCCATGGAAGGAGACCACGCTCTCTGACAGACGGACAAGTCCTATGGAACATCAGGAATGTACATGTCACAGGGAACAGCAACCCACAAGCTCTGTGGAGCTCAAACTTTTCCATTAGCTGAAAGCATTTTATACATTGAATGCTTCAGGTTAAAAATAGTAACACATGTCTTGAAGACACGTTTCCATTTAAAATATGCATATTAAAGTTAAATGATTCCTGTGATGCTTTTGACAACTGTTTTTTTTATAAAACACATATAATTTTCAAGACTATGTGTTCTGCTTGCTAGCTGACCTGGGAAAAACTAGTGCACAGCTGTAACATAACTTCTTGATATTCCCTCAAGCACACACAAATTTTCTGTGCTACATTTCTAAGGAGTGTTATACGCATTGTTAAAGATGCCTGCATTGCATCAGCATATGAAGTACTGCATGGTATTGTTTTGTAATTCAGAAGTACTACTGGCACTGAGTGTTGTATTAATACATTAACACACTCAGTATCGTGTTGTCCCTGACTCAAGAGAGACTGCACTTATATGTTTCTAATTTGAAAATGGATGTAAGCTGTAAAATTCAGAGTAGACTTTCAAGACTCTAATCCCTCAAAGAGGAATGGTAACACTATGCCTCACAGAGTGCAAGTAGTATTTGCTTTGAGTTTTTTACTCTTTATACATGAAATAGAATTGTATTAACTTCACTGAATTTAGAGTCTATTTTCCCAAACACTTAATTTTAGTGTCTTCACTCTGCAAGTATTATCTGGATGATTTCATGTTTCCATTCTCATTTTAGTCAGCAATTTGCTGTTTAAAACATTTAGAAGCTCTAAATGCACTTAGCAGTATAGAGTTATGTTCTCAGGATTTTAAGCTTTTGCCATGCTGCCCACTGAAAATGTAGTCACTGACATGAGCTTCATAATCTAGTTATATTTACAGATTTGTCCTGAAATCTGCATACTGCAAAACCCCATTTCATTGCAAAATTTCCATTTGTAATCATTATAAAACCATAACAAGCTATAATATTTGTGGTAAAACCTCCCCTGCTTTGGCACTAAGAAAGCAGTGAAATGTATTGGATGTATTCACAGGCAACTTCACTACTACAGAGCTGCTCCTGAAAGCTGACCATCTGAAGAACCTCAGGTTGGATTGCCTTAACACTGTAGGCCCTGATGTAAGCTCCAGAGACCCCGGAGTCTTCCTTGCTGCACACAGCAACATGTGTTTGGTCCCACCAGCTACCCTAAAGTCTCTGAAAACTCCCAAGAAAATCCCTGCCACCTATCTCTAATTCTGAGATCATTTGCCCATATCCCATAAAACCATCATGAACCTCCAAGTGTCCTTGAATGATCGCACATGTTCTGCAAAATGACGATTGCAATGGGATGAAGGGAAACAATTCATAGCTCAAGAACTTGAAGGAGAATCAAAGAAGGAAGACAGAACAGGAGAGACAGATTACATAAACCTTTTCATAAAGCTGTCACATTTTCCAAGTTAGCACAAAATGAACACACTACTTGCAGAAAGACTAGGAAAGACACTGAACCTCAACTCTCTAAATGCAGCTTGAAAAGCTAATGAAAGTAGAAAGTAAGCCTTAATTAATCTATATCATGAATTTTAATCAAAACCAAATTTAACTCCACAACTGAAGACTCAGTTGACTCTATTGGCTAGATGGATTACAATATGGCTAATTCAGAGTTGTCACATACATTAGAAGAAACATTTTGTTTGGGAAGATCATTAAGTGTTAAAAAGGAAACAGAAAAGGAATATATTCAGGGAAAAAAATGCATCATATTATCTGTTATAATGTTTCCAGTGCAAGTAGATTAATGAGCAGTGATCAAGTGAAAGGCATCTCTGCAAGAATTGCAAATGGTCATAAAACAAATACCCACCCTCTTAAAGAAATGCTTTACAGTCTTCAGAACTCAAATAGGACTTCCTTTTTATAATCCACAGATAAAAACAATAATATATTTTTATTATATAATTTATTGCATGATGTATCCAGCTCATAAGAGCTCATGCCTTTCAGATAATTAAAAATGACTAATGATTAATGAGGAATGACACCTGATATATTAATGATTCACCTTTTACCATTTGGCTAGCTCTGCTAGCTGGTAAAATGTACTTTATGCAAGGGGACTAAACTTATTTGGCATCGAAAGGAAATCACTACTTAGCAGATTTGCTAATTTTTAAATATTGGTCAACAGGTGAACAACACCAATGGCACACTGTGCAATTTTCCAGCAAGCTTATCTAGTTCTAAATGACTAAATATTGCTAAAACGGAGGTTAAAAAAGGTGAAAAAACTATTAAGGTTTTACCACTTTCATCCTAGTAGGAAAAAAATCTTTCTTAACTGAAATAGATGGTTAGTCACACTTCCAGTATCTTCAGGTCATGGCCCTAAAACACGATGGGGGATCACAACCTAGGACTAAATGGTGCCTCTTGTCAACCTTCAGCTGCAGAATAGGAGAATGATTGTGGAAGCCAAAACTGCACAACTACCATATTGCTTTGTCTATTCAGTGTGAATCAGACATTTTGAGGAGGAACAGAAAGGTCTGTTTTGAGACCTTTCTTCTAGCTCCTTCCTAATTAATTCTTTGTAATCCACATTGGTCGAAGTGGTTTTCCTTGTATTCAAGGAATGGTTGAAAGAAACTAGGTGTTGAAAACATTAGTCTTGACACAATATTTTTCTACTTTAGTCAGAAATAGAAACTTGAGTTAATAATACTATTCATATCTATAGATTTAGATCTATAACATATCTGTAACTAGTGAATGGAAAGCTGTAAAGTCTTCTGGATGCATGAGTAGTCAAAGTCAATGGACCAATTGTTTTAGCTCATGTCTGCACTACTGTAGTTGTGCTGAAGTCAGTAGAATTTTTTACCTGCACAGAGAAAAGTAATGTGGTTATGAAACAAGCTAATATATATATTCAGAATATTCACACCTCTTTCACAGCTGTCATACTTTTATTGCTGAGTTAAACCAAAATACTAGTAAAGCCAAATACATTTTAGAGCTATTTTTTTCTTTTTGTCTCATGTAAGTAAAATGGAAAATAAGTATGAAGCTTGTAAAAGATTCCATTAAGTTTTAATTTCATCTTCATTAAAGTTCAATTTATTTCCAGATCTTGAGGGGAAAATATCTTTTTGCATGTTTTGTCTGAGCAGGAATCTGTGCAGGCCTGAGAGAAATAAATCAAGAGAGTTTGCCATTAACTTTAGCTTTCCTTAATCAGAACTTATTAGAGACTGAGAAAATTAGAAAGCCAGATTTGTCCAACTCTGTGTATAGCTTCTATTTTCAATATACAACTTTAACTTCCGAGATTTTTCTGCAGTCACTGAATATTCAGGTAAAAAGCATTTATAGTTGGTTGTTTTTTTAGTGGATCCTGAATAGCTGGGGAATTGATTTCTGTAATGGTATGTCTTGTCTTGCCACAACCAGCTCCAAAGACAGTGATTTCAAAGCCTTTGTATTTCTTGTTCTTCTGTACCTTAGATTTATAAAGTTTTTTCCTTGGCATACTGAGAAACAAGTTATCTTTTCTGATTATTTGTCTTATTCTGTTAAAAAGGACTTAAAATGGAAATTTGTGTATTTAATTCTCAACTAGACCATTTGTGTTCATATGCTGTACTTATTTTCTGCAGTGTTTCCTTCTTCTATCCTTTAGAACACAATGTGGTAAGTACTGTAAACCTTTGACAATTTTTAACTTGTTTTCTAAAAAGTAAAAAATGTTATGCAGCAGCTACTAAAAATTACTCAAAAAAAATAGTGGTTTTAGGAAAGCATTTTTCTCCTTTATAGTGGTACTACCTTAGTGAAAAGGTCTAACAGAGCTCTGAATTTTCTCTTTATTGTTTTGACTTGATATTTTTTTTCAAAACCAGAACTTGGGCCATGGGAATTTTCTCTCTGTATGTAAATCTTACATTGCATATGCTAAGGTGTTTCAACTCTTCAGTGCACTTCATTTGAATAGACTTGAATTGAGTATTCTACTATTTCCAGAAATTTGTTTTATTTCTGAATACAGACACATTTGTATTCACTGTGGTTAGCAATGGTTCTTTACAACATGCACCTTATGCCCAATGCAGACAAAGGAACCAGGTCATACAAATACAAGAGTTCTGAGGTATTAGTGAACAACAGAAATTATATGGCTAGAGCCTGACAACCCCTCATAATACATTTAAATGCCTTGTATGTTAAGGGGAGAAGTAAAAGCAGATCATTCTCTTCCTTGAGTGCCATACAACACTTTATTAATTAACTCTATATTAATTTCCATACACATCTTGATGTTTGCCTTTTAATTTCTCATTCTTGGAAATAAGATATTGACTTCAGCATAAAATGAATAAATAGAACATGAGGAACAAACTGTAGAAGCAAAAGTCACTTGTGTGAATGTACCACACTGCTATGCCCTTTTTACCGCAACATGACATGTTCTTAAAGTACCTCCAGGCCATTTCCGTCTCATTTCAGAATACAGAGCATATTACTGCAGATTGCATTTGCAAGTGCACACTCTCCTCAGCTCTTCTACTTGTCTGCTTCATGTACTAGTGCCCTCACCTTGTTGTAGTTTAAAAATAACTCATAGCAGAGGCAACGCTTAATGCATTTTGTCCTGGTTTCAGCCGAGGTGGAGTTAGTTTCCTTCCTCGTAGCTGGTACAGTGCTGTATTCTGGCTTTAGTATGAAAATAATGCTGATAACACACTGATGTTCTGGTTGTTGCTGAACAGTGCTTATCCTAAGTCAAGAACTTTTCAGGTTCCCAAGCTCCGCCAGGCAGCAGGTGCACAAGAATCTGGGAGGGAGCATGGCCAAGACAGGTGATCCAAACTGGCCAAAAGGATGTTCTAATGCCAGATAATATCATGCCCAGTATACAAATTGGGAGAAGTTGGGTGGGAGGGGCTGATCCCTGCTCAGGGTTGGACTGGGCATCAATCAGTGAGTGTTGAGTAACTGTATTGTGAACCACTTGCCTTTCTTGGGTTTTATTTATATCTGTCTCTCCTTCTAATTTTTATTATTGTTATTACTAATGGCATTATTCTAGAACAGGCAGCACTTACGAGTATTGAGGCCATGTTGCTGAGAACACAGCTGCGCTGGGCAGGGCACATCTCAAGGATGAAAGACCACCGCCTCCCTAAGTTCTTGCTTTATGGTGAACTTGCCACTGGCTGCCACAAGAAAGAAGCACCGAAGAGGAGATACAAGGACTCCCTGAAACAAGGCTCAAGAGGTCTGGAGATATACTATTTATAATGCTGTTGATGCTTTTGAGAACGCACGCAGGATCACCCTCGAGGAGAAAAGACAAAGCAGAAAGAACCGTGTCTTGTCGATACCACCTAAGGAGTCTTTCTGCTGTACCTTTTGCAACCAGTCCTGTCTATCTCGTATTGGCCTTTTTAGCCACCAGAGTGCTTGTAACAAATGTGGGTAGAGCCCTTCCCAAATCTTTGTTCGTGAGCCTAGCCATGATTAGCATTATTGTATTTTACTTATAAACTTTAAATTTACTTATAAAGTTTACTCATAAGCTTATGCTTTACTTAAATTGTTCTTACCTCAACCCACAGGTTTTACCTTTTTTTCAGTTCTCCTCTCCATCCCATGGGTAGCAGGGAAGGGAAGGAGGGAGGGAGGGAGGGAGTGGCTGCACAGTACTTAGCTGCCAGATGGGGTTAAACCATGACAGCCCTTTTTGACACCGAATGTGGGGCAAAAAGCATTGAGATAATGACAAATCTTATCCGAGTGTGTTAAAAGTAAGCTGTTACAAGAATTCATTTTATTGGTTTAATAGTTGGCGTTCACAATGTTCATTTATTTGCTCTCAGAATAGTTGCACTTGTTCTCAGGATTGTGCAGTGTGCGATCCCTGTGGTGATCTTTATCCTCCACGCAGGCTGGGCTAATCACAATTTTGTTGTACTTCATAGTATTGGCCTGACCTATGATAAGATAGAATCACTGGCCATGAAACTAATCTTGTGTGTGTTCTCAGCATTGCCATCACATCTGGACTTTGGGAGCTACCTACTGGGATTATTAATTACAGCTTTTGCCTATTCTCCTTGGACAGCCGGCCTATGGGGGTGACATGTTCCTACAGTTTCCTTCCTTCCTTCCTTCCTTCCTTCCTTCCTTCCTTCCTTCCTCCCTTCCTCCCTTCCTCCCTCCCTCCCTCCCTCCCTCCTTACCTTCCTTCCGGCTGACTACATTTTGATGTTGAGAATTTTAAAGTTTTTGAATATACTTTGCATACCCTTGAAACCAACCTGGTTCTTTTTGCCAAAACCCATCATGTTGCTTCATATGGTTCAGGTCTTGTTTAAAGTTAAATGTTTAAGAATATCATGCAGAGATTTGCCCCAAGCCTGGACTGTTATGAGTGGCAGAGTGTGTGTGATACTGTGGGCAAGCATGGACCATAGGTACCTCCAATGTTTTGGAACTTCACCCCTGAAAAAGCACAGAATCAAGAAAAACTAGCAAAATACTTGAAAAAACTATAGTCACCCTGGAAATTCCAGAGAGACACAAATCACTGCAACATACCTGGAATTGCACCAAAAAAGGACGGATGTCATGTTTAGGGACATGATTTAGTGGTGAATCTGGCAGTGCTGGGTTAAGGGTTGGACTCGATGGTCTTAAAGGTATTTTCCAACATAAATTACTTAATAATTCTATTCCATGCTGGGGCCTGTTGCGAATGAGTGTTTTAGGTCTTTCAAAGAATCATGCCTTTCGAGTCGTGTTCAACACTAGTCAGTACCCTCAGGGGGAAAAGAATGTCTCTGGCTCTGTCATTTTTATGCTAAATTTTTATGCTAGTAATTTTAGTTGAAGGATGATGAATTAGTACACATTGTTTAAAATACAATAACACATGGAATAGACATTCCTGCTTACTTGAAGCAGCAAGGTTAATTCACATAGAAAATATTCTGATTACAAATGCCCTCTCATTCCATCTCCACTCACTGTGACCATGCACACCTAGTGCAGTAAACACATGCACATTTACTGTAAGCAGCTCCAAAACAGTGTGCTTCTGACACATAATAATGTGAAACAGACCTGCCTTTCTTAAGGGATCTTAATTCCCAGTTGTCACAATGACAGTGACAAATGTCATGGTTTTATGGAACATATTCAAAAAATTCCTTTCTTCAAATTTAATAAACAGCACAAAGTATAGTAATTTCTTCATTATTTAGGGGTTTTATTTTTCACTATGTTTTTATGATTTTGAAACCCTGAGACTGCAAATAATCGAATAGCTGAAAATTATTGCTCAGTTAACTAATTCTACTGTACTGCAAATATAACATAATGTATCATACACATTCATATGTGTGTAATCTGTCCTCAATAAGAAATAGTTTAAGCTATTATTAATATATTGTCAAATATAGTCTTAATTTAACTAACAGCTGTAAGGTAGTACCTCTTAATTCTTGTCCCCATTTCTTGCAAACTGAAACATTAAATTTTTTTAATGTATTTATTTCAGAATACATTTCAGAAATTTATTTTTATGGGGTTCTTTTTTTTTCAGCTAAACATTAAAAATATGTTCTTGTCTTTCAAAATAAGACTAAGGCTCACAAAGCTCTTTCTTGACTTTCACCCTGACAACTTCATCAGGAAATTTAAGCTTCTCAGGTCTTTGGTTCTGTATGTTCATATAATGCAAATTATATGTTCCATTTTACAGACTTGCTTTGAGCTTGTAATTTGTGCTTCCTAAGAGACTAACAGATGATTTTTTTTTTTTGCCAGAAAAATGAGGAAATTTTTAATGTCAATTAAATAACAAACTAAAGTAAAAAACCCCAAAGTTCATAGTTTTATTAAAGCTGAAAAATCACAGAAAAAAGCATAAATTTTCAACATACTTGACTCAAAAGCACTTGTAGTACATATTTATAAAGTGAATAAATAAGAAGTTTAAATATCTAAATCAGACATCATTTTTCTCCTCTATGTAAATTTCCCATTCTCCTACTTCATCCTTGTAGTGAGTATTTGAAATTAAGATACTCTCTGATCTTTCATATATTAAGGGTCTCAAGCTAATGCTCTGTTTATAGCATGTTTTCCAACACCTCTTTGCCTTTTCATTCTTTCTCATTTCCAGCGGTGGCTCCAATTCTGTGCTTTTGCAAATATTTGAGCTGAACTTTTCTACATGAATGTGTATAACTACCAAATATGTTATTTACCAAGTGACAGAATTGTATGTGTTGAATGAGGTATATGAACTAAACACAAGGCAGGTGAATACAACTGTGAAAGGACATTTAGCTGCTGCTTTTAGCACAGCAATAACCATAATTTCTCTCAATAAGATAGAAGTTTAATAGTAAAACCTATTTGAATGTTTTTTAGTATCACATCTCCAAAATGAGTTTGCTGTTAAATACAAAGCTTTTTTGAGGTTTTGCAGTCAAGAATTTTTAATTATTAGTGTGGGTTTGCTGGTTGATAATGTGAAGTAAATTTGTTTTCAGATTTATGATAAAAGAACATAATGCTAATACCTTAAAAAAATATATTAGTATTTCTCTGCTATTTGGCTTATTAACCTTTGGTCCATAAATTGCTCTTAGTTGTACAGCTCTTTATGACAGAAATTAGAATAATGATGTTTGAAACAAACATCAGCTCAAGAGCAAAAGATTAAAAGACCGCAAGCAAGTGTGGAAAAACTGTTTCTCACCAAACCCAAAAAAGTAGTCTTGCACTTAGATGAAAGTAATACAAAAATTTTAAAAAATCATGTCTATTTCTGTGGAAGAGAGTTCCCTTGCACACTGTGTTTATACCAAAACTAAGTTCATACTTAATTTTAATACCAAAAACACAGCCTCAAGTAGGGAAAATAATGTCACTATGAAGCTGTACATGTGTTCCATCTCTCCTGAGTTCAGAGGTTCATTAGGGAGGATAGAGACATAGTTATGCATATCCAGTTATCTATCATCTTGTTTGGTTACTTATAATACCAGACTGAGCACCAAAATGGTGCAGGTGTCCTGCAAATCCTGTATTATATCTGTTAGTCCAACCTTGAAGTTTTTGGTACCAATGCTAGATGAAGAGGCTCAGGCTGCAGAATCACTTCAGATTTCTGAACAGTAGGGATAGGGTTCAACTTAAGAACAGATGTCGCCATTTAGGAGTGTGTAGGAAGGTATCAACAGATTAGTCAAACTCTGACTCAATGGAGATGTAGTTAAAAAAGATAATGTAATCTAGAGAGATATCGGATAACCCTAAAACAGTTACTTATCAGTTAATTTGACATTTTAAATACAGGCTTTTAGTAATATTTTAAGTGGCTTAACGTATCCTTTCTGGCCTTGGTTTTACTTGTCCTGATCCTCTGTTACTTCTGTTATATTGGTATTTCAGATAAAACATGTATCACAAATATAATTAGATTCTTATGCTTAGTGATTAGAATTAAACTTTTTAAGTTTGTTAAGGTAATGTAACTATGTTGATAGCAAAAAGATGAGTTATTGCTTCATCTGAGATTCTTTGCAGAGCCCTCTTAATATGCAATTATCGTGCCTGAGAATACTGAAGGACAGCTCACAGAAGCTTTAAGCCTATATTTACTGTAGGTATTAATGCTTGTTAATAAACTGTCCAAGATATTATTGTCATCATTGAAATGCTAAATTCACTGCTGTACAGAAAATAGTTCTGATTCATTCCATAAAAAGTCTTTCTCCTAGTTGTAGACTATAGTTTCCGTCACACAACAGACCTATTTCAGAATTGTTACCACTAGTCACATTGTATAGATATTGGGTCCTTTCAGCCAAGCAAGTTGAAATTTCTGTTAATTAATTGACTGGAATGACTATGAATCTCAGTTTTTACCTGCTTAAAAAATTAAGCTTACTGTCTTCTCCCTCTAAAGACAAACATGGAAATGTCACAATGCAATTTATTCCACCTTATCTTAAAAAACATTATAAGTTCAGCTAAGACGAACACAATTCTCTGTGTTTATCTTTAAATTGCAGAAATCAAGATACAATTACTTTCTGAAGTACCTGCCACATAATCTATCTCTACTTGGTCTTCAAGTTCCAAAAATTTGCATCTAGGCAGAGCATAAATTAATTTTGCTTAAAAGGGAACTAAGGGAATGCCCTAAGTTGTAAAATACAAAGGAACTTTTACATTAGTTAAGAACTTTGTTAAAGTGAGTAGGATTTTATTCTAGATATTCACATAGGCATTTATTTCCCTGTAATGATGGTGAAGATAAATGAGCATTTCCTTTAGACATTTCCTTCTGTTGAGATACAGAATTTGGGTTCAGATATCTGCATAATAAAGAATGGATATTTTTAAAATTTCACTAATAATACAGATGGAAACAAAAGTTTCTTTGTCTCATGAAGAGCTCAAAAGCTTTACAGTGATGTTCAGCAAAGTTTATAAAACCTTCAAAAGACTAGCACAGATGCAACTCTTCAGAGAACTCCAAAGAGACAGTGATGCTCAAAATCTCCTGACTCTGAGAAACTGCTCTTTACAAAGTCTGAAATTTTTATTGCTGGAGACCACAGGGACCAAGAGCTCCAGAAAATCTAGCCATATTTTAAGGAACTTAAATCTCCAAAGACAGTCTGGGCAGAGCAAGTAAACTTTGTAGGCTAAATACCCATGATTTAAGGGACTTTAAAGTTTTAGCCACACTTGATTAAAAACCTCCGTAAGATGCACCATTTAAATAGCCTGAAGTTTTTAAGTGAAAATCCAGAGACCTAACACTTTTTTTTCAAGGAGCTACAGGCGACAAATGGGAACCACAGTTTCTCCATTTGAAGTATTCAGTGGCAACACTTTTGTCACAGTGCCTACCAGTCAGCTCCTCACTCCCACACTGTTGAGTGACACCTCCCAGTTGTGCCAAAGCAACTAATTCTGAGTTCAGACTGGAAGACAGACAGAGGCTGAAACATTTTTAAAAGAGATTTTCCACTTCCACCTCTATTTCAAGGATGTTTTTTTCATAGATCATTTTTTCATCCCACAAATACTGGTGTAAGAATGACTGAGAAGTGTTAATCTGTTACTGGCAACAAGAAGCCAAGGGTTGACAGGAGGGTGAGAGCTCCTTGCACTGGGACTGTCACAGACATCACTTGTTGAAGACTCATGGTCTGAGACTGACAGTCCAAGTCCAGTACTCAACTGTTAGGTAAAAAAAAAATTAAAAACTACAGTGAAGGACTAGTTAGTTTGCAAGTTATTGTATCATTGCCTTCCCAGGGCTCCAACCACCCTATTCATGTTAACTACTCGTGTTAACCACATTTGTTTGCAGTTCTAACTAGAGAAACGGATCAGGAACTCAGGTTAGAAAAAAAAACCTTAGCAAACTAACAAAAAACAAAATCAAAAACATGGAGAACAGAAAAAAAATGGTAGTGTAAAATGAATTTGGAGAATGGGAATTATAGATTCTGCTTTAATGTTATGAAACGTCCAGGGAGCAACTGCCTTACCTGACATATGCTTCAAATGTTTCTATAGATGATTAGTTAGAACAAAGTTGAAGATGAAGTACTTTTGTGCTGACTGAATATACTCAGCTACTTACACATAAGGTAGTGTATGTGTATATTGCTTTATTGATTTTACTCTTTCAAGAAAATAGTAAACACAGTATTAACCAAATAACAGTCTTTTTTACTAAAAAGCATCAGGTGCATGCTAGGCTCATACAATAGACTTACAATAAGGTCTTTCTCTTCGGTTGTTATTTTAACAAGATATGTTTTCAAGGTCAAAACACAGAGTAGCTTTTTTGTTGCTTTTCTATTCTAAATATAGACGTAAAGTAAACTAGACAATCTTGTATTATCTTTAGAATCAGTTTTTCTTAAGCTTTCATACCTGTTAGGTCAACCAATATCTGAGTAATTAGAGTTTCCAAGAAAAGTTATGGCCTTTGAGAATGATTCTCTTATCTCTGAGAATATTTTTTATTCATGTCTGTTAACTGAAAACTTGTAGGAATAGACTCACTTGAATAAATTGGTTTTCCTCTAATAGACAAAAGCAGCTTGTTGTTATAACAAGTATCTTCCCTCCATAACAAACTATTATTATAAACACAGTTTTTAAAAAAAGAAATGTTATCACTTATTATATAGGTAAAATGCAAACTGATTTCAGAGCACAAAATAGAGAGACACCAGGAAATACATTGGGGAAGGAAAAATCTCAACACGTACTTTTGTAAGATCCCAATTCTTGAGCTATGAGCTCACCAGAGGAGTTTTACTTTAAAATATACAAGGCTCCAAAAATTCACCCGCCAAATTATGAGAAGAGCCCTCGGGATTCTTTTAACACCTTAAGAGAGAGGGTATAGGAGAAAAGCTGCACACATTTTCTCAGGGGGTACTTTTACTGGTAAACTTTAGGAAGTAAGAGATATTGGCAAAAGTTTAAAGGGTAACATTAAATCAAAATAAAGCATTCCACAAAGCATTAACTTAGCACATGCTAACCCGTAAAACTTAGCAAAATCCAATCCACTTGCTCCCATGTTACCCAAAATATTAAGAAACAAGATTAAGAGAAGAAGTAAAGAAAGAGAGAGACATAAAACTACCATCCATAGGTCCAGCTACAGGAGTCTAGAAGATGGAGGGTTCAAATGAGGTGGAGGTCATATGTTGCTGCTTTTATTGCTTTGGCCCCTTTTGGCTGCCCCTCCCAGGTGGGATTCCCGGCCAACTGGCCACACTGGTGCTCCAGGGCAGGGTGAGGGGCTGTGCCCTCACTGTCTCAGTCAAGCAGAGGCTGGGTGAGGGGTTCCACGGGGTTTGGTGTGGGCATGTCTTGACCTGCCTTTGAGTGAGTGACAGATGCCCTGGGGTCAACCCAGCAGGTGCTGAGGGCATCACCTCACCTCCATGAAATTTGACCTGTCCCTTCCCTCACCTCTCCCCAACCTGAGTTGGTCCAAGCCAATAATTAATATTGTTGTCACACTACTTTTAAGACAAAATAAGAGGTAAATGGGAATCTAAACTTCTGAAAAATTTGTTCTGACTGTGGTTAGGTAACACACTACCTCTAATGATATAGGTTATTCTTTGTCATATACTAAGAAGTATGTCATTACTGGTGGTGACATTGTAGAATTTCAGGATGGTCCACTACATTGTCCAGATCCTTGAATACTGGGGAAACACTATAATAGCAATGAATAGTAAAAAAAGATCTGACTTCAAAAGTATTGAAATTAATTTATGCCCTGCAACCACTTCCAACAGTCCTGGCGGTTGGACTAGATGTGCATTGTAAGTCCCTTCCAGCTGAAACTATTTCTGTTCTATTCTTTTCTAACCCCAATTTGTCCTTTCCTAGAAGGAGTACTTGTCAGAAAAGCAAATTAGTCTTTGTGACCAAGGCATTGACTTTAAGATAGCTTGCATACCCTGCTCATTGTCTCTATCTGTCCCTCACTCTTTGCATTTACATGCCCTCTAGATGACTTTCCTCAACTTATCAGACTGTACAGTAGCTTCTAGACTATATAGAAGAGTATGAGAAAAGATGACTTCCTGAACACTGAAAACCAAACACAGAGACTTAGACCTGCTCACAGAGGATGCTGTTTTCAGGAGGGCAACAAACAATCAGAAGCCAGGCTCAGGAACAGCTTGGCACGCCCTCTTTGCACAGGTGTCTGTGCAGGAGAGACAAGATCAAATCCAGGCTAGGGGTAAAACAATCATCTTGTAGAGCCACATAATGAACTCACAGCCTGTTTCTAATCTCCAGATATAAAAGAAAAAAATAAAAAAAGTGGTTGTTTGGTAGTGAAGGGTAACATCCTGACAGTTCCAGGCAGAGACACCAGAACCAGGCTGTCCTCAAGCAGCTGACAGGTTGAGAATTACAGAAACCTCTGAATGAATAAAGTATATTAACAAATGCATGAAATAAAACAACAAACGGCAGCCATCAGTTCAGGAAGATGGGTAGGATCAATTGTAGAGGTAGTCATCACAAATGAGGTCCAAGGAGAACTTGTCAGTACAGCAGCATTTCAGGAAAACATATGAATCTCATTTCTACCCCTACTAAGCTCAGACTTTCAAGGCAAATATAATTCCATGGAACATTCAGCTTAGAAAAAGGATCAATAGCCAACCAATACAGATTCACTTCCCAGTGAGGATGTTATTAGTAGCAATTTATTGGAAGAAATAAAGAAATATCTTAGAAGGAGTGATTTGGCTAGAAATAGTCAACAATAATTCATAAGAAAACACAATGGCTGGATTTCCTTTTTTTAGCATGTAGTATTTATCAAAGAAACTACATTTACAATCAACACTGAAGGTAAAATGTATGGCTGATTTTTTTAATTATTATTTTAAACAGCGCTTCAGCTGCCTGTGTGGAGATGTATACTGGATCTGGCAGGAATGGACTTAATTTTCTTCATAGCAGATCACATGGGCCTGTGTTCTAGATTGGTGACCAAAACCAATGTGGATAAAACATTTATGTTTAGCTGTTGCTGAGCAGTCCTTGCACACTGTCAAGGTTTCTCACTCTGTGTCCCCCCAATGAATAGAGGGAAGTGGTGGGGTGTGTATGCACAAGAGTTTGGAAGGGTGTACGACCAGCCAGATGACTCTAACTTGCCAAAGGCATTCCCTGCCATATAACATCATGCTCATCAGTAAAAAGGGAAAAGAGGGGGTTTAAGGTGGTTAGTCTTCTGTTGCTCAGGAACCAGATGGACATGCATGAGAGGTCAAAGTGATTGCCTTTGCATCACTGGTTTGTTTTACTTTCTCTGTTCTTCCACTGCTCCTTCACTTATTAAACAATTTTTATCTTGACTCACAAAGTTTTGGCTTTTAATCTTCTTCTTCTCTTCTTCCATCTCACTGGGGTGGAGGGGAATGAACAAGTGTGGAGCTTGGTGAACCAGATTAATTCACAACAAAGGGTAAGAGGGTACATATTGCTGTATAGATAAAGAGCCAGAAAATAAAGCTGTTGTGATATGCAGAGTGTCACAGGAATCGATACTCCTAAGGCTGGAAAAATGTATGCCTGAGTCCCAGGGAAGCATTTATGGCTGTAACATCCATTCCTTCATCTTTAGACCTATTTAATTTCCTATATGGATTCAAAGAAAAACCCAAACAAAACTGAAAAAAAATAAATTATGAATGTGATTCCAATATAGTTAGTAAAATTATGCCTTCAACACTTTTATATATCTCCAAAATTATAAGTTTGTATAGAGATCATGGCCATGAATTTTTTTCTTTGCACTGTAGTGGCAGAACATATTAGGTATTTGAAGAAAAAAAAACATATGAGAAGTATATAAATCACCAGTAGCATGAAGCATTTAACTCTAGATTGCGCTAATTACAAAGCATTACTACACATTCTGCCTGCTTAACATATCTTCATTTTCAATCTGATCCACTTCAGGGGAAAAAATAGAATATCTCAACATTTCTGATTAAGCTTTAAAGAGAAGAACCAACTAGTGTTTTCAGAGTCTGGTGTTATTTCTTTTTAAAGATGATTATATTTAGTAGCACACTAAAGAACAATGCCCTAGCTACTAAAAAAGGTTAAGTACTTGCATAATGTTTCCATCCCTTCATTTTCTGAAAGAAGTATAATAATAATAATTATACATGATAATAGAATTTAGTGGCTGCCTAACTGTATTTTGATTTCTAAGGATTAGCAGTTGGTGCTGTAATTGTTATTCCTTCTGATTGCAAGAGGCACAGCACTTAACCAGTCAGTTCTTATTTAGCATTTCACAGACTGCATCCTTTTTGAGACTGATTTATAGGTAATGAAGTAACCTATATTTAGATATTTTTCAGGAGATGATTCTTTTGATATCTTTAGTTGGGTGCACATTTCAGGCACTAAATTAATAATGCTGCTAATATGCATAAAGTTATTGGATTTTTTTAAGCTACAATTTAAAATCTTGGTTAATTTTAATTGTGTTAGAACAGAGAACAGAAAGTAGACTTGCATATCTGCATTTTATTTAATTGGAATATTCACCATTCTGACATACAGCATGCAAGACCAGATCAAGTACAAGTTCCATAAAATGGAATATCTGAATCATGGTTAGGTGCTCAATCAATACTTATGTCAAACAAATCTGCTAACTTGTTTTATTTATTGGGTTGTGTAGCGCCTGTATTTTGCCATTTATCAAAGTATGACCTAGAAAGAAAAGATGGCCATTATTAAGATTTCCAGTTTTCCTCTAAGTTTGTCTTTTCCATAATGTAAGATAAAGCATTATCCTGTTCTTCCTTACTAACAAAATAACATTGCCTCTCAGGCACACAACATTCAGAGACAAATTCCCCCTGATCTCCTATGCGGCTAGGATTTCACCAGTATGATTCAACACAAAATATACACCAACAAATTTTATTTCACTTTATCCAACATCAGTATATACTGTTTTAAACATCACAGGATTGTGGAAAGTTTGGCTGGAAGAGATCTCTGGACATCACCATCCCAATGCTCTAACTGAAACAGGAGTAAACTGGCTCACTCAGCATCACTTGGTCTTAATCTAATCTTAATGGTTTACAAGGATGCAGTTTTCACAGCTGGTGTGAACAAGACATTCCACACAGTGTATTTTCTTTCCTGAAAAATCTGGAGCCATTTCTCCTTCTATTAGTGACCTTTGTACTAACCATAGAGGTTTAGCTCCATGACTTTGCCACTGCCCTTCAGATAGAAGAAGGCCTGTGCTAGATCAGAGTTAAACATCCTCTTTGTCAAACTAAACAAGCCAAGCTTCCTTGGCCTCCCCTTCTAGGTGATGCCAGCTGGTCTATAAACACCCAAATAACTTCCTCTGGGCAATCTCTGATTTATCGACATCTTTCTTAAACAGAACTCAAAACTGAACATGCTCTACTGGTGTAGCCTCACCAGTGTCCAGTAGAGGAAGAAACAATTTCTCTTGATCTAGTGACTATGATCTTTTTATAGCAAAGTATGAGGTTTGCAATTATGTCAGCCAAAACTCAGATATCTACAATGTAGGCATCCACATCTGAGCCCATGCTATGTTCTTTTTTTCTATAATCCATGGTAAAATGAGTTGCTTAAGATTCTATCCATTATCTCTACTGTATTGTTATCTCTTACAATGAGGAATGTCTATTTCTATGCTTTGATAATGAAGGATATCACTGTCGGCTGATACCTAATCCCTTGTTAGATAATCTGAGGTTTCTCAGTCATCTTCACAGGCTGGCACAGGACATGTCAGGTGCCTCTATATCTTAGAATCAGTACTAAAATAGTGATCCTGGAAGAGATACTATGCAAGGGATACTGGATCTGCTGGAGATACATATCCTATACACATGCTGTAGGAGGTCAATATGCAGTGATCTTTTCTGGTAGATAGGTATGGTAAAGTTCTAGTTGTGTTTAGGTTAGAGTAATATATTCTACATATATAAATTTTCTGTATTATTCTTATATTTGTTTCCATCCTACTGGATTGGAGTAAAATAAATTTGATCTACTACACTCTATTTACACTTCAGTGCTTGTCTTGTTGCATTTTATTTCCCTTATGGCACTTCAAATAGTGTAAGACAGAGAGAGCAACAAAGGAAAAGCTTTTTGTTCTTGGGGATAAAAGTCAAAGGACTCCAATATTAGTAATAATAAACATGAACAGGGTTAGATGGAGCCTTCACACTCTTTGCTTTTCTATTATATCTCCATGAATAAGGAGTTATGGCTTTGAAGTACTTAAATAATTATATGCACCAATCTTTTGATTCTTTTTTATATGTGGACTAGTACTAATGTCTGTTGAAACTTGTTACAAAGGTCCACCTAGAGAGAATAAAATGTAGGATGTGAGAATTTCATTTGCTGTTATTCCTGTGTATTTTAGGACATGACACTTTTTAAGAGTATGTCTACATGCACTGAGATAAACAGTTTCACAGTAACCTGTAATGAATCAAAACTAGGAAAACTCTTCTGCTACAACTTTACAAACGGGTCACTTCTGTGTAATGATATCAGAAAGAATACCTTCTAATACTAGAGGGTGTTTAATGGGCATCTTTATTTTTTGTTGATGGTAAATTCATCCTTTTCAAAGGGCAAGTACAAGGTCTGTGGATATTTAGGTCCCATTTGAGTGCTCAGAGTAGAACCAAATGGGATGTAAATGGTCTTGTTATGGACTCAAGGTAAATTCTACGCTGATTAAATAGACTACAGTGTCTCAGTGAGAGACAATGGTTAACAGCATTAAGGGCAGGAAAAAACTGTTCAAGTGATAATGTCTTTATAAAGTGCTCTCTTTGCCACTTCAGAAATGTAAAATTAAGCCTGACTAATTTAGGACCTTGATTATAGCTTCCACTATGAAGAACTTGCAGAAATGCAAACTGCTATCAGGTAAACTGGTGTTAAGTGCTATCACCTAATTTCACGGAGTACATATATATACCATAATTCTTTTCAAACATTTCTGTTGGTCTGTGTTTGTATAGCTGTTGCTTTCCCTGCCATCTATTAATCCACTTGAGAGACTACTTTCTGTGTTGCCTCCCACCAAGCCTGTCACACTCCTGAGAATTAACACTAAAGCTCTAATTCTTAGTGTTCTAATTGTAATTTTGAAAAAACATAAAAATTTTGTTTTAATAACATATAAAATAAAGTAATCTTCTACATAAACAAAACTGTTCTCATTTCTTGGTTCTTCTATATTAAAAAAATTTCCAGAGTCAGAGCAATTCTGTTACAAAATAACTGAAAGATCTGTAGATATGTATCACAAATGTACAACACAAGGTCACAGCACATTCATAATTCATCACATAAATTTTCTAGAGTGCATTGATCACTTTTTCAACTATCCAGAAGAGAGTTATCTGTGGATAATCAAAATGCTTTCTTTAAAAAACCTATCTAATAAATATAATTTTTATTTCTTTGATTATAAATTGATTATCCATGCTGCATAGCTGAATGTCATGATGTTCATAGATAGTCCTTTTGATATTGAAGTAAAGGGATTGTTCTCAAGAAAATGGACAAAACCAAATTATAAGGACGCATCTCTATGGTATTTATAAATTATAAGACCTCTGTGTACTCAGCTTTCTCATTTCTTTTTGGCATTCTTTGTTTAAAGCAATATGGATCAAATTTCTATTTTCATAATAAGTTATCACAGTTTTTTGCTCAAGAATTGATATTATTCTGGGTTTTTATTTAGTTTACCCACTGGGAAAATTAAATGCTTCAGTTTGTACACAGAGAAGTAGTGAATGAAAATGGATTCCCGGGGAGATTTCCTAGCAAAAAGTTTACATTTATGTTGTGTGAACTTGGTGGCTAGCTTTTAATCCTTGCAGTATTTAATTTATAGTCATATTTTTTTACTGCAGGTTTTCTTAAAACTCACAGCAGTGATACTCTAATGTTCAGAAAATGGTTGACAAAATTATCAGTAAGTGTAGTTAGTCCATCTTTCTATGTATCTGTACTCAGTACCTACTTATATTGTTACAGTAATTATGAAATGTGAACAGACATTGATAAAGCTATCAGTGTAAACATGAATAGCTTATCCAATTTGAACACTGCTCTCTGGTATGTAAGCTACTATCCTAGAAAATAGTGTCTGTGTTTAGCAACATTTTAGAGCAAGCCATCATTCATGGACCACTATTCTTATCTCTTTTCTACCTGTTTCTATGATCTCTGCTCCATGAAATAATTGAAATTTTCATAGTGGTTTTTCCATATTACCTCACACCCCTGTTCTCTACTATCATTTCCTTGATCCTCTCTGTTGATACTATTGACCAAACCCTGCTTCTAAAACCCACTGACACCCTATATTACTTTCTTCAGTATTATTCATTCCCATTTGGTAACAGTTTTCCACTTTCATACTTATGTTTTGCTATATTATCATATCCTCTCTGTGGGTCAGCAGTGGGAAGCTTTTATGGTAAGCTTAGTTGTTATTGTACCTTCAGTTACTAACTTTCTAAACATCTCCAAGAGTGGTAACTCATCTTCATGTCTTTTCTCTATTTTCAGTTTATAACACCTACCTGACCCTCTACCACCTTTTCTGTTCTCAAACTAACCATGTCTAAGAAAAATTTCTATCATCATCTCACTTTTGTACCTTAAAATTTCTGTGTCGCCTACATTAACCTCTCATGTCTATGTCTATGTTATGTCTGGAGAACATCATATGTTCTCCACAGAACACTATATGTTCATCACATAGAACATCATATGTTCCCCAGAATGTTCTGTATTATATATTCACCCACAAACTTCTGCAAAAGTCTACCATTCTTGTGTGCCCCAAGGAGCCTCCCTTCATTTTTTAATTTGAGATTTTTATGACATAGTTGAATGATCCAAAATCACACTACCATGGGGAAGGTATCCTCCATGCCTGGATACAGGGTGACATTTCTTCCTTCTGTTTCTTGTGGTCAGACACATCTGGCACCTCAGTAAGTTAGGTCAGACTGTCAGAATCACAGGATGGATGAGGCTGGTGATGGAGACTCCATATGAAGCATTGGTGGTCTCTCCTTAATGTCTAACACCCAAGTCGCTGTAAGCAACCAAACTGCCTGACAGCTCAGCAACATGAACATCCCTCCTCCACAGGAGGCAGTTGCCATCTGCTGCCACTCACCACTATCTCTTGGTGCTGCTGTGAGACTCAGTCTCAGTTCACTTGGTTTCTTCATTGGACACAGCTCCCAGCTCCCAGATTATCATTGCTAGCAGGGCATTGAACCTATTCAAGAGCTGCAGATCTGCAGGTGGAACTGGAGCTGTCTTCACAGTGCCAGAAGTTATGAGAAACACTAAAGTCACTCTGCTTTTTGTCATCTCTTACAAGCTGCCTTTTGACCTCCAGCTGCCATTCCTTTCCTTAGAGGCACAGAGGCTTCCCCAGTATACACTTTCTGTAGACAAGTAAAGCCTTTGACTCAGCAAGAGGCACCAAACACCCAATTGCCTGGGGGTGCAGGGCTGTCTCCTCCCTCAGGACCTCACTCTGCCATGTCAGGAGTAGTTGCTGTTGCCTGTGTTGTCACCACCACTGGAGATCCTGTGTGTGCTGCCCTCACCTCAGCTGCTGGTCTCATTCCTGTGTGCCCTTCTACTTTGGCTACTGCCATCATTGGCTGTGCTCTTGGCTGGACACCCCTAGGCACAAATTGAAATGTTGTCTGGCTCCCCCCAACCATTTGGAACAAAGTTATTTGACCAGGAATAGCTGTCAAGGTTTAAACTCATATTGTCTGTCTCACCAAACATGCCTCTCAGGAGGGCAAAGGGGGAAGAAAGGAGCTGCAGGCTTTGACTCAGCTCTGGAAAGGATGAATGCTCTTAGCATTAACACTATGTGCAAAAGGAGGAAAAATTATTGCTTCCTCCAGGCAAACTTGAAGATGTACTCTCCTACTCATGCACATTTTTTCATTTCCAACAGAAGTGACTCATAACTTCAGAGGAAGTTTCAAGGACACAAACTTCAAGTCCATGTAAATGTGTCCCTGAAACTCTGGGCAAGATGCTGGATCCTGAGAGCTAACTGGTGCTTGTTTTATTTTCAATTCAGAGATACTTGTTTTCCCTGAAAATATCCCACTGGGTCTTTCAGAAGCATCAAAACCAGCATAATATAACTAAGCCCACAGACAGTACTGTATCCCACTCATAGAGCTGCTTCACTAGCTAGGAGTGTGACAATTTGCAAAGATTTTGACTGATGTGAATAAGACACATCAGCTAATATCAGTTGGCTCATTGCTTTTCAGAAAGATATTTCTCACAGGCTAACTAGATTATTAAATGAATAAGGGTTGTTTTTTTCCTTAAGCTTATAATTCAGTTAATATTATTATTTAATAAATAGCAGAAATGTTAAAAAGTTACATTTGTGTTGCTTAGAGATATTTTTTCTTTAAAGAAAAAAAATACCCGAAATGCCTTGCTCGTTAGCAGGTCCAGGAATTGATTGAATTTGTGCTTCATTATACAAATTCCTTATTTAACAGTGAAACAAAAATGGAAAAGTCAGTAGAACCTAGAATTTATATAAGGAAAAGTTAGATAAACAGTTATGGTTACCAGACCAACATTAACACTGCCACATTGAGTTATAGATTATTTTGTCTCTTGGATTTTACAATAAAATTTATAATTTTCTTTGTATTTAGTTCACTAAAGGTATTAATGAATGCCAACAATACTCCTCTATTACACAGCTTGGAAAGATGGAGTGACTATATGCTTTTGCCAAAGGTAATAATGTCTATTTAAAATTAATAGGGCCAAGATGAGAACCCATTTATTATTTAGTATTTTGTGGTGGTCATATGCTCATTTAGACACTACATAGGTTTTCTATTTGTTCATTAGCAGAAAGCTGTAGGAATATTTTTTTAAGGATATCCTGATCTTTATTTTGTCATTAAAAATTGTGAGTACAAATGTGAGTACAAATGCATCTGGACAATTGCAGAATTATATTGCTTTGATAACATCTTAATCAGGGAGCTTTCTCAGATCCAAGATAGACAAGAGAGGCAGAATTACACTGGACTGGGATATCTCCTGGTGGTTATAACCTTCACTTGAGAAATTAGAGACACAGGCTTGGAGTCCAGTTTTGGTTAGTGAATGCAGACTAGGATTGTAAGGACAGATACAGTCTCTTTTCCACTAGCCTTCTCCCCCAAGAAATAAGTTAGAAAGAGCCAAATCTCTGGCCAGAGAGACAAGAGACTATGTCTCATGACAATTCTCTCCAGCTGCTGGATTATGACTATTTTGAGTGAGGTTTATTCTCCTTGGACTGTCTTGGTCTGTTTTTTTTCCAAATGAAAGATGAAAAGAAATCACAATCTCATCTCAGTAAATTATTTAACTCAGGTCAGTAGAGAATATGTCACAACTGTTCTTATGTCTGGATTGATGCTGGATGCCAGATTAAGAGCACACAGGAATTAAACAGAGGCTGGACTACTGCTAATTGTGCCCTGATAGCAAACACCTGAATTACCTGAATTAATTTAAAGGCAATTAAATTAACTTAACTGGAAAGTCTGAGTTTAATGTAAGTGAGAACTGGCACACCAAGATTTCAGCTTCCTGACTTTTGGGTGAATAATTCGTAACAATTAATTTTCATTTTTTTTTTATTAGGATAAGATTGGTTAACAGGAGAGGTCCTGCTTTGTTGGAGGACATGGTAGACCATGGCAGGGGGTCCAGCAGCAAAGTCTGGAGAGGCTCTTGCCCTGCCATTTAATGCTGAGTAGAAGAGCTCTCTGGCTGAGCACACTGCAGGGCATAGGCTGAAATGGATGAAGAACAGAAGTAAAGCATAAAGTCACTCCCTGGAGAGTCAGGAAAAAATGCACTAATTATCACTGTGGAGACACCTGCTAGGGAGTCAGTTGGATAGTCCACCAAGAAAGGGGGGATGAGATAACGTGAGCCTGGTTGGGGAAGAACAATCTAGGGACATGAATTACAAAACTGCAACTCATTTTAAACAGGCAACCATGAACCTATAACAAAGATCTGGGGAGCACTGTGAAAGGTAAAGGTATTGAAGTGTCCTGGAAGGTGAATATAGGAATACCATTTTTGATGTTCATGTTGTATGTTTTATCCTCCAATTCCTCAAAATACGTCTGAAGCACCTCTTATCAGAATTTCTGTAAAGGGATTTAAAGGGGTTTATTTCACTTTTCTAAATTCTTGGTGTCTTTCTTCTGACTTTCAGACTTTACAGGAGTGAAGCATTTGTTATTTCTCCATGGTCTGTGGTAATATTGTTTACTTGACAAGTCAGCACTGTTAATACTAAAGGGGATTTTTTTAAATTTACATTTCAAACTTGTTCTTGACTGAACTATCTGATGATGATGTAAGGCATATGCTCTCTCCAGACTCCCTTTAATCTCCTTCAGAAAACCCATATAGGTAGAAGAAATTGTTACAAATATTCTGACAGGTATGCTATACTATTGTTGATTGCAGAAATTAATTAACTTTAATGTTTTAAAGAGGAAATACTACAGAGAAGACACTTATAGACTAAGGTTTGAGAACTGTTGCTTAAGGCAAAAAGAGCTGCAGCAGGTGGAAAAGCTGGGCAATTGCTTTAGGGAGTTTGGAGTTGATTCTAGGATTGTCCCATGAGTAAGCCAGGAAAATCAGTCATTAAAAAAAAAAAAAAAAAAGTTGGGGTTTTTCCCCCCCAAAGATCGCGTTTTCTAATTTTCATCCAGTAAAAGTTGAAATTAAAGAGAAGATCTGTTATTTATTACTAAAGATTGGAAATGAAGACATGATTGAAGCTACATGTCTTTGATATAAAAACATTTTTCAAAGGGTATAGTGTTAGAAAATTGGTGACTAACAGAAAACGTGATGGTTTTCTGAGTGAAGGTAATTCAGGTGTTTGCTATCAGGGCACAATTAGCAGTAGTCCAGCCTCTGTTTAATTCCTGTGTGCTCTTAATCTGGCATCCAGCATCAAATCAGAGCTCCTCCAAATGCTTTCTACAAAATGCCTGTCTGCCTTATGATGTAAGCATGCACATTAAATGATTACAAGCAAAATGGAAATATTGTTTCCTCTCTGTTACTTTTTACTCACATTAGCAGGAGTTTTATTAAGTTTTATAACAGTGGGGGTGAGTTTGAATCCTAAATAATGTTCTCAAAACAAAGCTCTTCTTTACTTTTTTAGGTGAAAACTAAATAGCACTTTTTTGTCTTCCCTTGACTTTTCCTTAAAGCTAGTTGAGAGTGAAACAGGCTGTAAAGGGAAGATCGGTGGTAAAATGTTCAGGATTTCCAGTCAGAATAATCCTGTAAACTGTCTAAAATAAAATAATTTGAAAACATATTTTCTTATTACTCATGGTATTTGTCTTTTATTTTATTTATGTTTCCAGTTATGTTTTAATTGTTGTTTTGTTCCATTATGCTTATGCTCTTTAATCTGTTGCATATGAAAATTAGTAAAAATATTTTGGATTATTTCACACCAGCATCTGGAAAGCCACTGAAAACTTTTCATGCGTTCTTAGAGAAAAACTTAGCAGTTAGAAAATTACCCTCTTTTTTTGGGTTATCAAAATATGAGTGCCATGTTACTAGGCAAGAATAAGACATTACTGGAATACTAATTACAGACCTGGTTATTCATTTTGATAAAAGTGATTAAACATGCTTAGACTCAGAAGAAGTTGCTGGAATATATAGAGGTTATGTTACAAGAGTACATAAAAAATTTTGCTTCTTTGGTTTGGTACAAGAAAGCTTGAGGAAGAACACAATTTATTCCCACAAATGTTATTAGGTAGTTTACACATATACTAAAGCTGGCTCTGAAAAGGGACTGTGTTGTACTTACAAATAGATTTCATTATGCAGGTCTATGAAAGCTGTAAAAGGGTTTAAGCTTTTAGTCTAACTCCTACTTTGTGACAATTTAATTTACCTCTCTAGCAACTATGCATTTACTTTTTCCGTTCTGTTCCGCAACTTAATCTTCCTTTCTTACACGGAGGAACTATTCTTTTTATAGCCTTCTCATACTTTGTGTACTCACTTTCCTACAACTTGGAACTAGCAAGCATTCCTAAAATTTACTTTATTTACTTAACTTCCTTCAACAATGTTTCCTTTTCACTGTTCCATGGAATCTGAATAAAAGCCTTCCAGGATTCTAATATTGTGCATTTTCCCAAGTATAATCTATAAGTATTTGAGTGATTGTAAGCATATAATGGGTGTTCAGTAAATAAATCCCATGAATCAGTTTTCATAGTAACAAAAAACCTGCTATCTTGCTGACTTTAAAAATGCATGGTATTATTCTTATTCTCTTTCTATTTAGAGATCATCAGTTCTATGGTCCTTGAAAATGTAAGATGATGAGAATCTGTTTTTCTCCTCTTCAAGTTTGTTCATTAGCATGTGAACATCTGCTGCTCTGTAATTACTGAATGTAAAGAAGGTGGAATATGTGCAATGTATGTCTAATTCCATTTTACCTTTATGAGTAATGGTTTTTTTTAAGTTGCCTATGTGATTGTTAGATTCAGGATTTTTTTTACCATTACAAATAGATGTTCATTACTTTTACAAACTGCAGTTTAAAGGCTCCCAGGTTTATTGCATATGCTTACTGTATTTGAAATTTTTCTAGTTATTTTTGTTTGATGATTTAGGGAAAAAAGGTACAGTTGAATCACCCTTCAACTTTATGATAGGAACAAATTGAACTGTACTCAGAGAGGAATGTAATGCTCCGATCTTTTCTAAAGTGTTGATACAGAACTTTGGGGAGAAATCAGAACCTATAATCTCAGGTTAATACTGTGGTGTAGAGACTGTATTTTCTATGACATTGAAGTCCCACTCAATATAAAATTAATCTTCATGAATGCAGTGAAAAAAGAGAAATTCTGGTCCCTACTGTGTTATCAGTATAAGTCAGAAAATTTGTGTATAACACAACACAGGTTTAGCCACTCTTCTAACTTAATATTGAGTTCATACTTTGAAATTTCTATTTTTTGGGGGAGGGAAATAGCATTGTATTTTTCTAGTTCTGTTCAAGACAATTGCTCTGGCTTGCTGGTGTTGAGATTTCAATTTGGACCTCCACAGTGGTGATAAAAAGCGAACAGAAACCCAAGGGAATTGTTGACTCTGGCAAAGTAAATTCTTCTTACAGTCTTGATGTACTTTTCCAGTGACTTTAGAGAAATCAAGATAAGAGCTAATAAAAATGTAAGGTTACAATAACTATGACTTTTTTTTGTGTCAGTGTTAAGAAATTAAAAAGGTCCTAGTGAGGACCAAATTATTTGTGGTGCATCTGCTGCCAGTGAACGTTTCCTTTTTGAAGGTGCAAGAAGGATGGCTTAAATGCCAACATGACACACTGTAACCTTTATATGGGTATTCAGTTTTGCACATGGTAAAACCATCTTTCCTGGATCAGAAAGAGAACTCTAGAAAAATATACAGGTCTCTTTTTTTTTTTTTATTTTAGCTTTCCTAATAACAAATGACTGATAGGAGAGGAATGTCAACAACGAGCAGTTATCCCTGTTTATAGAAAGAAATTCACTTGGGGACAAAAAAAGTAAAGATTGTTAAATTAATTCTTAGAAGTGAATATATTCACCTGTCTGACAGAGCACCGAATGCCTTCCTGAAGCTTGCATATGAGTAATCCGTGAGGAACAAGACCAGTTCTGTTTTTCTCATACAGAAAGGAATGCAAGAAGGAAAACACTTGGAAAACAACCGGAAAGGAAACTTAAGGTCAAAGAGGAAGTTCACACTTAAAATATCACACCACAGAAGCTACCATGGAGACAAATTTCTTTTTGCCATCCAGGACCACCAAATATTTTGACTCTGTTACATACTTCCAGTATTTTCTATGTTTTTCTGTCATTAGGGATCATGTCATCCACTAGGGATACCAGAAATCAGATTATGAGATCAGAAAATTGCTGGGAACTGCTGCAAAAAAAGTGGACGGGGATTGGTGGGGTTGGAGAATTGGTACACTCATGGTATGCTCCAGAATGAACAGCATCCTGATTCATGATAATTTTATATAATGGCCTGCAAAGTTGATTTTTCAGTGTCTGTTCTGAACTCTGCATCCCAAACTATTTACTGGCATTTCTTTTCCTTCCTGTTTAAACATACACATTCTCTATCCTGTTCACACCCTCACAGAATGACCTCTCCTTATGCACAGGTAATTTTTTCTTCCTGGCTTCTCTGTGGTTGTTGCCTTGACCTGTTATTGCCATGCGGTTATAAAGACAAAACTTCTAAATCATAGTTTTCTTCTCAAAATGGTTGGGTTTTCTTATCACTTTTATTACTCCCTCTTTCTCTCTCAGCACAGAGCAAGCCTGTTACACTGGATTCTACAAAAGCATAACTGGAATTCTTATCAGATGAATTGGGCGGAAAAGATATATTTGTATACATATATACATGTACACATAAAGACTTTAGTATTTTTTGTAATAAAATCTACTGATTCCTGCATGGCTCCTGAGCCACAGATTAGCAGTCTCCAAAAGACATTGATTTAGATTATTTACTAATATCACAAGGTTTACACCTCTCTGGAGCTCAGTGACAAAACTCTCATTGATGTCAATAGGACTCAGAGGTAGGTATGATTTTTTAGAAACAGTATCTTTTATTTACAAGTTGTTTTGTTTCTGCTACTGCATTTCCTCAAGGGCTGTAGTTTATGAACAGTTTTTATTATTCTCACTTAAGGACACTGACATGGTTGTTAGTCTTTTACTTCATCTCTGGGACAAATTGATGGACAACAGTTACTATTCATGAATGGTTCTAGCATTGTTTTTACAGGAAAAGATAAGTGGCATTGTTGGTGTGAAATTATGTTTGAGTTTGAAACAAAAGACCCTATTTCATCAAATATCAGCTAGAAACTTGCTTAGATTTACAAGTTCCAAATGAAAATGGCAAATACATCTAGACTGGTAGCTTCAAACTTAATCTTTTTGTCTGATTCTATAATGCTTGTGGTATTGGCAACTCAGCTGGAAGGAAGACTGAGGGGAGACCTCATTGCAGTCTACAACTTCCTTGTGAAGGAAAGAGGAGGGGTATGACCTCTTCTCTGTGTTGACCAGTGGCAAGACACAAGGGAACGGCCTGAAGTTATGTCAGGAGAGGTTTGGTTGGATATTAGGAAAAGGTTCTTCACCTAGAGGGTGGCTGAGCACTGGAACAGGCTCCCCAGGGAAGTGGTCACAGCACCAAGCCTGACAGAGTTCAAGAAGCATTTGGACAATACTCTCAGGCACATTGTGTGGGTATGGTCTTGTGCAGGGCCAGGAGTTGGACCCTATGATCCTTGTAGATCCCTTCCAACTTGGCATTTTCTTTGATTCTGTGAAGGAAACAAGTGGCACTTTCTATCCTAAAGCTGGAAAGGAAAGCAAATGCAGATGAGTGCTCTATCTACTAGTCTAATTTTTTTCTTCCTTTTTCTTATTTCTTTTTTTTTTCTTTCTGATGTATCCATGACTTTGCTGAACATATATAAAGTTTTCTATTTGTATCCATTGTGTAATGAGGTACTCTACTGTTGTGGGATATTTAGGGACACAGACAGAATGTGAGCTAGTAAGACAATGAGATTCATCTGCTGTTTCACTCTAGATCCTAATTTTTGTCTTTTGATAATAAAGAAGAACCTATACAAATAGATTTGATGTGTAAGCCCATAGTATAGGTGTCTGAATTTAGTTTTTTCTAAATTCTTGGAGAGTTTAGGGTAGAACTCAGTGCCTGAGTAGGCAGCAGGAAATTCAGCTACATGGGGGTGGCATTTGGCTTAGAAGCTGATACTCAAGGCAAGCAAGTTGCCGATTTAGGTATCTCCAGCCTGAGGGTGTTGTTGAAGGGATCTTTCTAGATGCCTTTCCCAAACCCAGAAATTAGTTTTTACCTAAATCTCATTTTCATTGTAAAAGTATATAGTATTGTACTTGTTGAAATTCTTATCCTACTTCATTTTAATATCATAATAAATTACCTGTATACTGGAAATCATACCTATGGCCTTGTCATCGCTGCTGTAAATTGGAGATTAAATTTTACTGATATGAGTAGAACTATTTTCACTTTTACCTGCTATAAGTCAGTGTAGCTGTGCATAAATTGACCAAATCTTTGCTAATTTCCACCAGAGAAAGATCTATCATGCTGAATTTATTTAAAGTTTAACGAGTTCTGTTGAATTGGTAACCGTAACATGGTAATTGCTCTGATTTGTGTGATAGGTAGAAGCTTCCACTATACTTAACACCAATTAAAATGCAATACAATCCTAGATTTTTTTTTTGTAAATGCACAAGAGATGCTAAATTTGTTTGTTTTGTTAAGAAAACAAAATATTTATCAGTGCTTCTGTAACGTGAGCTAGTTGTTATTGTTCTACATCTGCTGAAGAAAATCGAGGTTTCATTTCATACATTAAGCTGGGTGAATCAGATTGCATATGACACCTCTCCTGTGTGACAAATGGGTTTGTAAAGTATTACTTGCACAGCATAATGGTAATTTGTCTACTTGGTGGCTGTAACAAACGCATTACATTTTTGTTTAACGGTTATAATTCATCATTTCAATACACAGAATACTTTATTTCTCAACGGGGATAAATAAGATGTCAACATTAAAGTTATATTCGTTTCCCAAAAGCAGTACTACTAATTCATTCTTATGTCTCCCCATAAGTAGTAGCCAGGCTGTGTCTGTGGGATTGCATTTTTAAGAACATTCGAAAAATTATACTGAAGATAGAGTCGTGCTGCATGACTTCTCCATGCTCATTTAAGCAAGTATAGCACTATCTGGAGATGTCATAGGACACATTTATTTTTAAGTCTATTTGAGAAAGGAATCGTGACTGCTTTATCTCCATTTGTTGATACACGCTTAGATAATATCTCTACACCTAAGTAAATGATTAGATCTCTTTTTCTCTCCACAACTCCTTGGAAAGTTTTGCTTGTCTAGGTCAGCTTAGAAAAAGAAAAATATCCTTGGCTTCAGAAGACTTTTAAAAACACAATAGTGCAACCAGAGAGAAAAATATTTTTATATTGCATTAAATATCTACAATAGAAGGTAGATATTTAAGGTAAATAAAGGTAGATCCACTCATTGTGGCTTTTCTGTACTGGACATGTAAGAAATGTTATCAATGTAATCTGTGATATAGAACAAATATATGGTAATCATTATTAATCTCATTTATTGTTACTCTGAGATAACCTTAGCTGTATTCTAAGATCTCAACAGGTTTAGCACAACAATGGTAATGAAGAGGATTTCTTCCAGATTAGCAAATGAGAAGCAGATTTAGTAGTTTTTCAGTATGTCATTAACGTTAAAGACAGAAATCTAGATTTTCCTCATGTGTTTGGTGTAGAATGGAATGGACTGGTTCAGTTGGAAGGGACCTATCAATCATGGTCATCCAGTCCAACTGCCTGGCCAATTCAGGGCTGACCAAAAGTTACAAAATGCTAATAAGGGCATTGTCCAAACGCCTCCTAAGCACTGGTAGGCTTGGAGCATTGAATAGGTCTCTAGGAAGCCTGTTCCAGTATTTGACCACCCTCTCTTCAAAGAAATCTTTCCTGATGTCCAGTCTAAACCTTCCCTGGTATAACTTTAAGCCACTTTGAAATCCAAGGTAGCAATTCTGTTGGTCTTTTTCCTCACTACAAAAAAAATTTTAAGCTCACTGATCACTGCTTTATGATCACTGTAGCCAAGACAGTCACCTACAGTCACATAACCCATAAGTCCTTCTCTATTCAAAAATAAGAAGTCCAGGAGGATATCTTTCCTAGATGACTTATTGCATTCTTGTGACAAGAAATTATCTTCAACAAACGTCAAGAATTTCCTAGATTTGATCACGACAGCAATATGATATTCTCTGTTATGTCTGGGAAATTGAAATCTCCCATAAGGACAAGAGCTTCTGATTCAGAAATTTTTCCTAATTACCTATAGAATAACTAATCATGCCTGGGTGATCAGTTGTAGGCAAACACTATGACATCTCCTTTGTTTTCCATCCCCCTAATCATCACCAAGGATCTCTCAACCACATCAACCCTAATTGTAAGGGCTGTACAGTCAAATATCTCCCTTACATACAGTGCAAGTCCTCCACCTCACCTGCTCTTCCTATTGTGTAACGTTAACTGACTGTATAAAAAGTGCTCTGCTTCATAAAAAATGAACAAAACAACATTTTTTTTCTTTTCACAATGAAAGTATTTTTGCATAAATCTAAAATTATTATTTCTCCACAGGTGGCTTTTAATATTAGTAAGACTCGTTTTATTTGTAAAGAAAATGAAGGTTTTTTTAAGAAGTAAGATTTCTAGTCTATTTCTCCCATACCTTTATGCTGCGCCATCATAATTTTTACTCCTTGTTCCCACAAAGTAAACAAAAGAACCTTATTAGATGCTTAGTGGCTGTTTAGTAACATTATTTATAGATGTTTATAAAAAATATGTAAAAAAAAATAATTCTGAAAATAAATATGAGCTTAACTTCATGAACAGGAAGGTCATGATTCAGTCTTACAGTAAATCTTTTTTAGAGCTTTCAGTACTATATCAAAAGTGTCATAACAGCATGATACAAAGTGCTTATCTGATATAAATGCACTCTGCTACTTCAAATCCCTTCAGAAATTTATGGTGGGTTATCATTGTACTGTCAGGTTTTTTGCAAGATCAAATGTTGTTTGTTCATGATTTTTTAGCTTTATGTTAAATCAGGTATAGGCTGTCCTCTTGCAGTCGACATAAAGAGAACAAAATTTTTAGTATTGTATAAACTCTGGCTATTTTAACAGAATTACTGTGGATTAAATGCATGCTGTTTGCTGGAGTGTTTCAACAGTTGTAGGATTAACAATCATGAAACAAATCTGAGACTACCCCAGCTCTGTGAAATCAGTAAATCTATCTCCAATCTATTATGTTATATTAGCGTATGTTTCTGCAGAATTAAAGTTTAATATGCCTCAATCAGTGTCAAGGGCAATATAATTTCACACAGTAACCGATCTGAGGATGGCAATGGCCTTTCATAAAAATGTTAAATATATCAAACAAGAAACTGTGTAACAGTTACATGTATATTTCTTCATTCATGTTTGTCGGGGAACAATAAAAAAATCTATTGCATATGACCAAGGAACATGGGAAAAGGTCTTTAAGGAAAAAAACCAATTTTGTCTTAACAGTTTCCATCACCCCAGGTAAGGCAGAGAGACTCTCCAAAGAGATTTTCTTTGCTTTTATAACTGTGTGACTCAGTTTAAAAATTAGAAACATTGGGTTTATGATTAAAAAATAAGAAACTATTTGATTAAATTGAAATGAAACTGAGTGATAGAGAAAAATTATCATTTATAGCGTTAAAAGTGACCAATTTGTCAGAGATCTTAGCAGTTGGAAACACCGTTGATTTTTATACCTAGAAAGTAGGCTAAGGAATTTAATATTAAATCTGAAATTCTACTTTTTTATGATGGAAATAACATGAAAATTACCAGGAAAACAAGGCATTGCAATGGACAGCAAATGAGCATATGTAGATCCCTATGTGGCCAATACTAGAGAGAATTGCGATACTGCTAGCTGCAAATGTGAGCTTTTTTAATTTTTAATTTTGTTAAAAAGTACTGAAAAATTTCAAATTAAAAAAAGGGTATGGTGGGAAGGAGTGTGTGTGAATCAGTGAAATGTAAAGTGTAAAGCAAAACAGACATTGGTTGCTGGTTAACAGAATTAGTTGCCAGACTTTACGGAAAACTGTTGATATTCAAAATTTCATTCTGATCAGCTATGTATCTTTAATTAAAGGTGATATTAAAAATAATATTTAATATATGACCTTCAGTCAGATAATTTACCATGTCATTGTGGACAACAGTGTAGAAACCTCAGATATATACCGATGAACTTCTGGGAACTGAATACAGAAATACATTCCCATGCTACACATATTAAGGATAGATCTCTCAGGCTAGCAAAATTGGGATTTTATGTAGCACTTCTTCTGATGCTTCTTTTGGAGGAGAAGTGGGATTTGGATTTGGGAAATAAAAATGTTTTTCTTTATTCTTGTCTAGGTGTCTGAATTCTCTCAGCTCCTTAATTCAGAAAGGCTGCAAATACATTTTCTCTCCGATGGCTCCACAGAATTATGTAGGGAGGTAGCCCCAGTAGGCAAGGTCTTGTCTGCATCCATGCTGCAGCTCCTCTAGGGCATCACAGTGCATAATGCAAAATGAAAAACAGGATGTTGGAAAGGGAGAGCAGTTTTTAGGGCTAAGTGTATCTTACAGTTTTCCATGGTAAAAATTAATTTTCATGTCCCAAAATTAGAAGATGCATTTATGTTTTTAAATTACCAATATAACCAGATTTTGTCACTGATACTTGTATTTGATTATACAGAGAGAGTGAGAAGATATGCACACACAGAGTTCATATGTAACTTTTCTTCTTTTTACATAGGCAATAGCATACTATATTTATTCCTCAGGCATGAAAAAAAAATTCTTCTACGACATATATAGGTCAATACACATGAATGGCAAGATTTTTACATCATAACTATACCATGGTTCACTTTTGCATGGGACTGCTGCCAATTAGTCCTCTTGCATGTCCAATATAACCTTTAAAAATACTTAAGGGCTATTTTATGTGTGCACAGTCTGGAAATTTAGTTATAATAAGCACAAATATAGAATATTCAAAAAAGTTATAAAAAGATGAAAAATATTTAAAAATTCTGTAAATTATCTTTTAGATTGGAAGGGTCATGGGATCATATGCCTTTAAAGCATACCACATTTCTAAATACAGAAAAGTTGTTTGTGACAGAACTGTACATCAGTGACCTGAGGCAGCATAGTGGTAGGTTTAGGGTAAAAAGCTTTATTTAGAGGAGGAGAAGAGGTATCTAGCAGAGTCACAAGAACAGTAAAGACTATTTGGAGCCCTTTTGGGTCCTAAATCAACTAATGAAAAATAAACAGGAATTTGATAGATGTTTATGCGTAGCTCTGTTATCCCTACCCATGAAATGCAAATTATGTTTACAGAGCTTGTTGAATACCTATACATACAAGTGAAGTCCTTAGGAGGAAGTCTTTCTCCAGCACCTTCTTCTTGTCCTGAATTTGTCAGCCTATGTGGAAAGGAGGGTAGTACTTTTACTAGTTGCCTTTTCTGGTCAGTGCCAACGAAGAAGGGCATTGAATGTCATCCAAAACATCCAGCAAACTGGAAGGTGGCTGGCTGGAAGTAGCCAGTGGGATAACTACCTCGTACAGGCAAGTTTTGTAATTGCAACCTCTTCATTTTCTCTATATTTGGCTGACATTTATGTGAATTTGCTTTTGTTTACTTGAAATACACAACCTGTGAATCCTCTTCTTATGTAGACTTCACTGACAGTATTTTTCAAACGAAAAGATATTTGTGCTGTGATAGGCAGAGAGGTGTTCATGCTGCTGTCCCAGTCAGAGAAATGGGAAACCCCACGTGAAGTTCCTTTTCAGGCTTGCTAGACTGAAAGTCAGTATCTTGGATCCTATGCTAACTTGGATAACAGAATTGGGAATTACTTCTTCCTTTTGCAGTTGTGCCACCATGCAAATAAATTATGTATGTCTACATGTAGTCTATATAAAACATGTTTAACAGGGGCAAAGAGAAAGCATATAAAGGAAAATACATTGCTCATGAATGGGTTGGACTTCTGCCGAATATTTGATCTCACATTTATATTTAATAACTGAACACTTAGAGATATACCTTGGAGATAAAGACTTTCCTTTGAATAATTCTGATGATGGAAATACAAAGCAATGAAATATTGCTTGGAGAATCTAAGGAGCCTTAATGAACAAATGTAGAGAAATAAAATACTTGATAGTTTGAAAGGTGAAAATTGTTCAGGGAGATGAATTCTGAAAGCAAAGTGAGAGTTTTTTGGATTGTTTCTTCCTTGCTCTAGACAACAGTGATAATACAGAACTATTTTTCTACTAGTGCAAAAAAATCTCTTGGTATCTGGGTTGGATCCAATTTAAATAGCTACATCTCCAAGTGGATGCGGGAACAAATTTATGCTGGATGGGCTTTTTCACAATGGATATGTGCTTATGATTAGTGTTCTAACAGAACAAATGGAAACTCTTTCAGTGATAAAACATTAATTAGGAGCTCTGTGTAAGAGCCATGCCAACATAGAAGCACAGAATGAAGGGGATATGAACGCAATTTCTACAAGAAATTCTAACTAAATATAACAACCAAGCTTGAAATACATAGATAATTGTCTTTCTAAGTGCTCTTTCCAGTCTATCTGGAAATATTCTATTTCAGCATGTCTATCATAGGGACTTCTATTTGAGAAACACCTGCCCAGCACAAGTTGATGGACGAACATGATATTTTTACATCTGATATATTTATTCTTTGAGCTGAATAAGAATGAGAACATGTCATACCTGACAGATAGTTTCATTTGCATTTAGGGAGAAATATATTACATTCCTTAACACCTTTTATCTGATTTTCAAAAGAAGAGGTGGGGTATAAAGAGACGATTTATTTTGCTTTTTCTATTTCAACTATAATAAAGAAACTTAGTATTCTTTCTTTGGATGTAATATAATATAATAAATATTATATATATATTTTATATAAAAATATATATATGGACCCTATTATGCCAAACTCATAAAAGTACCCCAGAGTTTACGCAAATAGTTTTGAAATAGCTCCTGTAAAATACAAGTAAAGAAAGGGCAAATCAGAATGAGTACTGTGGCAGGAAATCTGCAGTATATGAGAAAACTGTGGTTTAAACATGTTTCAAAATGGCTTTTTTTGTAGTCTCTTTGCTAACTCATGCTTTCTTCTTCCCAAGACCCCCCACAACAAGTGTTATCCCATGCAGGAATGTCCTGGGAAGATGTCCTAAGGTGTTCTCATTGGACCTTGTTAACCCCTTCCTGGATTGGGTGTTCCTGTAAGCCCCTTGAGACTTCTTATTGGTTACTCTGTGAGTCCTCCTAACCCTATAAATGTAACCCCCCCAACAACAAACTCCCTCTTGCCTCCTCTCTGCACTCTGTGTGCTGTCTCTGTGGCTGCCATGGGACCCCGTGGGGAGGGGAGAGCACCTCTCCCCTCCAGGCTCAGGACCTGAAGAAACCCCTGGTGTTGGAGTCCCCCCCCCCATCCACTTAAGCCGTCGGAAATGGTTCCTCAGATGGAAATGGAACTAGAACTGGGCCGCCCCACGCCATGGGGAGAAAGAGATCCAGAACTGGTGCCTCGTGTGAGGAAATGAATTTTACTGAACTCTTCTACGAAGATAGGCAGAAGGGGGCGATTCTGTGTTCCCCGACGGCCCGAAGTTTAAGCGGTTCGGAGTGTTAGCAGACTGCAGCTGTTTTGAACACTTCATCAACCTTCCTGAGGCAGGTAGGAGCAAACTTCGGCAAATTCCCTCAACCTTTCCCCCTGTAAACCTGTAACTACAAGAAGCGTGCATGCCTCTTTGAGAGAGAAAAAGAATGCTTAAAAAACATATTTACTTCCATCAGCAAGTCATTTAATAAGACCGCTTTGCTAACCTGAAAGATAGTTCCGTTTCCATCAAGGGACTCGGGCCACGCCAGCATGGCGAAAAAAGGGTTAAAGCTGCTGGAAACAGCTCCGCAGCAATCCCCCGTGCGGCTCCCGGCCCCGGGCCGGCCCCACGCCGCTGCTCCAGGTGAGGCCCCGACATCAGCCAGCCGTCCTCAGCCGCCACGGAAACCAGCCGCCGCGACCTCTGCCTGCCTTCACCGAGCCCAGCCCCGCTCCTGCCGCGCCGAGCCGCCCGGGGTGGGCCCCAGCCCCGCAACGAACCGGACCGGACACCCGCGGTGCCGCCGCCGATCCCACCGATCCCTCCTCCGCCCTGCTCCCGCCGCACACAGCACCCCCCCCCGTCCCACCATGTGGCCGAGGCGGCCGCCGCAGCCCCTCTGGACGCCGAGACTGCCTCCGAGAAACAGAAGAAAAGAACCATTTGGACTCTAATGAAACTAAATTAACAGCAATAAGTAGTTTGTTTGGTTCAGCAGTAAATTGAAGGTTTGTGTAAGTGAAAAACTTGGTGCTGAGTACTAAAGGTGGTACAAATGAAATAGTTCATAAGCAGTGAAGCATGGTTGGAAACAAGGGAAAGAAAAATGATAAATAAAGTGTGTCAAAAGAGTTGTGTAAAACATGTAAGATCAGAAACAACAAACTACCTGTACCTGTTTATAATTACATCAATAAAAACCTTTTTAAATTCTGTTCTATAGGGACACCCTCAAACACTACGAGAATGGGGTAAATTCAAAAATCCATGTATCAATGAAGACATATTTAACTTGAAGGAATAAAAAAGGGTGAAGTATAACAAGGATATGCTGAAAAGTGAGGTATTTTTGAGAAAACCTATCCCTTATGTAAATGCTATATATAGGATATTGATAAAGAATTAGAATACTGCTTGTTTAATTTTAAAACTACTTGGAGGGAATATTTTTGCGAGGACAATTTTCTTTATTATACATTTTTTTTTATTCATGCACATTATATTTGTGTACCACCAGTTCTAGTTTAGATGAGAAAGGTATAAATATCTCAGGCAGAGAAGATTCTTCAGTCCTCTCATGTACTACATGAATACACTAAGCAAGGACAAGACTAGTGTTAGAGGAACCAAATAATCAAAGTTTTGGCTGTCAAAAGACCAAAGCTGTCTAACATTCCCAAATGAGCTCTTTCTGTTATCAAAGAATAGTTTGTATGTATTTCGTATGAAAGTCTATATCCTAATTAGTATCAGCAATCTGTAAATTGGAAAATATAAGTGAGAACCCTTTGGCAAAACATAAGAAAATACAAGTATATAATAATGTATTTCTTCCCCCTCCACCATATCAGAATATAGAGGGTATTCTAGTTAGTTGTGTTTAAGCCATTAATAATTTAACATTTCTTTTTTTAACAACTAGATAAATCCAAATACCTTTTGGGGATCTTATTCTAAAGTTTTGCTGAAGGGGTTTTAATGTCCCTGAATTAATAAAAATCAAAGCTAATTTTAACAGCTTGACAAGATAAACTAGATCTGACTAATAGATAAAGAAGCCTTATAATAAACTGATTTTCAGTTGATATTTGTGAGATCTATAAATTATGTATAGCTGTTTTGAAAGTCTATAAAAATTAAAGTGAGAGATCATTTCTTTGTGGACAGAAGATAGCTCTAAGCTATTTTGCAATGGGATAAAGAAAGGATAGAGAAGGAAAGACATAAAGGGACTTCAGTTTTATTTTACATAAAACCTGATGTGGTAAACATTCACAAGTTTTCTTATTTTGTTAGATATGAGAAATTCTTATTTTCGATAAATGTGATTTTTTTCCCCTATTTCATTTCTTTATCAAATTTAAGATCTGGAGGTAAATGAATACAAACCAGGATTTCAAAGATGTTGGAAGTCCAACATCAAAGCCAAAATGAAGTGCTCTGACTGCTGTTGTCATGTCAGGTATGGGGGTGTCATTTCTCTATTTCTTTCGTTATCTGTTGTGAAAACCAGTTACGTTAAGTGACAAGAGCCTACCAGCCACCACTGAACTGAGAGGGTAAGAGGTTTGATTTTCAGCTCTCCTGGGGGTGTTCTCTTAGAATGAATGTATTTGACTTTGCCAATGAAAAACAGGATTCCTAGAAGCATATATCAGGATTATTACCATTAGTAAATGGTAGTTAAAACATATTTCTGAATCAGTTACAGAATTAAAGAACCTAGTAGTTGCCTAAACTAGAAATACATTTTGAGAAAATATCCAAATTGAGTTATATTAGAGCAAAGAATCCAGGGAATCTGCCCGAGAGAATTTATGTCTGCAAGCAGTTTTATAATTTCAGATTTCTACTTAAGGATCATAGGTGTTCTAAGTAATATTTCCATACCTGAAAAATTCAGTAAACCTTTGGCAAATACCAACTGTTAAATGATAAATCCAATTTTTATCTCAAATTTTTGTTTTCATAAATACAGATAAAATTAAATTCTATTCCTTGACGGCATTTGCTATAATTCAGTTTACTCTTAATATTGTAATCCTGTACTCTTAACTATGTCATAGTTAGTTCCAAATCCAATAACTAAATACATTGCTCTTTGTTCACAAAGACACACTTAATATGAACTGGTAAAATCTCTAGTCTCTGATGGATCAAAGAGCAGCACCATATTCCTAGTTCTGTTCAGGCAGACTCTTGAATTTTAAGGCTTTTTTTTACTGCTTGTTTTCAATTCCTTTGATATTTCTGTAATCATGAATTACAGAATTTGGTTTAAAAGTTACTAATAATACTTAAAAAAATATAAAATCCTTTAACTGGACTTACATTTATGCTCAAAATCCATACCTGACTTTACAACCTGTTACACTACAATTAAAGTACAGATTCTTCCCACGTAAAAATTGGCAGTCCTGCAGTTACAGTCATTTAAAAGAGACTGGCTCATGAGAAGTCAGCTGAGGAACAAGTATCATTACAGTATTCAAAGCCATTCTTGAATAGCCAAGAATAGAATTTTTCCTTACAGAGTCTTAGGTTATTGCAGTTTATTTCCTATTTATGAGGAAATATTTTCATACCTGGACATGAAGAGTCATGCTATATGCTATGAAAAGAGTGTGTTACTTTTGAAAGCATCCTTCATCTGTTTTAAATGAACTTGGTTCTGTTTGGCATGCATTTGCTGTATACTTTTATAAATAAAAAGCAAGAAGACTCAACACTTTGTATCCAAGCTCTGATAACACATAGAAACTGTCACTAAGCAAACTTTCATGTAGCAGAATTACTTTCCTTTCTGGAGAAAAGTCATGGAGAGGCTTTCTAGAAACCCTTATTCATTACAGTCCTTCCTGAATATTGGATCATTTTTATAGTATTGACTTGCCTTTGCACATGTTCACAACATTACTTCTCTTTCATGCTGTTGGTACTACATTGCCTTTATTGGTTTAATGATGTGTGTACCTATTTGATTCAATAACCTCGTGAGATGGTTATCCTAATTTTACTGTAGTTTACTTAAGAACTGTGTTCTTCATACAGTAAGTATAGGTAAAATGAATACTCTGTGATATTTTACCATTCAGCTTTCTGTTTCTGATTTGGTATTTATGTTCAAAGTTTTCACAAGAAATAACCTAAGTCTGAAGGATTTTATCTCCCTCCTGGATATTTTTAAGAAACTTAAGGAAAGCTGCCAAGGAAATTAATTTTCCTCTTGCTTAATAAGTTTGCTGAAGCCACCAAAAAATGAAAGAATGTACAGACATGAAGCTAATCATAATTGTTTCTTGTAGTGTGAATGGCACAATATCACAATCATGACTAGTTAGGAGATCTTCAGTGGAGCTGTTGGAGAGTGTGTTGATCGCCACCTTCTATTGTAAATTCTGTTGCTTCAATCTAGCAAAAGGGTAAAAGTATTTATTGTCAGTCCACAGTACTTCAACCTCCAAGAGAAATTTTGCAGCTTTTAATGGGTTTCATGACCTCTGTCCCTCAGCCTTGTTCAGGTACATGTGATAGGCTCCCACATGGAGCCTTTGTACCACTGGCACAGTCTATTTGCTGGGTGTTTATGCTTGGTTTTTTAGACCCATTTGCAGGAAGCCACACTGAATATTATAGACAGAATTAACATGCTATAAAACGTAAACCTCAGTTCCTGAAAGACAGATCAAGTAGAACCTACTTTAACTGCAGCATTGTATATGATTTGACCTTCTGACAAATGTGACTGCATAATGGTTATATAAGGAGTATGTTACAAACAGGTCATGGTGATATGCTGACCGGCTGAAATGTATCAAGTGCGTGGGGGTTTCTATTTTTCTCCAAATTATAAAGCTGAAAGCACAGTGTACTGCCCCATTTCTACTAGTTTTATCCTGCACAGGCACAGTCAGTTACATGAAGTCACTCAAGGAAAATGTTTTTCTAGAATGACTTATAATAAGAACTTCAATTTAAGTAGTGATATCTTTTACAGCCTTTGTATTTTTCAAACCTTTAAGAGATAATAAACTAGTTGGTAAAGACAGTGCTGAAATGCTTCACACTGTGACTTGTTCCATTTACCACTAGCTTCCTTCCCGCTACCCCTAGGATATTCAGGGATATAAGTCCTGGAGGATTATTACAAACAAATTTAAAGTCTTCACAGCTTTCCCCTTCTTCTGGGAATGGTTTCACTGAGACATACTGAAGGTCTGCCTAGACAATAATTCTTTCACTGCCATCACAAACTGGTGATATTGAAGTAGTGTATAGGGGAAAGGGCTGATACACAGTGATAAATCCATCAGTAAATTCTTCCAGCACCTCAAAATCCAATTTGTGTGGATTTTATAGGTAGAGACAGCATGATTACGCTTATTAAGCACTGATAGTTTTCTCTTTCATGAATCTTGCTTGTCTGATAGTACGTTTGCTCTCAGATAACATGATAATTTTTGTCATGGTCCCTGTAAGCTACAAGAGTTTCGATACACACTCAAAACTTCAAGAAGAGTGGGGCTTGGTACCAAACCATGGGGTTTGGATTGGCCAGTGAAATGCTAACTTTGCAGCTGATGCTTTCCTACGGTGTTAGAAATCTCTATTTTGGAGACACTGTCTTCCAAATGAGGTTAGATGAGCATGGTCCTGAGGCAGGTGAGGTAGAAAGTCTTTGTTTGTCCAAGGTCTCTAGAAAATCTCCCTCAATGACTAATTAAAAATTATTCAGCTAATGTTCAGCATACAGCTAGGCCCTTTAAAATGAGCTGATCTCAGGTATCATAAGTCAGCAGAGGGATTACACGTTTGGAATGTACCAAACAAGTGAATGGTACTCTGCCAGGTAGAAGATTGAGAGGTAGATGATACTTACTGCCATTTTCCATACTTTCTGTCATCAATATGACTAGTGAGCAATATGGAAGTCCTTCCTGGTTTATAAATAATACATAAAAGTACTGCAAATAATAGAGCAGTTCTCAGCTCTAGACCATTTGACTTTCAGGATAATATTTTAAACATTTTACGGTATTTTAAAACTTTTATAGTCACTATAATAATGCCTTTATACAGTTGTGTTTATTCTCTTTTCTGTGTAGGTGTTCTGGTTTCAGCTGAGATAGAATTAATTTTCTTCTTAGTAAGTGTAGACAAAAACCCAAGTTAAGTAAATATAAAGTAGTAGATAGACTCAGGAACTGATGAGATACTCAAAACTGTTTTTTTTAAAGGTGGGTAAATTGAGACATATATCTAATAATAGATTTTCATGCTGAGAATCTTGTATAAATTGTAATTCTGTGGCAGAGAGATTTTGTGAAGTGGATTGGGACTATTTAAAAAAAAGATGAAGGACGTATATTCATGAGCACAATACCAAGGTAGTTTTAGCCACTAAAACTATTTAAGTAAAGAAAAGCTAAACAAAGAAACCTTGGTTGGGGTTGTTTGTTTGTTTGTTCATTTTATTTTCCAGTTGTTCATGTCCATACTGATTTTCATATCTAAAAGAAAAATCCATACTGTGAGTTCATACCTCAGACTTTTTTGCGGAGATGTCATAATGCTCCAGGTCTCACTTTTAGAACTAGCATCCTGGTAATGGAATGCTGAACAAAGAACAAAATATATATAGAATGTAAAATCTAAGTAGCAAATGCTTGCCACATATGGGGACTAGTATATTTTATTCCAACTGCACTTTGACTGCATGTTCAGTAAAATGTGAATGTAAAGGATTCAAAATATTTTATCAAATATACACCTTCTAGAATGATTTCAAAACTTTGAGAAAGGCTGAAATGTGATGAAAATTTCTTTAAATACAAGAAGATCCATGACTGATAAGACTGGAGAAGCCTATATGATTACAAGAAAAGTTCTTCAGAACTATGCAGTAAAAATGAACAGGGAAACTGGGTTTCTTTAAGATTAAGACAGTTTAGGAAAGTTAAAGATTCACCCAACCTAAAAGGGAAATAAACCATCATTCTTTTTCAGACAGTATGTGTTGCTCAGCATCTGGATAGAGTGAGACAAGAACAAATGAGGGAAATATTACAGGTACTTCTTCCTCCCATGATTTTCTGAATTACTAATTCTGGATCTGTGTTTTATGGAAAGATATTTCATTTTCCAGAATCAACTTTTTAGAGGCAAATTCCTGTATGTATTATCACAAAAGTCTATAGGTCACTTTTGTGTAATGAATATAAAGAACTTAATGAATCTTTGAATTTACTAAATCTATATAGAAGTTGCCTCATCTTTGGACTACTAGAAAAAAAGTGTGAAATATATTTTTGAGAACACTGATAGATTATAAAAAAGTCTGCAGATAAGACTACCTTCTATTTCTAAACCTTATTTTCTGAGCATAATGTTTTATCTCATATAGTTATGACAGAGAATATATATGGTATTGAATAAGATATAAAATTTGCCTAAGAAAACTCAGCTTTGTGAAGAGAAATTTTAGGATGTATTTTCTATTTGTTCCAGATCACCTATGCCCAAAGCCATTAAAATATCAAAATATTTCTGTAGTTTTTTCATTATGTAATAACTGAAAGATGAACTATCTATTGACTTTTCAAGGCAATGAAATTTCATTATTTTTATCATTTGGAAAAGTATTAATGTTTATGACAGTGTAGTAAACCCAAATATTTTGAACTTTGACACTGTGTCCTTGTTTGTAGTTACCAGAGCTAATATTAAATTCAGGAAACATCATTCTGTCTTTACAATACCCACAGTAAAAAGAAATTGATTATTTTCTTTTTGGTAATTGCCTAGATAATTTATCACATGACAAAATAGACTATCTATAATTCATTACTTGGTCTGCAGAATAAAAGTTGTAAAAAATTTTTCTATATCTTTCAAAAAGGGACTTGCAATCAAAGAACACTTCTGAATATTTCGAAAAGTTGAAGTATTGTCACACTAACATTTTTGCCTTGATATGCTCATGTGAGAACTTTAAGGTGCTCTCAGTATTACAAGGTGTTGTCTTTAATGCTGGGTGTCTCTTACTAGCATATGTAAGTTTATCAGAAAAGATGAAGAGACGTTTTTGGCGACCATTATTCTTATACAGCATACACTGTACTAAAAGATTGATCTGTACAGAGAATGCTAGTTTTATTACCCAATGTATTCCCTTTTATGACAAATCATTGGAAGTAATTTGTCATTTATTATTTGACCAAAAAAGTACTTCTATATAAAAACACATATGGCAAAACAAAAGCCTTTCAGAAAGGATTCATTACAGGACCTGGGCAGTGATTGTCCCTCATTCTTGGCACTGGTGAAGCTGCACCTCAAGTCCTGTGTCCTGTTCTGGGCCCCTCACTACAAGACACTGAAGTGCTGGAGCATATCTAGAGAAGGGCAATGAAGCTGAAGTGACTAGAGAAAAAATCCTATGACGAGCAGCTGAGGGAGCTGGAGTTGTTTTGCCTGAAGGAAAGGAGGCTCATGGGTAACTTTATCGCTCTGTCATGGGTTTAACCTGTAGCTGGGTTTTAATAGCAGAGGGGGCTATAGGGTGGCTTCTGTTAGAAGCTACCAGAAGCTTTCACTGTCCCATGAAGAGCCAATGGTAGCCAACTGCAGGAGGAATTTCCTGCTGCTGACCACCGGCTGAGCCAATGAGATGCGCTTCTGTCATAACATATTTAAGAAAAAAAAGTTGTTGCGCAGAAGAAGTTGGAGCCAGGAGGGTGGCAGAGGGAAGCTGCCGGGCCCCGGGTGCGCGCAGCGGGCGCTGCGGTCGGGCTGGGGCAGTTCCCCCGCCACGGGCGGCCGCGGCACTCACGGCCCGGGGCCGAGCAGCAGATGGCCGGGGGCAGGCGGCCGGGGGCAGGCGGCCGGGGGCAGGCGGCCGGGGGCAGGCGGCCGGGGGCAGGCGGCCGGGGGCAGGGAGGCGCTGGAGCCGAGCCAGCGGGCACTGCCCCCTGCTCTCCTCCCGGCCGAGGCGGGACGGGCCGGGGGGCGGCCCCGCTGTTCTGCAGCTGAGCCCAGGATGGAACAAGTAGATACGTGAAAATGAAGGAGGACTGCTGCCCTGCCGTGGGAGGCCCAAGAGGGAGTGAAGTCCTTTCGGAGACTCTGTGGCCGGTGGAGAGAGAAGCCCACGCTGAAACAACTCTTTCCAGGCCACTCTGTGGCCCCTGTGGGAAACCCACGCTGGGAACCCACGCTGGGACAGGACCTTCCGTCAAAGACTGCATTCTATGAAAAACCATGAGGGTATAGAGAGCCCCTGCACGTCAGGACCTGCGGTCCGGGGGAGGGGTGGACCCATGTTAGAAGGGTCCACCGAGGACTGTTTTCCATGGGAGGGACCCACGGGACAGGGGAAGGACTCGGAGCTTTGGCCCCCTGTAACCTGTGGTGAGGGACCATGATGGAACAGGCTGTCCTCTGCAGTCCATAGAAGGGCGACCCACAAGTGCAGCAGATATGGAAGACCTGTTGCTTTATAGGTGGCCTTCTCTTCCTGCACCGATGCAGGGGGAAGAGGGAGAAAGGAAGGAGGGGTGGTTGAAAAAAGTTTTTTAAAACTGTTTTATTTTTTAGTCTTTAGCTCTTATTCTGTTAGTAATAAATTTAAGTTTTATCCTCACTCTGAGTTTGTTTTGCCTATTATACTGCCTTCTCTCAATCCTTATCTCATGAAATTCCTTTGTTGTTTTTTTTTTTTTTTCCTTTCTCTGTCCTTTGTCCAGCTGTAGAAGGGAGGAGGGAAGGTAGTGGAGTGGTTTTAATAGGCCCCTGGCATCTGGCCAGGATCAAACCAGGACAGCTCTCTACAACTACTTGAAAGGAGGCTGTAATGAGGTGGGGGTCGTCCTCCTGTCCTAGACAACTAGTAACAGGGCAAGAGGACTGCATCCAAAACTGCACCAGGAAGAATTTCTTCACTGAAAGGTTTGGCAAGTGTTGGAATGGACTGCCCAGGAAGGTGGAGTCACCATCTCTTGAGCTGTTCAAGAAACAACTGGATGTGGCACTTAGTACTATGGTCTAGTTGACAAGGTGATAGTCAAAGTTTGGATTTGATGGTCTTGGAGGTCTTTTCCAACCTAAATGATTCTATGATTCTATGTTTACATTTTAAATAGCACAGTCAACAAAATTATTTTAGCCAGTAAAATGTATCTCAATATTAATTACCTGCTTTATTTGTAAACAAATACTCTTTGGAAAGTCATGCTATTTATTAAAAAAAAAAAAAGCCTGAAAAAAGCTTATGAAATAAATCATTTCGTACAGGGGTTTTTTGCATGCGTCAGGAATCCTGTCAAAGAAAATGACAAAGTATTCTATCTTCAGATTCTGTGTTTTGCCATTTAATAAAGCTCAAGAAATTAGTCATATCTTAGATTTAATAACAGAAATATATTTTTTTCTATTTGAATGGGAAATTTGCTTTCTAGGTGCTGACTCTAGTGTTTGAGCTTCAAACTGAACATATAAGCAGTCATTATTTATTGAAATCTGTTTTGAAAAGAATATTATATTTTTCCTTGATTTAGCCAGCACTGGCTTATTCTAGTTTATACTGTTAAATAACTAATGATAAGATAGCCTTTGGTTATGGAAAAGTTGCACAGTTGTGCAATCAATTATCACACTTCATATCAGACATGTTAATGGTGGGCAAGCGGAACAGTTCTTTTTAGTTCCGTCCATCCACTGAATTTGTACTTAATTTGCTTTCCAAAATGTCTGGACATATACTTTGCTAGTCATCCAATGGCTGTGGTCTGTTCTGCTTTACAAAACAAATCAACACAAAAAAGTCACCACAGGGAAGGTGCCTCTCTAAATCAGAGTTAATGTTCACTTTTCACTTGTCCTCCACTAGCATCTTGAATTACTGTCACATCTAAGTGTTTGTCACAGAAACAACATTTTGAACACTTTGCACAGGAGTTGCTTTTTATTATCTGCTGCTCTGAAGGGTAGCTGAGGAATTAGGCTTCTTTGTTCTTTTCTCTTTCATGTTTACCAGAACCTATGTAATTTCAAGCTAGGCTGCCTTAGTGCCTAGCCATGCTGGGGCTACAGTTCGTGTTGCATGCCATGGCATTTGCAGCTTTACCATCTTCTGTTTGCTGCCATGTGCAACCAACACTTTGGCTTGATGTACCAAAAGGAATTCCAAACTTTCTAGTGATGTACATCACCAAGGACACTCAGAGAGCATTCAAGTTTTTATCAGTCCACTGATCGTACTTTGCAATCTGAAAATTTGGCAGTAGATGTCAAAGCATTTTTTCTAAAGCATGTTTGAGTCTCCGATTTGATTTGCTTTGAGAGTATAAAGCTGAGTAATAAAAAACTGTGCCAGCCCCAACTGATTTTTTGTTAGTATTTTGGTGTTTGCTTTTATTTTTTTGTTTTACTCTGTGATCTGAAGTCTACTACTTATACTGTTGTGGAGGACATTTCTTCAGTTCTCTTCTGTGTACCTTTGAAGCAGAACAGAAATGAAGTTAGTGGTATGAGTATATGGGAAGATTGAAAGGCATTTCCAGTAGTGACTCCAGAGTAACAATAATGACAATAAAACTAATAAAGAGCCTCTATCCTCCACTAGAATCAAAACCTGAAACAAAAGCAGTTGTATGTTTGCCTTTCTAAGCAGTTAGTGTTCTGAATCAAGACCTGAAGAAAGAAATATGTAGGGGCATTTATTTCCATAGAAAATATCTAGAAAGAACTTCATCTGAGAAAAATTAAGCAGAGCCTTTTTTTAGGTGGTTTCTTGTGTTCATTTTGTCTGAAAGACACTTAGGGGAGTTTTAGCTTGTCTTTACTCAGCTTTACAAGCAGTTCCTGAGGTCAGGTTGCAAAAAACTTCTGGGAGAGATGACTATTTTAAGGATGGGATTCAATAAAAAGGTGTTTGTTAGAAAGTTGCAGTTCTCATTTTATAGTGAAATCCACTTCAAGAATATCTTCAGATATTCAACAGATCAGTCTGGAAAGGCAGCTGTCATTCACTCCCTTGAAGAAAGTACAAAACGTGTCTAATACACAATTATAATGGTTATCAAGTTTCCAATTTTTGAAAAATTACATAAATATTTGAAGAAGGTCATTGTGGTTAAAATTAAGTATTGTGATTATCACTAGCAGTATCTTCTGGAATTAAATAAACATAATTATTTTTGTGTAAACTGTAGAATTTTGAAGTATTTCCAGATGCTTTGAAACACAGAACCATTGACAATGGCTAAACAATAGCAGTCAAATAGACAGAAGCTTCCTGTTGAGCCCATAGGCATACCACTGATACTTGATACATGCTGTGCCAGGAGGATTTGCTCAGAAGTTTGTCAAATTGCTAAGTTTCCATAAAATATATTATTGTGGTTAATCACTATTTGAAAATCTGACATCCACAACCGAGGCTGACATTACCCAGCTTAAAATCTACTTTTCAGTTAAATGATCTTTATAGTCCTATTGTAAACTCTATAGGGACGCCTCCAAGTTTCCAGCTTCCTCCTGTACCTTCTGAGGTTTCCTTGGATTTTTTCCTTTTTTTTTCTTTTTTTTCCCCCTTTGCTTAACCTAGCACAAAGCCCTCAAAACAATGTAAGTTATGCTTTAATGTTGCACAGAAGACTTTTTTCTAATTTTTCAATTACAATATTGCAGTGTCATAGGAGAATGTGATCACAAATGAACACAGAATAGACATCACCACCGCAGGTTGTCAGTAAGCTTTTCCTTTAACTGGTATCTGATTAGCACTTAAAATGTTTCACACCATTAGCTGCCTAGGATTTTAGGGATCATTAGTGGATCTGAAAATGAACAAGATAAAAAGCAGCTTTGTTTTCAATTCATGGGATGGTTTACTTTTTCCATGCAGGGTCATTTGCCACTAAAAAGGTGTGTGCTGTTGATTAATGTTTAGTTTATGCATCATTGTTTTCTGTTATGAATATTAATGGTATTTTCAAGTTAAGCAGGGTATTCTTTATTTTCTCCTCTAAATATTGAGCATTTAGTAGTGTTGTGCATAAGTTGGATATAGCTTACTTTAACAATACTATTCAAATTAATTTCAACCATAAGCTGCATTTTGGTGCTCTGGGCATATTTATGTCTACACAGAACATGTATCATTATAAACCTGTAGAAAATGGATGGTACAGTATCACACTGACTTGTGTTACTGATACTACTGCCTCTGAGGTATGGTGTGGTGTACCCCTTAGGGAATCAAATCATTGTGAGGTTGGATATTACTGATAAGAGGGCTACAATGAATTACAATTAATGTATTGTCTTCCCTATCAGTATGAAACCATAGTGATCCTACAAAATGATAATTAATATGCATTTTTAAATGAAGAGATAAGATACAGAGGTTAAATTACTTAAGGAAGTTTTGAAAAAAATCACAAATTTGTCTTGAGTCTTGTTCTCTGACAGAATTCAACGTATAGAAGAAAACCCAAGACTCTTCCTGAGCATTTCCAGAGGAAGTTAACTACAGGTCTTAGTGGCAGCATTGTGATGTTGGAGTAACAATCTCAAATTGGAACCATGGTGGTGATTAAATATAACCACTCCCTTCTTGAAACAGCTTAAAAGAGTTGCCTTCCAAAAAATACCTGTAGTGCACATATATAAAATTACCTTCCAATGTGAATAGGAGTGTAATTTTACCAGCATGTATTCACTTTGTCTTTTCTGGGGTGATCACGGAGCCATTAAAGCTACTTGTTAGTGGCTTTAATTTCAAAGTTTTTAGAGCAGAATATGGTTGTCAACACACTTGTCTCCACAGGCATTTTTTCCATGCCTGTGTATGAGCTAGAGTCTTAAGATTGTCTTATGCACTACGACACAACTTTTACATTTCATATCCATAAAAAACATACTGCTATAATTCATTTTCTAGTTGCATAAAGATTTTACTTTATTTAGGAAGCTGCAAGTCCTGTGCTGTAGGTTAGGCACCCCTATTTAAAGACAAGTTTTGTTTGCCACTGTTGTGACATATGGCACAGTATCTCTTTTGCAATTCCCTTTTAATTGCTGAACAAGGTGCAATAATTAAGTCTTGAACTTGAAGCCCTTCATTTAGGTTGTACTGTTTGTTAAAGGAAAGAGGTTATAACACTACAGTGAGCATGAGATTTTCTTCAGTCATGAAGACTACTTTGACTTCAATAACAATTTTGAAGAATCACTACATTTTTCGTCTTTTTCTCTCAGGTGAAGAGGTGGAGAATTACTTTAATTTAACAGTGAACCTCTCTCAAAATGACCTTAATTTCTGCAGGCTAAACAAATACTGGAGGAAAAAGAGAACACAGATAGTAAAACATTTTGAAAGTCAGAAGTAGAGGGCAGGTTTCAATTCCTTCCACCTAACCTTAGTCACTAAACTCAGGAACTGTGTGTGGTAGTCTTGTTCTGTAAGGAGAGAGACAAGCTCATTCAGTGGTGGCTGAGACTACTTGAGACCTGAATCATTCTGTAGAAGCCTGCCTCTCTTTAATTCCCACAGGAAGGATAGTAATTTTCCGGCCAGGACCTTTCAGCCTGTTGTGATTTGCCACAGAGCTGAGCTGATCCAAAAGCACATAATTGCCCAGTGATTCAATCCCTCTGCCTCTTCTCTCCATTCTCAGATAATCTTTCTGATTTCTTTCCATCTGCTGACACTGGAAATGGTTTGATTCTGAAGTGATTTAGGTCATCAAACATTCAAGAAATATTGATTCTTTATTATAATATTAGCTTTTGATGCCTTATACCTTTAAACGGCTTCAGTGCAGAGTCACGTGACCATCAGGGGCCTCTTATGTCCTATCCAGTTGGTCAACAACACCAGCTTTTTCATAAAACCTTATTCTTAGCTAAAAGGTGAAGAGGATGGTACAGGATCAAAATTTTATCTTGTATGAAGGGAATTTTAGGTTTGAAACACATTTGAATCTCATGGCTGGGCTTCGCGAATGAAGATTTGGGGAGGGCTCTACCCATGTTTGTCACAAGCGCGTTGGTGGCTAAAAAGGCCAATACGAGACAGGCATATCCGGTTGCAAAAGGCACAGCAGAAAGACTCCTTAGGTGGTATATTCTGCAAGACACGATTCTTTCTGCGTTGCCTTTTCTCCTCAAGGGTGACCCTGCGTGCGTTCTCAAAGGAAGTACCAGCGTTATAGATGGTGTGTCTCCAGACCTCCTGATTGGAGGCCAGAGTAGACCAGTTATGTTGATCAATATGGCCAAGGCTGAGATGTTGTTTCAGGGATTCCTTGTATCTTCTCTTTGGGGCTCCTCTCATGTGGCAGCCAGTGGCAAGTTCAGCATGAAGTAAGATCTTAGGGAGGCGGTGGTCCTTCATCCTGGAGACGTGCCCTGCCCAGCACAGCTGTGTTCTCAGCAACATGGCCTCAATACTTGTGACTGCTGCTTGCTCTAGAACAGATGTATTGGCCGAGCCAAGCTGATTTGAATCTAAGATAATATTGCATATTGAAGAATTACTGAGTTATCGAATGGGAAGAGAGTATTTTAATAGGGTTTATAAACTAGGGTTTATTATCTGAGCTTAAAACTGACAGACATCATTCTCTGGTTATTCCTGACTGATATTTATTTAGAATGTCTTTTGCGACTATACAGATGAGAAAATGGCTTCTTACTTTCAGATGAAGATAAAACTGTGAACTTCAACTTGTCATTTTCATAAAGAAATGCCAGTCGATAGACTGACACAGGCAAATTATCGTACCATGTAATTCAAACAAAAGTTTCACATAGGTCATGTAATTTGCTAAATGTTCTGTCAGTTTACTTAAGTGAACTGGCAACCTATATTCAGCCTTTTTTTCTTTCCTACCATGGACTTAAATAGCAAAGTCAGGAGTTATACATTTTCAACAAAGTTTACTGTGAAGCCTCTATTCTTGCAAAGAATCAAGAATTGCAGAAGGAGAGTTCGTATAGAAAACTGTCAATTTGATATGCTGTGTTAACATCTCTATCTCATATTTCCTCTGTGATTACACTTTCAAGAACAACTTCCAAATGAATTTGGGATCAAAAGAACATAATTCAAACTTTCAGTTATATTTACAATTAAAGATACACTTTCCAATATTCAGGAGAATTAGTATAGTATATTCTAAAAGATCAGAAGCTTCTGACTGAAAATATCTTAGAAGAAATAGAAAGGCTTTCTTGAGTTTATGAGAAGTTTGAAAATACTGCCTGTTTCACAGAGAACTCATTTGTTTACAGTAGTTCCAAGTCAAATTTGTAAAGTCATCATGTTTGGGTGGTTTGCATTGAGAAACTGAAATTGTAGTAGAATTGAATCTCAGCCCTTGATATTGATATTGCTCTTCTCCACCACATCCAACTCATTAAAATTTTTATAGATTTCTCAATTGCACTGGTGAACACAAAGCTTTAATGTGAAAGGTAAGAGCTCACCGAACATTATTTTGCTCTGTTATTATTGCTCTTTGTTATTATTTATTATCAGGGTTTGTTATTATGACTTTAAAAAATCATCAAGAAGAAATATTTTGCCATTAATGCATACAACTGAGCTAAGTAATACTAATGTTTTTTTAAAAAATAGCATATCTACTTTAGAAAAGATTCTGCTTCTGACAACATACCTGAGAGTTCTTCAGTGTTAAAGAAATATTGATGGACTTATATTACCTCCCCATGAAAAATCACAATGAAATTCGCTTGGTGTCTGGTGTCCAAAGATTATTTTGTTTTCTCCTGTGTTTGTAATTAAAAGTCTCAATCTACTAGACGTTTTTAATACAGATTTATCAGAACAATCATGGGATAGTCTCTGCCACAGTATACTCACCAGACAGGATTAAAAGCTGACCTTTTGCTTTTGAATATGGGCACTGAGAAGCCTGGTAAGGAATGTTTAGTCTAAAACACCTAAAATCTCACATATAAAGGAAAGATACTTCAGTTTAGACAGACTATTCATAATAAACAGAATGTGTGAGAATTATTGTTTTTCACCATTGGAATTATTTTCAAAAAAATACAAGGGAACAGTGAATATTTTATTATCCCAAATATTTTCAGGAAAATTTATCCTAGATGCCTTTTGGCTTGAGAAGAGTTGATCTGGTTTTGAAAATGAGAATATAATGTAATAAAATGTCAATCTCTCTCAATCGAATCTCTCTCATGAGGTATACTTTAATTAATTTAACTACAAAAATGAAAGTCCTAAGGCTAAAACCTTGGAGTGGAGGAGGAACAAACCATTAGGTATGTTGAACTTATAATTTTCAAAAAGGTTTCTCTTTTAAGAACAGCAACCCACTCCAAATGCATGTAACTTCAAAAACTTCATCCACTAGTCATTTACATCTGACATTATTATATGTATATCTTCCAGAATGAGAAACCATAGTAATGATTGTCCTTCCACACCAGCTACCTTTGCTTATCCAATTTCCTTCTTATTCCATTTTTGACCTCTCAAAGATTCTTCTGTTTTATCTCCCATTTTACATCACCTAGATAAAATGGTGACATTTATTTTTAAAAAAAACACAGACTGCATTAAGTCATAAATGGAGAATAATCTAGGAAATCAAAAGCAATTTTAATTGATGAGAAATCAGTCTTTGCATACAAGAACACCAAAAATGAGCTCCAAGCTACAGAACTTAAAACAATTTGTACATATCTTAATTTTTTCTTCCTCCAACCTAGCTGTGAGATGCTGGCTTGGACAAAAATTCTTGATCACAGCAAGAGGCAACAAAATCCTTGAGGAGGGTATTTGGTTTGAGTTTTTTGGGTTTTTTGGGGATTTTTTTTCCCCCCCGTATATGTACGAATATAATTATTTTGCCTATGTCTGCATTTAGTCTAAATGAGGTGCTTTAGCTGAAGTGATTAAAGTAAGAAGAGAAAAATTTCTTGACAGAGTCATTGACCTCTGTTTCATTAATACGGTCCAAGACAAGCGTATATAACTCACATTTCGGTCAATAGTTTTCACAGATTACTTAATGAAAGGGTGTGAAACAGATGTCACAGATGTCAAAAGGCTTGAAAACACTGGAGGCTTTCTTTTCAGTCATGCTGTAGGTTGATATCTTTCTAAGATTTTCCTGGGAGACTACAGAAGAGGTTGAGTTTGACGAAGAAAGAACAAGTGTGGGAGAACAATCCATATAGCCATGGAGTGCTTATCTGAAATTATACTTTATTAACTAAACAACATAATTTGAATCACTAACTTCATACTCTTCTTTCATGGATTATTAGATTAAAAACTATAAGGGTGAATACTATTTTACTACCATGAACTCTTGTTGTTAGTAATCTCTTGCCAAGGGTTTCCTGTTTCAAACGCATGACATCTGGTGAGTCAAACCCACATTTTTAGAAATGTAACCTACCTCAGTTCAGAGTTTGCGTCCAAATAGAGATGTGTGAGATAGTGAGGGTAGTTGTAATGGTTTATTAGTGTACCATACTTCTTCAGGAATGCTACAATTTCCTAATGGAAATTTCCTATTTCAGTAGCTGTCTCTAGGTTTAGCAAATTGTGAATTGCCTACACACAGAACAAAGCTTTCTACACATCTCTTTTTAGTGACTTATCTTCCATGTCTCAGAAGTCTGTATCACTATGCTATGGCACATGCATTTCAGTAATTTCAAAATCTAATTACAGACTAAATTAGATTGTTTTGTTATGGTCTCATCCTTCTCATCTCACTTATCAAAATCACCATGTCTTCCCTGCTGAAATCTGAAATACAGTTGCACTTTATAGAGAGGAAACCTGTATTTATAGTTTTCAGGTGGATGCCTTGTCATTTAAATACATGTATGAATGTGTCTTAGACAAAAGAAATAACCTGCCTTTTTTAACTACCACTCCAGCAATGCCTGCAAACTTTATATGTTTTGCTAGTGTTCCTCTTTTATTTCAGATTGTTGACAAAGTTTTCATTAGACACAGTCAAAAGCAGCTTACTGTATATGACTACAGGTGGAAGTTCTGTTTATGGTTATTTCTTTAGATATATCATGTAGCTGGAGTTTAACTAGTTGAAATTCCATTTTGATTTGCTTGCTGGCAATAGTTTTAATAAAAACCCTGGTTTTCCCTTTCACACATTGAATAAGTGTTGTGATATCTGAATAGCAAAGCAGATCTACAAATCCTAATTCTAAGAGGTTGCAAAGCAATGTAAATTTCTGAAGAGCTCTGAGCAGAAAGTGCTGCCAAGAAAAGTCACAGGCAGGAGCAAAGAAAAATCAATTTTCCTTTGTGGTCTTAATGCAGAAGGTTAATGACTTAATTTTGTAAGTAGGATCATTTCAAAATGGTAAAACTCAAGTGTTTTGTAGTAAAAATGCCTATTATGAACAAAAAAAATTGGATACTATGACCACATAAAATTCTTTAGATCCCACTGCCTGATATAACTTTTTAAACTTTCACGAATCAAAAAATTTCAAGTAATAATTTGCAACAATCAATCCATGTGCTTCTGGGGGGAAAAAACCAACAAAACAAAACCAAACAAAGGGCACTTTTGTATTAGTCCAAAAATCGTTCTCCAGATGTTTTATACGTGATGTAAGTGGACATTCACACAAACATTGATTCAATTAAGTATCTGTGGACTCCTACTAGTGCAGCTATCACAAAGCTATTTAGAGTTTAATTTTCGAGAAAAGAAGACTTGTATTTGAAGGAGATACTTGGCTTTTTTATTTTGTTGGATTTTTTCTGTGTTATTGGAGGAGAAGCACAGAATTATATTGACAATAAGAGGAAAAAATCTGGACCTGAAATTGTGCCTAGGCATGGTTCCCAATCTAATAAGTTTTTCACATTTCCTGTGAGATATTTTTGCATCCATGACAGTTTATACAGCAAGGGACTGTGATTTTTGTCTGAATTTGCAGACAGGAAGGAATTTATTTTGAACTTTTAAGAAAAAAGTAATTTCATAACAAAATTTCTAATGCAACCTCCAATTTTATCTGACAGACTGTAGACTCTGTCATCAGACAAAGGCACTCTACATAAAGGATTTTTACTGAAATTTTGTAGGTTCTAGCAGAGAGACTGAGTGAAACCAACTGGTATGATTGCAAACCTACCATAAAGGCTCTGATAACTGAATTTGGTTTTGCATGCCTTTTATTGTTGTAATGGTTGTCACTGTTAATAAACCTGGCTCAATCTAGTAGATAATAATGTGACTGTACCATAATGCCTTATACATTTTCCAAGATGCACATTAGGCTAATAATGTCATTCTTCATGCTCTTACACAATGCAGAAGGCTACCAAGAATTTTTGAAATGCTCACAGTTATTTAACAGGCTAACTGGATTATCCAGCTTGGGGAGTCTTTTGTTAGCTGAATTGGTTTGGCCATGTAAGTATTTACAATAGGAGATTCCTGCAGCTGCAAGCATGCTGCTGTATGAAAGGAGAGAGGCTTGGGTAGCCAATTAAGAGATGCAGTGTAGTGATTGCTCCAGGCTGGCAAAATGTCAACATCGATTTCAGGTTCCTCACATTAAACCAATCAGCAATAGACTTTGTTTCAGCTTCTGGTCTCTTGCAGGTTTCTGGTTAAATTAAATTTTATAAACAGGCAAATTGAACTAAGCCCTTCACCATTCTGAAGCAGGTTTTCTGCTTGTGCAAGTGAAGGTTAATAGAAAATGCAAATATCATATGCATACCAATAATTCTTTTAAAATGTTTCACCTTCTACACTACCCTTCAAGTCAATTTCCTTCCATGTAGAAGTGCTTCACACTGAGTTCCCTAGAGTTTAGCAATTTGAAAATATATAGGCGTCATGAATACAGATTGTATTAAGCATTTCTGGTTTTTTAAGTGATACCCAAACAAGATGTGTTGTCCAATTTCATTTAGCTACAGAAATTTGATGGTTTCTGTAGTTTAGTCTGATTTCAGAGTGACTTCCCCTCCAACACACAGAAGTAACAGTTTCCAGCTCTTCTATTAAACTCATGGTTGCTATAGAAAAACATCTGAGGAAGTGTTCTCAAAAAGTGGCATAGGTATACCCTTTCTCCTAATACATGTGCATATGGTATAAATATGGGCTTTAGGGGTAATTTAATTATTTTTTCAGATGAACACTATCTCCCAAGTGGACCTGTTTCACATTTCAAGTGCTCCATGTGCTTTTTTAGCCCTAATGGTGGTTTCCTGAGGGAACTGTCAGATTCTGGTTTGGTGCTTTCTAGCTCAGACTTCTTCCATGGTATCCTGAAAGTGTGAGTCCAGCTTTTCAGTGTGACAAAGCTGAGGGGGAGATAGCACATTTTTCCCACAACTTAGCCCTCTGATAAATTTTTCCTTCACTACTAAAGAGACAAGCCTTTCAGGCTGATCTAAAAACTGAATCATTTGGATGAATTTGATCCAGCCATGCAACAAGGCTGTTCTATCCCTGTGGAAAAAAAAAAAACCCTGAAAAACAAAGGAAAGAAGACTTATCTGTTATATCTTATGACAGTTTCAGGTCTTTGGACTATAATCATCACAACTGCTCTGATCAATCCATGGGTGGGTGTCCTCAGGAGTTTTACTACTAGAATTAAGAATTTGATTTATGAGTACTTTTGCATGCTACAGATGCATCAGAGAAGTTGTCTAAATAAACATGGGTAGCACCACATTTGTCAGACAGTCCTTAAACACTGTCCGTACCTCCTGGTGCTGTTGGAGATATCATAGGAGTGAAGCCTTATTTGATAAGTCTGGGCATAGATTACTTCTGCTTTACACAATTCATCAGATTCTTCCAGAATCAAAACATATAAAGATTTGTTTAGATTCTTCATTGAGGTATGATCAAAGATGTAACTTGATCACAAGAAGAGAACCTGGAGATTAGACACATATGTTCTTCAGTTCTTAAGGATTGGTCTACATAGGATTATCTGAAATTTATGTCAGCAAAGTTTTCTCAAATGAATGATCACCCAATTTGTGTATGAATGCAGGTAATTTTCTCTGTTTGCTGCTTCTTCTGGTGCTATGACAGTCCACAGCAGCTTAATAAAAGCTTAATGCTAGACTTGCCTTTGTTAATGGTATCATGTTTTATCCTGTTCAGTTGCACCAAATTAACTAAATCCACTAAGATCATGTTTACTTGAGAGAAAATAACCTTTTGAAAATGTTTTGTTTTCTTACTTGCAATATGCAAGTAAATGAAAAAAAATCCAATTAGAATTTTATTTGTGATCAATTGGATGAGTTACACTTCTTTTTTTCGCAGAAAGTAATATACCTCTTGCCCTCTAAGGAGCCCTGCCAGGTAATTATCTGATTATTTTTTGCAATACTTTGGAATATGTGATCTCTCTCCTCCATTTGTATTTTACCATCTCAGTACGAATGCAATGCAAATGTTGCTCTCCTTTGGCTATCTTAACCATTTTTGCTGTCTGAGGATTTTGTATTGCTCCATGTGTATTAGCTCCTGGTTGCAACAACTGAATGTTTTGCTGGTTGCAAGTACCTTATACTTTTCTAACAGCAGGATATATCAAGGCTTAGAGATATTTATTGGAAAAATATTTATCTACTTCTGAATATAATGAAGATGTTCCTTTAGAAACTACAGGCACATGTACTTCAAGAAGAAAATCTTGCTTCTTATTTTGTTTTTCTTTTCTGAGTTACATTTATAATTTCTTAAGAGGAGAGGAAGAAGAGAAAAAAAATAGGAGAATTTTAAAGAACTTTTCTCATTAAGTTCAGCATTATCTTATTCTTAGCTTCTTTTGTAGGGAAAAGAGCTGCATGTACTCCAACTAGTCTAAGCTATCCAAGTTCAGGACAAATGGAATAAGTAGAAATTCAGGCCAAATTAAGGTAATTAAGTGTTCTGTCATTAATATTTGAGAATATCTTGATTGGTCTACAGTAAGACCATCCTATGTGGTATGATGATTCTAAGTGTAAACAGGATAAGATGCTTATGGTTTAGTTAAGGAAAAAGTAATCCTTTTATATTACTTAGTTTCTGGGAATCAGAAGTTCAAAGCATTTTAAGTTGAAGGCTGCATCTAAACTATTATGTTTAAACTTGTCCAGCAATAGACATTGTTCTTCAATATCTGACATGTTTTATTGTCTTCAATATGCGTCAGTAATGCATTGCACAACATATTCCTGCTAGGTATAAAAAGATAAAGGGCTTCCTTCTTTGCTGGCTTGAGATTTTCTTTTCATTCTCTGCATATCCTTGGAATATGTAGACTTCTATGCCTCCTGGGCTCTTCAGGAAGGAGATACAATTTCTTGATATTTAGACTGTCTATTGAATTTTAATAATTCACTTGCACAGAATGCCTCATCATCCCTGATAATATCTCCTCGCCTTTCTAGTTAAAGAATTTTCTTTTTGAAATGGAACAGCCAGAGCTGTGCATAATATTCAAGATGAGTACTTACCAGCTACTGTTAACATCACGAAGTTGTTTTCTGACTTAGTTCCTTTCTCAATGATTTTTCACACTGTGTTGTTTTTTTACCTGCTGGGGAAAACTGAGCTGACATTTTGAGAGATAAGCAACTGTGGCTTTGAATTCTCTTTTAGAAGTGATAATATATAATCTAGAGTCCACCACAGTCTAGAGGTATGGTGATTACTAAACATGTCTTTAAGGTTGACCCTTTTTAGTGAAAAATAAGAATACCCCCCCCCCAAATTTCTCTTCACACCATCAAATGATGACTTAATTTGCACAGAAACATATAATGTATTTGTTTAGCATTTCTAAATTAAATTAAGTATTGTTTATGATTTTTCAAAGGTATAGAACATAAACTGTTGGTCATTACTGCTTCCAAGTTTCACAATTCCATCTTTCCCTGAATTAAAATGTTGCAATAGAAACATTATGTATTCAAACCTATTTTTTTAGTAATTAACAGAGAAGGAATATTAGGTTTTATTTTTGCTATTATCAATCACTAAAGAGTTAATTTTCATTTTATAATTTAGTACAGTAGCAGAGTGGTGTCTAAAAAAACTGTCTTCTTTTATTTGTCAACAAGTAAGACAACAGAAAATTTCAGGAAATGGAAATTAATATTAACTGTATAGACTCATTGCACAATTAAAAAGGGTATTTATTCAAACTGTGCATACCTAAATATCTAGAAGTATTGAAGCATTATCCAATGCTAAGTAGTATATATTTTTTAAAAAAGGCAACTTACAAGAATCCATGGGAGAAAGAATTTCTGTACTTTTGGAAATAACTTTTAACCAATTATTAATTCAGATCAGGTGAATCTCATAACCCCAGAAGATGCTTTGGCCAAAGATGAAAAGCAGTCTTGACATACAAAATAATATGCATGCAAGCTTTAACTGAGTTTAGACTGTCTTTCTCATTCCCTACTTTTAAATCAAAAGTGAGAGCTTGAATACTCAGGCAGAAAAGGAATATAAATGAAAAGCACAAGTCTGTGATATTGAAGCTGATTAACATACCCAATAGGATTTCAAATAGAAGAACAATTGAAAAGCCAATTGTATTGTGTTTTAAAGAAAATAAACAACTTTAGCTGCTTTGGAAGGAATAGGAAAACATCAACCAGGAGTAGGAGATTTCTGAGCACAGAAACAAATTTCAAGGTTTTACAGGTAAATGAATATTGCTGATGATACACAGCAGCAATGTGGGCATTGCTCCCATCATACCATTCATAGAGGAATTTAATAATGTGGAGGGAGATGAAAGTGAACAATTTCTCTTGAATGTTCTCACAAATAAAGATAAACAGAAAAAGAAAAGAGCCCTAGGTTAAGTGGTAGAGGGATAAGAGCCTAAGGTTAAGAAACACAGGACATCCATTACGAAATACTATTTTTCCTGTCTCTAACAGAAATTTCCTATTTGATAGAGTAGTAAAGAAATTGGAAGGCTTAAATCAGTCCTGAAGTTGAAGATTTGGGCCAGGGTAGTCACAGTTCCATAACTTCTGTATGCACAATCTTTTGTTGCCAAACTTGAAAAGAGCCAAGCAAAACCAGATATACAGATATTTAGCGATTCTGCATACCAATATAAAGTAAAAGATGGAGATATGCGTGGGTTCAAAGTGATATGTAATTCAAAGTTATATGTAATTATAATTCTGTATATGCTATTCTACATGAGTTACTGTGAACATTGTTTGTAGAACGGTATTGTCAAATGGTATACTAGGTATGAAATGAATCATTTCTTACAGCAAGTCTTGCATTTAGCAAGGCCACTTTAGTAGTGAACTTTTTGGCAGGCATCAAAAAGTTAACTACTGATATAAAATTTGCAATTGCTTAGTCCAAATTGATTAGGATCTTGATCCATATATTTGATGTAAATGATGGTAATGTGTAGATATTTACATATATATAGACTGACCATTGAATTCTAACTGTTTTAATAGGCTGCTATAAAATATGAATTTTACATATCTTATATCACAAAACAATGAGTTAGCTTAGATCAGTTGAGCTTTAGTTAGGCTAAATAAGCTATGAGATCAGCAAATATTGAAGGTGTGAGAACAGATATTGACTTGGGCCTCTCAGGGACCCAAAATTTAGCAGGAACAGCTTGAGTGTTAACTGGCAAACAAATTTAACATTTGTTTTGTTTAGATTGAAATAAGATTATCATGTCTCACTATTTTATTAAATTATAATTATAAATTATAAATTAAGATGTATTTCTAGGATTAAAAAAGAAGTTGCTAAAATTGCTGATGGAATTCCTCTGTATTTAAAATTATACTTACAATCAAGACTTCCATCTGCAGATCTCAAAATTCTCCTTAAAAGACAATAAAATTTCTGATCCAGAAAACAATTTTTCTCTAAGCCTCTTTAAAATTATCTATATTTATTATTTTTGCTTATCTACCATTCCTCTCTTACGCTTTTTCTTTCTTTTCTTGTTTGTGCGCATTTTATATCACTGTACCAAATGACTGCCATGTTGTAGCTATATTTCTTTATTCTTTATTTTCTCACTGTGCTATGTGGTGAAGTTGTTGAACAATACTCACTTCATCTGTTACTGTGAAAGACTTTCTCTTCTTAATAAAATTACTTGAGCTCAAGTGATTTGCAAGATCATGGTCAACAGAAATGGAGTTTTATAGGAATTTGATGTTAAGGCACTAGATAAGATTGTAATATGTGCATTTTTTATGTTTGTATATACATATATTTTGTGTATACAAATATATATACATAGATATTTAAATATACAGCAAATCTCTGTTGTGTGTATGTATATGCTTTAAGGGACAATTGGTGCTGATATACTTGATCAAAATAATTAAAATGAAAAGTTATTTAATGAAAATGGAGTATAAAAATTCATGGATCTGTAAATTATGTGTTTAAAATGCACATAATCACTTGGGGAAACAGTTAAAAAAGTTAAGAATTTTAAATATATTTTAAGAACAAGTGACATCACGGTCACATATATTCCTTGGTAGATACTGAAAACATTTCAGAACTCTTTGATAAATGTTTCTATGCATCATCTGAATCAACACAGGGAAGTATAGATTAAATATAATGCTGTAGCAAAGAAGTATGAGACATCATGGCTAAAATTTACAAACTCATTTGTTCATATAGTGTGTACTGAAGAATCTTAAAAAAGCATCTGAGAATTCTCTGAACTTCTAACGTGAGTTATTAACATCGTGTGGAAATCTCAAGAAATGCTAAAGAATAAGGCACAGGGGTTGATTCTGGAATTGTATGCCAGTTGGAATGTCACATTAGTCCCTAAAATATACTAACTACCATGTGTTTTATGTAGAGTAACAGATTTTTTACTTTTGCTGAATTTCATTTGAATTAACCATTGGAATACATTGCCTGGAGATCCTGTGGAAACCATCTTTGGAGGCTTTCATGACCTGACTTTGCAAAGATCTAAGCAACTTATCTCAATTCAGCATTGACTATACATTAAGCAGAAGGTTAGGCTCAATGACTAGCTTGATGATTGCTCACTCTCTATACTTACTTGCTAATTTGTAGACTGTGTTAAGGTAGAGGACATTTATCAATATGCTTTTCTGCTAAGGAATGTTAGGTTTGGAGAAAACCTATGAAGTTTGAAAGTAGACTCATGAAATTAGGAGGAAAGCACTTATTCACAATATTCAAAACCAACAACAGAGCTAAAAGTGTGACACTGATAAAGAAACATAAAGTAAATGCTTAATCTGTTTGCAGGAATGCTTTGGTTCTGTAGCAAGTGAGTACATAAATGAAACAGGAGATGGGTGCATGCAGTATCTCCCTCTTCCAGTGACAGCGCTAATCACTGTGGAACTCTTTAATCTTAAAATCATAAAACTTTTCTGATCAATCTTTCAAAAGACCTGTTGTAGTCTTTCTTAATGCATGTCTGTTTGGGGTCCTACCCTCTTTTTCTCAATAGGCTGCACCTCCAATTAGGTTCTACTTGGAAGAGCCAGAAATATCCTTTGAAATCTTCCTATCTCTAGGATTTAAGTTTAAACTTCCATCCCAGGTTTAGTTTAACGGTTTCATATCCAAGATGTCTTCGGGTCATGCATCTTTACTTACATGGCTCTTTGTGTCATCACCTACTTAATTGTCAAAATCTCTGTCTGTGAGGCATGAAACTCTCTCCTCCTGCCCCTATTGCTTTTGGTAGTTTTCACATGTGCTTGTTTTTCAAGGCAAAGTCTTTCTTTTGGAAGATTTTCTCTGAGTCACCATGGTCTTTAGCAGTCATACTTAATGCCATTAGCTTGATAGAATAAATGTACTTATATAGATGAGGCATATTGTTTCATTTTTACACCTTCATGTAAACAGTTGGTTTATTTGACTGAATTTCAGCATCTCTTTCTGAGTTACTGTACAACAGGAAAACAGCTTTGGTAGTTTCCTTGTGTGCATCAGGTTTTAAGTGTAAGAAACTTACTTCTTGCAGATGCTGTTTTGTGTGCCTGTTCACAGGTATAATTCACATTTGGGGAAGTGTCTTCAGAGGTCCATAACCATAATTTGTTTTGCTATTTGGGTTGCTCACACAATGCAGTCTCTGATTTGCATGCAAAAGTCATCTGGCAATATCCCTTTATATAGCAATATCCCTTATTATCATTACTGGACTGCTTTGGTTTGGAGCATGACAAATACAATGAGTTTACTCAGACTTGAGCCAATGGTTTGTAAAAGGCATTGCCTAAATCCCCATTAATAAGAATAAGTGAACACCATAAGGAAGTGTAAGTGTTGAAGACAGTGAGATAAATCTTCCACTTTTCCTCAGTAATTAATACACACTGGGAATTCATGTGGATGGCATAGTTTTTTCTTTTCAGAGTTAAAATATTTTCTTTAATTTCAATAGCACTTACTGTGTCAAATAATATATTTTTAAGATATGTGTATCTGTAAATCTTACATATTATATATTATTTATGCAGCTCTTATCATAAAAACTAGCTTGGTATGAATACATATCCACTTAAAGTATCTTTAATTTCATCCCAAAACAGAGATATGTAATTTTAATTGCATTCATGTTGTCTTTGGTAAGATCAATAGCAGTCTTAATTTACTAACAGAAAACTTTAAAAGACTTCCCATGAATATTAAGTAACACAAATCAATATGAATTTGTAATTAATGACTTGTTCTAGACAACCGTAACCATAGTTTTAATTTCTTGAAGTGTCTTTTAAGTTCATGAAGGAAAAAATGTTCTGTTCTGTTTATGTTGTGTTTATACAAAATACCACTTGTAGGGGGAGGGCTACCAAAACCCATCACCTAACAGAAATCTTGTATTTTTATGTGCTCAGGGATATGAGGAAGAATTAGTTAAACAGAACTGTAGCCCTCCTTTTCCTCTATCAATGGGAGATAATTCACATAAATAATAGAAAATGACAGAGGGATTTAATATAGTTCAAGAATTTTGTTTGTAAGAAATAATCTTCTGCAGGAAACTATTGTATGGTTGGTCTATATACAGGAGGAGATAAAGGTAGTGTTTATCATATTTGCTTAGTTTCCATCTCAATAGAATAGTATTGAATCTTGCCTCAAACTAAGATCTTTTCAGGAAAGGAGCCATTACACAGATTCTAATCAGTCATTCCATTGTAAATCTGGATTGCCTCTATTGAACTCACCAGCGTAACTGTGGAATTACTGCAGTGTAATTTGGCACTTGCAGTATAACAAGATAAAAACCCCAGTGGCATGATACAAAAATATATATATGCACATAAAAATCATAATTCTTTCTGAAATGCATTTAGCAAGTTGGTGTAAAGTTCTTTGTAAAGAAGTGTCCCAGAGAAGCAGGTTAAATGAGATGCACAATGTTCCAAGCTACAACTGCAGGAGCTGATTTTTCTGCAGCTGGTCTTGATATCAGCTCACTGCAGAGTAGACAGAAGTATAGACAGCCTGAGAGTGACTTGAGGGACTGCAGAGTATAATGGAAAAAGTCCTTGTGTGCAAACATTCTGTAAATAATTTTAAATGGTTTAATCAGGTAAAATATCCCCAAAGCTGCTATTTAATTTTCTTCATAAATCTATTTCTGAACGTGAAATATTTGGTTTTACCATCCCTGAAGCTGAAAAAATACTGTGATAAACTCCAAAGATTTCATAGATTGCATTTCTCTTTCAAGAAATGAACATTTCCTCATTGATTCTTGTGTCTTTATAGTCAATATATATATAGTTATGTGATAGGATATAAATATTATTCACATGAAACAGGATGACTACAATTCACAAGAGAGGCAAAATTGCAGGTGATTTATACAGCTTACCCTTGGACTGTGCTTCTATAAAGTTTTCATATCACATCTTATCTGGTTTTATATTAGTATATGAACATCATGACTCAAAATTGTATTTTTATAAGAGTTTCTCTAAGTAAAAAGGTCTGTTAACACACATGCTCTAGTTCCTGTTAATCACGTTTGTAAACAAAATAAAACTATATGGAAAGCAACCTTAATTCAGAGCTTGAGATAGACCTTACATATTTAAAAATTACACCCAAGAAATAGATTAATTTTTGCAAATACAATTTATTTTAGAAAATTGTTTTTGTGTTTGAGAGAGATCACTGACAAGTCAGACAAAGAGATTCTGTTTCCTATGCTATTTGCCAAGACAGTATTTCCTGCTAGCTTTGGGAATCCTACCTTGAAATCAAGGGAGAAAAGATACCATAAATGTATGTGTGTGAACATTCTGGGAAAAAAATGCACAACTCCTAAGAAGTTAACTCTAACTACAGTGATATAAAGCTTTTTACTAATTCTCTAACTATAAAAACAGATGAACCTCACTAGATGAACTAAAGTCACTCTACCAAAAATAAACAAATTCTAGAACACTTACAAACCGTTAAATATTAAAATCCATTCTCATAGTCTTGAAATCTGCCGTTCATTACCTCCTGCCCCTGTGCCAAATGCAAATATGCACAGTGTTCACTGGCCAGTATCCAGTATCCCAAACAACTATCCACTTGTTAAATTATATCTGGCATTTTGAAACTGACAATCTTGTCTCTCCAGTCTGCTTCTAGGAATCTGTCCAATAAAATATGTATTCAGTAAGAAAATATTGTATATTGTGCTCTAAACACAGTTCTCTTTAGAACAGGGGAGGGAGTACAAATGAAAGAAATGAAAAATATGGTACTGTGTTGCACATGAAGATGGTGGTACATTCCAGTTGAGGGAGAAATAAGCAACACCTTATTTCATGATCTTTGTTTAATAGGAAGGGTATCTATTCACTCAATTTACAGTGCATTTTTCCATTCTCATTTGCACACATACCACTCTGCTATTTTCATCAAATACTTTATGTAAATATTTAAGGATAAAATCTATTTTTATTACAGGGCTATATGTGCTTGCCTATAGCTAACATTTCCTTCAGTATGCTGTTTGACAGAAACCAATGGAACCAGATCATGCAGTTTAAAGTGGTTTGCCTCTTTTAGGAAAATAAATAAAATCTATATACTCAGATTTATATCTCAACTGATTTTCCAGTTTCCTCCTATTTGAATTTATTGGAATTTTGACAGCAAGACACAGACTTTAAAACAGTTATGGGGTTTTTTTTTGTTTGGTGTCCCCCAGGAATAATGAAGATTTTTGGGGTCTGCTTAACAGATAAACCATTACGAATAAGTTACTTCTCAAATTTTCATCACCCTCTAAACCAAAATATGATGTTTTCAATAAATGCGATTGGTTTGCTCAAGTGCTTGACTTTGATCATGATGATGGCCTAGAAAAAGAACAAGCTAATGAAAGACAAAAACCTTCACTCTAATTACTGACGAATGTTTGAAAAGATTACATCTGAACTTTGTGAATCATGCTGCTTTTTCCTTAAAAAACCTAAGCTTTGTTAGACTATCTGTAGTAAAATAGATGGATCTTTAAATGCATTGCGTGCATACTGAGGCTGTGGAAAACTTTACATCTCCCAAAGTTAAATGCAATGCAACCAATGTATCATTAGAGATAGAAGGTGGAAGTTAAATTGGTTATTGAACTATTTGCAGACTGATACTGCAGATACTGTTGTCCTTGGAAGCCCTTGGTAAGACAAAAGGGCTAGGTTTGTTGGGGTTGGCTTTGATTCTTTGTTTTGTGTGATTACATTCTTGATTTTCTTTTTCCTTTTTTTCTTTTTTTTTTTTTTCAATGGCATGCTACACAAACAAGGTAGAGGATAACCTGGAACCAGTCTAAAACTTGCTCCAGTCTGCTCTTTTTATCCTAAGAAATAAGTGATTTGGCTTATCCCTGTTCCACTCATAACACTGAGAAGAAGACCTTTCATATGGGTAACAACATAGTGAATAGTTAACTTACTGCAAACCCACTCCCTACCTTGTCACTTCATATTTGCTCGAGTTAGTAAAATTAGGATGATATTGAAACTGGTAAGAGAGTATGGTTTAATAATACATTCTGGATTAGTTGTTGGCCATGTTTCCTATGACAGATTCAATGGCAATGGTTGCAAACACTTTTAATAATGCATTCCAACACAGTTATCAGCCATGTTCTCTGTCACACACACAATGGCTTAATTACAGTCACTTTTTAAAGCAACATTTTTTCTACATATTGCAGTTTGTGTACAGTGAAAAGAGGGTAGTGTCCTACAGCGCATCTCCAGATAAAGAAAGCCCACTGACTGCATAAGTTCATGAATAATACAGAAGTTATTACTGTGCCTTTCTCAAGAATTTTCATTTTCTTACTGCTTTATATCATTAGCTTACAGATTTTCTTATACTTCTTTAAAAGATACTGATAAACATAAACTTGCTTAATATACAGAAACAAGACAAACATCTTTCTGAAAATGCTGTGTCATTATGTGCTCTTTCCTTCTGAAAACAGTCTTTAATAATAATGAATGATACTTGGGAGATAGCTTTATTACCGTGTGCAAGTTGATATATTTCAAATAAATTCCTTTCTGACAGAACAAACATATTTCAAAATCTTTCACCAAATAAAAGACTATGTCTGAAAATTAACTCATATAGATTTCTGAGAAATCCTGGAACTGTCACAAATTACTACCATGACCACTGGGATAAAGTGAAGTGAGTCTCTGGCTTCAAATAAAATCCTAACTTTTTTCATGTAAGTTTTCTTGGAAATGGCTAGCTCTGAAAAAAAGAAAAACTTTGGCTTTGATGAGTCTGTTTAATACTGTTTTAATCCATATAACTCTCAAGACAAGTGCAAATGGTTCAGACTGGTTGAGAAACTGAGCATGCAAACTAAATATCAAGTATAAAGCATAAAGGTTTTAGTAGTGACCAGTGGAGCATGAGATCGTGAATTTCTGTAAACATCTGTGCTTGTAAAGAAACACAACACAATATCTCTTCATCTTCTTTCTTGAAAGGAGAACCCATGGGAAGGCAGGTAAGAGTGTTCCACTTTTCTGTGCCTTTCTGTACTCTGGTAGCTGCAGTCTGCCATAACAGCATAAGTAAGATTCTAGTGAAAGAATATGAACATAGTTAGTTGCCATTCAGAGAGAAACATATTCATTTTAAGTGATGTTATTATAAAAAGTAGTCCAGCTATATGGCAAACTGAAGCTCAACACTCACATTTTCTTTGTTCTTAGCAGGAGTTGAATGTTTTTACTATCTAAGATAGCATTCAGTTAATTCAAACTTCAAACATCTACATGGAGAAGATTATATTCTGGACATAACTATAACAGAACAATGAACTTGGACAAATCTACATATCAGCCAAGTCAAAGATTAAATAGAGATAAGAGTTTGGAGAGCTGTGAAATTTTCTGACTGGTAATAAGAAATATTAGTGTATAGATCTTATTTTCTTAATAAACACTCTTCTGTAAGCTGCTTTTTTTAATTGTTCAGTTTTGCTATCAGTAATTTACTGAACAAGCAAGATTAAGTATAGAGTAGGATTTTTATAGCTTCTTTTGAGGACATAGTTTGTGTTTGACAAATTATGTATAAGTGTATGTAAGCGTGTGGTGAAAGGGACAGACTAAAAATGCTAATATTTCAACTATAATTCATATATTCTTTTTCATCTGCCTCATTAAGTTTATAATTAAAGGTTTTCCCATCCAATTCCAGTATGGAGTATATATTTTTAATGATAAATTAATCAAATTATGAAAAATAATGTAAAAGGAGATTTATATTTAAAAAATGAAGCTATTTCAGTCATTCCCACCCCCTCCCAAAATATTGTAAAAACTCATGGATGCTCAGTGTTGTAAATGAAACTGCTGTTTTCTGACGTGTTTTGTATTAGTAATTTAAACTACAGCATTAAATAATTACATTAGCTTACTTTATTTTCTATATGTGGTGTGAAGTATGATTAATAAAACTTCAAGAGTGACATATCTTGCTTTGGTAGTGGATTTTTTTCCTTATTAAGAAGCTTTTTTCCATTAGCATCTTCTTTTCCCTGATAAAATAATAGCCAGTTTAATGAATACTTTCTCTCTCAGCTAAAAAATCTGCATTTTTGGGCCTGATCCAGAAAGAAGTGAAATCAATGAAAATCTTTCCATTTGTTTCAGGGGGCTTTGAGTCAAGCTTTTAGCTAAGCAGCTGTTTGGTACTTCTAATCAGTATAAGTCATTCTTTTGGATGATATGCATTTTTCTGTACTATACAGCTACTCTATGTAAATTTTGAATTCAATACCAACATGTCTCTTTACAGGTGACATCCTGTTTCATCATGTGTACCTGATCTGAATATAGCTAGTAATAGGGATAGTTGTTAAATATGATAACTAATTTGACTCTACTAAAAAACAAGGTCATCAAACCAGAAATGCTACATAATACCGTTTCCAGGAAGCAACTACCACTGATGACATTGCTATCTATTCCTGTAAAAAGCCATGATGAAAATGAAATATCTCAAATACAAATTCAAAAGATTTATGTCAAATGCAGCCTTTAAAATACTGTCAGGATAAATTAAAAATGTAATGTCATTTGCAGCCAACTGCACAGAGTTCTACCATTAGAAACACAGTTGCGGTTATAAATAACTATTTTTGCATAAAGCCAATACTATATGTGAAACAACAATTTAAGTTTTGTCCCATCAAAATTGGCCCTTAGTCACAGTACACCAGGCAGAGATTTGAAAATGCAACACTAATACACTTGAAGGGGTAACAATGCCTCCATTCTTGAAAATATGTTGTAGCAGAAGAACATGTTATTGTGTTGCTAATAACATTTGTTCTCAAAATGGTGTCCTATCCTGAATGATCCCAAATCAGACAGACTATTGGTCTAATGCTCCATGGGGTAATAAGTACATTGGCTAGCACAAAGGTTTTGCCACATTTCCATAGTGCTAATCTCCAGAAATAGGGGAATGACTGAGTCCCAAATTTTACATCATTCTGATGTAGGTCTGGTGAGATACTGTGTTGCTTCCCTTCTGCTCTTGCATGTGGGTTGCTTTTCTCTTCCCATGTCCCATTGCATAGATCTTAGAAAATGCAGTGCCTATATTGCAAGTTTCAGTCCTTTTTTAAATCAAAATACTTCACACACTATCGACTGTACTGAGTATTAATCTCTGATACCCACTGAAATAAAATATTGCAGTATTCTTAAACAATGTTTGCAATTAAGATGGCATGCAGAACAGTGTTCTGTCAAGCACATTATGGTCTGGGAAATAAACTTTTCCTTTGACTGTTTAATAACATTCAATAGTAATTTTAAAAAAAAAATCAATGACCAATGTAATTTTAACTTATAAGGATGCCTCTGAAATTCTGAAAGACCCTGCAGAAACTATGTTTATTTTTTAACCTCTTCAGTGGGAAATAAGATCACCTAATTCAGCTTATTTAAGAGTAACTTCTTTGTCATTTGACAAAGTCAACAAATGCTAGTAAAATGACTAAGGCCATCCTGTAGAAGAGGGTTAGAATATCAGTTTGGCTTACAGCTATGATCAGTGTCCCTTCTCTATCATATATCATATATCATATTCTCATCCAACTTTATGCTCAGAGCAGGGTCAGCCAGGGCAGGTTCCTCAGGGCTGTGTCCAGTCAAATTTTGACTATCAGGAGGGATGGAGGCTCCAGAACTCTGGGCAGCCTTTTTCCAGTGCTAGCTCATATTAGAAAAGTGTTTTCTCACACTCAGAATTTTCTCTATTTCAGTTTGTGTCCCTTGCCTCTTGTCCTGTTACTGAGCACTGATGAGAAGAGCCTGGCTCTGTCTTCCTTACTCCCCCAACGGGGTATTAATATGCATGGATAATGTTTTCCTGAGCCTTCTCTTCTAGATGCTGAGCAGCCCCAGCTCTCTCAGCCTCTCTCTACATGCCAGATGCTCCACCCCCTTAGTCATCAACAGACTACAGGGCTGTTTCTCATGATGTTTCTACGTAGTATCACCATAAATACTGGCACAGAAATGAGAAAGGGTCAGTCAGTGAAGCAATATTTCAGCAATGTCAGAATCAGTCCTGGAAAGACAAAAGTATCACTTTATGTATGTCTGTTGTTCAAAAATAGCATAGTTCCAGACCCATATTTATTCCTGTATGACCTACTTTCAGCAGCAGCTCTTATTTCGGTAGCAGAAGATTGGGATCTGTGAGTAGCTCGTACTGCAACTTAGTCAAGTGCCAGCTTCTCATAATCACACAGAACACAAGCAGCAAAATCAAATGTGTTTGTTGTAAAATTTTTTCTGCTTGTCCATTGCTAAGGCTTAGACCTTTCTGAGTTACTAGGAAAACTGAACCTGATAGGCATAATTATTGAAATATCTTCTAACAAAAAAAAAGGGAACAGGGAACAGAAAACTGTGGCCATGAAAACATTGAAAATAATGGAATTTTCAAGAACTGCAGCCTGTGTAACACAGATTGGGAAGCACTCACAATAACAAATTTGGTTTTGGTTAGATGAATAGGAATGACTGACTCATTTGATGACAGCTTTCAAACTCAATTTTGCAAGGGCTTTTTGATTTTGATTTTGCATTCTGTTCCCTTTTTTTACAACAAGGTAAAAGAACTTAGGGCAGATGGGAACCCACTAGAAACTGGGTAAACGGTTTCTCAGAGTATTCTTCCATCTATTTCTATTTTCTTCGACACATTGACTTAATTCACTCTCTTTAAAGAGTAGCCAAACAAGAAGGAATATTTTTGGATCTGTTCTTAGAAGGAGACTTTCTTTTTCCCTTTAGTCCAAATCCAAAATCTGCAGATCCTTTCCTCAACAGCTGCAAGAAATGACATAATTTGAGCATCAGTGTTTTTAATTTTTTAAAATAAAAATATTTTATGAAACATTTTTTTTTACTTCTTTCCTAGATTGATAAAATATATATTGAGAAAAATATTGATCTTGCTGCTGACACCTATTTTACTTACATATGATACATGGAGGACGTTTGTCCTATGAACTTTTTCCTTGAACTTTTGTTTTCATGCCATGTATATGCATATTACCATTGAATATACTTCTAATATTTATTAAAACTTGTTAAAAAGCTTAAAGAACTTACCATTACACTTGGGTATGGATTATAGGAAAATGCAGCAGTATACTGTATCTTGCTGAGTGTAATTACTCAGCGCTTTTCTAATAGTAGTAAAGACAGTAACTATTTAAATGGCTTAAAAATTCAATCTTCTTGTATGTAATGGAAATTTCCAAAATTAAACTTAAAAAAATTCCATTAAAAGAATCAGAAAAATAGGTAACTTTCCAATTCCCTGCTGCTGTGACTTCATGGTGCATATATGTATATGGTATTGTGTCTCTAGGAATAAAAGGCAGGATAAGTCTCTGAAATTACAACATACTCTCTAAACTGTTAGAAGTGCAAGAGACATTATTTTTTTCTGTAAAAATACATCATCTGTCAGTGTGTGGTTATGTGGGCCATTTTACTCATTCATTATGTAAATATTTAAATGTACAATGTTCTCCAATACAGAGAAATCAGCATCTGTATTTTGTGAAGGGATAGTTATTGAACACTAGAGTTATAATCCTATAACCTAGCTGTAGTTTTGAGGAATGTTTAGCTACATATAGACTTATTGAATTATTCTTTGTTTAGTTAGTGTTAGGTAGGCTAGAAAAAACATAACTGTGGCTATTAAATAGGTATTTATTTTTTTTAATGAACAAATTATTAGAAACTGGTGTATTGGGTTTGAGAGGGAAGGTTTTGGTAGTGGAATGGGGGGTATAGCAGTAGGCTTCTGCCAGAAGCTTCTCCCATGTCCAACAGTTGACTCCAAGATGGGCCCACAACTGGCCAAGGCCGAGCCAGTGATGGTGGTAGTGCCTCTGGGGTAACAGATTTGAGAAAGGGGAAAAAAAAGTGTTGCACAGCAGCACCTGGAGAGAGAATTGAGAATATGTGAGACAAACAGCCCTGCAGACACCAAGGTCAGTAAGGAAGGAAAGGAGGGAGGTGCTCCAGTTTCCAGAACAGAGATTCCCCTGCAGCCTGTGGTGAAGGTTATGGTGAGCCAGGCTGTCTCCCAGCAGCCCATGGAGGTCCGTGGTGGAGCATATATCCACATGCAGTCCCTGGAAGACCCAGAGTAGGGGAATGCCTGAAGGAGTCTGGGACCCTGTGGAATGCCCGTGCTAGAGCAGGCTCCTACCACAACCTATGGACTTGTAGAGTCCATAATACTGGACCAGGTAGCAGGTGCGCTGGCAGGACTTGTGACCCCACAGGGGACCTATGGGACTGGAGCAGTCTATTCCTGAAGGATTGCACCCCATGGAAGGGACCTATGCTGGAGCAGTTCATGAAGAACTGCAGCCCATGGGGCTAGTTGGAAAAGTTCGTAGAGGTCTGTCTCCAGTGGGAGGGGCACCATGTTGGAGCTGGAGAAGAGTGCAAGGAGTCTTTCCACTGAGGAGAAAGGAGCAGCAGAGATAATATGTGATGAATTGACCACAGATTGCATTCCCCATCCTCCTGTGCCACTGAGTGGCAAGGAGTTAAAGATAATGAGGAGCAAAGTTAAGCCAGGGTAGAAGGGAGGGATGGTAGAAGGTAATTTAAGATTTGGTTTCATTTCTCATTATCATAGAACAATCACCACCTTTAATCAAAATTTGCCTTATGTTGTGCTACATAGAATGAAACATTTAGTCTTTGTGCCTTGTTTGTGACCAGTGAAATAAATTTACATAAAGCATGAGAGTTATACTACCTTCAATGACAATTAACACATTAATTATCATAATAGGAGTTGAATGTGATTTCAGTAGATACTCGAATTGTTGCAGTTCCTGGTCTACTTATACAATTTTGTCTTCTAAACTCTATGTCTCTCTGCTTTTTTGTCAAAAGGTGCCTTTGGTAATGTAGCCTTTACATTCAGGATGTAGTGAAAATCTAGGTGTGATTACAGTGCTGAGTGTTACATTATCAACGGACACATATATATGTCCATTGTCCATACATATATATGTACGTATTTAAATAATGCACCATCTATTCTGAACACCAGTTCACAAATTTGTCACCTGCCCGATATACCATTCCAAGTCTCCTTAGCAACACACCAACTCTTTGCAGTAACAATCCATCTGTCTGTTTTACCAATCCAACTGTTCACAAGAAAACCCAAAATCTTTCCAGGATCAATCAATCTCAGTATCCTGCCAAGCTATTTTCTCCTCCATGTTAAAATGACACAGGTTCTTATGCAATAAACTACTGTGGTTTTTTTAGGGCCAAATCTGTTGTGATCCACTGGTCTTCAGACAGTCACGTAGCTCAAATTTCAGTTACAAAAATTAGATAACTGAAAAGGACATAGGAAAAACAATTAAAGTTCAGCATCTGTGCCAGAAAAAAACAGAATATTTTTTAGAAAATATATGCTCTTACAACGCCTTCAACACTGGGCACATCTCCATATGGGAGCACAATGCATAACTTTGAACTGAATTGAAAGGAAGATAATTTTCTGCAATCACAGAGCACATTTTACACTAGCAAATATGCACTATTTCTTTGGGCAAGCGTTGAGTACTTCATATATATTTCAAAATTCTAAACGTAATTATCTGTATTCATTTCTCTCTCTCTGTCTAATGCTATGAAAATAAAAAAATATGCATGTCATTTACCCTATTTCCAGTCTTATTTATTCTGTCTTTAAGCTCCAGTGACACTGTGGTTCCCTGTGTCATTTTTCTTTATCTCACAATACAGGGTCACAGCATATTTCCAACGCATAGCTTTGTTTTCTATGGTCTCAAAGAATAAATGAGGCTGGCAGACACCTCAGGAGCTCTCTTGGCCACCCTACAGTCCAAAGCAGGGCCAGATTTGGGGTGAGACCAGATTGCTCAGGGCGTAGTCCAGTTGTGACTTTAAATCCTCCAGGGTCAGAGATAGCACAGTTTTCAGAGCATTCTGCTCATCCACCTCACTATCCTCACAAGGTAAAAGTTTCTTTTTATATCCAGTCTGATACTCTCTTGTCTCAATTTACACCCGTTGTTTCTTGCCCTCCCTCCTTGAACTTCTGTGAGGAGCCTGACTCAGTCTCCTTGATGACCTTTGGTCAGCTGTGGGGTCTGTTGAGTGCATTGAAGCTGTACCTTCTCCAGGCTGACCCAGCCCAGGTGCTCCAGTCTCTTCTCAAAGGGCCAGTACTCCATACTCCGCTACCTGACAGGGCTCTGCTGAGGTCCCTTCAGTTTACCCACGTCTTTCCTCTCAGAAAAATATCAGAAAAACTAGATGCAGTATCTAGATGTTATCTGAGAAATGCCACATAGCCATTCCCTTGATCTACAGGTCATGCCACTGTTCATACAGTCCAGGAGATTGTTGGTCACCTTTGCTGCCAGCAAACACTGTGGACTAATGATAATCGTGCTGTCCACCTCCACCCCAGGGCCTTTCCAACAGACCTGGTTCGTGACCTCTCCGTCTCCAAACAGTATTTTGTTGTTGCAGGAGCTGGGTTTTCCCTGTAATAGGAAAAGTTTCTTGGCATTTGGAGAGTTTGAAATTTTTCCCTTCTGTTTCATAATGCTCCTGGTGGCCCATTTCTTCAGCCTGTTTGGGCCCTGTCCTTGAGTGTATTGATTTGTACCCCTAATTTGGCATAATCTGTAAAGCTGATGAGAATGTGTTCTGCTGCTGCTTATCACTGATAGAGATGTTAAAAATGAAAGGTCCTAGTGCAGATGCCCCTGGTAGTCCACCTATCACAGGCATTCAGGTAAAGTATGACCTGTTAACCACGTTCTGAGCCCCATATTTGATCAATTTGCTTGTCTAGACATTCAGACTATAACATCCCAATGTAGATATCATGGATGGCAGTGTCAAAATCTTGCCAGAGTCTATGAAAAAAGTCAGCTACTATCCCTATATCCACAAATCCAGTTGTTTTTTTATAGAAGACAACCAGGTTGGTTAAGCAGACTTGGTAAATCCATGCTGGTGACTTCTGATCACCCATTAAGTGCACATGCCCAGAAATGTGGTCCCAGAGGACTCAGTCCATGATTGTTCCAGAAACTGGAATAAGTCTGACCATCCTATAGTTGCTGGGGTTAACCTTTTGAACCTTTTTGAAGGAGACTGTGACATTTGCCTTTCTCCAGTCAACATAGACCTTTTCCTTCTCAAAGACCATGAAAAGAAACTAAACTCAAATTGCTATTTTTAAATCTTTTCATAACCTGCATATTTGTCATTGAATACATATTTGATTTTGTTGAATAACAATAGAAACATCAAAATTACACATCTCTTCCTCAGATGGCTTAATATTTGATTTCAGCTGATGTCGTATTCATTTTCATGGTATGTTAATTATTCTAGGTATTGTTACCTAAAAGATTCAGGGAGAAAAAAAGCTCCAGGGCAATTTAAAGAGGAGGTGAGATACGGGAAGGTTTTAATGAAGCCTCTCAGGCTCTGGAATACAAAAAACACACACGCACCCTCTAAACCAGGTGCTATAATTTTTATAATGATGTCCAGCCAATCTCTGTTTGTCCACCTCCGGTCTTTGCCTCGTTCCACCTCCCGCCTCACCCCTTGGGAATTGAGTCTGGGGGCATTTTGGAACCCCTTCTTCCTCATCTTCTTCTTCCTCGTAGTACGTAAAGACCTTGGAGGCTTTCCAAAGTCCTGGATGATATCTTGTTGTCCAGGCCAGGGGGCAGATGTTCTTAAACAGAATGAAGGCCTACCTTGAAAAGGAGACTAAGTATGCTACTGGAATTCAGGAGGAATTGATATAGAATGAGGTAATAGGGTTGAGTAAGTGTAACTACTGTGCTAAAGGGTGAGGGATACAATAAATACAGCTGCTTCTAAAATCTACATTCATTACATAACTACTTCTAAAACCTATAAAAATTAAAAAAATCAAAACCTCCAAGGCAACAGTATGAATTATTGATATAAAGTTTCTGTCTAAAGAATGTATCTTGGAAATCTTCAAGTGTTATTGTGTTGGCTCTTTATCATATTGTAACTTGTAAGATGTCAGGGGGAATTAGACATGTATGGACATTAATATATGAGCAACCAACTTAGCTGAGGAATTTTTTAATGATTGCAAATTAGCCCACTCTTCACTCAAAGGAAAATCAGGTAATGTTTCAATAAATATTATTTAAATGAATTAACAATACAGGTCTGAGTACACAATTTTGCTAATTGCAATTAGAAAAGAGTACTATTTAAATATGCTTCTTGTGAGCTTATAAACTCTTTTTAAAAGGTTTCTGTTGCTCTGATTACTGTAATTCATTTAAAGTTTAGTTAATTCATGTTCTTTAGATTACTGATCTTCTAAAAAGTTTGACACCGTATTTATATAAAATAATTAAATTGATGGAAAGAAAGCAAACATGTCATATACTAATAAGTTACTTCTCTTCCTAGTCAGTCCCTTGTACATAATTTGTCTTTTAGATCAGTCCTTAAACAGATATGACTGAATGAGTTTTAAATCCCATTCACCTGCACAAGAAGATGGCTTTACACTGCTTTTTGTAAGCAGAAAACTTTATTTGTTCTCTCTTCTGCTTTTACTGTCAGCATAAAGTAGCTAGAATTTCTGTTTTATGGTCTTCTACTCGAAAACCTCAGTATCAGGGAAACGAGGAAGGAGCAGGTTCATTTCTCATACAGGAGTTTTTGAGATACCTGTGGAGAACGCTGGCAACACAAGAAAGCTCTCATACAATTCCACTCCTGCTGCTGGATAGCTTTATTATGTGAGGTTTGTGCTTCATTTTGCTTTACTAATGTGTGAAAACCGTTTTTATTTACGCTTGTAGCACAAGTAGCATATCTTACTGTTTCTACTGGCTTTTAAAAATAGTCATCTCCTTGTTAAATTGCTGAAAATCAGGTCTGCTTTATTTTTGATGTCCAAATCGGCACTGAGATGCTGGGGATAGTATGCTTCTTGCCCTTTATGCAAGTTGCTTCATGCATGCATGTGTGCTTCGTATATCTGTACTTTTTTCAGTGTCCAACATACCTTTAAGAGGAACTAGCCTGTTAAAGTATGGGACATACATAATATGTAGGGGGGTAAAATATAATTTGAATGCAAAAAATAGCAATGTTAAAGCTGACTAAACTAATCAAATGATTACTGTAAGTCCCTAGATACTCTTGGCATTTTATTATGTAGAAAGATTTCGGTCCAGAGAGGTAATCTAATAGTCCTGCTCAGTATAATGCAGCTCTCAACAGACATCCTTATACAGATGAGTTGCCCTGTACATCCTGAATAATTAGATTGTACATAGGTGGCTTGAACTTCATTGCTTGGTGCAAAGAGCTGACTAGCATCTCTTCAGGTCATATGAACTTAATTTGGGATCTGTAACATAATGGAGGTTAGGCTTTGTGCACAATTCACAATGCCAGACTAACAACAGGGGATTCGCAGGGGTGATAGGGTTGAATGGATGAAAGCACTGCTGTATTACAGACTCACACTTTAAACCTAATTTGGATACAGAATTTCACCTTTTCAACTCTTCCCTACATTCAGTCACAAAGCACAATGGCTCAGACTTTATAAATACCACGACTTTGGCCCTGCAGCCATAAGCAGAGATGTCACAGTTGGTTGATCTAAAATGTATATCAACACTAGACATCACTTACGAAAATGTTTAAAAAAAAGTAAAACTAAGTGCTGACTATTCAGAAGTTGGATACTATGTTAAATTGATGAGACAAAATGTGTTACAGAGTCTTCTGGGAAGCAAATATAGGAAACAGCTGTAGAACTAATACTGCAGACTGTTCCCCTACTCAGAGCAGAAAGAAATAAAAATAAGGGACATTTAATTTTTCATCTTTTGTTTTACAGGTGATTACGTATATTCATATTTTTATTTTTTACCGTAATCAAAGAAAAAAAGTGATACCATAGTTACATTCCCCCTTTCTTTCTTCCTTGCTTCTACAACAACAGAGGATGCTTTTTGTGTTTCTTATGCCCTTCTCAATTATTGAAGGGTAAAGAACCATATGGTTTTAAAAATTAGAACGTGCCAGACACGGAAAGGTGATGTAAGAAGGAAAATAAAGTTAGACCGAGGGAAAGAAAAGGGAGCCAGTGACCCAGAAATAGAGCCTGATTTCATACATTGAAGAAAAAATAGTCGGAATAGATTTCCTATCACAGACAAATTTGAAGTGGGAAATTAATAAAAAAATAAAGACCAGGCATTATACTACAGGCATTGCTGTATGTGATCAGGCTATTTTCTATCTTTCTGATGAAACTGCAAATTAATGCTATAATAATAATATTTTCTATTAATGAAAATACATGGTATTCATTTATTTTGTTTTTCATTAGAAAAGGCACCAGATGAAGAAAGGTTTTGCATTTGGGATCCACTTCCCATTTCATCTTTACAATCAAACTGACTTATCTTGTGGTGTTAGATGGAACACAAGTAGATACTAGAGGACAGAGGAAGAGGAGCACATTGTGACAAAATTTGACAGGAAAGTCTTGTGAAATTAAGTAAAAAAGTTTGAGTGCTTCATCTGAAAAAAAGCCAAGAAATCTCATTTTGAATCTTGCTTTCTGCTTGTCCTAATTAGATATATCTTGCAAAAAGTTCATCAAAATAAATTTTTGTATATATTTTTAAAGTTATAAAACCATTCCTTATGATAATAAAAAGGAAGCATTTTGAGCCTGAAAATATGATGCAAATTACTTTACTTAGCCTATAGCAAAACATTCTGCATCAAAGAACTGTGCTAACTGAAGCAATAGTCAATGTTTAAAAAGAAATAATTAATCCAGAAAATAAAACTTGAATTTTAATTCTCACAGCATGTGGAAACTTAGATAGTTTTATCTGTGGAGTTACATTCTTGTCCTTAAATCCAGAACAAAGTTTAGACTTTGATAATGATATACAATCTGAAGCTCTGGCAGATCTGGAAAAATGAACCAGAAGCAATCAGAAATGGATATTTTAATGTGTTCAAATGGATGTAGTAGGCTTACTTTTGAAATTGTACATTTGTATAAAAATTAGAAGATTTTCTCAAAGATTCACAAAATCACAGATTGGTTGAGGTTGGAAGGCCATTCTAAAATGTTTCCTTTTATTATTATTTCCACACTAACAAGAAAATTTTTGCTTATATACCACCCCACTTAGGTGGACCAATATGTTTCATAGTTTTGTTTACATGACTTGGACAGTAATTCTTTTTCAATCTTCCTGTTTCTAACTTTCTGTAATTGTTGTCTAAACTCAGTTCTTTGTTGAGAACAGCAATGATTTCAATGGGACTTATAATTATGGACAGATTTAACACTAAACACAAACCTGTGAAGGCCTGTAACGTCAGTCACTTTTTAAAAAGACTTTTATTTATTTATTTAAGTAAAATAAGGAATTTATGCAATTTTTTTTTAATTCCAAACTTCTGACTTCATTTTAAAAGAGTTTTTAAATTGGTGAGGTTTGATAGATGAAATCTTCCATAGAAACAGGCCCCACTAAGAAGTGTGTATTTAAAGTTTATTTTTGTTAAGCTGGGGAAAAAAAAAAAAAAACCAAAAAAACAAACCAGAAGATTTACTTGTTCAAATCTTCCAAAGTATGCAGTAGTAAAGACTCCGAATGCCCTTCTAGACTAGAATAAGTTTGCTTCAATATTCCTCTTAAAAGCCTGCAAAGACAACCAGGAAGAAAGTTTCTCTCCTTCACACCATATGAGTTGTTTAGGTGAGAGCATTCAGTTAAAAGTACGTCTTGGATATAGAATAACCCTATTGCAAGCTTGAATAGTTTTTACATTCTTAATGTATTGTAACTCACTGTCCTTCTCTTAAAGCCTCTATCGTAAACTGACTTTTTTTCCATCCTCTTGCTACTCAGGTAAGAAAGGGAAAGATTCTTTAATAGAAGTATAAAGAAAAAAATTCAACAAAATTGTGGAGACAGATATTAATGGTGTCCTAACCCTTTTTTTGTACAAGAACATTAACATGCTCTTCCCTTATATGATCAAATGCTCTTTCTCAAGTAATTTATTCTGTCTTAAAACCTTAACCCTCTTGGATGTGATATGTTTCACCTTTTTTTTCACGTAGAAGAGTTAGTGCTTCTAAAAACGTAAGCATTGGCTGTACTGAGAAATAGCTGATAATTTTTCTTTGCTCTTCTTTGTATTAGAACTCTGTGGTTTTGAGTGCTCAACATCAGAAATAACTCCACTCTTTTAAAAGCACTCTTCATTGGAGAAAGGTGTTGAGATAAACCATGTCTTCAGATAGTGTCTACAAAACAGGGAGAGTAGCCATTACCACACACAGAGACGAATCTTATGACTACTGAATTTTAGATGCTTTTTTAAGAAAATTTAGATGTCATAGATTTGAAATATCAGCACTATGCTGCTGGTAAAAATGTTGTCCAGTAAAGTACACTATTTTTTCTCTTCTAGGCAAACAGAAGATCCATCTTTTTATTCAGGTACCAGCTTTCAAAATGAAATTTTGTAATATGTTACTTACAAGACATTGTACATCCTCCAAGGTATCAGCCTGAATATAAGATCATTAAATCAGTAACTTACTTTTATTTATGTATTTCATTCAATTAAGGTTCATCCAGAAAAAAACTAAGTAATTTTTAGTGGCAAAGTTAATCTTCTATTGGACCGAATGGAATAACTGTATCTTCATGAAAGTTATAACTATCCATAACTATCTTTATGAGAATTAAGGTTATGAGAAAAGCTACAAAAATGGGTCAAAGAGTCTTTAAAAGAATAATTGATAATACATTCCTGTGATGGATTATATCTTTGTAAAAATGTAGTCCAAGTTTGTCTATAATCTCCAGCTGATATCTGGAGATGCAAAGTAATCGTAAACCTACACAGAAAAGAAAAAAAAAAGTCAACCTGAACTATGTTTTGACACTTTTAGCTGTAGCAAATAGTTTCCTACTCCAAGAGGGTTAATTGAACAGTCCTCATACTAGTAATCCATGTCTACTTCTGGTGTGCCTCTTGTGCAAAGTACTTCCTAGTCAAAGTGATAGCAGTTGATATCTGCTTTGTACTGGTGGAAACTGCACCAGAGAATCAAGTCCTTAATAGACATGTGAAAGTCAAAATGTCCAACACATATCAGAGGGAATGGTTTTACTGCTGTGGATTTGGGCTCAATTTTAACAAAGAATCAGTAAAACTGAATAAAGTGTATCTAAATATAGTTTGAAGACTATTCCATTTAAGAATTTTCTGTTACAAATTTCAGAAACCAGTCTTGTGTATATCATATAGCTGGGTGACATTTCTATTTGTATTCTCTAAGGAGCATGATGCAGGCTACAGACTTGGAAATGTTCAAAAAACTAGAGAAAGCAGATAAATAAAGCTACCAGAAAACCTTGATTCAAATACAGCACTGCTTGTTAGAAGATTTCTTTCAAACTTCTTCTGGTAAGAAAACCTTAAAAAATTACTGTAAGCAGAACTTACTTATTTCTATCTACTTAATGTGTAAGTTTGATGTGGCATTAATGTTTTAATAGCTTTTTTCCCTATTTCTTACTTTATATAATTTATTAATAATATACTGCGAGTTTTACAAAACTAAATGCATCAAAGAGAAGGAACAGAGGAGTCTGGTACAGCATCTCAAGGGAATCTGGAATCAAGCTCTGGTGGGTCATTTCAAGACTCCCACATTCCCCTCTAGGAAGAAGATTTCTAAGGCAGTAGATTCAAATGCACTATGCTTTTTTTAAAAACATGGTACTACAATATTAATTTTAACAGAATTTCCTGTATTTCCAACCCTGGCAACTCGAACGAATTGTACTGTAAACAGCTGTGTTGTGCCAACACTCTTAAAAGGAAATTCTTTTTCTTGTCCAGTATGAACAACTTTGTTAACATTATTTTCTCTATTGTTTAGTTTCTGGAATGCAACACGGCAGTGCGATGGACACAATTGCAAGTTATGATTAAGAGTATCATTCTTGATTCCCTCAGAAATGCTTCAGATTATTACCAAACAAAAAAGAATGATGCCATGGAAAAGATGAAGGGTATTTTAATTCTTCATTCCACAATAATGAAATAACTGTGAAGCCCTGTAAGGAAGACAGACATATCTTTTAGCAGTAATGTATAAAAAATGTATATTTAAGTCAGTGCAGTTTACTAATGTTGACATTTCAAGGTCAAACTTGTAGGGGCAGATCTTGCAAAACACAAACATATGAATGAAAATAAAAATTTTAATTGAAAGCCTAAGAATAAATTTCTAAATAAGGGTACTGAAAACACACAAATATTTACAATAAATAGTAAGGAATTTTGTGTTGGTTTTTTTGAGTATTTGTGGCAGTTTGAGCCGCATTAGAAATCAAAAATCCAATTTTCAGTCTTCCCCCCACCCCTTCCCACAATTTATCCTAACACCAGAGAGAAACTTTCAGACCAGAGGCTTCTGTAGGGGAAGGGAAGTATATACATTTATTTACACAAATAAATATACTGTACAAACTAAAAGCAGATATATATATTACATTTCTGTCTGTCAGTCCTTTCAAGCCCCTCCTTTTAACTACTTTAGTCCGGGAGCAGTTTTTCAAGGCTGATGCGTAACACAGTCTTTTGCTGTGGGAGTGTTCTGGGTTCCTAAACACTCCCCCCTCACCAAGTTCTAGTTGTTTATTGCAGTCTCTCCTCCTCATGAAGTCCAAGAAGATCGCTTTGAGTCCTTGCTCTTCTGCTGCTATGTGATTTCTCTCTCTCATACCTCAGTTCACAGGCTGCTGCAGTGTAGTTTAGCTTATCAAGTGTCCACGTCCTGGAATGTTGATTTCTCCTCGGGTTTTCGGTTGTCCTGTGTTGTAGATCACGGCAGATACATCCTCCAGGCCCTTCTCTCTCTCTCTGGGGGTCCGTCTCCAATTCTTACCTGGGATTTTCTCCCTAGCAGTCGAGCCTCCTCCAGCCTGTCCACCTGGCTCCAATGCTGAGCCTTGCATGCACTCTCACTAAACAGCAAGAGGGAAAAACACAACCCTCCTCTACAGCTTGGCTGCAAAGGTGGGAGGAAAGAAGAAGAGGGCCTGGCCACAGGGCCTGCCTCTCTCTCTCCCACTTACCAGTTGTTTGTGAGTCACATCCCTCACAAACATACACTCATTCCAATGCTGTCTCTAACTCTGGCCTAGGCAGAGTTAGGGGGGCCGCAGGGCTCCCCTCTTCCCCCCGGAGGGGGAGAGAGGGAGCCCAGCCACCCCCTGGCCTTCAACACCTACACGCAGGAGACACCAACAGCAAAACAACCAAGACTGAACTGCCAACCGTTTCCAGTGCTGTGATATATGATTTTGAGCAGAAGCGAACAACATGGACAGTGACTGGCTCTCCAGGGAACACTGTCCTGGCACCTCTGAGCCCCCCCCAGCCTCTCAGGGGGGCCAATTTCAAACTATGACAGTATTTTATGTATTGACATCACATCTGATTTTCTTATTGAATTATCAAAAATATTATCTTCATTCTATTTCAAGATTATCTGCAGTTTTACCATGTTAAAGGATATTTTTATGACTTTCATGAAACTTGTTGAAGCATTGCTAATTCCCTCAAAATGAAACATGAAGGCTAGGAATGCCCAAATGGTGTATCTAGTTCCATCTTTATCAGCTAAGTGCTACCTTTCACATTACATCTTGGCGTTCATTTCTCTGACATTTTCATCAAACATCATATAAAAATTACTTCTCTGGTCAGTGAAGATGAACAGTTGAGGAGTAAATATAAACATGACGAATCATTTGAGTGGGGCCTCTCTCTCCAGTGCCTATAGAGGGAGCCTGGCTGCCACATTCTTAAAATTCTGTAATTAGGTGAGATGAAGTCCCATCCTTCACATGACAATATCATATCTGACCAGCAATACATTCCAGTTAAGTAAGTAAGGTAATGTTAAATGGTCCGTGAGCTGAGCATGCATTTTACATATGCTTAACTTTGTCATTAGCTGTTGATTAATGTAACACAATAAGGCAATGAGAAAACTGTAGAGTAACAAGGTTTGGGGACACCTCCCATGGCCAGAAAGTTACACTAGAAAGTTCAGATAAGACTTTTTTCCAGACAATTGGAAAAATTATTTTTGGTATATAGCAATAACAAGGAGATAAGTAATATCAACAGTGTTTGTCAAGAACAAATTATGCCAAACTGATTTAATTTGCTTTCATGATAAGGCAACAATTTTTTAGAGAAGAAACAGTTGCCACATATTTTGAGTTTCAGACCTATTCTGTGTTAAACCTTGTAAGCAAGTGAGAGAAACAGAGAAGAGTTGCTAATTACTTGTATAAAATGGAAAGGATGTATTGACTAATGCTACTCAGGATTCTATCTTGGATCTCATTTTGCCAGCTTTATCTCTGACTTGCTTTCTGTTGTACTAAATTTCTAGGTAAAGGCAGAATAGGAAAGACAGTAACAATGCTGGAGGACAGGACTGAAATCAAAGAGATCATGACAGATATCAGAAAAACATTAGAAACAAAGATTAATAAGCAATTCAGTCAAAATATATGCAAAATTCCACCCTTTTGTTCACTGTAAATGCAGGTGGACATCAGCTATAGAACATTTCTACAGCTGAGGAAAAGGTGATGTCGCTGATATTAGTTAGCCTAAAGAAGAAAAACTTGAAGGGTAAAGCTGGTGAAGGGTCTAGAAAACGTCTTATGAGGAATGGTTGAGGGAACTGGGGTTGTTTAACCTGAAGAAGAGGAGGCTTAGGGGAAACCTCACTGCTCTCTACAGGTACCTGGTGGTAGTAAGACCGAGGTGGGGGGACGGGTGGGCAGTCTCTTCTGCCATGCGTCAAGTGAAAGGATGAGAGGAAATGGCTTTAAGTTGCACTAGGAGAGGTTCAGATGGATGGGGAGGTGGAGGAAAAGGGAGAGACAAGATCTTCTCTTAATTTTTTTCCAAGCTTATGAGATACCATTACTCTTTCCTTTGGAAGTCAAACTTTGTGAGTCATATTTCTTACTTGTTGATTATTTTCAAAATGGAGTTGTGCATCTTGTCAAAATATAACTGGTGAAAAAGTCTTCAAATTTTGAACTAAGCTAATGAGGTGATCTGTCTGCCCTTTTATGTTCTGTGTTGGTTAAAGCTGGATTGTTAAACCCAGGGAAAATACACATTTTTTTAGCTCTTCATATTACTATTTCTATGGACAGTTATGTTTTTCTTGCACTATACTGGAATATAGAATGATCTATAGTGCTTCCTTTTAAGTGTTAATCTTAGAGGAAAAGAGTTTCTTTTTGGCTCTAATTTACAAAAGATTATTTCTAAATTGAACATAAACACAGTTTAAAATGGAAAAGCAAGGAAAGCTTTTTTTTTTTTTTGGACTTAATTCTGCCCATAATTACGTTGATAGTGATTTAATGTGGACTTTGATAACAGTACAATTAGACCTATTATTTGTTATTTCTGAAGACAAGTTAATGGGGGTAATGTGCATTTGAAAACAACTGATGCTGTGGCAATACCACCATTAACAAATGCAAAATCAAATCCATAGTCTCAAACCTGGCACAAGGTTGGCTCTTGGAAGCACTTGCAGTGCTTCTACTGGTTTAAATGGAATCACAAACAGAAAACATGTTTGCTGCTATCTTATGTTGCTGAACATTTGGAACCTGGCCCTGTGTAATCTATAGCTGTTTGAAAAGAAAACAGAATAAATTAGTTTTGTCACTTCTTTACCTAAGATCAAAAGTTTAAAACCTCTGAGTCAAAGACTCTCTCTGTGGGATGTATTTACACTGTTGCTCTCTTTGTACTGCTAAGAATAAAGAAGATGCAAAAAAAATTAAAAATATAGAAAAAATATATGTAAATGTAAAAGCACATTATTTATTTGTGACATAGCAGTAGAAAACTTGTATGTACAGTAAATTTTTAGAAATAGAAAACTTGAAAGAAAACCAAGTCTTAGGTATAAGTAGAGCTTAAAACTTACAGCAGTGTTGAAAGCTGGTTGAAACTATCCTGGATTTTGATTTTGTGTTTAATTGTATGCATTCTAAGTACTCCCAGAAAAGTCTACTTGAAGTGCTTGAAGTGTGTGCATAAATCTTTACAATAGCAGGGCTCAAAAATCAGTATGATATGTACCTGATAATTTTATATTAAGAAAATACTGGCATAAAAGTATAAAGTGCTTGATTTGTCAAAATCTGAGGCATCTATTTTCTTGACTAAAAATGCCTACTTATAGGGTGTCATGCATCTCCAGTAGAAGAAAGCTTCACTGGACCACTACATAGCTGACAGAGAACACATTTTAAAGCTTCTTTTGTCGATTTCTTTTTGGTTAGTTTTCTCTATTAATTTGGAAGGTAGGAGGAAACAACATTGTAGTCTTTGTGAAAATAGTGACAACTTCAATATTTTGCAGAAACGGAAAGGACTGAGCAACACTTTGGCTATGACAAGCTCAGCATTTTCTGAGGAAAAGAAATAGGAAGAAATATAAGAAAAACTAATGACAATCATTAAATTTAATCTTTCTGTCTTTTAAAAAGTAACTTTGAGTATCACTTAGAAAAAATAATACTTTTTAAAAAAAGTTTTGTTTAAATCAGCAAGGATGAGATTGTATTTTAAAATACTTTATATTAATGGCCTAAACAGGCCATAGATTTTTGAAACTGTTTAACTATGAAGAACTTTGAATATGCTGAATGCTGAATGATCTTCAGAGGTGTGTGGGCTATGTATCTCTAGGGATCAAACACCTCCAATTATTAAGTTCAAGCTCTGAAATGCTGTGTATTTTTAATAGAAAATATGGTAAAGTGTCAGCATTGCTATAGTTGAGCATGAAAACATCTCTCTGTACCAAGGTCAAGTCTGTTTTCTAATGAGATATTAACATACTTGTTTATACTGTCTTGAAAACCCTTGTCCCTCAGGGACTGCAGGATAGGCTTAGTGACCCTTAATTATGGTCACGGAGAAAAAAGTCATTAATGAGATAGTGCCCTTTGGCTCATATACAGAGCAAAAACAGAAGCAAAAAAAACCCTAAACCAACAAAAAAATTACAAAAAAAATAACCAAAGAAACCACAAAACAAACAAACAAACAAAAATGCCTCTAAGCCTCTCCAAATGCAATTGATTGGAACCCAACACTTACAATTTTTGGGAATATATATATCAGTCCCTTCCATGTTCTGTTTTGTTCTGGTTTTTTTTTTTTTTTTTTTTTGAAGATCAAGGAAATAGTCTGACTTAAGGCAGAAGGGAAAAAGACACCTTGTCAGGACCCCAGAGAAATGCCAGGAAGTAAGACAAGAGATATACTGGGACCATAAATTTCTGCTGCATTCTAACAGAATTTGAGAGACCATTATAAAGACTACGGACCAACCACGAATAGAAGAATTTGTAGTGTTAAATATTATCCTCATTGTAGGGGGAAAAGGGATGAAAATATCACACATGGTACTATTCCTATAAAGACTAAAACTAAGTTTTTGAGTTTGGGGCTTATACAGATTACTCCTGTTTAAAAGTGCTCACAAGGTTTGCATTAACAACAGAAGACATCAGAGTCTGTCCATGAGTGACCATTTGTCATATTATGCATCTTCAGAAGATCGTAAAATGGTTTGGGTTGGAAGGGACCTTAAAGATCATCTGGTTCCAACCCCTATGCCATGAACAGGGAGACCAGGTTGCTCAGAGCTTCATCCAATGTGGCCTTGACCACTCCTTAACTTCCTTGGGCATCCTGTTCCAGTGCCTCGCCACCCTCACAATAAAGAAATTTTTCCTAATATCTATTCCAGACCTACTCTGTTTTGGTTTGAAGCCATTCCTCCTTGTCCTGTCACTACATACACTTGTAAATAGTCTTTCTTCACCTTTCTTGTAGGCTCCCTTCAAGTACTGGAAAGCCACAATTTGGTCAATCCAAAGCTTTCTCTTTTCTAGGCTGAAAAAATCCAATTATCTCAACCTTTCCTTGTAGGAGAGCTGCTCCATCCCTCTAATCATCTTGGTGGCCTCCTCTGGACTCAGTCCAACAGGTTGATGTTCTTTCTGTTCTGGGGTACCCTATGCTGGATGCAGCACTCCAAGTGGGGTCTCACCACAGTGGAGAAGAGGGACAGAATCCCCTCTCTCGACCTGCTGGCCATGCTGATTTTGATGCAGCCTGGGACAAATTGGCTTTCTGGGCTGCAAGTGCACATTGCCAGCTCATATGCATTCCCTCCTCCGTCAGCACCCTCAAGTCCTTCTCAACACGGTTGCTCTTGATCTGTTCATCCACCAGCCTGTATTGATACCAGGAGTTGCCCCAGTCCAGGTACAGCACCTTGCACTTGGTTAAACCTCATGAGGTTCCCATGGGCCCACTTCTCAAACTCGTCCAGATCCCTCTCGATGGCATCTCGTCCTTCAGGTGTGACAACTACACCACTCAGATTGGTGTCATCTGCAAATTTGCCAAGGATGCACTCAATCCCTTCCTCTGTGTCATTAAAAAAAGTCAGCTAAACTACTACAAAGACCATAAATTTATATAAATCCAGCCTGACAGTGGGTTGTAGTTTGGTTTTCTTATATAAATCATTGTTCTTAATCTTTGTAACAGCCTTCTGATTCACATTCCAAATTTAGGCTTTATCCCAGATAGAGTCCAAACTCTCACTGAAGTGACTCAAGGTCAAGGGTTCAATTCCAATTGTCTACACACAGGTAACTAGTGCCCTCTGAGGACATGACATAGGAGTGGAAGGTAACCTATACCTTTCTGTAAGTAAACACGAACACCAACTAAGATAATTAAAGTCAGTCCATACTGCAGTAAATGTTTAGATGTGGGCAAGCAAATTAAACCTCCCTCCAGGTTTTTATAGTTAGATGCAGTCCAGAAAATGGTTCAATTGATGATGAAAAGATCTTAAATGCAAAATTGATATATATAGAGCCCCTATAGACTTCTAAATTTAAGCATTTGAATGTGAATGTGAATAAATCTCAGCCCTAATACTATCTTAAGCATTTTCTAAATGTCAGCATTTTTCTCCCTTGTGTTACAGAAAAGGTATATTTGCAGTTACTTCTGCCTTACTCTAGCAGTAGATCTGTTTTATTCTAGCAGATATTCACAAGTCATTTAAAACTGTTTCAAATTTGGGGCTTAGTAGATTATTACAACTATCTATGAAAGTATATTTGTTGAATAGAATTTCAATGGATGTTTTTTCAGCACTTCTTACACTGAATTTTAATGTCTGTATAAGCACAGCTTGACATATATAATGTGTCAGTTATCATCATTTAGTGTATTCTAATATAATCAAAACCTGAAGAAAATAAGTATCTTCTTTAAACACCCAGCTGCTGTTCACCAATGGGCACAGTATTGCAGGCAATATCACTCTTGGTTCCTCTTGATCGGTTCAATTCTAATTCTTGTTAAAGCTTGAGTAATCAGTTTTAACTTCTCTTGCCCATAAGCAGTTGTTTCTCCTGGGACAACATGTTGCCTAGGTCCATTAAGTGAGGCCTCTGATAAAGGCAGACCATCTTTTCATGAGCAAAATAGAAAACTAAAACTATCAAAAAGAAACAGAGATGTAAAAAAATTGAGTCAATGTTTTAATGATTATATAATAAAAAAAACGGACTTTGAGGAATAAAGCAATTCATATAAATAATTTAGCAAGAAGATTTCCCTCATCAGTGACAATTTTACTTTTGCTGGGACAAGTGTTCAAGCTGTTGTGACGGTTACAGTCATCTTTGATGAGCAATTCTCAGTGATTCAGTCTCAAGAACAGGAATTAAAATCCTTGATCCCTGCAAGATGCTTGAAGTGAATGATGACACAAGTACCCATTGGGGCATACAGTCTTTTTTTAAGTGTACATTTGCTTATACAAACAGGCCATAAGGAAGAACTGAATATTGGCTAGATAACTATGTAAAGAGAGACTAAAACTGAAGAACTCCTGAAAGAGACAGAGATTAGGCAATTTTTTCATATTAGATATATATTTTTTTTAAAATTTCAAAGACATACGTCCCTACAGACCATACAGAATAATAGAATTTTTCTGTTATTACAAAATATTCAGTAAATCAATAACAAAAAGTGATACAATCAACTAGAATGAATAAGTACTAATTCTTTCACATTGGAGAAAACAGTACAGGGACAGAATTTTTTAAATAAAGTGGACATTCATAACTTGCTGACATGTATATCTTCATATAATATATATATATGCCCTGGATCTGATTAAGAATCCTCTTAAAGGACTAAAGAACATCTGCTTGGTTTTTGAAGTCTATCTTTTCAAGAATTAACTTGAGTATATATCTGGGATTGAAGTAACACATATTTTTGAATGGATATTTTGCCTTTCTCTTATCCTAGTAAAGTTTTTCTAAACTATAATAGGAACTATGCTTATCTAACCAGGATTAGGGTTTGCTTCTACACTCATTCTAGCAATTCATAAATGTTTGAATAAGTCAGCCCAAGAGAAGAAGGAAAAATAGACATCTAAGTCAAATGAACTATACAACCTTCTTCATCTGCAATTGATATTTTCATGCTCTTGTTCTGAGCTTTAATACTGATGCACAACAAACCAAAATCTTCTTTCACAATAGAACTGAAAAGGCATTTCAAAAGAAAGTAGAGAAAATTATCAAGTATTTTAAATGTTACAGAGCTGGCTCATGAGTCTACAATATCAACAAATCAGATTCTGAAAACAATCCTGACTGTTTTTCCAATTTTCAGAAGCTGATAGAATAATGCTTCAGTAGTTTTTTCTGTTCTTCCTAGCTAGACAAACAAAGAAAAACACTCCCAAGATTAAAACACTTACAGAGTTCAAGAGAAATTTAATTTAAAACAACTTTACAGGAGGGACATAAAAGTAGTTTACTGTCTCAGCTTAAATAAAATTGTATACAATGAAGAGCATTACCAAGAGTAGGAGAAAAGAAAATTGCATCTCCAAGAAATGAGCGTGTGCCACTCTGTGTTACTCTTGGAAGCTCAGGGAGTGAACATAGTTGGGGAACGTGAGAAGGATGACAACAAACTCCCTTTCTAATTTTGAGAATCCTCACAATGGCATACAGAAAACCTCTGTACAAATAGGTCTTCATCCTTTCTCTTCTCATGCTCAAATATAAAATTATCTTTCCATAAAAGATAATCTCAGCAAAGTTTTCCAGTTCCTAAAGTATATACTGGATGTGCATGACAAGGGAATATTTCATGGGTGGTTTTGAACAAACACTAACAGATTTGTCAGGTGAGCACCAGAAAAAGTCACTAAGACTGTTAAGTGGCTGATATACCATTAAGGGTTAAATAAATGAATGAGCTGGGCTACCACGCAAGTGTTTCTTCAGGTAGTTCTATTTCTCTGCAGAAAATTGATGAACATGTAATACCAAATGGTTTTCCATATGGTATTTTCCTTTTGGTTGATTACCAATTAAAAAGCTACTACAGCAATAATCTACAGGATATGCTCTACATTCTTTGTGCAATCACATATCTTTTTAACATAATGGGATTTTTTAAGAAAAGATAGGAGGTAAAATGCTGGTGAGAAATTTTTTTGTGGATTTTTTTATGCGAGACAGTACATCACATCAAAATCTAGAGCTACACAAAATATGCTCAAATTGCAACACAATTTTTCTCTGACTGAAACATTTTCCAGTTCAAAAACCTCAAAAGAGGTGGGCAACAGGAATTAACCTAACCCCTCACTAACTCAAGGGTGAAAATATGACTCACCTGTAACATTGGAGACCTTACTTTGTCTTTCTTCTTTGTCTGATTTCAAACATTAACTTTGAACCTGTGTCTTTTATATTCAAGGTGAGTACTGTTACTATAAAGTTAGTATCTTTCTCTGACCTCATGAATATTCATTTATATAAACAAAGTAGAACGGCTTCAGTAAGAATGAATGAATGAGAGAGCAATTTTGGTTATTCATATGTATTATACTGATTACAGGGGCCAGAAATTCAAAATGAAAGTTGACAGTCACTCATTCTGCCAAAATGGAATCACAAAAAGCACGCTAAATGCAAATAGGAAAACAAGAATGGTAAATATTGATAAAATTACATGTTTTAAAGACTGTGGATGTCTGGAAGAATGGTTTGTTTCAATAATAGTTGAGTAGATAGAATTTGTAATTTCTAGCAAATGGATTCTTCTGTAGTCCTTATTCCTCCTCCCATGTCCTTCCTGTTGATTTAAATGCGGCTTGTGCTGCTACTGTCAGCTCATCACAGCTGCAAGATCAGCCCTAAAGAGAGCCAGGCAAACTGGAAGCATCTTTTCCAGGGTGTATGTTACAGGCAGTCATTAGTGTTATAACATTTATGTACAAAAGAAAAATTGCAATCTTTGTTAGTCACACAGATACAACTTCTTGTGCCAGTCAGGAAATAAATCCCTAATGTTTTACAAGCTGCTCTTGCATGTCTCTGTTTCCATTTTGTATGTCTGAATCTGAATGACTTTTGTTACTATTCAGATTGATTTAACCTTTCTTCAAGAGCTATCATATCCATTTTAAAGAGGAAACACTGTGATGCATACATAGCAGAGTTATGATGAATATCTACCAAAATTAAAAACTAATGGCATAAGTGAAAGTTTCAATGCCTCATACTGTTGAAAGTCATAAGGTTTAAAAAAAAAGTGCTCGATTTAGATTTGAGTTTCTTAGTGAAATATCTGCTCATTTTAAGTGATAATTCGAAGTAATGAGGAGGGATAAACTACTTGATTGAAGAAATTTTAATTTATGCTTTCAAAGCATACTTATATAATGATATAATAACTTGAAATAAAGAAATATTCTTAATGTTTATCCCTAGAAAATATATCAAAATGCACAAATTTAGGGTTTGAAAATCAATATTTGGCTATAAAACTTCCATATTCTATTACTTCAGGTCTCAAATGGAAGCTTGCTCCTATTGTGTGTTAGCTCAGTTGTGTGAAGCACAATCTTATTCTTGTCTCCAGTTGCAAAAAAATTCAGTGGCTTTCCACTACAATGTCATATTCATAGTCACTTAGCAATACTTGTTACCCCTAAACTTTCATCTTAATGGTTCGTATATGTTAAATTTACATTTTATTATTTAACGTAGCAATACGTACCCATCAATGCAGCTCTGCTTTAAGGGCCAACCAAAGAAAAGTGTGCAAGCTAAAAGGAGAGGGTACAGGCCTATAAACTGTTCTATGCTAGTTGTCAGTTTTCAAGTCAGAATACTTGAAAGAACTAGTTTGTAGTCCTTTGCATCATGGTAAATTAGTTTTAAGTAGGTCAGATGGGTTCTCAGTATAAGGGAGTCTCTGTAATGTGGTTCAACTGGCTGTAGGGGGGCATGATTCATTGTACATTCCACATAGCTTCCCAATATAACTTTGCATTTTTTCTCTGCAAATCGCTGTATAAATAAATTATCTAAACAATATTTATTAATAGTGATATATTTTCCTGTATTATATCAAATTCTCCATATTAAAGAATAATAATTCTGTTTATTATTGATATCTTTTTATGGATTGAATTCATCATTCATCATTATAAACACATAAAATTAATTCTACTATTTAAGACCATATGAAGCAGAATAAATAGAATTTTTTATCAATATCTAGTATTTAGAATTCTTGAGTATATAGATGTGCCTGTGTGTACGAAATGGACATAAACAAAAAGAGTATGACATATAGGGAAATCAGCTATTGTGTTTACACATTCCTGAACAGTAACATATTTTCTAAGCTAATTGGCAATTTGTGGTGCATTTCAAGGTCAGGAGTGAACATTAGGAATAAGCTGGGAAGAGACATAGATATTTCAAAATAACAAATTTATTTAAGTCAGCAGATATTTGATATTAAAGTTATCCACAATATGAAGGTATTAGTGTAATATTTAATGTGATCTTCTTTTTTTGAGTAATTATTGTTATTTCAGTGGTGCTAAATACTTGATAACACAATTTTTTTACATTTTTTAAATGGGATTTTTGCAGGGGGCATGAGAAAAATCTTAGGGGATTATAAATTACTACCTGCCTAGCTGGGAAGGAGAGGGGGATATCATCCTTGTGGGTAATTTCACACAGAATTAGATAGCTGAAGAAGGAAAGAATGCCTCTGGAGATAGACGTCCATGGGGGATGACTGCATGATTATTGTATGTGACTTTTAATCAGTTTTTGCCTAATAACTGATTGTGTCTCAAGTGGCTGTGGACTTCATGTTGAAAATGTTAACTTTAGAAGGGGACCCAAAGTTCCTCTGGTGTAAGGCTCTATCTACAAAAGCAGTCAATAGCCATTGTCTAGGCAGAGGAATATAAAGTAAGCACACTGTGGTTCTCCTCTTGTACATTCTTCCCATTGCCTGTCAGTCAGATATCTATGCAATTTGTAAGACAATGTAGGCATCCAGACAGTTGCAGTCTTTCAGGACTTCTTGTACTCTTCAGTCCCTTAACAATGTTTTATCACAAATCACAGTGAGTTTGTAGCTTATAAATGTGTCATGAGTTTTTTTGCTTAAGTTAAGCATAATATATTGGTTCTTCTATGCTGGAGAGAATGTTTCTAACTCACAGGATCAAGGTTAGTGCATGTAGAATTACTGCATAGTTCTTGCCTCACTGTAAAGAAGGAGTAAGTTCTTTGTAATCAATGCTAGGAATTTAAAGAGTTTCTATATTTTTATTTAATTATAACCCCTAATTCACTATTGGGATCAGTATGCATGTGAAAGTCTGAAATGTATAACTAACCTATACTACTGAACAATATTATTTTTTTAAACAGTTTCAAAAAAGTTCTGTGATGTCAAACCCTGTGGTAAATCAAAATAAATGTTAGGGCTACTGATGAATAACAAGGTGAGTTCTAGACTCTGGGCTGAGTTACACTGCAGCTGAACGGGATATAGGAAATTATATGAGAGGAGAGAAGATGAGAGGTGAGGGGAGAGGTGGGGAGGGTGTAGAATGGATGATCGATGGTGTCAGAGGTGCACAGCTACAGACAGCACCATGAGGAATGTCTACATTTTCACAACTGGTAATGGAGGGGTTATGCAAGAGATAAATGAAATCTGCAACTGAAAGAGTTGGGGGCACTCCTTTTTGGGATGCAGAGACCAGTTTAACCCTGTCGATAAAACCACATAATGCCGAAACTGCCTAGGTAGTGGTGTCAGACTTAACAAATTTGGGTATGGGTGCAGCAAAACTAAGACCAAAATGACAAAGATAACTGTTGGTGGATTGTTTATTTGGGAGAAAATTGACTCAGAGAAAGGGAAGTGAGAGTGGCAAAATGAAGGGTTAAGGAAAGGGGATAATAAGTAGTGCAAGTCAAGTAATGGGTGATGCCCTGGGGTACTCACTGGGCAGTCCTTTTCTTGGTCCATGCAATGGAAATCATGGCCACAAACTCAGCTGTTGCTGTGACCATAGTACATATGTTAAACACATTTTTCCAGTCAGGAGGACCAAAGGGGAAATTGTGCTTTCTCTAAACAGGAAAGGACCACCTGGTGTAATCAGTGTTGGTGGTCATAGCCAGCCTGATGGCAGTGTCTTCTCAATCTTTTCCTAACAATGACTCAGGCAAATTTTCTACAATACACAAGCTAACATTTGAGGTGGGTCTCAACTTTTTATTGATACCATTTATGCAAACAGATGGGTGTCCAGAAAATGAAAAATGTTCTGTGAGGTCAAAGCTTCTCAGCAGTAATCCACCTTTGCAACCTTTAAAGTTGTATTGATATTCCCTTTGGTGTTTTTGAAACTCCCATTCTTTTCAGAGATCTTATTTGTTTTTCACACTGCAGAAAACACATAATGCGATGAGAGAAGTCTGCACATCTTGAGTTGAATTCCTGTTGTTTGCCTTTCATTTACAAGTAGTCACTGGACTTGAGTAGCAGCTTTGCTAATTCACATTATTTAAGTACATTGCAACACTTCAGGAGGGCAGTGGCCAAATAATCCCCTTAGACACAAAACTAAAGGCAAAGTGAAGATTTTTACCTAAGATGGGGGAGGTGGAGAAAAGTGGTAAGAAGAGTAGTTAAATTAAGTTATAAAATGCAAGCCAATGAAGTTAGGAAGTTTTTTTGGAGCTTCATAGTAGATTAGCAGTATTAGCACTGTACTAGGTTCTTGAGTAGTTTGCATGAATAAAAATCTCCTTTTTACTTAATTCCTATCTCAATCTATCATTCGTCATGTCAAGTAATTTTTGTGAAAGAATTTTTGGTGGATTTATTATTTGTTAAAAGTAATGTAACCAGTTGCAGTGATAATGTTTTTCAGAACATTTACATGTCTTAAAAAGTGTGTTGCAGAATCGAACTCATCTGTATGTAGAAAGTCATTAGTAAACGGCATACTGGTTTTTGTTTTATTTTCACTTTTTATTTTAATTTATTTGGGGCTCTGTGGGTTTTTATATTTGCTTTTGTTTTGCAATTCAGTGTATCTCTGAATTATAGTGTATGCTAGCTGAGCTGTAATTTAACTGCCAATTAATTTCCTACTTAATGTTGAAATGATACAATGAATATTTAATTGCAGGGATTCATAAAAAGATTTTTTAAAAAGATTATTTTTAAAAGGTTCTATAGTTGAGGGAAGAGCTGTCATTTCCCAGTCTTAAAAAGCTGAAGTTCAATCTGAGACAAATTGGAGAAATCTATAGCTCACCTGAGGTTCTTTACAGACCTACACCCAAACTGTGGTGTTGTCCATTTTCCATGATCTTACCTTCCTAAAACCTATTACAGATTTTCAAAATAAAGTAAGTGAGAGGTTGCAGAGTTGTTACTGCACGTTCTCAATAAAACTAGAAAGGTATTAACTATGATTAGGTAGGTCATCTTTCCAAGACAGACATTCTGTCTTTCCAAGAATGATATTTAACAGTAAAATAAAAATGAGATTGAGTTCTCCTGCAATGTTGATAATAAGAAGAATCACATTGTCTGATAAATAACCAAAGTGATACAACAACAACAATAATAATTATAATAATGAAAATTATGATAATGATAATAATAATGTAATAATAAAGTACTTCTGAAACAAATCGCCACACTATATATTCCTCTAGAAATTACCACAGAATTACTGTATGTACATTGTTTTCCCTTGCCTCTCCAGAGTAAAGAAAAGGTCTTGGACTGGATATCTTCTCCAGTAAGGTGCCAAAAGGAAGAGACATGCTGATTGAGAACAGTCAGTGAGAAACTGGAAGAAGTGGCTGGAAGGAGATCAGATAAGATGATCATCAGAAGTGAAGGGTGTCATGGCTTAGACCAATACTGTCCCAGAATATGGTCATAATTCTTAATTTTCATATTGCACAGTATCTTTCCCTGAAGAGAAAAATTTCTAGTAATATTAAATCAGTTGAAGAGTAGGAAATGAAAGAAATCTACATCCTCCATCCATAACTTTTCAGGCCTTACTGATTGCCTGTTCAAAGGTTTGCTGATAATGCTTACCAAGATCGGAGGAGGACAATGTTTTTGATCTCAGAACTGTAAAATGTTCAAATGTCATCACTTAATGCAGTGCCTGTCTGTGCCTCAGTCTGGTTGCAACCTGACTCCAGAGATGCTTTGAGATCACAGTTTGCTTCCTGCAGGAAAGCATATATATCAGAAGACTTGTCCCTCTAACACAGTACATTCAAAACAAAACTCAAACGGAAGTCAATTTGTTGACTACAGCAAAATTAGAACATTACAGAAGGAAGAAATTAATCAGGTCAAGACCTCTTAAGGTGATTGTTAAATTACATTTTGTAACCAATAGTGGTAATAGATTAAAAAGGAAGAGTAATGCCTGTGTCATTTTGGCACAACACGTGTAAATAGATACTTGCACATTATAGTCCTTATTAACATTCTGATATGATGTGACAACAAATAAAAAATGAAAAAAACACAGTGAAAGAGTAAAACCACTGCTACTGCTGTAGGTAATGCAGGAAATAATGATATAGACTTGGAAACAGAGCACTTCTTAAGTAAAGGGGAGAGTTATTACCCTGCAGAGATGTTATTCTCCTCTGCTACTCCTCTTCACCTACCAGCTTTACAAAGGTATCATGAGCAAAAAGATGATACCTAAACTTTTTTCACAATGACATTAAGTTTGAGTTTTTAGTTACTGGAACACATATGAGGAAAGGAGCAGGTCACGCACAGCTTTCAAGTTGTGCTGTTTAATGCAAGATCAGGGGTCTAATTATTTTAGTATTATCTTCCATTATTCAGGCATGGCTAAGGCTCTGAACTTGGTGTATAGATATTGCTAAGGGATAATACAAGGCAATTATGGCTATAGCTTTCTGTCTTATAAACATAGCACAAGATCATATTCAAGAGCATGTTAATTATGCAGAATTAAAGCCCATAATCACAGCAGCAGGACTATCTGGAGCATATGCTTTCAGACTCACAGGACCTTGTATAACCCTACGTACTCTATGTGGCACCTAGGAAGCACTTAAGACAGGAATCTGCAAGTAATCCAACCTCTATGACTGCACAGGCCTTCAAATCTCATGGGAAGAGAGCTGGAGCTGATGCTCGTTGTGTTAACAAAATGCTATGGCAACACCTGTCCCATGAGATATCTTCTCACCCATGATCATAAGAAGTTTTAGCAGGTGCTGTGACTTTCATCTGTATTGATGAAATACACTTCTAGGACTTCTTGTCTTGGAAAAAAAAAGAAAGTGGAAAAGGATTTACATATGTCTTACACTTGAATGGAAGATGTGGTTAAACGTGCTATCTGTACATGTCAGAGCTACTCTGCAAAGTTCCTCAGCCAGTGTTTTCCTTGCTACCTGATAACACCAGTATCTGTGCAAGCATTCTTCTATACCAGTTCCAATGAATCTTCTCACTCAGCATTAAATTGTGGTATTGGTAGTTATACTCTTCCATGTTTTTCATACATATTATGGTGAAACCTCTGTCTCAGCATAGCCAGTGAACTGGTAGGCTAAATGAGAGCTTAATGGTCTTGTAATGCAAAGCACATATGAAAATTATATACCTCTAGAGTGCAGGTATTCCTGCTAAATTAGAAGTTTCCTGTCACATAGTGGGATGAAAGCAACAGAGAATGTGTAAGTAAATTACCATTATCATATGAACAAGTAGAGCTACATCTTCATGTTTGCCAAGTGAGCTAAAGTGCTTAATGAAGGCCACAGGGATGCTGAGAAGTTGAAGCTGTCTGTGGAAGCCAGAATTATTTTTGGGCCCACACGGCACAGCCCAATGTATTCTGACAAAAGTCCTTCTTTTACAACTGTGCAAAAAAGTTTTCATTAGGTTTTCTTTTTTTTTTTTTTTAATGCAAGTTACCTACTGCAAATTATGGGGCTTAGATGTATACAAAAAAAAAAAAAAAAAAACCACCAAAAAAACCACCAACCAAAACTAAAAAACAAAGAAATGTCTTGGACAGATTGCAGTGCAGATGGAAAGCTATAACTCAAGTTGTTTAAATAACTTGGTTTTTTCATTGGTAGAAGGAAAGAAACTATCTGGGAATTGTTTCACTTTGAAAAAATATATTACTTTATGCACAGAGGGATTTAATTAATTCTGGAAATGTTATGGGTTTTTCGGGTTTCCTTAAGTTTTAAGTAAGTTTCAGAATGCTATTTAATCCATTTCTTTTGGAAAAAAGTTGAATGTCTCATCATTTATTTTTACTTTTTTTTTTTTTTTTTTTGTATTTCCTTTCCCTCCAGCCTTTTCATTAGATTCACGTATAATTCAGGAAGTCATAATTTGGTTAATGTAATGTCACACTACTTAATGAATAAACCTCAGACCATAAATGTCATCTACCTATAATCATAAACAGAGGAACAATAAAAACCTAGAGTGGTCAGGGAAGTGTGATACACAGACTCCAATGATTTACAGAAACTAGATTATTTGTACCTGGATACAAAATTTCAAACTTCTTACTGCACTGGGCTATATGGTATCTACTTTGTACACCAATGTGGTCCCCAGTACTATCCACAAGGTGTCCACTTTTAGGAAACTGTATCTGTGAGAATTTTTTATCTTTTTTTTTTTTTCATTCCCATCACCCCCATTTTTTGATGTTATCTATTGAATTCTAGCAGGTCAATAACAGACTACAATTTCTTTTGCTAAATCTCAAATAGCACAACAAAGCAATGTTAAAGGAACTTCTTCATCCATACAGTGTACAATGTTACTTCACAGCTTGGAACTATCCATGAAAGGAAAAGGTAAAGGATAACTGTCAGCTCCAGAGAATTCTTGTTTTCCTACCTCTAGCCATTTTTTCCATGCTATTCACCTTAAAAAAAAAAAAAAGGAAAAAGAAAAAGCAAATCATATCTGAATGGTAGATAAAACCTGGAAAGCTGTTGATAAATCAAGAACTAGAAAGATGCTGATTCCCAGCTGTTGCTGTGACCAAGCATTGAATGGCTTTTATTCTGACTGCCCCCCTCCCCAGTATTTTGTCTTTTAAATTACAAAATTAAAATTTCCTTTTCGCTTGTAAATTGTCTGGACAGTGTAAAAGCTCTTTTGCTTATTCTGTTTAAAAATAGAGCTTTTTGACTTTTTGATAATTCAGTTTGTTAATAGTAGGTATAGGACTTAATAAATTTCTCGAGTAGGAATGAAATTAGGTAGTTGGTATTTTATTGTGCTTGGAATATTTACAGCTGTTCATGTTTGTACTTATGAATATCACTTTTACTTGCCATTTTATTTTTGGGATACAAGAATCAATTAATATGCAAAGCTATTTGTTGGATATGATGGGGGAAAGCTTGTGAAGAATATCTGCTTTGTTTTTTTAGATACACAAAGACATGAACAATAAATCCTAAGTCTTTTATTATCATATAATTTAAGTGCTTCTGACACAGATGTTTGTATTTATAATTGAAAATTTAATTTGTCTTCAGATTTCCCAAGAGAATGTACACAGTGTTCAGACACTTGGAAAAAGAGAAATTATGTTTTAAAGTGATTATAAAAGAGAAGCACAAGCAATTAAAATATCCAAAACTTTGTTAAATTGTTTATGATTCTCTTAGACCTCTAATTGATTTCTGGCTCTCATTTAATGGTGCAACTTACTTATTAAGCAGAAGATTCCTTCTTTCATGTTGAATAAAGATTCTAAAATGATATAGCAAATATAATTTGACTACAATAGATTCAATTTCTCGTATTGTGCTTTTACTTTATTTAATTTAATATCTTAATCCTTTTAGAGATTTCTAATCAATGATGCTTCCTTTTGTATGCCATAAGCTTCTTTCACTTTATGATGAGGCCAATAACATCAACATTAAGCCCTTCTGAACTGAAAGCTACTCTGTCTAGCTCTCACTGATATTCTTTACATAAAGATCTGGTCTTTTGTTCTTAAATTGGACCATAACATAGAAGAAGTGTGGCCAGCAGGTCAAGGAAGGTGATTCTGCTTTCATGAGACCCCACCTGGAGTACTGCATACAACTCTGGGGTCCCCAGCAGAGGACAGATGCGGGCCTGTTAGAGCAAGTCCAGAAGAGAGCCACAAAAATTGTTACAGAGCTAGAGCACCTCTATGCTGAAGGAAGGTTGGGTTAAGGTTGTTCAGCCTGAGGAAGAGAAGGCCCTATGGAGACCACACTGCAGACTTTCAATATATACAGGGGACTTAAAAGAAAAATGGAAGAAGTCTTTTAACCAGTGGCAAAGGTTTTAAATTAAAAGAGTGTAGGTCTTTATCAGGTATAAGGAAGACTTTTTTAATGATAAGGATGGTGAGCACTGAACCAAGTTGCCCAGAGAAATGGTGGATGCCCCATCCCTTGAAGTGTTCAAGGCCAGGTTGGATGGGGCTTTGAGCAACCTGGTTTAGAGAAAGCTATCCCATATCATGGAACGGGGGTTGGACTAGATGGTCTTTGAAGGTCCTTTCCAACCCAAACCACCTTATGATTTTATGATACAGTTCATTATTTTCTCTTACTCACAAAAGCTGCAAGATGGGAAGATAAACTTACAGAAAATTCTGTCAGAAGTTTTCAATTAAAGACAGAGGAAGAGTTTAGTTATGTTCATAATTCTCAACAATTTTCTCCAACTGCTGGACTAGAAATAATAAAATCTTTATTTGGCGTCCACATAGACCATTAAGGTACCTATATAATTCTTAGGTTTTTTTCTAATGTTTCAGTAATTGTTATGATAACATTGCAGAAGAAAATGAAAGGTGTTCTTTTGTTGCTTTGTTGCTCTTCGTTCTCATAATTCATGATGATTTTACAATTAAAGGAGTTATGAACTCCAGTTCTGTTTAGGTGTTATTCGCTCAACTTGTTTCAATTTTTTCCACTTCATATATTTCTAAAGTAGTTGTTAATAAAACATGGACACAGCCCTACTGAAATGTAAGCAGCATTCACCACTTAGAATTGAAGATCTACTTAATTTACTATATAGAAAAGGATATTTTCTATTTTAGTCTGAAGACATTCTGTCTCAAGTTTTTCTTCTGAAGAAAGGATTTCAGTCCGAATCCCATTACCACAGTGTCTCTTGCCAGTTATGGGCCATGGGCAGAAGATATGAGAAATGGTCTTGTGTAGTTAGCACTGAAGCTAGTCAATAGTTTTGAAGGTTAATATCAAGATCATTAAGTAGCACTACAATCAAGAAAATCATAAGCAACTGAATAAAGCATTGTTATGAAATATTACCATAAGCTGTTTCTGTTTAATTACAGGTTACTACGTGTAGTAAACCAAAGGCAGGTTATTTACACTGTTTCTACAAATGATAAACTAAAGATATGTACCTCAATTTAGAGTGAAACAAGTGTCATTCATTTTGGAGGAGAGGGCTGATAAGTTTTTAACCAGTGGATCACTTCCAACCAAATCTGATAAATTCTCTAGGATAATTCAAGAGAGTAAAGGAAACCTTTGTCAGTTTTATTGTTTCTAGTCTAATAAACATCACTATCTTTTATTAAATTGAAAATCACAAGAAGCAAGATATTTGAAGAAAATGCTCTTTGATTACTGATAGTCAGTGTGTAATTATGAAGACTTTTATCTCAAAGATTCTTTCAATTCTTTCAAAGGTGCTTTCTTTCAAATATTTTTCAGCTTAAGCTTTGAACAATGACGTTTTTGAAAATTTATAGATCAGACACTGATTGAAATAAATTACAGAGTAGGGGTTCTATTTTAGTTACCTCCAAAACATCATAATGTCCAAAATAAAAAAATATATATCTATATATATCTCTCTCTTAAGGAAATAGAGGCACTAAGAATTAAGGAGGTTCTTGCAGGCAAAAAGTTAACCTGTTTTTCCAGGTACATCAGTAGTCTATTAATTGTCTGCCCAAGCTTTGCTTTGCCAATTAATTTTTTTGAATTACAGGTAATATGAATTAACTATCTAGATAAGCTCATATAGACCAGATAAAGTTAGGTTCTCCTGAGAAAATTCAATGAAGACATTAGGACATTCAGGAAGATTCTGAAGATTTGAGAAAGATTTTAGCAGACAAAAGTTGTGAAAAAGGTAGTGTAAGAGTGATGGCATTTTTCAGCATGTAGAAAATAACTATGTCACACTCTTGATGGTGTGAGAGCTACTAGACATTTAAAGCAGAAAGTATCTATAGTGCCCTCCCTTTCTGTGATAAATTTAAGATACTGCATATTTTCATCTATGAAACTGACAACCTTTCTCATTTTCCTCTGATAAACCCATGACTGGATAGACTTATATGCCAGGGCAAGAAATTTTAGGTGACATGAATATTTCAGTAAATTTTATTTAGCAGACTTTACTCTGTCTATGATGGTGCTAATGAGTTAGACAGCATTTCTTTTACTTGCTTGTAATGTCTGCATTATAGGTTTCTGAGAGGAAAAGATGTCATTTTAAGTTTGCCATCTCTTCGAGTAAGGTTAGTCCAGAAATGGAGAACAAATCCAACCTTCTATTTGAGAAGGGCAGTATTTTAGCAGTCTAGGTGACTGCTAACAGTCCTACAGCTCTATGGGGAAAAAACCACAGTTTAATTACAAATTTGACTGCATGATGAACTTTTTTTTTTGACAGGACATTCATCTCTGAACCAGGAGCAAGGTGGTAAATGTACTACTGATGCCAATCTCTTAAATACATTTACATCTAATTTGTATCAAGGATACATTTCTGATTATGTCATTAGTCCATCAACTACAGTTGTACGTTTTGGTGCTTGTCCTCCTTAATTAAGTTAGAATTCTTTTAAATTTGATAAAATATCTTCCAATCTAACAATTAACATACAATTCCAACATGGGAGTAGTACTTGATACAATTCTTGTGTGTGTGCATAGTAATGCAGAATAATGCATTCCCTGAAATATCTGTGCATGTATATGTGCCATATTGGTAATCAAACATTTTTTTTAGGGAAGGGAAAGATTTTTAATAGAAAATTTCTTTTTGTTAGAGATATATTGAGCATAGTAACCGATTAATAAATGTCAGTATCCCCAGTGTTAGAAGCTCTTGAAACCATAAACCCTCTGCTAAAATTCATAATCCTCCTAATAACCTCTCCCTATTTTGCACCTTCAGAGTGCCCACTAGCAATTGTCATGAGATAGATATGCCCTAAATGAAGCAATGCCTTTGTTCTCTAAAAAAATTCAAATTCTGCCTGATAATTTATTTCTCCTTTTTCATGTATTTTGTAACTAGCAAATGAGCATTTCCTGTAAAGTTTTACACACGTGACTTTCGAAACGCTCACCAACTCCCCATTTCCGAGCACCAAACCTATTACTGTCTTTTCTACCTTTATAAGACTGTCAGTTCTACCCTGTGTCCTCCTGAGACACAGAAATCCTACCTCAAAGCATGAACACATGGTGGATTGTAATTGGGAAATCTATATTTTCTTTTTGTTCTATATTCCGTTTTTGTAGTTGTTTTTTATTTCCCCGTGCCCTTTCGCCCCCCCTCCCCCATTACCGATCATGCAGCTGTTGTAGTCAGTGCTCTGCCTGGATTGGTCTCTGAACCTCTGTCCCAAGCAATAAAAGCTAAATTAGTCTGCCACATCTTTAGATATGGCTATCCTAAACAAGTTTGTGGCATTTGCTCTGTTGTTTAATTTTTAGCCTTCTTTTTCATATAGTGTAGCACTATTATGAACTACATAAGTTCCAGTCCTAATATTTGGGTGATCCCTGCAGTACTCACCTTCCACTGTTGGTAACAAATAATTTCTAAAGCTTTTTGCCTGTTTTAATCAGCTCCTAGTCCAAAAGAAAACTGTACCTCTTACTGCAAGGATTCCTTGTTGCTTTAATACTTCTGGTAATAAATATATAAAGGCTTGTCAATTCAAATATGTCATACCAAGTATGTTACCTTCACCCACAACCATCTTGGCCATTCCAAATACTCTTCTGTTAGATCAGTCTATAGAAACATTTTTGTGTGTAATATTTGACCATCTGTGTAATAATTATGCTTATCATATTTTCCATTAATTTTCTTGGTGAAAATAACAAGTATAACTCTTAGAGTTATTCTATGACATGTCTGAAAGATAGATATCTCATTTCTCATCATCTATTCTTCTGGGACCAGCACTGTGTTGAGACCTGGGTTACCCCACGTAATTGTTTAGTGGATGTTGAGTGACCTTCTTTTGGAGCTTCTTGTTGTGCATTCCTGCTCTTGTCAATCCACCACCACCCAGTTTATCAATGTGTTTTTAAATCTCTTTCTACATTGTGACATTGTTCCCTATTTACTGGAATACTGAGAAAAGTGCATCTTTTGGACACTTCATATTCTGTTTAATTTCATACTTTTACAGTATTAGGTAATAGTGTACTTAGAAATCATGAGCTGTTAATTTCAGGTGAATTATGAGGCCACTGACTGGGCTCAAAGGAAAAGTAACTGAACAGGAGATGAGAAAGGCAAGTAGGAGAGAGGAAAAGTAGACAGTCAAGGAATAGGGAAAGGGGGTAAGAAGACATTAAAATCAAGTGATAAGTGATGTTCCACGGCTTCTCCACAATCTCTTCCTAACAATGATTCAGGTGAGTTTTCTGCAATTGGGTAATCTAACTTCTGAAGGCAGGTCATGTCCTATTATTGATAACATTTGTGCAAAAAGGTGAATCTCCAGAAAATGAAAAAGAATTTTTCAAAGTAACTAATCAATATTGAACATCCTGATATTACTCTGCTACTGCCCATTCCAGGCCTCAAGACAGCAGCATCTCCTGAACTCTTCTTGACATATCAGACTATATAGTCGGTTTGTCTTTGTCAATTGTGAGGAAGAGGTGGTACTTTTTTCAGTATCTTTCCACCTCTTTGGGAAAAAGAACAACAAAAGTACTTGAGCTCAAGCTATTAAATCATATACATATTTTCAAAGAATAATTTAAGTTGGAAAAGATGTCTAAGACAACCAAGTCCAATCATTAACCTAACACTGCCAAGTTCACCATTAAATCACTTCCTTAAGCATCGCATCTACATGACTTAACGTCCAGTCTTTCTGGACTCCTTTGCCCTTTAGGACTGTCTCCAAAGGGACTCTGTCAAGCAGTTTCCTAAACAGGAGAAATGGGCTAAATTCTGCCTTCCAGAAGTCTCAGGTAACAGTTCTGCTGAACCCCTCCTTCCTTACTTCTCTGAAAATCGAAAACTGCATTTTTGTGATTGATGTTTCAAAGATAGTCCCCAACTATCACATCACCCACCAGTCCTCTCTTCACAAGCAGCAGTTCCAGTGGGGCACCTGCACTGGTTGGTTTCCTCACAAACAGTGTCAGGAACTTATCTTCCACATACCCCAGGAACCTGCTAGGTTGTTTCCACTCTGCTCTATTGTCTTTCCAGCAGACGTCTGGTCCATCAGGAGAACAAGGGGAAATGATCAAGAAATTGCTTCCAGCTTCTTATAGAATATTTTGTCTGCCTCTTCATATGGATTGGGTGGTATCCCTTTAAAACAGATGTACCCTGTCTGTTACCAGTAGCCTAGTGTTGTGCAAACCAATTCATGATCAGAAAACTCAAAATTCTTCTGGTGACACTGGGCTCAGAGACAGGTATTGATCTACTGCCTCTTCCTGTTTATTCCCTCATCATTCCTTGCAACTTGAAGGATAGAGGAAAACACTATATGTACTCCAAATTTGGAGCCTTTCCATCCCATGTACCATTTCCCTGCTAGATCTAAGCATAGAAATACATTGCTACTGATTTCAAAAGCATTCTCCTACCTTCAGATTAAGGTGATGTGCTGGTTTTGGCTGGGATAGAGTTAATTTTCTTCGCAGTACCTAGTGTGTGTGTGTGTGTGTGTGTGTGTGTGTGTGTGTGTGTGTGTGTGTGTGTGTGTTTGTGGTGGAAACAGTGTTAATAACACAGGGATGTCTTTGTAACTGCTGAGCAGTCAGGGCCTTTTCTGTCTCTCAACCTCTAGTGAAAGGGCTGGAAGTGCATAAGGAGCCGGGAGGGGACACAGTTGGAACAGTTGATACAAACTGATCAAAGGGATATCCCACACCATATGGCATCCTACTCAGCATGGGGGGGGGGGGGGGAAGAGGGAGGAAGGAGGGGCATTCAAAGTAATGGCGTTTGTCTTCCCAAGTCACCATTGTGTGTGATGGAGCCTGGCTTTCCTGGAGATGGCTTAACACCTGCCTGCTGATGGGAAGCAGTGAATGAATTAGTTGTTTTATTTTGTTCACGTAGGTGGCTCTTGCTTCACCTGTCAAACTAACTTTACTTCAGTCCATGAGTTTTCTCACTTTCACCCTTATGATTCTCTCCCCCATGCCACCAGCAGGGAGCGAACGAGCAGCTGTGTCGGCCTTAGTTGCTGGCTGCGGTTAAACCACAATGGGTGATAAGAACTCTTGGTAGATGATATGTTTGGGATATGACAACAAGTACAGGCCAGCTTTGTGGAGAAAATTAACAGTAAAATAAGAGCCATGTTTACTATCAGATTGCTAATACTTGTTTATATTTTGTTGGTTACAATCTGATTGTTTATACATGGTAAATTTTCCCCCCGTTTTTAAAATGTGTGTCACTGGTGTATATTTTCACCACAAACCAATCCTGATTTTGGAAAAAGATGTCAGCTTTCAGATATAGACATGTAAAGTTCTAAGTTATAATTAGAGAAAACTCTTTGTAAAATCCTTGCTCCTGTAACTCAGTGGAGAGCATGCTCCTGTCACTCAACCCTTGAAGGGGAAGATTTGTCTGGTAGGTAATAAAATTAAATATTTCATTTTCTTTCTTTTTCTTTGTTCCTTCCCTCCACCTCCCCTTATGGTTTACGTATTTGTTTTCTTTATGTATTTTCCTCAGATTTTGGACTTGATGGGTTTGAATTTTCAATCCCTGACCATCCTCAGTCTAAGTTTATCACTGCACTTCATCTGCAACAGTGGAAGCACAACTGGCAGCTAAAAGCAGAAATAGCATAGGCTGATTTAGTACCACAGAGAAGAAGGATGGCAGCAAAACTAAGAGAGATGAAAGGAAGCTTTAGAAAGCTATTAACATTACTTTTACCATGTGATTGAAAGCTCATGTAAGAATAAAAGAAAAAAAATGGAGAAAGATTGAAAATATTTAACATGTTATTGGTGAAAAAAAAAGTGAGTATACAAATTTCTTTCCTCTACTCTCCAGTCTTCCTGTCATTATTGAGAGTGTTCAAGTTCTCGCACTCTGAAGAACCTGAAGTAAACCCAAGCATTTAAAATGTTGTCAGGATATTTCTTGACTGCAGAAAGAGGGGAAAATATTTGTTTTATTCATGCTTGAAGACAATAAAAGCCACATTTTCCTTTTAGTAAAACTTGTTTAGTATGCCTTTTTAAATAAACAAAACAGCTGGTGCTACATATTGTTGTGTGCCTGAAACTCCAGGCTTATTGTTCAAATAATCGTTGATCCACAACAGTACTTTGGGTGTAATACAGCAGCCTTGTGTTTTCTGTCATTTAAACATCTGATAGAAAAAAAAAAGAAAAGGAAGAAATATTAAAAATCGCAAACTATTTTCAATTTCTTCTGCTGTTTCAGTATTATTTTGTACAAATTGCAAAAATAGAGGTAAAAGGTTACACTAACAACTTGGTTACCTGTGGAGATTGGAAGAGTATATGAAGGAGATAACAAAGTGGGAGTTAGCCAGGGAAATGCAAAACAGTAGGAGAGAGATAACAAAAAGAGAGATATGTAAAAGGCAAGAGAGTCTAGAAAATTATCTACAATAATGAAAAACAGTATAGCATACATATTCAAGCAGCTGCAGCAGAGTATAAGACATCAGCCAAAAAAAACCCATGGAACTTTAGGTTGCAAATGAGGAATCATGCAACAGTTGAAGCACCACAAAAAAAAAGAGGTTCTTGTCTGTACTGAGCAAAACGTAATATACAAGATGGGACAGCTCAATATACAAAATACTTACAAGAAATTGAATAAAATTCAGAGGGAAGAAACTTGGAAACAAAAAGACATTTATGATATTAGCTATATATGATCTTTCCATTATCACTTATTCAGAACAAATTTTTTCTGTGACTATTTTCTAATATCTATTTCCCATATACCTTGTTATTCCCAAGAAAATGTTTTCATCACCCATGAGGAAATAAAGTTAAATAATTTTGACTTCAAAATGTGTTTTTTTGGTTATAGGTCACTCTAGACATAAAGAGGTAGTTTTCCTGTCTCATTGTATTTCTAAACTATTCTGATACAAATATATCAGATGTATTTTCTGCTAATATGATTGCTATGCTGAATTGCAAGGGACCCACAAGGGTCATCAAGTCCTTAGCCCTGCACAGGGGGCTTGCAGCATCCCCAGGAGTCGCACCATGTCCCTGAGAGTATTGTCCAAATGCTTGTTGAACTCTGGCAGGTTTGGTGCTGTGACCACTTCCCTGGGGAGCCTGTTCCAGTGCCCAACCACCCTCTGGGTGAAGAACCTTTTTCTAATATCCAACCTAAACCTCTCCTCACACAACTTCAGGCCATTCTCTCAGGTTCTGTCACTGGTCAAGACAAAAAGATCAGTGTCTGTCCCTCCTCTTTCCCTCATGAGGAAGTTACAGACTACAATGAGGTCTCCCCTCAGTCTCCTCTTCTCCAGGATGAACAAAGGCACCTCAAATGCTCCTCATACGGCTTCCCCTCAAGGCCCTTCACCATTTTCATTGCCCTTCTTTGGGCATTCTCCAATAACTTAATATCTTTCTTCTATTGTGGCACCCAAAACTGCACACAATATCCAAGATGAGGCCGCCCCAGTGCAGAGCAGAGTGGGACAATCCCCTCCCTTGACCAGCTAGCTATGCTTTGCCTGATGCCCCCCAGGACATGATTGGTCCTCCTGGCTGCCAGGGCACTGCTGAGTCATATTCAACTTGGTGTCAACTATGACCCCCAGGTCCCTTTCCATGACACTGCTTTCCAAAATCTCATTCTCCAGACTGTACAAATATGTGTAAGGGTTGTACAAGTATGTACAAGTATGAATAAGGGATAAAAATGATGGGAAATATTTTTCTATTCTGAAGTATCATAAGAAATTCTTATAATAGAGAATGTGGATGCCCCATCCCTGGCAGTGTTCAAGGCCAGGTAGGATAAGGCTCTGAGCACCCTGGTCTAAGTCGAAGATGTCCCTGCCCACAGCAAGGTGATTGGAACTAGATGATCTTTAAACTCCCTTCCAAACCAGACGATTCTATGATTCTATGATAAGAAAGAGAAAACAATAGCATGGGGATTTGTGATATTCAAAGGGAGTGTAAGTGGGACTACCCAAAACTTAGGAGGGAGCATGTGGGGGAAGGGGATGGGGAAGAACAAAGGGGTAAGGGGCAGACAAGTCTGTGTTTAAAAGTCTGGTTTGTGCAGACTATGGCCAGCATGCTGGCTTGTCTGACCCAGCCCTGAGCCTCATGTCCCCAGCCTGGTCTGTCTTTTCCTTAAATCCTGTGGTAACTCTCCCTGCCCCTCCCCCTATGCGTCCCTTGCAAGTGTGAGTGCTGTAGGGATAAGATGACAGTTTCTGGGGACAGCGTGAGTGGATCTGGGGTCAGAGACCAGTGACAGCTGAGGGTGCAAGTACTCTGGGCCAGTGGTGTCAACAGCCTGTGGTGAGCAAGGGGAGTGAGAGTGTCCACATTGGCAGCTGGAGCAGGGCAGCAGACACAGCCTGACTGAGTGGTGCTGACTATGCTGTGGTATGACCAACTGTATCATCCTAAAACTAGATGGTGGAGGGAGTCTATATGTGTCAATTGCAGCAAATTCCATGCTAGATCTGCTGGTAAGCAGGAGGTCCCAGGTCTGGGCAGGAGCACCAGGCAGGCAGAGATCCAGCCACTTACAAAATCCCTCAGTAGAAAATGTGACTGTAGTTGTCTCTTTATTATTAGTTGTATCTATTATTCTTACCTTTGAAAATTATCATTTGGACGAGTGGGAGTAAAAAACTTAGTTTATGTAAAACATTATTGTTAAGCCCTTTTATTAGAGGACTTTAGGGGAAGTCATTCATACTTTTGTGTTTTTGAAGTTATCTTTATAGGATTTATTAGTTTACATTACAAATATTTTGAACACTACTGGATTTCAAAAGCTGAAATGCATTACTAATTCTAGTTTTCCATTTCCTCAGGTAATTTTAGATATTTCAAAGTCAGTAACCAGTTTAATTTATTCTGAAAGTCTCACCACCCAGAATATTTTTCTAACATTATTTTACTTATATACTAGCTTTTTACAGAGGAATTAATTTAAATTTTTAGCCATAAAAAAATCAAAGCAGGAGCCCAGAGACCATTCAAGTTTATTCTAGAACAACTATTAGAAATATATCCCATTTGCCAAGTGATCTGGCAGCAAGTACATCCTAATCTTGCATTGTTTGAATAAATCCCTTGAATTCTCTGACTGAGCTTTTGCTCACATGAATCTGTTCAATACCTGAGGGACCGAGAATTAAAGCTTAGTAGATTCTTAGAGGTCTCTTCATATTAAGTAACACTAAATAAAACTTTGAGTGATCTAATGAACTAATTCTTTCTGAAGTCTTCCCATTTCATTAAAGTAGTACATCCAAAGCCATATCTGTTCTCATCTTGGCATGAATTCCAAGACCAAAACTCCACGGACGTAATTCCTTCTAACAATTCCTTTTCTGACATTTGTTTCTAGAAAGAACTGTAACAGGAAACTGGAACATGTATGTATTCCTGCATTAACTATTTTTTTTACTAGATCAAAAAGACCTGGGTCCTTTTATCCAGCTCTTATTTCTCCTCAATCTATTCTTTTTGCAAAGGTTCACTGATGTTTTGATTCCCACAACATGTATACTGCAAGCATATTAGTATAAATAAAGGTCTTGTCCTCACGATTGTTTATACAATGTACTTACTGTTTTGAGGAAAAAATGGAATGCAAGTTTTGGATCCAGAGGTTCATGGGATCTGAGATACATGCAAGTTTGTTATTGAATATTTTTTAATAAGTAGGTTTCTCTCTTGTAGCTGGATTCAGAATCGAATGATTTATCTGTGTTTTCTGAATTTATTTCAGAAATTAATAAAGATGAATATATAGATATCTTGAATCTGGAACAGATAAACTAACTTGTCTTAAAAAGCTTATATCTGTGTCAATAAAATTATGAAACACATCTGAAATAGTGTTGTACTAAAGGACTGTGAGAACTGGGTTGTTTCACCATTGTCTTTAGATTTCTAAAAAATTAGATAGTCACCTTAGATTTCCTTTAAAGTCAACATGAGGAACTAAAAAATTATTAAAGGAAATACTCTCTAAGATTATATGCACATATTTTATGATGAGAAGAATGGCTTCCTGGAAATGGTAATTTCTTTCTACTAAGTATTAAGCAAGTCTGTATGATGATTAATATATATACAGCATGTTTAGCCTCTCAGGTTAGGAGTACATTTTCAAAGGAATTTATAGGCATTTGAGCCTTTAGTATACTATCTTAAGCTATTAATTATTATTTCTGTACTCTATAGTGTTGACATTCTTTATTGACATGAACTCGATAACTTTTTTTATGGTTCTCTTTTTCAAAAACCTTAACTTTAGTAGCCAAAGCATCTAATTTTTACTCTTTGAAAAAATACTTAGTATAAAATATATATTAAATGTTATATTTAGTAAGACTTTCCTTCAGTAGACTTCTTTAAATAACATTTGTTCATCCACCATCTCAAGGAATAAATTAATTTTTTCCTTTCCAGTCTCAAAAATAACCTCTATATAAGTATTTCACTTCTTATGAACCTAGAGGCATGTAAAGCTTACAGTATATTTACACATCATTCTGTTAATGTAATTAAAATGTTAATAAAATCTCACTCAAAACAATCTGTCAGAGAAAGAAACACTGATTTAATTTTCATGGAGCACTCTGTAGGCTGCTAATCTTCCATTCTAGCAATAAAGTAAAGAATATGCATTAGAAGGCTGAAATGTTGGTGGATTTATCCACCCACAAAAACCTCAAGCACCTCCTGATGTGCATTTTAATAAGCTTTCCTATATGGCCTTTTGTTTTGCTTCTTTTATTATAATATCACATTTTTGAGGTACAGCCAAATATGCTACTTAGTATTGATAACAGAAATACATAGAGAAAATAAATATTGAGCATGAGGTATTATGATTTGATGTGTTTTCTCTAACAAAAAAAATAGGGTGAAGATTTGCTGGACTGCTCTTGTTTTTCCTGGTTGGCTGGTTGGTTTTGGGGCTGAGTTTTTTTGGTTTGATTTCTTTGGGGGGCTTTTTTTTTGTGTCTCCTGAATTCAAAATTGTGCAATTAAGTTGATGATCTCCAGATGTGGGATTTTCATCTCCTAGAGGCTTTAAACCTGACCACATGGCTACTTAAAAAAGGACAGGAAGTTAAAAAAGAAGCACGTTTGCTTTTAATAAGAAGTATACCAGGAAAAACAGAGGACAGTGATGTGAGAAAAGGAGGAAAGAAAAGAGACAGGATTGTCAGACACGGAGTGACTTTATAACTCTCACAACAAATTCTAGTCTTGAAGTGAGGAAAGTGTCAGGTTAACACTTCAGCTTCATGAAAAATAAACAACTCATTAAAGGAGAAAAAATGTAAAAATCTGGAACAAAGTAAGACAATTTTTTTTCCATGCAGTTTTACACTTCTTGGGTTTGGTTTGTATCTAGTCATATCAAGAGTAAAGAATATTTTGACTGGGCTCCTAGTCTTAGGATAGACATCTTCCAGTTTGTTACTTGAAAAAACTCTCTTACACCTGCAGGAGGCACATTATAATCACAAATACCTAAATGTGGGAAGTTATCCTCATGTTTGGACTGGAAACCTCAGGTTACTAGAAGTAGTACCAGATAAAGACTCTGGATGAAGTAGATGGATTCTGTTCAGAATTAATACCGGGGTTTTGTTTTGCTTAGCTTTTTCACTCAATATTTAGGATCAAGAAGTTTAAGCCAAGAAAAGCATGCATCCAGCAAAATTCTATAACAAATAAGAAATCAGATACCAATTTAACTGACTGGCAAATTCTTTTCCTCCTCCTTATATTTTTTTCATTTTTACTGAAAAACTCACATTTTCCCTTCCCTTCCCTTCCCTTCCCTTCCCTTCCCTTCCCTTCCCTTCCCTTCCCTTCCCTTCCCTTCCCTTCCCTTCCCTTCCCTTCCCTTCCCTTCCCTTCCCTTCCCTTCCCTTCCCTTCCCTTCCCTTCCCTTCCCTTCCAGAACCTTCCCTTCCAGAACCTTCCCTTCCAGAACCTTCCCTTCCAGAACCTTCCCTTCCCTTCCAGAACCTTCCCTTCCAGAACCTTCCCTTCCCTTCCAGAACCTTCCCTTCCAGAACCTTCCCTTCCAGAACCTTCCCTTCCCTTCCAGAACCTTCCCTTCCAGAACCTTCCCTTCCAGAACCTTCCCTTCCCTTCCCTTCCAGAACCTTCCCTTCCAGAACCTTCCCTTCCAGAACCTTCCCTTCCCTTCCAGAACCTTCCCTTCCAGAACCTTCCCTTCCAGAACCTTCCCTTCCCTTCCAGAACCTTCCCTTCCCTTCCCTAACCTTCCCTAACCTTCCCTAGCCTTCCCTTCCCTTCCCTAACTTTCCCTTCCCTTCCCTAACCTTCCCAAATCTTCCCTTCCCAAATCTTCCCTTCCCAAACCTTCCATTTCCATCATTGCCCACCTCACTTGTGCAGAATTGTCTTCCAAGGAAAATCAATATCCTTCTCTCTGTATGGCTTCTATATTTTCCCTTTGCAGGTGAAAAATTGTGTGGCGATATTTTGGCTTCTTAGGTTCAGAGATAGGAATGTCATGTGTTAGGATTACCTATCAACATTTTAAGAGTAATATTGGAATAAGAAAAGATCATTCGTTATAATAAGATCATTCCTTATAATTGAAAAAAATCCCAGCACAAATTGGAGGACTCTTATGACAGAAATATCACTTTCAAAAAAATGCATTTTTAAGATAATTTCTGAAATCAAGTCAGATTTCTCTCTGCTGATTCTGGTTTTTGAGTAGTTAATCTCTGCGGTAAGAAAAAAATAATTTTGATTATTTGTAAAAAATGGTCATTTGACCCTGCACCATGCTTTCTAGTTGAACTTTGTGATTCAGTGCCAACTCATTTTCATTGTAGAACTTGGGTACATAGAAGAAAACAAATACTGTCGTTGTAAGCACACATAATTCTTTCTATGTAAATGTTATGCAGTGCTCCTACTATTCTTAGCTTTTTTCTTAAGGGAAATGTGGCAGGACCCAACAAATTATGGACTGCTTTGACAGTGTGGATTTGAAGACCTTCACATTGCTGTCTCTCTAGGTATAACTGAGATGGCACTTCAGAAAAAAAAAAGTGCTTTTTTTTTTCTACATTGCCATTGTTTTCATGCATATATTCCAGCATTCTACAATTTTTTACTTCACCCTGAGAGTGGCAAAAAAAAAACAAAGCAAAGTCTTTTTTACCAATTATTATCATCAGAAATTTCTCAAAAAACTTTAAGTTAGAATTTGTTTTATAGGCAAACCAACTGAATTTTTAAAGGAGTCCAGTACAAGACTTGTCTTTTCTGTAGGTTTAGTAGGCAGAACAAACCTGGTATATTTTACAGCCCTACTCCATTTTTGCTCTTTATTAAGCTCAGCAAGAGATCTTTTCACACCCAAACCAAATTATCCTTAAAAGCATGACAAAGGGTCAATTAATTGCCTTTCTACTTTTCTCTTTAAACCTCTCTAAATAAATTTGCATCATCTGCCATCCTTATTCATAGCTTATTTAGTACCTCTTCCTGTACAATAAAGTATTTAACCCTCTTCTAAAGGAAAATGGAAATGGAAACCACCGTTTGCACATGAAGGAAAAGGAGTTTGGGGAACCCCTTCACATTTTATTTTCCTTTTCAGTGATTGAAGACTGAACTTCCTTGGCCAAGAATAACTGAACTCCATTTCACAGAATTGTGTAGGTTGGAACAGATCAGTCACCAAGCACATTCCTTGGTTGCCATGATTGCCAGCCTTCAAAGATGATGGCTTCCCAATGTCATTAACCAGACCATTTTGAGTGTCCCACTTCAGGTGCCATGAACTTTTGTATGATTTGTGATGTATGACTCATCATTTCTTAAGTGCTCCTTGTCTATATCTACATCCCCAAACAGATTCATTCATCATGTTTTCATTTCTTTCATTGAAGTCTTAGTTCTGCATATACATATATAGCTCATATATATCCATATGGAAAGAAATTTCTATGACTGACTAGAACTCCTTTATTTTAGTGTCATGTTTGCTAAATTGAGTATCATTAAACATTTTCTATTAAGCTTACAGAAGACTGAATATTACTAATAACCTGAGATGCTAAACTATTTGATAGAGGAACATTAATTTTCAGGTTTGCTTGTTCCAGGAGTCAGGATATCATATTTTATCTGGAAACTCAGATTTTGGTCTTCTTGCTCTTCTTTACGTGCTTTAGAATCTTAGGCAGATATGGTGACTAGCTATCTATAAACTGGAAATTCTCCAATATTCTTTAATAAGACTTTGTTTTAGGAAATTATACTTTAATTATTAGATCTTAAAATATTGTCTACCCTTATAAATTCATCAGGTTCTGTGCCCTAAAAAGTGTTATCTAACACTATTAACACATTTTTACCATAAAATACTTATTAACATAATAATTGAGAATGGCAAAATACATGAGACGGTAATTACACTGAATTGCTTATATCACTTTGTTTATTTTTAGGAAAATAATGGGGGGTTGGTCATATTTTGAATTCAGAAAATTAGAAAATTTAGGTTTTGTTTCTGATTACTCTACTCTGATTTGGTAATAAATTAAACTAATTTCTGCAAGTCAAGTCAGTTTTGCCTGTGACAGTAGCTGTTGAGTGGTCTCTCCTGTTCTCATCTTGACCCACTAGACTTTCACTATATTTTCTCTTCTCTGTCCAGCTGAGGAGGTAATGGTAGAGTTGCTTTGGCAGGCACCTGATGTCCAGCCAGGGTCAACCCATCACAGATCACATGTCCTTCAGCTTTACCTTCTCTGTGTTTTTTCCCAGGAGACCTTCTGGAGTTATGTGTCTCTTTTCTTCATCTTTTTATGTCACCTAGCAGCTGCCCTTAACTTTTGTTCATTTAGGATGTGATGGCTCTGTAACAAAGTGGTGAATTCTCTGGAGAATTAGCTACACAGATATTTCTCTATATATAGACAGTGTAAATGGTGGGAGGTTTTTTCTTGTGTTTTGGTCATGGATTTTTTTTTTAGCGAAATTTTTTTTTTTGATTGTTTCTCCTCAGAACTAAATCTGTACTGGATTTTGTGTCGTTTTTTGAAAAATATTCTTTCACTATGTCTTCAAAACTGGTAGCATCTAGATTTCTTTAAAGATTTTAAAAATTGTTTACTAGCCTAAGAAATAAGCCTCAAATATATTAATCTTTTGAATTGCTTTTGAATCTATTTTGCTTATGGTACTTTTTTCCTCTTGTGCTTGATTATTACTCACTGATTTATTTAATTGGGCTTTGAAATAATTTGCCTAGGAAGATGTAATTTTGTTTTTCTTTTATGTGGTTCACCACACACATGATTTATACTTCATATGCTCTGATGACAGAAGGAAAGCCTTCACGTTACCAGTATTTCATTAGAGAGATGTCATGACTGTCTATCAGCATACCCTCATGAAACAGACAAACTTTTATGCCTCTCTTAAGGTTAGCAATGCCATAGATCTGCAAGGATTATTAATAAACTTACAATTGGCTTTAAACCTACAAAGTGCTGTATATATCATAGCTCACCATCACTGTACCCATGGGAACAGGTTGATGATCTGGAAAAAACAGCTACCTGCCTCAAAAATTAATAATTTGTGAAAAAAGAAAAGCCTTCCAGTCAAAATCCACAAAGTTACTGTTTTCTGAAACTAATTTATTTTGTCTACTTTATATTTCTATAACAAATGCTTATTTCAAATCTAAAAACTTTGGATGATAATGGTTTGCAAAGAATATTTGTGTATTTTTCACTCTTCAAGCTATCATATCTTCCTCAGTGAGCTGAACTGAAGGTGGGTGATATACACTGATTATAGGCTGGGAAATCACTGTCCAGAAAGAACGTGAATTCAAGAGACATTTTTAGTTAGTAAAACACTGGGACCCAAGAATTCATGCTGTACTAAACTGAAGAATTCGCCCAGTGGTTCCCCTAATTTATGTTCCAGTAAATTCCACTCTCCAAATGTCAATAAACTGCAGCCTCCTGGTATTACCTATTGTATTATTTTAAAGTGCCAAGATGTCTTGGTGTGAAGGATTCTATATTGAAAGATTATTAATCTGCTTACATTCAGAAAAGAAATTGGTGTGCAACTCTCTGGATTAGTATCTCAATATGTCTTCTGTGATGAAGCCTAAATATTCTATGCAAGAAAGGGAAGAAAAAAAGAAGTCCATCCTCAAAAAAAGTAGATTGAGAAATGTTGCTACCATCAACTTCTTGACTCCTGTAAGCAAATATTGTGAATTTTTTCCTAAAATATTTATGTAAAAAGAACAAATCAAGTGGAATATAACCTACAACAATTGTAACCTGGAAGAACTATTTTATAAATATCATTATGTTGCTCTTCCTTAATGATTTTGAAACAGGGCAGATTCAGACTTGAAATACAGTGAAGAATTTAAAAAATGACAGCTATTAACCATGGCAGGTATACATTGTCACTGTTGCATTATTAGATTTTGTGCTGCACACCTATCAGTGGTAAATTTAATGCCATAAACAAATATTTTTTCTGACATATTGTCACTGAAGGAAGATTTAATTCAGGGAATTTTTTTTGCCTCTTATACAAATCAGACAATCACAGTAAACACAGGTAAATTAAAGACCAACAGATAAGGAAATAAATGTATCTCAGAACACCGTGCATATTCCCTTGTTAGTGTCAATGAAAGGCTTGTTCCAAAATTTATATAGTAAATAGATACTTATTTTAAAATGATATTCAGTTTGTAATTATCACACTGATTTAGGTGAGTCAAAAGATATGTGAATGAAAAAGAAAAAAAAACCAAAATCTCATTCTTTAGTAAAAATAAATTCCCTATCTCGAAACTACTATAAAAACATCTATGTTTTATGTATAGTGAGATGACATTAAATAAAAGAAAAGCAATGAAAAAAATGGGGTCAGTGCACCCCATCAAAGTGCAGATCTTCACATAATGACTACAGCAACACATCATTATAATTTTAGGCATAGAGTATTCAATGTTCCCCAAAGTCATTAGAAATTATAGTGTAATTGACTATTGCATATCTTTAGAAAGATATTAGTCTGACTCTTTAATGAAATCTACATAAATTGTATTGCAAGAACATCCTAAGCTGCATGTTGTGATTTTAAAAATATAATCATAATTCTTTTCAGTTTTAAATGTTAGCAATCAATGGAATTTGCCTGTTTTCAGAACTCCTTAAAGAATTAATTTTATAAATGGCTTCTGATAGAGGATAATGTAAAAACCTATTACTTGCTACAGTTCACTTTCAGATATTCTTCTGCCAAGCCATAATTTTAGAGTACAAGAAGAAATCATAGGGAAGGTTTGTGTAAGACACGAGTGGCAGTAGTGAGCTCCACTTGTGCATTTGAAAAACTTCTTTCAATCCTTTTTCCACTTAAGTCATTGAGGCATCTATACCTTTACTGTTTCCAATATTAATCATAAAATTTCATGTGCGATGGACATATGCATTAATGGCTCTACTTACACAGCCTCTCACCAGGGGCTGATTTAAGGACATATCAGAATGTAGTTGTGGCTGATTCAGAATGAAGGAGGTTTGGGTTCTGACTGCAGTTCAGAAATGTCATGGAACAGTTGTTTTTCTGAGATTTTTTTTACACATTGGGTTCAGCAGTTTTATGACTACTGCTTATGAATTTTGGGCCTGTATAATTATCTACAAGGTCTGGTTTATGAGACATTATCACTGAAAGGGAAATTGGACTTCGCACATTATGAACATATATCATAAAAGCTGGGCTTTTTCCAAAGCTTGATGTAACCAGTGGAAGATTTTCAGTTTATTACAATAAGCCTTGGATGAGGCCTTTGCCTGTACCTGATAGGTCAGCTAAAGAAAGCAGTGGAATTCAGAAACTTCAAAATATTTTATACATGAAAATATTTTTTGGAAATATGGTCCGACATCTGTTGTCACAGACTAATGTCATTTTTTGTCTTTTCTGTTGTCTGACAAGGTTTCTACCTCCCTTTACTTCTATCTAATAAATATCAGCTTTGTTCTCTCAGAATTTGATTGTATTTCCTGTACTTCTGTTTTCTTGGCTTAAGGCAACTGTAAGTTAGTGCCCCTCTGTCTACAATACACTGTACTAGTTAGGATACAAAAAAGTCATCTCTACCTGGGTATGACATGATGTGGTGAGTTGACCCTGGTTGTACAGCAGGTGCCTGCCAAAACCACTCTACCACTCCTCTCCTCAGCTAGACAGGGGAAAGAAAATATAATGAAAAGCTGCTGGGTCTAGATAGGACAGGAAGAGATCACTCACCATACTGTCACAGGCAAAACAGACTCATCTTGGGGAAATCAGTTTAATTTATTACCAATCAAACCAGAGTAGAGAAATGAAAAATAATCCCAAATCACAGAATCACAAAATCAAAGAATATGATGAGTTGGAAGGGACTCATCAGGATCACCCAGTCCAAATCTTGGTCCTCCACAAGACCATTCCTAAGAGTTATATCATGCATCAAGAATATCATCCAAACACTTCTGGAACTCTGTTAGGCTTGGTACTGTGACCACTTCTCTGGGGACCTGTTGCAGTACCCAACCATCCTATGGGTGAAGAATCTTTTTCTAATATCCAATTTAAACCTCTCCTCACACAACTTCAGCCCATTCCCTCAGGTCCTGTCACTGGTCACCACAGAGAAGAGATCAGTGCCTGCCCCTCCTCTTCCCTTCATTAGGAAGTTGTAGAGTACAATGAGATCTCCTCTCAGTCTCCTCTTCTCCAGGCTGAACAGATCAAGTCACCTCAGATCTTCCTCATACAGCTTCCCCTCAAGATCCTTCACCATCTTTGTTGTCATTCTTTGGACACTCTCTAATAGCTTTCTTCTATTGTGGTGCCCAAAACTGCATACAATATTTCAGGTGATGTTGCACCAATGCAGAGCAGGGACAATCCCCTCCCTTGACGTCCTGGTGATGCTTTGCCTGATGCCCCCCAGGACACAGTTGGCCCTCCTGGCTGCCAGGGCACTGCTGACTCATAGTCAACCATGACCCCCAGGTCCCTTTCCATGGTACTGCTTTCCAGCATCTCATTCCCCAGTCTGTCTGTACATCCAGGGTTACCCCATCCCAGGTGCAGAATCCAGCACTTCCTCTTGTCTAACTTCATATGGTTGGTGATTGACCAGTCCTCTAATTTGTTGAGGTCTCTCTGCAGGGCCTCCCCAACTCTGAGGGAGTCAACAACTCCTCTGGGCTTTTTGTCATCTGTAAACTTGCTTAATATCCCTTTCAATCCTGTCTTCAAGTCATTTATGAAGATGTTGAAGAGCACAGGGTCTAAGATGGAGCGCTGTGGAACCCCACTAGTGCCAAGTCACCAGTCTGATGTTACCCCATTCACTTTTACCCTCTGTGCTCAACACGTGAGCCAATTGCTCACCCACCACATGATGTGTTTATCCAGCTGTGGCCTGGACATTTTGTCCAGAAGGATCCTGTGAGAGATAGTATTGAAAGCATTACTGAAATCCAAAAAGATTACATCGACTGGCTTTGCTTGGTCAACTAGAGGGGTTAACTTGTCATAAAAGGAAATCAGATTTGATAAGCAGGACTTTCCTCTCATGAAGTCATGCTGGCTCTGACCGATGACAGTGTTGTCTTTCAGGTGTTTTTCAATATTTCCCAGGGTAATCTTCTCCACAACTTTACCAAGCACTGAAGTGAGACTGACAGACCTTTAGTTTTCATAGTCCTCCTTCTTGCCCTTCCTGAAAACTGGGACAACATTTGCCAGCTTCCAATCAGCTGGGACCTCTCCGGAATCCCAAGACCACCCAAAAATCATCGAGAGAGGTTCTGTGATGACATCAGCAACTCTTTGAGGATTCTTGGATGAATCCCATCAGGCCCAGCTGGAGCAGCAGATCCCACACAATTTCAGGGTCATCTGGGAGTTGATCATTCTCGCAGTCATGGTCCTCCAGCTCAGGGTACTGATACCCCCTGGCCCATCATCTGTGTTGAAGACAGAGGCAAAGAATGTGTTAAACACCTCTGTCTTGTCTCTGTCCCTATTTATGAGGTGACCATCCTCATCCTTTAACAGGCCAGTGATATTTCTATACTGCCTATTGTCATTAATGTATTCGAAAAAACTCTCTTTATTATTCCCCATATTTGTCACCAGCTGCAACTCCAGGTAAGTTTTGGCTGCATGGATTTTCTCCTTACAGTAGCAAGCAGCATCTCTGTATTCTTCCCATGTCACTTCACCTTGCTCCCACTGGGTATACACCTTCCTTTTTTACCTTATTTCCAAGAGAAAATCCCTACTCAGCCAAGCTGGCCTTCTACCTCACCTACTTGACTTCCAACATGTGGGAATTGTATGCTCCTATTTTCTTAGGACCCCCTATCCTTTCCTTTTTCCTCAGCTTAACTTATGAATTTGCTACCTTCTCCCCACCAGCAGCGCAGGGGGATGGGAAATGGGGGTTGCAGTCAGTTCATCATATGCTGTCTCTGCCACTCCTTCCTCTTTAGGGAAAGTACTCTTCACACTCTTTCCCTGCTCTAGTGTAGTGTTCCTCCCACAAGAGACAGCCCTCCATTAACTTCTCCAATGTCAGTCTTTCCAAGGGGCTGCATTCCTTCACAAACTGCTCCAGCTTGAGTCCCTTCCACAGGGTCACAAGTCCTTCCAGCAAACCTGCTCCAGCAGGGTTCCTTTCTCCATGAGTCCACAAGTCCTCCCAGGAGCCTGCTCCAGTGCAGAGAGTCAGATGTATAAATCAAATCAAACAAATATATAGTGCGTTATGGCATGGCATGGCATGGTGCTATTTATACAAGTCCTGACTGGCACTACTCTTTGAAAATACTAGGAGCCTTTGATAGCTCAGCTATCCAAATAGTCATGCAGAAGTCCGAACACTTGTGACCTGATCTAAAATGAGTACTTCAGATTTTTTTATGGGGCCCTCTGGTGGTCTAGTGGTTAGGATGCGGCGCTTTCACCGCCGCGGCCCGGGTTCGGGTCCCGGTCAGAGGAGTCCCCCGGGTAGATGGAGCTCGTTAGCCCTGTAAGGCCATCCATCTAAGAGAAGGTCACTCTAAACAAACCTACGTCCTGAGGACCTCACTGCCACCGTCCAAGCTTGCTCGGCCCCGGCAGATGAACCTTAGGATTAAAGGGTGGGCTCAGCTCAGCGCACACTGTGTCTCACCTAAAAAAAATCCACTGCGCAGGCTCGAAGGGCAAAGACCCTTCCCAAATCTTCGTTCGCGAAGACTGGCCATACATACTTCAGATTTTTAAAAGCTATCCGCCTGCTTCTTGGAGAAAAATTCTACAAATCTGAGTTAATCTTTTTGGAAAAACTTCACCAAATATTATTCTGTGAGGAGTAAGTCTAGAGGTTTTTAAGACAAAAGGCCTTTAAAGTGACAAGAGCAACAGAAACCATGTGATATTCAGAAATATACTCCTTGTGGTTAGCAGAATAAATCTATGACACATCTGACTTTTCCAACAGAAACTGTGAAGACATTTTTTAGAATAGCATGCAGTAAATTATGGTAGTTTGAAAATAAGTTAACAAACTGTCTAGAGCATCTCAAACTAGTGAAAATCCAGTGTGGGTTTTTTCAAGAAAAGAAATAATAAAAAGTAATTGTCAAACTGTCTGTTTTATTTCCTTTCCTCTTCTGCTATAGGATTCCTAAGGAATCTTCTGTTTATGTCAGAGAAAGTAGAGTATTGGGGACACTGGATAATGATCTCATTTAGATGACCAACAGGAAGAGAATGTTGGTGTTTCTAAGCAGTCACTGGTAGTCAGGATTATGAACAATTTACTTCATAGAATTGATAAGGGCACAGTTCAATTAATGTGTTGAATTAATATCTCATCTGATTACTTCTTTTGCAATAATGGGAGGGATGAGTTGCTTCCCTTTCAAGGTAAGTTCTTCTGCATACAGTGAAGACTGTTCAGTTTCTGCTGTAGCATACTCTCTTCACAAGCAAGCAAGAGGGACTCTTGTTCCATAGCCAGGATATAACTATCAGCTGCTAATCTTCACTGGAGGCTGAAATCAACAAATGGAACACAAGTAATGAGAAAGTTTTAATCCAAAGAAGGAGACAGCAGTGATTGATTCTAGTGGTACAACAAACCTTGAAATCTGTTGCTAATGACTACTCTGCAGTACTTTTTGAGGAATACTGTTAATCAAAAGGAACTTCTGAAGTTCTCTGCTTTCAGACAGTATGGGATAACAAATTCACCCTCTTTCACTAGTGTTTTCTGGAAATGCTATTTATCCTTTTACTGTCTAATGCCTGGGTGTCTGCTTCTTAATAATTTCCATGTTGAGCTACTGCAAATCTTTGTACTTTATTTATGAATACAAAAGCTCTTATTGATTAGTGGCACTGATTTCCTCCAGGAGTTGCATTTTACAAAATTGAAAAAGTTAACTGCAACATGTTAGAGAAAACAGTTTAAGTTCCAGATGTTAGGATCATTAAAACATAATCTGAAATATACTTACTTATTCTTCCTAGAATACAGGAACAGCAAAACACTGAATGAAATAAAAAAAAAAAAAAAAAGGAAGAAAAACGCATCTCAATAACTTTCTGGAGAGTAGGGAAGTAGTGATAAATACAGTTCGCTTATGCAGCCACATCTTAACATTCCTTTTTATAAGATACTCAAATATGATAGTGATGTTCACTTGAATAGAAGTCATGTAGATAGATCTGAACTTTTCTTGAAGGGGAAATGATTGATGATGTCTGCTATCACAGGAAGGATGGGTAAGTCACTGTGAATGCTGTTTTATTGGCAGTGCTTGAACCTTGACTGATCTCAGAGGAAAAACAACGGGTTTATATTGTCACTTCATCACATAAGGAGCTTTCAAGACACTTCACAAATGATTTGTAACCATGTTTTACCACATGAATTTCAGATATTACTTTATTATTATTTATTTTTTGTATTCAAATGCAGATAACTTTAATTAATCATTGATTAACTATTCATGTTTATTGCTTAGAAAACTAATGCCTTTTGAGAACAAATATAATCTATTATTTGTTTAATAAGTACTTCAGAGACTGAACTTTTGATGTGTGCTTTGCAGCATTGACCACTACCAGAACTCAATTGCTTTTTACGCAAAAGTTCTTTAAGAAAATTCTGACAACATAAAAAATGGATTAAACTGAAAATTACTTCAGCTTCTATTTAAATGAAGATATCTCCTCACCAGTGGTACAAATGTTGCTACAATCAAAAAAAAAAAAAAAGGACAATTGTTTTATTAAGGTGAACATACTGATTTTTGCAGTATTAATTTAGCAATTAATCTGGACTGAAAAAAGCTGATTAGAAAGTTAGAGAAACCCTTTTTAGCTAAGAACTAGGCTGTACAAAATTAATTAGCATATCTTGGGACTTCTAGCAAAGCCATGCCTTAAGTTTACACCCTCCACCTATGTTAAGCTTCATTTGAATCCAATGCTAGGCTGTTTAAATTTCACTTATAACCTTTCCAAGATCAGTTTGATTTTGCTTTGTCTTAATTTTTTGTTCTAATTTTTCTTTGGTCCATGCAGTGGACTCCAGTTGTCAGAAGCTTATCTATGACCAAGTCAGCTGTCTGTGAACCAGAGGGTAGAGCAGATGACTGGCAGAGAAGGTAAACTTATCAATGTTCTTGAGCTATATCATCTCACTCGCTATCCAGACTCTTAACTGCATGTAGAAACACTGGATGTACAATGTTAGTTCCTGCTCCATAACCTAAAAACATATCTTGCACTTCCGAATCAGTAAAATGCTATTCCTAATATAGTCACTGTACTTAAAGTTCATCCCAAGAGCAAAAACTTGTTTAGTTATATTAATTTTTTAAATGTTAATGGTTAGGATTATTACTTTAGCCAGTTAGAGTTAATTTTGATGAGAAAATTCTTAGGATTTTCTCCAAGAGTGTTTTTTTAATTACCTTGTTTCCCAATTCTTTGCACAGATGGACATTGACCTCCTGTTATTTCGGGTATCTAGTAGACTTTTTATTAAATAAGAGGTTTTGCATGACTTTTAAATAAAGTTTTTGTTTGGTTTGGTTTGGGTTTTTGTTTCTTTTTTTCCTTCTTGTCAGACCTACGAATTCAATCTGACACTAGAGAATTGGTCTATTTTGTCTCTTTTTTCCTGGACTCTCATAATCTGTAATAAGGACTTTTGAATGAGTTTCAAATACAATATCAACAAAAATGACACCTACATGAAATGGAGTAAAATCCAATATCATCTTTCCACTTCTATAGAGGAATTAGTACTTTAGTGTTAGCTGTTGTAAAAGCCTACTTTAGACAGAAAAGTAGTCATGATTTACACAAAGAATAGCCAATATGTTAAATAACAAGCTCCACATTGACAGTCACTTTTCTGACTATAACCACAGTTTTCAGCAGTCCATTTCAACACTTCGTCTGACAGAAAATTCACCTAGCAGATTGAATTTAATAAGGCAAGAACATTCATCTTATTCTGAAAATATCACTTGCAGTGCCACCTGCATTCATATTAAAGTGATAACAGAATTCTGCCTCCAATAGGTTTTCGTTTTATTTCAGAGTGCATAAAACACCTCAGAGGCAGGAAAAATTCTGTCAGTTTCTCAGACATTGGTGTAGGTGCTCAAAAAGATCAACAATACTTTTACGAAAAGGACACAGGTTTTACGTTTTTACTTTCCTTTCTCTGCCATGGGCCCTGGATAGTGCTGGTACCTGAGACTAAAGCAGGTGAGCAGCTACTCTGTCACCCAGAAAGGATGATGAGCAAGGAGTTGGGTGGCTAACTAACTTACAAAAGTTTAGGTTTAAGATCCCTTTCCCGTTTTTTTCATGGCAGGGATAGCACCTGACACAGACTTTTTTCTCCAGTGTAAATAATCCTGCACTGACATAGTTATGGCATCCTTAATCTACTAACCCAGAATGAAGAGAATGGAAAGTGTAGCACCATGTAAAACTAGAGGCAGGGTACATGGTGGTTGCAACAGTGGGATTTTTCAACAGACAATTTCTGTACCTGAGCAACATCTAGAAGCACAGCTCCACTGTGCCCTACATTCTGTGCAACCTATTTCTTCTCCAGCTTGAGTATCCACTGAGGGTTAGAAGAGCAATGTTTAAAATTCACTGTGTAACAAGAAGTTTTCCATGCTCTCAGCTTTCTAAAACACTGCAGTTTTTAAAGGAAATAATTCAGTCTTCTATGTGGTTTACTGCCTCATTTTATGCATACAGAGTGTTGCTAGAGTGTTCATCTGAAATACAGATGCTTTTTTAATGTGTCTTGCTGTGTGAGTACTAATACATAGCACTGAAGGCCTACGTTTTTGGGAACAACAACCAGAAATTAGATATAAGTTTATAATGCTGAATCTTAACTGAACAGCTTTCAAGTCATTATTCATAAATTTGTCCTTTTTTATCCCAAGTACAAGGAATATTTGTAAATCAAAACTTTGAATTTAGGATTTATTGGTATGATTTAAAAATGTAGAGTCAAAAATCCATTTTACTGACTTATGGAGATGGATTTTAACTAGAGAGTAAGTTGAAAATAATAATTTCTAAACCAAATACTTCTGTGGATTTTAGCATGAGGTTTTTATAAAATCCAGGGAAAATATATTATTCAGACTTTTAGGAATGTCCATTTTGGGTACACAAACAAAAAATCAACAGGAAAAAAATGCAAACAACTGTGATGCCCATTTTCCCCTTTATCTGGCCAATTTCTGGGAATATTTATCCTTATGTTTTAAGATATTTTACATGAGAACCATGTAACACTGCAAACAGTGGCCAAATTCTGTCTATCTAAATCAGGGTGTTTAAGGGCAATCTTATAAAACCTATATTTTAAAGACATTCACATGACTACCAGTTTTGCTGCTTCACAAACTAAGTAAATTAACCCAAAAAGGATTAAAAATTCAAATTCGGTTTCAAAATAGTATGCCTTTCTATCCTAAATAAATAATCAAGTCAACAAAGTAGTAAGAAGTTTCTATCTTAATTACAGATTTTAGTTTATCTTAATTGAGGAATACAAGGATGATATACTTCTGTTATTCTATCTGATAAAAATGACAAAGCACTGATGAAACTACATTTTTCTAGGCAGATTATACAAGAACTCAAATAACACATTAAGAACTCACATTTTCTAAATGCACGTAGACAAACTCCCATATATACACAAAAGCAGCATAAAGCCATATCCGACTTAAATCTTCCTCTAATATATTTGCATAGGACTAAATAATTACATAGTTGTTAAATATCAGTAGTATCACAATGAATTTCTGAAATATATATATTGTCTTATTGTTGCAGTCAACGACTAAATTATTCTCAGACAAGTCAGTCATTCTTCTGTTTACTATCTGAATACCAGCATTTTAAGAGGTTTTTTCCATCACTGTAGAACTATATCTAGTATATAGTAAAATCTAGAACATGGTCTTTAAATAATTCTGGACTTGTTTGTTCTTGTGATTTCCTACCTATATTGTCCTCTTTCTATGAGTAGAATGTTAACTTGTACTTATTTCAAATACTCAGTCAGAGTGTAATAGAATCATAGACTGGCTTGTATAGGAATGGACCTTCAAAAATAATCTATTCCAAACTCCATACCATGGGTAAGGGACATCTTTCACTAGATAACATTGCTTAAAGCTCTGCCCAATATGATTTTAGACACTTCAAGGGATGGGGCATCCAAATCTTCTGCGGGAAACGTGTTTCAGTGTCTCATGACATTCATTGTAAAAAATTTCTTCCTCTTATCCAATATAAATCTCTGTTTTAACCAACGAACCTTGTTCTCTCACTACAGGGTCTGGTAGAAAAGCTCTCTACGCTGCTTATGAGCTCCATTTAAGTGTTGAAAAGTTGCAATAAGCTATCCCTTCTCTTCTCCTGGGTGAGCAACACCAGGTCTCTGAGCCTGTCCATAGGAAAGGTGTTCCAGCGCTCTGATATTTTTCGTGTCCTGCCTCTGTACCTCCTCTAGCACATTCATGTCTCTCCTGTGCTAAGGATCCCAGAGCTGGACACAGTACTGCAGGTAGGATTTAACAAGAACAGAATAAAGGAGGAGAATCACCTCCCTCGTCCTGCTGGCTACGCTTCTTTTGGCACAGCCCAGCATAAGATTTCTAGGCTGCTGGCTCACAACTAACTTTTTCATCCACCAGGATGGTGGACATCAAGTCCTTCTCTGAGCTGCTCTCAATCCATTCATCTCCCAGTTTGTACTGATATTAGGGATTGACATGAGGTGCAGGACCTTGCACTGGCCTTGTTGAAGTTCATGAGATTCACACAGTCCCACTTCTCCAGCATGTCAAGGTCCATCTGGAAGGTGTGTCAACTGTACTGCTCATCTTGGTTTCATCCAAAAACTTGCTGAGGATGCACTCAATCCCATTGTCTATGTCATTGATGGAGATACAAAATAGTTTTGGTATCCATATGGATCCTTGAGGGATACCGTTGGTTATTGGTTTCCACTTGGACATTGAGTCATTGACTGTAACTCTTTGAACTCTCTCTCACGCAGACAGTGAGCTATTTACATTAAGCAATGCAAGCTGGGACACTTAGGTATACCTGTGTCAAACTGAATAGAATCTCCTCTATCTCACACTGATCTGTTTTAGAAGTCTGTTGTCTGCATTTTTTGTCTCTCCCAGCTCTTTTTATTCTGACTATGAATTAAACCTTCAGTGGAAGAAAACACTCCTGATTAAATTTCTGGGAGAAGAGTTTTGATTTACATTGATCCATACTTCCTTTTTGAAAATCTTACATTGGAAAACTCCAAGCCATTTCTGTCTACAGGTTAATGTAATGAGCTTCTGCTGTTTGAGTTTTGTAGGAACATTTTTACTGTGCAGTTTTCTGAAGGAAAGAGTGCCTAGAAGAGGAAAGAAAAGTATCTTGTATATAACAAATGTCTATAAAATATTTTTCATCTTTAAACATCTCTGAATTATTTAATAAATGTGGGTCTAGTAACTTCTAGTCTAGAAAATATTAATGTATTTCTTAAGCTGTGTACTCTCTGTGTTCAGTTAGGCTAACCACACATGTAATGCTAAACTTGTGTAAAGATTCATGAAACTGAGATTCTACCTGTAAAGTTTTTTCTCTAGAGCTAAAACACTGAAAGTTACTTAAGATTCCTTACTTACATGCCACTCTAATTTCAGTGGAGAGCTTGGATCTCTTATCACTGCCTCTCTCAGACTTCTTTAAGTCTACTTGGAGAACAAAATGTAGACTTGCTTGTAGATTGCAAACAGACATCTCAGCCTTTTTTTTCCCCACCATTTTCTTCCCTTTTATGTAATGTCCCACATAATTTAACAAATGGAATGCCAATATTTAAAATCATAATATGATTGTGATACTGCAAAGGTTTAAAAGGCAAATATCCACTTTTGAAAATGGTCAAAGATATAATCAAATAGTCTGAATGAGGCAAGAAGTTTCCATGATCAAGTACAAGTGTCAGATTTCTGCCCTGAATTACCTGTAAAGAAGATGATTTTCCTTACAGCTTTGATATTTGTTAAAAAAAAAAGAACCTTGAAATCTTTAAATCTGAAAAGTCTGTTTTTCAATCTGTTTGATAAGTAACAAGAATTATTTATAATTTGTGAAAGCAAACATGTAAATTTAACTGTTTTGTATCAAAATTTGTCATAACTTTATAGGCAAATGTCATAATTTGAAGTTACCAAAAGAGTGTAAAGTAAATGCTGCAATATTATTTTACTTTGAAAACTGCTTACTTTGTCTGCTCTGATCCTTTTGCACATATTCTACCACTTCCAAACTAGGGTGACTAGTTGCTCTTTCCCTGCAGATGTTTTTTGTATATTTTTGAAGTTTCCCCTTGCAATACACTATCTACCCAGAAGGTGATAAGAAACTATAATTTTCTTCCAAAAATATACAAGCCAAATGCTTTTACTTAAATTTCACTATTATAAGAAAAAAACCTCACAGCTTACACCTACCCCTTAATTCTTTGACATTGGGACGATGAAGTGTAGAACCATAAAGGGTTGCAAAATTTTAAGTTGCCTGAAAACCTTTACCTTGTCAGCAACAACCTAAGAAAAGTTTTCTGACTTTGTTATAAGGTTAAAAATATTATTAAACTTTCAGAAAACAAGTGGTATTGTTTTCATTTTCTCTGTAGGAAATGAGTGAAGCCATTTTAAAAACTTTCCTGAAAAGAGAAGATCATAAGAATTGTGAATTCTTTAGATTTTAACTAATAGGAGTTTCTCTTAAGGAAAAAAAAATTAAAAAGTAGCATTTTTTAATGCTTATTAATGAATAGCAGCCTTCAGATAGGAGAATTGCAATTTATATTCACAACTGAAATAATTGAATAAATAAATTAATTTATCTCTTCAATTAACAAAGTAGGGCAGTTCACCAACTGGTATTGTATTTACATCTCGTTATGTTGAAGACTATATCTGATTTTAGGAAACTCGTGTTAAGACACCAATCATAAATTATTCAAGAGAGTCTAACAACATACATAAAGCCAATTAAATTTTCTTTTTTCAACTGTAATCGTAATTCAGTTGTATTTAAAAAAAAAAACAAAAACAAAACCAAACAGATATATCTACTATTGACCGTAATTTCTTAGCAGGTATTTTGATTCTACCCCCAAAACAGGTAACACTAGTCAGAGTTTTTACCTTTTAATTTGAGGATCCTTTGTAACCACCATACAAACTGAATTTTGAATATCATAGGCTTCTTAGAGGGAATTGGGTGGGGAGTGAGGAGAAAGTAGCTAAATGACCTTACATTCAGTTATCAAGTACAATTTTAGGTGTTTGCACCTACTCATAAACCCTGCAAGACCATGGTGGAAGCAAGCCAGTCAATATCATTTTCCCCAATCAAAGAATATCCCACTGTTGGTGTGCTCAGAAACTAGCAAGGTAAAAAAGACAATTTCAAAATATTCATTTAAGATAAGTGTACCTTTAGCCAAAACGGATGTGGTCAGACTTTTCAAAAACAAAGTCTACTTTCTCTTCCACCTTTCTGAAACAGAGAAGTCTTTCTAATAACTCTATTTTGACCTTTAAGACACACGGGCAGAGAAAGTTCAAAAGGCTTTTCCTGAATTATTTCAGGATTCTCTGTTATTTAAAGGAAATAAATCAGAACATGCCATGGAAGTTCACTTCTGGTATTGCAATCTAGTTGTCTATTTTTGTTCCTAAGAAAGACACACATTTCTTCCTTATCCTATTGCTATATTCTATGACTGCCTTGTCAACTATTCCATAGAAGAATTTTTTTAATTACATTTTACTACCTATTTTTTGTATCTTTCTTTACATATAATTTTACATTTAGGATAAGACACTGCTGGTCATGACCCTAAAGGTTGTTTTGTCTTCAGAAGTCACAGGTGAAACTGTCTCTCACTCATGTCTTTCTATTGGATATTTTTACTGTTGCTGAATTTTGTTTTTTCTGTTCCAGAGGAAAAGTAACATATCCTTACCAAGGCATCCTTGAAATAATGTGAACATATTATTAAAATCTTTATTTTTCTACAGATAGTAAACACATCATTTTAGAACTTACCTAGCAGCACAATAAATAAATGCTTAGTTTTAACGGCTACCTATCTGTAGGTATCATAAAGTATATGGTAAAACGCACAGAGCACATGACAGGTCTAAACCATCACTAATTGCAACAAATGAATATACTCTATTTTAAGGGTTAGAAATTTTATTAAATAAGGCTTAGATAAGCCTCAGCAAATTATTTATTGGGCAATAATCCTTAAAACGAATTTACTTTTGCTGCTGGTTGACCAGTTATAGCTGTTTAACAAACCATTCATAATAAAATAAATACAGGCATAAATGCTGCATAAATCAACCAAGCCATTTTAAATTAACGTAATCATCTGTTTAGAATACTTAGCTTGATTCAGTGATTATAGAAGTCCTTTACAAGAAAATGAAGCCAGCCAGGGTTATTTTGTTTGGTTTTATTTTGTTTATGTACTTGTAGGTTTATGGGAAAAATACTGAGATACATCATGCAATGAACTTTCAAGTCACAGATTTTAATGGGTGCGTTGCCTCAAATAAGTATATGTTACACCTTTTATTGGTTACTCTTTTGAAAAATATCTTTGAAAGGAGACCTTTACTTGGCTTCTAAGCGTTAGCTTGTCTCAACTTTCACATCATCACTGTGGGCAGTTAATCCCCAGAAGCTTTGGTGCTTCACTTACCTTATACAAAGCAGAGTATTACTATATTAACTATATTTAGTTCCAGTTGATTAGAAGATCCACAGAATTTACATTTTGTGTTAGAAAATATCAGATGATGAAATAATGTTTCATAACACTCTTTGAATTCCTGAATTTTAGCCATTTTGATAGATATTTTCCACAGAAAAACTTAAGTTTTCTTTTGGAAAGTTCTGCTAAAAATAATGACTTTGTGGATCTGCTGCTGATGTTAACTGCTTTCTCTAAATTGCCCTTGAATTTTAAAGCAGGGATTTGAATTTTCCCAGTGAATTTTTCCCTTCAGAAATGTTTTGTCTGTTAATGTCTATCATGATAAGACTCTCTAGAACTTTGTTTTTGTTCACAGAGTTATCTTTTGTGTTCAGAAAAGACTAAATGAAGTGACTAACTTCCAGAAGAGAGAAAAGTAGAAGGGAGGAACAGATATAAGAAAGGTTGATCTTGACTAAAAGACAGAAAAAATTACAGGTTTTAACTTCCCCATTGTTTCCTAGTTCTTTGATTTTCTTTTGTCATCACTGTGAGGAGACTCCTTGAGAGAGACAGGAAGCTATCATTCACCAATTTTTGCAAACAGGAGAACAAAGAAATGGTAGAAGTGATTTTAAAAACAAGCAAGTACAACAAGAACCCCCAAAACAAAACAAACAAATCCACAGACTTCTAATACAATGATTTCTCAGTGATGATGAAGTTACATGTTTTTTTCCTCAAAGACTAGTTAATGCTTTTTCAGTGACAAGGTCCTCTGGAATACAAAAAATACTTTTCGTTGGGACAAGAACAAGGTGCTCTTGACATAAGACAAAGACTTTTAAGAACCACAATGATTACATCAGACAGGGTCAGATGGAAAATTGTAGTTTATTCCATTTTCTACAGGATATAGAAGACATTTGTTTTGTAATTATAAGATATAAAAATATGTGACCACATGTTTTCTCTGGTGCTTTAGTTTCCCCTCAAACTTCCCAATTCATGTTTAATAAAGTTATTGTTCTATAGGTACTGAATTGAATTTAATCCATAAGATTGTAATGCAGAGAGTAGGCAAGAAATTTAAAGACATATGTCTTTCAAACCAAATAAAAATAAATAGTAATAATCTCTTCATACATTCAGGTAAAAAGAAGAATGAGCATGGTTTTATGAAATGAGAAAGATAATCTAGATATTAGATCAAAATAGAATTGAATAGTGTCACATTTGAAGATACAAACATTGTGGCTAATGTAAAAAAATGCAAGGGGAAAAAAACCACTGATGATTACAGGTGAAGTAGAATAAAAAGAATACCATGTGCTCAAATTATATTAAATGGACAATATCCTCCCAAGATTTTGAAAGAAATGGTACTTTAATAGTCAGGTTTTTCTGAGCTTGATAATATGAGTGACTTTAGAACATTTTGTTTCAGAAAGAATTACAGATCTAAGCGGACACAGGCAAACAGTTTACCCATCCAAGTGTTTTAATGAAGGCAGATTATACCACTGTAACATGATACATTTCTTTAAAATTACTGATTTTCGAGATGAAGGTAACACAGAGTTATTAATCCTGAACATAGACTTGAGGAAAATTGATTTGGAAGTACGCAAAATTTATTAGTTCGTCTTGAAAAGAGTAGCTGATTAACAAGTAAAAATTTTTTATTCATACATTCATTGTTTAGAGGAGAAAATTCAAACAGGTTTTTTGATTTTATGTTGTGAAGAGGTTCCTAAAGGATCACTTTAGAGTTGATCACGTTTAATTTTTTGCCTAATAAAACAGTTAGGAGTATGTTGGTGGAATTTGCTAATGGCACACAATTGCAAGAAATCACAAGGTAATATAATGTGGATAACTGTGAGCAAAAAAGAAATCTGCTTTATGAGAGTAAATAAATTTGGTTTCTGCAGCTTAATAAAGTGGAGGCTGAAAGAGAATAACTTTATTTTCTGTACTGATAGTGAATCAGAAAACCTTGATGGAGGAGGACATGGGTTCATATGGAGACAGGTCAGAGCTCCCCCTTATTATTGTTATCTATAAAGATGTTGGGAAGCTGGGACCAAAACTAGGGAATTATCAAAGACATTACCAGAGATTTTCATTTTTGCTGAAACTACGTTACGACCCACTCCTGAAGGCGGGGTAACTGAAGTTCTTATTAATAGGTCCCTTGGGGTGGATTAGGGTGAAATGACACTGAATGACCGGTGGTTTTATACATATATTTTTTAATATTTATATTTATTTCTATATATACATATATATGTGTGTGTGTGGCCTGTTTATTTTAGAACAATTTGGTTGCAATGAAAAGGAAGTATGTAGCCATTTTGGTTATTATCTACGGAAATGCAGCAATATAAAAGAATAAAAATATTACTTAAGAAAATTTATAAGGAAAAGAAAGAAAAAAGCATAAGACTAGACAGTGGAGAGGAAAGGTATTACCACTCATGGATCCAGTGACAAGACTTGATTGCTGCAATTTAGATGTCCATTGGTCAATAGTTGAAGTCTTGATCCATTGGGGGTGGGGGAAGCCCACAAAACAAAAGGTTCAGTGGGTTAATATACAGTCAGGTTCAGGTGGGAATGTCCAGGTAACTCTCCTGTAGAGGGAGTTTTACAGTGCCAGATCCAGCAACACTGGATCATGCATAGTTCTCTGGTGGAAGACCCCACATATGAGTCTAAGGGCATTTCAGGGGTCCTCGATGACTTGTGACCCCCTCTAACACATGGTGGCTATTTGATTGTGCTTAGTTGAGCCAGTTATGCCTTATCAGAAGGGATGAGTATCTTCAGTCTTACATGATACCTCCTCAGGGCAGGGAGAACACTGACATGACAAAAAGCATTATCCCGTCTCTGGGGATCTGGCTCTTATCAGCTTTTTCCCTTATGTGGCTCAAAAAGCAGCTCGTTGCCAAACAAAGGTCAGCTTGCCATGGCCATCCTCTGGTGCTGGGTGTGCACCCTCTCTGTCTTATATGAATCAGAGGTTTCACCACCACACATCCAAAATCTCTCCTCCTCCACTTCGGTTTGAGGGGTGCAAACCTCAACTCAGCAAAGCTCCCTGTTGCTTTTGCAAATGGCTGATTGATTGAGTCATTAACATATAATTTCAGTCTCTCACACACTACCACCCCCAACACTCATGTCCTCATCTGTTGTAATAAGTGTTGCATAGCTGTGCCTTTGTCCTTATGGTTTATTATGTTGAATTCAAAAGTGCTTAACAATACCTTTAGTTCTGTGTCACATCATAGGTGATCCTAGAATTGTTTAGGTTGGAAACGACCTTTAAGGTCTTCAAATCCAACCATTAATCCAGTACAGCCAATTCCAGCACTAGAGCCACATCCCAAAGTGCCACATCTATACAGCATTTAAATACCTCCAGGGATGGTGACTCAACCACTTCTCTGGACAGCCTGTTCCAATGTTAGACAACCATATCTGTGAAAAAATTTTCCTGATATTCAATCTAAACCTCACTGGGTGCAGCTTGAGATCATTTCCTCTTGCCCTGTCACTTGAGACGTGTCAGAAGAGACTGCCTCCCACCTTGCTTTTAGGTGGTTGCAGGCACTGATAAAGTCTTCCCTCAGCCTCCTTTTCTCCAGGCTAAACAACCCCAGTTCCCTCAGCTGATCCTCATAAGGTTTGTGTTCCAGGCCCTTCACCAGCTTCACTGCCCTTTCCTGCACTGAGGAGCCCAGAACTGGACATAACACGCCAGATGTAGCCTCACTTGGGCCTAACAGAGGGGAGGATCACCACTCTTCCTGGTGCACCCTCGGATATCATTGGCCCTCCTGGTCACAAGGGCACACTGCCAACATAGTCAACCTGTCATCCACCAGGACTCCCAGGTCCTTTTCAGCAGAACTGCTCTCTAGTAGGTCAGCCCCTACCTGTATTGGTACTTAAGAGTTATTTCTCCCCAGGTGCAGTATGTTTTTCAATGTTTTATCTTTAAAAAAAGTAATTCTATCTTTGCATGAGTATAATCTGTGAATACACTGTTAGGAAAAACCCTAGAATGCTGTAGAATTAAATGTCTAAATCTTATGGTTAATTTAATTTAATTAATTTATTTACATGAATTAGCTGAGATTTTAGACAGTCTCCTAAGATTTTATCTGGCATCCTGCGGTACTTTCCACAGTGAGAAAAATGAGCAAAGTAAGCAAAGATGATCCTGTCCCTAGAGTTAGAAATTATTCTTGTAGCAAGCAATTCTGTCTCCCATTCAATTTAACTCCATTATGAGTTTAGAATCATCCATAAAGTGGTCAACAGAGTTTTGCTAACATAATTTAGAGCACAAATGGATAGTAGCTAGTTTTTCTAGCTGTTAGCACTGTGTATAGAGTGCAGAGTACTGAACAGCATTTTGCTTCAGTCACATAAGTTGTCCATGAAACATACAGAAATCCCAGAGCAGGGCATGATCTCTAACAGAGCCATCTCTGGTATAAAAAGTGAGAAAACTCCCATCCATTCTTTGTTGACCCCATTTTCTTATTCTTGACAAGCTGAACATCTTGGTAGAGCATGTTTCCCTCTTCCTACTTCCTTATGCGTCTTCTATGCTCAAGGAAGGAAAACTTTAGTTTATTATCTTTATAATAACCTTTGGCATTAAAACAACCTGTTGCAGTAATGCAAATCTGCAATATATAGTCTTCATTTAAAAAAAAATATGGTTAATTTGTTTTAATGTTGACTTACTGTAATACATACATATATTTTATTTATATGTATATATTCATATTGTACATATAGCATTTTTTCTTACTACATTTTAAACCAAAGTTGATGCCATAAAAATATGTATCAAAAGAAAAAATTAACAGTTAAATTCCTAAATTAGTACAATATTTCTTCTCTTACTATTGAATATACAAGGTTTTTTTCAGTTATTTACATGGAAGCTTCAGAATTCTTTTAGTCTGCCTACCCTGCTGATGCAAATTTGCCAAAAATCTCCTGCTCTTTCTTGAACTACAAGATGAGAAGACGATGCAGACATCTGAGCTGGCCCTGCCTTTCATGTGAAAACAGAATAGTCATACAGTGTTTGACCTGATCTAAAGCCTACCTAGAGAGACTATGAAGAGGCTGATAATAATTAACTGTAATTATGGGTATATTGTATTAGGTCAGCAAAAGCTCATGGACACTCACATTTATGATCTAAAGTGTTAACAGACCCGTATGTATATGACTAAGTGTATATTCAGTCCTAAACAAAGAGGCATTAGGCCAGAAAAATAATACTAGAAGTACATTCAGTTTATAAAATTCTAAGATAAATCCTGCTGCCTCTGGAAGAAATTAATGTTTTTCACTGAATCAAGTAAAATCATGTTTAGAAACTTGATATAAAAATTACACAGACAATAACTTCTTACTCAACATTAAAAGAACATCAAATTTCAGAGTGCAGGGGAAGTTCAGTAGGAAAGTAAAACAAGACTAAAGTACTTGTGGTGTGGAACTAAAAATTATTTAGAAGAAAAATTGAAATTTCAATAAGATAAAGAAATGAAGATATCCTAAGCTATTATAAATATAAGTAATTTATAATAGCTATAATCTAGAAATGCTTCAAACACTAATCAAAGACTTAGGGTGTATAAATATAGCAGAAGTCTTCCTTGACTGAGTTTTGGTGGCAACCATCCATAGGGAATATTTGATGAAATGATAGAAGAGTCGCACAGTTTGAGTTTTGTAATGTTTTAGCAAGCATATGTAATTCAGAATGGTAATGGAACAAAAAAAAAAGAAAAAGAAAAAGAAACAATTTTGCTGTGAGATTAGCCTTTGTAAAAAAATTACAGTGAACAATTACTATACAGCAGATTTCTCACAAATTCCTCACAGCAGTTAGTTAGTTTCTAAAAGAATAACAAAGTGGACAATGAAATCAAGACTGGGGAGTAAGAACTGCATTGTATCATTTTACATTTATCCCTTTTAATTTTGGCTTCCCTCCCCACACCTAACTAACTAAATAGAGACAGGTTTAGCTTGTGACAAACTTCTTCCCTATAGTGTCTGTTTTGGTTGATCACAATACGACGTTTTCTTTCCTGAAGAAAAGCTTCTTATCCATTCGAGGTAAGAACTTCAACATGAAATCAATTCTGCCATAGAAGTTTCCTTCCTTTTTTCTTTTCCTTTCCCTTCCTTTCTGACAGCTAATACTATAGATAACTGTGGAATCTTTCCATGCTTCAGCACAATTAGTGTACCCCTCTTTGGTCCACTAAAAGTTTTTCCCTTTAGTGATTGTTCCAGTGGGTGTTCATTTGCCTGATGATGAACCGATGCATTCCAGAATCCTGATAGAATTGGCTGATGTAGTTGCCAATACACTCTCCATGATATTTTAAAATTTATGGCCGTCAGGTTAAATCCCAGATGACTGGAAAAAGGGAAACATGGAATTCTATTCACTGGTGATCCATGATTGTGTCACTCAACATTTTGCTTTTCTAGCTTATATTTCTCAGCAAGGTGACTGTAGGTTATGAACAGGAGTTGGCTTCCCATTCCCATATCATACAGCAATTTTGGTATGCATATTTATGTGCATGAAAACCCCCAAATAAAATTTATATACTAATACACACTTCTCTGTTTTCTTTCTCTATACGTATAACAAGAATTAAGATTGTGGATTATGCACTTATATGACACTGTTTTCTATAATTGCTTATCTTGGTTCTCTGCCATGGTTTAATTGTGTTAGTGGTTTAACATCCCAAAAGAGAATATTCCCTAGATGCTTGATGCCAAATTTGTGTTTGCATAACATTTTAATTTAAGTTACTGTTTAAGCACATAATGAGCTCTGCATGTTGTAAGATAAGAAATATAGGAATGTGCCTGTTTTGAATAGTTTGCATAAGAAAGGAGGGTGTGTACTTTGAGTTAATTTCCACAAGGTATACAAAGTACAAAACATTCTAATATGATCCTTTAGTCTGTTTGAAAAAGTTACTGTTTTCTTAGAAGTGCCAGAACATCAAGCACATCTCTAAACCTCTTAAAGGTCTCATAGAATACAGACATGAAGAAATTGTATTTATTTTACATGTTCAAAGTTATCTTCTACAGAGACAATTGCAAATGGGTAAGTTGTTTTACTTCTAAATTTTAAGAGTAATTTTAACTTCTTGTATGTTTTGAAGCAACTGGAGATGATAACAAATACAAATAGTGGCTAACATCCATAGCTTTGCACTATCTAGCAACACCTGATCAGAAGAGAAATTGCGATGGCTGTGAGGTCTTCTCTTTGCAAAAAAATAGGAGTTAGGAGCTTTTGGTAAACTAGGTGAAGAAGATATGCAGCAGAATTGCTTAGGTACAGAATACTCTGGAGAGATAAACTCAGAACTATGAATGAAGTGCCTGTTTTTCATAATTACATATCTAGGGAAACAAAGTTCATGAGTATGTTTTTTGCATGAGGTACTTTATCAGTTTCCCCTACTAGAACAACCCTGCTAGATGCTAAATATTGCTAATCACTATGAACAAAGGAGCAGTCACGTGCAAAGAGTAAGTTAAAATTGATAGTGGATGCCTTTTGCTGCTCACTACCCCATGCTAGCAGTGACATCAAGCTGTTACAATAGCAATTGTGATATATTTGTATTTCGATCTGCAATTAGCTGGAGATTGGTTTCCTTATCCCTCTGTGAATATAGCTTCTAGAGGAATAGCATCCTTAGAAGCACTAGTAAGCACCTCTGTGAGGAGAATAAATGTTGTCAATCTGTAGCTGACCTGAATGTTCATGAGCCTGAGCCAGAGCACCTGTATATGACGAAGGCCACCAGCTTCTCCTGTATCCCAGTAAATAAGGAATCCAAGTTTCTTGTTGTATTTTCACCCTTTGATACAACTAACAGTTTAACCTTCTCAGATGTTGTCTTTGTTTCTTGTACTACTTGGGAAAGAAAGAATAGTATTTAATTTTTGTTTTATTTTAGAACATGTTTGTTGACAAACAGGCAGATTTAAAGCCTCCTGGGTATGCCTGGGGGCATAGTTGGGCTGTTGTCCTCATGTTCTCCTTTTGGGATCCTTTAAAACTAGGGCTGCTGACACATCATAAGACATTCATTCAGAGAAAATCCTCTTTAAGGGTGGCTGATCAAGAATATACTATATGGCATTAATAATAAGCTTCTGTAGGAATTCTGTGAATTCACAGGGCCTGTGAATCTGGATATTGCCAGCAAAAATTAGGGGAAAAAAAGTTTTGACATTTTTAAAGCACAATTTTCTTCTTAGGTCAGATAAGCCATCTGATTTTTACTAGTAGTTTATTTACTCTTTCTTCAAGAATTTTATATGATTTGATATAGCTTGTAGGATTAAAGGAAACTTGCATGCTGTATCACAGAGTTGCAAACTCTTTGAGCAATGCTTGGTAACGTACCGAATGCTTTATAATAAGTTATAAACCTCATCCAAAATAGTTATAGAGAAAGAATTATTAGCTATCTGCTTATCTCGCCTTTCAATTAAAAAAAATTGTGGGTCACTGCAGGCTTAATGTATGTGGCATTATTATCAAGTATTCTGCTAGTTCCACATTACAGAAACATAAAAAGCTGCAGAATTTTCAGGGTTTGAGAAGGGGGCGGGGAGGGAAATGAAGCTGTAGAGAAAATACCTGCAAAAAGCATGAAGACTGGGAATGAAGTTTCAGAATAGGAATGAACTTTCAGAAGAAGTTGACTCATATGCAGACTTCCCTTTAGTAGGATATACAGATGAGCATTGAACAAGAAGGCAAAATCAATCAAAGAAAGCCCTATATAAAAATAACCATTTGTTCCAAAAAGAAAAGGAATAGGATACAGAGGAGAGGTAAGGAGAGAAGCACTGTGCTATTCCTATCAATATCTCAAAAATAGGCTTTTATTTCTTGATTGTACCTCATGTGTGTGAATAAAGAAAGCAAAAATCATCAAGGCAAAGATTTCAAGAAACAATCTACATCATTCAGCCTTCCTGTGAACAGGAACATGGGCAGAATATTAAGAAGAAAAAATGCTGTCATTAATAAGCTACACGGAAGTACATGCATACAGAGTACTTCTACATTCACTCTCTGAACAGGTGGGTGTAAAAGCTTAAGTTACAATATTAGGGACGAAAGGATCTGTCCATAGATGTTGCTCAGGAAGCACAGCACTGAACAGGGGAGGAAAGAGTAGGGAGGGCTATTTCTTTTGGGCAGGGGAGCAGTGATGGGGGTGACAGAGATTTTGAACCTATTACAAATAAGTCACTGTACTCAGTGCTTTGAAAACGTACCTGCTAATAACACAGTGTAATGCTCAGGTGGATCTGTGGTGTCCCTAAGCTAATTGTTATGGAAAATAATATGCATTTTGAGCCTGAGAGAATGAAGAAGTAGTGAAATGGCATAAATCACAGCACAGCAAGCCACCAAAATCATCTGTTGTGAGTACACTTGTATTAACTTGAATATGAGTTTCATTTGGTTCCTGTGTCTGACTCCAGACAATAAGGAAAAATAGTCTTAAGAAGGAAAAAACAAAAGAGCATTTGGGCAAAGTTTGTCTGGAAGTATTCAATTTGACAGGCTTAGCACCAGGAGACAACTGAGGAGCTGCCTAGTAGCTTTATAAACACATAAGCAAAGCCTACAGTAGCAGGTCCTGAGAGGAAGAAAATGGAGTTGCCTGGCTTTAACTCCTGATTATTTTTTTTTCCTGTTTGCTAAAAGTAGCAAAAAAACCCAAGCAACCAGGGTGTAATATACCAAAGCCATCCATCACAGTTTTAACAACGTGGTCATCCAGAGAAAGATCTTTGAAGATATTTTTGAGATGAGTTCTCAGAAATCTGGTTTTTCTCACTTTCTGAAGAAGAAGTAACATTATTTTTAAGCATCCTGAGCACTTTAGATGGTGGAGTAAAAATTATGTGACCTTAAATATGTTCCCTCACTGTAAAAGAAAAGGGATGGCCTCTTCCCCAGGGGAAGCTCTTTTCATTTGCATTCAATTACTCCTATACTTGTTTATGCTGCAAAGTTTAAATTTTCATTGTGAAATCTGTATCAGCAAAGAAACCACTCTGGATTCACTGACCAGGCAATAGCAATCCCACTTTTCTTGGACTATTGCCATATCTGGCCAAAGATATTACAGCTAGCAAGATCAATGAATAACATTTCGGCTAGACATAACTTAAGACATTTCAAAGTAATAAAGTACTATTGTATTTTCTGGCAGAGAAAATCAGGTCTATTTAAGAAAAATATGATGTATTTCTCAGGTTTCTTCAATAGAGGCATTGATCTATGTTCAAAGTGTTTGTAAGCACTATGCTCTGCTCTGTTGTGATGTCACTTAATTTTCTTTGCACTCTTTTGCCTCATTTCTCATAAGAGACAATTCTCCTAAAAATAGCTGAATGAACTGCCTTGGAACTGCTGATATTGATAACTTTAATAGCCTAAAAGGTGCTTTGCCTGCATTAGTGCAGCTAGTGACAGGTCAGAAACTTGCCTTGTTTTTTACAGCTTTCAACAGAAGTTTAAGACTGTCTCCAAACTGTCTCTTCTGTTTTCTTATATTTCTTACATTCCAGCAAGAATTTGATTTAATTGATTATTTCATTTTTTGTTTGCTTCCTTATTTACTAAGTAGACTTACATCTGCTTTTTGCTCTGAGTGGCAAAAAGTCCCCTACATTCAGGACAAGTCTTGCATTTTTGGTTTGTACTAGTGAGTGCAGAGGGAATCAAAAGAAGCATTTGTTGTGGAAAAAGAAGTTTGGCCTTGAAGATGATCTGTATGTTTCACACCTCTTTCATGAGCCTTCCTCAAATGAAGAGAAATAAATCCACAAAATGTTAATAGTCATTCTGTGGGCTTTGCTTCTTCTCAGACAAGCTGGCATGGAAAGACATAAAGTGGAAGTAACTCAACAGTTGTTATTTAGATGTATTTGTTGGATATTCATATGTAAGGGAAATGAAAAGAGATACTGGTAGGGACTTAATGATATTACATATACTTGTTGGTGCATACAATTCTCATGGGAAAGATTCTCTCTTCCCAATGGAAAAAAAATGAGAATTTGTGACTGCTAAAAGGGAAGTTTAGATAGACATTTTATATGAATAAGAGAGAGAAGGTGTATGTATAAAATAGCGTCTTGTATGGACATATTTTTAAATTTCATTTTGTCAGCCTAAGGAAGAGGGGGAAGGAAAAATACTATGGTCAGGGTCAATAATATTTATGTCATTCATTTAACACATGTACAGGATAACCTTTACTTGAGACCAAGGAAGAAGTAGCATATGGTAAAAATATATTGATTTCTTCTGGCCCTACTATATTGATATCCAATGTGACTGTTTAAATAGCCACAGTCCTAGTACCTATTACACATGCTGTAAAGAATTTCAATAATGAAATTTTTGTGATCAGTGAGTAGCATACCTTATGATGAAATAAAGTGTGCTTTAATCAATATTAATCTTATACTCTACATAATGAGTTTCAAAGATATTAAGATATTAACATGGTAAGAGGACTGCAGTGATATTTACCTGTCAATTCAAGTTTTCTGAATTTGCCTTATCATGGCATGGACTGGCTTTAGAAACAGTTTAGAAAACCCTGCCTGGATAACATTGGGTAGTTTCTGGATTTTCTTTCTATTAACAGTCTGTGAATAGGAAACATGACTCTAAGGTAAAACAAAGTACTTTGAGAATGTCAGAGCATCCATTGCCACTATAGACTCTTAACTTTTAGGGTCTTTCACTGGGTTGTAGGAAAACTCTGGATTTAAACAGTATTTTAGTAATAAAAATGTACTTTTTCAGATATTTGTTACCATCTCAGGACTATGAAATGAAGTAGCAGAAGCTCTTTAAAGTCTCGCTTTGTGTCAGTTAGATGGGGAACCTTTTGGTCTCAACTGGGAGACTGAGTTTACATTTAGGCTAAAGTGCTGCTAACCTAGTAGGCATTAGCAAAGAAAAAAGAATACATATCAGAGATAGCTTTTACTATTTATATATGGAAAATATCTCCATGGACACAGCTGAAGTTTATACTATGATTTGTCTCTTTGCTGCTGATAAAAGCAGAGAACTGACATTAAATAGAAGGGAACATCCAATTTTTTTTTTCTTAATTTTTATTTCAAAGATTCATTTCATAATCCTTGGTAAGGTGTAACAGAAAGGACTATCTTCTTTCTTAATGCTGCAAATAGCAAATTAAAATGGCATATAATATGTGTCATCATCCTTTTAGAACTAGACACAAAATAAACTGTTGAGCATGTAAAAGCAACATCTGAAAACTAAACATAACTTTATCTCAAATTCTTTGAGAAGAGGAAGAATGCGTGGTGAATGGCTTAATCCAGAAAATCTGCCACTTAGACTAAAACAAATAAAAAAAGAAACCCCTACTTCCCAAAACAACAAAACACAAATGGACACATCTTTTATTTTTCTACGCCTGAAATTGCTGACCAGGAGGCAGTGTGCTGACCTCTGCTCTCAGCTGTGATCATAGCATCAAAAAGTGTCATTGTGAGAAATTGGAAAAACACAGAAATTCCATCAATGACTGAGTGGGCACACACAATACAGGATGTGCTTGTTACAGAAAAAATTTGACACATTATTTATAAGATAAATGCAACTACAAGACTGCCACCTGGTACCCTGCTTTTTAGTTTTATCTTTTTTTCTTTTTTCATCTCTTCAGATGCTGTATAACCTCTAGTCACTGAAATTTGAACAGCTCTAAACACTGAAAAGGATATACAAATCCATAAATATATATCTAAATATATATATAAGCTAACACATATGAAGAAGCTAGCTATGTGTATGCTGCTAAGACAACGGCTTATGGGCTGCACTAGGGATGTCCAGCACTTTTGTTCATTTATTATTAGATAGTGCACTGTAACAACAACTTAATTTACAAAGAATAACATATCAGGGACAGCTAGTGGTGGTACTGATAGTGGAGCACAAAGATTTCATTTACAGCATTAAGACACAGTGTAAATTGTTTGTGAATTCCAGGAAAATGGGTTGGAGATATTCTTGTTTAGAACCACCTAAGAAAACCCAAGGGTTTTGAAATGGCATTTTTAAGTCCACATTATGCTAATATTTGTCTTTTATTTGTGCTGTACAGCCAGAGTATTTTTAGGTGTTACCTAATATTCTGTTTCTTTCACCATTCATGTATTGAATATTCATTCTCAAAATGAATTTGTGATAATTACAAAAGACAGAGGTTATGTTTTTTAGACTGTATGGTAAAATATGCCCTTCTGAAGATTGAAAGTGTACCAAAACGCTTGAAGCAGTCTAATTCCTATTAGAAGTAGTTTTCACTGCATCTCTACATCTTATGGTCTGACACTACTTTGTTCTGTAACCTTGTCAGAAGTGTAAGCTGATTATCTTTTTTACTAGTAATGCATCTGAGGGGTATAAGTACATTAAAAACATGCACATCTGAGAAGAGTGCTGAATGAGCTTACTTGTCGCTCATTCACTGGTGAAACTCTTGTTCTGCAGCTTAAACCAGTGCTTAAGTAGCATTGCAAAGACTGGAACTCTCCAGTCAAATATAATACGGGAGAGAGAAATATGGAGGTCTATGTTTTGCAGATGTACCTCAGCTGCTCTTGCTCTAGTTATTAGTAAAACCAAAGTGATTATAGCATACTCAAAGTGTTCAAAACATTTTTTCGGTTTATAAAAATATATGAAAATACATTTTCCTGTGTATGGAAAGTCCTTAAAGAAAACATCAGATGTATTTTTTTCACGAATAATCTTTTTCTACCTAATTTTACATAAGTGTATTGCATGGAGCATAACACACCATTTACATGAGGCAGGTTTGAGCCTTCAGTCATATTTGCAGGACATGTGTGACTCACATATGGTATAGAAAGGTTTCTGATTAAAACAATGTTGTGACTATAGACACCTTGCTCAGATGGAACATGAATTGCACAGAGTTTATTCTGGTAGGACAGGAGGATGCCTTTAGAGGGGCACCTCCAAGTACTTTTCCGATCTTGTTAACACTGATCTTGCAGAAATATTATTCTATCTAAAGAGAACGAAAGGTTCTGACAGACTTGGCTGATATTTTATTTCTAAATTGATCTCTCCAAGAGAATATGATTACTAAAGATTACTTTCAGAGTAAAATGTTACTCATAGTAGATTACAGCATGGGAATTTGGCCTGTGTCCTTAATATTTCTCCTCTTTCATGCGAGGGAGGGAAAGGCCATAAAAATGGCAGACCTGACCACACCAACAGTGATCTTTCTCACTGGAAATACTTTCCACAGTTATTTATATATAAATGGTGAAGCTAAAAATTTCATTTTTTCCTACCTAAATTTTTCAGCATTTGACTGAGATATGATGTTATTTGTCATATTTTGGTGTATAATGTGACTTACTACACTCTTAAATAAATACATGGTCTGCCTTCAGGGTTATATTTCACTCACCTGAAGTGTTATGTCAGGTGGTTCCAGGAGCAGTGAAATAAAAAGTACTAGAAAAAAAAGCAGAAAGCTAGTCTGCTCCTCTATTTTTGGTTTGTGTGCTTTTGATTTGTTTGGGGTTTTTTTAATGTAATCATGCACTAAATAATTTTTAATGTAATCATGCACTAAAGTCAAATATACAAGAGAGCTACTGCTTCCATGGAAAAGCAGTGGAAGCCGAAGCACACACTGGGAGATGTGAGTGCTAGTCATCCAGTCTTATCACTCACTAGCTCTGTGACCTGAGGAACCCCCATTCTGTACCTTTTAACAGTGGATGACAGCTGTTGTGAGCTTCACGCTTGCACTTAAACAGTGAGAAATGCCACACTTTCATTGTGGTTGTATGTTCTGGTTATGAATTACTAAACAAAACACAACAAAGCAAAACAAAGAAAACCAAAAATGTTTAAAAAGCCTCAGAGTGAAATGGCAAGAACTCATTATATTAAAAAACTGAAGTTTTCATGCAAACCAAATTTAACTGTACTGGGAACTTCCATCAGAAGATTAAGTAATCCCTGAAAAGATAAAACTGGAATTAATCTGGAGGGAGCTAGTCAGATGGTTAGGCAGTAGCTTATTACAGTTGTCAAATGACCAGAGATCAACATGTTGTGATGTCACACTGGGAAATAGAGCAGAACATGCAGCTTTGGAAGTAAGAGTTCACTCCTAAATTTATTGATATTTGCCTTTAAATTACACTGGTTTTGAAACAGGATAATAGTTTCAGGACAGATGTAACCTATCCCTCTCCCCAGAGCTTCTTATGTATAAATGCAACCCTGCATGTCAGCTCAAATGGAAGTTCATTCTTAATAATACTGATTTGTTCTAAACAAGTTTCTGGAGAGACATGCATTGAAACTCTGCAAAATTAAAGATATTCCCATCAGTGAGCAATAAAATTCAGACTTTGAAGTTTCTAGACTCTAGGTGTTGACATTTACCAGTATTGCTAGCACAAACATTTTTCAGGCATTATCTTTTGTTACATGTGTGTCAAATATCCATCTAACTTCCTGCTTTATGGTGAACTTGCCACCAGCTGCCACAAGAGAGGAGCCCCGAAGAAAACATACAAGGACTCCCTGAAACAACATCTCAGCCTTGGCCGTATTGATCATCATAACTGGTCTACTCTGGCCTCCAATCAGGAGGTCTGGAGACACAGCATCTATAACGCAGCTGATGCTTTTGAGAAAGCACGTAGGATCACTCTTGAGGAGAAAAGGTAACGCAGAAAGAATCTTGCCTTGCAGAATATACCATCTAAGGAGTCCTTCTTCTGTGCCTTTTGCAACCGGACATGTCTATCTCGTATTGGCCTTTTTAGCCACCAACGCGCTTGCAACAAACGAGGGTAGAGCCCTTCCCAAATCTTCGTTCACAAAGCCCAGCCATGATGATGATCCATCTAACAGATGTTAGTAGATCTAAATGGGAAAGTACAGGCATTTGGGATATGATAGGTCACCATCATCCTTATAAATGTGCAACTGCCATTCTCAACCTTTTAAAACTATGATTAGTCATCTAATTGTGCGTCCAAATTTAGTTGGTGCATTTTGCATGCATAATTAATTGATTTCCTGAAGATCTCTCCTAATTTTTAATTACTGCTGAAGCTAGCGTTAAATATGGAGTGAGCCAGTCTGCACACCAATTTCCTTTAGAAGCTGGATGCAGACAGCTTGTGACAAGCATGAGTATTCGCGGAATACAGAAACTGGCTGCTGTCTAGGCTCGGATATGTGAACTTGACCACAAGTTCAGGTTAATTCACTTACTGTCTGACTGAAGCAGTCATTCAGTCTTAACCGGTTACTGGGGCATTGCTCAAATATTGGCATAGAATATAACTTTTTATATTTAAAGGAACTCTTCTGAAGCTCTTGCCATTTACACCTGTAATTATACAAAAATATAAAAGCATAATACAGAGTGACAGAAACTCTTCTCCCGCCTGATTTTTGGTGCTGAAATCAGAAACTGGATGACAGTCTGTCTGCTTTATTCTGGTGTATATTTCCACACCTCGTTAATCAGATTAAAATCTCTGCATGAAACAATTATCTGAGTTGCAATATCACTGAGACAAACAGGAGCTTTGGCCAAGTAAGGACTTAGTGATTTGGCCTACGTCTTTTCTCTAGTCCATGCTGCTTCATGAATATGAGGATTTTTTCTTTTAGGTGTATATTCCAAAATTCCACAGTTCAATCAACATACACTGAAAACAGTACTAACACTAAACAAATGTTCTTGGTGAAAGAACTTTCCATTTTGCTAACAAAAAGGTCACAAATTTGCTGAATATGTCCCTATTAGCAATACCCTATTTAATTCTCCTTTCTCCATCATCTAACAACAAATGGCTTTAATAACAGCTTTGCTGCTGTGTTCCAGTTTTCATCTTAAGTCTCTGCTCTGCTTCTATAGAGCAAATCTTATCAAAACAAAAATGGAGGTCCTAGCTCCGTTTTCCTTTTATTCCTTCTTACCTTATTAAGTCAAAGTCTTAGTGTATAAATTAACTTGAATACGCTCCGCTAGCCTTTTCCAAAGCAAGGGCGTCATGGTGGTCAGACAGGAAAACACAGGAGATGTATTTCACTTGTATGACTATTTCCTTAACATCCCAAAGCACTTCACAAAGTTTAACTGCCTTAAACCTTTTGCATTCTAAGGGTTGAATGTTCACATACCAAGGAAGTAAAAGTATGGAGAAGGAACAACTAATTCCATGACCTGCAGCAGAGCTGTACTTAAGGTTTAATACATATGATTACCAATTTATTTACGTATATTCTGTATTCCTAAGAACGAGATTTCTGTACTGGGACTTTTCCATTACGCATTTTCTCAATATAATCAAACATCCATTTTTTTTTATTGCCACTGTGGTGACAGATGTTATCAGTAGGGTCATAGAGGGGTTACGCAAATTTTCATGCAACAGATAATAAATGGGTATTGAAAGGACTGGCCTGGGATGTCCTGCTTAGCTGTCCAGATACAGATCTTGGGTAAGTATAAAACAAATGAAACACAGCAAGTGACCAAGCTCATATGTTTAAACAGGGTTTGTTCTTGCTACTGCCAGACACAAATATTTGCCCATAGACATTATTGGGTTGACCCAGTAAGGCATTTCCTCTCCTTTTTATGCATGGTTTCTTCTTGTTGATATGCCCAACACCTATTCTTCTGTTCTAAGTAAGAAAATCTGTCTTAGGTACTATACAGAACATTCTCTTTTCATGAATGCACCACATATGCTTGTCACTTAAACTTATAAAATATTATAATTTAATTTTTTTAAAAGAAACTGTGAAAATTGATCAAACAAAAAGTTCAGCAAAAATTCACAGGTTTTGTTTTGTTTTTTAGACTACACCAGGTCTTCGAGTGAAAGAAAATCTACAGCTTTAAACTGAAAAATGATTCTGTTTTTTAGATGAATGTGCCATCATGGTTCAAAAAGATTTTCACTCAGTACCTTGCTTGTACACTCCTCTGTCTTAAAAGAAAATTATATCTGTTCACATTTAATTATATTATTCCAACAGAAGCCAAACTGTAAAAGAAATTGAAACCTCCTTTGAGCCACTTCTAACTTCTTCAAACTATAAAATATCCTTTGCCATCCCATGAAGCATCAAAACTGCAGCAACAATTATTAATTGTAATTCGACCTTTTCTCATGTGCACATTATTACGCCTTTGTCTTTGATCTGGGTTTTGTTGATTATTTATTGTATTCAGCTACCATATTTATGCATTCATTTATAATTTAGAAAACACATGCAGGGTGTTATGTGCCCTCATAACTCTATTGATGAAATACATATCACATAAAAAAAACCGGTATCTTGTACTGATAATCACCAGTCTTCCATTACGACCAAGAATATTTACTATGATATTAAAACCTGCATTGCAGTTCTAAGTGACATTAGACAATTAATATATCTAGAAAAGTTGCTCCAACAGAAGAAGCTCTGTTAGTCCAAAGGCAATATTTAATAAATGCCTTTAACAATAAAAAAAGGGGAAAAAGTTTGCTTGCATCAAAATGAATAGTATCACATGATTTTCATTGAACTTTCCAAATATTGTAATTAAAATAACTTGGGAAAAGTTCATACTTAAAGTCAAACTTCATCTGTGGGGTTGAAAGCTTTTCCACATGTATAATACATACAGTTATACTAATGTCATCATTGGCTTTGGGTATTTGACTTTAACTGTGTAAGAATAGGGACTTGTCCAGGTATTTTATGCAACTGTGGGATTTTGTGCTACAGATAATAAAGTTTATCTTGCTGTTTTGTCTGACTTGCTCACTTAAATTCCAGACAAATTCTAGTGCCATTTTTCACATGAAACACAATTTTACACCCAGGAGCACGTGGAATTTAAACTGATGGTCTATTTAGGCTTCCACTCAGTGCAATTATGAGATTTGGGATGTAGCTCTTTGTGATGAGCAAAGAAGAGATACTTTGCTACAATTTTCATATATTTAAGCCTTGTTCCAAGTTTGCATAGAATCCTTCTGAACTGAGATCATATCTGAATGAGGCCTCCCTATGCAATGTAAAAGGTATGGAAATTTAATCTCTTCTAAAAGGCTTTTAGAAATTTAGGAATATTTTTAGTTAAAATTTTTCTTTGTGGTGTCTTCTAGTTTCTGTTTCTAGCATATAAATTCCTAAGTGTAACATCATGGAATTTTTACCAAAGGGAATTTTCACCAAAGGGAATTTTCAGAAACTGATTGCAAGATTTTCTTAATAGCTGCTACTGGTTACACAGCTCTGATTCTGCTGAGTTAAGAGAGGATAATATGTTCTGCTAATAATGCATTCCCAACCAGCTCTTTCCACATAGATTGGACCACCAGTCTCATAATCTTGTTATGACAGCGTTAGGCATTAGGAGAGATTTAGTTGGATACATTCTGTGTCATATAGGAATCTATAATATATTCCAAAGATTTCTGAAGTCATATTCTGAAGTCCTTCTTAAAGTTTCTGAAACCAGTTTACTCTTTGCCCTCACTCAAACATATCCATGAAGAGACATTTCATGTCCTCAAGAAAAAATGTTATATTGTACAACTGGGATGACACATTTTTGAACCCGTGAAATTCCTTACTAGATATAAAATATAATTTCAGAATGAAAACTAATAGATGTGGCAAATTAGTATTCCAAATAAAAAAAAAAAATTTAAAAATGGAGGAAAAATACTGCCCTTGCTATAGTTACTCTTTGTGATGAATGGCAAACATACACCCAGTATTTGAGGTAAAATTATTGGTCTACCTCCTAGACCCTTGCTCTCATTAGTTGTTTGTTTGTTTGTTTGGTTGATTTTCTACATTCCTTTCCCATCCTTGAACACTGAATAATCAAATTAATTGACACAGACACAACACCAAAATTCAAAATAGTTAGATTATCTTACGTTCAAAAATGAAAACTTGGTGGGGTTGTGTTTGTGTATATGCCCACATACACTCTTGCATATCTGTATACAATGTATACAATTGCTTTTAAATTTAAGACAATATCTCATAAAAAAGAAACTTTGAAATTTTTATTTTCATTTGAATTTCCTACCTCAATATTACTAAAATGTTAGATCTTTTCTTCATATGAGATAGAACAGTAGGAACAGGGACAACAAATATCAATAATATTGGTGCTACATAAGATATATCAACAAGACTATGTGTATGTGTATATGCATGCATATCTGTCTACACTTCTGCTTATTCAATTCAGTAACAGACAGAATATCTTTAGGGGTAGAACCTGCTTGTTCTTAACCTAGCATGTTAAGAACCTCATTTTTGATCTGGGAGATCCTTGTGATAATGTAATATAACTAGATTCGGTTTTGTTCCACATAAGGTTTGCTTTTACTTTTTCACATTATTCTCCATTATTTTGAGGGTTGGGCAATATCAAGCCATCCTGTGCTGAACAAATGGGACCAAGATAGACACTTCTGCTCTAAAGAGCTAGCTTACAACGTAAATACAGCAACAAAGATCATGTTCTAACAAATAACGCAATGATTCACAAACTTAGCATTTATTTCAGGGGAATGACATTAAAGAAGTCATTTGACTTCACAGAGATGTTCCTGTGTAGTGTCAGATGTAGTGTCCTGATGTGTCAAAGTGGAGAATTCACACTGACCAAAGGCTGCTGGCAAGTTTAGTTGATATTTCTGAATTGAGAACCAGAAACATGGTAGGGATTCTCTAATCCATTTGGGTAAACAAAGTCAGCATTTTATCTTCTGATACATCTGTAAAAGAGAGAGAATGGAAACTGTCTTGTGTTTGCTTTTAATTTCTGCACATTCTAAACATTAGCAACGTCCTGTACATTCTGTGTAACAGGGAAATATCGCAGTAAATGAGATTCTTTCATCAGTAAAAAATATCTATATTTGTCAAACAATTTCTTTGGTTTGTGAAGTATTATGAATAGAAATGCAAATATTTCAAAGTATTTTATTTGTAATGTAGTGTAAATATTTCTGCACACACATACACAATTTTATACCTATATATGATACTGAATGATGGTGAACAAAAAATGCAACATTTTAATTCTGTAAAGAAATATCATACAACCCTCTGACAATGAAGAAGCCAAAAAAATGGCTTTTTCTCAGTGTTTTAGTGACATGCACTCTGCTTTAATCTGGAATGTTGGAGTACTAGACAGATTGAAATTCTCAATATTTAATCATCTAAAATAGTGATTTGTATTTGTTTCAAGACTAAGATTCGATGACAAAATATGTTTATTGGTTAAATCTGGACTCTGGGAGCATTTAGAAAAGGACATCACAAAATTTCCCATGGGTATATTTTGGCAATGAAAACCTGGAGTATCAGAAATGTAAGTTGAATACTAGTAACAGTCATGAATCTTTCTCTATAACTTCCTTATTTTTAAGTGTGATGGTTTTTTAGCAGAGACTCATCACCACAATTAAAGAAAGGAAAAAACCCCAAGAAAACACTACAGTATATTTCTACAGCAGAAGTCAGTTAAAGATGGTACTACACAATTTCTGTCATTCTATTTGTGACAATCATTAACCACATCCAAAACCTGCTGAATGGATATCACCATGCCACTGTTTGTTTTCCTTGTCATACTCCATGTGAGCTTTTGGAAACTTCTGGGAAAGGAAAATTGCACAGCTGAAAATTAAAAGACTCAACTTGCTTGACATAAGCAATAATTATAGAATTGCCTTAGATTGATTAGTTGAGATAAAAGACCTATCAATCTGCAGACATATTTGATTTCAGCATCACCTATCATAAATATTAGCTGATCATTATTGGTTTTAATTTTTATAAAATGAGTGACTCTCATAATAAAAGTTTTTTCTAAGAGTTTGAAAATATGCCTGGTAAAAAATAGTTTATTATATCCTGGATGAATGATAGTATATTACAGATACTAATTTGTTTATTCTCTCCCTTTTTTTGGTGGTGGGGGGCATAAAGAGCTATTATATTTTTGACAGTCACAACAAAAGAAAAAGTGATAATATTTGAAGTGTTATAATTATTCATGACTTAGGAAGATGAAAGCCCTCTTTCTCTCTCCATGTTCGCAGGCCCTCCAAAGCATGAGCCATTAAATGATCAAACATTCCAGTCATAACTAGGGAGCAATTTAATGTGTGCTAAAGTCAATGAGAATCTTTCCACTATTCTTTGCATTAGCTTGTTGGATCATAGAGTTTTTAGGATAGGGATTGGCTTTTCATTAGGTATGAAGCATGCAAAGCAAATATGATCTCAATCTTGATTACTTAATACAGATACAATTATCATAGAAAATAGTAGTGGGTTTTCAATCCAATATGTCAATGTGTGGCCTATGTGAGGAAAAAGAAAAGAAATAGTAATCCTTTAAAATATTTCCCTTTTTTCTTCTTCTTTTCAGTGCTAGATGAAATCCCAGCCTCCTTTACACTAACTTGCCTGTGGCACTGGCTTTAATAGTGCCAAGGTTTTTCCCAAAACAACAGTTTTACAGATCCCACATGATTTTATCTGACACTATAACATCCTTGATTCTTTGCTAATTGATTCCTGTTGGCTATTTTCTAAAAAGGATTTAACTAAAACACAATAAAATCAATGTTAAATACTGAAAGGTAGATGAAATCAGATAAAGTATTTTACAATTCTTCAGAGTTGTAATTAATCCATAGAATTCCTACAGATTGGAGTTTGTTTACTGGCTAGTTCCAAATGTTTACTGTAAGGTATATAATTAGGTTTCTTTTTTTTCACATGTTCATAAGAAGTATAACCTATCAAAAGAACATGCGTTTTGTCTGGAGGTCTAAATATTTTTAGGTCAATTGATTCACATCTATTGCTTACTGTGTGTTATTAGGTTAGTCAGCTACTGACAAATGTAATACAGATTCTAAAAAAGATTATTTTTATATCACTGTTTACAAATCTGAGTTCTCGGCTGGGATTAGAGAGATTAGAAAGCAAAAACCATTAAAAAAAAAAATCATGAAGATGTGTTAGCTTGTGGCAAACCAGCAAATCTGTTATCATCTTCAGTTATTTTGTCTGTGTTTAGAACAGAAAAGTTGCCTATGGCTGAAATTACTCAGTAGAGGCAAGCAGTAGACACACATGGCACATCCATACCATGTACAATGTTCATCATACAAATTGGATTTTGGGTGCTACATGGATCCAGCTGGCCTCCAGCACAGCCTTAGGGCTTATGTCATCTGCACTGACAGACACAAACGCCCAAGGAGCTGCTCTGCCAGAAAGGAACACTCAGTGCCCACTGCTTGAGCCCCTTGCACCTCTGACCTATACTCATGATGTCTGGCGTTGGCATAAAGATACTCCTGCCTGAAGATATCATTAAAATTCCTTGTATTGCCAGGCTCTTGCAAGTTGTGTTCGTGAGGGGCAAAGATTCAAAACATGTTTACAATAAGTGTGTAGTGCTCCTGCAGATAATCAAGTCCAGTCCAATAGGATGCAAAAATGGGAGGTTTTTGTCTTATTCACAGCCCAATGTATAAACTGCTGTAAACTGTTGTTATAACAAAAGTTGCCACTTATAATAGAGAATGTTAGTCTTGTTTAACAGAAAAACAGTAAACTGAAAATTGAGAGGCATTGCTATGGTATGGCAGAACCTCACAGAGTGGCAGGACCTGTAATAATCTCCTGCATAATCAGATCTTGTTAAGCCAGAACACTTAGATATGACATTCCGGATAGACCTTAACAGTTGCTAGTATTGGTCAAATGTATCAGCTGATATCTCAAAACTTGATTCCTCCAAATCAAACTTGCAAGTGAACACACTTTTTTTTTTTCGATTTTCTGTGACCTTATCAAGTCACACCTCACTTCATGTAATCTCAGGGCTTTAACTTGATTGATTTTTCTTATTTATTTATTTATTACTCTTATAGATGCCGAAAATCCCAGCTATGCTGACTTCACTCTGCAGGTTAAATAGGACTAACAAAATAGTCCACTGAGAGCTAAGCCATGTCTTTCTTTGGAGTCCTCTCAAATTATTTGATGATAATAACTATTTCTAACATAGAGTGCCAGTTCAGTATTGCCATATTCACTGTGATCTCCCAAATTACAAAGGTCAACCCATGTGGAGACACAGCAGTAACAGTGTCAATGTTGTTTCACATTTCAAGGAATCCAAGTTTAAGATATTTATTGTACAAGTTATCATCTTTAAACATAGCTATCCAAAAAAAGCAGGAGAAAAGCTTTTTTAAAGTATTGAACCAACAAGTATTCAAAAAGTGCAGGAAAATTACATGCACACTGTTAGCATTTGCCACAATAAAGCACTTCTTTCCCACCTTGCTAGCTTAACTGACTTAGTTGAAGTGAAGAGTCAAACTTCAATTTTTTCTACTTTTGGCCTTGACGAGTGCACTTTTTGAGGTTGGTTACAAAATGTTTTGTGAGTAATGTCAAAAAGTGATAGAAATCCACCACCTTCACCTAGATTTTTTGAGTCCACCGAGTGATCAAGGGCTGCTGAGATACAGTAACTGCATTCAATCACAGCAGATTGTTCTCACTCACCCTACCAGTTCCATGGAATGACTGACAACCAGCTCAGGAAATAATAAGTGCTATAAAGGATAATGATATGATGGGAGAAAGGAAAAGAGAAACCCCAAAATCCCCCCTCTGTTAAAAACAAATTTGTACATGATGGTTGTGATAGTTGCTTACCACTTTTCAGAAAATGATAAGTTTTTACTGTAATCTTTTGCAGCTTAGCTTCTGCCTGCTGCACCCACTTGTTGCTTTCCCTATTAAATACGTGCAGTAAAGGCCTCAGGGTAGACATTGTCTTCTTTACGTGATCATACTAAGCCTATGAAACTGCAATAAACATAATTGTTAATGCAAATAAGACATCGATTATTATTACAGTTTTATTAATAATATGAAGTCAGGAAGGGCAGGCGATGGCCAGTTAAGACTGCTATTAGGGGTGGCATTTTTGTGCAGGTCAACTTTTGTAACAGGATAATACAATGTACAGTTTTTAAATCCCTGTAGAGCACACTGTCTGTGTTGCTGTTTGACAGAAAAATAAGGAGATTTTTTGGATTGTCTAGTCTTAGATATATCCTTCCCCCTGCCTTTCCCAGTTTGTAGCAGACATATCAAAGAATCATGGAATGGTTAGGGTTAGAAGGAACCCTAAAGGTCATCTAGTTCCAACTTCCCTGCTGTGGGCAGGGACACTCCGTTAGACTAAATTGCTCTAAGTCCCATCCAACCTGGCCTTGAACACTTTCAGGGATGGGGCATCCACAGCTTCTCTGGGCAACCTGTTCCAGTGCCTCACCATCCTCACAGTAAAAAATTTCTTCCTTGTATCTAATCTAAACTTACCCTCTTTCAGCTTAAGGTCATTCCCCCTTGTCTTACCACTGCACGCCCTTGTAAAAAAATCCCTCTTCAGCTTTCTTGAACTGGAAGGTACAACCCCTAGGTACTGGAAGGCTGCAATGAAGTCTCTGAGGAGCCTTCTGTTCTCCAGGCTGAACAACCCCAACTTTTTCAGACTGATCCCTCTGATCATCTTCTGAAACCTCCTCTGGACGTGCTCCAGCAGGTCTATGTCCTTATGTTGGAGGCCCCAGACTGAGATGCAGTACTCCAGGTGGGATCTCATGAGAGCAGAGTAGAGGGAGAGAATCACCTACCTTGACCTTCTGGGCACGCTGCTTTTGATGCATACAAGGACATGGTTGGCTTTCTGGGCAGCAAGTGGACATTGACTGGTCACGTTGAGCTTCTCATCTACGAAGACTCCCAAGTCTTTCTCCTCAGGTCTAGACACAATCCATTTTTTTCCGATCCTGTATCCCATTAGGGATTGCCCTGACCCAGGTGCAACACCTTGCACTTGGCCTTGTTGAACTTCATGTGTTTTGCACATGCCCACCTCTCAAGTCTAACCAAGTCCTTCTGAATGCCATCCTTTCCCTCCAGTGTGTCAACCCCATAACACAACTTGGTGCCACTGACAAACTTGCTGAGGGTGCACTCAATCCCACTGTTAAACAGCTAAACCTGGGTACTTGGATAATTTCCCCTCTATTCCCCCCAGGCTACTTTTCATTGCTTCCAGCCTCTGTAGGCATCTTTTTTCTGTTTGAGTTTTTCCAGGAGCTCCTTGTTCATCCACACAGGTCTCATAGTTTTTTTGCCTGATTTCCTCTTTCTTGGAAGCATTATTCCTGAGCTTGGAAGAGGTGATCCCTGAACATTAACCAGGTTTCTTGGGTCCCATTTCCCTCCAGGGTTTTATCCCATGGTACTTCACCAAGCAGATCCCTGAAGAGACCATAGTATGCTCTCCTGAAGTCCAGGGTAGTGAGCTTGCTCTATGCCCTCCTCCCTGACCTCCATTTCATGGTCACTGCAGCCAAGGTCACTGAGCTTCACATTCCCCACTAGCCCTTCCTTGCTGGTGAGAACAAGGTTCAATAAAGCACCTCTCCTCATTGTCTCCTCTATCACTTGGAGAAGGAAGTTACCATCAACACATTCCAGGAACCACTTGATTTCTTACATCCCTCCAACAGATATTGGAGTGGTTGAGGACCAAAGCTTGTGAACATGAGGCTGCTCCTATCTATCTGTGAGGGCCTCACCTGCTCAGTCTTCCTGGTCAGGTGGCCATAGCAGATCCCCACTATAATGTCACCTGTCCCTGCTCTTCCTGTAATCCTGACCCATAAGCTCTCAGTCAGCTCCTCATCCATCCCCAGGCAAAGCCCCATGAACTCCAGCTGGTCTTTGACAGACAGGGTGATGCATCCTCCTTGTCTCCCCTCCCTGTCCTTCCCAAAGAACCTGTATTCTTCCATTCCAACGTCGCAGCCCTAGAAGCCATCCCACAACATTTCCATGATGCTAAAAAGATCTCAGCCCTGCAGGTGTGCACGTCTCTAACTGGCCCTGTTTATTCCCCATGCTGGGTGTGTTTACACAGAGGCATTTAAGTCGGGCCCTGGTGAAACTGACTTACTGCCAGGAGTGCCTGGAATTCCTTTGTGCTGCTATATATAACAAAGAAACTAAGCTAGCTTCACTTTTTTTTAATTAAGTGTGAATTTAACACACCTCTAAGTCAAAGTAAGCAACAGAGCCATAAACTTAATGCAACATACGGTTAAATAAGTGTGCTTAGTTACATTAATTACAAATAGATATATTAGTTTGAAACATATGTACTGTGATGGTGTCCAAAAATGCCAATCAAAGCTAAGATCAGAGTAAAGGTAGGGAAGAACATATTTCTACCAGCGAGTTTATAGTCTAAATGTCACACAAGAACATGAAGGCAGAGAAGGATATGACCTATAAATAAATGAACTTGATGATGACTGACACATTTTATTTATTAATTATGCCTGTTGTAGCTGCTTTTCTCTAGGTAACTCATCCCAAAGAATTATCTTACACACTTACTGAAAATAATTAGCAAAAAAAAAATAAATATCCACAGCAGATGAAAGCTTCTGATAGATCCTCTCTAGGTCAGTGGAATATTTTGCCAATGAGGACTGCGATAGCACTAATGGAAGTCCACCTGAGCCCTACTGATACTACCAGCAGACACACTGATAAATTATAATGGGCACAGCAGCAGCAGCAGCAGCCACTTCAGAAAAATCCTTAAAGTGAATTTCCTTTAATGGCTGGGAAGACAAATGGCTCACATTTTATCATTGGATTCCTCCTCTTTCAGAAAATTGCCAATAAACTTCCTGTTCTCAGCTGAAGATTTGGCAGTGTCTTGGACATAAAAAATTTAACCCATTCAGTAGCTTTAATATGTTTATTTATGGCAGTAATTTGTTCAAATTGTTCCTCTTAAGTCAACCAACCTTATGTCTTTTCATATCTGAAGTTGAGATAATTTGTTTTTGTTAAATGGCTCACAAACTGAAGTGGCATTTCTGAGGAGACCAGACTTCTATAAAATTGTTATTCAGAATCGATTGCCTGTATTGTAGGTACCTAAATTCATGGGGTACTTTCCATCTAGTTTTGGGAGTTTCTTTCTTGTTTTCCCTGACTGACTCCGCATGAACAGCTTGTACCTTACTCTTCTTTAACACAGAGAGAACCCCAGAGAATTATCTGCATGCATACAAACATCACCAAATTTTTGTAACTTAATGAGCTATCTCGCATTGGCTGAGCTTGTGTGCCCCGTTAGCACTCCAATTTTCTTTCACTTAGCAAACAGTTGTGACAGACACAGTTTGAGACATTATTCACCCATCCCAAGTTGTTTGCTCTTGTTCTGCTGCTGAGGACCATGCTTTGCAGTAAGCATGGCAGAACAAATACTCATTTTCTCCTCTAGGTTAGTTTAAATTCCTATTCACTGTTCATTTAATCTAGTCTGTTGCCTTTATACTAAGTGGTTAACGCATATACAAACTTTTCTTCTACTAATTTAATTTCAGAGAATTATGATCTCTGACAGAGGTATGTCACTAAAGCTGGAGTTAGTTTCACTAATGCTTGTCTATAAATGCCTTTAGCTCTTTCAATTACAAAGTAAAATACTTGGAACCTGTGTGAAGGAAATTGCCTCACATTTGGGATGGGCTAACAACCTGCTGATGAATAATTGGCTCAGCCGACAGGAAGAACTTTATAGTGTTTTCACAGCTTGAGGATCTCACACTCAGGTTGGGTAAGTAGCGACTTGAAACATTTCAAAAAATATTTATGCACACCCAGATTTTGGTATGAAGACACTGTCAGAGACATTAATGCTTCCAGAATTGCCTGGTCACTATATAATAGCTCTTTGCTCAAGTATTCAGTGAGAGAAGTTATGAGACTTGGATTCAATGCCCTCATCAGTCTGGGACTTTCAGAAATATATTCTCAATAGACTGCAGTACAATAGATGATAGTTTAGGTAGAAAGCACTCTCCACATTCCAGCTGGAACTGTACTTTGGGCAGTAAAAGGAACAGGATTATTTTGGCCAGGAAAAGCATCAACGATATAATCCAGTGACAAAGGCATTTAGAAATAGGTATCACTACCTACTACTGAGACTGCCTTTTATGTAATTAATTTGCAAAGAGGAAAATAATTCCAGCACGTCGTATGTTCTAATTGTGTCTCATTGCAGTCCAAAAGTTGAGGTTTTATTCTAACAGTTTCTAAGAATGATTTTTTGCAGAAAACTTACTTGCTGTTTGAAGTTTGCAACTATAGTGTTCTTTTGAAATCCACAGATCTGTGAGCAATGTCTTACAGACCATCAGTTGTCAAAGGAGTTACCTGCAGATCTATTATGTTTGGTTTTGAACATCCAGAACCTTAACATTATGGCTGTAGAGAAAACCTCAGTTATTGAAGTGAGCTCAGTTGTGAATGAATGTGAGATGTGACATATGCCTTAGGTATTTAGAGACTGTATTTCATTTGTCTTTACTTTCATTTAATGATATTTCTGCTGTTCTTCCTGTGCTATTCAAGTGCAGTTAAAGATGCACATATATACTGGTAAACTGGTATCTTATATGTTGTTAGGCATATGCTTTTCTGTAATCCTTAAATTATGCTATAAATAATTCTTTCTAATATTAGCAATTTATCAATCTGCATAGCTCTTTAAAACTAAAAAGGTTGCACTCAGCTTGTAAGGTCTTACTCTAAGGTACTTTGTGTCTGTTTCTAATCTAAAAAAGAATGGAAGCAGGAGTGGATAACTAGCCTCGGGTTAGCTCAATCTTTCATAGCAATGAAAGTTACAGACTACATTTGACAAGTCCAGCTAAAGATTTCCATGGGTATGTAGGGCAAACTGCACTTTCAGTGTTTATTTGAATGGTACATGAAATTGTCCCAAAAGTACTAAACTGAATTAAACTCTGACCACATAAACCCTTAAAAATGGGATGATTTTATAGCACAGGGAATAATTGGGCATACTGTTGAATGTTTTTGTCTGTTTGCCTGAGGTAGGAGCTTTTCTGAAGCTATTAATCATATTAACTGCCATAGCCCTCAAGCAGCCTGATTGCACTGTACCTGTATAATGCCTAATACAGAAGATATGAGGGTCCATCCTGCACAGATACAGACCTAAATGACAACAGGGATGTGGATTGTGAGTGTGCAGAGGGATTGTCTTGGCTCACAATAGCTATAAATATCACCTCAGGCCTTGTGCTGTGTTGATTAGATGCTGCGGTTTCTGGGAAAACTGCATGGGTACAGGAAGGTTTCCACTGTCCAGAATACATTGCAGAGAAATTCGCTGTATATCCTTTTAGCATGTAACCAAACATGCAAAATGAAAATAACTACTAAATTAATCTCACAATTAACTTATTTTTGCCTGAGTGATATTTTGAAGATTAAAGATGCTACACTATAGAAATATTGGTATCATCAGATATTGATCAGAAGTTTGACTCCTTAATTAGGTCTAATTCAGATAAAAGCTAGAACCTTGTTTTGAACGATCACCAGTGGAAAGAGAGGGCATGTAAAAACAGGAATCAGTTTTCAGTTCAGACAAGCACATTGATAACTGAAGGAGGGTCTTCATGAAACAAGTATTAGCCTTTTGCATTATTATTCTCTTTTTCTTCTGGAAAAAAAAATCAGCAATGGTTAAGCATATAAGATATTAGTAAGGATCTCAATGAAAACATTAAATAAACCCAGGAAAAGTTTGCAAATGCTATCTTTCAACAGCGAAAAATATCAATAACAACCAAACTGTTTTCTATAGATGTTAGGAAACATCTCTTGTTAACTGATCTCTATATAGAATATCTGTATTAAAACTGAGAACACAGGTCACACTCTAAGATGAGAGAATGCATTCTTGTAAATCAAGAAAAAAAAAAGGATTGAAATTATGATTAGTAACTGGCAACATGAGTTCTCAGCTCGCATAGAGGGCAAGATCAAATGTGCTCCTTGTAAAAATAAAAATGAGAGTTCAGAGTAAAATACTGTATTAATATGACTCCAGTGACAATTCCATACCCTATTCCAGAGTTTACACTTTTAAACGGACATTGATAAATGTTGAAGATTGAGAAAAACCTTACAATGATGAATCATAGTCTGGAAAGCCTGCCTTGTAGTAAGAGGCTAACGAAACAGTACCTAATTATCTCAACAATAAGAAGGTTAGAAGGTTGACTGATCATGATCTGTAAAGTATGTAAGTTGAAAAAAGAAGTTAATTCTAAAAGGTTCTTTAATTTAATAGAAAAAGCCAAAAGGAAGTTCAATTTTGTAAGGCTACAAGCCAGGAATGTGATTTTGACAGTAAGAGTAATTATATACTGGTAAAATTTACTCACATATTGTAGAATCTGCACAATGAGAAATATTGTATACTCATACGCTTTAGTTCAACAGTAACTAAATGGCTTCATGAAAAAAAAGCAATAAAAAGAAAAAAAACCAGCCAAACACCAAACTGATGAAGCACTTAGGCTAAATTATATGAAATATCTCAGTGGATAATTCTAATGGTATATCCTAGTCTTGACTTTACACAAGTAGGACCAGTGCCCAGCAACTGTTTGCATTTCTCCAGGACTGAAATATCGGCTCTGTTAAAGTCAATGTCTATAACTGCCTCACGCAGTTTAAAGTTGTATCTCAGAAGTTGTTTAAGTACAAATTCCTATATTTTGTTCTCTAAAAAAACCTTAAATGGGTGAAGTGATTTTTCTGTGCTACTATCTACATATGTAATACCTAGAATATTCTTGGGTTTGGACCTTTTTCAGAAGGAGAAAACAACCCTAAATGTTTTAGTAAAAAACTCTAAGGAGAATGTAATTAGAATGTAACTAAAAAGGCATGTATAGTGACAAACATCCTATCTTTGGGAAGCTCTAGTGAGTATTAGTTCTCACAGTGCAGGTGGGACTCTACAGTGCATTTTTGATTTATCTAGCATGTAGCAGAGCCAGTAGTGCAGTAAACACTTCATTTTACTATAAATGAAAGATTTTGAATTTCAAAATATACACGTGATTTTTCTGGGCTGTAATTTTGTTGCTTTGTGTAATTTTCTCTGAAAATAGTTATCGATCAAGTTTTTCTTTTATTGGCAAACCATAAGAAGATAAGTCATATAGGAAACAAATTTCTTTCTTGAAATTTAATAAACATCATTTAGGGGCTACTCAATTAGGAAACATTTACTATTTTCCCCAAATCTTAATTTTCTGCATGTTCATGGTGGACCTGGTGGACTCATTCTATTTTCTTTTAATTTGTTTTATGTCCAGCATTACTTTCTTCTGCACTTCTCATTTACTTGGGGTCTTCCAAAGGACTATGTGTGCTATATGTTATCACCCCTGTATGCCAGAAGCGAACTCATCCAGTGACCTGAGTCTGAGATTCATTCTGGGTTTTGGTCCACTGAAGATGAGCCTTTTGCACCATGAAGGTCATGAAACATACCATTCCAACTGCATAAAGTGTATTAGGACTATACTGGCTCATCTTTGCATAAAAGGGAATTTAAGTACATTGGCATTATGAATATTAGAATAAGAAGACCAAGTAGAAAACAGGGAGGGCTAAGGAGTCAATTTCTGTTTAAGCAATTGTAGAAAGTCCTTCTTATCCTACTCCAAGTTTGCATTTTCACATAAAGAATCACACAGAATCAGCAAGGTTGAAAGAGGCTTTCAAGATTATCCAGTCCAGCTGTCAATGTAGCACCATCATAATCACCCCTAAACCATATCCCCCAAGTGCCACATCCGGACACCTCTTGAACATTTCCAGGGGCAGTGACTCCATCACCTCCCTGGGCAGCTTTTTGCAATGCCTAACCACTCTTTTAGTGAAAAGGGCTTTTTTCTAACATCTAATCTGAACCTCCCCTGGTGAAATTTAAGGCCATTTCCTCTCATCCTTTCACTTAGGACATGGCAGAAGAGACCGACCCTCACCTCAAAACAGCCTTCCCTTGGGTAGTTGGACAGAGTGATAAGGTCTCCCCTGACCATCTTTTTCTCCAGAGTAAACATTACCAGCTCCCTCAGCCTCTCCTCATAGAATGTGTTTTCTAGACCCTTCACTAGCTTTGTTGCCCTCCTTGGGACATGCTCCAGCACCTCAATGTCCTTTTTGAAGAGAGGATTCAAGGTGTGGTCTCACCAGTGCCCAGTATAGGGGGACAATCATTTTCTTGGTCCTGCTGGCTACACTGTACTTGATACAGGCCAAGATTCCATCTGCCTTCTTGGCTACCTGGGCACACTGCTGGCTCATATCCAGCCAGGCGTCACTCAGCATGCCCAAGTCTCTTTCTGTTAAGCAACTCTTCACACACTGTTCCCCAAGGCTGTATAGTTCCATGGTGTTATTGTATCCAAGGGCACAACTCAGTACTTTGCCTTACTGAACCTCATAAAATTGGCCTCAGCCCATCAATCCAGCCTGTCTAGATCCATCTGTAGAGCCTTCCCACCCTTCAGCAGATCAACAGTCCTACCCAACTTGGCGTCATCTGCAAACTTAATGAGGGTGTACTCAATCCCCTCATCCAAATCATTGATAAAGATATTCCCTGGGGAATCCACTAGTGACCAGCTGCCAGCTGGATTTGGTTTCATTTAGTTCATCTTCAATATGAATTGTTTGGAATGAATAACAAAGCAGACAAACAAAATTGAGAGGCCCCTCCCCTCCCCTCCCCTCCCCTCCCTTCTCCCTCTTCTCTTCCCCTCCCTTGCCTTCTCCCTCTTCTCTTCCCCTCCTCCTTCTCCTTTCCCTTCCCATTACACTTTCTTGCTATTAACTCAAGCCTTAGTATGCAACCTGCTTTATCTGATTTAGAAATTAACTCATGGAAATTTTACGTTGATTGGACATGGGAGACCAAATTATGCCTCAGTTTGACTGACACAGAAAAAAGTGGCATTGCATGGAACTCAGCAGAGTTTGACCTGTCTTCAGTCAGACTGTCATGTACTGTCATTTCTTTAGATTTCACTGTTTACAAGTGTTGTGGTTTAATCCCATTTGGCAACTAAGCCCCTTGCAGCTTCTCGCTCACTCCCCGATCAGGATGGCGGGGGGGGGGGGGGAAAGAAGGATGAAAATGAGAAATCTCATGGGTTGAGATAAAAACTGTTTAATAGGTAAAGCAAAAGCTTTGCATGCAAGCAAAGCAAAACAAGGAATTCACTTGCCACTTCCTATGCAGTAGGTGTTCAGCTAGAAAAGCCGGGCTCCATGACTTTGGAAGACAAACAGCATCACTCTGAATGTCTGTCCCTTCCTTCTTCTTCCCTCAGCATTATATGCTGAGCATGAGATATCCCTTTGGTCAGTTGGGATCAAGTTGTCCTGGCTGCGTCCTCTCCCAGCTCCTTGTGCACTCCCAGCCTCCTCATTGGTGGGGTGGGGTGAGGAGCAGAAAAGGCCTTGATGCTGTGTAAGCACTGCTCAGCAACAACTAAAACACCCTGTTATCAACACTGTTTCCAGCACAAATCCAAAGCACAGCCCCATTCTAGCTACCATGAATAAAATTAACTCTATCCCAGCCAAAACCAGAAAACAAATGAAGTTGGGTTAATACTAGAATACAATTAGACCTTGTAAGAAGTGGCACTCTTCTTTCTGAATGAGTGCTCCTGGACTTCTGCTTGGTGTTATAAATATGCAGTGGATTGATACAGATATGCCACAGATTCCAACTGTACATTTAGTTTTCTGAAAGTTGTAAGAGAAGGAAAGTACATTCTACTGTTCTGATCAAATGCCTTTGACTTAAATCCTTTGATCACATACTTGTGTGGAGTCTATGGAAAGTTTATTGCTGTGTTTGAGAATATTTAAGTCATATTTGCAAACATTAATTGCAAACATTAGAGATGATCCTTCGGTAGCCTGTAACAAATTGCCTCCTGATAGTACAACACAGGTGGAAGATCATTACTCAGATCAACTAGTGTATACTTTAATATCCTCCAAATTTATGTTATAAAATGCATGACATACTCATCAAAATAAAGACTGTCCTGCAAAATTTGGGACAGATGGCAGTGCAAGATGACATCTTTTCTAAATGTGTCAAAATATTCATTCAGTCAAGCAATATGATTGGTTGCACATTGTGAGTGCGTTATTAAAATAACAAAAGCAGTAAAATTCACTTGCATGAACACCTGCTGCTACAGTCACTTAAAATAAGTAAGCCAAAACATATAATTAAGTAATATAAATATAATTACTTTACTGACAACTAAGTTAACAGTGTAATGCAGCTATTGCAATGTTTAAAACGTTTTCAGTCAGTGAATTACACCTGTATTTAGATTTACCACATTTAAAACTAAAACATGACCTCCTAAGTGACACTGAATGAAGTATCCTTCATACCATATAACAAAACACTATGTAAGAACAAACAACAGGCCTACTGTTGTCTGCTAGATTATATCTTTAAATCTGATAGTATATATTCCTTTACCGCTTGAAACTGGAGTGGATAGAAGTGATTGATAAGCCCAATATCACAGGCAGAATTCAGATTTGAGAAAACAAAGCACTATCTTCTGAGGATCTGACGTGGGGGCAGAAACAAACATCTAGAAAAGAAGAGCTGAAGATTTTTTTTAAAACTTTTTTATTTTTTCCAGCATTTGAAAATCTCGAAGACTCAGCTTATGAAATCTAGTACAATTCTTGTGGTTGGAGGTCTCCTCAAGGTATGAATATGATTTTTCTTTCAAATTATGGAAAGATCTTCAAGATCCCCTTATTTTGTTCTCTGCTTTGTTCTCAGAGAATTCAGCCAATTCCCACCTATTCTCAGTGCAGGGTCTCACACCCTGGACAATGTTAAGTGCTGTTATTAAACTGATCAAGGGAACATGCTGTGGAGTGAAATTCAGCATATCTGTTGGAGGCCTGAGCACATATTTGCTACACTGCTCTCAGTCTGAAACTATACACAGGAAGTAAACCAGAGACCCTGTGTTGTAGTACTTAGCAATAACCACAGGGCCCCCTCTTCAGTCCTCATACTTGACCATCAGTTAGCTTAGTGGTTAGCTAATTAAAATACAGACATCGAATAATTGGTCTGCTTACAAAAAAAAAAAAAAAGAAAAAAAGAAAAAAGAAAATCTCTTTAGAGATTGGGCAATGGGCAAAATGTCTACTTTGCTGGTTTTGTATGGGAGGAAGTGGTACAGGAACAAAATGCTTCATTCCTTGGAGTGCAACTATACCGTCAGCTCCATGAAAACACAAATATGCGAATATGCTAACAACAGGCTGGTACTGTAGAAACTGCAGCTGCAAAGGGTTAACAAAGACTGCACTCGCTGTACATGATCATGGAGCAGAGAGATCGACAGCCTGAATTGTGTGATCCCCCCGGGCGCACACACACAGGTCCACCTTCACCCCTTCGTGTGCGCAGCGCCCACCTGTGCAGCCCCCCGGTCCCCAGCCCGGCTCCGCCAACGCCGCTTGGCGCGGGGATGCGACGCTCCTTCGCAGGGGGCTGTGGATGGAGATGCGGTTTCTGTAGCGATGGGGCCGGCTGCGGGGAGCCATTGGCTGCCGGCTTTGTGAATTTCATTCAGTTTGGTCCAATAGCGGGAGGAGAGCGCCTGGTACAGCCTGGACCTCTCCCCCCCTCCCCTCTCTCCTCTCTTCCCCCCCCCCCCCCCATCTCCCTCTCCCAGCTCGCCTTGCCTTGCAGATCAGTCTCTCCGCGGCTCGGTCTCTCTGCATAGGCAATCACAGCTCCTACTCGCAGACTCAACTCTCCCTCTCGCACTGATTGCAATGAATTTTCTGCCTGAATGTAGGTCGCTTACAACCGAGAACACGAGTTTCCTTCAAACCCAGTGTTGTTGTCTTTCTTGTTGTTATTTTTAATTTTTCCCCCCTTTCGTGGTCGTTGCATTCCTTTGGAGAAGCCAATCGCGTTGGATTCCAAAAAGGAGAGCAGGAACCGTGTGTGAATAATCCTGGCTGCATGATAGCCCGAGAGGATTTCCTGAAAGATTCTGGCTGTGTAAAAAAGACCCCTATGCTTCTGCAGCTATCCCAGTGTTAAGGTAGGAGTACCGGATTTGCAGTTTGAGTGTTCATTTTAATTTTTTTTTCTGTTGCTTTTTCTGCCCCCCGGGTTTTTTTTTTCGGGGAGGGTGGGAGAAAGAGGGAGAGGTGTTGCAGTTGGTACTCTGGCAAAGGGCGAGCAGTTTGCTGCAGTCGTCTGTGCTTTTACTTTCCCATCATGATAAAGCGATACTTTCTTTCTGACATTTCCACCATCATACGCGATCTCTTTGTCACATATCGATATTTATGCAAATTTATTTCTTTTTTACCCGCTTCGGTCTCGTCCCCTATATCCCCTTTGCACCATAATTTGTTTGGAGGCATTTTGCTGCAATCAGCTATTTGGAAAGGCTCTGGGGTTCTGTGTGAGATGTTTACAAAGTAGCACTGCCTTACAGACAAATAAACAGAAGAGTGTAGAGGAGAGGAGGAAAAAATATCTGCAGTATAGGCAGAGAGAGAAAGAGCAAAGCCACAGTTTCCTGCAAGCGCGGAGAGGGGCAGGAGCGCTACCTCATGCTCTGTGTGCGCCTGTGGTTTTCAGGGAAACACAAAACCAACACGTAGGTTTTTGGTTAACCACTTTCTTCAACACCATCACAAGCACGAAAAAGCAAAAGGACGGGGACGGGCGGGGTGTGTGTGTGGGGGGAGAACAAGGGAGGCGGCTGCTCAGAGAAAATCTTTGCTCTTCTTGGATTAAGCGGTTCACTCGCTTTCGCTATTCCGTGTTGGGTTTTCCTTCTTCCTTTTTTTTTTTTTTTTTTTTAAATTTCCTTTTCCCCTTCTCCTTTCTTCTTTTTCATTCTTTCTTTCTTTGCTTTCCGGGCACGGGTAAAATGCCCGCTTTTGTGATGGGCATGGGCTTCCGCACGTGATGAGCGCGGACTGGCACTGGGGAGAGCCAGCGTGCGCGGAGCGGTGGCGGGGGGCGGGGGAAAAAGAAAAGAAGGAAAAAAAAAAAAAAAAGACAAGCACCACCGCCACCCGCCCCCACTCCCCCACTCCATCCCCAGCTCGGCAATAAATCGGCTTCTCTGCAAAGCTGGGGCTGGGGCGGGCGGTGTGAGGAACCTCCGCGGCCGCTGCGCTTTGCCCTTTCCCAGGGTAAAGGCCGATGGCAGCCCCGCACCGCCCCGGGGAGCGGGGGCGGCCCCACCGCGGCTGCCGTTCCGTCCGCCCGCCCCCGCACACATCCCCGCGGATGCAGCCGCTGCGGGCGGGTGCGGGACGAGGGCAGCGGGAGCGGTGCGGGGCAGGTGTCCCGCCGTCGTGCCTGAAGCAGGGCTAAGAATAGATGGCGGCGCGGCCGGGAAACTTGGCCGGTTCGGGCGCCCGGCGTGGGGGGAGCGAAGTTTGCGGGGGCCGCGGCGGCGGCAGGGGCGGGGCGCGGCCGCCAGGTGGCGGTGCGGGCCCTTCCAGCCGCTCCCGCCGCCTCCCGCCGCCTCCCGCGCCGCAGCGCCGCGCGCCCGCCGCGGGGCCGTCCCGCACCCGCCGCGGGAGAGCGATGCTCCAGAGGGGAGCTTGGCGGGGAGTTGTCGGGATTGGGGCGGCGGGGAGAGCGAGGAGGTGGGAAAACTTGCGGGAGTGGAGGCGGAGAATCGGCCAGCGACAGAGCCCGTTGCGGAGGAGGCTCGGTCAGCCGGGAGGGACGGCGGCACCTGAGCTGCGGTACAGGGTGCCTGTGTCCAGCTGTCCACAGGCTTTGTGCAGGTACTACCTGTCGTAGGGATGGCTGAAACGCACAGATATGTTTAGTTGTTTTCTATCTAAAACCAAAACAGCACCAAAAAACCCCCCCAAACCCCTCCCCCCAAAAACCCCCAAAAGACCTCTTGAGCCATGTTTGGTAAGTGTCGAAGGCAAACAACACTAATATTCTAGTCTGATTTTTGGTTTTAAATTGTTAATGTTGAGGGCATACATCCATGTGTTGAGAAGTAGGTGATTAGAAAACAATTCTTAATTGGAGGAATTTGCAAGCAGTTAGACCAAAATGGAAATCACTGATCTTTTTCTCCTCTAAAATCAGAAGTGCAGCTGCTAATATAGACATCTCATAAATGAAAAGGCAGTAGTCCATATTTTTTGGGACAAAAATTAGATTTATTAATTATTAACTGTATAAATCCTCTGTTAGCACTAAAGAAATAAACTGTTACCCTAAGAAGTAATTATTTCCACTCGTTTTAATTCCTAGGTTAAAGCATGGCTTTGCTTTTTAAAAGTGAACTGATTTCATGTGTCAAACGAACCCTGCATGTTATTTTCATTTGACTTAAAAATATACATTTTGTATTCTGTCAATATCTTTGTAGGGTTTTATGTAGGTAGCCCCTGTATAGATGTGCATTAAGGTACCTCTTACTGAGTAGAGAGTTGCATGCATTGTCTTATGAATCATATTCCAATGAATCATTAGTCTGAGAACATAAAAATGTCATAGTTTTTCATTACTCAAAACAGTAGTGTTTATAGTCGTATGTAATTTTCTCAGAATAATAGAAAAAGAAATTTGATTTTGACCTCATTTATAAAATCTTGAAAGTATTATTCCTTTGTGTACAAATATATAGCTGTAATTGCTTTCTCTCGCTTCTATATTGATATGCCTGTGTATCATATAGATCCAGTTGTTGGTGGTGTGTTGTGTGGAAGTGCAACCTATTAAGTTGTACCAGATACTAAAACTGAAATTCAGTTTGACATCCAAAACATCTTGGTCCTCAAGAGGACCGAGCTAATTCAAAGCTAATTTGAATCCTTTTTTTCCCTTTTTTTTAAATTGAATTTACTGGCCCTTACTTTTGGTCTGTACTGGAATACATTTATATAGGTAAGAAAATACATTTTCTTTCTTCTGCATTTCTGGAGGGAATGATCACTTGCCCCCTATTATTTTAAAATGCAGTGCATACATATGCACGCATGTAGGCTGTAAACTCAAAAATTCCCAATTTTTTTTCTTGATCAGCAAAGCACAGTGATCAGTGTCATTTCTTTTAAAGGCATCACAAATGCAAGCAAACAAAACCAAGCCTCATAGCACGAATGAAATAGTCCAACTGGATTAAATTAGGACAAGTGATAAAACTGGTAAGTTTATTGGAGATTTCGTGCTTTCCTATATATTTTGTATTCTTACAAATGCTGTATCTTTTTAGCTGATCCTATGTTCTTGGGCAGATCATTCACCTGAAAATTTTTACCTTTGATAAAAATGTCAATCTGAATAGTATCCTTCAGCTGAAGGCCTGTCATGTAGAGATGAAAGCAAGAGGCAGAAAGAAAAACTGTTTAACTGAAGCTTTGTATTAAAGGTATCATATAGAAAAAAGAATTTGTGTGGGGTTTTTTTTTTTGTAACAAAAGAGTGATTCAAGCAACGTTTACTGACTGCTACATAGAGGTTTGCACATTTGTTTTTGACAGGTTCTCAATACAGCCTCCTCTTGGCCTTTCAAACACGCATGCTGCTGTTTGATGGCTGAATCACATAGTGTAAAGAACAGCTCCACCTGGGTAGGGCAGGAATAAGCATCATGCTCTAACCAGCATATAATTTAGTCATTCTGTCGCTTGAAGACTTGTCATTTGGATTCAAGATCTCTTCTGCATGAGTAAATTGGTTAGTTGTGTGCACTAGATTAAAGAAATTCTTTAAAGAAATAAAAAAATCTAATAAAACATAAACACAAGCTGCACAAATCAGTGTAAGTATCTCATGTCCAGCTGCAACTATCCTCTGTCACAGTTCAACTCAGGTGCTCTCAAGCAATGTTTGTAAAGCATTTATGCTGTGAGCCATTTCGATCCTCACACCTGACAGGGTTATGTACTCAACTCTGTCACCTTTTAATAGTTCTCCACTTCTCATTGTGTTGTTTTAGTAGTCCCCAGATTGGATTTGAAAGAAAAATAAAAAAGCAACAATAAAAAAACCCCAAACACAAAAGAGAAAAACCACCTTGCTGTCTTGTGGAGGAAAAACAAGTTTTATTTACAATACTTTTGGAAAATTTTTAGCAATGAAATAGGGCAAAATGGTAATAAACTTTTCTCAACTTCAAAATGGATGAAAGGGAAGAGAAGAGAAAATTGAAAGATAGGATTTATAGACAGTTTGCAGTGGTTGAATTTAAAAGGTAGGAAATTATTCTGGAGGTGCTACTGGCAAACTCATCCCTCTTTAACCCATGTAAACTAATGGGGATGAATTTTGACATAAGCTGTATATGAGAAAAAGTTACTTTACGCATAGCTCGCAAGAGGGTCTGACGAGAAGCAGCCCTTGTAGAACACTGGCTTATCCTGTGAGATCTGCAGTGGGGCTTTACCAGTGTCATGGTTAATTCAAACCGAATGCATTACCACATGCTGGAACGATCCCTAGCTAGGAATGCTCAGATTTGTACTGTAATAATCTAAAAATAAATTGTAGTCACTGATGTCACAATGTATGATTCTTTCTTTCGTCTGTCTTCTGTGCTGAGCCCACACACTACTCAGTGTCAAAGGACATATTTCACAAAGTGTATGCCACTGACTAGCTTCAGTAGAGGGTTGGTTAGGATTTTCCACGCTTGTCCGTCTTCTGTTATTTATGTACTAACTGAGATTTGCAACTTGATGGGGAGGCTGAACTTTTCGAGAGAGGTAAGCTTTGAAAATGAATGGCGCTCTTACTAATTCTGCAGTGACTTATGATTTCATATATAAGATGAATATAAATACAAATTTGTATTTACTTGTGTATGAATTTGTTTTTAAATAAAAGTATTTTTGAGATGTATTTACGCAGATCATTAAGATTAAGCCACTTCACTGTTATATCATAATAGATGACAGATGAAATAGCAGTGGCATGTTTTGATGTTAGCAAACTTCCATCTAGCAGTATTTTTCAAATTTGCATCTGTTGAACACAGTAGACGAAAACAGATAGCCTACTGCTTCTCGGTGCAGATGAGTTCAGAGGTAAACCTTTCCTTTGTCCTCCAAGTGGAGGTAGTCATTGCCAATTAGAAGAGGTCTAGGACAGCCAGAAATGGAAGAGGACAATCATGAATAGGATTTCTGTCCCAAATTGTTAATTGAAGTGGTCTGATGGCTTGATTATTTTGAAAATGTCTGTTGCTGTAGTGTCCTGATGGGCTACAGGCCCAGTGCAGATCTAGAAGGAACAGATTTTCAAGGTCTGTGTGTTGCTGTCAAGTTAATAGTCTTACCAGAACTGACCAACCATCTTGGTCAGTGCCATCATGTGGTGATTTTGTGATATTGTTGCCAGATGTATCTGGGTTAGTGATCAAGCTTCTTGATGTTTTAATATCCGTTTGGACCCTTAGTGAAAGGATACTCAGTTTAATGTCCACAAGTCTTTCCAAACACACTTTTTAGAGAAATACTATAGAGAGGACTCAAATAAATTAGTTATATTTTCTGTAATAGTGTGTCTTTTACACTTTTGAACTCTGGAGGAAAGTAAGACTTGAATAACTCTTCTGTTTGGTGAGTTTTTTTGCTTCAAAACAGATTTTGCAATAATCACCTCCAAATATCTATTTGTTCTATTCCAATAAACAAATACTTCATTATATGTCACACTTTTGACTTCTGATATATAAAAGCCCTACTTCATATCTATCCAAATGTATTAAAACAGGGACAAAGCTGATAGCCTCTTTTGAAATAGAGAATTTGGAATGGAATCAGATTCTTAGTGTTTATTTCTATACCTTCATTTTGTACTGACTTTTGTAGTACTGATTTTAGACATAATTTTTAAGTTTTGTATAAATCTTACGCTTGAAAGTAGATATGCTGGCCAGTTTTTCTTCTGTCAAATAAAAGATTTTTGCAAACACTGCACAGAACTCTGCAATTAAAAAGAGCAGAGAATTACTCAAAATTTATCCATAGTTTAATTACCAAGACACACATCTGAAAATTCTTTCTCTGAAAAGAAATAGCTTTTTTTATTCTCTCTTTTTCTTTATTTGCTTACTTTACTCCAACAATCTATATCCCTTGTCCATGAAATACATTTTTTGAGCACTTGGTCCTATATGGAACCAATTCCTTGGAAATTATATAAGAAATATTATGCTTTGAGATATGATTCTTTGTTTTATGATCTACTGTAAATGTTTTCCAGATCTATCTTCTCAAATAAACAAAATTAGTATATTATTCATATAGGACACTATATAAACCATATGTTGTCTAATGTACAATACATTTTTACTCATTTTCTTATTGGATGTAGCATAAACCATTAATACTTGGGTAACAGGACCGAGGTAAACAGACCATTGACGGACTATTGTTGTGTGATCAATGGATTCAATGCAAAGATTCCTGTTCATTTCAAAAGGCTTTTGGTCAGATCCTATGAGTAAGTAGTATTTGGATAAAATCGTATGGAGTATTTGCATAGAGCTGGCAATGTCATACACAGGGCTTAAAAGTCTCCTCCCAACTTCCCATTAAGTTCTGCTAATGAGATTGCCTTCAAACCTGTATTTCATGGGATGTCTTAAGCAAAGAGTGAAGAAAGACTACAGCAACAACTACAGGAAGCAACTGGGGAGTTATTGCTGTATGAAATGTACCCTTCACCCAAACTTCAGTGCAGATGGTTCAACGAAGCACTTCAGGACAACATTCATTAGTCATAGTGTTCCTTCCCAGTCAGGTACATAGTCACTGATTTGTTTGCTGTAGTCTCCCAAGCCGAATGTATCTCTATCACTGATGTAATTACTATTATGTCTGCCTACTGCATTTTATATCATATGCATGAAAGTAAAGGTAAGTACTCAGTACACAATGGTGTGAGGGTAAGTAGAACTTTCTGCAAATTTTGCACAGCTGGACAGATGAGCTGTGGTGCCTGAGGCTGTGAATTTGTATTAACACAGCCAGCAGTAGGTCTGCTGCTTGAATTAGAAATGTTCGGTGTGTGTAGTTTCCAAATGTGCAGGTGGTGAATTTGGGGACAGATGATGTAGATCCAGTAGTTTTGACAGATTAAATAATAGCAGTTGGCATAACTGGAAATTAATCATGGAGCTAGAGGAGATCTCCTTAGGGAAGAGCTAGCATATTAATTTCATGCTCATTGTCATAGTGTTTTGCTTTGGTTCAGTTGCACAAGTTATAGTGCAGGATAGGTGGACTTACTGCTTTGATCTAAATAATTTAACAGTTGTTAAGAAAATACATTACCTTGTTTAAACTTACATTTGTTATGTCTTTTTCTCAAGACCTTGTGGGTAAAACTGTGTTTGAGTTAGAGTTTTTAAAGATAAATGCTTCATGTTTATTTTGATTTGATATCATCTTTACATGTAGATGTTACAGATACAGTGCCTTAGTAATATGATGATGCAGGCCAGCTGGGACTTTTATTAAAGAAAAAAAAAAACAAACTAGAAGAACCAGTAAGATTTTTATACTGTTGGATATGAAAGGGATGCTGCATTGATTTATCTGCCCTGATCTGGTACAGAGGTGCGACATTACTGAAATTCAGGGGGTTAATGGTGCACTTAGCATGTGCCATTACTCTTACACAGAGTTGTTATAGTCATGGAGAGGCACACAAGAACAAGGAAAAGTAGTTCTTCACTAGCAGAGCTGGTCCATCCTCTTTTGTGCTATTGTGTAGCAAATGTATATTAACCTGCTAATATTCAATTAACCTTGTATTTTCCTTTCCCTGTTGGCTTTGGAAATATGATATTCAAGTTAATTGTCCTCCTGCCCAAATCTGTTTTGTCTATAAAAGTTTTAGCTTGAGAAAACTGATATTAAAGCAAGTAGTTAGGATCTTTAATTTTCTCTATTTCTTCTTTTTGCACAAAAGGTGGTTTCTTGTTTGCTTGTCTGTTTTTTCTTTTTCTGTAACTTTGCAATTTGTGTAAGCATCCCAGAGCCTATGAAATGTTTTCCATTCATGCCTTAATAAAGGTGTAATACTGGTCAATATGGTGACCATGTCTTCAATAGCTGAAGTAAAACCAGCATTATCTTGTGGGCAATTTGCATTAGCAGTTCTGTTATGCTGAATTTCAGTATCTTTTTGTGAAGGTTTTCTTATTCTGGCAATTCAAATTATATTAGCAATGTAGAAGTTACATTAGTAATGCTGTAGAAAGGACAGGAGATGAGAACAGTTGTAATAGTGGCAGTGTGTTGAATTCTCTTAGCTATTAGCTAGGTAAGATTGGAAAGCTAAATAAGTCTTCCATTTTGTATATGAGTTAATGATCACTGCATAATAACACTTCATAGAAGTATCCTTCTCTAGTAGATTTCAGTTTTTGTTTGGCCCTGAAGGGTGACCATTTGGTTAGGCTTGATAGTTCACTGCTTTCTGAAACCAGTTAGAGCTGTTTTATTTAAGAGGACCCAAAATGTGTAAAGTCGGAGAAGATACTGCATGGAGCCTGAGACATCAATAAGGATGATGGAGAGATGGTCCAGTCTCATTTTGGAAAAGAAAATTAATGAGTTTCTTAACAGTAGTGATAGCATTTGTAAGACAACTTCTGCCTCTGAAGACCTGAAAGCTAAGCACTAAGCATATTTATGTCTAAGATGAGGAGACTGCATATTCTAGTTCTTACCTTTTGCTCTGTGCAAGATGAGGATGCTTCCTAAATGACGCAACCCCTCCCTCTCTTATTGATCATCCCTAACTTGGTGGGGCGTTTTCTTTCTCTTCTTGTTGCCTCCAGAGTCCCATCGTAGTCAGTTTGCAGAAACATGAGTTGCAGACAGATGACCAGTTTCAAAGGAAGGTTAACGTGATTAACTTCCATAGAAAAAGAATATTATAACACACAGTAGACATACAAGAGCATAGGGAGTGTAGTAGTAAGAGGACTGGCGGTTCAAATACTATATTCTGGAGAACTTATGGTAGCAGGATATGAGTCAAGGTGAATTTACAAGAAGAGGCAACGCTTTTGGGCATGAGGGTTTGGTTTAGTCTGAGGTGGTGCAATTTAGTAGAAGTTATGGGTCAAGGGAAAAGTATGATTCTTAGTATCATCATCACTCTGTAGGAATCTAGATTGTATGCTTTGAAATAAAGTCTGTTTTCTTCGGAATAATATTTTAAAATATTTTTGTCCAAATAAAGTATTTATTGAAGTAAAGCCATTGCTTTTTAAGGAAACCCTATCCAGTGGTATCATCACTGAATATATTTCTATTTAAGAACTCTTGTTTGTTTTTATACTGTTTTCCCTACAAATCATCATGAATCATATTTTTTGTTTCATTTCAAATACATGGCTTTTTTGGGTGTTGGAGTTTTTGTTTACTTTTTCCATTTTTAGTGTTGTTTGTTTGTTTGCGTGCTTTTGTTTGTGTGCTTTTGTTTGTTTGTTTCCCCACATGGCAAATTTTACTATTAATCTGCAGTTCTTCAGAGAAGCTGTTCTTGTAGAGAAGTGCATGTACATTGGGGAGAAATTTACCTGGGATTATATAAAGGCAGGCTTAACAAACTATGTGGGTTTTAATGGTTCTGTCACTGGTACATGGGGGGAGAGGGAAAGAAAATTAGAGTAAAATGGATCTTCATCCTACTCATATACATCACTCAAAAGATATTAATGTAATAGTTGATAAAGAGTGTGCAGTTGCCACTGTACCTTTACTTCACATCTAAGTTATATTCCATAGTTCCAAAACTTTTCTCTGATCACTTTTTAAAGCAAAATAGAATTGGTTTACTCTGCTTAGCTCGAAATAGTAGATATTTGGTAAGAAATAAAGCACCCAGAAGAAAACAATTTTTTCTCAGAGGATGCAGAGTACTAGCCTTTTATGTTCTTAATAAACAACCTTCCCCTATATATATATAAATGGACATAATGCATACAACACCAATTTTAAGAGCAATTTTTCTTCACTTTCTGTGAGCTGCATATTTAAAAGATTATAAGCGTGACTAAGATCTCATTACTGGTTTTGCATTGGTTTATACCATTTTCTTCAGTGACACTGTGCCTAATAACTTAGTGTCTGGAAGCATTTAGTGCTTAAAAAAAGATAGTTAGGTTCCAGGGTTTTCCTGCTCCTTTTGCAGCTAAAATCTCATCATTTAATGTATTAATTTGGTAGAGATCTCCTTTCAGCTAAGAAGAACTTGTTCTCTGTGGAGTAAATTGTTTACCTATCAGCTATATATGTTTGCCCTAGTGAATGTGAGTGAAATGGTCCATCACAAATTCATGTAACTGCATTAACCTTCTTGACACTGTCACTCTGAAAAGTTAAGAGAAGGATAGAGGTGAATGACAGGAGGTGGTGAAAATGGGATTCTTGAACATGGCACACGTTTTACTATGTGTAAATAGGCTTAGAACTTAAATGATTTTTAGAGATAAATTTTAAGTTTATTTGTCCCCTTTAGACGATTCTTGCTATATAGGATTATATTTTATCAGAATTTAAAGTCAAGTGGAAATATTTTTAGTTCCTAATCCATTGTAATTTCTAGTATGTGCTCAGACTTTTTGTTTAGACAGATAGAAGTTTCGTGTACAGAAGGAAGAAAAATGAAATGGAGGGAAAAAAACCTCAATTACAACATTATTACTTTACAGCAATTTCTTTTTCTGCTCTGACATGCACCGGGATTCATTATTTATAGTACATACTTTTTATGAATAAATAAGCACTGCATTTTATGTAACAGGATATCTCAGCCCAGAACTATTTTTGTAGAGGAGATCGACAAAAAGTTTGACTGAAGAATTCAATTTTTTTAGAACAATATTTTGCCTTTATTTCCAAAAACATAAACATTATTCCACAAAAGAAAAAAAAAAGAAAAAAGAGAATAGATTAGATGAAGATGAAGAATCTAGACTTTGTCTAGACTGTTACATGCTTTCCAGACTCTTTCATATATCTTTGAAAATAGATTTTTTGGGGGAGGGAGGAGAAGAACAAAGGAATGAATTTATTTTTTGTTTCTTTCTTTTTCCTTTGTTCAGTTTTTATTGTCTAATGTCCTGTAGAAGGCAAAATGGTTTTCAGATATCTAGACTGAGAAAACTGCAAACCTGCAACACCACTCAATCCTGCTTCAGAAATGCACAAAATTACCACTTTGGGAAGGATGGGAGAAAGTGAGAATGTGAGCCTAGCCCAAGTACAGAACCAGGATATAGCTTCAACACTCAGACTAGGAAATGCTTCCAGGTTCTCTGATCTGGATGTAACTAAAGTCAGGCCAATAGTCACTCTGGCCTATCCACCAAGATCATGAAGGTAGTAAGTTGACTGAGTGTGATGACATGGCACATACAGGACAGCTAGGGGATCAGGCATGTGGATGTAGTCTGCCTGGACTTCAGTACTGTTTTTTGCATCATTTTCCTGGAGAAGCTGGCAGCCTATGGCTTGGACAGGTGTGCTCTTCTCTGGGTTAAGAACTGCCTGGATGACTAGGCACAGAGATTGGTGGTGAATGGAGTTACATCCAGTTGTCAACCAGCCACAAGTGGTGTTCCGTAGGACAAATTGGGGCCAGTCTTATTTCATATTTTTATTGATGATCTCCACAAGGGCATGGAGTGCACCCTCAGTAAGTTTGCAGAGGACAGCAGGTTTTGGGGAGTATTGATCTGCTGTAGGGTAGGAAGGCTCTGCAGAGGGATCTGGACAGGATTGGATTTGTGGTCTGAGATCAACTGTATGAAGATGGATAGGGCCAAGTGTCGGGTCCTGCATTTGGGTTATAACACCCCCATGCAGCGCTACAGGCTTGGGAAAGACTGTGGTCCAGCAGAAAAGGAGCTGGGGGTGCTGGTTGACAGCCAGTTGGACATGAGCCAGCAGTGTGCCCAGGTGGCCAAAGAAGGCCAATGGCATTCTGGCTTGTATCAGAAATAATGTGGCCAGCAGGACCAGGGAAATGATTATCCCCCTGTACTGGGCATTGGTGAGGCCACACCTTGAATACTGTGTTCAGCTTTGTAGTCCCCTCACTGCAAGAAAGACATTGAGGTGCTGGGGCAAGTCCAGAGAAGGGCAACGAAGCTGGCAAAAGGTCTAGAGAGTAAGTCCTGTGAGGAGTAGCTGAGGGAGCTGGGGTTCTTTATCCTGGAGAGAAGGAGGCTCAGGGGTGACCTTATTACTCTCTACAACTACCTGAAAGATTGTAGCAAGGTGGGGGTTGGCCTCTTCTCTCAGGCAAGGAGTGACAGGACAAGAGGACACAGCCTCAAGCTGCACCAGGAGAGGATCAGGTGGACATCAGGAAGAAATGCTTAACTGAAGGGGTGGTTAAGCATTGTAATGGGCTGGAAGGAATTAGAATCCCAGGGAAGGGATGGATCTACCATCCCTAGAGCTGTTGAAGAAACAGCTAGACTTGGCACTTAGTGCTATGCCTTAGTTGACATGGTGATGTTTGGTCAAAGGTTGGACTCAGTGATCTTGAACATCTTTTCCAATCTTAATGATTCCATGAGTTTCTGATTCTATGACTTCATTTCTTTTTTCCCTGGTATGGCAGCCTAGAGACATAGAATTTTCATTCTAGATTTTCATAAATATTTTTACACAAAGAGCATTGGTTGTTTAAGTTATTGATGCTATAAGTCTTGATTGAAGCATGGTAATTTTCGGGTTCAAATGTTGCACATTGGTTATTAAAATTTATTATTGGACAATATTTACTAAGTAATAAAATGTTTATTATTTCTTTTTTTGCTGTGTAATACATTTTGTGTTTCTCTGTTGTAAACTAAACTCCACAAAACAAAAATCCAGGAAAGCTGAAGCTGATGCAGAAGGATGGGCAAAAGAGGGACCGTTCTCTCTGCAGTTATAGTTTTTTCCACAGGTACCTGCCATACAAAACCTTTGGATTTTACAGTTGCAAGACTGTGATCATAACAACGCAAGACCCAGAGTTTGAGAACATCAAGGGAAGAATAAAAATAATGTTGTGGAGGCTCTGGAAAACACTGCCTCAACAGCTTAGGGGAAAACTTAAGGAGTTGTGAATTGCAGAGCCTTGGCATTAGTAAGGCTGAGATATTAGTATACTCAAGGCAAAACATGCCTTAAGAGCATTCATGAATGAAAAATTCCTATTAGATCACTTAAATTTAACATTAGAGATACAAAAATCAGGGTCATGTAGACATAACATAGAACTTTTGCCTGAATGCTTGTTTTTTCTCAAAAAGAGAGAGTACAGAGAATTCCAAGGGTCTTTTTATTTGTTTTCGGCTTGCTCGAGGTAAAGACATAATATATCTGTAGAATAGCTTTATTTTTAAACTATATACTGATATTTTAAGGCAAACCCCCAGAATTTACTTTATGTTTTGCTATATTCATATGAATAGAACCAGTACTTTTTTGTACACTGTTTGAAACTATGAGGTGACTTTGTATCCCCTTATAACTTCAGTTATTTCATAATGGATGCTTTGGAAGGAAGGGTGTCCTCTCTTCCTAAGACTGCATCATTTATCAAACAGTAATTGCCATGGTACATTTAGATGCACTATGACTTTGTAAATCATCACAAGAATTGCCCAGTATCTACATTACCCAGTGCCTCAAGGTATTCCAAAATACAAAATCTAGCCACAGGCATTAACAACACATACAGTTACTGCTGTCATATCTTGGTGCTGTTCCCAGAAACGCCACATTCAGAAGACTGTACTTTGAGGAATGATGCTGCATATTCAGATGGCCAAATTCATCAGCAGCTGAGGTACCACAACAGGGAGTACAGTGTTATCCTTGATGATCTTGGCTTTTGTAGTGGCAAACAGCAATGCCCACAAAATTTCTTGATCTGGTTACTGACTAATTCGGTCTTTCAAACTATTCCCAACACTGGCAGATTTTTTTCATCAGATTTTTAAACCTAGCCTCAGTTTTCTTTCCTGAGAGAGCTATGCATTGGAAGAATGCAAAAGTTTCTTAATAGCCCAAGTAACTACTTTAGACCATGAGATCAGTTACTCAGTGGCTGGATGTCTCAGATTAATTATTCTTAGAGGTTGGCTGATGCAAACTGAAGAACCTGAGAAATTGTGACTCTTGATTCTGGACTGTTCTGATATAATTAGGAATGAATAAAAAAAGAACCACAAACCCCCTTCTTCATTTTACAATATGCCTAAATCGTTAGTGGTTGATGAAAGATCCTTACCCGGCTGCTACTCTGTTTCCCACTGTGAACTGTATATGTATTCAGTAAGGCCATGTTTAAAATTTCTTTTCAACTGCCTATTGCATATATTACACAGGAGAATGCATTTTATTTTTAGGTCCACGTATTTTAGATAATCAGTTCATACTCACATGTGCTGAGCTATATGACAAAAATTTCATGCTTCTTTTTTTCTACACCTGTTTCAGTGAAGATGACTTTGGTGTGAGGCACCAACAACCTCTGGATTTCAGTGATTTCCCTACTAGTAAATGAGTATCCCTCTCTCAAACATGCCTCTGTCAGATCAGTGAGAACTCTATCTGTCTGCCAGTGCCCTTTACTTCCTATATCAGGTCTTTACACTACTAGTTTAGCTCAAATGCCGCTGAAAATCATAGTTCTGAATCTCTTGGAAATGCAGTCCGTTTTGGCTGTAGCTATGACAAAATGTAACAAAAATTAATATTTGTTACTCATCCTTCAGTCTAGATGCTGTCAGGTGCTGACCAGATTAACTGATGTCTAGTGCTAGTATTGAAAGTATATGCTGACTTCCTTGAGTCCCCTGTGGGTTGGTTCATCTTGCATACCAGAGATCTGCTTTTAAACTGTAGACAGGTGTGTGCGAACTAATTATTCTAGGCTCTCAGTGCAATTTATGGGAATAATTAAGAATTTGGGGATGAAATTGACCCTTTTAAGGTTTTCTTCAGCATGAGATTAAGCACGTGTGATTAAGGAATAAATGAATTTGACCAGGTGAAACTTGATCTTGGTCAGTTTACACTGTTCCACAGACTATATGCTATTGGCTTTCCTGTTGTTCTAAGGCCTCATCTAAAACACCCATGTTATTTCTGAAACAGAGGTCCCTTACAATTGCACTTTATTGTTATTTTTGTTTATATAAAGTTACAGGTCTCCTTTTAAGATATAGGACTTCTCTTTTCGTGGCCTACAGTTCTTGACGTTTGATCATTTGTATCATTTTCAAACACATTTTCTTCATGAAGTTGTGGGATTGTTGGATGCCTGGTACACTTGAATGCCATTGGTAGTGTTGCCTAAAAGACTCAGGGATAAAAAACTCCAGGGCAAATTAAGTGGGAGGTAAGAAAAGGGAGGATTTTAATGAAGCCTCTCAGGCTCTGAGAATACAAACCACAGCGTGCCCCCAACCCAGGTGTTACAATTTTTATGATGTCCATCCAATCGCTGTTCGTCCACCCTCTGGCCTTTACCCCGTTTCTCCCCCCGCCCCGCCCCTCAGGAATTGAGTTTGGGGGAGTTTTTGGACCCCCTCTTCCTCACCTTCATCTTCTTTGGAGCACGTACAGTTCTTGGAGGCTTTCCAAAGTTCTGGGTTTGAAGGTTGCTTTGCCTGGGTAATATCTTGTTGTCCAGGCCAGGGTGCAGATGTTCTTAAACAGAATGAAGGCTTACCTTGAAAAAGAGACTAAATACATTACTGGAATTTAGGAGGAATTGATATGGAATGGGGTAATAGGGTTGGGTATGTGTAAACTACTATGCCAAGGGTAAGGGATATAATACAGCTACTTCTAAAATCTACAAAAATTAAAAAATCAAAAAACTCTAAGGTAACAATAGTCCAGTATTTAGCCTTAATTTGAGGTTGTGACTCAAATTAATCATCAGACTGTAGTCCTTTTTGAACTTTGGCATGCTAGCAGGTTTCTCATAGTTTGTTGTGGGTTATCGGTGTCAAGAAATTTCATTCTTCTATGCAACATAGTCATTCAGTGATTTTAGTCATACGTAAAAAATAGAAACTACCCAGTTACGATGTATGCTGATCATGATGTATGAAAGAAAGAGAGTATTTTATATGCTGGTTACCTCCAAGTACATTCATATGAGACATCCTTTTGAAAAATGTGTGGAGGAGTTTTATAGGATTTTCAATTATTCTGAATTTAAAAGGGGTGAAAAAAATATAATTGGCATAGCATCAATTTGAAATAATTATAACAGATATGTTTTACTGTTGCTGAGTTTAAGGACTCAGACTATCATCTCTTATTCCTTTGCAAGTTTTGCTAAGCAGAAAAACAGTTGAGATGTGGCTGAATTTTTTGGGGTTGGCAAAATGTGATGTAGAATAGTTAAGAGGACTAAGTTCACAATATAATCACTGGAAATTTTGTAAATATTTCAGAAAGAAAATCTCCACGAGTTGCCTGTTTAAATGTATTTAACTCAAGACATAAAATTTAAACTCCCCAATGCAGCAATAAAAACACCAGTTTTCACTTCTAGCCAATACTGAACATTCTAACCCCCTACTCTTTTTGACATTATCAATTAATTGCGATATAAAAATTTGGAAGCAGAAGACTAGCTTTATTATTTATAATAATAGGTGAGCACTCCAATTAATGACAAATAATTCTATTTCAAAATTTTACTGAAGAGTACCAAAGAAGGGAATAGAATTCAGCAGCAGCTGTTTATATTTCTCACAGAAAAAGGGCTAAAGGATTAGATGTAGATGAATTATTTTTAATTGAGACTCATGTTTAAAAATATTTTTCAAATTAAAAAAATTCAAAGTTCTAAAAAAATATAATTTGTGCAAATATATATATATGTACATGAATTTTTCAGCTCATTTAAATATTTGGTGGGTTTTATTGTCAAACAAAACATTGCATGCATCCACTTGATAATCTTGAATGGCTTTTATATGTAGAGCTTTTTAGCTTTTTTTTTTTTTCAGGAGTGATTTAAAAAAAACAACAAATGCAAACTCAAATTCTTAAAAAGAAAAACAAGACCATCTGGAGTGGTTCTTTTACTGTGAGCAACTGTCACTTGAATACCAGCAATGGGAGGTTTGTTTTTGTGAGGGCATACATTGCAGTTGGATCCTTGAGTGAAACAGTAGCATTTTTTTGTGCACTGATAATAAGATAGGGATAATCTCTGTTCACATCTATGGAAGTGATTACATGGCAAGAATCTAATTCAAAAGCGTATGAGCTATGTTTTCTACATAGAGAATTTTTTCTTGGTATCTCAAGTTAATTTTCATCTTCTGAGAATAAAAAAATTCAAAGCCCTCCCTTAAATAATGCAAAGTGAAGAGCTCTATTTAAAAACTGTTGTAAGAGTTAAGAGCTATATTTAAAAACAACAACAAAACCAATAAACATTCGCCCTGATGTCCTGTTGTTTATTGAGGAGATCTAGTAATTGAATTTTTAACTAAAACCAGATAATGATACAACAAAGGCATTTATCACTTAACCATCTATGAGTCTCAATTGCATCTTAGACATGTGAACGGGAGAAAAAAGAATGAAAAAGAACTGTAAACTGCAGTGCTTTTAAGTGTTTGTAATATAGATTATGTATTAGTGGACGATTTAGTTTATTTGTAGAAACTTCAAATTGTTACTTTCATGCAGAATACCTTTGTTAGCATACTTACCTATGTTGGGAAAAATTTCTACAGATAGGGAATTACTTTTTGAAAAATAACAACATTTGGGGTTCTTTGTGCTTGAGAAAGACAAGGATTTTATGGCTGCAGAGATTTGTCACCAGAGAGGTCTTTTGAACCAGTAGTTTTTCAAAACTTTTGAAAATTGGACTGCAATCAAGCTTACACTTTATCATTATCCTCCATATTAATATTGACCACATGTGTCTGTTTCAGAAGTCTGTATATAGTCAGATGTGTATTTCTACAAATATTTTGCAGCACCGTGGAAACAATTCCAAGTTACTGGACTGAGTACACACATCCTCACAGTAACATGACAGTGCTGTTCAGCTCTCCACATAGTGGGTGCTCTACTCAGGCAGAAAGTACTCTGACATTCAGCTTCTGGGACCCGAACTGTGGTCTTTGAAGAGCACTACAATGCAGTTTTGTACCACTTTGGTCAGCTTTAGCTTTGTTTCTCTGTATAACTTAGGGTATATCATCAATTCTTAGAGTTTTTTGAGGTAAAATTTGTCTTGTGGCTTGCAAAGTGGCAGCAGTTTTGCTTTTGCGGAAGAGACTTCTAAAATATGTTTCCTTTTAATGCTCTACACAACCATGCTCCTGGGTATGATTTATAATTTCCCAGTAGCAGCTACCAGCTACCTGTCACAATTTCGTCCTAAAATTATGTGTCCAATAGACTACAGTCAAGTATGAGACAGCAAATATGAGACATGGATATGTGGACTGACTTCTGCAGTTTACTGATCTCATGAGAACTTTAATTCACTTCAAAGGGCTCTGGATCAATTTTGTAGTTTCTACTCAAAGCAACTGTAGACTTTCTTCAATTTTTGGAACTGAAATACTAAAAGGCCAACATATTTGTAGCTGATTCACTCATTAATATCTTTATTCCTCCAACGAACAGCAGGGCAGAGAAAAGCAATTGGCTTCTCAACCAGATAAATGGAAAGAGAGTGGAGATACTGGACTCATGGCAATCATAAATTTGTTTTTGTTATGACCTGTAATCAACAGCATATGATATAACCTATTGCTGTTGCAGGCAGGAGATCTAAAGATGACTGACAACCTAGAGCAAGCAAGGTCTAGCCGAAAACAGAATGTTCTAAATGCAGAACAATGGCTTTATATATAGCACTACAGTGAGAGAAATCTTTTCATTTCTGCTTCTGATGGGAGACAAGAGAGGATTTATTCGACTTTCAGGAAGCTTTAGACTCTTCAGCAAATATTCCAAGACACGGGAAACATTTTAGGCAACTTACTCAGTTCATGCAATGGAGTTTAAATAAATTTACCAACATATTGATTTCCTGCCCTGGGGAAATGTAAGGGCTTTTATTATCACTGTGTTTTTTATTTGCTTGTTCAATTAATTATTCTACACTGTCCAATGCTAATTTTGGAGAGTTCTAAATCTAATAGATCCAGTTAGTACATGGAGTGGTTAATTAGCTGATGATTGAGATAATCCATTGCCAAGGGTTAATGCTTCTCTTGTGGGTGTTCCAGGGATCTATCATCACTCTTAACCTTTATCTAACATTTGCTACATGGTTCATTCAGCACCACTGATTAAGTTGTAATTTAACTTCCTGCATTTGACTCAAGTCTTAGTAGAAGCATTAAACAAAATGCATTTATTGCACACATATCTTTTGAATGTGTTAAACTCAATCAAAAGGATTTAGGTCCTTATTCTCACCTGTGTAATATGTGGTTTGACTTTGTTTTTCTGTTAATTTTTTCCTATGGTCTTCACAGAGTATTTTAAGTTGCAGGAAAAGAAAAGGAAACCAAAACTCATACAATGCCAAGTACACTTATCACACCTTCAGCAAAACATCTTAAGTCAAATTTCAAGACTCAATATGGCCTGTTGCCACTCGAGCTATAGTACTTCACACTGTTTAGCTGACAGTAGAATAATCTGGTACTGAAGAGGGAGTTTGTGCTGCAAGTGACAAGTCCCAGTTTTAGAGGTAACATAGTTTAGTTTTCTGTCCAAAAAAATCCATCTCAACTTGCTGTTGCCTCTTTTGCTTTTAGAGATCAGGGAATGGGGTTGGTCATGAGGTTCCTGTCAAGACAGGATCCCTGCTCTTTTACTCTCCTCATGCATTCCCAACTAATAGTGACGCTGGTAGTGACTACCATCATTGCTGTATGCACACTTTGCCTCTTAAAAAGGATGCACATTTTAAAATGTTTGCTTTTTTTTTACATACTATGATTTTGGTAAACTGCCAAAACTTTCCTGAAAACAGCGAGAGAAGGGAAAATTGATAGTTTCAATGGCAGCCCACATAAACCAGGATGGGATTTAATTAGAGGAAGAAAGGTTTCCTGCAAAAGACTTTTCTTCTCATTCAATTTGAGGGAAGACAAATTGGAGCCTTAGATATAAATTATCTGCAATTTTCTGTTGTTACTCGTTGTTATCAAAGTAAATTCTGGCTGTATTTAGACTGCAAACTGGGGTAGGAATTGAAACATTTGGGTCAGACTGGGCTACAGACAGGTTGAGACATGATCTGGAACAGCTGTGTAGCTACTTTTACTTCTCTCTTCCCACTTACTCCTACTTACACTTATTTTATCTGTTGAAAGGAAACCTCACATAAACAAAAAGAAATGTTTTTACCAGGAGGTCTTGTTATGTGAACAACTGTGGGAATGAGGCCTAGGGGAAGGCAATAGAGCCATTAAGCTCCAAGATTTGAGGCGCTCTCATAAACTTCATGTGAAACAGAGTCTTGTATCAAATGTGCTTGTTTGCTCACAAGGCTATGGTTGCCAGATAGAGACTTAAATGTTTTTCTTGACAGGGAGGCTAAAATAGGTGTAAGGGTGCATACATCCCATTTCATGTAATTACATTTTTTGTAGTGCTGGAAGAACATGGAGCTGTTTCTTTTCCTCTGTGACTTTCCATTGGTAGGCAGCTGATTCTGTATGATGATTTAATTAAATTAGGAAAGAGTTAAAATATGTTTCTTCCTTTGTCTCTTTTGAGGACAGAACAATGCCTGGGGATATAGGACTGTAGCAATCCCTGTTCTACTTGACTTGAATCAGGCTTTTGCTCAGTTATCACGAAAGATATTCACTTGAGACGTCAGAGATTATAGTTCAAGCTGTTCTTTAGTTGCTAATACCAAATGACTCTGCTTTATAAGGAGAAATAATGATCTGAGTAATTGATGTAGTGATTCACTGGCATGAATTAGACATAACCAAACACTGAACATCTGCTATAACCTTTGCAACTGGAGTCTGGCTTCTTTGAATCAGGAAAGACTGCTGTGTTGATGGCATATTCTGTCTGTCTTGAAAAAAGTACCTATATTTACAGATCACTGAAGAACAGAATAACTGACTGTTTGGGGTTGGAAGGGACCTCTGGAGATCATTTCATCCAAATTCTGCGCTCAAGCAGAGACATGTACAGCTGTTTGTCTACAACTATGTCCAGACAATGTTTGAATATCTCCAAGGAAGGAGATCTTACATCTCTCAGAGCAACCTGTGCCAGTGCTTGGTCATCCTTACAGTAGGAAAGTGTTTCCTGATATTCAGAGGGAACCTTCTGTGTTTCAGTTTGTGCCCATTGCCTCTGGTCCTATTATTGAGCACCATTCAACACCTGAAATTTTGAATTAAGAAATTTCCTTCTAGAGAAATTGAGAGAAATGTATTTAATCAATACTTGAATGCTTTTAATCACACTGATTGTTTTCAAAGGCTTCTAAGATGATCATATCAGATTGCTGTTGTACTTTGGGTTTGTTACTCTCTACTCCCCAACTTCCTCACAAGTTGTTTTTGGGAAAAGATTGTTCATTCTTCTTCACCAATCATTTTTAGACAAGTAAGGAAGCTGGAAACACGCTTTTGCAGTTTAAATCATGTGGGTTTTAGTCCATAGGTCTATGTAGGATGTGTTTGTGTCTGCCCTTAGCTTGTGATGATAATCTCTACAGAGGTAAAAACTGCTTAGAATAAACAAATTATTAAATACCTTTTGGAAGGAGAAGATGCAAGTGATAGGGAGGAAGAGAAAAAGTCAAGTTAAATGAAAGGGAACTATGTCTAAATGGACCAAGACTGTAGTCCAGTGATAACACCTCTTTACATTCATTGTGGTTTGAGACATTTATTTTCACCTGATGATTTAATGCAAAATGCAGAAAGATGGAACTAGTAACTTCATTGCCCTTTCTTTATATAATGCTTTCTACTAGGATGAAAGACATTCTTACTATATTTCATTTTTGACTGCTCAATTTTTGGACACGTTCATGTGTTAAAATTTCAGTTAGATAATCTCAAAGTTTAGCAAGGTTTGTGAAGAGAGTTAATGACACTCATTTTACTAAAAAAATATACTTAGATAAAATGTTGAGGTTTTGGATGAAGACCATCTCTTAAGGGGCTGAAACCAAAGCAATGAACTTTACACTGAATACTTACTAACAACAAATGTTCTGAGCTTTACCTCCTAAGGGCATTTAGAACTCCTTTCACAACATAATTATCAATTAGACAATTTGAGAGGCAGCACCTCTGTAGCAGATGTAAATGCTAAGTAGGTGGCTCAGTCATGTAAAAAACAGTGAAGATAGGTTATAACAAAAAATGAAAGCTTCTCCGGAGAAGAGACACAGAGGTCTTTGTGGAGTCTGTAATTTTGAGTACTCACCTAAGTTAAGGAATTTAGTGCCTAGGTGTATCTCAAAGGTTTTAGTTGGTCTGGGTGGAGAAACAGAAAATAGAAGAATATTAGTCGTAACTAGTTTCTCGTCTTGACTGATAGTGTGAGTTTATTCTGCTGCAGTGTTTGGTGTGGGTTTTTGTTTGTGCTTTTGTTTACTTTAGATTTTCAGAGTTTCTGTGATGGTGACTGGGTTAAAATATACTGTGATCTCAGGAAATTTGGATTTTAGGGATTATGTTATGGATAGAATGGCAGCTGCTGCAAGAAGGATATGTTCCTCATTTGTCTGTCATCGTGGGTCTGGTCAAAGTAGAATTTTTTTGCTGTGTGAGCAGTTCACTCGCAGTTCTGAATTAGTAACTTTGTGTCATGGCATCATAGGGTCCAGAAATGTCAGAGGCTCCCCATGGAAGGCATCAGAGCAAGTCCTGTCAGCCAGGGCCTGTCTCCCCCACCAGCCAGGAGCAGGGCAGCCAGGGGCACTGGGGCAGCCTCAGCCCTGGGCATCAGGCACCTCTTTCAGGCTGAGGCCAGGCCGGACCATTCGCCCGATGGTGGTCCCGTCTCAACAGGGCCATGTCCGGGCAGGGCAGGGCTGTGGGGAGCTGGAGACCGGCCCTGCTGTGGCACCACTGGGCAGGGACTGGCAGCCCTGGGGGGCTGACGAGGGCTCCTGGGCCCTGGAGAGGGTGAGGGGAACCCCAGGGACAGTCAGAGCTGGTGGTGCCCTCAGGGACATGCTGGGTTGAAATGCTTTTTGCCAGAACTTGTTTTGGAGGTGCAATAGAGATGGGCCGCATTCTATGATTTGCCTCTAACATATTAGTTTCATTCTGGAAAACTGGGAAACAGAATGAAGGTGAAAATGAGTAAGAGCTCAGTTTTCAAGAGAAGGAGGTCTCAGAACCTCTGCCATTGTTGCTGTCAGTTGGGACCCTCTGCCTTGTAGCCCTGGCAATTTCTGTTACGTCGACACTGAACTGGAATAGCCTCCCTGTGCATGTCCTGTCTATCAGAAAGGTGTTTTGATAGTGTAGAAATGAAAATTTTTGCAGCTAGATAGGAAAATCCCTAAGTCCAGACAGATTTTGATGTGCTCATTTCAGTTTGATGGTTGGGATTGCAATTTCTCTCACCTTATGCTGCATTTTTGTGGGGTGTGGGAAAAACAGCTTAGTGGCTTAACCAGCAGTAATAGTATCTGATACATCACTTATGTAAAGAAAAAAAACTTTTCCACTTTTGAGAGGGTTTTCATTTATGAATTTTTCTTGAATGAATTTTAGTCATTCCAGTCTTTCTGGCTATGAAAATTTTAAGGGAATTTCTTCCTGAATTACCTAGGATATTGAAAAAAAAATCATAAGGGAGAAAGGCAGATATATTTATCAGAGTTTGCTTGTACATAGAGAGTCATATCTAATTTTACCAAAGGTAATTACTTTACTAGTAATAACTTGGAAGAGACAGAGATAATTAACATTACCTCAAGCATAGCGAGAGCCTTGCTGTAATAGCTGTTTAAGTGCCTTTTCATACATTTCTTGCTGTTAGTTTCAGAAACAGAAATAATATTAAAAGGCCTAAGGAGACTTAACTAGATACTTGAAGTGAGGACTAAAAGATGATCTGAACTCCATGCCACTGGGTGGATTATTCTGTCTTCTATTCATTTGATTCCCTGTCTGCAGCCTCTAAATGCTGTACCTTGACAAGCTTGAGGGCTATTATGTGGAGCTCTTGCTGTTCCATCTGATCTTTAATTTCAATATGTCTCAGCGTGGTCTTGAAGCTCTCTTTGGATTTTGTTTCTTTGACTTCAGTTTTGTCCTTAGTGCTTTTTTTTTTTTTTTTTAATCTTTTACCCTCTGCTTTCTGCCATCTTTCTCCCTTAACTGTATTTCAGCCTCTTTTTCCTCCTCCTCCTTAATCTCAAGCTTGGCCTTTCTCTTATCCCTGCCTTGAGATTCAGCCTTTTCTTTTGACACAGGACTAGCACTCTCCCCTTCTCTTTGACCTTAGACTTAGCATTTCTCATGTCCTTTGGTTTTTCTATGTCTTGTTCTACACGCTTTTTTAGCATTGTTACTTTCTGGCCTGGAGTTTCCCTAAGGGGATTTATCATTCCATTTACCATTCAGAATTTCTTAACACGGCAAATTACTCTCTTCTGCATCATCAGCTTTTCTCTGGTGTGTGTTTCTGTTTTGGGCTGAAGCTTCATGAGTTTAATTCTTCCTGACTTCTCATAGCAGTTTGCAAATTCTTGAGAAGATTTGTTTTGTTTGATTCAAAATGAGTCTAACATCTTTGTTTCTAGCCTGCTTGTTGTATTTTGGGTTTATTTTGTTGTTGGGTTTTTTTTAATTTGTTTTAAGTTCGATATGGGTTTTTTCCCCCTCAGCATGTTTATCTTTTTCTAGAACTTTTCAGGTTTTTGATCTGTAGTATTAATTATTAGGTTTGTTTGTAACTTCATTGTACCAATACTGTCACCCTTTCATTCTTTAAGTTTTTTAATGAAATGTGTATTACATGCTAGTCAGATATTTACCTTCAATTATTCTCCTGATGAGAAGATTTTAATCTGTCTTATCTGCTGTATCACATATGACATCTTTGTTTTGGCACGTGGTTCAGGATGATTCTGATATAGCCCACCTTGGTAATTGACCTATGTTTTGCCAATCACATTAGCAAAGACTCATATCTAAACAATTTTGAAGACAAGAAGATTTCTCAAGAAATGTTAGTACTTTTTTGAAGAAATAAGGTCCACTGCAAATTCACATTACTTGTTCCTAGCTGCCATCATGCCTTACACACACAGCTTCATTCTTCCTCCCCATCTGCATCCCGTGGAGAGGGCATTAGCCCTTCCATTTCTGTGTTATTCCTGCTCTGCTGCTGCAGTTGTATGTTTGGTAGCAGCCCATTTTCTCTGAAGAGCAGTCTCTGTTTATTGCTCATATTAGGCTGTTCTGCCTGCTTACTCTGTTCTTCTTTGGTCTCTGCTAGAGCTTTTCCTGCTCTTAGACCTTGCCACAGATTTGAACAATCCTATTCTTTCTTTTTCTTGTAGTTTCTCTCTGAAGCCACCCACCATTTTGTGGAATATTTTAGTTACTTGTGGCTGAGCGTACAGTCCCTCACCTCTGGCTTCAGAGGAGTGTCAGTCTTTTTTCCTGCTTTCTCTGACTATGCTACCACAAGGGCATTGTTATGGCACAGGCAGAAGTTGAGACCAGAAATACAGAGAGGTTCATAGGTTTGACTATTCAAAACAGAAATAGATGAGCAGAGAATCACGAGGAAATTACTATGTCAGAGGGAGAAAGAAGAAACACAGGTTTCACCATATCTTTCTGATCTGCTTGAAGACAAGAAGTATAACTCAAAATATGTACATTTCGAGGGAGTTGTGTAGATGAGAGGCTTCCTGTCTTCTTCTGGTGTGCTGCTTTCAATTAAAGTTTGAGAATGGGTTTGCAAAATGGGAGCTTTTTACTTGTTGGTGAATTTCTTCTCTTTAGGCAAAAAGAGAGTTACTGCATATTTAGCAAAGGAAAAGTTACATTTCACTGTCTTTGCATTATTTGATACTTAATTACATTTGGTTCAAGTAAAGAAAATACCACCACTCATTTCTTAGATATCAGATTATCAACATTACCTCAGTTGGAGTATGTGAAGAGCAGGTTGTTCGTTTTCTAACTTAAAGCCCACACTGTTTGACCCATGAAGATTAATAAATCTTCTAAATTCAGGATGCCTGTTTTTTCCAACTAAATACAAAGGAAACCTCTGGCCAAATTCAGTTATTTCGCTTTCAAATACCTTAATTAATGGCAAAAATTATTTCATTTGCATATTTCTGATCCTCTTCTAGCTGGCTTGTGTCTATTTCCTGCTGTGAGATCTACCTCTAGCTGGCTTTCCTCTTCTGAACAACCCTTTCCTCCCAAACTGTCCAGGCAATAAACAGTTGAAATAGCAACATCTGCTTAGCTGAAGTTCTGACTTCTGGACTACTGATGTGGAGAGAACATCACAGAATTGCCTGGATGCATTTGCCCATGCTCTCAGGCATGTGGTGTGATTCTTGGGGTGTTCTGTGCAGGGCCGGGAATTGGACTCAATGATCCTGATGGGTCCTTTCCAACTCAGCATATCGTATGATTTAATCACTGATTTTATGTTTATAGTTCAAAAGATTTGAAAATTTAATTGCTATGAAAAGTGTCAATACATGGGAAGTTTTTCAATTTAGCAGTGGAGAGCTTAGTATGAAAATTTTCAAAAGAAAGAACTTGATATGAAGCTGAATCAATGGGAAAAAGGGGATAAACACTGTAAAAGTTACAGATTTAAAGATGTATTTAGAGATGCTAAGATCGAATTCAAAAGAGTACATTTTCTTAGAGAGACCTCATGAACCTGTCTGCTCAAACAGAAGTTAATTACGATAGTCCAGTAATTGTGTTGAATAAAATTGGTTATCGAAGAATATATCTAGACTTATATCTAGGTATTGCCAAGAGCTGTCAGAGGTTTTGGCGAGAGTGAGTCATCATGTTCAAAACAAAATTCTTATGAGACAGAGATTTTATTTCACAGAATCATAGAATATGCTGAGTTGGAAAGGCACCACAAGGATCATTGAGTCCAGTTCTTAAGCCTGCAGAGGACCATCTCTGAGAGTCACACCATGTGCCTGAGAGTATCATCCAAATGCTTCTTGAACTCTGGCAGGCTTGGTGTTGTGACCACTTCCCTGGGGAACCTGTTCCAGTGATCAGCCACCCTCTGGGTGAAGAACCTTTTTCTAATATCCAACCTAAACCTCCCCTGACATATTTCTCAGGTAAAGACTAGAATAACTATGTAAATATAATAACTGAATGTCAGTCTTAGTTGTTTCTTGTTGTATCACCTATAACATCAGAGACAGTTGTGATAATTCTGAGAAATGAATCAAATAAGTAGTCTTAAACTGGGTAACATTAAAACTAGGGTGATTATAGCACCATTGGATTCAAGATACATATGCATCTGTGGAATGGTGAGCAAACCTGTTATAGTTTTCAGAAAAATATGCCTAGAAGAACTGCCAAGTTCCTTTAATATTTTTCTTAAAATTTTATAATTATGAGGAAATCAGTTGTCACAAATATGAAAATAAGATAGCTCTTCAAATCATAAAATTATATGTAGATGATGCCTAAATTTTTGCTTCAAATCTAAATTCTAGTCTTTTAATATGTGTACCCATGCTTTCTGATATAAAGGAAGTGCAGTATTTGCTGTTGTTTTTTTGAAAGCAATTGACTATTACAGAGATAAAGTCTAAACATGATCTGTAAATGCACAGTGTGGTTTACTAGAATATACAAAGTTTAAACTATTAATCTAGTTGTCAACAAAAATCAGTCTGTCAAGGGTAACTAGAAAACATTGTAAGACATTCTGAAGGTGAAAAAGATAAACCCATAGGTACAAAGATAAACTTGGAGAACCTAGTGCACAAATAGTACTTTCTTCATTCATTTTTATACTTGAAAGCTGGAGACTATTTTGGTATCATGGAGAGACAGTAAATGCAATCCTTGTGTTTACCAGTAAAGCTGAGTTTTGTTCTGTTCTATTCATGTAGCAGGAATTAAGCTATAAAGGTTGCTGAAATAAAGAAATGCAAGTTCCCTGAGAAGGGAAGCTGTGTTAGCCTTAGCGGATTTTCACTGCCATTCACAGCCATTCCTTAAATCCGTCCTTATTTCTTATATCCTAGGTTTAATCACCTGTTAGTGTTGGAGAATTGGAATGGCTGTCAGAGTCTACGTGAGCAGTGAAATCTCCAGTAAAAGTGCCACTGTCATGGGGAGAGATTTAAGACATTACTGTAGCTTGCAATAAAGATTGTCCTAAACTTCAACATCTGATTCCTCAATGGGTGTGTACGAAAAGTTGCAGCATTGCCAGGTTTCCCCTGTAGCAAGTGTCCAGATGGACACTTTGACAGTTTAGCTAGGGTGTTTCACACATTCCTTATTCATAAGGAATTCTGCTTAGCTTCTATATTTCAGAATTTCTCCTTTCCAAACGTGTATTTAGATAGACATCCACTGGTACTTATTTCCAATTTATGAAGATAATCACTGTGTTTACATAGAATTGAGACCTGTGTTTGCAGCTGTTACAATGAATTGCACTTACAGGGAGTGATTTGGCTGTAGTGAGTCAAAACATTCATGAGAAAGTATTCATTTTGTTTTAAATTGCAGAATCTGCAGTCTCTGCAAGGATCAACTTAGTGAAAATAAGAATAAATGATAAGAAGTGCCTTGGTACTTTATGAAAGATACAGAAATAAATATACAGACAGTGCATGAGTTTCTCCTGCAAAATGTATGCGGCTATAAATGCCATAAAATCAACTTTGTTGCCTTTTGACAGAAGAGAAGTATTTCAGCTAATAGAGTCTTGAGACATATTAAAATTAAATGAAATAACTTTCTTGACGCTATTAAGGTTTGAGTATTAAGTTGCAGTGTCTCAAGATAGTCCTGACAGAACAGACTGTTGATAAATATTGGTATTTATATCTATAGTCTATCTAAAATGGATAGACTTTTGAGAAATAGTCTATCCGTTGAAATGTCATTTGAAGGGTAACCTACAGTTTTGAATTAACATAAGAAAGAATAAAAAATAGTCAAATGTCTTTTGTAAAAAAAAATTAATTTTTTATTTTATATTTGAATATGTATAATATCTGTAACTACAGGTGATTTACTAAGTAACCTTTTGTTCACTACTTGTGACTCATAAGCATGGGGTTTTTTTAATTAATTTACTGAAAGGCACTCACTATATATTTCTTCCTGACAGGAAAAACTGCTGTAACGAAAATGACACCATGCTTCCTCCTATGGGGGAATTTTGAAGCCTTCTCAAAAATACAACACAGTGGTAAGTACTAAAAATATGTTCATACCAATTCTGTTTTCTGTAAAAATGGTTAAAAGAAATTATAGCAAGTCTCTGTTGCTGGTGTTCTTAAAGGTGTTTGAAATATATCTTTGCAATATACACATCCAGTTAAAATGTTTGTTTGCCGTGTGTTCATACTATGGCATATGGAATAGAGTACTACTCAACAGTAGTGCTCTTTATGTGCTTATTCATGATAAGCATGAATTATTATTATTTTTCAGTTTTGTAAGTATTGAATGATAACAAATAGTTTGTAGTTAAAAGACATGGGATTAAACCAGGCTATTGTGCTCCTGCTACTCAGCAAGGTTTGAGGTTTTCAGGCCACAATGTTCGAGATAGAGCTGACAGTCTCCAATTTGCAAGATGCAGTTGAGTTTCTAAGTTCTTATGGGCTGTATTAAAAAAAGGCTTGGTTGGTGTTTCATATTGCTATCATAAAGATCTATTTTTTCCTCTCATTTTGCTAGCAAAATATGAAATAACATATTTTAATATATATATTAAAATATATTAATATATACAGACACAGACAGACAGACACACACATAGATAGTTATAGGTATATGTATATATGTATATACATACATATATAAACATTCTTATTAAATCAATATGAAATATGTGACAAGGTTTTAATTTAGAAATCTATGCATAGAATATAGTCTATTTATAAAACATCTTAATCTAATTACCATTCATTCATGCTGTGCCTGACATACCGATTAATGAGAAGGGAATGACCAAAAAGTTTCTCTGATGCACATTCTTCCTTCTCACTTTATATTATACAGGAACTTCAAAGCAAATGTGACTTTTTCTGTAATCATTGCCCTAGCTGCAGTACAATGACGTTTCAATTTCATATTAACACTGGGTCCTAAATTCAAGGAGAAGGAATAGTAATAGATCTGATGTGATAATAAAGTTGTGAATAAGCAATAATTCGAAGTATGACAGGTTAGTTATGAGAATCAAGGGTACCATTATGTGAAGTGTAAAATTCAGACAAAGAAAATAACAGCTTTGAAAACTCCTGTGACTTTTGCATCACTGAACCATGTTTATTCCAATTTGTAGCAATTTAAATGTAATTGAATAAAAAATAATTCATGAACAGGAACCTGTTTAGTAGTTTAGCATCCACAGTGATTGTAATAATAGCTGAATTCTTAGGGGTTAGTATAGCGAGTAGTACAATATGCATGAATGCCATACATAAAATTCAATTACTTACTCCACTTCAGAGAACTCGGGACATTTTTTTCAGGAAAAAGGCAAGCACCTGATATACAGAATACAAGGTGAATATCAAGAATACAAAGCTGATAAGTACAAAGATGAAATAATAACTTAATTTCTTTGGAACTAACAAATTTTGGTAGGTTTACATTGTCTTGCACTAGAATAAGCCACAACCGTGTTCCGGGAAGGGAAAATCTCATCTCTAGATTTATCTCAATACACTGAGATAGACCACGGAAGCTGGGGAGAGGAGTCTGAAGGGGAAAGGGAGGGATAGTGTGATTTTAGTTTTCTCTGTTTTCTCAGCATTGTGTTTGTTCTTCATAACACAGGAAAGAAAAGCCAGAGAGAAGGAGTAGAAAGGGAAGAAAACAACATTAAAACAGAAAAGTGAGATGGAGTCTCTTGATGTCTGGCTTTTAAATCACACTGCAAGTTAGTGGACATCAGAAGCCAGCAGTGCCTTTTGAAAATTTCGTTGTTCATGTGAAGTGATAATTGGACTATACATTAAAAAACCAAATAAACAAGCAACAAACAACAGGAGAGTAGAAAATGAATTTATAAATCAACGTCAAATTTATTTCAGCTTCTCTGCTTGCCAATTTCCTGAAATATAAGTAGCCACAGATATTTCTATTCAACTACCACCCCCAAGGTACTCAAAGATACACAACAGAAATGTGAAAATATATGTGTTAGTTTCAAATTTTGTCTGAAAAAAGGTTGTATTATGAGAATTTTTTCAAGAGACAATTAGAAATGGATCTGAAGGCTTTCAGGAAAATGTATAACCCAAGCCAAACTAATTTTGAAGTTGTATTTGCAGCAGACATTAGGGGTACATTTGGATGAATAAGAGAAGCGTGTGTATAATTATCAGTGTTGGTTCCAAAAAAACAACTAGACATGGTAGCTTGGACAGACTGTAACTGTGATTTTTGTTATATTGTACTCTTATATTTAAAAAAAATACAGAAAGAAATCCCTAAATCTTGAACACTTTTACTTCTTACTTGCTATCATTCTCATCCAGAATTCCAGATGAAAATCTTCAACATAAACAAATGATCTTCCTCAAGAAGCAAAAACATCATGTTTGGAGTATGCAAGAAAGGCTTTCTGGCAATGCACAATATAGTAGTAAAAACTGAAGCAAAAAAATGGCCTGTGCTTTGTCCTCAGATTTTGATCTTACATCAGAAGTGTGAGTTTAAATGGTGGGATTTCATTCTAGAATCCCAACCTGACAGCTGAATGTGCAGATGGAGCCCTGTGGTAGTCTGTGAAGTGCTGTGTTGTTTCTGTGATGTAGCCACAGACTGTCAGATTCTTGATCATGTTCTCAGTCTCTGATCAAGCCTTCTGTCTTGTATCATTTATGATAACAAATGTGAAGGAAAAATAAAGCCTTCATATTAGAAGGCAGGAATAAATCATTCCAGTTCTAGTCTGGAGAGTTTCAAGAAACAGATCAACTCTTAATTCTTTGAGGAAAATCAGAGCACAATATAATTCTCACTCGTAGAGCTGTCAGCTCTCCTCAGCCTACTTTTCAGCTCTTCGGATTCAGTGTTGTTGATCAAGATCTTTGCTTTCCTCTTGTCAGAGTTTATGGCTGTAAATGGAAGTGTGCTCAGCTGACTAGTCCAACCTCTGGTTAACCAACGCCTTCAACTCCTCCAGTTTTCTTTTCAGGCTCTCATTGTATTTTACACTCTTAGGTGGAAGAAAAATGCTCCTCACATTTTTTCTGTCTTAATGAAACATTAGCACAATTTTAGCATGGAAATCCATCAATTAAGTAGGCTCCTAAGACCAGTACTATTATATATATAGGCTCTGCTGCCATTATAGTGTATATTCTTCCTACCAATTCTCTTAATTTTGAAAGGAAGGAAGTAAGGAAGAGAAGAAATCAGTTTAAATCCTTCCTTTTATAATGATAGAAGGTATGTTTTCCATGGTGAAAAATAATTGATAAGCAGGAGCAATTGATGTAATTATCAGCTGAACATCTCAGAACTGATTGTCTGGTCATGTTAATTAATTCAGGCTAATGCTCAATATTTCAGTAGGTTTCCAAATTGGAAACTGAACCTTCTTCAAGAAATTTTAGTAGTGTAAATTGAGTTTAACACCTACTGTTTGGAAATTTAACCAGGCTTTAATGAGATTTTGCCTAGATTTATTTGCAGGATGTTCCACAACTCTCTGTGTGTCTATACGTTCGTTTCCAGGGAGTCCTATACCATTGCAGTTAACTGTGGCTCAGTTAATATAGAAAAAATAAGTAAAGTTGCATCATCTGCTTTACTCTGGGATGTTACTGGTAAATCTAATCTTAGAAAAATCTGTTACATCACTGATACTGTGGTGTATTTTCCATTAAAGGTGGAGACCTTCTGTGAGTAGTGGAATCAAAACATTTGGATTCTTTAATGAATATAAATGATTCCTTGCCTCCATTTGAATTCAAAGTGATGTATCCATTAATTTTTTATCCCAATATTTAGTTATCTCTTATAGTATGACTGACCTAAAGTACCTGAAAGCAGGTAAACCCTAATAAACTCCATCAATATGTGAATTTATGAAGAACCGAAGTGAGAAATGGAAATATGAAGCGTTTGCAAATGTTATTCAATTATGAAATAACAAACACTAAAACTTTCCAGGTCATTAAATTTACTTTCAGATGGCAAGGTATTGAGTAATTTTATCACTTCTACCTAAATTCATTAGCTTTACTAACAGCTTTTGGGAGCTAGTTAAATAATTTTATAAAAGTATGAGTCATGGTTGTCTTAAATCTTTAAGAAACATAAACTATTCTTATCTAAGTAACATTTCCATAAATACAATTGATTTTGTAGAAAATTAATTTGAACACAAAAAGTATTGTACAACAATAACAAAGAATGGTTAAAATTGTCTAATTTCAGCATTATACAGACTGCATGGATAATAGGAGTTCACTGAATCATAACATCATGACTAATAAGTAAAAGTGAAATAGAAAATAATCACACTGTTTTTGCATAGGCAGCTCATTTGATTGATTACAGGCATTTTTTGAAGTTCAGTCATGTTCAATTCAAAGAACTAGAGTGCAAATTTTACTATCTCAGTGTTTGAACTTGAAAATGTTTTATCACTGTGACTCATATAATTTAAATCTACTGTACTGAACAATGGGTAGTGATGCTATAACTTTAGACTCTTAAAAAGTTCAAAACAGCTCAGTGTTGTTTTTTTTTTTTTATAGAACAGTAAAGGTTTTGAGCATAAGGTTCCAGTGTAAATTAATTACTTGTAAGCAGTTTTCCTCATCCTGTCAAGGTTCAAACCACACTGCAACTGCATTATTGATCACAAGACTGTGATTTGTTTGTTTTGTTTGGACAACTCAGTAGTTAATGGGAAGAGAAGACCATCTATATCTCTTAATATATATCCCTTTACCTGCCATTCAGCAGCTACCTTCCTTCTTTTTTATATAAAAGGAATAGCCCTGTATAACAGGAAAATCTTGTGTCCTCCTGGCATTCCCATGACTTAATTTGAGCTCTGTACCCTGAAGTTCAAGTTTCTTTTAGAAATAACTGACAGAAAATGATCTCTGGGATCATCAGCTCCAGATTCTAAAAGCAGGAGATGGCTGTATCATGCAATCCTTTTTATACAGGTTGTAATATAGGTTATGAAGCCAAGGGCTACATTGGTTACTGGTGGAAACCAGTAATGAACGATGTCTCTCAAGGGTCCATACTGGTGGGACCATGCTAATAAATATCTTCATCAGTAGCACAGATGATGGGACTGAGTCTACCGTCATCAAGTATAAGGATGACATCAAGATAAGCGGTGCAATTGATTCACTTGAGGGAAGGAATGCCATCCCAGGGGGACCTCAACAGGCTGGAGGAATGAATCCATGAGAACTTCCTGAAGTTCAGCAAGGCCAGTATAAGGTCTTGCACCTGTGTCATGGCAATCCCCAATATCAGTAGGGGCTGGATGGTGAATGGATTGAAAGTAGCCTTGTGGAAAAGGACTTGAGGATATTGGTGGATGAAAAACTATGAGTCAGCAGTGTGCACTTGCACTGCATCCTGGACTGTATCAAAAGCAGCGTGGCCAGCAAGTTGAAGGAGGTGATTCTGACCCTTCACTCTGCTCCAGTGAAACCCCACTGGGGTACTTCATCCAGCTCTGCTGTCTCCAGTACAAGAAAGATATGGACATGTTAGAGCAGGTCCAGAGGAGCACCACCAAGATGATAGAGGACTGGAGCACCTCCCCTGTAAAGACAGGCTGAGATAGTTGGAGTAGTTCAGCCTGGAGAATAGAAGGTGCTCATGAGAATAGAAGGTGCTCATGAGAGCTTACTGCAGCCTTTCAATATATAAAAAGAGCTGATAAGGAATGTGGAGAGAGATGTTTTATCAGGGTGTGTAGTAACAGGGAACAAAGAAGAATGGCTTTGAAGTGGAAAAACATGGATTTAGAGTGGCTGTAAGGAACATGTTTTTTATTGTGAGGGTGGTGAGGCACTGGAACAGGCTGCCAGAGAAATTGTGGCTGCCCTGTCCCTGGAAGAGTTCAACACCAGGTTGGATGGTTTTGAGCAACCTGATCTAGCGGCATCTCTGCCTATGGCAGGGAGGACGGAATTAGATAGTCTGTAAGATCCCTTCCAACCCAAATTATTTTATAATTTTATGATATTTCTGTCTAATGTCATACAGTGACTATGTATGCTTATAAAACATGAAAGAGTATTAAGGTAAATGGCTGCGTACATACATAGCTGATTAATTTTAACACTTGTATAGCACTATAGGTAGCCCTATAGGCACCTCAGCATTGGAACTGGAATTTGGAGATAAAATAGGTGAAAAATCAGTAATGATGGAATCATATCATGTTTTTTTTTCTGATTTTTGGAGAAATTATATCACACTGAAACACTTTTGAATAATGCTCTCAGTGTGGCTATTTTCAGCTAATATCATGGATATATGCACTAGCCATAGTGTGAGGTGGTTCATCCAACAGCATATCAGAAGAATTAAGGTTTTTGGTTCTTTGAGACAGATTTTGGTTCTTTAAAATAATCTTCTAGTAGAGTTTTAGGAATAAAACTTCCAGCATTGCTCCAGAGGGCCTGGATATCCCATACGTTCTATGTCACATCTGCTAAAATAATAAATTATTTTTATTCTGTGCCAAATGCAAGTAATCCACTGCAATTATGCTAATCACTGCCCTGAAAACAGATTGATACAGCTGTTGAGTGACTAGGGAAGATGATGGCATATTTATTTCTTTTTCAAAAGAAAAAAATAAAATGCTTTTGTCAGCAGGAAGCCAAACTGCTTGTAGAAATTACTTAGAACTGAAAATCACTATTTGTTTCCAAAGGTAAATGTGTTTGTTTGTATATATGAATATAAAATAAATTTAACTTTAATTGCTTGCCAATTTAGACCCAGATAGCTGGTATTGTACAGGATTTCTTAGAGGTTTTTTTTTTTATTTTCTATTGACATTGTGCGCAATATACATATATATATATATGCAGTGTTTTTCTATTGAGTCTTAAATATGGAAGCTGAAAGTATTTAAAAAAAAGCATTAAAGTATCTAAAAGTATCTAAAACACTCTTTATACAAGGTTCTTTATCAAAGAATATCTTTCATATTATACTGCTTTGCATTCCGTTGTTCTTTCCCAAGGAAAAAGCCAGAGAAAGGGAACACAATACAAATATGGTAATGTTGTTATCCTCAACCTGAAAAAAAGCTCAGAATTATTTGAGTGCAGGTGAAAATACTCAGGTTAAGTAAAATCAGATTCTGTCAGTTTTCAGGCATTATGGGCTCCACTTCTCCTGAAGAGGTAGGAACTAGTACTGTTCCTTTTTTCACCTGGTTGCAGATGTATTAACAGTGATGGATATTTGCTCATCTGCACTCACAGCATGAACACGGATTTAAAGCTTACATGACTGTTCACAGAATGTTAGAAAAACCAGCTTAAATTTTTATATTTTGATATGGCTTTAGGAAGTAACTGACAAAATTTGGTGTTTATAATCTTAAAAAGGTGAATTTTTTGTTGGCGTAAGAAATTAATAATCTGCAACCAAATCTCTATTATGATTGTGGTTTGGCTCTCTGTGAGGGAAACAAAACTCTTTTATCTGGAACTAAATCACACTCAATTCTAATGTAGTTTGCAGTCAATGGAGTTAATTGTACTGAAAAATTTTGTTGCTTCTATCATTTAAGGCTTTTCACTTTGCTTTAAAGGTACATAGGTGATATTTTCTATGCTGTGTCATATCACTGTGACTTCTGTTATGGGTAGACATATGTCATGAATTTGATTCATAAAGATGAGATGCAAATCCTTGAAAATTAGCTATGAATAATGAGCGATCCAACTGGTGCGCTGAGTTGAAGTCTATTCTTACTTATATATATCACTAAAATAGGAGGCTAAACTAAAAGATATGTATTTTAACTGTTTGTAGGCAGCTTTTGAGATTAATATCTTTTGCAGGAGTCCTTGCAAAGAGCAATAACTTTATCTTAACTATGAAATAATACTAAAATGTTTCAGTAACCAGAATTCTCTTCTTTCGTTAAAGCTATTTCTAATGTAATAATACTTTCAGACTAAAATACACAAAGCTTTGTGTAAAGCTTTAAAAGCTCTCTGTTTGTTATGCTTCCTTCCAAAAAAGACACACATACACATAGAATAACCTCAAAAATAAAAGCAGGAAAATGATGGAAAGAGCCCCCAGATATAACACATCAGTAGGTAAATGAAACACTGCTCTGTAGTAGGTGGTATAACAAAATAATTACTATAGCTGATTTCCAGTTCAAATTACCAGTTATTTTCATGGTGCAACTGGTGATAATTATTTCAAAAGTGCAACTTGCACTGGCACTGTATTTATAGATTATTAATTCAAGGACTAAAAGAGAGTTGTGGGGTTTTTTTAAAGCGAAAGTTATCTACATGTTCAGATTTGCTTTCCTGAAGCTGACTGCTATCCAGACTCCTCTAATAACATTTCTCTCCTTTTACATTGGGATGCTTTTTGCAAGGTGGATGAATGCACATTGCCAAAACTCTTTGGGAGGTTTAAGTTATCTGTGCATATGGAATTCATGTTACCCTGATCTAAATACATTGTTTCCGTTGATTTTAGAGAATTTTAAAAAATCCCTAAACAAAAGTCAAGACTTTTGGCAGAAGTATAAAGATCTATTAGGATAATTATTAAAATTTGGAAACCTCTAAATCAAGTTTCTAAAGAAATTTTTCTGTTTAGCAGTGCATGCTAATTAGGATCCCATCACAACATAAACTGATCATAAACTAACTTTAATTTAGCTACAATTCACTATTCTAAAGATTTTTTCTGTGTCATTTTGTTTTGAAAATGCAAGCTATTCTTGGTGAATTATATTTCTTTTATTTTTCTTTTGAATGGTAGTTGGTTGGTTTGTTTCAATGACATTTTAGGAAGTGTCTGATACTGAATTCTTGTAAGATAACATATATATTCAGCAAACTGATTGGAAGGCTATTGTGAAAGCTATTAGTGAAGGCTATTAGTGAAAATACTCACATGAATATTGTTTCCAGTGTTTATGATAAGTCATGAGTGAAAAATGCTATTTATTGCATATGTCTCAATCTTTAAAATATATTTACTTTTAAAGAAAATAGTAGTTTAGCTGGGTTGCATTGTTAGATTTTTTTTTTTTTTAATTTGTCTGAACATCAGCAGCTACTTTTTTAATGTGAGGGTAACTGAGCACTGGCAAAGGATGTCCAGAGAGGCTGTAGAGTCTCCCTCCTTGGAGATACTAAAAATATGTCTGGACATGGTCTTAGACAACCATTTGTAGGCATCCTTCCTTAAGCACAGGGGTTGAACCAGATAACCTCCATTCCAACCTCCATCAATGTATGATCGTGTGATCTTCATTTAAGAGTAATTCATTTTTTCCTTACGTGCATTTAAAATAACAGTATAACCCTTTCAATTTCATTCCATAGAAGTATCAAAAATGAGGGAAAAAAACCCAGACAGTTATATTACAAGTTTATGTAATAATGGTCAGTCACTTGAAAAGTTAGGTGATGAATAATTAGAGGCTTAACATTTTTGTTGTTGCTACAGTTCTGCTTAAAGAAGATGGACCAAATGAACTAGAATTAGATATTTTAAAGGCTACTGAAATAGTTTTTAGTTTATATTTTTCATTAATTATTAATGAAATAGAACTAATTGAGTGGAATGGTGTGAGGCTACAATACAATGTTCAAACAATGGCAGAACTACAATCTGTTTCCATTAGAAGCCATCAAAACTAAGAAGTGTAACAGTAAGGTAATGAGCTTCATAAGGGTACAAGAAATTCAGATCTGATATGTTCAGCATAAACTGTGTATTAATTTGAGAGCAGAATTCATTAAAAAGTATGTATCTGAAAGACAAATCTTTTATGACAGTACAGAAATTAAGCAATCTGAGTTTATTAATTTACAAAGCAGGTGTTCTCAATAGAAGAGCTTGTTAAAGAAAACTATGAAAATTGGAGCTGGGACAGAGCAATCACAACAATTACACTATTAGATCACTCTCTTGGCATCTTCATTGTCTTTTGGAGTATGGATTTTCTGTGCTTTTAATTGTTAGTAAACTGGATTCTGAGCTTGTTAAATTTAAATATTACCACAGTATGTTATGAGTTAACTTTAAAAAAGGGAGTCAAAGACTTAGCAAAACTTTTGCATGATTATGGTGTTCTGGACTGAAACATCTTTTCTTTTTTTGAAATGACCTTTAGTTAAAACCAAAATGGAACTCATTCGATACAGAGTGTTTTTTCTGTGAAAAATTTTGTCATGGAGAATTTAAGTTAAATCCTTAGCTGAACAATTTTTTCTTATGGTTGTTTACGGTTTATCATTTGAAGTGTATATTCTGGAAATCAGTAAAATCAAAACAAAATTAAATAACTCAGAGTTTCTGGTAGTGAAAACTTTTTTGTTTGAAATGTAAAATATGTAATCTCTATTGCCAGAATATGGGAACAACACTTACAGTTTTATTATTAGCAGTGTAGATATCATGTCCAGAAATACAACCATCTTGGTGCAAGAATTCAGGAAAGGTAATTGCTACAAATATGCTGAAATTCAAGGCCAGAGAAATAACGAACTCCTAGATGGTTATCTTCGATGCCAATGGGAAACAATATTCAATTCCAAAAAGAAGTGATTAACAACTTGCCAAGGTGATAGCTGTATCATCCCTTTGGGGGGCAGACTTCAAGGAGAGTAGCAGCTGTCTAAACAAAAGCAAAAAGATATTTGATTTGCTTGTTCCAAGAATCAGTAAGAAAACTGCTGAATAAACATATGTGCACTTTCCCATGACTTAAAAATTTATATACAGCTACAAGCAAGACACAAGACTTTCAGATGATGGATCTTTTTCTCTCATGCCAAGGAAGGCATTGTGAAAGGAATTATTTTGAAGAACAAAAGTGTAAGTCAGATCACACAGGAATTACTGACGTATCTCCAAGAGGAGGTAGAATAATCTTCTTTTCTGTCAAAGGGATTTAATTGTTTGCCCTGACCTCCATCTGTTCTGTTAATTGACCACATTAGTTTGTGGTATATATTTTTGCTTGGTATTATGTTTTATTAGTGAGATATCTTAAGATGATATAATAGTAGCACACAGGAAGCTGTAACTCCTGCCATGTGACAAGGTACATTTTTTCTCAATCCTGACCTTAATCAGTTGACTGAGGGCAGGAAAAAATAGATCAGTCCTCCCTATTCAGCCTGTCAACTGCATATTGTCTTATTTTTTTTCTGCAATATTATCCCATATGGAAATGATTGAAGGCAAAAAGGAAAAAAAATAAAGATAGAAAACCAGAAATACTTTACAAAATAAATAAAATAAATTCCCTTTACAAAATAAAAATCAATTTTACATTGATTGATTGAATCAATATACATATAACTTTTCCTGTATATCTTACATATATATATATAAATATGTGAAGAGACAAAGGGAAGCTAAAAAAAAATGACCAGGGAGAAGAAAAGAGTCATAAGAAGGAATTATGATTTGGAGAAAAGAACAAGCTAGTGGTGTCCACTCTAGAAGAAAGATTTGAGAATTAGAAAGGGACTGAGAAGGCTATGTGCAAAAGAGGAAAAAAGGACATGTTTTCAAGCAGGGGAGAACAGGAATAATGAAAAAATGTGTTAAATAATATGATAATGATAATATTTCATGTGTCTTATTAGAAAGTCATTCATAAATGGTACTCATTGGATCAAAAAAGTCCAAAAATGGGAAACACATTTTTTATAAATAAATAAACCCAATATTTCTAACATAATACTCTTTTCCCACAGTTTCCCACTCTTTTTCTCTCAGTTCTATGTTAGCAAAAGCTAGTATTAGGTGAAAATGGGGAAAATGGATAAACTTGTTCACTGAGATATAATTTTACATTAAAGAAGATATCATGTAGTGGTTTTTGAAATAAGACAGAGATGGCTGTGGGAATAACAATAATAATAATAATAATAATAATAATAATAATAATAATAATAACAACAACAACAGTAATGAAAAAAGGGAAGGATAAAACTAATTGAATGATAGGCAAGAAAATACCTGAAGTTTAGACTAAACTCTGAATACTGAATTTCTTCCCAATGGATGCTACATCATCTTTGATAAACTATCGGCAGAACTAATGAAAGAACAGACAAAAACTGTTAAGAAACTTATAGTAGAATAAGTTCTTTGTGATTTTAGTCATGAGGACTTGGTTCATGTATGAAAAAATTGGAAAGTTACAAGTTTCTTAACTTTGTGGCTATAGAGATAATTCTGTATATATTGGTAAGAGGTGAAAGAAGGAACCATCTCGCTACAGCTCGGTTCAGAGGGTTAGCTGTCTAATCTAGGCTGATGACTTGGGCTCTTTAAACAGAATCTGCAGGATGTTTTCATAGTGGTTGACTTCAACTAATATTTAATGTGAAATACCTGTGTTACAATAGGAAGAGTTGCTGCCTGAAATGTATGTGTCTGGTATAGACGGGATATCTGACTTTTTCATAAACAATTAGTGAGATGAACATGAGCTTTAGTGATGTTTCCAAGACAGAGAAAGAACCTTTTCGTGGTGCTAGGCAAAGATGAAAACTTACCAATAATGGGAGTGGAAGGATGAACAGGATGAGAAATAACAATTTCTGTCTTTGTTATTGTCTTTCCTTTTCTACTCAAATACAGCTCTATACACTACAAAGCAGATACAATATATTATGTTAGATTTCTGAAAACCCTTTGATGCAAGAAAGTATAATTAACTTAATGTGAGATAGCTTTGAAGTTCTTCATGTAGTAGAATGATAGGGGCTGTCATGTAGATGATTTTAAGAAATTTTTTTTTTTTACCTAAGAGAAAAGCATTCACTTATTATTATGAGATTTCTCTTGGAATTCTTAGAAGACCATGACAGATGATTTGATTTTTATCATTTGGGAGGGTGGGATTGGAAATGGAGGACATTTTTAACTGAATAGCAAATTACCTGCAAAATATTTGATTTCTCTTCCAAGCCTAGCTTTTCTGCTCTTCCTCATGCATGTTTTGGCAACAAATAGATAAAATTAAAAAAATAGCGATTAAAAAAAACCAAAACGACACTAAACTCAAGTAACTGCCATCAAGACACGTTTTTCAAGCTTACATGTGTATGAAATTCTTCTTAGCAGTATATCCTCTTGCTACCTTGTGTAACAGTTTTCCAATTTGCTTTTCCAAAGTATTGGAATTTCAGAAGTCTCTTTCTTAGGTTTCTACATGTTGTTGTTGAAGTCTGCTTAATATTTACCCAGCTTTTATTGTTTTGCAAATAAATCTCACTTTTGCTGTTGTTGTTGTTGTGTACATCTTCTCATATTACAGGTTTGTCACTATCTGATGTGAGATGACAGTCATATTTCATTAATTTTCTAGAGGAACATACCCTCTATTTTTCCCCTCACTTTCCATATTTAAGCAAAAAATGTACATTACATAAAAGTAGGCACAGTCAGACTTGGATTTGAGGCATCCATCAGTGAGGAGGAAAGATATATTTGATTCTTCCCATGCTGTTATGTTGCTTAGTAAATAAAATGGTCCAGGTCCTGTTCTCAGTCCCTGAGCATACAAAGCATAGCAGAGTTTGCATCTCTATAGCTCAAGTCTTTTGTACTAAAAAAAACCCAAAACAACTGTCTGTTGAGGAATATCTCTGTCCTGTAGTATTACATGTTTATGCATATGTGTTGGCTGGAAGGTATGAATGCCATGGTGGGACAGTGCCAGTGTCCATGCTCTAACCTCATTTAATTCACTGCTTAGACCTAAATTCCAGTGCTTACTGCACTGACCTGAAAACAGCATAATGAGATTTCTGTATTACAGATATCTGTATTACAGATATTTCTGTAATATTACAGATATTTCTGTAATATTACGCTTAGCTTTTAAGGGGTCCACATTATATGATATAATTCACAGGTCCCGGTGCTTATGTCAACTAGAAAGTTATGAATTTCACTCTTCATTATAAATTCAGCATATACAGGACAGTAAGCAAAGTATATGCCACAGGCTCTCTTCTAGGCAGGCTTTTAAGATGTGTTTGCTGGGGAGAGGGAAAGGCAGTAGGCAGTATAGGAATGGTTGCCTCATTACTGTTGCCTAAGATCATAGAATCAATTAAGTTGGAAAAGACCTCTAAGGTCATCAAGTCCAACTGCTAATCCAGCATTGCCAAGTCCACCACTATACCATGTGCCTAAGTGCCACATCCACGTGTCTTTTAAATACCTCCAGGGATGGTGATTCTACCACTTCCCTGGGTTGTATGTTCCAGTAAATTCCACCACTTCCCTGGGCTGCGTGTTCCACAACCCTTGTGGTGAAGAAATTTTTTCTAATTCTTGGTGCAACTTGAGGCCATTTCCACTCATCCTATCACTTCTTATTTGGAAGAAGAGACTGACCCCCACCTTTCTAGAACCTTCTTTCAAGTAGTTGTAGAGGGCAATAGGTACCCTCTTAAGCTTCCTTTTCTCCAGGCAAAATGATCTGAGGTCCCTCAGCTACTCTTCATAAGACTTGTGCTCCAGCCCCTTCCTCAGCTTTTTTGCTCTAACAGCACTGATCTAGTGAGTGATTCTGGTGATCCCCTTCTTCATAACATTTTGTGGAGACTTATCTTGCTGAGACATGCTCTCTCACTTTTTAAATATAAGGGGCTCAAGTCAGTGCTTAGCAGGTGAAAGCCCACTAAGTGAGGAGGAAGGGAACGGGAACAAAAGCTAGAGGACATTCTTCCCTCATGCTGGTGAAGTTGTCTGCTTTCTAGCAAAGAAATAAAACCTAAGGGGAAGATCAAATTGGTAAATTTGATGATGTCTTTACTGATAGCACAGTAATCTCCAGTCACAATTTTTATTTTATGAAATGATTCTCCTACAAACTGCATAAGGCTTGCTTGAAAGTGAAAATACATGTCCAGGGGAGTTTGTACTTTATAGGAATGCAATGTTACAGTTTTCTCATAGTCCAAGGGTGAGAATCTCAGAGCAAAGTCTTTTGGTTTAGGATTGACAATGCTTCACATAGTCCTTATAGCCATCACAGGCTTACTTGAAAGCTAATGTTTGTAACTTGAAAGACTGATGATGTGGGTTTAGACTTCTTCAAGTTAATGAGGGCAGTCACTCAACTCTCCCATTTCCAGAATGAGTGCATAATTGTGACATTATCATATGAATGAAGGCAGTATCACCACCTGGTAACTGAATCAGGTAATCCAATGAAAATGTCATGCCTCTGTCTCCTGTGTACTTCAGTTCTAGGAATTTGTGTAATAAAGCAGCAACTTTTTTTGGCCATATAATAGATTGATGGGGATGTGTGTATGTGTGTGTTGGTGTGTTCACATGCCCATCTGGTTTAAATTTTCCGTGCTTTTCCCACCCTGGTTTTGGTTATTGTAACGTTTTTAATGTCTTCTCTTCTGAGACTGGAATGCCAACAGGAAGATATCAAATTCTAATTATTAAATAGCTTCAAGAGATCAAATTGCCTATCAATCAGTCGTTTAGACAGTTTCTCAGTTGGTTCAGACAAGAGTTTTAGTTTCTTCCATCCTTGACAAGGGAGTGCACATAATTCGATCCTGAAGACAGAGATGACCGAGACCTGTAAGTTTCTTTGTATAATATTTAGATAAAACCTGTAGATCCCTTAAGAATTTTCCTTTTCAGTCATTTGACGTGGAGAAGAGTTAGACTCATTCCATGTTAGAAACACTTTTTTAAAGGTCTTGCAGTGGTATTAGGTAATGAATTCAGATTTTTTTTGAGGATTTATTCAAATTATAAAGGCCTATTCTGTAAACCTAATAAAATGTATAAAATAGAGATTTTTGTATGCATATTTCAATTTTTTTTCATATTCATAAATTAGTAGTTTCCTCCAGGCATAAGAAGTTTTACTCTACAGGAGCTTTTGCCTTACAGAAACTCAGAGCTGAACAGCCTGTTTCAGATCATGATCTTTTTCTTTTTGGAGTAACACAACTGAATTTAAGAAAACAGAGGTGCATAAAATAAACAAAGAGAGATCCAGAGTGTGTTACATTTCTTTTACAAGGTCATGTCAGAAGTAAAAGCTGGAAATAAAGCCAGCATTTGTGCTAGACTGTACTGATGTTACTTTTTGTACATTTCCCTAACATATTTACTAGAAGAGTAGTATTTTCTTAAGACTTTGTAGCCACAATTAGACATTCGAATAGCTACAGTGTTCATTCAGTCATAGGAAGCTTAAATTCAGATCGCGATTTGATCTGAGTGGAACACACCTTTGGTGTGTAAACCTGAAATTAATAATTTCAGGTTTATGTTGTAAGCAGTTCATGACATGTTTTTTCTTTCCCAGTATTAACACCTCATATTTATTTACAAGCTTTATCAATTTATCTCAAGAAGCAAAAAGTATCATAAAAACTGTCTAACCACTGAAATTCTTCTGTAGTTCTTGTGTGCAATAGCAGTTGAAATTATAGTTCAAAAGTCAGTGAGATAAGTACAATGGTCTTAACTGAGCATTTCCCGTTAGTCTTCGGTCCTCCTGGCCATAAAGGTTTTTTTTTATAATTTTAAATACAGGAGTAAATAAGGGAAATCATGGTTGTGATTGTTCAACAACCACCTTTTATAGTTAGATCCAAACAGCTGATTTTTTACAGAATGCTGAAGTGTATGTCTTGGTTTTTTGTGGAAAAGGAGTGATGATCACGCTTTTTCTTTCCCTCCACTTGGTTTTAAAATTGTTTTCATTATTGAGAGAACTGCAGTTTTCAAAAACAATGCAGGCACCACACAGCCTTTTCTTATAATCCCATCATTCTTTTTGATAGTGTGAGACTTAGAAATTCAAAGCGTGGTAGCTGCAGGCAAGAAGCAATGATATGAAAGAAATGTGTGTCCATTTTCTGAAAAGTAAATGGTGATTGTAATTTCTAACCTGAGGGATCTACTGACACTGTCCAAGCCTATCTGAGAGACTCGGAGAAATTCACAGAAGGGTAAATGCATCATGTTATTTGAAAACAAAACCCCAAACGTCTTAATTTAATGTTTGTATATAATTTGTATTGCTTCTCAGGCTTTATTTCCGTATTAAAAAAAAATATAAATTATCCACGTTTTTCTTCTTAGTTACTTCTAACTATACAACTAAGATACTTCAGGATCCATAGTAATGTTTGTATGGTTGGCATTTATTTTCACTTTAAGGAAGGATACATCACAGTTCTTAAATATGCATCGCTTTGCAGTTTAAACGTTAAATCTTCAAGTGATTTTTAACTGTGAATTAATAAGAAATACTTCCAACCTAAATAATTCTGTGATTCTGTGATACATAGTTCAGATACTCATACTCGTCCCTAGTAAAGTTTATAATGCTAAGTTAATGTCACAACCCACCGGTAAGGGGGCGCGATGTTTGCTGTAAATTCTCCTCAGGCTGAACAAAGACACAAGACCACGTGTCAGGGAACTCTTATGCTTTATGGTATAGTTGTCTTCCTAACTCTGCTGACAAGCACAATATTTAGACTCAAAGGTATTGGCTAATATGCCTTTAAATTTATACGATACACTTGAGTAAGTTCCCAACTCCCCAAACAAACTCCTCAAGATACTGGCTCAAAATGCACAACACACAACCAAAGATGCTGGCTAAAAAGCCACAACACCACTACACAAAGGTGCTGGCTTACAAGCCACAACACACCTCCACAATCTCCCCACTCCCACAATAAAGTTCAGTAAGGAGTATGGGCTAGATTCTGACAGCCATTCTTTTGCCCAGGCAAAGCAAGGGACGAAAACAGTATATCACCAGTCCTTAGATGCCGTGTTGGTCCTGCCGTGGGGATGATCCGGAGCTGGAGCAAACCAAGAAAACAAAAGAGAAAGAGAGAGGAGAAAGGGGGGGGGGGGGGGCAATCTGGTCCCTTTTATAGTTAACCTTGTGCATGCTTTTCATGTAAATTAGACTATTTGCATGTCTTCTTGAGGTGTGAACAGCCAGGCTTTTTCCAGAAAGTAAGCTGACCATGCGGATTGAGCACTAATCTCAAGAGAAGAAGGAAGTTGGCTCAGAACAGTGCTGCCCCACCTTCATGGGACCTTTGTCTCCAATCACATTTCCTGCAGCAGTACTCAGAATGTTTGAGGCAAAACATGCTTAGATCTGGTCCTTCTCTACTGTTAGAATTATTATAAGTTTGGATTTTTTTTGTTTTGGGTTTTTGTGTGTGTCTGTGTGGTTTTTAAATAATAATTTAATAATACATAATTTATTCCTATTGGGAAAATGCTTACAAAAATACAACAAAATACACCTTCTATTTGGAAAAATAATTTCTTGTAAGACTCTGCTGCATGTTAATTTGAAGCCAGACATTGCTACAGTTACAGTTCTGAGATTCAAAAATAGCTATGATTGGCCAACTTCGGTAAATAACCTTCCCATCAACCTTGTAAGTAATCCAGTCCAGAAACTGCAGATTAGTTCATGATTGATGTTCCTCTGTGTTATTTACTATGACTTTGTCTGACTTTAGTGAATGACTTTATGTAGGATGAGGAAGATTGAACTTTAGTTCATTTCAGTGTATCAAGAAAGAAGTCCTAGAAGCTCAGAAAAAAATGCCTAAAGAAATAATTATTGTGGGGTTTTTTTTCTTTTTTTCTTTTTTTTTTTTTTTTTTTAATTTGCAGGATGGTAGACAAAACCAGTATGCATTTACCGATATTTGAAAGAACAGTTTTTTTGTTATTGAACAAACATTTGAAATCAGACACCATTAAGAGGGTGCAGGACTGGTTAGGAGGTAGAGGCACATTTAAAGCTGTCTTGGGAAGAGCTTTTACAGAAAACAACTGTGTGATTAGATTTCTGCTAATATTCCAAATTAGTTATATGTATTGCTAAAATTAATACTGTAGGCCTGTTCAAATAATTCTATGCCTTGGGTAGTTCATATTTACAGTATCATACAACTACATTAGTTTATTATAGAGCTTTATGTATGTTTAAAATATCATAATCTTTTTAATTACTTTTGTTTGAAAACAAACACACAAACACATACACACACAAACCAAACCAGCAATGAAAAACCAAAAAAAACAAGCAACCATATATTCACTTTACTTAATAACTTTCAAAATTATATATTTCTAGTGGACAAAGAGAACAGAAAGAAGAAAAGATACAGTTCATATTCTTGACAAATGAAATATTTTTAAATGCATTAACTGCTGTACAAAATATCAGTATGAGGAGAATCTGAAGTTTTATTGATTACATTATTTTTGTTCTGGTGACTAGGTGGCTATTCTTATGTTTCAGCTAGTAAAACTGACTGTGTGCTTTCAGAGTGTATGTCTAAATAAGGGGAGGTGGGTCTTTAACCCTGAGTCTGTATTGAGGTCAAACCTATGTACATGCCAAAAACCTTCCCCCAGGGAATTTGAGCAGAAGGAAGGACTAGAGACTGAAGGTGGTCGGTGACTGAAAGCTGAGGTGCACTATTGTGCCCTAGTAGTTTTAGATAAAGTGTAAGAAGCCTTAGGATATCTGTGCAGTCCTCAGTCTCCTTAGCTCGTAAAATTTATATTTCTGTTTGGTTTTCTTGTGACTTGTCCATGATCTGGACAAGCAGGTCAAAAAAACTTAAAAACCACTTTAGTTTGCTGTTCTACACTGGAGCAAAGAGGACTTTTAAGCCATATCTTCTCTTTCCCCAGCAGGTACAGAATTATTATAAAGCTACTGACATAATAATCTCCTCAGGCTGAAAAAGCAATAACTGCAGATCCTGGAAATCATCAGTTTAGCCCTGAAGGCCTGATTCATAGACTATTTAAACATCTCTGAGAGTGGCTTGGGGCACAGATTTATAATCAAGTACAAGTGGTGTTTCTAGTAAATGCACATCCATGTTAACTGCAATCTGCTTTTACTTCAAAGGCCATAAATATCTCATTAGTCTCAAATTACACTCTGACAATAAAGAAATCATGTATGAATGTATGTGATTTCAGATCTTCTTTGACTCTTCTCTGTGTGTTGTGCTGTCAGAAGTTGCAATTTTAAACTGAATCTTTTGATTTGGATTGATTGGTTTTGGTTGTTTGAGTGAGTGATACTTCCAACTAGGAATTTTTGCAAACAAGTTTGTATATATTTTTCTAAATTTAAAGCAGTAAAAAAAGAGAAAAAGTGATAATAAATAAAGACATTAAAAGTACATTTCTTCCTGTAGATTCAGTATATAAAAGTATATTCAATAGCTGACTGTATACATGTAGATGAATACTGGTTTTGATATAATATCTAAAAAACTATCTAAAATTTTCTATTTAAGGTTAATCTTTATTTGCAACTTTTTACATCTTCCAGCCTTTCTAATGTCATAGTTCACAAATGAATAGGTAGCATGCCTTCTTCCTTACCTCTTGATATTCTTACAGAAAATTATTCTGTGTGTTTTTGTGTATGAATGTGTATGCATTTTGTGTGTGAAACTAACCTTATAAAAATGGTATTGTTTTTAGTAATGTTCATAAACTGAAAAGTGGGATACTTTCTGCCTAACTGGGCAGAAATCCCATCCTAAATGGGATAATTTTGCTTTACTTGCAGCAGTCTTCCTTCTTTGCTTCAGTCTTTGATAACAAAACCAGTTGTCCTAAAGGATATACAGCTTCCAGAGCTGAAAGTTAGGGCACCTGAGTGAAACCCCCATAATCCAGGAGCAAATGGTTAGTGACCTTCTATAGCCAGTTAGACACCCACAAGTCTATGGGCTCAGATGGGATGCACCTGAGGAAGCTAGTGAAAGAGCTTGCCAAGCCCCTTTCAATTGTTTACCAGCAGTCCTGGTTAACCTGAGAAGGCCCAGTTGACTGGAAATTAGCAAATTTAATGCCCATTTACTAGAAGGGTCTGAAGGATGACCCATGGAAGTACAGGCTGGTCAGCCTGACCTTGGTTCTGGGGAAAGTTATGGAGCATATCATCCTGACTGCCATCACATGCCATGTGCAGAACAACTGGGAAATCAGGCCCATCCAACATGGATTTAGAAGGCAGATCCTGCTTGACCAACCTGTTCTACTTCTATCACAAAGTAACCCACTTAGTGGATGAGGGAAAGGCTGTGTATCTTGTCTATATAGACTTCAGTAAACTGTCTAACACTCTTTCCCACAGCATTCTCCTGGGGTAACTGGCTGTTCATGGCTTGGATGGGTGCAGGCTTTGCTGGGTTAAAAAATGATTGGATGGCTGGTCCCAGCAAGTAGTGGTGAATGGAACTAAATCCAGTTCACAGCCAGTCACTGGTGGTGTCTCTTAGGTATTGGGGCCACTCCTGTTTAGTGTCTTTATCTATGATTTGGACAAGGGAAATGAGTGCATCGTCAGTAAATTCTCAGATGATCCTAAGTTGAGTGGGAGTGTTAAACTCCTGGAGGGTAGGAAGGCTCTGAGAGGGATCTGGAGAGGCTGGATTGGCTGAGGACAGTTGTATGAGGATCGATAAGGCCAAGTGTTGGGTCCTGCGTCTGGATCACAACAACAGCCTTGGGGAAGAGTGGCTTGAGAGCTGCTGAGCAGAAAGGGACTTGGGGGTGCTGGTTGACAGCCAGCTGGACATGAGCCAGCAGTGTACCCAGGTGGCCAAGGACAGTGGCATCCTGGCTATATCAGAAATAGTGGGGTCAGCAAGACAAGCAAAGTGATTGTCTCTGTACTTGGCACTGGTGAGGCTGCACCTTGAATCCTGTGTTCATTTTGGGCTCCTGACTTCAAAAAGGACACTGAGATGCTGGACTGTGTCCACAGCAAGGCAGTGAAGCTGGTGAAGAGTCTAGAAAACATGTCCTATGAGGAGCAGCTGATGGAGCTGGGGTTGTTTAATCTGGAGAAGAGGAGGCTGAGAGGAGACCTCATTGCTCTGTACAACTAACCAAAAGGAGGTTGGTTTTGAGGTGGGAGTCAGTCTCTGCTGTCTTGTCCCAGGTGAAAGGATGAGAGAAAATGGCCTTAAGTTGCACCAGGAGAGGTTCAGACTAAGTTAAAAAAAAATAAAATCACTAGGAAAGTGGTTAGGCATTGGAATAAGGTTAGGCATTGCGCAGGAAGGTGTTGGAATCACTGTCTTTGGAAGTGTTCAAGAGGTGGCTATGGGGATATGGTTTAGGGGTGATTATGGTGATGCTAGGCTGTTGGTTGGACCAGGTGATCTTGAAGGTCTCTTTCGAACTTGTGTGATTCTGTGTAATACTGTCTTTGTAAAACAATTTTGTTTGTGAGACTTCTGTTTAAAGACTTATTGTATACAGTGGTCATACATAATTTATTACTTATGTAAACTTTTTATATGAGACCTATTTACTAAGAAATTATTAAAAATGATCATCATTTAACTGGTGAAACTCAATAACTTTTAATAACAAAAACATTTTACAAAAGTGAGTTTATTCTGACTTATCATCTTAAAATTGCTTTTTTGTGATATTTATCTTGGCTGTGTTAATGCACTGATCATTATGTGCTATTTATGTCTTTGCACTGGTTGGCAAAGGCTGCGGGTCTGTTACAGTTCAGACAGTGGAGAAATCTGATTATTTACTGCGTATTAGCCAGTGATTTATTTCCGTATGGATTCAAGATCCTTAAAATCTAATATCTATGTGTGCAAGAATCAGAAATGCACACTTTATGTATGTATGCTTCTGTTAAGGTACAGGGGGAAAATAAAATACACCACATGAGTGGATTTAATACTCACAAAACTAACTTTTGTTGTTCTTACTTCCTAGATAAAGGAATAACAAATTCAGTTGCAGGTCAATAATAAATTTTTCCCTTTTCCTGTCCTTTCACCCTATTCAAAATGATGACATATAACCAGATATCCAAAGCCCTGCTGTAATTAGTGCGGATACATACTATTTAGTAAGTCATATTTTTGACTGTTGTATATTATCTCTACTACATCAACTGAGGATTTCCACTTTCCTTCATGTTGTCATTTTTTGCTCTCTCCATGCTGATAATGTGTTCATTTTTGTTTATTTGTTATTCTCATTTTCTTTTCTTGTTTTGTTTCTTCTTTTTTCATTTGGTGTTTGCCCAGACAATTTTTTTTTTCTCTGTCTGTCTTTTATCATCTGAATCACTGTCTTTCCTTCCACCTTGTCAGTTTTCTTAGCACTTTATTCCACACTTCTTAAAATGTCATTACAAACTTCAGCAGTGTGGGCATCAAGGGAGTAAGATCTGTTGCTTCTCCCTGAGCACAGGTTAAATCCTCAGTTGGAAAATCTGATTTGTGCTGCATGGTCAGAAAGTATGCCAAAGTCAGAAAGGGAGACAGCAAGAGGGAGCAGGTAGTTCAAATCAATCACCTGCTACTGATTTCAATTGTTAACGACAGTAGCAGAAATCAGAAGGGAAGGTGGTTCTTGACCAGGAATTTCAGGTGCCCCATAGCTGGCTGACCACTCTGAGTGTCAGGGAGCAGCTGAAGCAGGGCTGCCCCCTGAGGGAGGATGGCCCAACAGCTGTGGGCACTGCAGTGCTAGCAAGGCAATACTCTAAACTCTTAAAGCACCACATTGAGGGTGGGTTGAGAACAGGGACAGGACCCTACCATGACCCAATGTCATAAGGCCAGGCAAGGTGAGGAGTCAGGTCCAGGGTCGACCTGGGGACCCAGTGAGAGCAAGATCCAGGCTGGGCATGGGGATGGGCACAGGGCTTCCCGCAGCATAGCTCAGACAGGGACTGATGGCCCTGGTGGTGTCCTTGGGGACACAACACTTAGATCTGGTAATGACTTCTTCAGAAATGGCACTCAAATTGCAAGTCCTAGTGAAAATGTCAGTAGAAATTTTGGTCCACCACAAATAATACGTGTGTGATATTTTCCTGACCTCTGGTGTTCAGGTGTTCAAAAATTTTATGGTAGGAGTGCTAAAATGAAGTCATTGAAGAATTCCAGGAGTTTTGAGAAAATGAAATATCTTTCAAAATGCTTCCCTTGTCAGAGTCCTGACTGAAAACAGGACCAGGTAGTTCAGTTATATGAGTTTGATGTATAAATGTATGTTGATCCTACCAAATATAAGGGATCAGTATTGGTTTCCCATAATACGGATTTTTTTACCTGTGCAGTTGTCTGTGGTTTTGAGTTGAATAGTGGGTGAAAAGGAACTTCCTCCTTTCTTTGGGCAGGTATAAGAATGTTGATGTGTGTTTATTTGTACTACTTGTAGTGGTTAGCATATACATGTAAGTGACTTGTATCTCATTAAAAATTAACAGAATTATTGTAGGAATTGCCTTCTGTCTAAAAATAAAAATGGGAGAATGCAAGAAGCTAATGTTATGTAATTGTAACACTATGTAGGTCAAAATCTGACTTTCAAGAGATTGTATCACACTTTTTTTCTTTTCGTTTTTCCTTGTTCTGTTTGTCAAACATAGAACAAAGAAAACAGATACAAAACCAAATAAATTTGTATCTGATTTTGACTAACTGTTCACATAATTGATTTGAACTACTGTAATGCTATTCCATTAATTGGAATTTCTGCATTAGATGAACATAAATTAGGATGTCATACAGAAAAGAAGTCATGTGAAAAATACTCTATAGAAGTCATATCCTAACAAAGAGAGATTATCCAATACAGGAGAAAAAAACAATGAATGGTTCCTGTGGGAATGCAAATATGCTCAAAAAGGAGATTCCATTTATTTAGGGCAGAAAATACCCTTAAGCTAACACTTAAATGTGATACCCTTCCTGAAAGCAACAATGTTTGGCCTGTGGTTTGGTTTGGAAGCATATATAAAAGCACAAATGTTTGATTTGTGGTATAACCTCTCACAAGCTTATGGCTTCTGTTTCAGCTCTCTTACCTTACCTGTCTTTGGAAACGCATAACCATGATGTCTAAAATTCATAAAACTTTTGTGGGCCTTGATGTGGAAGGAGTGTGTGAATATATTTTTTTAAAATTTTATTTTAGATTTATGCCTATATAAATTTCTCTCTTGATTTAAATTGCTTATTTTCTTTGGCCACAGGCTGACTGAGTGGGCTGGACTTCACCAGAAGGAGCAATTTCACTGGGCAAGTGGAATAACTGCAGATCTCTCGCCACGCAACTTGCTGGGAAGTGCTATGCGTTGCCAGGATTAAGTCAACGCTAGAGTCTGGGATGGGCCTTAGGGGCAAACACTCCCTTGTTTCTTCTGATGTTGGGATTTGTTTACAGCCAGTCAGCTGAGGCACCTACACACATCAGCTTTTGGTTTTTTGTTGCCTGAACAAGGTTACATTTTCCCTTGCTTCATCTCCTTTTGATGACTTTTTTTATTAGTTTGCATTTTCCTTGACTGATTAATTTTCTGCTGGCTGTGGAAAAAAAGAGCCCTTCTGATGTTGATTTAAATAATGTCGAAACCAATGGGACTCCTATGGCTGCCTTTGATCTTCACCCCAATGTGTGTCATGTTGAATTCTAACTTCCTCCTGTGGATAACTGCACTGGCTATAAGATTTACTCTCATTGATGGCCAAGCACAATACCCAGTTGTTACTACGAATTATGGCAAAATACGTGGTTTAAGAACACCTTTGCCTAACGAGATCCTTGGTCCAGTGGAGCAGTACCTGGGTGTTCCTTATGCCTCTCCTCCAACTGGAGAAAGGCGATTTCAGCCCCCGGAGCCACCGTCGTCTTGGACAGGTGTCCGCAACGCCACACAGTTTGCTGCTGTCTGCCCGCAGTACCTGGATGAGAGGTCACTGCTCAACGATATGCTGCCAGTCTGGTTTACAGCCAATCTGGATACTGTGGTGACATATGTTCAAGATCAAAATGAAGACTGTCTGTATTTGAATATCTATGTGCCCACAGAGGATGGTAAGTACCCTGAGGACCACACTGCAGCACGCTTACGAGTTCTATACATAGGTCTTTAAAGCAGCTTGCTGAGTTTCCTCCATGTTTTATCTGTAGAAGTGGATAATGCTCCAAACATGCATTAAAAGTAATACTTTGCAGGCTGATTATGCTTGCAAGAATCTCTCTCGTTTCAGTGCAACACCAATCCACAATTTCATTTGCGGGCAGGGGCCAGGGTGTGTAAGCCAGCCTTCAGTTTATATCTAAAATACAGCTGAGTATCATTCACAAGAGAGGAAAAGGGAAATAAACGTTAATGTGAAGTAACATATTTATTTTTCCATGCATGAATGGTACAAAGATAGTGTTATGTACTAATTTTTAAAGGAGAAATTCCCTAATTTTTTTTCCTTTAGTTTTATTATAAAACCTCTGGACCTACTATTAAGTTTGCTTGATTTTAATGGATAATAGAAAGTTGTTATAGTAATTCAGTCAGCAGGGCTTTTTTTTAGGATTTTTTATCTATGAAACATTTCACTCCAACTTATTTTTTTTCATTCACTAAATTTAAAATGAAGTAAACATGATTTTATTATGCAGAGCTGAACAGGTAGCCTTAAACTTTTGTCTGTTTTATGCAATCCTTTTTCAAGAGGGCTGCTTTAATCCGCTTTCAGCAGACGAAAAGGATGAACACAATTGGTAACACAGAACTCTTTGAACATTTACATGATCTCAATCTTCAGAATTGTAGCTTTATGGCATGATGAATGTATCTTTGGTTGTTCTGAATAGTATTGCTTCCTACAGGCAAGAAGACCTGTTTTCATCAGGCCCCAAATGAGTTAAGCCTATTTTATATCACAAGGAAATAAAAAGTACTCCTGGCAGTTATATTTAATATTCTACTAAAAGCCAGTTCTTTCAGCTACTTAGAATGTAGTTACCGATGCATAACATGACAGATTTCTCCCAGATATGCAAATCTCTTCACTTTAGCTGTCTTTAATTTACATAACCAAAGCATTGTTATTTCTCAGTAACCATACTCTAAATATGCAAATTTTGTATTTTGATTATTATAATCCTTCTGCCTTGATTGGCTTCTTTACTCAGAATTTCCAAGCTGTGTGCCAGCAATAAACATACCGCCTTCTTTTCCTGTTCTCATCAGCTGAAGCAAAAACTTGAAAGCTAAAAATAAAGGGGTAAGGTTTGGGAACACTCGGAGCTTTGCAAAAGTAAATACTACCAAGCTGCTTAAATGAAAAGTGAAAGAAAAGCTGTGTTTATGGGAGCTCTATGTGAACATGTGTGTGTGTTCATGTGTGTGTTGTGCGCATGTGCGCGTCGATGAAGGAGCAGATCTTTTTGACCCAGTTCTTTCCCTCTTCCAGTCTCATTGCATTCCTTCTCACTCCTTGGATAATAACACAGATAATTCTTTTCCAAATTTGTTTATATTCTGGATTTTATCCTTCAGCTTTTAATTAGTCACTAGGGTAAGCTTGCCCTAAGAAAGCATTCTGGGTTAAGATTTTATTTGTTCTCACTGAAGGAATATCAGCTCTGCTAACTCAGTCTTATTTTAGAGTCCAGTTTTAATAAATGTGTACATTACCCTCATCTAACAACAAGAAGTTTCATTAATTAGTTAAGGAACACAGGAGACTGGACAGGGAAAAATATATATGAATGTCTAGGAAAAGAATGTTTGATATCAGATGGAAAATAAAATTTCATGGTCTGAATGACTACCAACCTGAAACACTCTTGCTTCTATTTTTTTTTAATCTCCTCTTCAAACTATAAACCCATGCATAAAAGAATATGTAGCTGAATAATGAGAGACAAGGTTTGATGTCAGTGATAAGCTGAAAACAAGACTGCTCTTGACAAGTGTTTTTAACAGGTTCCATTGCAGAACAAGAAATTTAAAAATTCGTAAATGGAGTGAGTACACGATGTTTTAATTGTATGCCGTATATTATGTCACTAGTTAAATATAACTCAGTGTGACTTTTTTGGTGAGGTAAATAGGCAGTCATCTGCCCATAAAGATGCTTAAGGGGAACTGACCTACAAATCACATCTCCTAAGTTAGCATGTCTCCAAATCATACTAAACATAAATAGCCTTAAATTGTAGTCCATACAATCTGATTAAACACGTTATGCTTAATTATATGTCTTAGTTGGCAAAAATAAGTTATGTTGTTATGGAGACAGACCATGAAATTAGTTTTTGAAGCAAGATCTCGAAGTGAGTGACTTTGAATTATATTCACATTTTTAATTCTTTTTCAAATACAGATTGATTTAAAAGAGGTTTGAAACTGTTTTGTGTCTAGAAGAAAAGGTGGCTGGAATCATCCAAACCTAATTAATTTTCTGATTGTGGAATTTAATCTGAATCATATTATGTGCCTTTTTTTTTTTTTAACTTTGGTGAAAAGAACAGATAAACAACTCTAATGAATTAACTATGGTCATATGCAGTGCTTGCTTCAAGTCAGTTCTGGTGAATAACTAATCAAAATGCAGCTCAGGTTTGGGGGTTTTTTTGATTGGTTTTTTTGGTTGGGGTTTTTTTGTCACTATATAACATGACCTGATTCTTATCACTTTTGTGGTTTGGTCAAAGAGAACCAGATTTTGATCATGTACTTTCAATAAAGAAGTGAAGAAGAAATGCACACATGCTTTCATCTGATTTCAGAATTGCTTCACTGGAATCCTGCCACTATAAACTAATGGAAATAAAGAGTAGAATTTAATCTCTTTAGCTAGGTGATAAGTTTAGTTATTTATAATAAAATAGTTTGAAATGTTGCTGCTTTTTTCAGAAAAAATACAGTGAAATTAAATGACTTCCTTAAAATAGTTCTACCTTCTAGGTAAAGAAATTAAAAAGCCCTGTTACACAGTGTGTGTCTGTATTAATAATTTCCTTTCTTTTGACCCATAGGATTCTGCATTTCAAATGTCAAATATCAGCAGAATCCTGTCAGAATTTTCCGTGTTGAAGTGTTCTTACAAAACAAAAATATATTTGTTTTTAGGGGCTTTTATTTTTTCATTTTTGGTGAAAATATTCTTTATGATAGAAGTCAATACACATACCTAACAGAATATTTCTGTAATTGTTCCCATATAGATTTTTATTCTTTTGCTGTTTTTCACTGGAAATGTTTTTTGATGACACTTTGCTTAGAATAACCCTTGTATTTCAGACCATCTAAGGTACCTGTAGAATTTCAATGTTTGTTTTCCTTTGCCTTTGCAAGGGAAAGAATTGCAACCACTGTAATCAACTGAGATTTGTATAAGTATAAATAACAATGCAGTTATTTTGAAGATACATAGTACAAGCAATCAAAATAAAATCTAGGAAACTTCTTTCATTTTGTATGTCAAACATGTAGTGATAAGAAATTACTAAGAACTGAAGCAAAAAAAAATATTTATAGTGAAATTATCATTTTATCCAATTTCTTTCTAAACATTTGGCTTGATCTTCAGAATCATTTGTGTGGATATATATTGTCTTGTCTGCTTTTTCAGTTACTATGAACTGTAATTTTCCACAAGAATACTTGAATGTCAGTTTTGAGGAGGTCATCTAGGGAAATGATATTGAGGACAGTCTGTTTATTATAACTTCAGTCGGAATATGGGTTTATCTACAGTGGAAATGCTAGATTGAAGAGGACACAGACTGTTAATCGGCTGTGCTTAATCCCTGGCCTTTATCATTTGAATCTGTGGATTCTGAAGGAGATTGCTAACTCCTATCATAACTGGGGGGAAAAAAAACCAACAGAAAAAGCTCATAAAAGACCCTTAATTTGTATTTCTTTCATGATAAACTTCAAAATCGCATTAATAGCAAAGCAAAATTAAAAAAACAACAACAAACCAAAACAACAAGGAACAAAACCTAACATGAACAAATCTTTTTTATGTTTATTTGTTTGTTTAAAACCTGCTCTGTTCAGATCAAAGCAGAAAATAAAAAAGGTGGCTTCTTGTTGTCTTTGCTTGATCAATAGTAAGCATATATACTTTACTTATTTTGGCATATGAATAGAGGGTACGTTTCACACCAGTGTGAAGCTACTTATCCTCTGTCTATCTGTTAGGGATTAACTAATGAAGTATTTAGCATCTTCAGAGGTTTGCTGACTAAAAATCCTCTGTGATCTCTTGTTTCGTTAACATCAGAATAAGCACAGCTGAAGTTACAACAAAAGGTGGTAGAACATGACAGTTAGTAACGTTTAATGGGTAGGTCATAATTTTTTCATTAGATTAGGGAAACAGAGACTATTGTCCAGGATTAGTGATATATATTTAACTGTGGACTACCAGGAAGAAAAAGTCTTGTGCAAGAGCAGAGATCAACAGTATTCCTTCTCTGGGAGATGATGTAAAGGAAACATAGCTGCAACTTTAGACTCTGTGTCTATTTGACTATGAAATAACAAAATTAAAAATTTAAGCAAAGCTGATCAAGAACATGAGTCTTAAACTGTGTCACTTTTATATGTTATGAAATATTAAATGTCTGCTTAATATATAAACAAGTGTTTGCAGCCACCTTCTTGTAATTGCTGTTGAATTGCAATGTCTTTAACTTAGGAAAAGTATTTTTATCAAAATTATGCAAATAAAATGTAAATTATGAATATTTGATTTATTTCCCTTTTTCTTGGGGCGGAAAAAAAGTTTGTGTAAAGATTAGTCTCATCATTGCAGCTGTTTAATCCCAAACAAAAAAAAGTAAGCTAATCAATGACTTCTTTATTAATATGAGAAATAAGGGTCCATACCTCCAAATAGTAATATAGAGAACAAGATAGGTACAATATTGTACAACATTATTTTTATTGAATTATTAGGAGTTGATAATAATAATAGTAACTTTTCATTTCCAAATAACCCCAAAGTTCTATACAATACGTTCTTCTAAACTGTATGTAGTTTTAAGTTTCAGTAGATGCATATGTGACATTGATCAGGTAATCTTAAAATTGTAATTGTTCTGTTACCTCTTTGCTACGTTTTTTAAATTTAAGTAGCCACTTAAGAAATCAAATAAGGATTCATGTATACAACTTCAAGGAATTAAGAATTCAGTATCTCTTGTCTACGTGTTTACAGTTTTGATTCTTCCTCAAAATCTTTATTGTATGTTTTTTAGAAGTGGAATATAATTTCTGTAATAGGTATAGGAGCGCAGAGTTTTAATTGTGCTTTCTGATGTAGTTTTAAAAGCAAATTAAATAAATTTATTTACTTTTAAAAATATCGTAAACCTGCTTTAAAACATATTTTGTATTTTATTTAATAGAAGATAAAGTTTAAACAGCTTCATATTGCAAATAATGTTGTTCTGAAATGAACTTTTATAGCAAAAGTTTGTTCTCAGTTTCAGTATTATCGCAGATTTTCTCAATGACTGGCTTATTTTTAGCTCCCACCCTTTCAGTCAATTCTTTGTTTACTTTGGAAAAATAAAAAATTAATTACTAAAACTTTCTTATTATTTAAATGCATTTCAGCTTAGAAAAACATGTATAAAAATTACACACAATAAGACATATCCTTTTGTAAAATGTTTGTATTGCTTTCCAGAGTGAGAAGGATTGATAGTAGGTAACAATTACAACATGAAACAGCGTTTTGTTGTCAGAATTATTAGGTATAATCCCAGTTGAACATAAACATATACTTTTTAGTGTCAGAGAGAAAATTGCTCTCCATTGTGAAAGATAAACTCCCCATTGTGTTAGAGTGCCTCAAGCCAATTCTTTCACTGTTAGGATCCAATATATCCCCTCCTCCTAATCCAGAAATATTGCAGCGTCTGTGAGAAAGGAGAAGGCATATGTCTGCCTATCCTCTGCCTACCAGGATAAAGCTGTGGGTAATCCAGGCCCTTATTTTACATGCTTGCTTTTAACAGTCACAAATACCTTCTGACACCAAAGAACAGGACTCTAATCTAGATGAAATAAAGTTCTTAAATCCTTCCAGATAAATTCAGATTTAGTTGCTAGTTTCAAAATGCTGTCCTTCCCTCCAGGAGCTGCCCATTCCACAGGCACTTTACAAGATTGCACCCAAATGGCCTTTTCAGGAACTGATATACAGTGAAACCTAGTGAGAAGGCTCAGCATTCAATATGACTTTATCTAATCCAACCAGGATTTTTGGCACTGTTTCCTAGAGACTCATCATTGCCTCATATTGAAAAGCCTTCTAGAGTTGGGGGGAATGTTCTTTAAAACACGATGAATTAATATTTTTTCTGCAAAGGCAAATTAATGTTATCATCCTTTTAAGTCAAAGAACAGTGTTTTTGGAATTGTAGAGACTGTGCCATTTGGCTCAGTGACGCAAAAGAAAAAGTCTTCTCTCATGTGGGTCATGAGACAGATCAGATAAGCAATTTTACTTCCTTCTGCCCATTGACTCCCACTTGTCTATTCAGGGCACTTTTTGTTTTGGTTTGGATTTTTTCCTGTTTGTTGCTTGTGTTTTTTTCTGTTTTGTTTTGTGTTTGTTTTTAAATGGAGCTTTCCTCTTCCCTCCTGCAAAATATGTCTTTGTATGCTGCTGCTTTTCACGTTGTGTCTTCTTGCTTTCTGGCATAACACAAATCGATGTGACACCTGCTAATATTGAGACAGTGCCTCTGTCCTAGGGCAGTGCAGTGGGTCCTTGGCAGGCTTCTGAATGGGGAATAGTGTGGAATACACGCAGTTGGGTCTTATCAGTCTTGCTATACCATTTGTATTAGCTTTGATTTCCTATAAAGGCCTGTGATCTCATTGGTCTTCCTTCAGGTATTTTTTGCATAGATCAGAAGATTTTGAAAGTTTTTTGTATCTGTTGATTCAAATTTGGTTCAGTCCCTCTTACCTTGCATGTTAATTGCAGGTTCAGACAAAACTGACATGTGCTGAATGTCTCAGCTAAATCACAGTTTGCATCTGTGAAAACACTTCCAGGAATTGTCACCACATCAGTGTGATAGCCATAGGTAGTGTGTGAACCAAAAATTTACAGTTGTCTTCTACAAATATTTAGGCATTTACAAAATAAGTTAACACGAATTTGAAATAAAGCAACTGCTCATTTGCTTCTCGGAATTCCTGACAAAATTGTGGACAGATGAAATGAAGACGAAAAGCTTTCCTGAACTTAATACCTTTTTGCACAATACTTTGGTTTGCTATCCTTTTTAGAGGGAAATAATATATCTGACCTTTATGTCAGTGCTTCTTGTTTATGATTCCAGATAAAATTCTCAGAATGGCATATAATCAATTATGTATGCTCACATTTTGTGATAGTATTAGTTGAATGTGTTAGTTGTAATCTAAACAGGACAAAGGAAAAAAGGGAAAAAAGAAAGTCAATGATAGCAAATTTCATTTGTGTTTGTGATATTATCATTGTCTCAGGGAATATGGATGAATTTATATTCTTGGAGTTGAGGGCTTTCTTAATCTGGACGTTGTTCCTGGTGCCCAAAGAGACAAACAATAAGAAATAATTATTATGAAACCGTGAAAATGAGCTAATGCAAATAGCTATCTGATGCTGATGTGTTAAAAATCCATTACAGAAATGTTATAATAAAAGGAAAATTTTTCTTTTACAGTTCTTGCTGTAGGCAAACTTGTAGTGAAGAGTAAATTTGCTTGTGATGCTAAGCCAAATTCCTACACTATATATAGGGAATTTTAGTTACAAATGGAGTTTCTGGTGCCTTGTTTCAAAATGCTTATTATTACTGGGTTGATGTTAAATGGATTTTTAATTGACAGGGTGTGACATATTTAATCTAATGGAGAGAAATTACTTTGTGCTGAATCAAATGACTATCCAATTAGTCACTGGTAATGTTTACAAGCCATCATAGCTGGAAATCATGAATACATTGTCTGTTTTATTAGATAGGCAGTAGGGCAAATGAAAACCCAATCCAAATATATACATTCCATCTTCTTGCAAATAAATTAGAATCAAATTATCTTTTTATGTGGTATTTTTAGTGTGTCTAGGAAATTTCAAAAAATCATTCTGCATTTGTAATACTGCCCCCATGGCTGTGCTTTGGCTGGCTCTTCATGCTTAATTCAGACAGCAGAGGGAGCACAAGCTACCAGCAAACTCATTTTTTCTGTCCCTGGGCATCACTGAGAGCGACACAAATAATTCTGGTGAGTGCAGTAGTAAAACGTGCAAACAGGTACTGGTTTTTGCCCTTTAAACAGGTAGGAAGGGATAAGATTCCATCTTTGTCAGGGTTAAAGTTAATAAAGTTGCCAGCGTTGATTCTATTTTGTGAACTGATGACTATATAAGGGATAGAATCTATCCAAGCAAAACACGTACTCACACTGACAAATTTTTACAAAACTAATATTCTGTTATAAAATAATACAGTGTTAGATGAGAATCATACTGGCAATGCACGAGTTTGTAATTGAATAGTACTTGCTTTGAAATTCTTGCAAGGCATTAAATGTCAGAATTGATTCCAAAGTAGAGAATTTGATATGTTCAGTTTTGGTGAGTTAGTAGAAACATTCCAACATAAAAAAAAGGAATGATTCTGTCCTTCCATTTCATAACCAAAATGTAGACAAGGGCAGATTTTTAAAAATTATTGCCATTGCCTTTCCATTTTCTGTATTACAGAGCTGAATAAAGTGCCAAATGTGTTTTCTGTCCTTTTATTTCACTGAGAAAAAAATGTTAAGCATGCTGAAGTTTCATTCTCACAAGATTTTTAAAGTTTTCACTGTCACCTTGTTGGAATTAACAGTATAACTAAGCTATACTAAGTCATACAAAAAGTCAAATTACACAAATTCTGTAGGGCTTCCCCTCCAAAATACATTGCTTTCAGTCATCATTTTTCTGATTCAAAAAGATTGCTACTTTTATGGTCTTGAGTATTTGAGATTCTTTTGTCATCTACCTAAACCATTGACCTTGTTCTGCCTTCAGGGATTAGATGCAATAGGGTGAGTTGAAATGGATGGCTAGGGTGGGTCCTCGGGAGTTGAATCAAATCAGATGTTTACTGTGATGATGCCTAAAACGATCCCTGTGGATTGATTGCTATGCTTTGTCACTAACAATTACCTCAAAGTGTACTTAAGTCAAAAATGACACAAAAATTGTACAGAAGGAGCAGCTCAGTATAACAGTCTTTCATTGGTAATACTTTAGTGCAAACAGATTGATGAAACAACCGAATACAAATAAAGGCAGTAATGTGAACTTAAAGAATGGGAAAAATTTCTGAAAGTCATACTGTATGGTGTATTCTTTATTTTCATTATCAAAGGGCTATCTATAATGCCTTCAATGTTATTCCCATAACTAAACTGTAGTACATGGATTAAATAGGTAAATTTTTATTCTTAACTGTAGTCATTTTCACAATAAAATGCTGAGGGATGCTCAAGCCTTATTTCTTCTCTATTCAGTTTGACCGCTCCTTGCAATGACTTTTTGTTACTACTTTGACCACTATCATTTTATAAGTGAATACCTTTGTTTGTTGTAAAAAGTAATACTGTAAAGTAAATTCGGTTTCAATTTCCAAAAATGGTGTTATCCACATATTCGTCTTATCTTTTCCTTACCAAAGTTACACACAAGAAGCAACAATAGGTGAGAAAACACCAGCTATGGCTGTTAAATAAGTTTGGGAAGGGTAGTTATGTGTATATATTAGCTAATACATATTAGCTATGCAGTGGGTGTGAAAAGATCAGGTGAAGAGGGAAAGCCTGTTTCTCTTTCGTGTATTAGTCCTTCTGTACTGGACTTCGGTGGGCCACTCAGCCACACTTGGCAAGCTGCATTTGGACTGTAGGCTTTACATGAGGATCCTAATGCACCATACTGTGGTAAGGTAGGGTTTTATTTAATTTAGTTGTTGTTTGCTACTGGTTTCATTTTTCATTTTTAGCTGAGCTATTCTTCCTTGAATTTTAGTTGTCCTCATGGTTGCTCACCCTGCGCCCCATTGTATAAATGTGCCCAGAAAGTATTTGGGATATTGCAGGAGTCAAGGGCGAGGATGATGTTCAGATATTGACTTTGGGGCAGTTTGCTGAAATAAATGTCGGTTCTCTAAATGCATATAGTGACCTATAAAAATGCCTGAGCATGAAGGAAGGCAGTAAAAGATCTCCATCATGTAACATCTATCCTTCTTTAGTTCAAGCAGTAATTTTCAGCTTTTAGCAGCTTTGCAAATGTAACCTGTAATAATTAAGCTAATTTTCTATTAATCTTAAATAAAGGAAGAAGCTAATAAGTAATTATAAGTTTAGAAGGTGCCAGCACATATCAGGTTTTTAAAATATTATGAAATTAATAGTTTATTCCATTTGTGGGTACTACTTCCAGGTATGTTATTTCTTAATACTGTATCAAATTTCTAAATGCTTGTATCAAATTCTTGTATCAAATTTCTTATGCTTGTTTTGCATAAGTAATACAGTAAATCAGGACGGCTTAGTGTTGGGATTATTGACTTCTTTCAAATTCCAATTAAATAGCCTTTGAATTTTGCTTGTCTTTTTTCTCGTGATATTTTTTCTACTTTGCCTCAACACAGATGAGATAGACACCATTAGTTCCTAAAACCAGATTATAAAACAGGTATTTCTACACTATAAGTGGAGCTAGTTTAAACGTGTTTTTCTTCATGAGGTACTAAGTGAATGTGTTATTTTTAGCACAAGTAAATTTTATTTTTTTTCTGTTTTGTGACTTTCCTATTTCGGTCATAGGCATTAACTGGAACTACAAACACCTACTACTTTACCTACCAATTACTCCATTTCTTGTACGGATCTATTACAGATTTCTTGTTTAATAGAGAGATGTGAAGTAAAGTGGCCTGGGTTTTTGTTCCTTTAAGAAAGAAACTAAAACAATCTACAAAAACCATAACATTGCTTAGGTACATTGGGACTGAGGAGGTCTGAGGGCATTTCCAACAGAGAGAGATGTGAGATTGACTCTCTTCTGCCTTTGTGCCTTGGTCATCCATTTAGAAAATAAGTACCATACTGTTTTTCTCTGATTAGGGTTAGAAAAAATTGCAAGAAGGAAATGCCTGTGGGTGACAAAAGACTCAAGTTTATGTATATGCTTACAACCTAAGAGACTATTTGTACTTTTTTCTGGGCTCTATTTATTCCCCTTGGTGATCCATTTACTTGCAGCACTTTGCATATCATTGCACTGTACTGTAACCTCCAAGCAAACCTCTGGAAGGTACAAAGGGCAGTAGGTTTGGGTGCCATTTTAAAATGATGAATTTAAAGATTTGGGTGAAGAGATTTAAAATTACAGCATCTAGAAATTGATCTTGTTTATTGATCGAAGACTGAAACCTTGCTATCAAAGTTTGCATTTAATTCTTTACTCACAATCTTCATAGAGTAGTCAGAAATGAGACAGCAGATAGAATTTTTCCAAGAGATAAAAGACATACAGAGAATAAGATTTATGCCAGAAGAAGATCCCAAGGTATTTAAATTCTGAAAGATAGGGAAGACTTTGTGATTGGGTAAGGTATATAAGCTGCCATTGTAAAGTATTTAAGCTCAGAAGGGATCAGATAAATTACTGATGAATGAAAAATAATTGTTACTACTATGTGATGCATAGTTAATAGATTTCTCTCATAAAGTTTACTGAAAACATGAAGTCAGAAATAGATTTTGAAAGCAAATACAACAAATGGCTTGAAATGTTTCTGTGAGTCCTTTGATTTTCTTAATTTCTCAGCTAATAAAGAAATTACTCCTAAGTACAATAAAACATGTTTGCTCTAGCGTATCTGCCAGCTAGCTATGACCTAGCTGGCAAAACCCTTGTAGACCATTCTAAAATGAATACTTTGCATGACCTATAAACATCCTCCTGAGAATGGGCCTAATGGGTTATATACTTTTACATTGGGTCCAGCACTTCAGGAATGCCAGATGCATTCTTTATGCACAGGACTTGTTTAGCACCCTTTTCAATCAGCTAAGATTGTCTAGATCAAAGACCCTAACCCATGTAGACTATTTTCTCTTTCTGGTGGCAGCTAAACCATCCTTCAGGGAGCAACCAATTACTTTTAGTTTCAGAGCTTAATTTTTCAAAGACATTTTATTTTACATGCAGCATGATTACTTTGTGTAGAACTAGAAAATGCTTGGGTTTATACATAACACAGGAGGTGGTTTTTAAAAATACCACATCTTTTCCCAGTTTCTATTACCTTAATACGGTGTTTGGTTGTGTATTCCCTGGCTTGCTTCCTCTGATCAGTTAGCTGTAACCTTGCCTTTAATCTGGACTTAATTTCAAAGTCTGAATGGTTCCATGGTGAATGTGTTACCTTGGTACTGGCAGGTGCCTTTCTCCATCTTCCCCACAACTTAGAATGACTGCAAAGATTTCAAACACAATTGGGCTAGAGCAGTATAAGAGACAGCTACATGAGTTGACTGTGCCCTTTCTTAGTCTATAGATGTCCTGGCTTTTAACCTATATATAAAAAAACATAATTAGAGGATGCTTAAGCTGATGCGTTTTATACAAGTTTATTATGAGTTTAAGGTACACACACTGTGAACAGCCACAGTTTATCTAATGTGTTGTAATGGTTATGATTCACACCCTGAGAATTTAAACCTGTTAGCTTTAGTAATCAAGATGACATATGAATATGTAATTGTTAATATTATCTTTGCCATATCTGAAGACAATGTGAATTTAAGCTGAAACAGAATAAAACAGCAAGGGATAGCACCTTGTATGTTCACCACCATAATGCAAGGGTGAATCCTCCCACCCACACATGAAATACTGATCAGGTGAATGACAAGATTTTCTAGGATTGTTTTTAATGAATAATATGATTTTGGTCATTTGGAAACCACAGATACTTGTGATTTGCTATATTTTTTGTGGAAATTTTAACCCAGCATTTATTAACACTTTTATTTTAGCAACACAAAGCATGGCATACTCCTGCAGTTTTAATGCCACTCATATGGAGCCTGTGATAATTCCTGAAGTTTATAAAGAAATAGTTTTAAGAGCTTTGTATCATCATCATCATGGCTGGGCTTTGGAAATGAAGACTTGAGAAGGATTCTATCCATGCTTGCTACAAGCACGCTTATGGCTAAAAAGGCCAATGCAAGATAGACAAGTCCGGTTGCAAAAGGCACAGCGGAAAGTTTCCTTGGCAAGACACGATTCTTTCTGCGTTGTCTTTTCTCCTCAAGAGTGATTCTGCGTGTGTTCTCAAAAGCATCAGCAGCGTTATAGATGGTGTGTCTCCATGTCTCCCAGTTGGAGGCCAGAGTAGACCAGTTATGATGATCAATATGGCCAAGGCTGAGATGTTGTTTCAGGGAGTCCTTGTATCTCCTCTTTGGGACTCCTCTCTTGCGGCAGCTGGTGGCAAGTTCACCATAGAGCAAGATCTTAGGGAGGCAGTGGTCCTTCATCCTGGATACGTGCCCTGTCCAACGCAGTTGTGTTCTCAGCGACATGACCTCAATACTCGTAACCACTCCCTGTTCAAGAACAGACTAATGTGTCTGTTCTTGAGAGCTTTATATATTGTTTTCCAAAAATATATTGGTTTGCCTATAGCCTAGAAAGTATGTACACTCTCAGGAACTTTTCATGAACACTTAAAAAGCACTAACCTATTTGCCTGATAATTACTTTGAAAATTACTTTCATATTTGATTAATATTTCCTGCAAAATTACCTGTATACACTGATAATTTGCATTACACTTCAGTACTCCCTGCTGCACAATAGGGTAGCATAGATAAACTCTCAGGTAAGAGAGATAAGGACAAAATCTACATTTTTGCTGAAAAGTTACGTTTCATGGATAAAGTCACTGACTTATGAGTAGAGGAAAAAAAAGTGTTCCTTTATTCTCTGAAGAGGGCTGTCAGTGCTTCAGCTTGGAGGAAAATATAAGGAAGCTGGTTGACTGCCCAGTTCTCTACCTAAAGGAAAACTTCTGTTGAGCACAGCAGTGCTTATGATTTTACAGGGGATTTGTAAGCTCTATTGGATGTATAAGCACTGTATTTGTTTTCTTAAGTCCAGCAGACAGTAAATTGAATCTTGTGCAGTCTACTGTCAGAACACCCATTAAAGGAATATCTGATAGCAGCCAAGTCACACAGTGTGCCCAAGTTAAATGCTTGGGATTAATGCCCTGGATGGAGAAAGATGCTTTGGGGAGCAATCTAAAGCTCTAGCAAAATGAGGAAATGGTAACAGTTAGCAAATGGCCATAACAATACATTTCTCTAGTTTGGACCTCACTGAGCCGGGCTGATTTGCTAGACAAGGTCACTGAAGGAGGAAGCAGCAGTGACTGCAAAAAAAGCAATTTTCACAATCACTGGGAAGCCTGGCCTGAATTCCTATCAGAACAAAGAGTACAGAGAGCATCAGTAATCCTCTCTGGTGAGACTGGACCGTAGCAAAGTAGATCTAAGCTAGTAAAGAAAACTTACATTTTTCCAGAAATAACAGTACAGATACTAAAGGACAAATGGATAAAAACTGTTGTGATAGGATACAGACATTTCATTATGACTTTTCTTGCCTTTTTTTTCCTTACTAGTACAGCATCTTCACTATTTCTAAGCTATGCTAGTATATCTATCTCCTGTTTTCTCTGCAAATAAGGTACTTTTCTGCACCAACTTATAGCTTTTTATTTTCTCCTTTTTGAACTTGTATTCACAGGTCTGAATAGGCCTTTTTTATTTCATTTTTTAGTAAAGGCCAAAAGCAGTCCTTCGTTTAGCTGTAAGTGTATTCTTTTTATCTAGAAAAGTCATAATCTATACTAAAATTACGTGAGATGTCTTCTTAGGGTTTTATGTGCACAGTGATTACTTTTGGAACAAGCTGTATGAGAGGACAGCATTGACTTGTAAAAAATTTGCATCATACTCTAAAAGTTTTAATATACTGCAGTCAGTGGAAATGCATTACACGCAATTTTTGTCTTAGGTTAAATGTATTTGCTTCAAGAACAGTTAAAATTGTCTTTTGCATAAGCAAACACTTGGTATCTAATACATCCCAAGTGTGTATACACACACACACACTCTCACATACGTATGTGAGTTTGTATACATATATATGTATGTACATACAAATAAATGTATGTATGTGTAAATGCTGGACTTCCAGAGGGCAGATTTCAGCCTATTCAGAAGACTAGTTCAGAGTGTACAACAACCCTTGAAAACAAAGGGGTCCAGGAGGGATAACATGCTTCAACAAGGAAGTCTTGAAAGCACAGGAGCAGGCTGTCTCAGTCTACTGAAAGGTAAGCCGGCAGGGAAGAAAACCGGTCTGGTTGAACAGGGAGATTTTGAGATTTTGAAGGAAATTAGAGTAAAAAAGAGAGCCTACCAATTATGGAAAAAAGGGCTAGCTACTCAGGAAGAGTTTAGGAATATAGTTAGGTCATGTAGAAAGAAAATTAGAGAGATGAAGGCACAACCTGAACTTAATCTTGCCACTTCTGTGAAGGATAACAAAAAGTCCTTCTACAGATATATCAATAGCAAAAGGAGGGGCAAGGAAAAACTCCATTCTTTATTGGACATGGGTGGGAATATAGTTGTCAAAGATGAGGAAAAGGTTGAGATATTTAACACCTTCTTTACCTCAGTTTTCAACAATAAGACAGGTTGTCCTGAGGACAGCTGGCTTCTGGAGCTAGTAGACAGAGATAAGAATCCGAATAGGCCCCCTGTAATCCACAAGGAAACAGTTAGGGACCTACTGGGCCACTTGGATCCTCACAAGTCTGTGGGACCAGATGGGATCCACCCAAGGGTGATAAGGGAGCTGGCGGAAGAGCTTGCCAAGCCGCTTTCCATCATTTATCAACATTCCTGGCTCACAGGGGAGGTCCCAGATGATTGGAAGTTGGCGAATGTCACGCCCATCCACAAAAAGGGCCAGAAAGAGGACCCAGGAAATTACAGGCCTGTCAGCCTGACCTCAGCACCTGGCAAGGGTATGGAGCAGATCATACTCAGTACAATCACACAGCATCTACAGGATGAGCAAGGGATCAGACCCAGCCAGCATGGGTTTAGGAAGGGCAGGTCCTGTCTGACCAACCTGATCTCCTTTTATGATCAGGAGACCCACCTGATGGATGAGGGGAAGGCTGTGGATGTGGTCTATCTGGACTTCAGCAAAGCCTTTGACACCGTCTCCCACAGCATACTCCTGGAAAAGCTGGCAGCCCACAGCTTGGACAAGGGCACTCTGTGCTGGGTTAGGAACTGGCTCAAGGGCCGGGCCCAGAGAGTGCTGGTGAACGGAGCTGAATCCAATTGGCAACCGGTCACTAGTGGTGTTCCCCAGGGATCAGTGCTGAGCCCAGTTCTATTTAATATCTTTATTGATGATTTAGATGAGGGGATTGAGTTCACCATCAGTAAATTTGCAGGTGACACTAAGTTAGAGGGGAGTGTTGATCAGCTGGAAGGCAGGAGGGCTCTACAGAGGGACCTGGACAGGCTGAAGAGTTGGGCTGATTCCAACGGGATGAGGTTCAACAAGGCCAAGTGCCAGGTCCTGCACTTTGGCCACAACAACCCCCTGCAGTAATACAGGCTGGGCACAGAGTGACTGGAGAGCAGCCAGACAGAGAGGGACCTGGGAGTTTGGATTGATAGGAAACTGAACATGAGCCAGCAGTGTGCCCAGGTGGCCAAGAAGGCCAATGGCATCCTGGCCTGGATCAGGAACAGTGTGGCCAACAGGTCCAGGGAAGTGATTCTTTCCCTGTACTCAGTGCTGGTGAGGCCACACCTGGAGTACTGTGTCCAGTTCTGGACCCTTCAGTTCAGGAAGGATATTGAGGTGCTGGAGCAGGTCCAGAGAAGAGCAACAAGGCTGGTGAAGGGACTCGAACACAGGTCCTATGAGGAGAGGCTGAGGGAGCTGGGGCTGTTCAGCCTGGAGAAGAGGAGTCTCAGGGGAGACCTCATCACTCTACAACTACCTGAAAGGAGGTTGTAGCCAGGTGGGGGTTGGTCTGTTCTCCCAGGCAGCTATCAGTAAGACAAGAGGGCACGGTCTTAAGCTGTGCCAGGGGAGGTTTAGGTTGGATATTAGGAAGAAATTCTTTACAAAGAGAGTAATTAGGCATTGTAATGGGCTGCCCAGGGAAGTGGTGGATTCTCCATCCCTGGAGGTTTTTAAGATGAGACTGGATGTGACACCTAGTGCCATGGTCTAGTAACCACGGCAGTGTTGGATCAAGGGTTGGACTTGATGATCTCAGAGGTCCCTTCCAACCCAGCTGATTCTATGATTCTATGATTCTGTGATTTATTTGCCAAATTTCTTTTTATCTAATGCATTCTTCAGTAATCAGTTTTAATGAAAGGTGCAACATGATTCTTTTTAGGGGCTGATTAGAGATTTCCATCTCAGAGAAGATTATAACTATTTTGATTCTAAGTAGTTCACAGAATCACAGAATGTTTGTGGTTGGAAAGTACCTCTAAAAATCTGCCTAGTTCAACCCCGCTGCTAAAGCAGGCTCACCTAGAACAGGTTGCGCATGATTGTGTCCAGGTGGGTTTTGAATATCTCTAGAGAAGGAGATATTCCACAACCTCTCTGAGCAGCCTGTTTCAATGCTCTTTCACCCTCACAGTAAAGAATATATTTGAGGGACTCTTTCCCATTTGGATTTGAACATATCAACTTTGCAGTTATTAATGACCATTTATTGCCATGATAATTAGAAACTTCCCATGTTCTTCTGTTTTAGGCATCTTGCATATTCTGTCTTGAATTTTTCATTCTCATTCCTCTCCTATTGTGGTATTAGGCAGGATGTAGTCATGGCCATTTCTTTTGCTTGATTGTTTTCCTTCATTGATACATCGTATGAACTTTGTTATAGAGACATCAGTAGCCCCTGGAGTTTTAAAAAGCTATGTCTTACATATTTTCTATCTTGTGGACTTTTTTCCCCTCAATTCATAAGCTTCTTTTCCAGTATTTCCGATTGGACAATTTGAAAGTAATACTACTGGACTGTCTTGCACAGAGTGACTGCCTGTCCATCTGTTGTACATCAGTAGCCACCTACTCATTCTTTTCTTTACTGTTTAGCAATCCAGATCAATGTTCCTGTTAAAAAAAAAAAAGGAAAAACTTATCAAGGTTTTTTCTTTTTCACTATTGCACAGTTACAGTGCTGCATTCACTGACATTTCAGTATCAGCCTGTACACTTGAGATTTCACTACAGAACACATTTAGGCTTTGTAAAACAGATATCTTCCTTAATTAACCTAAATCAGCTTAGTAATTATTTGTTTAATTTTTTTTTTTACCTCCATTTCTTCAAACAAAGGCATGTAAGTAACTGGAAAAAACTAGAAATAAAATGCAAGTGTTGTTTTACTATTTTCAGTAGCTTCACTATAAGAAAGAAACTCCACTCCTTGATCTGACTCAGTACAATCACACTTATGTTCTTTTTCTATACCCATCCTGTAGATAAATAGAATATTATTAGCTCTTTAGAGCTGTCAGCATAGCACATTCATAAGCAATAAATAGGTTTAAAGCTTTTAAATTAGCTGACTAACATCCTCAAAGCCTGCAGAGCAGCATTCAAGTTGTATGGCAGTTTAACTGGCTTTTATGAAGGCTTTTCTGTAATTTAATTTATTGTCTTTTTTTTAATGAACATATATTTATATATGTGTATATATGTGTATATATATATATGTATTTATATGCCCTTCCCCTTGCCCTTTCCCTTTTCTCTTCTTATTATTCAGGGCAATTCAATCTAGTAACAAAATCCTAATGGAAATGAAAGGTTATTGCTCCTATCAGTAAAGTATCCGTCTATGGTGTGCATTAGTGTAATGCAAGTCATTGGGCTCACAGGGTTTTACAACATAAAATAGAATAGTAGATACTTTATGAATATGTTGATTTAGATTTTTTTAGAACTTAAAACTTTAACTCTTCCTTTGACACTCTCAAATTCTTCCTCAAGTCCATTTTTTTTCTGTTTTGCCACTTTTAAGATTGAACCTCTTTTTTTGGAATGCAAGTAAACTTCACTGTACTCAGTTTTCACTGGATTTCTCATTAAATTTTGGGTTGGGCTTTTATTGTTTTTGGTTTTGGTTTGTTTGTTTATTTGTTTTTGTTAATACTAAATAGATAAGACTTTCTTTCTTTCCTGACAATTTTTATTGTTCAGGTTTTATGCTTTACTCCAATCTAATACAAATATTTAATTCATTGAAATGCATGGAGTACATGCCTAGTAGTGGAACAGAAGCTGACCGAGGGCTGATGGGTCAGGATTAAAGAGCTGACAGGGGGAAGCAACATCATAGTGAGGGTCTGCTACAGTCCCTCCAGCTAGAAAGACCAAATAGATGAGTCTCTTTACAGACAGAGAGGAGCACCTTCGCATTCACAAGCCATGGTCATCGTGGTAGACTTCAACCACCCTAATATCTGTTGGAGTGGCAGCACAGCAGAGCACAGTCAATCCTGAAGGTTCCTGGAATGTGATGATAGTGACTTCCTTCTCCAAGTGATAGAGGAGCCAAAGAGGAGAGTTGCTATGCTTTTCCTTGTCCTCACAGTCAAGGACATGCTCTTGGGGAATATGAAGCCCAAGGGCAGCTTTGGCTGGAGTGACTATGAAATGGTGGAGTTCAAGATCCTTAGGGCAGTGAGGAGGGCACAGAGCAAGCTCACTACCCTGAAATTCAGGAGAGCAGATTTTGACCTCTTCAGGGATCTGCTTGGTAGAGTAATATGGGTTAAAGCCCAGGACAGAAACTGATTAATATTGAAGCTTCACTTCCTCCAGACTCAGGAGCAATGCATCTCCAAAAAGAGAAAGTCAGACTGTTTGAATAGTATAATTTCTTTACTGCCAACAGCTCTTGTGTGGACCACAAATGCTAAATTCTGTGAGCAAAACACTACTACCACCATGTATAAAAAGAAAAACATAAACTGAAAAGAAAATAATGAAAAACTTTTCATAATGTAAGTTAGAATGAGCTTTTAACTTGGTTCTGTGGAATCACCATATCCTAATTTGTATATATTAAGAGATGAAATTGACAAGAACGGCAAAATTTCCTTCTGCCTGCCCTGGTCTGCCTTCTCTGGTATTTAGTATTATGAGAGCTCCTGCATAGTAATAATAAATAATAGTCATTTGAGTAACAAAAAAAAAAAATCCAAAAAAACCAACCACCAAAACAAAACCCACCTTGTTTCTGAGACATTTGTATATTTGGTTTCCTATGCAATCTCTATGACTCCTTGTCTTTCACAGTGTTCCCAAATCATTCCATGTCCTGTGTGACAATTCAGGGCAGCAAGAAATGTTTTCATTTTGGGTACTCCTGATTTGCACGCCAGCTGGGCTGGACTGATTATTATGGTCGTGCTGGTTGGGCTGCCAATTGTTGAAGTAGAGAAGGTTCATGACTCAGGTTAGAGAGTGTTCATGACTCAGTCCTTGTTTTCCTCAGAGGCAACATCAGTTGCTTGATGGCAAAGTTGTTATTTGTAAAGAATAACATATGTACTCTAGTATAAAAGAACACCAGGAAATGTCAATATGCATGTAATACAAGGCAGTATCGGTTACCACTAATAACTGAGAGCAGCAGAACTCTCATGGACTAAATTTATTCTTTGATTGTGATGTGAGAACAAAACTATCACATGAATAACAATATTAGATACAGAACAGAGCGGAAAGGACTCTTATTTTCTCTTTTACAGCCTTAATTAAAGCAGCGGAGTGAACTCTTTTGCATAGAAAAGAGTTTAAATGGTGAAATTAGAATAAGAAAATATTTCTTGACTTTCTGTATGAGACTTCCACTGTGATCTAAGGATAAATCCTTGTTAAAAGTTGAACTCAAAGTTTGTTTACTAGTACCACCTATTTTGATACAAAGGTCTGACACAACTACTGTTTTCTTATTATATTGTTCTTGACCAAACAGAACACAACAATAATTCCAATAGTGTAATTATTTGTCAGATGCTTTGGAAAATTCATTTTAGCTATATTGCATTTTCAGGTATAGTTCTTTTTGTAGCAAGTACCAAGTATGAAAACAAACTTAACAAACGAAACCACTGTGGGCATACCAGCTTTCTCCAAGGCTCATGAGGATGGTAACTTTGTAAAAATATTCAACTCAAATGTTGCAGGTATTTCCACATAATTGAACTCTAGTAAAAAGTTGGGTGAAGCAGGACACTGTGGATTTATGAGAACATATGTTGAAGGTGTGTCCTTCGTGCCTATATGGCAGCCTTCCCTGCAGTTTGTGTCTTTCTAACTGATTGTACAATTTGACATTTTCTTACCCAAGAATATATATCAGAAAGTCTGAGATTTTCTCAGACTTCTCAGTATTAGAAATTGGAGACCCTGCAAGAAGCCTGCGCGTGACTTCCTCTATAGAGTCAGCTGTGGTGGAAAGCCTCATGACAGCAGATGTGCTTGCTGTAGGTGTGGGTGTGTAGCTCAGAGCAGGAGCCAGGGGACATCCACCCCCCACGTGAGCCTTTCACCACAGACCTCCTTGCAGATATATTTCATAGGTACAGCTTGATGCCAGTGATGAGTGAGGTTGTAACTACAGCAAGAGACTGTGAGGCCAGGATGATTGTCACTGAGAAATATCAAAAGAGTGTGGCATTTGGGATTTCATTGCTCTGAAACTGTCTGAAAATAATACAGATAGATAAATCATAGGTATGTTTACTCTGAGGAATAAGAATAGAATGGTACAGATGAGGTGGATTCAAATTCTTTAACTTATATATTGGTGCTGCATTTTCATTTTTTTAAAATACTTTAGCCGAGTTTTCTAAAACAAACTATATATATGTATTAATTTTTTTATATATTTTATATTTTGTATCTATTTGAATATATATATGTATTTACCTTTGAAGAGGTTTCAAGTAAAAGGCTACCTAAAGTTTATCAATTTTTATTTTGAATTCTAAATTGTAGTACAAGTTTAAGCCCTAGAACTCCACTTCTCTAGGACTAAATTTTTGTAACAATGCAGCTTGTTTTTACAAGGTAAAGAGGAGAATAGTCTTCTTTCATTTGTATTTTTTTTAATAATTAGAAAAAATAAAAATAATATTTAATAAAATAAACCACACGATAGCTTAATTTCTTGTAAATAATAATAATTAACTTTGATAGTATTGGAAAGTCATTAAACCGATTACTCTGTGTGCAGGTATTCATTTAAATGAATGCTACATTTGCCTCGCTTGTACCTGACAAAGAAAGCCTATGTTGTTTCATTAAATTGTAAAAAAAAGTAGTACATTTTTAATGCTGAAGCAAAAAGAATTCTTTCTTGCTGCAGGTTATTTTTTTTACCCTGAGTACTGATTACTGTTTGATAGTATCAAATTGCTATTAAATACTCAGAGAAGCATTTAAGAAGAAAAGGATCTGTTAATTGGAGAATTTAAGTTTCTTCATTTTGTTTAAAAAGACTTCACCTAAACTACATGTTCTTACCACTTACCATACCTAATCAGTTTGAGTAGGAAGAATGTGATACGATTTTTTTGCTTCTATTCACCAATAAGCCTGTTTGGTTCTAGCACAGGGATCTCTGTATGCTGCTACTTCCCACATTGCAGAAAACCTCTTAGGGACTCATGGAAGCTGTTTCACTTTTCCCCATATTTGAAATTTCTGTGTGTTGCCTGGATTATGCATTTATTAATATAACATTTGCTTTATAAGAATGTTAGTCTTCTGAAAGCTAATTTGCATTTTAGTATTATGGGGATGGTTTTTCCATTTTCTGTCTGGCCAATTCTTTATCACTTGGTACTGTAATCTGTAGGGTTTGTTGTTTCAAATTTAGGTAGTTGGCTGAACAGCCATAACTAAGCTGTCAGTTTTAAGAGAATTGTAGATACATGTTTTAAAGCTAAACTACTTAGTGCGGGCTCATATGTCCTCCCTGTCATTGATGGCATAGATTGCTTTCTGGAGAGGCTTCTCTCTGGTGCCCATTGAGGCTTCCTTTTATTTTCCTTTTTAGGGGTCTAAGTTAGGTTTTGAAAGAATTTTTGCAGCTGCTATTTGTATTACTTGGGCTTAGTTCTCTGCTCCCTAGTTCCCAGTTATATTTCTAGTATTACACAGTAAATATTTACATCTGTGAATAATTACACTGATTTCAGGTTATTCCTAGTAATTTAACATGTAGTAGATGGGAAGAGAGCAGAAATCTCACTTTGAGTTTAATTAGGGGTAAACTACCTTCACAAAGAATGAGTCACTGACATGTGTAGGAAAAAACCTACAGAATAGTTAAGGATGCGAAATCTGGAGCCTGGACTTGGAGCTATCCGTAGTTGTCACAATTCTTCTCATGAAATTATATAATTTTGCAGGTTTCCAGTTGATTTGAATGAGAGCTTTATGCACTCATGTGTAGATTTCTGACTTTTATTGCTCTGTGGCTCTTCCTGATGCCTTTGAGTATAGTAAAAATTATGAAAATATTCCATTCACCTAGTTGATCAAGGGAAGCCAGTTGATGTAATCTTTTTGGATTTCAGTAAAGCTTTCAATACTGTCTCTTGCAGGATCCTTCTGGACAAAATGTCCAGCACACAGCTGGATAAACACATCATGTGGTGGGTGAGCAATTGGCTCGTGGGTCAAGCATATAGGGTAATAGTTAATGGGGTAACATCAAACTGGCAACCTGTCACTAGTGGTGCTCCACAGGGCTCCATCTTGAGCCCTGTGCTCTTCAATATCTTCATAAATTACTTTGATGCAGGACTGGAAGGGATACTAAGTAAGTTTGCAGACGACACAAAAACTCAGAGGAGCTGTTGCCTCCCTCAAAGGCAGGGAGGCCCTGCAGAGAGACTTAGAGAACTTACAGGACTGAGCAATTACCAACCACATGAAGTTCAACAAGGGCAAGTGCTGGATTCTGCACCTGGGATGGGGCAACCCTGGATGTATATACAGACTGAGGAATGAGAAGCTGGAAAGCAGTGCTGTGGATAAGGACCTGGGGGTCCTGGTCAACAGCAAACATGAGTCAGCAGTGCCCTGGCAGCCAGAAGGGCCAACTGTGTCCTGGGGGGCATCAGGCAAAACATCACCAACTGGTCGAGGGAGGTGATTGTCCCTCTCTGCTCTGCACTGGCGAGGCCTCACCTTGAATATTGTGTGCAGTTTTGGGCACTGCAATATAAGAAAGACATTAAGCTACTGGAGAGTGTCCAAAGGAGGGCAACAAAGATGGTGAAAGGCCTTAGGGGAAGCCCTATGAGGAGCATCTGAGGTAACTTGGTCTCTTCATCCTGGAGAAGAGGAGACTGAGGGGGAGACCTCACTGCAGTTACAACTTCCTTGTGAAGGGAAGAGGAGGGGCAGGCACTGATCTCTTCTCTGTGGTGACCAGTGACAGGACCCAAGAGAATGGCCTGAAGTTGTGTTGGGAGGTTTAGGTTGGATGTTAGTGAAAGGTTCTTCACCCGGAGGGTGGTTGGGTACTAGAACAGGTTCTTCAGGGAAGTGGTCACAGCACCAAGCCTACCAGATTTCAAGAAACATTTGGACAGTACCCTTGGGCACACAGTGTGATTCTTGGATATGGTCCTCTGCAGGGCCAGGAGTTGGACTTGATAATCCTTATGGGTCCCTTTCAACTCGGCATATTCTGTTATTCTGTGGTTTCCTGTTCAATTCCTGCCCTTCAAGTAATACAACTACTTTATATGATATCAAATGTAGCCCAGTTATTCAGTCATGTGTGCTATGTGTAGACTTTGATTACATTGTCCAACACTTTCAAAAGTAAACTTGACAGCAACTTTTGGCCCATAGCCATCACATTGTTTCCAGAATGAATTCCTAAGGGAACAGGATAGAAACTAGTGAATTGCAGTGTAATCTGAGGCAACTAGAGAAAAAAGGAAGGTAGTCAAGAAGAACAAGCATTTTTTTGTTTGTACACCACATCAGGGAGTAATAAAGGTCTTACTGGAGGTTTCGTGAAGACATGGTTCACTATTTTTTATTACCTGAACTGTTAATTAAGCTCCTATTAGTCTGATGTGATGTGTGCTTTCTACACATTCTCTTCCAGTCATTTATGGCAACTTTGGAAAGGGACTCTAATGCTGGAACTGTTAAGGGTTTCTTATATGAGCTTGTCGTGGATTTAGGACCCTCTTCTGCTATTAAAGAAGCTTCAAAATTCAGTCCTTAGAAAATAATTTCTGTTTATCTATAGGTATCCCATTTATTTGGATGGACTACCAAAAGCAGTAAGTTAGCACAAGTTATACACTTTCTTCTTGTACCAGTTTAATATTTTTCTTTTAAATTGCAGGTGGACTTGGGATAATAGTTCTCCATTAAACTCATGCTTTCCTTTGTATCATTTCTAGGTTTAAATTTGCAGCATATGTATCAGCAATGAAACAAGCAGAACCTGTATACATACTTATGTTTTTTCATTCTAGCAGTGTTTTTAGAATAAATATGACAGTCATCCTAACAGGTCTTGTGCAAATCTCACATTACGTTTCATTGTACTGAGGGTAAAGCAAGGATTAAATAACCTGTTTGCCTCTCTGCTACCTGTTGACCCTTTTAGAAGTTTTAGGATCCACAAGCACACAGTTATGTGCGCATACCATAGAATCCATTCCAGGAAAGAGCAGATACTAAATTTAATGAGGGTTGAGGAGGCAAAATTTTAATGTACTAAATTTGCCCTTTTCTAGCTCATTTTTGGTAAGCTGCTGGAGGCCTACTTTTTCCCCCTTTTGCTGTCTTATTTCAGCAAATGGATGCGAGATAGTCATCATCTCACTCCATCTACACAAAATAATAACGGTATTTTATTTATCATTTTATTTATTTATTTATTTATTATCTGTGGAAACAGACATATTGTTTCATAATGTTAATGAATGTAATCTATGCTTTTTCTAAAATTAAAAGTTGTTTATGCTGCTTATATGGAGATGCATTTCTACAAGTGCAATAAACAGTAAGATTGTCCTGTTTTAAAAAGAGATTAGAACTTCAGTATTTTAGCAGTGAAAATACTGACAACATAATGATTTGGGATAAATCATGGAAAGAGTATTCCACAACATTCAAGATGGTAAACCATGTTACACAAAAAAATGAGTGGTGGAGTCAAAACTCCATGAGATTGGAACTTCTAAAGGCATTATCTCATTCCACATGGCTCTGCTCAACTATTTAGGTACTTCATTTTCAATTTCAATCAAATTTGACTTTGTGGTTGGTTTGCAAATATACGAACGTGACTATAAACAAATATCTGTGAAGCTGTGTATCAGTAAAAATATATATATACTGACCTACTCAGAAATTGTTCTCTTATGCCAGAGTGTATCATTTTGCCAATGACTTCTCCTGTGTGTGACAAACTGCTGAAATTTTCATTCTGCTACACTCTACTTATTCCTTAATAGCAGAAGCCTGGTTATTTTAACTTAACTTGTCATGTCACGAATCTTTGCTACTTGGGTGCAGGAAGAAAATAGTACTTTTCACTAAAGCAGTAGAAAATTCCAGAATAAGTTGTTTTACTGATCATAAGGAAATGTAGATGTTTTAGCATAAGCTTTAGAACTAAGTTCATCCTTAAACCTAAACTTTTCCTTTAAAGGCTTTATGTAATCTGCAAAGGAAGCTTTTTTCCGTTTACTTAATGTTTATAGGGTTCTGACCAGATTCAGAGTTCCTTAGAAACATTCTTGCTATAGAAAAGAATGTCTTTGCTGCATTCAATTATATGAATATTTATTTATGGCTGGATTATACCTTTAGGTAAAACTTTGAGTGAAAGCTGATTCATAATTAGCATTGTCCCAGAAGAAGCCCTGGAAGGTATAGTGCCTTAGGGACAACCTTCAAGCTCAGACCTCTTTTTCTTCCCTTCTTGGTTTAGGAATTTAGCTATTTTAACACAGCATCTAAAGATTGTATTCTCCATGTAAACCTACCCATGTTAATTCAATTACTCTGCCTGCACTACTGTATTTGCATTGGGTTTTGCAGTCTTTTCCCCTTTAGAATAGGTCGTTTAAGATGTAACGCTTTGCTGTTATTCCCGTTTCAGTAAAACTGACTCCAAATTGACCTGATTTCAGAGAGATTATATATCTGATACATATACAGACTTCTCTGAAGTACTAGAATCAAGATGCTATTCCAGAAATGTGTCTTTCTTCTGTCAATCATAGTTAGTCACTTTGACTGTATTGTGATCTGATTCCAAGCACTTCATTAATTTTATGTTAATATAGGGGGATTTGATTTGTCTTGTCATTAAAGGTGAAGATCTATGAAGAATATGAAAAGAAATGAGATTAAATATTTCTTTTGCTATTTGGAGTCACATGTTTTTGAGAAACAGTTTTGTTGAGTGTCTCAAGATTTGTCCTTCATTGGCATCTGTTCCTTTATCAATTGTGGCTCCTACTTCCTGATGACATAATACCACTCTGCTTTCCAACTCCATTCTGAGATTGAATTAGTATTTATCTTTCTCCAGTAAATTCTTAATCCATAGTTCTCTGCCAATCACTTCTCACCTGCTTAAGTATTTCAGAGAAGCGGATATATCCTTTTCATATTGCAGCTATGCCAGCAAAGAAAGTCACTGTGTGTCACCCTCCAACATAGCAATTGCTGCCTCTGCCTGTGAAGCTAGTCAGATTATTGTCTCCTAACCTATTTCAGTCAGAGTGTTTGAGCATAATCAGTTTAAAAGAGTTGTTCTTTGTTAACTTGACGCATTTTTGTCTGAGTTGAGCTCTGGAGAAATCACGTGTGCAGTTGAATTAGCTTCTAGCAAGAAGACAGTAATAAGCAGATGATAGAAAGGGTGGGATTTAGTTAAGAAATGGTAAATGCTCTCATGACTACAACTGCCAATAGAAGACAATGCATATTCAAATCTAAATTGAAGACCAGCCTTAAAAAATATTCCATTTACAGTCAGTTTTTCAACAGAAAGTGGTATTTTCTGTTTTGTGTGCGTGTGTTTGAGCAAGCTATGAGCAAAGTATGCAAGCTGGAGAGCAGAGAGAAAAAACAGCAGGACTCTATATCCTCTGTATATACATTTTCCGAAGACAGGCAGAATGGAAAAAACATTAACTGAACATAAAAACAACAGTGAAAATGCAGCGTTCAGTAGATTTAACATAATTTATGTTAAATCTGACAGCTCAGATCTGACAGCACAAAAAGCAAGAGTGTATTGGCACATGACATCAGACTCTCCTTGTCAGTTTTTTTGTGTCCTGTGCTAGTGGTTATTTCTCCAACTAAACTTGAATATTAAGGAGTATGGGATTCATAAAAAAAGTTAATGACTTTCTAAATGTGCTGTTCATTTTTCCTATGTTTAAGCATTTAGAAAAAAGAGGGATAGTGTGAAAAAACAATGTGGGAAATAACAAACTTACTGTAGTCTATGACAGGGAAAAGCTACAACCGTGCATTCAAATATTTGTAATATTTTCAAATTGAAGATATTTGTAAAAATACACATAGCTAAATCCTGATGCTTCTGATCAAGCACTAAGGACTGACAGTAAGGCTAGACTAAGACAAGGAATAAGGTGAGACAAAGATTAGGCTTAGTTTTAGTCTTAAGCAGTTAGACAAATGAGTAATCATTTGGTGGGCAATATTTGGCTCTAATCACAGTTGCTGCTGCTGTCCCAGCTATTTGAATACCATAGCTGGGTACCAGCTCCATCATCAAGCACAGTTTAGCTGGTACAGGCTCCAGTATGAGCATTATGGCAATGACACTGTTTTGATACCTTCAGCAGCCTGCTGCTGCATGGAAACTGTTTCTTCATCTAGAACTGAAGCCTGGTTTGGTAGTACAAGAGCACTACATCCATGACATACAGGAAAAGCTTACGCCTAAGCCCTACCTTAAAGTTCTATTTAACACATTCCATGAAAAAAAAAAAAAAAGAAACTGAGAAACTGACTGAACAGATAGATGTATTTTTATCTTTAAAGCGGAAACATGCTCATAGTGAGAGTGATGCATCTGGCATTTCTCCCCCAATTTACTTGCTCCTAAGTTTACTATATAATATATTCATGTGGGTGGCTTTTCATATCATCATCAGACCAAGCCTATCTGCATGTTCTATGCATTTGTTTTATATATTTAGAATACATTTTAGTTCTGCATTTCTTCCTGCTTTTTCTTAAACCAAGAAAATTTCAATTCACGAACAATCATAAATACCATAGAAATGCAACAATTTTAATAACACAACCAAACCTCTCTTGGCCACGGTGAACACGTGGACAAGCTGAAAAAGTGCTGACTGAGTGCGATGTGTGCATTGCATTGCGACGGGTTACATCACTAGTCGTAACATGATGTAACCCAACGCAGCATGATGTAAGCGTCGTGATACATTGGAGACTTAAAGAAACATCAGCATTCTCTTCTGTCCCTCTGCCCATTTCCAGGAATGTACTGTCATTCATCTTCTAGTAGTTAATAACCAATCTGTCTTGTGAGTCTGTGAATACTCATGTCTTTTTCTTACTCTTATTCTTACTCTTACTCTTATTCTTATCCTTACTTACAATAATAATCTTCCTTCTAATTATGGGCAATACAGCCACAATCCTTAAAATAGATGCTATTTTTTTTTTCTATGCACATATAGGTACAGTTTCTCTCTGTCAGTTATCATAGATTTCTGATGAAAATTAAAAAGAAATAATCATACTGTGTTTAAAAGGTTTCACAGATCTGAAGGGTATAAATAATTTATTCCAATTTTCTAATTGTGTACCTAAATCCATAGGGTTGAAATACTTTTGATTTATATTGCCAGTTGCATGTGGGAAGCAGTGCCAAGCTCATGACTTTTTTAAAAAATTTTATTTCTATTGCAACTTTATGCATTTTTTAAGATGACATGCAGGTCTGAGTCAGTTCAGCCTGTCTTCTTTCTGGACATTAGGGTGATTTGCCTTGTGGTTCCTGTTGCTATTGCTGCTTTCAGGACAGATCTTTGTGTATTCCTTTTATTACTGTGTCTGTTTTGAAACTAAGTTAGTGGGCACATACACTCAAATTTGAATTAACCTTAGAAACTAAGATGCACTTTTCTTATGTAATTGTGTACAAGTAATTGTGTGATTGGCTTTTATGTTTTGAGAAAGTCTATTTTAAGACAATTAGGAAACACACATAATTTTCTAAAGGTCAACAGAGGCCCACATTTTATTCCCTAACAAAATAGTATTTCTTTTATGCTCATAAAGATGAAGGGAGTATGATCCAATAGTACAGTAAATTTTAAAGGTGGAATAAAAATTTTAAAAAAGCACAACAAAACACCTCCTTCTGGAAACTTAATTCTATGTTTCCATGTGAGGACTAGGGAAAAGTGGCAAGTCCTTCTTCAATCCTAATACCAATTTAGCACCTGCCTTTGATTTCACTGCTGCCAAATCTGTTGTATAAAGGTCAGTTTTCTCCATGACACCATTAAAAATTGAACTTGAAAGTGTTTTAGGACCACACAAAAAATTTTTAGCCTGTTCCTTTCTTACAAGCTGGCAGATCTCATGCAGCAGAATAAGGAATCCTGATTGTGCAAGAGACTTCTGTGTGAACTAAACTTCACTGTGATTTACTTCCCAGAAAATCTAATCATTGATCTGTGCCATGAAACACACAATTCATGATCTCTGCCCCATAACCTTTATTTTGAACATAAATCAGTCCCACTTATCTCAATAAAATTAGGCACAACTGTCTGTTTTGCCTTTTGTTGAGTTGTTAGTGTCAGTTAGATGGTGTCACATGCTTAAACGCTAATACAAAATGCTAATAAATGTTTGGTATTTATTTGCATTATGACTTCATGACTTTTTTGAAGCATTTATCATTGCTGAGCTGTTTAAAATTAATAACTTTTAAATATATTCAATTCTTTAGAGGAATTTTTGTCTTCCAGCAATGTACTGATGGGAGACTTTCTGTTTCTGCTATATTCTCTGTGAAAATGAAACTGGATTTGAATGTATCATTCCTGATAAGACCTGCCATACCTGTTCAATATGCATTTATGTAAAAAATTGCTGTATTTTCAGAATTACTTCCTGCTAAGCTTTGATACTCTGAGTGTCACATTTTGCAATTTTTTAAGGTTCTCGTTGCTATGACTAGAGTAATGCTCAAGCCTTTTTCTTTGGAACTTTGGAACTTTCTTTGGATAATTTGGAATCTAACAATTGTGTATCTGGCTCAAGTTATTGCTTCCACTGTGCACGATTATTAAACATACTACTTTAGAGGTACCTCCAGCCCTGTGCTGTTTACTTTTTATCCAGAGAGAGAAAAAGAGAAGGAAATACACCTTGTTTGAAATTTGTCTTAACCCGGGGCAGACATTGTTTATCTCCATTGACTGCAGAGTGAAAAACTCATATTTAGATGTCTGTGTGACTTAAGTTAAAAAACATAGCTCCTTAAGTGTCATCCATCATTTATCTAGCTTTATAAATTCTCTTTGAAGATATTCATATTCTCTCCGGCCTTGGCTCATGCAGTTTCTGTTACTGGAAAATTGTACAATATCATAATGCATTCTTTTTTCCAGATCATTAACAGAATGTTAAACAGCATCAGTTTATTATAGAGAATATTTTGCTAGACCATTAATCTTTTGCCACATTGAAAACTAACCTCTTGTCATTGAAAATTGACAAGTTAAAATACTCTGTAGCTTGTTTTTAATCCATGACATTACTTCACCTCTTTCTCCGTGAATAATTATGTTCTCAACATCTCACAGAAAAAGGTTTATCAAAGGCTTTTTTGAAGACCGAAATGAATTTTATCAACAACTTTCTTTTATTTCTGGTAGATCAAAGAGTGATGCTTGTTTTTTAAAGACAGCTATGGCTTATTTTCTGTCTATGTATATAAATGCTTTATGATGCTTCTAACTGCTCTTTTTCTTAAACTATAGTAACATTTTTTTCTTGATTTTAATATGCATATTATATGTTCTTACTAATCTCTTATAGTAACTTATTTTGATTAAACACTGAAACATTTCACTGGCAGGTCAGTAATTTTATTCTCAGCCCCTTTTTGAGAATAAAACACAGGTTTATAATTAATGCACCTAAGAATATAGGTGCTAGTGATTATTCTTCTGACAGTTCAGTTGATCAAAATATGGCTTGTTTTAATGCTGTATTGTGCATTATGTTTCCTGAGTACTCTAAGAGAAATGCATATTATCTTGTTGCTTCTTGTAAAACAAAATGCTTAGAGAAGAAAAAGAAAGAACGAAGTGAGATTAAGAAGAGTGAAATCAGAGAAACTGAAATAGCATTCACTTATTATCAGATGCTGAAGATGGGCAATGACTGAAGAGAGCATGGCAATGAATTAATTTTGATATTCTAGGATAGTGTTGGGGTTTAGACCCAGCCGGCAAGTAAGCACCACACAGCTACTCACTTACTCCTCTCCAGTAGGATGGAGGATTGGATTGGAAAGGTAAAAGTGAGAAGACTCATGGGTTAAAGTAAAGACAGTATAATAGATAAAGCAAAACAAAACAAGGAATTCATTCACCGCTTACCACGGGCAAACAGTTCAGACATCTCCAGGAAAGCAGGAATCTATCACATGTAACAGTGACTTTGGAAAACAAATGTCACCACTCTGAACCAACCTCCCCTTCCTCCTTCATCCCCTGGTTTATATGCTGAGCATGATACCATATGGTTTGGGTTATCCCTTGGGTCAACTGGGATCAGCAGTCCCGGCTGGGTCCTCCCCTCCCAGCTCCTTGTGCACCCACAGCCTGCTCACTGGTGGGCTGGGGTGAGAGGCAGAAAGGCCTTGGCTTTGTGCAAGTGCTGCTCAGCAGTAACCAAAACATCCCTGTGTTACCAACACAAATCCAAAACATAACCCACACTAGCTACTGTGAAGAAGATTATCCCTACCTCAGCCAAAACCAGCAGAGGTAGTAAAGTATGTATTATGGGTAAAGTACAACCCTAGAGCGAAGTTAAATGACAAATTAGAACATCATGAAATATAAAATCAAAGTCTTGTAAGGAAGAAGTAAAAAAATCATTTTAGAAAGATAACCAGTGTGAAGAAAAGGAATAAATAACATGTAAAGGAAAGAAGGAAGAGCTGGAAAAAATTAACTTGTCAGATGATGTCATTTTCTTGGTGTGGAAATCTGTGAGCTACTCTTGAGAGAGGGAACATTATCAATTACTTTAATGATCTAGTTTGTACCATACTGCTGATATTAATGGATTTGAAACCTATTTTCAGAGGCAAGAGTCTGAATCACAAATTAAGGGTTGTTACTGGAATTGCTGCTTTTTACAACAGAAATCTGTAATAAATTTCTGAGGGAAGCCATGTAGAGACCTGTGAAATGAGATACTAAAATGAAATGTGGTAAAGTCAATATGGGACAGAGAAGGGCAATGCACTTTGAACATGAGGAAAATTATATCATCAGAGTTAAAATGTGGATGACAGCAGAGGTTTACTAAAATGCAAAAATGTAGAAAGTTTTTTGCACTGAACTCTACATGCAGATTTTGCAGAATGTCTCACTGTAGATTTATTGCAGGAATTATTAAACTTGTGCCAAACCTAATGTGTTATAGATTTTAGAAAACATGCAGAATAAAACTGCAATGCTCAGTAATGGTGAACACATTTAGTTTTATGCAGCCAGGGGTTTGAGTGGCTTTCTGGGCTGCAAGATCATATTGAATCTCATGTCCAATTTTTTCATTCACCATTATTCCTAAATCCTTATCTTCTGGGCTACTTTCAATCCATTCATCCCCAGTTTTTATTGATACTGGGGATTGCCCAGACTCGGGGGCAGGATCTTGTACTTGGCCATGTTGAATTTCATGAGGTTCACGCTGGCCTGCCGTTCAAATTTGTCAGGGTCTCTCTGGATGGCAAACCTTCCCTCCAGTGTGCCACACAGCTTGGTGACGTCTGCAAACTTTCTGAGGGTACACTCAATTCCACTGTGTCATTGATGAAGATATTAGATAGTTTTGGTCCCAGTACAGACCCCTGAGGAACACCACTGGTAACTGGTTTCCACCTGGACATTGAGCTGCTGACTGTAACTCTTTGGATAGCAGCCATGAAGTCATTTGGTAATCCATTCAATAGCCCACCCATCAAGTGCTTATCTCCCTAATTTATCAGCAAGATTGTTGTAGGAAAGAGTACGAAAGACCTTTCAGAAGTCTAGATAGATGACACTCACAGCTTCTCCTTTAGCCAGTGATGCAGTTACTGTATCATGGAAGGCCACTGGATTAGTCAGGCATGATGTCCCTCGTTTGATTTTCTTTTCCTTTCTCCACTTTCTATGGCTAATTTTATCAGGGTTTGCTGGTAAGAAGTGTGCAATTACCCACAGTGGTGCCTGAAAAGCAAAACACAGTTCAAAGGACATTCTCAGCTTTTTCCTCTATTGCCAAAGGATCCAGGCATGAAAGGATGTGAGAACATGGCAAATGTCACAGGAACGCACGCGTACAACCACATACACACACAGTGAAACTAATGAAATTTGCCTTTTGGCAGCTTTTCAGCTGAGGAACGACTAGTACAAAAATCACCTTTCACCTGGTGCTTTTGTTCGTTTCAAATTATGCCTCAGGTGAAAAACAGTTGACAGAAATTGAGTGTTGTTTAGATGGAAGGTTTAAAGGCACAAAGTTCATCTGCTACACTGCATAGTTTTTGTCAGGAGGCTTTGAGTTTGAAACATGAGGTTTGGTCAATGCCAGAAGAAAACTGACGTAGTACCCTGACAGATTTGATCACAGCAATCTTTTTTTGCTGTGTTTTTACATCTGATATCTTCTTCTTGTTGCTGTAAGTGGTGGGAAAGTTAGCTGTGGTGACAGTATTTCTGGTTTTCTTCCTGTAAGTATGATATGACTGACAAAGTAACAACAACATACAGGCAGGTATAATTTGGACTGATATTGTGCCAATTCTACCTTCAGACAACCTCACTAACTCACTTTGCCAGTGACCTTCAACACACTGAAGCTCTGTGGCTTATTTTCCTGAGTAAAACTGCCAATTATAATTAATTTCCTCAAATAGATGGTAGGTGTTTTAAATTGTAAATTGCACTGATTGAGAAAAGGAAACACTCAGCTCTCTTCTACAGCTGAATACAAATGCAGAACTAAATTCTTTTTTTTTCTCCTGTAGAAACTGAAGTACATAGGACAACAGATAACATCAGCACACATACAATAATATTGCTTAATTAAACAAAAAGAAGAAAAGCTTAACACACTCCTTTTCACAAGAACTATTTGTATTTTGCCAAAAATGACTGGAATTTGGTTTCTCAGAAGTAATTGCATACATAAGCTGTATCATTTCATATATCTTTCAGTGTAGTTCATATATGATCCCCTTTAAATGCAAAATTTAACTTGTCTTTCTCAGATGGAATACTAAATCGTATTATATTATATTGATGTTATTCTATGATATCGTATGATATTAAATGGCAAATGCCATGTAGTAAGTCTATCATACAGGACTTTTTATTAGTTTCTTCTAGTTTCCTACTTCAGTCAAATACTTATAATTGACAAGCCACTGTTATTCCTTTCTGAACTTTGAGTAAAGCATGAACCCCAACTCTGAAAATACTAAACTAAAATTATGCTTGGAACATTGCAAAATGGAAAACCAAAATGAGACATGAGTTTTCATTGAGTTTGTTCGATTGAGAAGATTATTCTGCCAGAACAGATCTATAATCCACAAACAATGTATGCATCAAAACCAACTGATACTATCAAGTAATGGAGTTTAGATAGATCAGATACTAGTGAGATAAGTGCTGTGTTGTTCAAGTTTGAGAATTTAAATAATGATTCTGACCAGCTGTTTTGAGGCTAACTTAATATAATTAATAATATATAGCATGTATGAATCAAAATGATCCTTGTTCAGCTTTAACATTGGAGGATAAAATATCAGAGCTTCATAATATTCTCAAAAATTATGCTGTGAAGCAGTTAGAATGTACATAATATGGAATGCTGCAATTTTTGTCTGTGCTTTCTGCCTCCTCATCCTTCTTCCCTAATATTTTTCTGTGAAAACATCAAAAAACGTTACCAAGTTGGTGACGGAAAGGCATTACCAGAAATACTGTGTTTTCAAGCTCCAACTAGTATGAACTGAACGTATTTTATAAGTTTTTTGCTAGTATGAATGCCTGAAAATCAAAATCCTCTCATGACAACTGCTTAACCCTCTTTAATGCTGCATGCACTAACTTTGCATGCCACAAGCTGAAACCTCACAGTAACATGAACATAAATTTTCTGTTCTTTTCCTAATTTTTGGTTTTTGTTTTTTTTTATTTAAGTCTAGATCCGTTCCATTTAATTTCCAGGATCTTAGTGAGACTGGGAGATGGTTTTGTCGTGAACTCCTTTCTTCTTACTGTTTAAATCATTCTCCTAACATTTGGATAGAGTTGCACTTTGTATAAATGGTCCAATCCTAATATCTTGTAGTCTTCAACTGTGTTTCTGTGGAAATAATGAAAAATTAGAAAGCAATTTTTATCTTCTTTAAAACTATGGGTTTTGTGTTTTATTTAGTTTTGCCATCAATATTTCCCTTAGTATCTTCTTACAGTGTAAGTTTTTTGGGATAAGGGCACTAATTTTTGTTTGGAAACATCATATACGTTTTCAGTACTGAGTTATAATAAATAAAATGGTTACATGAACTTTACATTCAAGGTTCTATTTTATTTCCTATGCTTCTGCTACTCAATCCTAGAGAAAATCTTTTATGTGCGCATACTATTTTAGGAAGTATTAGAATAATTAAATATTCATATTTCACATCATAAAGCTCTTCATTATATCCACTTAGATCTAGTTTTCCCAGATATAGCTGTAGTATATTCTATCCCATATTTTAAATTTTAACTCATTTTATTAACAATTTAGTTGTTTGATAGTCTATTTGTTTAGTTGATTTGGTATTGTTAATTCCATTAAGATTTAATACATTGTTGTGTGTAGATGAAAATATCATTAAAATGTAGTCGAGAAAAAAACCCTGAAAACCTGGTCATATGCTAAAACCAAACCAAAATGCCAAAAAAGCAACAACAATTTGTTTCTCCATTGGATGTCTCATATGGACATTCTACTTGTAACTAACACTTCCAAGTTTTCCAATTAAAAACTAAGATGTCGAAGATCCAGTAAACATCAGAATTAGAAGTGAATATGGTGCCAAACTATTGTATTATCTATTACAATAAAATAAAATTAGAGTCTCACAGGATCCACTGACATAACAAACATAATTACTTCCTGAATTCTCTAAAAACAGCCGCAAATTGAATCAGTTTTCAAAATGAAGAATTAAAATAGCTGCATCAAATAATTAGATGTATTCTTAGAGTTGATTATTCAGTTCACAGCTTCCAGTGGTGCCTACGAATTCCAAACGCAGAGTTTGCACAAGCAACTTCACCAGCATTTGTTAAATGCAGATTGTGTGCTTGCACTGTTCAGTTGTCTGCAGAGAGGGTGAAACAGTTATCAGTTCACTTTTTTTTTACACATTCACATCAGTTTTATATGGTTTATGGGTACTTACTTCTCTTAAGTGTATTTGAAAGTAATCACCCTTTAGTTATAGGTAGTGTTAGGTCACATTACTGAATCCTTTCTGCAAACTCTACTTAGATTACCTAGAATGTGGTTACATCTAGGCTTGGAAATTTTGATTAATAACAAGTGTTGAATTGTGCCTTCTAATTTAGAAGTCATATACATTATTAGAAACTGAATTGTAGTATACTCATCATCCTAACAAACTTATGCCACTCTGCAGCTAATTGCACTCAACCCATATCTTACACCCACTGACTTGACAGTGTGGTATTAATATTTTTCTGGATAAACTTTGCAGTGGGATTTACATATCCTACAAGAATATGTCCAAGAATATGTCCAAGCTCTGGCTTCTTGTGCACCCCCTCACTGGCAGAGCATGGGAAACTGGGAAGTCCTTAGGGTAAGGGCTGCGCAGCAGTGTATTATCAACATTAATCTCATACTAAATTCAAAACACTTCACTGTACCAGATACTATTAGGAAAATTAACTCTATCCCAACTAAAACCAGGACATAGCTTTATTACATTCACACCTTATCAAGTATACCACTTCAGCAGAGAAATGTAAGCTATTTGAGATCACTTCTACAGTTTCATACTGATAGTGTTTTTCCTGATGCTTGCACAGAAAAATATGTGCTTCTGTCTGAATTAATTTAACTATATGGTAGTTTCATGGTTTAATTAGTCTTTCCTTATTGAATCAGTAAGTATTGCAGGCTTAGTCCAGTCCTCCATCAAATAAAGTGGATTCAGTTACACTGGAAGTGTAAGAAACACTCCCCTATCTGTTGGAGGTCACTGAAAGGATAGGCTTCACAATGCGCTCTTTCTTTTGAGCCATTATAGATTGTTTTGTCAAAGCAATGTACTGTGTTTAGAAGACTATAAGCTCTAGTTGTGGTGTAACTTCCATGACAAAAACCCTTACAAAAATTATTAGTGAATTTATGTGGCTCTGTCATTTCTATTTTCATTATTAATCTTGTAAAAGAATAATAATAATCTTCTGTGGTGGTTTGGGCTAGGCCTTCCTTGGGACCAGTTTGTAACCAAGGAAGGTTCCAGATTTACCCAGTATTCCCTATGATTTTTACGTAAGCCAGATTATAAGAAGAAAGGAGGAGAGGCCTTCGCTCTCTTTCCTTCTGGCGGATGGAGGTGCAGGTTCCCTGGTGTTGAGTCTGCCGGGTTGGGGAGGGAGGCCTGGTAGGGCCTTGTCGACCTTGGGAGGCGGAGGTTGCCGGCGATCGTCCCAGAGCGACTCTTGGTTGTCCCAAGGAGAGTGGTGGGATATTTTCTTTGCTAACTCTTAGTTACTAGATCTCGGGCTACTGATTGGGATATATATATATATACATATATTTTATTTTGGTTTTGTTCCCTTTCCCTTCCCCCTTCCCCTTCCCTTGTGAAATTGTATATATTTTAGATTGTATATATTTCAATTGTAACATAAGTGTAAATATATTTATATATATCACTTTAGCTGTCTCTCTCGTTTTGGGCTTTCTTAGTTGGTTATTTTTTCTCCCTCTTCTCCCTGAGGTTTGGGTGGGGGGGGACGGACTTCTGGTGGTAAGGTTTGGAGACTTGGCAGGGATAATAGTATGTTAAACCTTAATTCAATAGTTTTAAAAATTGTTATTCTTGGTAATTTTTATTCAAAGCAATTTTATTGAGTAAAACGTGCCAAAGTGGATTAACACAACATGAAAGTTAAAATGTAATAGTTTTAGAATTTTTTTTCCAGAATGAATAAATACAGTCTAAATAAATGCAACTATTTTCAGAATAAAAAGTAATATTCAGGTGTGTTTCTTTCAGTAACTGTAACAAGTGTACAGTGTAAAGACCAGTGTTTATCTTTTTTATAGACCTATTTTTAACAATCTTCTTAAAATGCATGGCTTGCTTTTGAAAAATCAAATATATAGAATGCTGTGAAAACTTTAACAAAAAGGGAAAGAAACCTGATTTGCCCAAAGTTACATAAGTTAAGATTTTAATTTTTTACGTCTTTCATGGAATAAGAGGTAATATCATTTAGCTGCTGAGTAGAGAATGGTATAATTAGAATGTAGAACAGCCAGAACTTCATGTAACAACATAGCTCCTGAGTAACAACTGTTGCTGCTGTTACTTGCAAGCTCTTTTTGGTCCCAACCAGTGACCAGAATCACTGGTTAGAGATAGTCTGAAGATTTTCCCTACCCTGGAAGCTATGTGGATATTATGATTTCTTCACTGAGGTGAATCCATATCAAGATACCGGTGTGGAATAAACTTATAAGGGAAGGAACTGCTATATCAATCACAGATGTAATAACTCAAATAATAGTAATTATGTCCACAACATCTCTACTTTTGAAAAGTGCTTGTATCCTTTTGTGGAACTATATGAAAGAGTACAGTCAATATGTGTGACAATTCATATATTCTATTGCTCTATATTAACTTGTTGGAAGATTTAAATCATATGACACTGAGTGATGGACTGATTTAATACATTAATTGTTGTCCAGAAAAACTCTTGTGGGAAGCACATAATTTAGGGCATGGAGTAGTCATTATTTCTTTCTTTATTTGGATAGAACAGTATATGACATTCTACCATTTGTAAAATATCATCCCACTTTCATTATACATGGAGCAGTTAATGCACACAGAGATGCCATTTTTTTTCTAAGAAAAAAAGATTTGTGTAATTATGTAATTGAAACTATAGGCAACATAGAGAACACAGTTGAGGTAATATAAGAATTCCATATTTTTTATGCAATCCCTTTTGCAACCTCACAGTTTTTCTTTTTCAATGGTTTCTTTTACTGGTTCTCTAAAACTACTTGAAAAAGCTTGTGAAACAGCATTTTCTTTTTGGTTTAATCCTCGCTAATGCATGGAACACAAAACTCTGCAGGGATTTCTGTTTCATTTTCCTACAGTCCATCCAATTTTGAATATCACAGAAAATTGTCCTTTAATTCTCTTTTCTTGAAAAGAAGCATTTCTTGGCTATATAACAATATCTACATGTTTGCTCTGGAATTCCAGCAGTTTTGTATGTATGTTGCAGCTGGAGTAATTAAGAATGTAAATTCAATTATGTAGCATGTTTCTTAGTTAAATTGTTGCTGCTCTACAGAGCTAGCGGTAGCAACCCAAATGGTTTTGTTTTGTTGCAGTTAATGGTATTAGAATAATAGCCACTGTAATCATGTGTCTTCTGCTATTCACTGATAATACAGGAATTAAACCAAAGCTAAACAAATTTCATTCAGGCAAATTTAAGTAAATTTCTGAACTATCATTGACTTTCACATTGAAAACTACCTAGATCATTAGGAATCTAAGTCTTCATATTATTTAGGAGAGAGATGGAAGGCATCTAATTTATGGTAAGAACTGCACTGAAATCATTGAATATGGCTGTTTGCTGAAGTTATGCGCACTGTTGACAGATTAAAATTTCATTCTAACACCGTTATGGGAAGGGAGTGCCAGAGAATAAAACTGTGTTCTTTCTGGAAGCCTATTAGCCACACAGAGTTTTTTCATGTACGTATATGCGTATATATTTGCACATATGTATTACACCCACACGCATTTGCACACTCATTGCACTTATTCAGAAAATAGTTAAGAATTAATGGTTATTTAAATCTAGACAATATGCATATATTTTTCTTTCTCCAACTAAATGAACGCACTTCTAAACAACAGGTGTATAAATGATAAATATGTTGCCTTTCTTTGTGATCTTTCCTAACGTAGGGGATCCACACTCAATTTCTAAGTCACTTTAACGAGCTGTAACTCTCAATAATCATTTTCCTCCACTTCTGTTTGAAATGTCAAATGTCTCATTTGATCTTTCTTCAGCTGCCAAATTAGAACTTCTTGGTTCAAATATAAAGGTAGCTGGAGAGCCTTGACCATAACCATGAGCCAAGTACAGTGTTATGACAGCCAAAGTCACACTGACAGAACCCTTTTTTTGGATATGAAATTACTTAAGGCTTGTGCCCTAAGTGAGACTCAAAGTGAAACTACCCCACCAGTCTTGGGAGAAATGCAGAAAGGATAGTACAATTCCGCTTTCCTAATGCTCCCTTCAGACTGTAATGAACTGTTAACTTGACCTGATTTTAAAATTGTAATAGTTCTCATGGGATGGGGAAACAAGAGCTTTAGAGTTCTATTGAAATGGCTGTATAAATAAAACATATCAGTGAGAGAATGACTATTAAATCCTGTATTAATCTGGTTTGAGCTGGAAATTTCCAGAAGGTTAAACATGCTCTATGTGAAACTGAGAGGTCATACAACTAATAATGTGCTGTGCGATTTCTGAAAACTGAACCCTTTTCCTAAACTAAATGGGGTCAAAAGGTATACTGTGTGACAGATGGAGCAATTATATATAAAATGCAAAGAAATGGCATCAGCTTAAGCAGTAGTGGATGATTTTTTGCTGTCATTAGAGGCTTCAGAGTGAATATCTAATATGCAACCCCTGGTAAACTGCGTGCATGGGACCTGCCTGTATTACATATATATGATACGTATTATCTGACTGGAGGAAGACGTAGCATAAATTGCGAATACATCTGGGACGACTTGCAACCCTAGAAAATCTGTTTCTGAATGAGATTTTTACTCATTATCCAAAGGAAATGTGAGCCAGAGGACATGCTTACAGCAGGGTAACTTCTTCATTTGTGATATGTATGCATGACATTGAGAATGAGTCTGGAAATACAAGGTGACTGTACATCCATAGATAAATGAAATCAACTACTTTTTAATAGTTTATTAACACATGGATCAGTGTTTCAAAATTAAAAACTCTTAAAGAGAGACGTTTGCTGAATTAATGTTTATAACTGCATTGTTCATAGATCTTCTTAAAGAGGAAAAAAAGTAGCCCACATAAAGGGCTCCTTCTTCATTGAGACCATGCTGATTGGCACTATTTTCAAAATGGGTCATGTATGTCTGTGTTATTCTGTGTCTGTACTATGACGATATATATAGATATAGATAAATATATACACACACATACACATATAGGAAAAAAGAAACAGCTTCTGACAGGCAAAAATCCTTCACAAATGGAGTTTGACAGAGTTCAGTAAGGCATGGCACTCTGCTTTTTTCACTCAAAAGTGAATGGAATTGAGGAAAAATGAAAAGAGGTCACCTGGCCTTTAATGTGCATGTTTTGAAGTCACATATTTTTCTAGTTGTCATTAACAGTAAGACCTTTTTCAAAACCAAGAACCTTTATACAATTGTATTCTTCAGGAGAGCTGTAAATCTACTACATATTAAATATATGTGGTTAAATAGTTCCTAGCCTTGACTGTTCGGAAAATTATTTCCCATCCTATTAATATTTTTTTCTTCGTTACTTTTAAGTGTCATGAAAAGTGAAACACAAAGCTTACAAACCAAGAACTCCACTCAAACACTAGATTTGTCAATAGAGATACTTGGGGAATTCAGTCTTTAGTGCGCAAGTCAACCCCTGCTATCCGCTCTGCTCCCTGCTCTATTGCTGGTTCCTGGGTTCCTGTTAAAATTTACCATCTATGTTTCATGTGGGATGAGTGAGTAAACACTTCTTTAGACTGGAGAAGGGTCAAATCCTATAATACAGTGATAATGTATGCTTGGTGTATGGGAATTCAAGGCCAAAATTGTTACTCCTGCGATTTGGGATAAGGGGGATATGTGATGTTGGGAAAAAATTGCCCCAACTCTGAACACTCCTGAAAGAAACGCTAAAGCAGAGGCAACTGCTGATCTGTGAGACAAGCAGTTGTTGCAGTAGGGAGTTCTTCTGAGCCATGGGAGATTCTGAGTTACATTTCCATTCACTCTCCTAGATTAATGCCCAGAAGTGCAACCTTAAGCTAACCGTAGAGGCATACCAAGTCTTTTTTTCTCTTCTTACAGAAGTTTCAGGACAAATGAATTGGCATTTTTAATAAAAAACCACAGCATGGTTGCAAAATTCAAATTTTTGCTCTCTGTATTAGGTACTATGTTTCTGGAAGCTTGTATTTTTGAAAGATCCCTATAATTTTTCCAAAAAATGCTCCTGAGTATCTTACATGGTTTTGGAGCTACTGAAATAATTCCAACAATAATAGTTCTGTTCTCCTCAGGCAGTTTTAATACCAAACCAAGTTTTCATTACCCACATGGCTTGTATCAGCAATAGTGTGGCCAGCAGGACGACGACGGTGATCGTCCCTCCATACTCGGCACTGGTGAGGCCTCACCTCAAATCCTATGTTCAGTTGTGGGCCCCTCACTTCAAGAAGGATGTTGGGGTGCTTGAGAGTGTCCAGAGAAGGGTAACAAAGCTGATGAAGGGTCTGGAGCACAGGTCTGATCAGGAACAACTGGGGGAGTTGGGTTTGTTTAGCCTGGGGAAAGGGAGGCTCAGGGGAGATCTTATGGATCTCTACAACTCCCTGAAAGGAGTCTGTTGCAAGGTGGGGGTCAGTCTCTTTTTCCAAGCTAGAAGGGATAGGGTGAGAGGAAATGACCTGTGGAAGTTGATTTTATATTTGATATATGATGATAATTTTTTTTTATCAAACAATTAGAAGACTATCTCCCTGAGGGAACTAAGATCAAAATGTATGTGCTTTTAAACTTACGTCTACATGTATTTAATGGCTATGAATAATTATTTCTGATTAATATTTTACATGAATAAAAATAGTTTAAGGGCAATCTATGGATGGAATACTTAATTTTATTTTGGTTGCACCTGAGAAAGTATTCAACCTTCGTTGGACTATAAGTGATTTGAAACAGTATTTAATAAAAGGACAAAACTTGGATGGTGACTGAGATTTAGACCCTGTATCTAACACTTCAGAAAGTAATTATAGTTTAGAGAACACCTATATTTCACTGACAGTGATATTTTGCATAATTAATTATGTATGAATTTATATAATGAATGCACTTGTGTACTACATACACAATATCTTGCGTACAGTTGTGTTGAAGATGCAGACTTTATGTGGAGACAGAGTATCAGTCACTGCTTTTCACATTTTGACTCACTAATCGTCCTCACTGTCTATATAGTGGCAGTATTTCCAGAAAATACCTATAGAAAACCTGTGTTCTTTCTGTATCAAGAAGACAAGCAAACCAGTACACAGAACCCAATACTCTAATTATTAACAAACCTTAAGTATTTCAGTAACAACTAAAGACATTCTGACTTACAATCATGGACTAAGCTTTACTTGTACCCTTGAATTCTGAGGGATATAAATATAGTTAAATAGTAGAATTTAAATAGTAGAATAAAAAGCAGTAATAAAATAATTATTTTTTTTAAATATGGTGTATCTCTGACATATTTAGACTTCATACATAAAAAAGTTAATAAAGTATGCTGTTCTTTGTCAGTGTGTCTTGAAAACACGCTTAAAAATTAAGACATTCAAGAAAATAGTGGTTAGAGTGGTGACTATTTCTTTTGTGGCCATATATAATTTCTAAGCTAAATTATAAATTGAGTTTCCTATTCATGTTTCACTCATCAAGTAACCATTTACATTACGGAGGGCTACTTACTACAGGAGTAAGCACAGTGTAGTAGAATGTTGGGTGCACGGATAGCTTGGTGTCTTTTTTTTTTTTTAATTAGAAGATAGAAGTATTGCCCAGGGAGAGGGATGGTGAAAACTATGTTTATTTCCTCTTCCTCCCAAAAGAACAGGCTATGACATGTATGAACATAATTGTTTATGTGTGTGTGTGTGTCTGTATGTGTGTGTGTGCATGTATGCACTTCAAAAGTATTTTAAGAAAGCATATTGAATACGAATTAAAATCTATTCTTTACTAAATCTTCTAATAAATAAGGACAAGTTCTTCATCATGGTAAGTAACTGTTTTCAGTTAATTTCCAGGTTTTTCTAAGAGCATGAAATGTGGTATAGCATGAACCAGGGCTGGTTTTGGACTGATTTCAAGTACCAGTTTCATGTCTGAGATTGACTCAACTTTGCTTCACTCTTGTTTACAGTCTGTTGTTTTAAATATCTTTTTGCTCATATGAGAAACAAGATTGAATTTTTAGGAGGTCTTTATGGTTTGTCTTGGTCCAATCAAGCTGTGTAAGACTCGATGATAATTTTATTTGCATTGGTTCCATGAAAAATTCAGATTTTGGCTAATTAATAAATCCTAATGAAGATGAATAAAATGTTAAGTCATTGAAGATGGTAACTGAAGGAATTATTTCTTCAAGGTTATGGAACAGAGTAAACCAAATTGCATTTCTTATGTAAAAACATAATTTGATGATTTTTTTAATACACTTTTTTGGTTTATATTCTTTTTTAATAGCACATTAATTTTGTTTTTTGCAGAAATCACTTTTAACTGAAGTACTGCATTGTCACAGAATATGATACATTTTTTCAAATATTTTCAATTTGTTCTTCTTGACATTTTATGTTTATGTGCAGTTTGCATCTTTTTTGTTTTTCAATTTCAAATGTAACAGATTTTGACATTTTTGTTACATTTTTTTGTACTAGTGGTTTTTAATTTTTGAGAACCTGCTGGTTTTGAATTCTCTTTTTTCCCTTTATTCTCCTCCTCACTATGATCCCAGGAGCCAACACAAAGAAAAGCGCAGATGATATAACCAGTAATGATCGTGGTGAAGATGAAGGTATTTTTTGTTTTTTCAAAGCCTGATCCTGATGCATGAACATAAACTTTTCAATTTTTGTTATAATTATAATAATAATTATTGTTATTGTTATTGCTGTTATTTCAACATGATTTTTAGTCCCTCATTTGCAGAAGCTCACCTCAGTGTGCTTCTTTGTTTTCTTCTTTAGAATTTACTTTCATTGTTTTTCTTTTTAAAATCCAAATTAGCATATAGATGACTGCAGCTCCTCTGTGACATAGGTGTAAAGTTTATTACTAAATATGTGTGAAGTGAGTAACATAAGTGTTATTTAAAGCCACATACTTTTCCCCCTCTATTCTTTCTTAGGTTGGGAAAATGGAATTTAAAATCATGCATGTGGTCTTTTCCCTCCTACACGTTTTGTAAATTCACTTGTTTGAAATTCATGAAAAAATTCACATAAATCCTTCCTTTCACTTTCACTGTTTCCCCAGTGCACATGCTGTACATTGATGCAGTTGAATTGTGCTTTGTCTTTGCTATTTTTATTTACTTATTTATTTTTTTTCTCACAGGATGTGGTTTATTTCAGGATACAAAAATAAAGGAAGCTGTTGATGTTGCTTTATTGTTTTTTTCCTGTGATCAGCTAGCCTCTGAGACACATTCGTTCTGACTCTGACCACATTCCCACTGAAATCAGTAACAGTCATTTTCATTGACTTCTTTCAAAGTTGGATTGGATTCCCTGAAAGGAAATGTTAAAAGTTCACAGTGAAGTACCCCAGAAAAGTTTTAGAAGGAAATACTTTTTTCCCTGTCTCGACACAGTGAATCTATTTAGTATTCACCAAAATATAAAAAAGTCGTGAAATCTTCCTCTATTCTCACCCTTCCTTTTCGCTGAAATTATACTGACAGTTTATTTTATTTCACATATAGACCAAATTAGGAAAAAAAAATTAAATTAAACGAGAAAATAACAACTTTGGTTTTGAAGCAATGTGTTTCTAAATCCTCTCATGCTTGGGCAATCCAGAGTGTTATTCCATGTCTTTTTTTCCTGTTTTTTTCTCTCTGACATCAGCTCAAATAACTTCAAAACATATCTTATAATCCTTATAATCCTACATACTGCAGTGAGGATACTATCACCTCTTTTCCAGGGAGTTCAGCTTGATTTTAGCAACTCTATCCACATACAAAATACCATAATAAAAATCTCAGATTTTTGATTCACACTGGTTGTCTTCTGCTATACCACCTTCATTGCTGAATTACACTATTTCTTATAACACAAAAATGCTATGCAGAGTACTCTAAAATTACTCTGTTATTTTCTGATTATCACCTTCCTATTTCTGTGCAACCTATGCTTTTTTAAGATGGCTGGTATTATCATTTCTATACCAAATTTGGAAGTTAATTTTAGAGCAAAGGACAAATAACAAACAAAACAAAAATTACTTAAAAAACCTAAAGATAAGTATTAGATTATGAACGCATTTTTATTCAGACTTCTTTAGAAAATGTCAGGATTTCATTATTAACAAAGGTATTCACTTCAGATCTATGCACATAAAGCATGGAGCTAATTTCCTTTATGTTGAAGCTAATCATGTTCCCGTTGAAGGGAAAGAGGAAGCCTCCAATTGACTTCAGCAGTGAAAGATTCAACCCTGAGAAAGAACTATGTAATAAGGAGGGATTACATACAGCAAATCATGCCATGAGACTTGAGGGGGGCAGAAGGGAAAAGTAATTCAGTAACACAAGTCATTGTGTTAAATGACAGCTGCATTCCTTTTTTTGAGGGCTTAGTTGTGCCTTTGGAAAAGAAGCACTTTTACCTACTTTGCTGAAAATGCTGAAAATAAAAAAAAATACATCCACTAGAATGCACCTCATTGCTTTATTTGATGTGTTTAATGGCTGTGTTACTTTTTTAGTCATCGGAATTAAAAGGATCTTATGACAAAAACTTCTGTTAGTAAAGTACAAGGCCTAAAATACTACATGTTAAGTACATGTCTTTTCATATAAATGAGGCAAAACTAACAAGCCTTAAACTCTGACAAGTTGTACATTGAAGCCTGGACATACGCTCCTACACTCAGCTGGAAATTCATGATATTTAAGGTAGTGCATACACATGAGTAAAATAAAAATGGGACATAGGAATTTGACCAGTGAAAATTTCCCTTTATGTATGCTCAAATTAGTTCCACATATACAAAACATTAAATATCTGGTACCTCATTGCTGATCACATTTTTTGTGTCTCAAAGTATTTCCTAACAAACCTGAGCGGAAGGAAGAGTTTTGGAAGGTTTTCAAACCCAAGTCCTTGTCTTCTAGATGTTTAGCTCCACTTCCCTTCTCTAGTCTTCAATATATGCCTATCCTACCCAAAAGAGAACACTGCTTTTCCTTTTTTTTTTTTCCTCAAATCCTGATTGAATAATCAGAGATTCTGATTTTTCTTGTATGTTTTGCTGTATACCTGAAAGAAGTGCTCTGATTCCATGCAGATACACTGAATTATTTGTAAAATGTTTGCATATCTAATGGTGGCTTGCTAAATTGCTCTCTACTTTATAAAGGAGCTTAGCGCCTGTTCCCACTGTTTTTGTAGAGAACATAAGTTCCTAATCTAGGTATCCTGAATCATCTCTGGCATCAGGAGCCATTCATCTGGTCCTAAATATACTCCAAATCATTGATTAGTGCATCTTTGTAATGCACTTTGAAATATCAAAATATTGCTGTCAATCTCCTTTACCTTTCTTTTAGAAATAAAGACCCAGCTGTTTACCTGTTTGAAAGTAGTCAGGAGTGTTTTTGCATATACAAAAGATCAACAATACCCTTAATTCAAGGATGTTCTTTGAGGGTTAGGTACCATGACAAGGAAAAGTACTATAAAAAAGACATAGTTTGATTTAAATACAAAAAAAATCTGGGCCATGAATTCACATAAATCCTCTCTGTTAACTCTTAGGCTATTTGAAAGAAGGAACAGTCCACTATGTTTAATTCTATCAGAACTATTTGATTTTGTGATATTATCTTTTACTGAACTATTGAGAATATAACTTCAACAGTTATGTCCCAGTGAGGAATGGGAAAGTATGGATCATTACCGTAATTTCATTATTAGATGCACAGATGTTTCTAAGCTGGCATATACTTGAATGAGAATATTCTAAAAAAGACAAGATTATTCCATAATTTGATTTTCCTCTTTAGGCTTTGAGACATTTATATTCAAATTAAATTTCTTGTAAGTTTGAAGGCATTTCAAGTGTTCTGAGAACATTTCAGAGGAAATAGTATCTGAAATTTGAAATTATAAATACTAGGCTTGTAGGATGAGCCTGAACTCTGTAAGCTAGCTGATTAAAATGGTGGTGATGACATTGAAAACATAGGAAATAATTAAGACTATTTTTAGCACTGTTATAAATTGCTAATGCCATTTTCCTTAATTTTTTATTACTTTATTGTGTTTTCCTTACTTGAATTTTTTCAGACATTCATGATCAGAACAGCAAGAAACCCGTTATGGTCTACATCCATGGTGGATCTTACATGGAGGGTACTGGCAATATGATTGATGGCAGCATTCTCGCAAGTTATGGAAATGTCATTGTTGTCACTATCAATTACAGGCTGGGGGTTTTAGGTAAGTGATTCTTTTCTTCACAGAAATATTTGCATAGAAATATTTTATTGCTGAATTTTTCTATTGATCAATCAGAGGCCCTTGGGTCAGTTTCTATTTTAAAAGAGACCATTCTCGCTGATGGATTTTGAATTCTGTTCAATATTTTTTGAAAACTGGGCTAGACTACATTCTTTTTGACAACTGCCTTCACCTTAGACAGAAATGACTGGAAATGTGTAATGTTTCAAGAACTAGTATCTTTTTCTTATTAAAATCATCTCAATTCTGTGTAAAAAAAAAAGGAAGAAAATTAATCAAGAATGAGTACTCACCAGTTTCAAAACAGTAGGCAATGATAGGAAGAGGGAAAATGTTACTATATAGCTTCATTTATTATTTTTGTGTGCAAAGTGTTTTTTAGAGCAGAGGACATAGAGGTAATACAGAAGAGAAACGCTATATACCCTGATGGAATTTATGTTGCAAGTAATAGGCAATCAAGGGGTTTCAAGGAGCACTGTGAAATTATCTTCCTAAATATAAGGAACTTCATAATCATGAATTATAATATTGAGAGAAATTAATACTGCTGTCTTTCAAACAGGAAAAAAATAGGTGCATCTTCTTGACATAAATATTCCTCTGTCACCATTAGACTGAATGACAAAATAACCTTAGATCCATGACAATTGATCAAAAATCTTTTCTGCCTTCTCTGTTATTCCAGTTTCTGCATGTTAGCATGTACCAAACTTTTGTCTAAATTAAGGTTCATTTATCTACTGAAGTTCCTTTTACATAGGAAAATAAAAAAAAAAATGCAGATAAAACCAGACATTAGAAAAATTTTTCATCTTCATGAAAAAGCTTATAGTTTGTATAGAATAGCATATAGAATGCTCAAATGCTCATATTTCTGGCATTTTTGATACACAAGGTAAGGTATAGTTATTTAGTTTATGTGGCTTTTACAAGGATTTTTGATCTTGTGTTTCTTAATAGCAAAGCTGATCTATATTCTTGTCATGTACTATTTCAGAACACAGGGAATTTCTTTTGCTGAGTTATCTGTTCATGTTGTAAATGCATTTAAAAACTTTATAGTTCATCAGAGTACTGAGAATTTTTTTTCTTGTCCCTGATTTTGACTCTTCTTTAAATACAAAAGAGCACTTTTTTTTTCTGTGATGGAATTAGATTTAAATATAAAGACAGAATTATAATGAGATATTTTGGTATATTTATGCGTGCAATCTTGGTGCTCAGAGAAAATAACAAAAGGCAAAAAAGTAAGAACTCAAGACACAAAAAATGAATTACTGTTTTTCTTGTTGTTGTCAAATGAAGTATATACCCAGGAACTCGGTAGTAGTTATTTATCTGTAAAAAAGGTTATTTAATGGATCTCTTAAAAGGTTTTCTCTTGATTTCTTAAAACTAACATTATCGAAGGATAAAAATTATTATAAGTGGTTTAAAATGTTTCATTGTCCAGCTGGCTCATATAAATCTAAAGGAAAAGGTACAATATTTGCATTGGTGAATTGTTATTTTATGTACTTATATTGAAAACAAAATAATAGAAGGAATCAGAATGCTATATTTTTATATTGTGGCATTCAGGAAAAAAGACAATGCAGAGGCATTCATATGAGAAACTGAAATATAATAATCAGAATTTTAAATGGATTAGGAAAAATACAGTGCTATATTTGGCATTAAATATTGCTTCTCAGCAAATGTAACTTTCGAGACTGTGGAATTTATTCTTTATTACAAAAGTCTATGTTTGACTTAGAAAAACAAAGATATTTGGAATATGTGTATAGCACTTAAAAAAACAGGGGAATTGTGTTTTATGAGTATATTTAGGTTTTCTCGTCCTGCAGGAAATGTAAATGTAATCACTGAGAACTCACTGGGTTCTACCTAGACATTGGAAGATGGTGGGTGAATTGCATGTATTTTTGACTAGTTTCAAAAGTAAAAGAAAAAGAAAGAGAAAACACAATTTTCTTCAGATGAACAACCATGTGGAAAACAAACGATTATTCATAAAAGTTAAAAAAGTAGTATAATTATTATGACATAGAGTTTGAAGGTTAACAATATTTGTATCCTTTTCTTCTAGTCTGGATTATTGAAGGTTATATTTGCTTAAATCTTGTGTGTTTCAAATGCATTTGATTTGTAAGTTTATACATGAGATCAAATTCAAACCTGTTGTTAATGACAGAGATGTATAATTCTATCGCTATTATCTCATCCTGTGATGAAGAAATATGCATTAAATTGATCAAATGCATATCTCTAGGAAAATTATCACTTGAATGGATTCTGAACGGTATACTCTCCAAAAATGTTAGTTCTGTTCTCGAGACACATTAAATTATTTTTCTTTCAGTCTATATGGTGCAATTAACAGCAGTAGATACAAAAAATATTAGGACTGCATAGATAATCACTGGATGATGTTAGACAGCATAGAATGGTTTGGATTGGAAGGGACCTTCCAGGACCATATAGTCCAACCCCATTGCCATAGGAAGGGACATCTATTGCTACATCAGGTTGCTCAAAACTCCAACCTGACGTTGAACACTTCCAATGATGGGGCATCCACTGCTTCTCTGGGCAATCTGTTTCAGTGTCTCCCCACCCTCATCACAGAAGATTTCTTTTGGCCCTTGTCTTGCTACGGTAGACCTTAGTTAAAAGTCTCTCCATCTTTCTTATAAGCGCCCTTTGTATATTGAAAGGCCCTAATAAGGTCTTACAGGAGCATTGAACAGACCTGATTCAGCTTTTCTTTATAGGAGAGGTGTTCCAGCCTTCTGACTGGAACATTTTTGTGACTCTCCTCTGAACCTACCCTAACAGGTCTATACTTTTCTTGTGCTGGGGACTGCAGAGCTGGACATGGTACTCCAGGTGGGGTCTTTCAAGACCAGAGTAGAGGGGGAGAACAGCCTCCCTCAATCTGCTGGCCACACTGCTTTTGATGCAGCCCATGATGTGATTGTCTTTCTGGTCTGCAAGCACATATTGCTGGCTCTTGTCCAATTTTTTCATCCACCATTATTCCCAATCCCTTCTCCACCTGTTCTCAGTTCATTCACCTCCAGTCTGTACTGATACTGGGGATTGCTCCAATATGGGTGAAGGACCTTGCACTTGGCCTTGTTGAACTTCTTGTGGTTCACACTTGGACCACCTTTCAAGCTTGTCAAGGTCAAGTCCTTCTGCATGGCATCCCTTCCCTCTAGCATGTCAAGTAAAACACTCAACTTTGTGATGTTCACAGACTTCCTGATGGTGCACTTAATCCCGCTATCTGTGTAATTAATGAAGATATCTGTTCAATTTAGTGGCAAGAGTGTTATGGTGGATCTTATCAAATTTCTTAAAAACATTCAGGTAGATAACAATTACTCTTTCCTTGTGTATTGATGGAGTCACATTATTGTAGATGGCCACTCATAACTGTAGATTAGCCAGTCATGATTTGCCCTTGGTGAAGCCATGATGCTGTCTCGAATCACATTTCTGTCTTCCATATGCTTCAGTATAACTTCCATAAGGATCCATTCCATGATCTTATTGGGCATGGAGGTGAAGCTGACTGGTCAGTAGTTCCCAGGGTCCTCCTAACATAATTTTTGAAAACAGGTGTGATGTCTCCTCAGTCACTGGGGCCTTCCTCTGTTTCCCATGGCTTTTCAAATATAGTGGAAATTGGCTTAGTGACTACATCTGTTATTTCCCTCAAGATCCTGGGATGCATTTTATTGGGCCCCATGGACTTTTGTATGCTCAGGTTCCTCACGGATCTACAATGGGAGGGCCTTAATTCCCCCAGTCTCTACCTGAAGGTTCAGGGATTTGACAGATGTGGGAAGAGCAATTACCAGTGAAAACTGAGGGGCAAAATATTTTTTAGTACCTCAGTCTTTTCCACAGCATTTTTCACTAACTCTCCTCTCTTATTTATTGAGGGGAGTACATCTTCCTTTTCTGAGCGACATACTGTTCTGAGCACCAGGGCTGTAGAAGCCCTTCTTGTCATGTCTTCATATTCCTCACCAAATTTAGCTCCAACTCTGCCTTAGTTTTTCTGGTCTCATCCCTATACCTCTGGACATCATCTTTATCTTCTTTCTAGGATATGTGTCCCTGGTTCCACTGACTCAAAGTCTGGTTATAACTGAGAAACTGAAAATCCTAGTCTAAAATTAATTAAAATATACAGACATCCTAGTCAGAAAAAAAGCCTTTTTTTTTTTTTTTTTCTGATTTAACTGTAACATGGTGGCATCCAGGGCTATAAAACATTTTAACTGAATTATAGAGACAAATATCTTTACCTCAATCTTTTCTTCTTGTATCTGGCTAAAATCATGGCTAGGCTTTGCGAACGAAGATTTGGGAAGGGCTCTACCCACATTTGCTACAAGCACGCTGGTGGCTAAAGAGGCCAATGCGAGATAGACAAGACGGTTGCAAAAGGCACAACAGAAAGACTCCTTGGATGGAGAGCTTTCGGAAGACTCCATAAAAGAGTCTGGCGAATTAAACACCAGAAGAAAAGTACAAAGATCAGTGTTTACAGAACCATTGTACTGTCTACGCTTTTATATGGGTCCAAATCATGGGTCGTCTACCGCCACCACCTGCAAGTCCTAGAACGCTTCCATCAACGCTGTCTCCATACAATCCTAAACATCCACTGGTCAGATTATGTGACTAATATGTCTGTTCTACAACAGGCAGCAGTTACGAGTATTGAGGCCGTGTTGCTGAGAATCTGGCTAAAATATAACTCTTTAAATTATGCACTGAACAATGTTTATCTGTAACTCTAGCATATTCCCCCTCTTAGAGGACTGCAGAGCTGCTCTGGGAATAATTTCCTCATCTCTCTGTCTCTCTCTGTGTTCAAGTAGTACCATGACAAAATAGCAGACAGCTGGATTTAAGACTTTTGAACCCTTAAATTATCCCTCTCTTTCCTTTGATTTAAGTATTTCTAGAATTTCCTGAGATTTCTAGATCCCCAAGAATGCATGCAGCAATAATCTGCGTTGTTGATGTTATTTAGAAGACCATATTTTCCCTTTGAGTATAAGTTTGCATTTAGCAAAATGCATTCCATGGGTAGGCTCCTTTTGGGACAATAAAATAGAAAGATTTAGCTTTTTCTTCTACTTATTCTAGTGAGCACTATTCAAAAAGTGGAATGCTGCAGTGGTGTGTTTAATGACTTGTTCACTTTAAGGTTTGTGAAGATGCTGCCTCTGCCCAGCTGAGCAGTTTCTGTTCCTACTCATACCTCACCACAATGGTGACTGAAGATTCTGCTGGAACTAGAGGGCATTGTTAAATTGTCCCAGTGCAAGGCAGTGCTCCTGTATCTTGAAAACTTAAATTCTGTAACACACAGTTTAAATCCAGTTGTGTCCCCACTCCATACCACATGATTTGAGCACTGTGTATGGTGACTCTATTTTTTTTATAATATATTTAAATTATTCAACCATTGAGTTGAATTTTCAAAATTCCCAAGCTATTTAGAGAGTTATTGAACAGAAATAATAGAAATTCATCAGAGTGGTTGGATTAGGCAAAACAGATATCCTAATTCAAAATAGGTTCTAATATTACAAAAAGTGGGATGGTTTGAATGATGTGGCTTAGTCTAGATACTGCTCAATTCCTCTTCAGTATCTACATTCTTATTCTTCATGGATATGCTTTAAGAAGTAACAACATCTTTCCACCCTAGCTACAGACACTGTTTTAGTGCCTTTTTCAGGATTATATTGGCAGGAAAAATACAAAAGAGGGATTAATGTTTAGTATTGTTTTACAGTGACATGACCTGGATCATTTGTCTCATAGTGAGACTTCAATTTGCTCTTTCCTTGTTTAGCTTGTGTAACCGTAAAAATTAAATCTGACAACTCGCCCTCGCTCAAAAAAACCTGAAAAACAAAACCAAAACCAAACCTCAAAACAATAAAATCAAAGCCCCAAAGCCCTAGCACATTTTTTTATTCAGTTAAATTTAATCATGGTGTTACACACTTTGAAGAAAAAAATTGAAGCAATCTTCAAAAAGTTACCATATTCAAAGATGAACTTGATCTTGTGTGAGCTATTAAAGACAAAAACAGAGATGATTTCTAGAAATATGAATCAGGCATTTGGAAGCCAGAGTCTTATTACAGAAAAAATGGAAAGCCAAAACCTGAGGTGAATTCTAGAAATATGGATGAGGTATTTTGAAAGCTGGAGTTAAATGAAACATCTACTGCAGTAAAATGAGACACACTCAGAGTTCAAAATTGTAAAATTGACTTAGCATTTCTGAGACTCCTGCACTTTAACATTTTCTTCCTCTTACAATTCCAAATCATGTAGATAAGGATAGACTATCTCTCATTTATCTTTCTTTTTGGCAATAAACATCCATTTAAAGTACTCTGTCTGGAAAGGCTGGACTTCCTTTTAGCAGATATTATATACACATGCAATTATAGCTCTTTATAAGTAACCATATTAGACAATGCAATATAAATCAAGAGTTCAATTTACAAGGAGGCTCCATACTTCAAGTTACTGAGAACCTCAGCTTTTTTATGTCACTGAGTACCTGGTTTGTAAATTAAAACACTGAAATAGTGTATGTTTTAAATGTACTGCTTATGATTTGACTAACCATTACAGTTCCCTTCCAACTGAGCTACATTCAGTTCTATTCTATTCTATTCTATTCTATTCTATTCTATTCTATTCTATTCTATTCTATTCTATTCTATTCTGTTAAGCAGTAATCAAATCAAGCAAGTAATATATGACCTTATGAGTCAGATTTTTTTTGTGTTGGCGGTGTACAATACTCTACAATACGTCAAATTTTATCTTCAATAGTTTAATTATTGAGCAGAATTACTCTGCATTTTAAATTTTGATATGAAGGTATCTGTTCCCTTTGTGCCTCTATACAGCCATCCTCTACCTCCACTCTATTTCCACAGAAAACTTAGAGGTGATCTGGTAGAAAAGGCCAGAGGTAGTACAACATGGGAATGACCCAGGAGCTGGAGTGTGCTGAGTAAATCACAGTTTCATGCTTACACAAGAAAGGAGGTTTATTTAAGCTCATTAATCTTATTCTGAATGTTTACATTGTTGAAGCCAATATAAACTTCACTCCATTGCCTCACCTATCTCTAAGCTTCATGCAGATTTCCTGGCCAGTTTTGTCCCTGGCCTGTCTTCTCAGCTGGCTAATAATTGTGTTAGCTAATGTCAGTTTACGTAGCTGATTTTCTAGTTCAGTGTAACTCCTAACTTCCCAGAAATGATACCTGTAACTCCCATTGCTATCAACATGTTTTTCTAGACATTGGAATTATGATCTTTGATAATTCTTTTTTTTTTCTGTAAATCTTATATTTTTCTCTTATTTTAAATCTATTATTAAGTCACAGAAATTGTATTTGCGCAAATACAGCTCATAAACTCTACCCATATCCCATTGGGTTTGGACTGTTATGTCACTGCATCTTCCATTTCAAACATCAGAAGCAATGTGTACATTCATAGTTTCTAAAATCAGGTATATTCCTTTTATTGAGTGAGCACATGGTACTGCTGTGATTGTGTCTTACAACCACAAATGCACTTATCAGCTTGTTCTGCACTCATGTGGCTTATTTTTACAGCATATGAAGCTGTGTAACTTCTATGTAATTCTGTAACAGGGCAAGTATGGGCATTCTTGAAATATAATTGTCAAATTTAGCAAGAAACTTTTGACAGAGAGTTCCTCTTACCTAAATGCAACAAAATCTTCTTCCTCCAGACAATGGATTGACGCGGTTGACTTAGCTAGTAAAGTATGGTCTCATAAAATAATTTTAATCATAGCCTATATAGTAAAACAGACCAAAAAGCTATAAGACAATGTAAAAGAAGAGAATAGGATATAATTTTTAGGTAATTCACTGCATTTTAGCAATTCAGTGAGCACATGGATGCTTGTACATCACTCTGAGCATACTTTCTTTAAGAACATTTTGTGTTAACTAAGATTTATAATACATTCTTTTCACAAGTTTGTACCTACTGTATGTGAAAGAATTAGAGGTCTGTGTTTTGAAATTATGTATTTATGCTAGGTTTTGGCAGTGCAAGAAGAGTGTCCTGATTTAATGAACACCTTCATAAATTAGGAGTATCTGTTACTTGTTCTGTCTCTTTTTGAGACAACTTCTTACATTGATATTCAAATATGGATAGAGTACCTGAACTTTCAGTGGACAACAGTGAAGGCTTCTATATTGTTATAATAAATATATGCAGAACACCCAATCAGATGTTGATCCTTCAAAGAAACAGTCTGATCGTATGCATTAGATAATTCCAAAGGAAGAATCAAATGCACAAAATGCTGCATGTATTGATATAAATGTATTACACGCAATTTTGAAAAGTAGATAAAATCATTTAGAGTCTAACAAACCAAAAAGCTATTTTTCAAAACATTTTTTAAGGTTACCTGTAAAAACAAATGACAGTGAAAATATAAAAAATGCTGGTATAGTAATTATAACTTGTTCAAATCTCTGTAACTCTTTTGAAACTCACAAACATTTAGAGTCATTTTTGTGAGGTATATTTTGATGTAATTGAAAGCTTACTTGATAAAATTTCTGCACATGAATTGTCGTTACATTGACTGAATTCTGTTTTCATGGTATATTTTAGTATTAAGATTTTTTATATATACATATATACATAATCCATATAAATTTTGTGGTAATTCCATAGTTAATCAGTTTATACAAAAGACATGGTTTTATAAAATATAATTTTTTTTCTGAATATTGTGTAAAGAGTAGAGTGGCAGAATCATGTCCCTTGACCTGTTGGTCCCAGCTCTCTTGCTGGTTTTTTGTGTCTAGGGCACAGTTGGGTTTCTGGGCTGCAACATCACATGACTGGCTCATGGCCAGCTTTTCATCCACCTAAACCTCCAAGTCCTTCTTCACAAGGCTGCAGTCAATGAGTTCTTCTCCCAGTCTGCATTCATGTCTGGGATTGCCCTGACTCAGGTGCAGCACCTCGCACTTGGGCTTGTTGAACCTCATGGACCCAGTTCTAAAGCTCTTTATAAGGGTTGCCTTGAATATTGCCCATAATCTCCATTCTTCATTTATTTTTTTTCTTTTTAAAATTTGGTATGCTATACATAAGTTCTCTTGTCAACTTGGATCAAAAGAATTTTGTTCACTGAAATCTGAAACTTTATTCTTGACTTTATGTCATTCAAAAGACATTGAAAGTTTTAGGATGTCATTATATAACATTTTACAATTTAAAGCATCAGTCTGAAATGCAATGATGATATAGTGATAATACATACATTGTTTTATATTGAGCTTATACAGAAAAAAGAACTGTGGATGAAGTAGAAAAAGAACTGTGAATGAAGTAGAAAAAGAACTGTGGATGAAGTTCAAGTGCACTGAAGTCAACAAAAAATTTACTGCTCAACTCAAATGGGTCAAGATTGAAATATACTTAATCCCTGTATTTCATAAGAAGCCACCAACCTGATAGTCTGTGTTTAAAAACATTTTTTTATAATTTTCTCAAAAGTGCATCATAGAATCATAAAATCATATAATACTGGAAGGGACCCACAAGGATCATCACAGTCCAACTCCTGGCCCTTCACAGGACACCCTAAGAATCACATCATGTGCCTGAGAGTGTTGTCCAAATGCTTCTTGAACTCAGACAGGCTTGGTACTGTGAACCACTTCCCTGGGGAGCCCGTTCCACTGCCCAATCACCCTTCCGGGCAAAGAATCTTTTCTAATATACAACCTAAACAGCTTCATGTAATTCCCTACCTACTTAGTATACCTTCAAGTCCTGCATCCAAGTCATTTATGAAGATGTTGAAGAGCACTGGGCCTAAGATAGAGCCCTGCAGAACCCTACTAGTGATATAACCCCATTTACTATAACCCTCTGCACCTGACCCGTCAGCCAGTTACTCACCCATCCCATGAGATGTTTATTCAGCTGTCCAGAAAGATACTGCGAGAGACATGCTTTTAATATTATTATGAAGATCCTTACTGACTAAAATAAATGCATATTAGATCTTTCATTTTTTAGGAAATCCTCCATAATTGCAAGGGATTGCAATATTTTACACAGAAATTAGAAAAAAAAAAAAAGTGAAGTGTAACTTAATCTAACCATCCCTTGAAAATGAACCTGTTAACATAATCAGAATGACAAAAGTGTGTGTGAGGTAAATGTCATTATGCTACTCACAAGGAGGCAGGGGAGCATCATGCAGTGCTTCATAGATTTAAAAGTTGTATGATTACACCAGCTAATTAAATGTACTCTTGGAAGGATAGCACAAAACAAAATCATTTTTTCCTAAATTATTTCAGACCTCCCATGTAATTCCATGCAATCACAGACTGGCAGACACTGAAGGATCAAAATATGTTTACTGCTTTGCAATGCCTATTCATACAGTATATAAATACACAGTATACACAGCTAAAACTATGCTTCCAGTGTGATTTGGGGGTTTCCACTTTAGAATAGACAATTATTTTTTTTATACTTTAATAGCTCCAAAAGCCTCTGTAAAGTATCTGAGAATATTGAATGAATAAAGCTTTTCTAGTGATGGATGTAAAGTGTGTTATTCAATAGATATCTGCAGGTAAAGGTTAGCAGCTGAGAAAAGCCATCCATTTTCATCTTTTCACTTCTGATTTTTAATTGAAAATTATTATTTCCATTTAGAGAACCAAAATAATGTGTTCTTTTGGCTTTCATTAGTGCCAAGTCTCCTGCAATTGCACTGGTTCATTTAAAGCTTACATTGATTAGGAGAACGCCTAGCAGTACAGGATGTAATAAAATGACTGTTGAGAAACTGGGAAGAAAAGAAACAGTTTTAGAATTTTCCATTTATTTTCTTCCCTATTTCTCACACAGTCTGTGGACTGTATTATGCTTTTTGCCTAAAAATAAGTACCCTCACTTTGGGATCTAGGAAGGGGTAAAATAAATACCTATACTTCAGCAGAATTTAAGAGAAGAGAATAAAACCAGAAGGAACATAAGTTTCCTCATTGATACTATCATAATTTGCATAAAGTCAGATCTTAGACATCTAAAGAAAATCAAAACCAGCCTCTCTAAGTATAATGAATAAATTTGTGTTTTAATTTCTACTAGAAATGTTAAATCAATCTTTAGCACTCAGGTATGTGACTATTTTTGAACAATATCATAAGTATGACTTTTCATATTTCATTTGTGTTACATGTAAAAGAAATAATGTCTGATTGTAAATATTTGTACTCTGTGAAAATATTTTTGCATTTTAATAGCAAGTAGTTACCTAACTCCCTTATGTCTCTTTATGCTCCCATCAATAATGACTAATTGAGTTTCTATCAAAAGGTATTTCAGACAAGTAAAAAATAACAAATAATACAGTGCTTTACACAGGTTACCTAGCCCACAACCAAACAGCACACTGAGGCTAGTTAATCATGAAAAAAATTTCATGCCCATATACTTTCAGTGGGATCGCGTTAGTCTCTAGAAATATATAATCAGTGAAACTCTTCTTCTGTTGAGAATCTTTTAGGAAGAAATACTGTCATTAAAGCTTTATGCCTTTGATACAGATGACTTAGTTACTGTAAACTTCTAGAAGATTTAACTGTAAAGCTTCTTAACTTTCCTTTTACCAAAGAAATATCAACAGAATTCCTGTTTCTTGGGCAGAGGGGAAATAAAACAGCAACCAAAAAATCTCAGTCTCTATCTGCTGTTCTTATTTTACTGCAGAAAGTAGGAGGAATCAAACACATATTCTGCCCCAGATTCTTAATTGTTTTAATCAAGGACTTGGATTAGTCCTTGATAAAAATACAAGGAATTCAATTCTGAATATCCTTGAATAAAGGGTAGCTTACAGATGTTGCACTCCCAAAATAGAAGAGAGAACAAACTATGACTCATAAGGTCCTAATTTCATCTTTACTTTCCCTTGCTCTTGGGCAAAATTATATTGCTTCAATTGATGACTTCTCAAAGAAGCAAAAGATTTCTCTTTTCTTCTAACATGGATTACAGTTGACAAATAGGGCAAACCTGTTTTTCCATAGTAGTAGCGTGACAGGAGGATAATTGTTTTTCTCCATACAACCACAACCAGGATCTCTGATCCAATTTACATCATAAAGTCTCTTAGGACAAAATCATCTTGCTGATGGTTGGTTTATCCAATGCCATGGTTACCCATGTCTGTGACTGCAGCTTCTGTCCATGGCATAGAAATTACTAAAAGTGTGAAGAAAAAAAAGAGCTTCCTTTCTGTTGTGCATGAAATTAAGAGCTGTCAGATTGGCACCAACAGATCCAGGAACTTTGGAATGGTTTTACCCTCACATCTCATAGTGAAGGTGCAATACAGCTTCCACCTTGCAACGTACTTGCTCAGAGCTCATGGCTCTTTGTATCTTGTGCAAATGCACAGTTTTCACTCAACACTTTTTCTTCATCTTCATTTGCAAATGCTGCAAATCTGTTTTTTAAAAAAGAGCATTTTAATCACTTATCTGAGTGCATGGAAGTTTCTGCTCTTTGTCAGAAGAAGAGAATTTAAATGGGGCCTTTTTGAAAAACCTATGGACTCTCATTTATTTGAGCCCTTTCACCAGCTTTGTTGCCCTCCTCTGGACACATTCTAGGACCTTCACATTATTCTTAAATCATGGGGCCCAGAACTGTACAGTACTCAAGGTGAGGCCACACCAATGTTGAATATAGTGGGATAACTGTCCTTTCCAAATGCTGTGTTTTGATGCACCCTGGGATGTGGTTTTCTCTCTTGGCTGCCTTGGCACCCTGCTGACTCCTACAGAGTCTGCTGTCAACCAGCACCCCCAGATCTCCTTCTGGAGGGCTGCTCTCTAGCTGCTCCTCTCCCAGTATATACCTGAGGTTTTTCCTGTGATTCTAGTCAAGGCTTAGTTGAAATGCAAGCTAATTTTATGGACATCTTTGTATGCCTACTGAACCCAGATAGTCATGCCTGTGGCTGATAAAAGAATAAAATCTAGCTAGCCTTCTACTTTTCTATGAGTGTTGCTGATTTCTTTTATCTCTTAGGCACCTTTAAAAATCTAAAAAATAATAAAAATGTTATTTAATAAAAATTTACCTTCATAAGCTGTATTTTTGTGTAAACTCAATATTTTGTCCCCTGTGTGGCCTTCACAGAGGATATGAACATGGACAAAATTTGTGAGAAAACATTCCAGAGATTTCATTCAAATACAATCTTCTAAAAGAGAAATTTTATAGTGAAGAAAAAATACATTGCACATGCCTGCCAAAATAACATAGAGCTTGAATTATTGTTTCTTCTTCATAACTGTGTTAAATATATTCAATAACCAATGGGACAAATTTTTCTCACATTTATGATGAAATTCTCCTGCTGTTTAAATCAATAGGACTTTTACCTTTCAATTTAAGACATCCAGTTTTCACCTTCAGATTGCTTTACTTAAAAGGCAATATCTTCTCTTACTGCAGAGAAGGTCTTCCTTTTATTTTAATAACTTGATTCCTGTCATTTGCAAAGATCATAACAGGAAGCAAATCACTCCAAAAAAGAAGTATCTCAGTCTGGTAATCAGTTACCTATATAACTGAATTATCAAGGACAAATTGCCTGCATCTTTGCATCTGTCAAAAGGTGATACCTAAAAGAAGACAAAGTTCCCATATCCGGAAACACCTTCTACATCATTTCAATGAAGAAAATTTACATTTAGAAACATAAAAATATCAGTCACCGCAGAACTTCTAAGTTGGTGGCATTTTACCACAAACATTTTTGTTTTTTTCTGAAGGCAGTACTCAAAATGCATGACTTTCATATACCCTGCCTGAGGGAAATTAAATTGATGTCTTGGGGAAATGAATCATCTATATAATTTTCTATTTATAAGAAGAAGTAAATGGAAGACAGGATCAGAAAAATCATATAGTCATAGATTCACAAAATGGCCTGGATTGGAAGGGACCTTAAAGATCATCTAGTTCCAACCTCCATGCCACAGGCAGGGACACCTTTCACTAGACCAGGTTGCTCAGAGCCCCATCCAACCTGACCTTGAACGCTACCAGGGATGGGGCATCCACAGCATCTCTGAGAAACGTATTTCAGTGCCTTACCATCCTCAATAAAGAATTTTTTTCTAATATCTAGTATAAACTTACTCTCTGTCAGTCCCTCTCCATTTTTCCTGTGGGCTCCCTTCAGATACAGGAAGGCTCCAATTAGGTCACACTGAAGCCTTTTCCTGGCTGAACAATCCTAATTCTCTCAGCCTTTCCTCATAGAAGAATTGCTCTGTCCCTCTAATTATCTTCGTGGTCCTTTGGACTCGTTCCAACAAGTCAATATCCTTTCTGTGCTGGGCACCCCAGAGCTGGATGCAGAACTGCAGGTGGGGTCTCACCAGAGCAGAGTAGAGGATCAGAATCACCTCCCTCAACCTGCTGGCCACACTACTTTTGATGGAGCCCAGGATACAATTGGCTTTCTGGACTGCAAGCGCACAGTCCCAGCTCATGTCCAGCCTCTCTTTTACCAGCACCTCCAAGTCTTTCTCAGCAGAGCTGAGAAAATGAGAACTAGTGATGTTTGTCACATATAACTATATATATGACATGTATATAATATAATGTATTTTACTTAGGAAACAGCTGAGAATCTTCCCTTTTTTTGGTAAGTGAAACATGCTTACTGTTATTTATAGGAAAAACAAGACTGCGTGAAAAAATACGAGCAAGGTCTTTGGCTAGTCTCACTGATCACTACCACATAGCATTGGTTAAAATGTCATGGAAGCAGACTGGTTTAGCAGAAAGCTCCTTTCCTCAAGAGTACAATAACAAAAGTTGGACTCAGTATGCCTCTAAGCAAATTGGGATTTTCTGACTTTCTTTGCTTTTTATTTGTAAGGACAACTGCAGGACCATCTTGAACTATACCAGTATTCGAAAAACAGCATCCAATTCAGTGTGCTGTAAGTTTGTATTCCAGATATTTGTTTTCCACTTTTCCAGCTTTTTTTTTTTCCTTGATTCTTCCCAGATATAGAAAAATCAATCAAAATTATTTGCCATTTATGACATCCTAGAAGTGGCAAGGCTGACCTGCAGATGTTAAACAAATTTGGTTATGCTGTCTGTAAGCAACTACCTATACTTTAGCAACTGGGACATTTTACAAAATTTGCAAAACATTCAAAAACATATTGGTTTAAGGAAGGTAGGTGTTTTGTCCATTCACCTTGAATTCTGCATACATAGATTCTTTTAAAGGGGAGGAAATTGCACAGTTCTCTTCATGTCTAGGCTTGCAAGACAGTTGTTTGGAATGTTAAAAAAATATATGGGAGATGTACTGGAAGTGCAGTTAGAACTTCAGCTTTCAAAAAAATTGTGAAGGAAGCAGCACTTGTATATCTTACTTTTTAGTTTTCTTGAATGTATTATGAGCTACAGTTTAGGGGATAACTCAGAATTTTGAGCATTAGACACTCCAAAAATTATCAAATATTTACTTCTACTGCTTTATAGTGGATGTGAGATGGAATAATATTAACAACTTCAAATATAATTTACTCTTCAAGACAAAAAAGTGTTTAAAGAAGTTTATTTAAACCAAACTGTGACCTTTGTTCATCCCCTGAGAGATTAGGAATCAGAGTACATCAACTTAGATAAAACTGTCCATTAACTGAGCTTCCTCACAGAGAAGTGTATGTACTCCCATTGAAAGCGAGCAGAAGCAGTGAAATAGCAGGAGGCAATAACTGCATAAAGATATTCAGAAGATCAGTGGTGAATTCAAGCATACCAGTGTCATTCTTTGAGTGCTAGGCTAGTACATTCTGTAATAAGAATGACCACTTTGAAACAGGTGCTCTAGAAACCTTCTACATGATCAACGCAAGAAGTATGGACAAAATCAATTCCATTAACAAAAAAAAAAAGGATTTCAGTAGGTTGTCCTGGTTTAGCCCTAGCCATCAATCAAACCTCACACAGCCACTCGCTCACACCTCCACCCATCAGATCATGCAGAGAATTAGATGGGTAAAAGCTGGAAAACTTGTGGGTTGAAATAAAGACCGTTTAATAGGGAAAGCAAAACCCACTCACACAAGCAAAGCAAAACAAGGAATTAAGTCACTGCTTGCCATGGGCAGGCAGATGTTCAGCCATCTCCAGGAGAGCAGGGTCCCATCATGCACAACAGTGACCTGGGAAGACAAACACCGTCACTCCAGGTGTCCCCCACTTCCTCTTTCTTCCATCCACTTTATATACTGAGCATGATGCCATAGGGTATGGAATATCCCTTTGACCAGTTTGGGTCTATGTCTCCTCCCAGCCTCCCATGCACCTCCAACTTCCTTGCCATCGTGGCAGTACGAAAAGCAGAAAAGGCTTTGGTTTTGTGCAAGCCCTGCTCAGCAATAACAAAAATATCTCTATATTACCAACCCTGTGTTCAACACAAATCCAAAACATGGCCCCATACCAGCCACTGTGAAAAAAATTAAGTCTACCCCACCCAAAACTAGTTCATATGGTTATTCTTGTTTTAGTTAAAGGATCGATATATGACCCTTTCTGCCATGTAGGAATATTCAAAACAACAGGAAACTAGTTTAAGAGGTTTTTAATTTCTGTCAAGCAAAGAAAGTAAATTCTTTTAATTCAATACCAATGGAAATTTTTCTAATATTTCTATGCCTTTCCCCTTTCCTGTTCTGCTACTAAATAGGAAAATAAGTATTTCCTTGAACCTACACAGTTTATTTTTCAAATTGTTATGCGTAAAACGGGTGCTTATCTGAATCTGGGAAATTTGTTTATAAAATTAGTAAGAAATGTACAAATGTTGCCCCTTTTAAATAATAAGCCTTCATTACTTTAAACAATCATACATTTTTTAATTAAGAAAATCCAGATTTTTGGAAAAATTGCAGTTGTGACTCTTACATAATTTCCTCTGATATATAAAAATTAAATTGCTGTAGGAAAATATGGACTACTTAAAAAGAATCCAAATTTGTAATATCACTTGTGAGCCTTAATTGTAATACCTTTTACATCTCTATCTTTCAGAGTAGGTTAACATTGCTAAGAAGAATATATGGTTGGCAGATACAGTAATTATTAAAATACTGGCCTTTAAAATAGTGATGACTCTAACAACCAAAATAACAGAGAAGTAGCAAAAAACCTATTGAGTAGAATGTTAATGTCTTCCTATGCGACTTTCACACTTTTTTTTTCCAGTTTTACACAGCTCCCTAATTTTGGCTACAGTCAAAATAAGGTCAAACATTTTTAAGAGCAGCTGTTACAAGAAATTCCTTCTTGCATGGACATTTCCCTAGGGCACTGACTCTTTTTTGTCCTATAAAATAGGAGATTTCCTGATTAAAGTAGCACTTGAAATATTGAAGCATCTAACACTAGTGCTGAAGATAACAATTTTTTATCTTTTAAGACCAAGAAATTACAGTATGCCAAAAAGTATTCCCATTTTGGAATCAACCAAAAATATGAATACTTAAGGAAGATATTTAACACTGTTTACTCTTTAGCTTAGGAAAGGAAAAAAACCCCCAAACTGATTTCCCTATTCTGAAATGTGAGAATGAGGTCTTGTGTAAAACTGTAATTCCTGATTCTTGATTCTTTCAACAATGTATACTTACTCTTTTTTTTGGGGGGGGAGTGTTGGGGTTTTTTTTGTTTCGTTTGGGTTTTTTTGTTTGGTTGGTTTTTGGTTGTTGTTGCTATATTTAGCTTTAATTAGAAGTTATAGCTTGGTCATGGTTTGTCTGGAAATTTCAGACCATATGAAGTTCCTGCTGACTTTGAAACAGCTGCAACAATCTTTGACTACTGAATTTTTCCTTCTCCCATTTTGATTTTAATGATAGAGTAGGACATAGATGGGGATCTGAGAGTACTTGCCTTGAACTATGTGGTGAGTAAATCAGAGGTAAAATTCCTTCCTTTAACTTGTTCCAGCAAACATGCAGCTGTGGACTGAAAGCATTTCATAGATGACTGAAAACAGTTTCTGCAAATCATAGTTGTAAACTTTAGCACAGACTCATCCATTTTACCTATGGCCACATAAGCATTAGAACTGGTATATATAAGAGAACAGGAATGGTGTTTTGTAACCTGAAGTTCAGAAAAAGCATGAAAGAAAATGATAAGGGACCCATTCTCAGATGTTTACAAGACAATAAATATAAATTCACAGTACCTCTAAAAAAAATTATGACAGTATCAGAAACTGTGCAGCTTGGGTTTGTGGAAAGTAGTCCTTTGGTAAAGACCTGAAATGAAATGTGGTCATCGCATTATTTTATTATCTGCATGTCCTATCACTTTTTTTGAAAGACAGTGCTTTATTTATATTCCTTATAATGTCTTCTCATGACGACAGGTAGATTGTGCACATCCATGAAAAGATGATTACTCAAATGTAATCAAAGTGATCATGAAGGTAAAGCTTGTAGAACATGAAAGGACACCTTTGAAACAGTGTGATTTTTTTTCTGTAAACTTGATCATACTTTGGTTTGTTTCATTACGTATATTTGTTGTGTGTAGTGTTTTCAAAGTAATACTCAGACCATGCAAAATGTTAGATATACCAGTTATAGTGCAAAATTGAGAAGAAAATTAAAAAAGCTTTTCTGGTTCAAGCCACTGATATTTTCATTCCTTAGCTCCTCTTGGTGTACTCTATCTCCTGTGCCACATAAAGCAGTAATTTTTGACCCATTGATGCAGGGACATGAAATGTCATATTTCCTTAAGTTGATTGCTTTCATGTATTCCTCCTATTTATACCATGTATCTTTGTTCTTCCTGGCAACCTAGGAGTCACATTCAAATCCTCTTAGTCAGGACTGACTCTGTTTTGTATGTATGAGCACCAGACATTTCTTGAATATTGCCTAAGGATGATAGGGCTGAAGGTTACCTTTGACACAGTTTCAAGGTCTGATTGCACATTGTGCCATAATCATTTTCTGAAGCATGCTGTGTATTTTGCACATGGACTGCCTGAAAAGTTATATTCAAGGGCATGATTGGCTTCTAAAAATAGAAGAATTAAAAATCAAAAGGGAAAGAGCAAAATTGAATGACAGTAGCAGAGAAAATAGTCAGATTCCAGGTAAATAAAAGGCAGATGCAGCCAAATCTGAACTACATAATCATCCTTTTGAATTGAGACTTAATTTAGTGATGAGGCTTAAGACAAAAGGATCTCCAATTGTTAGAGTGCTTATTAAGTATTTATTCTTTTTAAAGATATTGTTTTAATATCAGGCCCTTTTAGTTACTATGCAGATTGCCTCTTACTGCTTTTTTTGTAACTGATTAATTATTTAAACCTTCAGTGCTTTTATATGACAGGGGCTGAGCAACAAGAATAACCAAATGAAAGCTGTAAGTGTACACTGAAGGGAAGGCTTATCTGTGAGGTGTTGTGTATGTGGCTGTCACTGAATTGGATGTCAACTTTCTTAGTAATAGTCCTTGTGGTGTGATTGACAGGCTCATATATTTAGAAAATAGTCTGATCTGGAAAACATGGCTTGAGCCAAGAACAAAGAACCGATTAAAATTAATAAATACTATTTGCTTTCAAAACAGCTTTCTTAAAGGAAGGCATAAAGAAATAACAACACATTATACATGCATATAATTTCTTTTGTATTAACTTTTCCAAAATCATGTCAGTTATGTTTGAGAGATTTCCTTATCTTTCAAAACCTAATTACGTTGTATTATAAATGGTAGTTATCTTTTTCTTTAAATCATCTGTTTTGAAATCCCATGAGCATTTTTCAGATAAGGATATTAAAACTTATTTTGTGATAGTGTAAATCTAGGTTTCATGTAAGGAAGTTCTAGGCTTTGCATGAATAGGGAAATAAAACAGGTGTAGTATTTTTATGTATACCACTCAGCAATAATATCTATTCTAAAGGGATTCTAATCTTTATCTACCCAATTTTTTGGGCTCAAATTTCACTTGTTTATTTCTCTGCCTACCTTCCATACACAGACAGATACATAACCTTTTACAAATGTCTTGGTTATTATTGCGGAATAGACTGAAATAACATACATTTATTTCCTCACAGAAAAGAAAATCTTATCAAAGACCTTGACAGAAACAGAAAAAAACCCCAATTACCTGTTTCTGAAGGGCAGTGTCTGGTGCAGTGAGAATCATTACATTCCCCAGTGGTATTAACAAGTAAATTTTTTGATGAAAACCAGTTCTATACACTGATCCTTGTATGGTGTACAAAAGATCAGTGCATTAACATATTTTAATAATTCTAAAATGGACTCTAAGCACATTCTGAATAGTTCTTTTTTTTTCCCCTTAAACTATCTTGTCGTTTTAATTTTGGTGAGGTTTTTTTTTTTCCCATGCAAATGCTAACACAAAGTTGAAAGATCAAATTCTGCACATTAAGTTTTCAGTGAAGAAGTAGGGATTTCGGGGGTAGCTTTAGAAGACAGAACTTTTTTATGGTCATGGAATAGACAAACAAAAACTATTGCAGCCATGTCAATCCCAAGCTTTGACTATTTGAAGTAGTGGTTCCTTAAACATGAATAAGAACTCGATGCATGTTAGTTTGTTCATTGATGTCTTTGTGGTCAAGTTGAAGAGAATTGCATTTAAATATCTTGAAGAAATGCCCTTTTCAAAATCTATATGTATTTAATTTATATGTTGAATTGATATGTTAAATTCTTGTCTAATGTTTATTGACTCTTACTTACTGAGTGCAGACTGTGTCTTAAAATCTAAATCCTAAAATCTATCCCTACAATCTAATTCAAACGTAACAGAAAAGACTACACTAAATAGTTGCTAGTGAGAACACATGCTATATAGACGCAAAGTAAAAAGTTGGTTATTTGAGTCCTCTTCTGTGCTATGAGCACTGACCATGTTTGTTAGTATATTATAGCTTAAAAAGAAAAAAATAATATGACATATGTTTCTTATAATTTCTATTAATTTATCTTGCCCTGAAGAATGGACTCAGTTGTGTATATGAGATGCTTTGTTCACATAGATAATCTCATGAGCTGATCTGCATGCTATCCAAGAACAGTGATGAAGGATTGGTTATATACTGGGTGGAACTAACCCCAAAATCCAAAGAGAATTGTGTGTTAGAGACACTTAATGGCACCTTGTCTTTTAAAATAAAGGAGACTGTGAGTGTGAATGAACTTTGGTTGAGGTCTGAGGTCTCACAACTGAAGTCAGGAATAAGACTTCATGGAGGGGGTTCTGCATTAACAGGAAACCTCTGGCAGGACAGAGGACATGTGAGTTGTAGGTGGGTCCTGAGCCCACAAATCGTTGCTGAGTAAATAGAAAAATTCTGAAACACTTTTTTTTTTAATTATTTTTACTTTCCCCATGGATATATCTAAGGTTCCTCTAGAAAGTCTTTATATTCTTTATGCCTCTTGAAGAATTGAAATTTGAACAGTAGTAGTCCCATAAAATTAGAGCTCTCCATCTCTCCATGAACATGAATCATGATTTATATTGAAATTCCCCTTTATGGCTTTCAGCAACTTTCTAACTGAGGGCTGACTGGAAAACAGTGAGCATGTGAAGTAAGCAGAAGCCTATTCTTCGCAGGCTCCATAAACACCTAGCAAGGGAAAGAGATTCCTTCAGGGAGTGCTCCAGAACAGGAGCCTGGTTCAGATGATGCTGCCTCTAGGAGAGCCCTCAGATCTCACTGACTGTAATAGGAAAAGAAGAAAGTTCCTTATACAAATACTTGAAATGAGTTGATTCACTTAAAAGAAATCAAGCACCTTCCTTCTGCTTTTACAAATAGTATTAAAAGAAAACTTCATTTGGTATTTCCTTGGTTTGTTTTTTTAGGTTTTTTTTTTTTTGGGGGGGGTTGGGTTTTTTGTAAGAGCTAAGAGTTGTTAAAGTGGGGGAAAAGGATCATAGGACATAATACAGTGAAAAATACTTTCAACATTTATATATGCTTGTATATTTCTCTTGCAGCTATGCTGGGCACAAATCAGAAAAAAAAAAAAGAAAAAAGAGGAATGGAGACTAGAGGGAGAATATAGTAGATAATTACAAAAAAATATTTTAAATTAGTTACTGCATGGAAAACTCCTGTCCAAACAATAATGGCTTGATCTAAAATAAACTGAACTTCTATGATTGTATTATGTTAATTTATTTCTCTTAAATACTAAGCAACTCTGTAACAGGTTAATCAAATGGGGAGAAGATGGGTGCCACACAGAAGTTGAAAGCGAACATTGGGCTTGGAGAGCCTAAGAAATGTTTGGTATTGTAGACACAAAAATATAAAGAGAACTGATGGAAAACGTTGGAGGCTACAAGGTCCAGCCAGGAACACCCCCAGCCAGGAGCAGGGCAGCCAGGGGCACAGGGGCAACCCCAGCCCCAGCCATCGGGCAACTCCCTGGGGATGGGGATGGGCTGAGGCTGGGCTGGGATGTGGCCAGTGGGTGGTCTTGGCCCAGCAGGGCCATGTCTGGGCAGGGCAGGGCTGTGGGGAGATGGAGACCAGCCCTGCTGTGGCACCGCTGGGCAGGGGCTGGTGACCCCGGGGGGCTGATGTGTGTCCAGGACCCTGAGGAGAGTGAGGGGAGCCTCGGTTATGGGCAGGGACAGTCAGGGCTGGTGGTGCTCTGATGGGCCTGACAGAGACAAATTTCAATGTGAAACGGCAGAATAGCAAATAGAGAAAAAGAAAATCATATTAATATGGAAACAGTGAGATTACTTTAGTCCTCTTGTTCTCTCCAAGGCTGTTTCATAGTCAGCTGTGTCAGAAAATATTACTAGATGATCTACACATAAAGATATATATAACGTTTTTCTTTTCAAAATGACAGGCTCAATAATCAAATAAATTAATTTGACACTTGATTCTGTAAGGTGCTGAGTGGTTGGCTGTGATACAGCAAAATATTTCTCTTCTACTTCAATCTCATGAATACCTCTGTTCATTTAAAATGAACACTGGGAATTCATTGTTAGAAAAAAGGAAAAAAAATGCCAAACCAAAACAACCTCTAAACCCACGGATGCAATTACAGAAGACTCATTCATCCAGAGAGGGATTTTTAGTGTTTTGTAAAGAACTATTTTAAAACCTGCAAGGGATTGCTGAAAAATTGATTTGAAATAATTTTTCAATTCACTTCACTTTTTTTTCTTTTTTTTTTTTAATGTAGGTAGGAAGATACTTTCTCTCATTGCATGCTGCTTTTTTTTAGATTAGTGTTATTAGGAATGGGCCTGCTCTTACCTAATATTTTTGAAGGATGAAGGGGAGGATCACTCTATTAAAAAGCTATGCATCTTAATAATGTATGATCATCATTATTTTATTGAAACAGGTAAATGTGAAATGAAAAATCTTTAATGATGTATTCTCTGATTTAGAATATTTGGTTCAAGTCTATCTAGACTCACGATAGGAAAGGGTCAAAAAGGAAGGGCTAAGTCTCTAACGGTCAAGGAGCACATGAATAAAATAGTATTTTTATATTTTCAGTGCTAGGGAACATGAGAGGTTATAGGAAAAAACAGAAGCTGGAAAATACACTGAACAAGCAAAATATCAAATAATAACTAACCACCTCCAACCCTCAGCAAACTTAAACTCATAATAACTGTTTTTCTGACTGCAAAAAAGACAGCTTTTGAGAAAGAACAGAAAGAATCACCACAAAACCTAAGATTAGTTGGAGGTTTGGGGTATGGATGGACCTACCTTCTGCACTGAGATCCAATACAGGCAAGTTTTGGATAAAGATCTGAGAACCTAAATCTCTTGATGAGACCTCAGAAGCTAGCTCAATGTCAGGACTATAACTAGCTTCTTTTGACCTGGTCATTGTGGTGGATAATAGGGTGGTGGTTACTGTACTTACTTCAGAAGAGTAAAACTGGAGTCCTAACCTGTACTGAACGTTGTGGAAAAGGTAGCCAGTAATTCTGTGCTCAGGTGTGTTTCTACCCTTTTCTATCCTAAATTTCAGCTTGCTCTTCTTTTCCTCTGCTATTCCTGAAATCTTATATTCCTGAAATTCTTGAATTCTCTGAGAAAATTCATATTTTCTCAGCTTGATGAAAAGGAACAGTGGAGAGTACTGTGCAAGGTTTTATTATGTCTTGATGGATAGGACACTTCTGGAAACATGGTGTCACCTTTGCATTGTCTGAAATCACTAATTTGTTTTATTTCATTTACTTCTACCTTAGACTGAAGCTCAAATAAATAACATTCCTTTGAATTTCCTGTACTTAGTGGTTGAGGCTCATATCTGACATGTGTAGACTAGATCACCTTTCAGAATATATGAAAATTACCTAAGTTAGATATTAAACTGAAGAAAGAAGACTGTGTTCTTTTCTTTGAAAGTGATTTTCAACCAGAATTAATAGAAGTTGATTGTTAAATAATTTGACAATGGAGGTAAGAGACTACCTGCCCAAAGTTTTAATACAAAAGCATGAGAATGAAATGGAAAATAAATTCTCAAAGTCTCTTAATTCTAACAGACCATCTGGTAATTTATAGTGCCCTACATGATTCTCAAAATGGCAAATTATCAAACCTTTTTTTAAGTGTTCCTGTTTAGAAATATTTTTTACTTGAATATTTAATGACACTAACTGTACCTACAAGCTTGAATTTATGAAGTTTGAATACCTTCTGTATGAGGCAACAATATGACCCCTTGAGGACTTGTGAGGTGAAGTCTAGTTGGGAGTTCATCTCATTAAGTAGACTGGAAACTTATGCAAGTAGATAGACTTGGATGTCTATCTATATCCTCTTGTTGTAGTAAAGGTAGGTAAGGTTAATCTGATTAATTTTAGGCAACAAATTGGGTCAGGTCTTAGAACTGCCATATTCTCTGACCTTGCTGCAAATAATGTCTACTCAGATATCTGAAGGAGATAGATATCTGGAGAGAGCAGTAGATACTGACTACCTTGACTTTAGAAAAGCTTTTGACGCTGTCTCACATGACATCCCCATAGGTAAGCTCAGGAAATGGGGGTTAGATATCTGAGTGGACAGTGAGGTGGATTGAGAACTGGCTGAACTGCTCTAGGTGAGCATGCTTTAGCACGGGGGTTGGATTAGATGATCTCCAGATCATACCCCCACCGTTCTGTGATTCTGTGAGGTAAAATATATATTTTTAGGTGAATCCTTCCTTGTATTCACAAGTAATATTCCACTGAAATATTGTGACATTCTTCTGAATCCCAATTTTTTCTTACTGTTTTGGCCATGAAAAGGTGTTTTAGTGTCACGAAAAGTTGAAGTCTTCTATTGATGTTCACAAATGTTCTGCTGAGTCTAACCTAGCATTTACAATATTTGTGGTATTTTGAGGTTACTTTCAGGGGTTTTTTTGTGCATGCTTTTTGATTATTGAAACTTCAGTAATAATAGTGTTCTTCAAGTTTGTTTACTCCTTTTCAGTCCTGTCATTCCTACATGAATTAATGTTAACAGTATAATTATTTTGCTTTAGAATGATCAAATACATTCTAAAAAACTATTTGTTGTTTCATTTTTTTGTTATTTTCATGAGGCTTTTAAGAACATATACCTTACATGAAATCAGCAGCAGAAGGTGAGGTGTGCATAATATCATGAAATTTGTAGTGAAAGAGATAAACCTTTACTGTTAGTTGTGAAAAAAATATCTAGCATGTTTAAGAACCAGAGAAATATCTAAAACAATGTCTTCTATACTCCTGCCACAAGTACAAACGCCTTCTTAGGATAACTCTACCATCTTCAGGATGTAAGAGAGGAAACAAAGAAACAAAGAAGCAACCAAAAAAAAAACAAAACCCCAAACCAGACTTCAAACGTTCTAGGAGCTGGTTATCTAAAAAGTGACCTTTCACAGTCAGTAACTTAAGAAATAAAACATGTTTGGAGCCTGTCTGTCATGAATTCTAACCATGACCTCGGTTCTAATGAAGTTTCTGTTTCCTGAAGGGTTTTAAAAATTAATAGGACTGAAAAGAGCAGCACTTTAAAAATAAATTAAAAAAATATACCCCTGACCTTTTTAATCAGTAGGAATTGAAAAGCAGATAAAATTGTATCATCTGACTTTTAAGGAGAATAATGTTCTTACAGAATCTTATTAAGAAATTGATAATTACAGTAGATAAAGCTGATTATATTAAGAGAGTAGACAGAAAGTCAATTAAAAAAAGGGGATATTTTTCACATGCTAAATGGAATTAAAAATAATAACAAGATTGCAAGCTGCAGCTTTTAAAAAAAGTATAAAAAATCCCTTTCTCAGCACTGTGACTTTCAAGTAATGGCAACCAACTATTTGACTGAACATTCAGGTAATGGTAGAACTATTTGAACAATGAAAAAAAAACCTTACTCTTCTGGACTCTAAAAGGCTTGAAATGTTTAGGAGTTTACAATTTGTGTGCAATGAAATTCAAAACACAGGCTTTTCACTGGAGATGGTAGCTCTTTTCAATTTCTATGTGGAGTAACTGGGAAGACAAGGATAAGGACTGCAGATGATTTATAGTTACTTGTTAAGGTTAATTTCTTCAGGGTGTAATAAGGGGTTAGTAATAAGAAATTTCTTGCTAGTGATAAAATAGTACTTCAGACTGGTTATCTGTTATTTTGGAGTTTTAAACATCCTTTTTGTTTTGGTTATGCTTTTTTTTTTTTCACCCTGTGACAGTCCTATTTTGCTGGATTATCAAATAAGAAAACTTTGAGAAAAAGCATAATTTTTCTCATGGAATTTTTTTTTGGTCTATGATGTGAACTGAACCATGTTGCTACTTGACACTGTAGTATATATAGAGGCATAATTTTTTTCTGTTAGTTTTATGCTATGAGGTAATCTTATAACTCAGATAATACCTTTTGCATTCTTTCTTCATATCGTGTGTTTATTTTCAAAGTCAAATTGTTGACTTGCTTGAACAAAAAACCTGTAAATACAGACTTTCTTAACTTTTGGAGGTCTGTGAAGGAGGATTTGGTTTTATCTCATTAATCAGATAACTGTTCAACAACAAATGTAGAATCAAAACACATTGTCTTCTGTTGCATTTGGGTGCAGTCTTTGGTTTTTCATTAACATGGTAAGTAGAATTTGTTTCTGGGAAATAATTTGTCATTTTCAAATAGAAACGAAACCAAACCAGAGAAACATGAAAAGATATTAAACAAATTTTGTAAGTTATTTTAAAGCAAAGTTACGCTTTTAATGCTTGATAATCTCGTAAACACTAGTTAAATGGGATTCCCAAGAGTATGGAATCTTGTTTTACAGCAGTTATCCAGTATGCTTAACCAGCCTTCTCAACTATGTATTCTTCCCTGACTTAATCGAAGGAATTGTTTTAACAAGATATGTAAACTTTGGAGGTAAAAATGACATTACAAAGTGAAACACCAAATAGAAGTGCCATAGTGACACACACACTGGTGTCGCTTGCAATGGAAGACATGATGAATAAAAGGAATCACAATTCCAAGAGGAAGCAATGTAACAATATATAGTGGGAACATTGCTCCACAATTCAGAAACACGGAGAAGACCTGACAGCACTAACAGCTTTGACAGCAGAAGATGAGGCTCCAGTGTATGACATTTGACCTTTTTAAAAATAATCTGTCTCCCTAGTTATTAAATGCAAAGAATAAAAAGGATTTGTCAGAATGGGGTGACTGAGTCACTGTTTCCTTCAGCATGACTAAATCCAGAACAGAACAGGACACAAATATGTACATATACTGGGTTTTCATTCTTTTCTTTCCAAAGGTGGCAGTTTACATTATTACATGTCAAACAAACATTCTACAAGAGAAACAGAATATTAAAAAAGAATTGTCAAATTTCATATGCTTTGAAAACAACAAATTAAAATCAGTTTCTTTTTTACATGACCACACTAGCAGCTATGTCTTATTCACATAATGGTCTTGCAGACAGTTGGATTCATAGCAATAAAACCAATGAATAAGAGAGCTCTTTGTATAGCAGAGGAGAATATCTTCATTGTTACTGAAAGGTCCTGAAAAGATATCTAAGGGCAATAAGACAAATTAATAAAATTATGTATGTAAGACATCATTTCCTATTTTGTCATGAATGTGTAGCAATTTTCATTTTTAATTGAGATGTTACAAGCAGATGTTACTTTCAGATGACTTCAGATATTCTAATATAATCCACCTTAAAAACTTTTTTGTTTAAAAAGTACTTCAACATGTCAATTGATGCATAAGATATTGGAGCAGCTCAAGAAAAGAGAAAGGAACGGAGAATCAAAATGAAAAATGAAATAAAAATTGGAATAAAAAGGAATTGGAACATTTATTTCTCTACCTTATGGCTAGTTCAACAATCTGCCTTCTATATACATCAGGTTGTACTTGCTGCTGTTTCCTTCCTATAATGAATAAATATCTTCGCTAGAGAAACAATGTCTCCTAGCTTGTCACTTTGTAAGTTACTTTGACCACCTAAGTCTGGTTTTTAATTACTAAAGTTGTTAAAACTGATTTATTTGCAAATATTCCAGTGGGGGAAAAAAGGTGTTACTGGTGAAAATAGCAAGTTACAGTCATGGAAAGGTGACATCATTTTACCATTCCTTTTGTTCTTCAAATGCAAGGCAGTATTTCAAATAAATAAAAGTGGAATCTATGAGATATAACAGTACCTAAGTAGTCTGAAATTTGTCTAACAGACCTAATTTTAGTTTTCTCACAAATTTGTGATCATTTCACTTATCAAATACCTACATACATGAATTGGTTTCTTCCAGAAAAGGTACTGTGATGAGATTCAATATACTTGACTTTTGATTCTTTCTCCTCAGTTACTCTGACTTTACCTACTAGAGACTGAACTCAAACTCCATCCATACACTTTCTACAAGTTGGAAGATATGTCGAATTCTAATAAATATACAGACCAAGACAACTTGCCTTTAAAAGTGAGAGAACCTATGAATCGCAATTGTGATTTAAAAATCCCCAAATATATAGTTTTGACTGAAATTAGCAACTAAAATAGAATTCTGGTTGATGAATCTCTATGTGTTTTTCTATGTAAAGATAGATAATTACCTAGATTTATTGAAATGTGTACACAGTCTTGAGACAATTATTTTTTACTAATAAGATTTCTGGAGGAAAGCTATGTAAGTGCATCATATTCTTGGAGAAAATGGGTGACATTAGCTGCTTATGTTAGGGGCATATTAATGAGCTTTTGAATTTTCCTGATTTAGAAGACATCCTCATCTTTGTCTACAAGTAGAGAACATATGGCAAAGCCAACCATCTGCACCATCAGTCCTTCTTTGCAGGAATAACTTCTATCAACACTGTAAGCAGCCAGTATCACTTACAGGAGCTCAACAACTGCTTATAAAGGGTATGAGCATGTTGAATGCAATGTCTTCATGAATGAACCTTTAATGACTGAATTCAAGATCCTTTTTGCATCATCATGATCTTTCTTTACATCTTAAACCTGATTATACATGTGGCCTGTCCAATCTGGAGCAGTACTCTGACAATGTACCTCATTTACATCCTTTGTTTTAACACCAGAATACCAACACTCCTTCTTGCTGTCCATCCTAAAGGTTGAACCTGAAGACAACTGAATTTAGAATTTTTTATATTAAATAGAGTACTGAACATTAAATACTCTGTGATATTACTGGAGTGAAAAGATTCATGTGATTATTTTCAATATCTAGGGATAGGATATTGATAATTCTAAAGAAAACATCAACTTAAATCACAATTTTGATCCTTGTAATAGTAGAGTAAAATAAATGGAAAGATGATCACTTTGTGGTAAAGAAATTTGGTTCTGAGCCTATTCTTATTTTTCATCTTCTTCCCACCACAATAAAAAGATGCAATCGAGACAGCAGAAGTATTCAGATATATAAAAGATTCAGATAACCTTCACAGACATTATAGATTAGCAGGATCTGAAATAATATTTGATTTCAAAATCACATAGCAATAAATTTCAAAAATTCTCAAAATTGGTCTCTACTGATAGTATCTGGGGTGATGTTTTTCTTTTGTTTTTGATCTTATGTGTGATTTTTTTTAAGGAATAATTTTGAGACTTCTGTTGATTGGCCTACTTAGACTCCGGATCTTATTTATAGGAAAATGCACCAGCCACAGTGATGTGAACAAACCTGTCTATTTCACAGCTGAAAATGTTCATCAGTAGGTTTTAAGTACTTTAATTCTTAGATAGAAATACAATGCAGTGGATAAGACACCTCAGCTTCTTAGAACAATTTCTGTTTATTCTATTCTCTGACTCTAGTGAGTCTCCTTTACTGCCTCCTGTCTCTTGAATCCCTGCTTGTTCAGCTTAGAGTCAGTAGGAAACAAATTCTATAAGAAGGATTTTGCCTAGAATGCTCTTCAGCCTAATATTTGGGACACTATTCTGGAGTGTAGAAAATAGAATTTCAGTTCCTCTGTGGTTGAGCAGAACAAAGAATTAGAGAGAGAGAGAGGTTGTCTTTAATTTTGTGTCATCCATCTCAGCTTCCACTGATGACTAAAGAGTTTCATCCAGCGGATTACAGAGGATGGAACAGAAGGATGGAATTCAGTCTATCTGGCAGAGGTACTGGGTCCATTATATTTTGCGTGGCTTGACCCAGAAAGACAGTTTAATGAGTGGCATTTTCTTGGAAATACCAGGAAATACAGAAATCCAATACTTATAATACATTCAGTTTGTATGCTAGAGATGTCCCTCTCTATCTGCCTGGGTTTTGTTGTTTGGTGGTTTGAGTGTTTTTTGTGTGTAAAAGATTATTTTGAACTCCTCTTGATGTGAATATAGAGGTCCCATTATGTTGTTTCACAATCCACATATTATTTATGTTGCTTTGAAAAGATCTTGACTCAACTATTGCTACCAGCTCTACCCCACTTGACCCCTACACACTAGCTTTATTTTTTGCATTAGTACTGCATTACCTTGGCACTGGTATCCGGGGCTTGTCTTTGAGTTTTGCCTTATGATATTGCAAAAAGAGCAACATACTCTGCCAACGTAAAATAAAACAGCTACACTGATGTAGCTGAAATACTACCCATTTACATCAGCAGACAATTTGGCCAAATGTTTAGCCATTTGTATTACAAGATTTATTAAGGAATGCAAGGTTATTGCCTCTCACTTTATCAGACTGCTGAACTAAAACCCCAATACACTTAATAATTACTAACTACTTAGTCGCTAATTTACCTACGCAGAGTGTTGGTCTGAGCCCTCGAATCCATGAGGAATACCTACTGGCAATACTGAGAGAAATGGTGCTTCCTAATAGAGGGATTTCCCACCAGAGCAGTTTCTCAGTGCAGCTGTTCATCATTATGTACAGTCAGCTACTCTGTAGCCTCCATCTTTCACATAGAAAGAAATGTTGTATGATTCTGCAGCTCAGAAACAGCACTAAATGTCAATAAAGTCTTTGTGCCATCTATAAATTCATTATGAACACGTGAACAATCACGAAGAATTTTTATTTTGTTTTAATAAAACCCTGAAATTTTCCTGTATGACATTAATCGAAATATACCCATTGAAATAAGTCAGCATTTAAACTGTAAATTTCCCTTAAGCTTAAAGAGGGCATATACTCAGTTCTAAAAAAATGTTGCTTCTCCTTCATTGAAATAAAAACATTAAGCACTATTAAGAAGAAATGTTCAGCTTACACACTCATTTTGACATCAGTATTCAATGTTTATTGCACAGAATTGTTGAACTTTTAAGCGTGGCCTTAGAATTTGACTCATGAGTATTTATTATTCTGCTTAGCTTTTGGACAGTGTACCTACTCAAAAAATTTTGAATATTTTACTGTTGTGATTAATTGAGGAGAAGAAATGACACAAGATATTAAAAGGATAAAATAATTAATTTGGAAATGGAAAATGTGTCTCTGTGCTGTGACATGAAAGAACTGCAGGATTAGAGTAACATCTAAAACAGATATACAGATATTGCTCTTTTTATTTTTCTCCCTTCACTTTGGAATATTACACAGAAAGAGATCTTCCACTGAGTGTTCCAGTGCATAAAATGGCTTCCTAACCTTATCAAGATAATCTAGGTGTCTGATTCAAATAAATTGCATGCTTTTTTTATGAACATTGTGATAAAACCCAGATTTGACAGAAAACAGTAAGAAAATGTTTTCATGAATTAAATAAAATCTACTTAAAATTTACTAAAGTTTGCTAATATTGTTGCTATTATTATTGCTACTATTACTAATGTTAATATAGTAGATTTACCCTGAAATATTTTGGTGCTAGGTACACAGATTTCCATTAGTCACCACAGAAAATTGAGTCCGATATCTTAAAGATGCAAGATTCATGCACAACACGTTCTAGCTATTGGCAGGAAAACATTGCTGTTTCTCACAGACAATAAACATCATGAAATTCTGATTTTTTTTTATTTTCCTTTGCTGTGAATACTATTTTTAGAATTTTTTATAAAATTCGAAAGTGCAATTCTGTCTTTTTTGCATATGGACTTTATAAAGATAAATTTTCCTGTGTGTATTCATTTCTCTAATAATTCAGAGATTCATCCTTGATATAATTTATTTTCCAAGACCAAAATTCTATTTTCTTGTTCTGCTTTGAGTTTGTGTCTCTCTGGATAAGCCTTTGACCCACAACATTCTTAGAGGTGACTGCCTATGTAATGTTTCATAGTTACTACAGAACTGATTTGGGAATCTTTTGAAAAAATGGAGGTACTAATTTTGGCATCTTCAGTTTCAATAAGCAGGAATTGTTTGTTGGTTTTCGCTTTTGTTTTGGAGAGTTTGTTTGGTGGGGTCTTTTAGAGGATATTTTTGTTTGGAGTTTTTTGGTTGGTTGTAGATTTCTGTAATCTTAGTATGTAGGCTGAATGTACGCTATGGAATGTGACTAACCTTTGGTGGTGTCAGGGGAGATATTTGTACTCCCTTTAGGTAGCACTTGCCTTTAGGTTTAATAACATTTTCTTCCTGTGGGACTGAGAGAAATGATACGTGGCCCTGTTAAAGAATGCACAGCCACAGAGCAGTAGGCACTCTCTCTCCTAAAATCTTATTTTAGACAAGCAGCCACAGGCTAATGAAAGGAGGATAACAGGGGCACATGGTGGTGAGAAAAGTAATGGTCCTAGAAAAGAAGACAAGTAAGACAAATAAGTTACATCTAATGGATCACATTTCGCTATCTGATCTCTCCTCTTCATTAAAAAAAGGTCTTATTCTGTCAATTGAAGGCTGTCTTAACTTATTATCAAAAAACATACTGAATTTTATCCTTTATTTTGGAAGGGATATTTTAATTCATTCTTCTCTATTAGAACACTGTATTGAGGGAACTGATCTGATCTCCTGCTGTTCTTATCTCTGTTGAAAAATGTACAGTAATTTACAGTAATGCTTCATTTTATGGAAATAATAAAAGTGGAATTAATATTTTCATTTGTAGTCTGCTAAGAACATTTTATTATAAGTTATCATTTCCCTTCAGTGTTTGAGTTTCTATCCACTGTAACATTAATGGAAAATATTTAACTGTCAGAAGGAGGCATTTACCAAAGAAGGTTTGGGTGATGTTTCTGGGAATTTGAAAGAGTTACTGAACAAAAGGAGACAAACCCTATAGTTTATAGGAAGCTTCTAAGAGTCTATTGTAAAAAAGACATTTTAGAAAGGTACGGTAACAATACAACAATATCTCTTCCACCTCATGTTTTTTAAAGGTCAGGCCCATTTTACATTCACTTAATCTCTGAAATAATCTAGGTTTCTGTAAAAATTTCACTGTGAGACCACAATAGTAAAATGAATCAGAGGACATTGGTATTGTTTTCTTTTCTACGAAAGTCAGTCAAATAAAGAAATAATCTGACCACGAGAATGTATGAGGGATTAGGTAACAAAGTGGGAATTGAAATAAGCATTTTCACCAAAGAAGAAAAATTGAGCAAGAACAAAATGACTTCTGAACTTACAGACAATGGAATAGACATCCAAATGTCATTATTGTGAAGTGTGTATATTATTATTCTGTAGTGTCTGCTAAGACTTAAACTAGAAATGTGACTGATAATGACCTCTGTGCATGGTATAAATATTTTTCTATCCTTGAGCACAGCAGAATTACTGACAATCCCACAAAATAATATATTTCTTGCAGTAAAATTTATTTCCTGGTTTGAAACATATGAATGATTTTTTTTGACAGATTTATATTCCCATCTTCATAAATGAGACAACTTGTGTTCATATGAGAAGAGTAAATCTAAAGTGAAGGTAAAAAACCCACAACTGGAAAGAAATAGCTCCACTCTCATCTCAGGGTAATTGGTCTGCAGAGCGAGCTATTTTGAAAGAGATACTGAAGAATACTTTGTAACTAGCACCCAGTCAATCTTTGTGCAGGGATATTTCACTTCTTGCTTCTTAGCTATTTAGATGATAAAAAGACCCTCAATTGTCCTCAAGATTTTTTTTTATTATTATTCTTATTTTAAATTTTTTTTGCTTGCGTTTGTATTTGTTCTTTTCTCCTTTTTCCAGACATCACATGGGCACTCTGGAATTCCTGGGTACAGAGTCATTGATAAGAAAACAATATTTTTTATAGCACTGATTATACAGCATGCTGCTCTACCACTTGTTTGCATGGAACAGGAATATGAAAGGGTACATCATTTTCAAAATGTATCGATATATATAAATTACAACTGCCAATCCTTTGGCTGTACTGTTCAGAGCAGGAATATGTGAGAGTACTGAAGATCCTGTATAAAACTTAGTGTAAAAAATCTACATTTATCATGGTAGATGCTCATAAAACATTCACGTATGTGTGTCTGGCTGCTGTAGAATTTAGTATAAAATGACTGTACTTCACTTTACATCCACTTCAGAAATTTTAAGGGTCTGATAGTAATCCCTTGTTATTATCTGCAGCACAGAAGGACTAAAACAAAGGCTCATAACTCTTGTCCTTTGTAAAAAAATGGGCAGAGTTGTCGTTAGGCAATTTCCATTGACTGACTAAAAGAAGAAGCTATATGATAAGATTCAGCAGTGTCCTAAACCTAAAGTTAGATGAAGAAGAATCCTATTCTTAAAAGCTTCTCTAAAGTCTCTAAGTTTGATTAAGCTTCTTTAATACCTTAATACCTTTATTTGAGCTTAAGTAGACAAGTCATTTTCATCACTATCTTAAGTATTTCAAGGCCCATGAGAAAAGAATTCAGGTCTGTGTCCTCATTGCTTGCTGCTGTGTTCAGACTGTATGCATAAGAAAAGTCATAGGCAGAACAGGATGGTAAAAATCTGAAAGGAAAACAACAATCTAAGACACATTTCCAATTTGATTTTTACTTTCTATGTTAAAAATGTTGGAAATAAAACAAAATGTCCCAAAAGGACACATCAAAACTATATTCAAAGTTTGAACTGACTCATATTTTTCAGTATTCAAGGCAAAACATTCCTTTCCCAGTCCTTATGGGGCTTTGAACCGACAATGACATTCTGATGTATAAAGTTGAACTTTTTCACTGTGTCTTCTGTTGATGGCTGAAGAGACATTTAGTGCTCTACATGATGCCATAGAATAGAGTTGGTTAAAGCTTTAATTTCATGTTTTAATAGAATGATCCTGTGCTAATTATATAGTAACTCTTACTAGATAATTCCTGAATCCCCATGCATAGTGCACATTACTAGTATTTATGGTCCTTAAGTTTTTTATTCACAGTTCTAAATGAAACTCTCATTGGTTTTAAGGAGGTTTACCCTGAATAAAAATAGCTGCATCTTTTAATTTGTTAATTTTATCCAAGTCTTCTTAGTCAATGGGCATCTTTGTATGGATTTGCATGGATTTGGGATTTATGCCATTGACGTAAAGCTTGAGAGAATGGGGCTCACTTCCAAAGATTTGCAGACTTCAAGCCCGATCTTGGATTTATTCTCAAAAGAATATAAAGATCAAATTTTCAGATTTGTTTTGTTGCACAGTTATGTCTCATTACTTCTTCTGTAAATAGAGGGATAATTACAGTTTCTCTCATGAGTTGTTCAACTTATCTGTCTGAAGTCTAGGGGCACAATTTAAAGCAGGTAAGTACTGATGGCTAACTTACTTTTGAAGCCCTATTCAGGTACTGCCCAGTCCTTCAAGAAGCAAGATCCCTTTCAGTTTTCAATATAAAGCTATTCACAGAGAGGGTGTCCTAGATCACTTTAGTAATATTCAGAAGATTTTTCTCCATTTTCACCCTTTTCATGCCTTTTTCTCAACTCTTTGTTTAAGGAACCTTAAAAGACAGTGAACATAGTGGCATAAACAAGTTATTCAAATCATTAATTTAGTCTGCTTATTGCAAAATATATTATTATTATTGAGATAATTCTTTAGCTGATTTTCATAAATTCGTCTCTATCTGACCATATGCTAGAAAGATCCAAAAACTGATCTTCATGAGTGTAGAACTTCACAAAAATCAATTAACTTTTGGTTTTGGCTGTTATGTCATTAATTTTCTGTATTCTTTATTTGATTGAAAGAAGCAAAACATTTTATATGCTATTGAAAGAACATGAGGGCAAATATAAAACACGAGAATACAGATGAAGTGACTGGGAAAGAAAACAAAAAACATAATTCAATATGCCATAAATATTTCTTGTTAACTTGTTCCCTGATTTCCAATTAGTCAGTTTTATCTTGTTGGAAAGTTCTGTCAAAATAAATGTTTTCATTAAATTCCATTTATTTAGAATACAGTTCATTAGCAAATCAAGGACAGAATGACTGTGAGACAGTCACTCAACAGTGCAGCTAAAACACATATACCAATTTTTTGGTGGATGGAAGATCACATAAGGGAACCAGTTTTGAATTCCTGGTCGTCCTAATTTGGAGAAGAGAAATAAAAATTTGGGACTACTCTCTCCTACAGGAGTACCCCTAACTATCAGTCCTAACATAAAATGACATGAAAGAAATCTTGTAAGCATAGACTAAATTGTATTCAAAAGTGTCTAGAGAAACACCTGCAACAGCAGTGGTCATTCAGCTTTCTCAGTTTATTGTAAGGCTACCCTAACAGGACGTAGACAGCACTGTTTATGTTGAAGTTTATAAGGACAGAGAGAAAAGATGTTCCTAATATTTCTTTTTCCTTTGTCACTCCTGACAATTGGGAAAGTACATATTTTTCAATTACCATCTAGTGGTTACTAATCACTAGCCTTTCAGGGGAATAACTAGGAGGGAGAAAGAGAGAGATGTGAAAAACTACTCATGAAAGGCCACTAAAAGCTGTCCAATGACAGTGCATGTTGCTTCAAAGTTCAGTTTATAGTATTCCATCTATTCTTCCCTTCTACATCCTTTTGAGAGCAAAACAAGGACTAAAAGGAAAGCGTAATAGTTAAAATGAGAGATTTTGTAATTCAGGTGATGTTTTAGTACTGCTGTGGATGAGAGGAAGTTCTTCCAGGTTCTTCCCTTTTTCCATAACTCTGAGATCTGAAATGTTAATAATTTCTTGTTTGCTGTTCATGAGTAGTAGTTTTGCAGGGATTTTTCCTTGGAATTTTGGGGGATCTGTAATAGGATCTGTACGAAACACTCAATGTGTTGTTAATAATATTTTTGCATTATTTGTTTATACAGTTACTTTTCTGTGTCAAGGTTCTCTTCCAAATTGTTCATTTTATATTGACCTTTGCCATTGATGCTTTTGTGTTTAGGGTTGAGCATGGCAACTTAAAAATATCACAAATATCTTCATGTCAAATGCAAAATACATCTTACGTAAGAGATTATATACATATTATATAGATATATTTAAAACTGTATTCTGCATTGGTATATCACAATTCAAGTATTTCTCTAGAATTTTCATATAATATTAACATTCCTTTTTGTGAACTTTCAAGTTTGGTCGTTTTCTTAGCAATGGCTTTTATTCTTTAATTCTTGTGATCTCATTTACTTACCTGTGAAAATTTTTAGACTGGCAAATTTTACTTGGAAGAGGATGTTATGCTGTGGTGCTTCTCCTGAGGTCTGATAGATTTGGTTACTGTTGGAGGAGCCACGCTTCTTAACCCTACCTTTTGGGTTGATAACAGGCTGCTATCTGGGGGAGATGTTCCTCCTGTAATATAGATGTGGTTGCAACTGGCAAAGGCAGTTTCACATCCTTTAGCTTTAGACTAATCAAGGAAAAAAGTTATAGAGAAAAATCTTCTCTAGTGGAAAGTGCATCACACTGGTATTTTTAGATAAAGCCTAGTTTGCTCACAGATGGTAAACATTAAATTTACAGCTACTAGAGTTTGTATTTGGAAATGGCTCCTACAGGATGTGCAATCTGATTTTGCAAACAAATAAGAATATAGAAGGGGTTCATTAATTTCAGAAGACCTAATCATGTGTGCAAAGCTATCCTTTTCAATAATTATTTGTAAGATTGGAATTAAAGCAGGTTTTCTGCCTTAAAAACAAACAAACCCCCCCCCCCCCCCAAGCCAACCAAACAAAAACACTCAAATGAAATCATGTTATCATAGTTCTTTTAAGCTAAAAAGGTTAGGGTAATTCTTCATTTCAGCATTTTGTTTTGTTTCACACAGGAGGCCTATTAAGTCACCAGTTAATCTGTTATTTGTTTTGGGCTCTGTTTTAATTTAATTTTTTTGCATTCTCATGGCAATGTCCTTTTCACAAACATTGTGAGGCATTAATAAGTAGGCAAATTAAAGTAAGTTCCATTATAAACTGCTCAACTTAAAAGTTACAATAGATTAGTCTGTACTGTTTTCTTAAGAAGGTACTGAAAATGCTGGGTAAAAAATTCATTATTTTTTTCCCTGTCATTCATTTTGTGACAGCTCTTTACATACTTTGATTCTTTTTAAGAGTTTAGTTGAAATCCAGTTTAACATACAGATTTGAACCTTTTTTGGTTTTCAGTTATTTACATTTGTGGTCTAGCCAGTTACTGTCATTATAAGTGTATCTTATATTTAATAATTATTTTTATATTTTAAATTCTCTTTCTCAAATAATCTTTTAGGAAAGCATTAATTTCCATGTAAAATATTTTTTGTTTACTTCAATGACAGGAAGAACATACAAATGTGAACATTCATGGCATATTGACAATATATTAATGAATTGTGTTATATTCATGACTCAGTAGTAATGTTGTTAGAATGTGCTTGCAGTGTTTCTATTAATAAAAATTATTGATTTTAAAGGAACATGGACTTCTTTACCAGGCTTCAATTTAAATCCTGAATTCTCTTCCCCTCCTTCAACCCTGCTCTTTATTTCTCGTAATATTGACTTACTTTGTATAAAAAATTACGTCACCATTAGAAGAAAATAATCCTCAACTACAGTTGTAGTAAATAACACAGAATCTCTGTAAAAGACACCAGGAAAACTAGGTTAGCTGCACTATACATTCAGAGGAAATCGTAGGCAAGGCTGATATCCACTTTGTTATGAAACTGAACATTTTTCATTTTAAATGGATTTTTTTTTTTTTTGCTGTAATGAAAAGGCAACATCTCTCAGAGATTCTAAGGGAAGGATAGTTTCTTATAGAACTGTTGATTTAATGCCATAATGAAAAGCAGCTGAACTGCCATAGTAAACAAGGACCAGATTAATGGATAAATTGTTCCCTTATTGTTTTAAAGGTGATTAGAAGTTGCTACATGAAAATTGAAAATCACTCTTCTGTCACAGGCTAACAACAATACACATTCACAACATTGTGGTCATCTGCCTCTGTTCAGGATGTGCATTTCTGGAAGCTGAACTGAATACATTCCGGTGCGTGGCCTCTGGTATAATCAATAGTAGAAGGAAAGAAAATTTGGTCAGGAAAAACATAGCTGCAAGATGAAGTAGTTGCATATTAGCAGAAAAATGGCATGGAAATAAGAACTGTTCCTTCCTTGTAAGAAAACAAGCTTCCATCAATCTATGGAGATACTTAATCAAAGGGTCAAATCAGATAAGTGGTTTCTTCCGCTAATACTTTACCGCCAATCTAATTCTCACCCTATAAGGATATTCCCCAGTCACTGCTACTGGTGAGTTCATAGCTATACTGTTCAGTTTTTGTACATAGGAACTTATGTACAACAATTTTTAATGTGTATACAGGAATTTAAAATGAATCATCGCTTGGTCATAGAGTAGAACATAAACTTCAGTTCCCTTCTTTATTGGTAGACTGGAGGATAATTTGTGTCGTTGAAGATACAATAATATAGCCACAGCATCTTCAAAGTTGCCTTTCAATAGGTGTGTTTTGTGAAATAAAATAATTCCTCATTTAAATTTTATGCTACTAGATCTAGTTTTTAGTGGTTCTATATCAACATCATACACTAACCTTTAGATTGAAGTATCATCAGTACTTGCTCTTTTTTAAAAACCCTCCATGTTTATATCTCATTTGAATTTGTCTCACTTACCTGATAGCCTTTTTGTTGGTTTTATGACTTTTCCTTGCTAAGTGACCTTTTGTATTCAGAAAGGTATCTTACATTGTACTTAAGTCATGTCTAAATCTTCTTTTTGCAAAACCTCAGCAGACTTAGGTTTCAAAATCTAAAAAATGGAATTACTTTCATTAAACGTATATGCCTTAAAATATAGTACTTATTACCATTGAGATTAAAGGGAGACCTACAGGATGAACTCAGCGGTCTACACTGACAACATTTGAAACTGAGAGAGGTGAATCCTGCTGCTTTTTCTCTGTCATTTTCCTATATTCCTACATTTTTTGGCTTATCCCTCATTCACATTGTTAATCTTTTAAAATAAAAACTCAGAATGGATTGCAGTGTTCTTAGTAGGGATGAAGTCATCCCCCTTTTCTTACAAACTGCTTCCTACTTAAATAGCCAAAGATAGCATCAATCTATCACACTGGAATCTTCTCTTCAGTTACTCTAAAATAAAACCCCAAACCCTTGGGGCTTTTTTTAGTCATTGATTTGTAGGTTACTGCCCTTTGCTCCTCTGGAATTCACATGCATGCCACAGCTATGGCTTCCATTCCTTGCTCCTATATAAATATACTTTGTTCTGGATAAAGAATTTTGATTTGAAGGAAAAAGAACAGAATAATAAGTGGATTTATATCATGCTGCCTGGGTGTCTTGTGATCAGGATCAGTGATCTTAAGATTTATTATCAGTGATTTTCTATTTACTTTCAGATCCTTGATGAAAATATTTACTTTACAGCATGCTGAGTTAGAACTGCAAGCCAAGTACTTCTTTATTCTATTGTTAATTCTAAAAGTGGTTTTCTCTGGTTCTTGGGTTTTCAGATTCTCTGCTCAAGTTTTTTCATTTGTAAAATAAGGGCAGTTTTACTTTCCAACTTTCAGAGGCATAGCACCAATAAAGTACCATGATGTGACACAACAAAAACCAAACCAAACCAAATCAAACCAAAAGCCATTGGGAAGAATGGTGAAGAGAAGGCAGGGGGGAGTGAGATAAAAGTAATCTTACCACAGAAATTACTCTGTAGGCCTATAGGCAGCAGAGGCTAATTTATACATGCTTGTATGTCTCTCCCATAGTCACCTTTTCCATCAGTTCCCTTCCAGAATAACAAATAAGTAGGGATTCATGCACTTACTGTACTTATTGTAACCCTAATTATCTGAGCAATACCAGAAGAAACACTGACATAAAGTTATTTAAGATAAAGTCCTTTGATGTTAATTTGTCAAAAAAAACCAAGATCTGTTGGAGTTTATTAACCCAATTTCACACAACACATTTATTTAACTTGATTCAAAAGAGTCTTAGGTTCTTTAAAATTTTATGTAAACAGGTGGGGTTTTTTTACACTCAAATTATGAAGTCAGGGAGTCATGAACCTGGAAGTAAAAGGAAACTTGGCACTTTCAGATTTTCATTTTTCTGTATAGCTGAAAATTTCTATCAAATGGTGTGGATACAACCTAGATTTTGAGACCCTGGAAGCAATAAGTATGGTGCACTAACAAGGAAGTAAACATTCTCAAATCAGCTTATAAAAATGAAAAGCCTTGTATCCATTGATCTTCTCACTACAATGAAGATTGAGCGTATTTAGATTGGCACAGTTTTCCTTTTTTTTTTTTTTTTTTAATATGCATGTGTTTGTGTGTGTGTGTATGTATGTAAATACTTCAGATCCAGCAAACTTTTAAAAAATATGATGAGCTTTTGGCCAGGAGATTGGGTATTTCCTTAATTTCTAGTCTTCATTTTCAGACACTATCCTCTGATATTAGACAACAGAGATAGATGTATCCCTGCACTGATGATATGTCTCTGCAGCTCTTTCTCAGGAGGCTATTAATGAAATGAAAAAATCTTGGATAAAAATAGGGAAAAAAAAAGAGGAAAAACTGTGAATGGGCTCAATGACCCACTTAGAAAAATATTTGGTGACCTGCCATGAAATAGTTGGAGAATGAAAAAGACACCATAAAAATTCTGCATCCTGTTGGGAGCTCTGATATCTTCAGTAAGAATATTGGTACAAAGACTTGTTGTTGAAAACAGACAAATAGTGCTTGTGAGTCATTGCTTTGATCCCCAAGTAGCACGCAAGCAAAATTGTCTCTTTTCATAATGCAACAAATTCAGCAAATGGTGACAAACAACTCACCAACTCACGTGAAAGAAAACTCACAGTATCCAGGATACATTAAAAGTTCCACTAATTGTTAGGCAAATACCAATTACCTCTAGCTGTTTTACTGCTACTCATGTATTCTGTATACATTTGCAATGCAAAGAAAAAGCCCTCTGTATCTTAAAAGTCATGAGGATCTATGAGGGAGCTTTTTAAAAGTACTCAGCAAATTATTTTTTTAAAAATAATATTCTGTAGTAAGCAGTGTTGAAAATTCTTTTTGGAGAGATTATTTTAGATGTTTGTAGAGATGTTGGAATGTTTATTGGGCAGCACTGCCTATTAGTTACTTGTGTTTGATTAGATGCTCAACTCAAACATTATCTTTATGGTCCTTACAGATGCCTGACTTTGAAATTAAGGATCTATTAGATCTATTAGATCCCCCTTAGGAACCAGTATGACTTGCATTCAGAAGCAGGCACTGTATAGAAAAAGCTATTTCTCAACTTACCTTGGTAGTATTCATATAGGATGTAGAAAACTTATTTTACAGCCTTACTCAGCCCGAAAGGAGATATTCCAAGTGATGATAAACTCTCTCATTCTGGGAAACTGTGTGTCTTCAGACAGTCTAGAAAAATCATGGGGTCATGAGACAAAGAGGCAAAAGAAAGCTGCTGTATGAATGATGAAAACAATCAGAGAAGGGAATATAGTTGGAACTGAGAAAATGGTTTTATTTTATTTTATTTTATTTAGATTTCATTTACATTACTCTTTAAATTCCCATGGGGAAAAAGCTCAACAAACCAAAACTATACATTCACAGCCCAGGGAATAGATTCTGCAACCTTCTCCCTGTTTTGCAATTTGTTTTTCTTATATTTCCTTTTCTAGCAATAAATACCACTTAGTGGGTTGAAGTGTTTGACAAAAGACAGATTTTTTTTTCAATTTGTACTTGAAGAACATTAAATATACACGCAACCACAAACACACACACACACACACATACATGTGTTTGTGTATAAAAATTCCACTGGAGACCAATATGTGTAGGAGACATACAGAATGCAAAAAAGTACAATACAAATTTAAAGCAAGAAAAGGAATTACACTTTCTGCATAATAACCATAAGAAGTTATACAGTTCTGCAAACACATGTGAAATAATGTATTCATCTATTAATTTTTACTTTTGAATGAGAACAGACTTGGAGAAACAATATTTCTTTAAAAGTGTCCTATGATGTAAATTGGAAAATATGACTTAAGGTAATTATACCAGTTTTTCAAAAAAGATGCTTTTCGTCATATTTACATCCAAATAAAACTTGATCAGTAAGTAAAGCTAGGAATGTTGATTGCCGTAGCTTATATTCTTCTTTGTGCCAGCAATCTAGTGAATGGGCACAATAACCTGTTTACAAAATCAGCTAGTGAAATGTTTTGAATGTAAAAGAAAGACCATAAAGTCCTGCTGGAGTTACAGATATCCTTAGTAAGAATGTTTACATTGTCACAAGCAATGGTAACAAAAGAGGGAAGAGAAGGTTCAAGAAAACAGTAGAATAAAGAATAATTTTCATCTGTGATTGTTTGTTCATGTGTATTAGTTATATAAAGTAGTCTTCTGATCTGTATCTAGGCAACACAAAATTGCTCCATTTAATAGTAAAGTATGAGCGTAAATAATCATTTTAATAGATACATATTATAGAAGAAATAAATGATTGCATTACCCTTCTCTTAAGGATAAAGAGAAGCAAAAATTACATTTTTGAACAAAGGGTCAAGAATAATTAAATTTACTAAGAACTTTGAAAAAAGTACAAGCATAAATATGAAAAGGTACTTTAATTTTTTCTCCAATTGCATAACTTGAATAAACCTTTGTACTGTCACCCTCACTTTTGCTTTTATTAATTTGGAAGAATAAGTTCACTCCTATCAATGCTTTACCTAGACAGTTCAGAAACAGCTACTCCTGAGGATCCAAATATGAAAATGAATTCACAGCTTTTTTTTTTTAATTTTCCCTCCAACTACTTCACAGTTTATTATCAGTATCCTTTACAAGCAGGATAGAACAGAGGGGAACAAAAAATACTCTGTCTAGTCATTTCTAGATATGCTTCATTCTACTGAACAATAAACAAGGGACATACGATATGCAGTGAAAGTGCTTTTAATATAGTTTAATGGTAACTTTTTTTGTTAACTTTCAGAGGACTGAGTCTCTTACTAGGATTGCGCTCTTGAATACATGATAGTAGGGAGAGATATGAACTATGAAGATAGAGAAACCGGCCCAAAGAGCTTAGCCAAAACTGCAGAATGTGAATTCCTAACCTTCAGAACCAGTTTCCAAAGAAATAATTATTTCTGTTACATTCATTTGTTGAAAATAACAAATAGAAAAATACCATTTATGTAATACTATTTTGAAACATTCAAAATATGAATATTTAGCAGTTTTGAAACTTTTTGCTTTCTCCAAAATAACCTCTTTCTTAACCAGAAGAATGTGGGATGGAAACAAGAAAGTCCACATACTCAGCATTTATGTTTCATAAAATAAGATGTATGTGTGCAAATCCAGAAGCAATTTCAGCTTTTCTGTTTATTTATTACATCCTTTAGGACTTTCTCTCTTAATCTTTTACTATCTTAAGGAATCTGAAGGCATCATAATGGTTCCAGGAAATAAATGCTTTTGGTTTTATAACCAAATTTAATCAAAGACTTTCAGGCTTCTCAGATACATTTTCTGTTATGGAGAATCATTTCAGAATATCTGACTTTATCTCACTGGAGTAACCAACCTAAAGCATGGATATAGTCATATTACCAGTTATAAAATACCTCCATGTTTTCTTTTGCTTCGGATTGATTTCTTTCTTCAATATTTATCCACGGTACTGTTGGGTGATAACTATCATACACTCACAAATGTTTTGCTAGAATATGAGCCCTGCAGCCTCTTAACATTGCTTGTTTTGTGGAGGATCTCAATTACCTTCAAACATATTGAGTATCATTTGCAGTAAAAAATTAGTAAAGACACACATTTTTTAATAGTAATAAATTGAGTGCTGGTGAGTCAAGAGTGTTTACTGCTCTAATGCATGCCAGCTAATGCCAGGAGAGTTGGACTGATTCCACAGGAGCAAGATTCATGTGGGAGATTTTGATAGCATGTCTCATTTTCTTAAAGAAATGATAGTACAATTTAACATGAAGTACTATGAGAAGCTTGTTAGCTGTGTCACAACCTTGCCTAGCCTCACAGACGACAGCAGCAGTCTTTCCAGCCACCTGTCTGATCTGCACTACTTCCCAAGTGGGATCTCTGTAATTTCTAGCTTTCTCGTAGTTTCTTTGGAGAGTAGTAAGTGATCACCTTCTTCCCTGTTCTTTCAACACCACTTTGCTGGATTGGAAGACGAGTCCCATCTAACACCCTTCTCTGAGTGCTTCCCTTGCTTGCCCCTAGTGACACGTATCAGGAGGTGCTGAGGCTTGTCGTGCCCTTAGAAGTTAGTCCCATTAAACTTCTCCTATCCTGTGAAGTGTGATTACTTCAGTGGCAGTTCAGAAAAAAAGTGCAGTTCAATGTTTTAATCTGCCCTCTAGAAAAGATGGTGTGTTTTTTTCCTCTGCCTCCCACCTCTATCTTTAGAAGACTTACTGAAGATTAATCTTCCTTTTCAAAAATTTGCCCGTGAGTAGGATCCTCCTACTATTCATATCTTTGTCTGAGAAGCCAAATTCTTGATAATGTTGTGAGTATTTTCTAGTGACTGATTAAGAATTGTGTTAATTTGCTTTCGAAATATGTTGTTTTGAGTACAACAGCTGTGGGCATTGGCAAGAGGAGGTGGAGGGTGTTCCTAAAAATCACCTCTGAAACTTGGCAATTGTCATTCCGCCATTTCCAGTGGTCTCTTGGAAATCAGCAAAACTGAATACATCCCGGAGAAAAAAAGTTAAGAACCAGAGCATAATCTGAAGATATTTAGAAACCCCAAAATATGTTCTAAAGACAATTCTAGTTTAATTTCTTTATTCCAGTATTTCTATCTTTTTCACATGGTATGCAAATCAGTACATGAATAGATAAACATAAACAGTGTAATAACTGAAACCATCCTTATTAGCTGAACAAAGTAAGTTTATCCTGAGGTTCAAAAAAAAAAATTAAAACCTGGGAAATAATAATTCGTTATTGTTAGCCTTTATAATTATTTAGTGCCAGAAAACGTATATTGTTAATTAGAGAAACACAGAAGAAAACATCAAAACCCAAATTGAAGAACAAATATACTAGTGAGGAAAATCCCACATTACCTAGCATATTAAATTAAACAAATCTAATCAGCATTTCTTTTTCTAAATTATGAATGTAATAATTGAAAATCTAATTCCTCCCTAAGGCCCAGAGTAATTCTATTAGGAAACCATTATATACCACTTAAGGAAGTTTGTGTGATGTCTATGAAATAATGGCTATTCTAACACAAACTCAGCTACCACAGCTGACTCACATTCAAATGTCCAAGCTTTATCTCACCTGTTATTACAACTTTAATAAGAAGGGAGAGGGGGCAGAAGAATCAAACAACTGCACCAATGACATGAATGATTAGATACAAAACAAAAAATATTACCAGATAATAAAAAGTGAACAATGAGTAGGACATCAGGACCATGGGTCTTAGAATAGTTGACTTAACTTCCACCTGCTAATTTATTTTCATGGTTATATAGTTATTTATATATTATATTTTTATGATCATATATTTGTGATTTATGCCTCTATATAGTATTGAGAATAAGCCTTCTTCCAAATAATACTTTATTAACTGAGAACTACAGAGTTGAATCTTCCAAATCATCAGATTTTGGTCGAGGCTGGTACAGAACAGAAACAATATTTTACCTTTTATGATAACATTTTAGGACAAAACTGATCATGACCTTTCAAATTTATTCAGATCTTTATAGAAAATGCATGAAACATCGTGTTAAAACAATGAAGCAACTCCATGTTTTCATTGGTTTGAGCATGACGTATTATTATCTTCAATTTTTATTTTTTCCAAGTTGAAGAAATACCTCAGATTACCAAAAAAACCCATCTATTTTAATACTCCACCCTATGGAAGTTTTCTGGCTGACATCATAATTACAGATATTTTTCTTGGTGTTTCTTTAGGAATGCTCTAATTTAGAATAGTCAAAGTATACTTTAAAATATTTCAGATCTCTGTGTAAATGATTGGATTACTGAGGCTATGGAAGTAATAAGAAAGAGGTTACACTTGCCTTTTTCTTTCTGAGAAGAGTAATTCTAACACACCGTATTTCTACTGTGGTGGTAAACTCCTCCTATGAAACACTAATTCAGAATATTTTATGTGTTTGAATGTGCAGCAGAATTGATTTGGTTCACTTTGTTGGAACTATGAATGCTGAGAAACATTATTTAAATCCATTTATTTCTCACAGGGAATTCACGATGTGCAAAGGCAATCTGAGACAGTCTTTTTTAGTATTTTCATTAAGCTTCAGTGTCAAAGACTTAGAAAATCAGTTTTGCCAAAAACTTCTTTAAAAAAATAAAAAGTAAATTTGCATATATGACTTTTTTCCTATCAGCAGAAACCACCAAAAAAACCCGACCAAAACTAAACAAATCAACAATAATTAAATATATTTTACTAGTAGTTGTAGAAATCTGTTTATATAATTCCTGAGAACCACCTTATCTTATTCAAATCTTCTAAAGCTCTCTTTTGAATAGTAGTTGGAGACCGAAGTGCCTGAACACTCTTGTCTTTCTAAAAAAAATTTCGTTTTAGCCATTTCTGAAGCTGTTTGGTAGACCATCCAGCACAGGCAACATGTATGAGATATAAGGGATAGGAGTCACAGTGGCAATGCTCCTCTCAGCTGTGGCTTCTGACACTGGGGTGGTTCCTGTGGGCCCTGTAAATCAACAAAAGAATGAAGCTTAAGCTTCATCACAGCCCAGCTAGCCACCCTGAAGATGCAGGGTTGGAGGGTCTAACTTTGGGATAGAGTCAACTAAGACATCCTTACATGCTAACCAGGCTTGTGGTGAAAAAGATTGAGTACACCCACATGTCATCCTCCCGAACACTGACCTTTTGCTAAGTTCATCAACAGAACTCAAAACATTTGTAGTCTTGTTTAGAAATGAGCTTTGATTAAAACATGAGCTTTTGCAATTTATTCCTAATGTTAAGAAGGAATTAAAACTAGAACCAGAAGGTATTCTATTTTTCTGTAAGCCTTTCTTAAAAACTGATGCCAAAGGAAATTTGGTATTAGCATATGCCAGTATCCTCCAGCATAGAAAAAAAATGTTCTGTATAATCCACTGCATTAATACATCATGATTTTGTTTAAGTGGGATAATTTGCTTGCATCCACTGACAGAGTTCTTGAGCAGGCATTTCAGATGGTACATGGGAAATTTCATTTAAAGGACACATTTAATTAAAAAAAAGGGTGGATCAAGATAAAGAATTCTGAACCATTTACTCTGGTTGAAAACCATTTGTGCTATGTCTTTCTTTAAAGAGTCTGTACAGTATAATTAATATTAACTTTTAGAAGACATATATATACAGTTGTAGCATATAAAAAGGCTTTTAATAATTGTCTCACTTTCAACTTTATTTTTGTCTCACAGGAATTTTATTAAAGATTCTGTCACTGATTAGTCACTGTTAGACTGTGATAAGGTTCATTTCTCCCTGGTCCCTTTCCTTAGTACTGTGTCAAAGAGCTGAATATTTTTCAGATTATTAAGAATATTGCAAATTTTAGTCAAATATTATCAAGAGAGTTGATTTTTTAAATTTTTTCAGAAAATTCCTGCTCATTTTTAAACAATTCACTATTAACTTAAAAATATGTACTCCCAGTCTGATGACTTAAAAACCCACTGCACTCCACATCCTGAAAAGCTCAACTCCTATGTGAGTCTAAATATAGAATTATTTATGGTGTAATATGAATGTTCTTCAATTTTTTTTCTAGTAGAATTTCTTTAAATTAAAATCCTAGTAGAAGATAAAGAAGTTGTGCAAGTGTTTTCCTCTCAGTACCATATGTGCTTGTTTTCTGTGCTTACCAACAACAACATTTTGTGTCACCAGTGTTCAAAGTATGTTTTTAAAGGCAATGCTTAGAATTGATCCATAACCAACTGACACCTCCTGCACAGGACACTCATGAGGCCCAGGCTTCAAGGCAGCCAGATATTTTCAACACAAAATCTCCTTCCTGAAAGAAGGGTCGACTTGGATTCCTTTCTTCATCATGGATTAACTGGTACTGATGCAGTAGCTCCTGATTTTCAGATGCTGCTGAGTGAATAATAGCTGAAGCCTTGGGCCAAGTACAGTTGCTGTATTCTGGTTCTGTGCTTGTAGGCAAACTCTTCTGTAGGCATAAGAAAGGAAGCAACAGCAGTGCAAATAACAGAAGTTTATGGACATACAATGAGATGCTCTGTTTGTGATCAATGTCTTTCTTTAAAGTTAACTGTTAAACAGAACTTGCTCTTTGAGTGTATGTATTTGCTAGTGCTATGGATGGCAATGGAGTTATTCTTTCTTAAAGCCCTAAACTTTGAAAGAAAACATTATAAAAAAAAATTCTAACTGGAAAATGATTTTTTTTTTATCTGCTTAGTTACATAGTTATTTCCACTCTTACTAAAAGAAGATTACTTTAATTTTAATAGCCTTTAATTCTGCAGCTTATATTCAACCACCGCTCATTTTCAGTTTTATAGTCTATGCTGTGAAAAGGTTATGCATTGTTTGCTATTTTAGGGGAATGAAGCTTATAGCTGAAAAAAGGAAGCAATGCAGCCCACTGAGGTAACTCATTATGTCTATTTCTTGTAACTGAGAATGGTGCATATGAGGATGAGACAGCTGTCCATAAAGTAGAAGACAAGTGAGACCACTGGTAATGATTGCTTGTTAACCATCACCGTCTTCCATGTTGTCAGTCCTTATAGAAGTCTGCTATTGAAATCACATTTCCTTTTCTAACAGATTCATGATGTTTGACTACCCAGTAGGCAGATAGTTTTTACTAGATGTTGCATTGTCTTTCTCGCATTTTCCAACTTTTTTCATCCTACCTGGGGTACTCTGTCCAGTTCCTGGGCCCTGAACATAAGAAAGAAATGGATCTGTCTGAGCAAGTCCAGAGGAGGGCCATGAAAATGAGCAGAGGTCTGGAGCACCCCATCTATGAAGACAGACTGAGAGAGTTAAGGTTGTTCAGTGTGGAGAGGAGAAGGCTCTGAGAAGACCCTACAGCACCGTCTTTCAGTACAAGAAATGGTCTACAAGAATCCTGGAGAGGAGCTTTTTACAAGGTCAAGTAGTCATAGAGCAAGGGATAATGGCTTAAACTGAAAGGGGGAGAGATTTAGATTAGATATTAGGGAGTAATTCTTTACTATGAGGGTGGTGAGGCACTGGAACAGGTTGCCCAGAGAAGCCAGGGATGCCCCGTTCCTGGAAGTGCCCAAGGCCAGGTTGGACAAGGCTTTGAGCAACCTGGTCTAGTGGAAAGTGCCTCTGCCCATGGTAGGGGAATAGCAATTTTATTTCTCTTAAAAGTAGCCTTATGTAAAAGCAACAGAAACTGCTGGGTAACTTTTTAAAAAAAAAAAACTTAAAAAAAAAACCTAATGAAGTGCTTCACATTGTGAACCTTTTTTTTTTCTCATTTTCACAGTGGCTCGTAAGCACGTGGGTTTTGACATCAGTACATTAATGCAGTAATACTGTCAACTTGGTCACTTGGTGGTTTTCCTAGCAAGAAAAAATTACACCAAATCTCCTGTAATCCTTTTGTTCAAACGATCCCAGTCTCTCAAAGTTGGTAAATCAATATAAAAATCCCCATGCTGTTTTCACAGCTGGTTGCTGTTTATGTCATGCAGGTTAACTTTCCTGTCATTTTTAGGGAAAAACCTAATGTCTTTGCATGTCTTTAAAATATGTAATTTTTTTTTTGTGTCCTATTAGGTTTTCTCTACAGGGATGTACAGGTAAAGATGTTGTCTCTTCACCATAATGACACCTCTTCTAGATAAGATAGACACTTTTAAAAAGTGACCAGATGCTTTAGAAGTGGAGATTGTGCCATAACTGTAGAATAATGGATCTACCTGGGATGGAGTTAAGTTTCTTCAGAGCAGCCCATAAGGTTCATGTGGCTTGTTTCTATGGCTAAAAGGGTGTTGATAACAGACCAGTGTTTTGGCTATTACTGAACTGTGCTTACACAGGTCCAAGGCCTTTTATTTTTCCCATTCTACCCCAGAGAATTAAGTTGAGGTAGACAAGAGCTTGAGAGGGTGAGCAAGAGCCAAGACAGCTGACCCACATTGACCAAGGAGATATCCCATGTAGTATCATCACATTCAGAGGACTTAACATAAGAGGAAGAAGAGAGGTGGGTTTAACTTCCAAGTAGCTGTTTTTCGGAGCCTGGCAAGAAATTGCTCTGCTTCTGAGAGGTGTCAAGTCTTGTCCTTTCTTTCAGTTGCTTTTTTCTTTTTCTTTCACCTATTACACTGTCTTTATCTCAACCTAAAATTTTTCTTTTGGTTTTTTTTTTTTTTTTTTTTTGCACTTCTACCTCTGAGAAGAAGGAGGGTGTAACTGCATTATTGCTTTGTGAATACTCATAGTGCATTTTTCTTGTCAAATGCCTTTGAATTTGACTAAGTAGATCAGTGATTATAAAATATTTTCAAATCATAGGCTGAGAACACCAGAAGTGCCACTCACTCCTCCAACACACAACTTTTTAGTTTTGGTTTGTTTTTTTTTTTCCTCTCAGCAATAACATTCTTGGAGAAATTGATTGATTTGAGCTCAGTTTATTTTGTTTTTAATCACACTGTTTATAATGTATTCAACAGCAATCTTTTTATTGGACCTGCTGTTTTATTGATTATATTTTGTGTAATGGCAGGTTTAACTTGTGAAAATTTGGATAAATAGTAAGTAAGAAGACAGTAGATCAGTGAATGTGTTCTGCAGTGTTTGTTGCTGTCATCTTTATTTACTATATTTTTAAAACCTATGTTCATAACAACTGCAAAATTGTCTTCAGTGACTCTCCAGAGTTATGTGCTACTCTCCATGAATAATGACAACAGAATTGAATGGTGAGAATATCTTAAGTCTCTTACATTTTAGATTCATTGGCCTAACCTCATTGCACAATAGCTTCAGAGCATTTTGCAATAAACAAGGCAAATTTAAGAGCAGTTAGATGTCATGTACAAATTTCAATTAGACTCATTAAAACTATTTCATTGTAGAAATGTCGTAATGGCTTAACTGAAGGAAACTTGTTGAAATCCATAGTACTCTGATAAATTTATGCTAAGAAGCTTTTCACTGTTTAGAAATATGTATAAAAATAGGTTTTAAATCTTGTTAAAATATATCCTATTATCGTTTCTCATTCTTTTACTGCTAAGTGTTCTTATACACATATATAATACAGGACATTTTCAAAAGACTTTTATGATTTTAAGTCTGGGTATTCTCCTGAATTGTAAAGAACACACTTTAGGTTTCAGTACTGAAGCAATATAGAAACAAATAATAATAATATTCTCACTTTGGCATCTCTGGCCTATTCTTTTGTACTGCATGTGGTAATGAGATGTTCTTTCTAAACAAGCAGATTTAGGTTTTGTCTTCGTAGTAGAATCAATTTAAAATAATCCGTAAAGGTAGAATTACAAGAGACTCTTTTTGAGTTAGAAAATTGAATTAAAAAGTCACTATCATTTACATTTAGCATAATATATGAACTTATATGAAAACTGTGAGCTAATTTGTCTTTACTGCATGTTTCTCTTTACTTACTGTATCTTGAGTTAAAATTTAAATGAGCGTTATTTAGAGCTGGGTAGGGTAAGTAGCCATAGCATGCAGAAATTTTCCGTGACCACTACTTCACAATGACAGGTCATACTACTAAAGTTTCTGAATATTAAAAAATTTGCTTTGTCAGTAGGACCTGCAAATTTCGAGGCATTTTGCAGATGGAGGAAAAGCATTGCTGTTTTGTTTTCAGGGTGAAGAAGTATCTGTGTAACATTATTTCTGCACAGACTCATGCATAGCCACTCCACAGTCCTTCCCTTTGTCTTAGTCTCTAGGTAGCTGTCTCAGGTGCAGCAGTGATGCTTACTCAGCTTTGCATGGGCCAGTCATGCTACAGGAAAAGTTCAGCAATGTTTTTTTTTCTTCTGCTAAACATGTGCCAAGGACACCATCACTCCATCTTGCATGCCACCATCTTTGCAGTAAAGTTCAAGTGGTACTGTTAAAGTTAGACATAGAGTCAAAACAGAAAGGAATATATAGTTATGTTGATTCCAAACAAGACATCATCTGGCCAAGCATCACGTCTCCAAATACTGTTGAGAATGTTTGGAAATGGTTAGGGAAAGGCAACACAGGACAAACTTATATAATAATTCCCTCTAATACTACTCTGCTCTCCAGCTATTTATATCTCAGGGTCTTCCTGAACCAGCTGCAGTCTGTGTTCTCAGTAATCCCCAGTGAATTTCACTTTGCATTTGAACACTTTAACATTTGAGTTCAGCAGGTCCACTTTTACAGTGGTAAATGTGATATGTACAGACAAAATCTGCTAGAAAATATGAAGACACTACTGTATGCTTGTCATTTGCTCTTTGCTTTGAAAAGGCCCTACTCTGGTATTTCACAAATGTAAACAAAAAAGACGTGATTGTACTTCGAAGCAGTCTCTTGTATTTTATTTATGTTGTTTATGTCATAGTTCTGATCAGTTGCTGTACAAATCAATCTTTGTGAGTTGCCTGATGAGCAAATTGCAGGCTATTCAGGTTAGGGCAGCAATCATGAAGAGGCATAAAGACAAATGTGAACTTAGAAAATACAGCACAGGCTTAAAAGCATTAGCTTGTTGATCTTCTACAGATTTCCTGATGATTAATTTCTTGTTGTGATATCTTGGCAATTCAATGTGTCTTATTAAGTCTGGTATTGTTTTTTATGAGAGCTGTGTCTCAGAAATTAAACATTTTGTTTTTAAGAAAACTTGTGAAGGGCAGAAGATGAAGCAAAAGTACTTGATTTACGATGAAAAGTATATATCGTTTCAAGATGCAGTTTTAAAATTGATTGTAGTAGCTACTAAAATGTATAATAGAGTGTTTTAATCTTCCGTTATTTATATTTTCCCTCCTGAAATGGAAAAAAACCAGTCAAATATAATTGATTGACTTTCTGCTTTCTGGTTTTATTTAAATTTTACAGTCAGTGCAGTTTACCAGTACCAAATTGTATTTGTAAATTTTGATATTATTTTGAGCTGGTAAGAAAATACTGGCTTTCATGCATCAAGTCAACCTCATTTTCTTTACACTAGGAGATTTTATGTTACCTACTGCAATATAAATGTAGAACAACAACAACAACAATAACAAATTATCCTAAGAGTTATGAAAGTTGTACAAGGTACTATTCTTCGAAAAAAGACAATGTTTGTTTGTTTGTTACTGTTGAAAAAATGTATTGAAGTACCCACCTCCAAAAAGTCACAACACAGGAATCTTTTGCATTTGTACTGTTCCTACCTTCCCCTTAAGTTCCTAATAACACGTAAGTTATTACAGGCTGGCATGGACCATGGAAAACAATGTTTGCATTCATGTGACTGCATTTCAAATGGAAAGTTTTAAGATTAGAATCGAATGAGTATACACTAACTCATATCTAAACTAAAAAAATAAAAGAAATTAGGTTTTTAAAAGTTTTTGAAAAGAAATTATGGTTTTGAAAATAAAATTTAGTACAAGTGGTTTTGATTTTTGTTAACACTGTGTTCCACTCTTCATGTAGAGCAGGTGACTTACTTCCATCCCACATGCCTTTCTTGTAGAAGCTTTTCTTTACACTTAGTGTTAATACAGGGACTCAGATATCATTACTAACCAGTGTGGAAGGGATAAATGAGGAAGCAGAGGAAAAAGATCAGAAGGTAGAAGTGTTTCTTGGTGTCCAGTCTCCTGATTGCACTACAGCAAAAAAAGATAAAGACAGAAAGAAAGACAAAGGCAGGAAGGCAAGGCGAGGCGAGGTGAGGGAAGGGAAGGGAAGGGAAGGGAAGGTTCTGGAAGGTTCTGGAAGGTTCGGGAAGGTTCTGGAAGGTTCGGGAAGGGAAGGTTCTGGAAGGTTCGGGAAGGTTCTGGAAGGTTCGGGAAGGTTCGGGAAGGTTCTGGAAGGTTCGGGAAGGTTCTGGAAGGGAAGGGAAGGGAAGGGAAGGGAAGGGAAGGGAAGGGAAGGGAAGGGAAGGGAAGGGAAGGGAAGGGAAGGGAAGGGAAGGAAGGGAAGGGAAGGGAAGGGAAGGGAAGGGAAGGGAAGGGAAGGGAAGGGAAGGGAAGGGAAGGGAAGGGAAGGGAAGGGAAGGGAAGGGAAGGGAAGGGAGGGAAGGGAAAGTTCTGGAAGGGAAGGGAAGGGAAGGGAAGGGAAGGGAAGGGAAGGGAAGGGAAGGGAAGGTTCTGGAAGGTTCTGGAAGGGAAGGGAAGGGAAGGTTCTGGAAGGGAAGGGAAGGGAAGGGAAGGGAAGGGAAGGGAAGGGAAGGGAAGGGAAGGGAAGGGAAGGGAAGAGGGAAGGAAGGAAGGAAGAGAGAGAGAAAGGGAAAGGAAGGGAAGGGAATAGAAGGGAAGGGAAGGTCAGGGAAGAGGGAAGGAAGGAAGAGAGAGAGAAAGAAAGAAAAAGGAAGGAAAAAGAAAGAAAGAGAAAGAAAGAGAAAAAGAAGGAAAGATGGAAGGAAGGAAAGAAAAGAAAGAGAGAGAAAGAGAAAGAAAGATGAAAGGAAGGAAAAAAAAGAAAGGAAGGAATGTTCACAGTTGGAATTTAGGCTCTCAGCCAGCCATCAAATTGATTTAATATGCATTAGGCCCAGGGGACAAAATATGAGGAAAAAGAATGGACTTTTCCCACACTGATGTAATACTTGGTATTACTGTGTGCAAAATGTCAAATAAAAGTTGTCAGAGTAATTTTTTATCTAAAAATGTAGAAAGAATGAGAAAACAGTACATAAGAGTTTAAAAAATGCAAATTACTGCAAGATTGGAATTATGTTGATGATTGTATTTATCTCTAAGGGTAAAGCCATAGTTCTCAGGTCATTCATGGCTAGGTTTCGTGAACAAAGATTTGGGAAGGGCTCTACCCATACTTGTTACAAGCGCGCTGGTGGCTAAAGAGGCCAATATGAGACAGACAAGTCCAGTTGCAAAAGGCACAGCAGAAGGACTCCTTAAGTGGAATATTCTACAAGATACAATTCCATGGTTGGAAGAATATAATTTTGATCCTGACCATGTCCACATTAGTGTTTTAATTCAGATCAAGAGTGTATTTTCACAGAAACTCACAGTATTGTCACTACCTCCTTGTGCACTGTTTCACATTGCAAAAAGGTTCTGAAAAGTACAGCCTGGACTCTTCCAGGTGAGCCTCAACTGGAAGATGTCCTTCCCCTTATGCACTATGTCTATCAGTGGTTATTCATTCAGCCCATGGACTGGACAGTAATTCAGTCATAGTAAAATAAATTCGTGAAATATGTGCAGTGGGCACAAGGTCCACCTGTTTGTTCTCTTTAGAGTGAATCTTGAAGGTCTACACAGCATGCTAATGTGGGGAGGGCCTCCAACCACTAGACAAGGCTGGAGCTGGAGAGAAATAAACTATGAGGAAACATAAAGTACCCTTAATTTTTTTTAGTGTATTACTTGTAATTAATGGTGCATCTAATTTTTTCCACATGACTTCAATAAGGAGAAAAAAATGCTTCCTTAAACTGAAGTTTCTGAAGTAACCATTGTATTTATTTTTCTCTTACTCTATCAAGGAAAGCATTCAAGATGAATGCTTTAGTTTTAGCCTACTAGGTAAATAACTAATCAACATGCAATGAGCTATACTTTCAGGATCAGTATCAGCAATACAAAAGATAAGCTATAATACTAGACACTTAGGTTTGTAAACAGTTGCAAATTTCTAAGTATTCTTCTGCAATTAATCCCCAAAAGTTCTAATCACACACAAACACATAGAGCTGGTTGTGCATCAGGCCGCCTCCAGGCTGTGTGGGTCACTAGCAGCCCCATTGCCAGGGAGTGGACTTTCCCCCATTTTCTCTGTGGGATATGTGGTTGCTTCAGCATCAGGTGAGCTCCTGTCACTCCCAACCACTCACTGACCCAACATCCTACAAGACCCCAGACATGCTTAGACACATCCTTGTGTGACAGCACACACGGACAGCCTCTGGATGAGTGCAGACGCCCCACAGGAGGGTGCCCTCTCCAGAATGGAGGGAGTCTGCAATGTCGTGGCCACTTTGCACAATGTCAAACCATGTCCAGCTGCTGCCCTCTTTCTGCCTCCCTATCTCTCCTTTTACAAACTGTCATGCTTCTGTTGCCCTCTTTTTCAAGCTGACCTTTGCCTCAGAAGACTCTGATTCCCTGGTTACTACTCAGTCCGACTGGTGGTCATGTATCCCTCTGTCACAATAAGTTTGGAGCAAATTTCTGCTAAGGCAGTTTGGGGTATTTCACTCAACACACATTGGATGCACTCACATTCCTCTTTTTCAGCTGTTGCTGTCTGTAGCATTTTGCAGCTGGAGAGCCTGATCACCCTTCCAAACCATTATTTAAGGGAAGACAGATTTGTGAAGTCAAGAATTGAATATTACTGTTAATACCTTTCTGTATCATTACGTGGAAAAAAACCAAAACCAAATAAAACAAAACCGAACAAAAAACCTCTTTGTTTTCCATATTAAGCTATTTTCATTCCTTACTGCATTGCATTAAGCAAGTGAGAAGAACTTTCAGGTTCTATCAAAACCCAAGGCTAAGAATTTTCAGATCACAGAATGCCCTTCAAATCACACCAAATTATAAACTGGGAAATAGTTTTAACTACACTTAAAAACATATATATATAAAAGGCACAGAATATAAATCCCATCTCAGAAAAAAACCCCTGCATTCCTGCTCTGAAATATTCATAGTGATCACAGAAAAAAAACCCACAAAACTCTTAGTGTTGTGTATTTTTGAACAAATAATTACTATTTGCCTGAATTTCTTCAAATACCTTTGAAGAAATATCTTGCTGTGGTATTCAGAGCATAAAAGAAAATACATCAAAAAAAGACAGGTTTATGAATTCAGTTTGTGTCATGTGGGGCTGACTCTTTGCCATGAAGATTAGTTTTTAAATTAAGAAAATTTGTTCTTGCAATTAATGAAAATCAGCAGACAGCTGTGGAAACAAAAGAAATCTTCATTTGTCTAACATCAGATATTCACTGACTGCAGTTTTATTCAGTTCACCTTTTAGTACATTTCAAAATTACAAAGTTCAACCAACTTTAGCTTGATGCTGCTAGAAGAGCTAAAACATGTTTAGGCGCCGAATATTAATTATCACACTGCTTTAAAGGTTATAATAGTAACTTTCTCCAAGTGAGGTCATAGTTCTGATTGAATAAAGCCTTAATTATAGAATATTTTAGAACATTGCAGTGAGCTGCAGCAACAAAGCCAGAAAATGGGTTATTTTTTCTTTGACAGTCCTAAAAAGATAATAAAGGCATGAGAAAAAGAGAAAAACACATCTGTTAAAAGAAAAAATAAAATTGAGACAATTATAGATTAATAGTTTGTTTATTTTTTCTCCGTTGGTATAGAAGAGAAAGAAGATGTTACTCCATTCTAACTACTGTGCTTGTCATTATTAGAGACTTTTTTTAATGAGAAAGCTGGATCAAATGGACATGATTTGTATTACTGCAATTGGAACAACTGTTTTCTGAAAAATACAAAGACTCATCAGCACTTGCTGACATTTAATTCCTACAAATAATTACTAATTAAATATTAAAAATATTCTTTTGTGTAGAAGTTAATGCATTTCATTCAATCATGACTAACTTTGCATTCAGAAATTTATGCCACCATAATGGAGGCCATATAGCATTCCATATTTAGAGTTTAGTCCTGATGTGATATTGCTTTTAAATCTTCAGATAAAATTTTGCATATCATTGTAGAAATTTTACCATAGAAAATATTTTAGTGAAAGTCTGTCAGGTGTGAATGTCCAACACATCTCATTTTTTCTTCTTTCCTCCTGCCTTGCCTTCTCTTCCGCTTCCTCCATATTGTGAACCCCTTCCACCTCATGGATTTTCATTCTTCCTATCACCTAAAAAATTACTACAGCCAGTGCAAAGAGATCTGTTCCCCCTTGCCAAAGCAGGTGAAATATATTGCAAGGTCTTTTTTTCTCTAGGAATCTAAGACTTCCCTTCTAGTCTTTCCTAGGATCATGAAGGTCTTGTTACTGCAGGCTCAGATGTCTCATGATAACAGACTCATATCAAACTACACCAGACTACATATCTCCTGAGTCCTGGGTCCCCATTCTAGCAAATTTGTCTGAACTGATAATTAGCTTGGAAAAGCCTGCCAAGTGATGTTCTTGTTTTGTCTTGATAAGCAGCTGCCAGCGGTGCCTAAATCAGTAATGTCCATCTGAAAACTTACATATCCTGTAAGGTATTTCTAACTGACTTCTGACTCAACAGTTGTCTAACAGGAAAAGGTCTGTGGGAGTTACAGAGAGGAGTGTGAGTACATGGCTTACTGGGGTAATTTGGACATAGCTCAAGTCTTACCTGTGAATGATAGGCAGCATGGATAACTGCAATGTTTCACCTTGTTTTCAAAGAACCAAAATTAATCTCAGCCCTAATCTTTGAGTCATTTTGTTCTCAGTTGCAAGACAAGCAGCAGACTTGTCATGCTTTGTTTTTGAAAATCTGATAACCAGAGTATGGGAACAAAAAAACAGCAGCACAGCTTTCCCTGCAATTTCCAAGGAGAGAGACAAAACCTGATTTGTTCAGATAAAGCCTCCCTACCAAAGGCTGAATTGATGTGGATTTACCTGCTATCTTCCTAATAAATATCCTCTGTGAAATTGAAGTGCAATTTTTTTCCTAAGCTTTTTCATGTTCCTTTTACTATTTTCTTCTACCTTCTTTTTTCTGTGTCTGAGTACATCTACCCATATCACAAGTACAGTAATTTAAATAGCTGTGTAGTTCAGGAAAATTTTGGCAAGTATTTTAAGTTAGAGAATCTTGTTCTCAATTGATGACTGGCTATCTCACATCTTTGCGCTAAAATAATTTCCTAAGTTTTTTGACCCTACTCATATGCGGTTAAAAAATGTTTAAAATCTTCTGTCTGTATTGTTTAATTGTTACAGAAATGCTTCAGAAATGAAATAGTGATTCTTCATAAACATGACCTCTGCGGTAGGGAAAAACAAACTAAAGTCAAACAGCAAAAGAATGAGTTTCACTGCCTGTTCTGGAGACATTTAACTAGGACTGTGACCTTTAAAAAAAAAAAAAGAAGGAAAAAAAAAACACAGAAGATGAAAGTATGGGAAGATGTCTTGTGAATATGTAGATACCCTGTAGCTAACTCTGTGTCTCATGAACTAAAATTATGGGGTTTTGCCTTTTAGGTTTTTTAAGTACTGGCGACCAAGCTGCAAAAGGCAACTACGGATTGCTTGACCAAATCCAAGCTTTACGTTGGATTGAAGAAAATATTGGATCTTTTGGAGGAGACCCAAAAAGAGTTACTATTTTTGGATCTGGGGCAGGAGCTTCCTGTGTCAGCCTTCTGACACTCTCCCACTATTCAGAAGGTAAGCAAAGCACTTTTTTTTTTTTTTTTTTAACATAGTAGTGTCATGAAAATGGCCATATGAGGTACGCTGAGTTAGAATTATATGAGGTCTGTAGATTTTGGAAAATACCTACTAGCTAGTATTCTGGATTTTTATTTGTCAACATAAAAATATATTTATAGGGAAAACTAGATGCTATTACAGCATAAATCTCATGCAACTAATGCTATGGGCAATATGTTTTTTCTAGTTTTATCAACAGATTCCACTGGGTCTCCTGTCAAAGAATTTGCCCTAATTAAAATGGAAGAGAGCAGTGACCTTTTTGATTTTTTACGCACTCTTGGCTACACTTCCAACATATATTTAGCTGCTTTCTTTGTTTAATAATAACATAACTTAAACTTATTTAAAACTGTATTTAACTCCCCACAAATACTGTGTGATCCCACACAGTGTTCTTAAGATTTTGGTGAGTGAGCTGTGGGGTTTCTGCCCTTAACACTTCACCCTGCAAAAAAAGACCCAACAACAAACCCCAAGAACGTACAACACCAGTACCAAATAATAAATATTCACGGTGATAAGACCAAATGTACAAAGAATTTATAAAAGAAGACAACACAAAAATATCTATTGTATTTATAAGTCCATGCCATTTTTATCATATTAAAACAGACAGGAATTTGTGACAGAAAGCTAAGCCGTAGCAAACAGTCATGGCAGAGTGATTGGTAAACACACCCCATTTTGAAATACATACAATTGTGCTTGACAATTCAGTCAGTTGATACAAATAAGAGTGCAGTGGACTACTGTTGAGCAAACCATGCCAAAATCATGCAGATGGAACTATGAAAAAGTTAACTGATCAAATAATTGAAATTTTATTGCATGTGCATTAAGTAATCATCTCAAAGATATATCAACAACAAAACCCACATGCTTTTCTATCTGTTGCTGTCTTTGACATTTTGATAGCTTAACAGTAGAAATCATGTCAAGAAGACATCCAAGCATTTAATTTTAAATATAAAGTAGGCCATTTTAATGGTCTTACCAGAGAAAAAGAGATGGGGCAGCTTCACCATTAAGCCCCCTATTGCTTTTCAGTGCTCTGACACAAAGAAGCTCTTCAGATCAGATTTTCAGTTCTCTTTTTATTAGTACACATAAAGCAACTAGAAAGAACTAACGAGTCTCATCTCACTCTCTTTCAAAAATATTTAAATATATTTTTGTTCAACATATAGGCAGTTCTAACACACACATGCAAAATTCAACATGTAGGCAGTGCTAACATATACACATAAAATAATAATAAAAAAATTAAATGGTAAAATTGTCTGAGTAGAAGATTTGAACTTATTAAATTGCTTTTATTGGAGCAGATTCTTTGAAGTTATATGATCCATGGCTTCTGTGAAGGAAATGAGAGTGTGTAGTTTTCATTTGACCTTTAAACTACTGAAAGGTGCATTCATGAGTGTCATTTACATGGTGAAGAGGATATAATTGCTTGTAGCTGCCAATCCTTTAAAGAAATTTTCACAGAACTACAACTGTGGCAAAGCCAGAGGACTTCCGTCAAAGATGCAAGAAAACTGTAGTATAAGCATGAGTTTTGTTCTCGAAACAGCACCCTGAAGCTTTCATGCTTTATGTGTGTGAGCACCAAAAACATGAGAGATTTTAATTAGTAGCTTATTAGAGATAGTATAAAAAGAGAGTAGTGGGAAGGATCTATGGAAATTGAATAGAAATTTTGGTTTATGCACTCTTTAGTGATTGTATAATCAAAGCTTTTTTTGCTTTGTAAGAAATGCTTTTAATTTTTTTTGATACACATATTTTTAAAATATCTAATTGGATTTGTATTTAAACGATTTGCACCTGCAGGTTTGTTCCAAAAGGCAATCATACAGAGTGGAACAGCCCTGTCCAGCTGGGCAGTGAACTATCAGCCTGCCAAGTACACTCGGATATTGGCAGATAAAGTGGGCTGCGACATGCTGGATACCACTGATTTGGTTGAATGTCTTCGGAATAAGAATTACAAAGAACTCATTCAACAGACCATCACTCCAGCCACGTACCATATTGCCTTTGGGCCTGTGATAGATGGAGACGTGATTCCAGATGACCCACAGATTCTGATGGAGCAAGGGGAATTCCTTAACTATGATATAATGCTGGGCGTGAATCAAGGGGAAGGTTTAAAATTCGTGGATGGAATTGTAGACAATGAAGATGGTGTTTCCCCCAATGATTTTGACTTTTCTGTCTCCAATTTTGTGGACAATCTTTACGGTTATCCAGAAGGGAAGGATACACTGCGAGAGACCATTAAATTCATGTACACTGACTGGGCAGACAAAGAAAACCCCGAAACAAGACGGAAGACCCTGGTTGCTCTTTTTACAGACCACCAGTGGGTTGCTCCGGCTGTTGCTACTGCTGACCTGCATGCCCAGTATGGATCTCCAACATATTTCTATGCATTTTATCACCATTGCCAAAGTGAAATGAAACCCAGCTGGGCTGATTCAGCTCATGGTGATGAAGTCCCTTACGTGTTTGGGATTCCTATGATTGGTCCCACAGAACTGTTCAACTGCAACTTTTCCAAGAATGATGTCATGCTCAGTGCAGTGGTTATGACATACTGGACTAACTTTGCCAAAACTGGGTAAGTGTGACTCCCAGCATTCCTTTCTGTTGATAACATACTTCTAAAATAGTCAATACCCCATTGCAGTGACCTCAAACTCTGATTTTGCAGTAGTATTATAGAACTGTTTGCATTAAGACAGGAGGTAAATGAGCCTTATTCATATTTAATAGATTTTTAATTAGTGTGTTCCCTCAAACTATTTTCTTTCAGTAGCTCAGTGAGAATAATAATGCACCATATTTTTTGTTCAAAAAATAGAATAATTATTGAGACAAAAAGCATGTCTCAGAGAAAAGGTGGCTCACTAAGATACTGAAAAATCAGAGGCAACATGTCTGCCACTTGAAGAAGGAACTGTCAGGCAGATAGCACTTATCTGCTGCAAAAGAAAGGAAGTTCTTGATTTTCAGTGACCTTCACAGGGATGAGGACTCAGGGAGGAATTAGAACAGAAAGGCAGACACTAGAAAAATTTTTCCCTCTGAGGGCTATAATGGCAATAATAAGTACTTGACTGGAATGAAGAAGAGATTCAGATAAAAATGTTGGTTGGAGAAGGTTAAAAATCAAAATTAATTCTGCTTAGAAAACAAAATAAAGACATCAATGTTTTGCTGAAATAGTGTTATAAGCATCCAGGAAAGAACCCTCAAAGCAGCTTAATCTGTGACCAGTATTAATAAATTCTGTTCTCTTCTTATAGCATTCGTTTAAAAAGTATCGCAGTGTTTTACTTGAGCAGCAAGGGCTTTTTGTTAACCTTGAGTCTTTGGTACTGAATTAAAACAAAGATACTTGTGGCACAAAGGAGCTGTAAATCTTTTCACTGAATGTTTAATGGTAGGATTGGGCTCTGGAAACTGCAGCTTTACTGCACTGCAGTGAACGATTTGCAGCTATATAAGAAAAATTCAGAGATACCTATAGTTCTTTCTACCTTTAATGAATCCGAATGATGTTCAAGGGAGAGGGATTTTGCCATCTTAATAAGAACTTGAAGCATGAATGGAGTAAAAACCAATCAAATGCTTCGGGTCAATTTACAAGGCAAAAAAAAGCTCTTGTTGCACCACATGTTAGGTAAACAGGTACTTTTGCATACAGAAATCCCACAGTTCAGCAACAAAAGTGAATGAACTCTGTAATATTTAGATGCATTTGGCAACAAGAAGTCATCAGTACTGGGATGGGCAAACATCATGACAAAATCTTGGTTTATGGACAGAGAATGCCCTGTGCTGGTTGTACCACATGCTCAGAAAAATGATGATGCCATCAGTTTGTCTTTATTTTTGTAGATGAGGTGCCACATATACATAAAGGACTTCAGATCCTCACAGGTATATAGAATTGGAATTCTTACAGAGATGCAAGACTTCCACAGTCACACTATTGTTTACAATTACTTTATGACTATTCCTTGTAGATTAAGAAGTTGTATTTAAGCAGTTTTTGAGGCTAACAGGAGCTTCTCACAGTTCCAGATGCCACCATTACCCATAGCACTTTCCAGCTGTTGCTATTTGAAAGCTAATTTCAGCAGGCTATACCCAGTTCTCTAGTTGTGAAGCCATTGTCATACTACACCTAAAAGCAAAAAAGGTTCTTTGGGAGACCCATTAGTCATTTCTGAAACTTTCCCATTGTGGATGAGACAGGGTATATATTCTATTACAGACTCATTCCTTTATAGACAGTCTGAAAGATTTGTCATTAGAAATGACCTCTAGCTGTAAAGTTTCAGTTTTCACAAGGAAAGGAAAAGAGCAAGACAATATATATTACTTTGATGGGGTTTTTTGTTTATATAAAAAATGATTAATTTTTCTGAACAATACAAGAAAATACTTGGAGGTAAATAATATCTTAAGATTACATTTGCTCTGTATCTCTGGTTCCTCCAGTGGAAAAGAGAAAGTTATAGCACCTCAAGCCTAGAGCAAAGACGATCTCTGGAGTAACCATTCTCCTCTCTACTCACTCGTGTGCAATCTGGAATCCGTGACTCAGGTTCTCCAACTCTCAAAAAGATTTATATAGTTCAAGACTGCATTGCTGGGGGCTCTCCTTTGGGATTTCCCCCCCCCCCCTTTTTTTAATTGATCATTTCCCATCCTAATTCTGATAGAGCTTGTCTTGCTTTGTGTTTGTCCCCATGGCAACACACATGAAAAATCTAACTGAAAGATTTTATTATTACACATTTCCCTGTAGGTGAGCCTTGAACATTAAAACTGCAGATATATTTATTTAATTTAAAAGTCTCTAAGACTCTTCTAATCTTGATGATTCTCCCACAGAGACTGCATCCAGGAACTTATTGTATAATTACAGCTCAGGTGGTTCATCATTCTGATGGACTGTGTTAGGCTCTCAATGACATACCACTCGTTCCTAAAAAGAGACATGCTGTTCAGTGGGCCTACTGCAAAGGCTGGGTTTCGAGGGCAGGTCAATCTTATAAAATCAAAACATAAGACACAGTGTTTTTATTGTGTTTGACTTTGAAGTCAGTTACTGAAGCTAGCAAATAGGAGGTGACAATGAAAGTGTTTAATGGCAGATACTTTGTGCTTGAAATTAATGCCTTGAAGTTGCATTTTGCTAATCCTTCATTCTCTACCTTTCTGTGAATCTTTTATTATTATTTTTATTATTATTAACAATCTTTTTCTTTTTGCCTTTTCAAAACTATGTTTCTAATGTGCCTTAGAAACAGGCCAACAATTTTTTACAGAGTGGGTGTGAGATACTGCATTGGGAATACAAAAATGACATGAAAATACAGCTTTTAATTCCACTTTGTGCAGAATTATATGTGAGAGCTTCATTAAGAGGCGCACTTAGGGCTTCAGTCTGCTGCCAGTAGTACTATTTTAACTGTAATGGTAATTTTATGTGCCAAGTGTTCTGTTAGTTAGGGCCATGTTACCTCCTTCGCAGATACATCAGCAGGGGGAGAGTGAATAACATGAGGGGTTGTGTGCCAGTCCTTCACAGATACTCTGTCAGCTACACTCTTGTGAAGAAGGATTTGAAGTTTCACAGACTATGCACAAAGCCATGCTGTCATTAGAGACATCTATCAGGTTTCTAAAAATTTCCCTCTTTGTGAAGAATTACAGTACTCTATTTTTGCTCCCATTCATCCAGCTCTACCTACGCTGGTATTGGGAAAGATAAAGGTCTAAATGATATATTCTTGTTTTCTTTGTACTTCAGATAAAAACTCCAGAATTATTTTACTACCATTGATTCTTAAGCACAAACTTGCATACATTTCTGAGTTATTAAGAATGTCTATGTTTTATATTCAGTTTGATTCTCTAACAGAAAGCGTGATTAAACTTACAATTATAAAAGTATATTTTCAAATCAATTCTCAATGAACTCTTTTATGAGGATATTGCTTTTTTTTAGATGTTTTTGTCTGAAGAAATAACTGTCTCCAATGGCAAATCTGTATTAGTCGAACAAAACAGTGTGCTTATGGTTTACTTTCCTTGGTGGTTATAACAGCTGACTGGAGCATGGCAACAGTGGGACCTGGTAATAAGTGAGGAAAGGAAGTAAGGGAAGATATGCCTGTGTACAAGTCCTTCAGGCAGGACTGTCTGTGCCATTATTAGTATTGTGACACTAGAAAAAAAAATCAGCAGAAGAATGAAGAAATGTCAGTTTTTCTCTCTCCTCTTTTTTTTCTTCTTCCCATATGGAGGAAAGAGTAGTACTGAAAGAAAATTAATGATCAAAGGGCCTTTCAGAGTCTTGGAGACAAACAGAAAAACTCAGTATGTAATTGTGAAGACATTTTGCTCTCCAATGAAATTAGAGAAGGACCCAAATAATAAAATACTTTAAGTGCATTAACATAACAGTTCCATTGTCCTATTTTTGCAGAAGTGGTTAAAACACAAATTGTATTTTGCCATGTTGTATGGAATATGGATTATGAAAAGACCTCTTAATTCATCATTCTTCTCATGACAATATCAGCAGATAGGAAATACTCAGGACTCTCGTTTGCCCTTCAGATCAACTACTAATCCACCTTGTGAACAGGAGTGTGTGTTGCTCTTCAGTCAGCATCCATTGCAGGCACATTTACTTTATATTGCCTGAGAAAAACTTAATGCTTTGACTGCAGATCTCTAGCCAATGAGGTGTGAATTAAATGACAATATGTAGCAACATCCTAAGTTGTGCAAAATCAGTGCAGACTGAAAGTGGGAGAAAAAAAGTGACAGGTGAAATGCACGCTAACGAAAATATACCTTAGATAAGACAAGAAAGACCATCTATTGTCTTCTGTTATATGGAAAAAAAGTTCAGACATTCCATGATGGGAACATTTTCTGTTGGAGAAGCTGTTTAAATTGAATTTTAAAGGTGGTAAAACTAAATAATGAGAGAGCAAAATGAATAATAATAATAATTAATTTTGTTATAACAGTAGCATGAATAAAAAAAAAATCTCCCTAACAATGTGTAGCATTGGGAAACAAGTTATCTAATCCCTATGAGAGTCATTACTGGAAGAAGTACAGAACTGAAAATATATTGTTCATATTATACTGTTACCATCATGATTGCAGCAGGTTTTTAAAGGAAGGTTTCCTAGCAACCTTTTATTATGCATTATACATTTGAGCCTCAAGAACACCTAGAAGCACAAAGGTGATGTGAGGAGCTAAAAAAGGAAAAAGGAAAAAGGAAATTTGAAATTAATAACAGATAAGAGTTTTGCTGAACAACTGATTTGATAGGAGAAATGATTTTCTGTACGTTTATGTTTCATGCCTACCAATAAAACTGGAAAATTGTTCATAACAGGAGAAACTGCCCAACTACCTAAGAAAAAAGGTTAACAAGTTATAAGTTGTAACCCTGCCCTGTGACTTAATTAATTTTTTGCAGTGTACATAGGAGAAAGACCAAGGAAAGTAAAAATTCTCTTGTTTATATCTACTGAATATTTTTTGCACACTGTCATTAATTTGTAAGACCAAGATCCATGCATTATTAGATCCTCTATTTAGGACTGGACTTAGTTATTCACTTTTCTTTAAAAAAATAATTATTTAGATATCTATCCTCCAAATTCAGAGAGAATATTGAGACCATTTATTCATTTATTAAGTAATCAACCCTAGAGTTGGTGTCGGTCATAGAGCTCTGATACCCACAGCAAAGAAATTACTTGTCTGTAGAGCTGGCTGATTTTTTTCTGTTCGTTGTTTCAAGGGACAGCTTCATGCCCCCACAGAGTCATGTAAACAAATATTGAAATACAAGCCTACCCTCATGTAATGTTATTTTCTCTCTTGTGTTTGGAGGAGGCGGTAGCGTAATTGGCTGCTCCTAGTAGATATAGTTAAAAATGACAGATGGAAGTGGAGAATGGAAGAGGGGGAAAGGGAGATTGATATTTACTTGTTTTGCAGGCTGTTTGTAGGGGAAGGGAATCACAGGATTACAGAATGGGAAAAGTTGGAAGGGACCACAGAGAGAATGCAAATTTAAAAGACGTTTAGTTGCTAAAATAATTATCTGCTGACATTTTTATAGGGCCATTAAAAAAAAAAAAAAAAAAAGAAAAAAATGTGCATATCCAGCTTGGTTGCTCATTGAAATGAGTGCTCAGCTTCTTCGTTTCCTATACTGTGCATCAAATGCAACTCATTTACCCAAACTAGCTTAATGAATTGGTTTTCCATAGGACCCTTCCCAGAGTCTTTTGTGCTGTGAATCAGAACAGCAAGGGGGGACAATGTAAGAGTTTCTGACAAGAAAAATGCTTTGCATTTTGATAATCTTGTTGATTTTTAACTTGTTTTAGAATTTATGTATTGAACCCCAAATTTCTGTAAAAGTAAATGTGTTGAATATGGCCAGTATCTTCTCCTCTCGATTTTCCAAATCTTTCAGTCTGTTCTTTAAGAACAAAAGAAAAGCTTTATTTTCTTCTTCAATGTATGTTAGAATCCCTCAAAGTAGCAGCATACATCTGTTTCTGTACTGCTTGGAAATGAATATTACTCCTCTGGTTTGAACTGGGATGAACAATTCCCAAGCAATTATCTTTTTGTTCAGAATTAACACAACTTGGCTAATTGTTAATACATAAAATTAAAAATAAATAAATAAAAAGATAAAAAGACAGATAGATAAATGAAATGGTATCAGTTTCAGACTCCCTAGTTTATATCTTTTGTATCTTATTGAGATGGGAAAGATCAGGTATAGTATTTAAAAAAAAACAGCAGCACACTAAGGCACCCCAAATACTAAAACCACAAGCATAAGTAAGACAAAATACCAAAATTATATAGGAAAAGAATTCTTCTTTTCACTCAAATAAAAGGTATGATAAATTCTCTCTATGTACACCAAAGGAAGACTAAAGTAGGCTATCAAGCTCACAGGCTTTTGAAAATGGAAAAAGAAAAAAACTGAGATGCTTTAAAATCTGTAGCGGTGGGGCTTGATATTCCCATGACATACATAACTATACATTGGAAGAAAAGGAAAGTATTAGAATCGTTTTGTGGAAAATAAACTAATGCATATGGGAAAGAAAAGGAGAATGGAGAGTTCCCAGAGTAATGCACAGAAAATAAATAATATATAATATATTACAAAGTCACAAAAAATACTCTTTGCTGCAAAAGAAGATGCAAACTCTTGCAAAACAGAATATTAAGCCCAGTATTAGTAATTTTAAATTTCTGTATTTTTTCATGGCAAGAGGAAGTAGTATATAACTTAAAGTTTACTAAAGTTATAGAGATGCACATACATTGACAATCACAGAATCACATAATATACTGAATTGGAAGGGACCCACAAGGATCATCTAGTCCAACTCCTAGCCTTGCACAGAACCATCCTCAAGAGTCACACCATGTTCTGAGATTATTGTCCAAAAACCTCTTGAACTCTCTCAGGCTTGGTGCTGTGATCACTTCTTTGGGAGCCTGTTCCAGTGCCCAGCCACCTTCTGGGTGAAGAACCTCTTTCTAATATACAACCTAAACCTCCCCTGACACAATTTCAGACCATTCCCTCCGGGTTCTGTCATAGTCATCACAGAGAAGAGATTAGTGCCTGCCCCTCTTCTTCCCCCCTGAGGAAGTTGTAGATTTCAATGAGGTCTCCCCTCAGTCTTTGAGGCTGGACAGACCAAGTGACCTCAGCTCCTCATACAGCTTCCCTTCAAGGCTTTCATCCTCTTTGTTGTCCTTCTTTGTACACTCTCCAATAGCTTAATATCTTTCTTATATAGTGGTGCCCAAAACTGCACACAATATTCAAGGTGAGGCCGCCCCAGTGCAGAGCAGAGTGGGACAATCCCCTTCCTCAACTGTCTGGTGATACTTTGCCTGATGCCCCCCAGGACACGGTTGGCCCTCCTGGCTGCCAGGGCACTGCTGACTCATATTCAGCTTGTCAGCGACCAGGACCCCCAGGTCCCTTTCCATGGCACTGCTTTCCAACATCTCATTCCCCAGTCTGTACATACATCTGGGGTTACCCCATCCCAGGTGTGGAATCCAGCACTTACCCTTGTTGAACTTCATGTGGTTGGTAATTGCCCAGTCCTCTAAGTTCTCTAAGTCTCTCTGCAGGGCCTCCCTGCCTTTGAGGGAGTCAACAGCTCCTCTGAGTTTTGTATCATCTGCAAACTTACTTAGCATCCCTTCCAGTCCTGCATCCAAGTCATTAATGAAGATGTTGAAGAGCACAGGGCCCAAGATGGAGCCCTGTGGAACCCCACTAGCGACAGGTCACCAGTCTGATGTTACCCCATTAACTATTACCCTCTGTGCTTGACCCATGAGCCAATTGCTCACCCACCAAATTATATGTTTGTCCAGATGTGTGCTGGACATTTTGTCCAGAAGGATCCTGTGAGAGACAGTATAGAGAGCTTTACTGAAATCCAAAAGGATTACATCAGCCAGCTTTCCTTGATCAGCTAGGGGGGTTACCTTGTCATGAAAGGAAATCAGGTTTGATAAGCAGAACTTTCCTGTCATGAAGCTTTGCTGGCTGTGGCCAGTGACTGTGTTGTCTTCCAGGTGTTTTTCTATATTTCCCAGAATAATCTTCTCCATGATTTTAGCAGGCACTGAAGTTAGACCGACAATATTTAAATGCTCTTTGTGAAATTGGTTTGTCTTTATTCTGAACATATAAGAAAAAAAAAAAAGAAAATATGGAAAAAGCATAATGTTGAGTAAATATCTGCCTTGATGATGTTGAAATAATCTGACTTTTGTACTACTCCTATCTCTACTACTTAAGTACTATAAAACTTGTTGATCTCAACTAATATATGTCTCATCTTCATAAAGTGGGACAGAGTTAAGGCTTGCTGTCCTATGACCATTAAGCACAGTTCCTTCATAGCAATGATCTCATGGAACTTTCAAATAGTTATCTGCTAATGCAAATGATGGAAAGATTTGCAACATAAAAATAGTTCAAAGGTTTTTTGCCAGCACAGAGATTTGAATGAAGGAGGACTAATAGCTCAGTAAAGGAACACAGAGATAAATGGTTTCCAGTTACATGTATTAGCCCTGCTACTTCATGTTTTAAAGGTTTTTGTTTGTAATATATACAGCTAATATTTCTTGTGTTCACATGGACTTCCAATATTGCCGTAAGAATTAAGTGCCCATATTTACTACTTACAGCAGTGGAAGTAGTGGTACCTTAAATCAGAAAGTTAGTGTCAACCATGAGAAGAATTGAACCTACACCTTTACTATGGGGAGAGGTGATTAGTACCTCTCTAATGCAGTATATCTCTAAGACATACTCTTCAGAGTATGATACTGAATCACAGAATTCAGATGGCCTATTGGGATCTGAAACACTATCCTTTCTCTGTTTTCATATAAAAAAATGCACTGTACAGTAAGTAATTTTCTTTTGATTATTTATTAACAACTGTTCTTCATTTAGGGAAGGCTTTTTAGCTTCTGTTTTTAGATTACTTTGAGTATTGCAAATCCATTAACTTTAGGATTGAGGGGGTTTGGGTTTTTTTGCTTTTGTCTGTTTTGGGGGGGATGGGGTAGATTAATGACTATAATGTTGTCTGGTTTTGTTTTTTTAGAGATCCAAACCAGCCTGTTCCACAGGACACAAAGTTCATCCACACAAAACCCAACCGTTTTGAAGAAGTGGCCTGGTCCAAATACAATCCTAAAGACCAACTTTATCTGCATATTGGCCTGAAACCCCGGGTTCGTGATCACTACAGAGCAACAAAAGTTGCTTTCTGGTTGGAGCTCGTACCGCACCTTCATAACCTGAATGAAATATTTCAGTATGTTTCCACAACAACTAAAGTCCCCCCTCCTGACATGACCTCATTTCCTTATGTGACGCGACGTTCTCCTGGTAAATTGTGGCCAGCCACCAAACGCCCAGCAATGACACCTGCCAACAACCCCAAACATTCAAAAGACACCCATAAAACAGCTCCAGAAGATACGACAGTTCTGATAGAAAACAAGCGAGATTACTCCACAGAGCTGAGTGTCACCATTGCTGTGGGGGCGTCCTTGCTGTTCCTCAACATTTTAGCTTTTGCTGCGTTGTATTACAAGAAGGACAAGCGACGTCACGAGACTCACAGGCGCCCCAGCCCCCAGAGGAACACAACCAATGATATAGCACACATACAAAATGAAGAGATCATGTCATTGCAGATGAAGCAGCTAGAACATGACCATGAGTGTGAATCGCTGCAGGCCCACGACACACTGAGACTAACTTGTCCACCTGACTACACGCTTACTTTGAGAAGGTCCCCAGATGACATCCCACTAATGACACCCAACACCATAACCATGATCCCAAATACATTAACAGGAATGCAGCCTTTGCATACTTTCAACACCTTCAGTGGAGGACAAAACAGTACAAATTTGCCCCATGGACATTCGACCACTAGGGTATAGCTCAGCTCTTCCCCCTCTACCCTCACAAGCCACTTGGAAGAAAGAAAAAAAAGAAAAAAAAAAGAAAAAAAAAAGAAGAGGAAAAACTTATAATACCATCCATTGAACACCTTGTCAAAATCTAAAGTAAAAACAAGTAAAAGAGAAGGACAGTCATTATTTTCTTACTGATCCTTCCCACAGAAACTCACTGATATTAAAGATCGACTACAAACCCTGTGAAATGTGAAAAGTGTACATTGCTGTTGCGATACTGCTTTAAGATCTCAGCCACTTTGATTGAAAGTTGAGGCCAGAAGAAGTAATTTAAAATGGTGTTTTAAGTGTAACAAGCAAAGCAGAGTCTTCTGGAACACAGAGCCAGTGACTGTACAGGTGTTTTGTTTTGGGTTTTTATAATAAATAAAATAATAAAAAAAGATTCTTTATGTGCCATACCATGAATGGCCATTGATAAAACAAAGACATCACCATGGGCTTTTACCCAGCATATGAAGCTGTAATCCAGATGGGGAAAATAGAATTTTATTATTAAAAACAAAAATAAAAAAAAAGAGGAGGACTGACTATGCAGTAAAATACGTATAGTTCTGCGCAAAGAGATGACTTGCCAGCCTGAACTATATTTAAAGAAACTTTGTAAAAATGTACATAGCTGTGAGTTTAAAAACAAACCAACAACAAAAAAGCAGCTTTTATTGATGTTTTCAGTTTGAAAAGAGCTTTTAGAAAGATTGTGCATTTGATTGTGACCTATGTGTATATACATTAGTCATATCACCTCTGTTTCCTCCAATACCAAAGGAGGAATTCCTTCTTAATTACTAGTGGTAAACAAAAACCATGAGTTTTTTCTAACATGTTTCATTTATATAAGGCCATGGTGTCATGCAGAGGATACAGTTGTCTGTGTGACCTGCGTATTTTCTCTTACAGGTTACACTAATGCATGTTAAAGTATTCATAGGAGATTGTTGTTCTTTTCTGAAACATTTTTTCTCTAATTTAATTTTGTGTTAGCCTTTGTTAAATTGCAACACAACAATGGATTGGAAAATGAAGAGAAAAAAACGCAAAAGAAAATAATTACTATTTTATACTTGTTGAACTGAACCAAGAAACATCTAATAATATATATTCAGAGTCCAGTTTGTAGTTCTTGGTTATTGTGATACCTTAGGAAGAGTTTTGTGCCCTGACAAAAGCAATGAAAGCCTGTGTTTTGGTCAGCCTTCTCTGAGGAAAATTAGCTCTATATTCACCAGCAGTTGCAGTAGAATCTCAGCTGATAAAACACCTCTTTAGTTTTGCTAAATGATATAAAACTGCAATTTGAAAGTGGGGAAATGCAAGGTTGGTTGGCTGGCTGTTTTTCAAAGTGTTCAGAATGGTCAGTGTTTAAGGAACTTCTCAACCCAGTATCTTGATTTGTGCTTGAGAGTGTACCTGTCACAAAATGCTTATTTTGCTGATTTATTGCACAGCAGTCCTGTAGTCAAAGAATATTACGGAGAGAGAAACAGAGAGATCATCAGCTGTTCTACATCTGAACAAAATTGAAAATCCCAGAGATCATCAGTCTCAGAAAAGGCAAAATTATTAGCTGGTTATTCCCTTCGGCCCTTCCTTCACTAGAAAAGCAGAGGCCAAGCAGAGCTATGAAACAAAGTAATTTGACAGTTTGATTCAAACAACTGATTTGAATGTGAAAAGCTAGAAATTAGTTCTCGCAGATGAAGATTGCTTTATATTTTGTCTTTGAAAGTTACTCTATCATTGAGAGATAGTAACCAAAGATCTTTAAACAAATTGGTCTGCACTTGAACCTAATTATCCCAGATATATTTTTTATTATTATTCCACAACTACACTGCATAAATATCATCTGTCCCATAAGTATCTAACACAAGATGCCTTGTACCTCTTCTTGTTTTCTACACTTTTTGTTTTTGAATAAAATATCTTGGAATAGTTGCCCCTACAAATAAAATCAAAGACAAGGTGATTCACTGAGGTCTATTCATCTGCACAACTCCTTGTTGTAGTAGGCAATAAAACAAATTCTGAATGAAAGAAGTGAAAAGTTAATGACATGATAAAAATGCAACATGTGGCTGATACAATCCTTTACCTTTAGTAAACATACTGTAAATCTGACCTGGAAGCTCAGGTTGGAATGTGATAAAACAGCAACTTTAAAGTACAATTAGTAGGAAATGGAAAAGTGTTTTGGTTTTTTCACTGATCCATCACATAATATTGATAAATGCTGACTCTATACCAGGCCATTTCCACCAATTATTTAATGTCTCAGCTGAGATGCAGCAGTTCATAACTGTTAAAAAAAGGTTTAAAAAAAGAGAAAAAAAAAAAAGAAAAAAAAAGGTAATGATGCTTGACATCATAAGCAGTTGGGTATGTTTGTAATGTGAATTACAGTATTTGTTTAGTACTTCCAATTGTCTTCTGCTAGCAATATGTACAGTACTGTGTCAGGCTTGTGACATTTGGGTAAAAAAAAGTTCCTGTAAGTGAATGATTTTAGCTTTTAAAAGTAATTACAATCAAGTTGATTTAATAATTTGATACATCTGGACTGATGTATGATTTATAGAGGGAACAGATTTATAGGGTCTTCATAGAATTCTATAATAATGATATCAAAATATACTTTGAAACTGTAAAAGAAAAACAAAAGTACTTTCCCAGGCTTATATTCTTGTCCTTATGAGGCACACAGGGTTCAATGGTTTCTTCTGTTATCGTTTTGCAATTTTTTGTTTTTTGCCTTAAGTAATGATAGAAGATATATATGGCTGGACACATATGTATAAACTTTTCAGCAGCATTTTTAATAATAAAATATCACGGTATTTTCTAATGCTTTGTGCAAATAACTACGTCTTCATCCTTTTGTGTAGAAAGTCTTTCAGAGGTGTGTTTTCTGCCCCATCTCCATTTCATTATCTAATGTAAAACATGCCTTGATACACAGTATAAAAATATTAAAGTAACAGAGGTTGCACTTTTAAGTTAGCATTGAGTTTTCATGGCTTTTGTAGTTCTATAAGCCTGCAAGTAAAAGGAAAGCAACTCAGACAATGAAGATGTAGGAGAATAAGTTCCATATACTTATTACCTGTATGCACTGCAATTCCCATTGAAGCAATGGCTGAATTATTTTGTTAGTATTTTCTGAGGCACTGAAAAAAAAGCTTGGGTAAGCAGCTTCCCTTAATCGAGTATAGCTTAGCAGCTGAAAAATGTATCTTCCAAATTAGGGATCAGAATAATGCAGATAAATCTAACACATCAAGCCTCCACAAGTAAATATACTTTTCTTTTACATTTTAAATTTAGATAAGTAATTAGTTTTGTTAGAAAAAAATGATGTAGGAGAACCAATATATGTTACTCATATATATTTAAGGTATTTACATAGATTGCAAGTATGTCATTAATATAATTCTTCCTTCAAAGGCTGAGTAAGTAAATAGTTTGTTCTTTTATGATGTTAGATTCTGTTTACCAATGAGGTTTCCTTTCACTGGAAAGGTACGTAGACATTTCAGTAATTCAAGCAGGGTATTGTTTGCTTTCTGTAACTATTCTGCTGAATAGAAGTACTAACAACAATGTTTGAAGAATTTTGAGCATTTTAGTTAAGATTATTTGCAAAAAGCAAATTCTGAATTATTCATATCAGGTTTTTGATATGAAGAATCAAGCTTCTGAGACAGAAATATGTGCCTACTGACCTAATCAAGCAGCTTGAATTTTGAATATTGAATTTGTATATAAAGCTTTTGCAAATAAATTGCAGGTTTATAGTTGTTCAGCAAATACATTTAATTACAGGTACACTTCAAAATTCCACAGCTTGCTCTGAGATAATTCATACACAAGAAAAGAGGTTACAATTGTGTAATTTCTGTGAATTGTTCACCCTAAATTGTGGAGTGATCTCAATAAATTAGCTTCTTTTCAGTTAAGCAGTTTCACATTTAAAAAAAAAAGAAAAGTTTCAGAACTTTGTTCATGCTAAGCAAATATTTTGTTTTGTTCTTTTACTGTCTGAAATATAAATCTGCAGATTAGTATATTCCTATTTTGACTTTGTTAAGAATATGACAATGCAATGGTATTTAATATCACATAAAATCATTTGAAATAATACCATGATAATTATATGCTTGTCTCAAATTTGTAGTTTTACATTTGTATTATTTAATTATTGTCAATTGTTTTTCATATTTTCATCTGCAGCTGTTTGACATCACAAACCTCATCAGCCTGAATCTCTCCAGAGGCCATAGCAGCTGGTAAAAAGTGGGATTTTCATCCCACTAGAAATTATGATATTATATATTTAATATCATAATATTTTAAAATGCTTCTCAATACATCAAATTAGCCTGAAAAGTAAGACAGTAACCTTTTTTTAAAGCAAATGAAAAATAAGAAAGGGGTTTGGAAATGTCTAAACATCTTGTTTGAGCTGTAGCATAATAAATAACATTTCACTTTCGGATGAAGTTCTGATTCAAGCTGTTTTGTTTGGTGTTCCACTGTGGGCACCAAGGTCCACACTGTGTCTTCTAAAAGTTATGTAAGTTATGTTCTAAGGAAGTTATGTTTTCTCAGTCTTTTATAGCCCATCCGAATTACTTTATCCAAATTTTACTACGTTAGAGAAACCCAGATCACTCAGTGATGATGTAGTCACAGACCAGTCACAAAGTCCAGACCAGAGAAGAAGTTTTGTCATAAACCAAGTGAACTGCAGCTCCCCTGAGGCACAGTGGCAATTAAGGAAAATATGCATTAATATCCTAACAATTCAAGTCTAAAATAAAAATCTAATAAATAAGGTACATTCCATTTTTATTAATGGAAAGTCCACAACTTTTTGCAATACTTACATTTTCCTATCTTCATTTTCCACCCCTTCCCCACAAAGAATAACAAAACCTTTTCAGACAGTATTTTCTGGAATATCCACAAAAGTAAATGCAAAATTAAATAGATGACATTGTTTTGTTTTCCCTTCTACATAAAGATCCTCAGTTGCTGAAAGATAAAAAGTTCTTCCTCTAGTGCCTTTATCAGGGCTTGTAGGTTATGTAGGTGATTCAGAGTAGCCCTATTCCCAGGTGTCCAAGTTTAAGTAAAAGGGAGAAGATGGACAAAGAACTGACATTGCCTTTGACTACACAGCACAGTTGTGTTTCTGTCCAATAGCTGAAGATATGGCAAAAAAACAGAGCTTTATCTCTGTTTTATTTTTAAAAGACTGAATATTTAGAGATCGTGTTCTCATTTTTCAGCTTTTGATGTCTGATGTCATGCTTTTCGTTGTACCTAACTCAAAGCCCTCACTTGTTTTTTGTCATCTCATATCTTTTATCTCTTATTACATCAGATATTTCCCTAGAGATACAGATATGTTTCCGTGTCACAACAGTTAAGTTTGGCCCCAGATTTGTTCCATTCTGTGCTGTATGACTGTGAGACATACATTCCTTGCTGCTTTTAGTATTAAAGTTCCCTTGAAGGGGTATTTACATGGCAGTATTCCTCATCCTTGAAATGCATTGATTTCTATGGTTATCTGCATTTTGTACCAGCCTAACAGGTTTCCTTTGACATAGTGGATGTCTTAGCGGGAAGTGCCAGCTTGGAGCCAGGCTCTCCTGTTACTCTGTAGTTTTTATTATTGTTATTATTCATTGTTAGCATTTGTTTCTTTTCTATATTGATCTTTAATCAAAGGTAAATCGAATTAGTATGTCATTCTGTTGCACAGCAAGATTTCTCAATTCCTAAATTGCTCTTAATTCTTGTTTAGATACAGCTAATTACACTGCACCATCAAAACATAAAAACCTTTCTAAACCATTAATGTTTCCTGATTCTACTATCAATGCAAACTAATAGGAGGCTGGCACAGTTAACCAGTATGAGAAGAATTCGTGATATAATGCCTTCCATTTGGTGGGGACTTGTTTTACAAATATGGGATAATAAATACAATTAGCATTTTCGTGCATCAGAATTTAATTACTTTATGTCAAAGGTAAACAAGACCCAAGGCAAAATTTGTAAAAACTGCTCTAGTATCCTACACTGGTGGTTATTTTGCATAGGCAAAAATTTGTGGGTTGATAGCAGCTACATGAGTGCTTAGTACACTTTAGACAATGGGGGGTCTCACTTCAGAAACTAGAGTGGAATTTGAGGATTTCAGGAAATGAAGAGGACATTGCAGAAGTATTCTTAATAGAGTTTCTGCTTTCAAGAATGCCTAGCAGCAGCAGCAAAGAAACTGCAGGGAGAGTGTTTTAAAATAAATAGGAAGCAAATGCAAATTGTTTTTAAATGAATTTGACAGGAAGAATTACGATACGATGTGATATGAAATGACCTTAAAATAATGTGAGGCATTTCTTCTGCGTGAAGGGCCAACAGAAAAAGGAAAACCATCTCAAAGGATACATTTTTACAGGGACTAGTCAAATGAAATCACTGCAGATAATGAGACTATAATGGGATTTTGAACAGAGGCGTTGTGTCATAATGCTATATCATATGGATTTAGATATGTTGAACATAATCTACAGTGCTCATCTGAGTATTGAGAAATATAAAATTAGATCCCAAGATGCCCTACTTTAGCAAGACAACGGTGCTGCCATGGTAGATAACACAGCAAAGTGAAATGTGCACATTTGTCACGAAACGACGAAACATCCAAGTAATTTTATTCCAAGAAAGACAAAGTGCCAGCCTCAATAACTAGGAAATAATGACAATACAAGCCAGAAACAGGTCCAGCTGGGAGAACCATCTTGCATGTAGAGGCCAACAGAGGGGTTATCCTCTAAATCTGCTTTTTCTTCATTTTCCTGGGGCGGGGGAGAGGCATGGAAAGGGAAGGTCCCTGAAGTATGCTGTTTTCCAGTGGTGACTGGCCTTTGAACCTTCAAAAATCACCAACAACTGACAGATGTTAGAGGTTCCTTTTAGCTGGAGTTGAGTGGGAGAAGGAAGGAATATGAACTGTTTACTTATTAGTAGTAATTTTTCCTCTTCTCAGACAATCAGGAAGAGGCAAGGGATGAAGAACAATGTGGTACCAGCTTCCCCCCAGTACTTGAGGAAAGGCCAGCCAAGCACTTTGCTCAGTTTTTGATTGGGATGACAGCTGGAAACAGGCAGTCAAGGAGCAGTGGGCAGTGAGGGAGTTGCTGAAGATGGCAACAGCCACTGGCTGAGTTGATTTGTGAGGCTTCCGTGTCTCTCAGCCATTATAATGGGCTTATTAATAAAATTCTGTGCTGCTCCCCAGACTGTAGATACTGCACCATTAATATAGCAGGAAGTCAGTAAGAATATGATTAAAAATTAATCAAATAATTTAATTACAAAAAATTAAAGCTCTTGTATGTGTAAGAGAAGTAATATTCAATATTGCGTTAATCTTGTGATCTGACTACAGATGTGTTACTGTATCTCCGAATCAGACACAATAGAGAGTTCTAATGGAGGCACGAGGATAAATCACCAGCTGTATATGCACATAGCTAGGAAGTGGCGTAACATTTACAACAGCTCTATAAATTGCTGCTTCAATAAATAGTAAGTTTGAAGTTACTTACCTTTTCTTGCTGAGTTTTTGGAATGAAAAATAATGTATACCAAGGACACATGGAACAACTGCCAGGAGCTCTCAGATCTGCAGCACACAGCTAAAGAAAAATGAAGACACAGTTGCTGGATCTTTGAACAGCTGAGACCTCTATTAGAAGCCTGAAATCTTCTTCAGCTTCTATTACCAAGAGCCCATCCAGATCTTACATGCAATGAAATTCCCTGTGAAGAGCTGTTTCTTCCTCCAGAAAGCTGACTAACTAGGGACTAGCACAGATTGAACATGAAAAATATCTCCTCAGATATATGATAATATATCAGTGCACTGACCTGCACTGACCTGTGTGGAGCAGGTTTACAAACTTCCTCAGCTCTCAGCAGTTTACTAATAGATGACCAGTCAGAAACTGATAAGTCTATTCAGTAAGTACCATGTGAGAGATAATACCTACTACAAAGCAGAAATGCAGATAATTCCTCTTAATAAGATCACTGCAGTATAGAAGCACTTCAGCTTCCCAAAATCCTTTTGAATCTGGTATATCACAAATAATAATTTGGAAATCTCAGGTAATCCTGGAGGAATAGGTAAACAAATTTTATTGTGTTACACTTATATGTGCATTTGTACTAAACTGACTGTAGTTCCCCATTTTGAATTCAAGATCTGATCTTGGTGTTGTTTTTCACCAGGAATTATTTGGGGTTTTTGTCTTTTTGGATAGCTGGGGAATTTATGCATTCTGAAGCTGTAGAGTTTTACTGTCATCTCTGCTGCCCTTATAACAGAGAAATTAAAAATGGGAAAATTATTCATTTCAGTCAACTCAATGATTGCCTGACAGAGCAAGTAAAGTAGTTTGAGAGACAATATGTTTGAGCATACAGTTTTTTACAGCTGTCCAATTCTGACTGTAAGTGTTAAGAAATTTAGCATTTGGTTTCAGAGAAGTTTCTGCATTGCAAGCTTTGAAATGTTATGAAAATGTGATAATAATTTTCATAGGATATGTAATTTGGGGAAAGAGGGTTTCTGGTAGATATGCCATCTAAATTATTTTAATAGGTAATATGATCATTTATGTACAATTACATAACCTTTATAGGAACTTCTGCTAACTAACATTTGAATCTAGAAGGTTACATATATAGATATCTGGGATGTATTTCTACATCTATCTATATATGCAGATATATTTATGACATATATATATATATATATATATGGTTGTTGTATGCTTCCTAGCTGCCAGTTTTCAGTGCCAGATTATATTTTCAATTGCCAGCTATTTTCAGTTATTTACAATTCACAGAATATGAAAGATGCTAGTGCATTTCACAGATATTTTGGAACTGTTTCATTTAAAACCCTTTTTTTCAGAGATATACACAAACCTTTGTTCTGAAGATGCACACACAAATGCAACTGAGGGGAAGGTGGGAAGATAATTTATTGTGTCTGTTTTCATTCACTTGGTGAAAATAACTCCCCAGCTGCAATAGTTCTGTTGCAGAATGTAGTCTTCAGTTGTTCCTCGGAGAAAAAGAATGAATCCCATTCATCTGAAAAAAATGAGGTTAGAGAAATATGGGTAAAAGCAAGTCCCATAAAATGGACAAAGGCAAGTCAGGAGGATGGCAGGAGCTACAGAAGAAATGTGACTGTTAACCAAGGACACGAGGAGGAGCCGGGAAGTGGTTTGAGTCTGAATCAACTGAACTCAGAAGAAGTATAAGCCAGAAACCAGGAAAATAAGTAGAAAACCCATAACACTGAGAATAAAAGTTCAGAAAATAGTGCACAGGACAAAGACGCAATACTAGACTGCCAAGATGTGTTTGCATTAGTATTTTTGTTTGGTTCAGGAATGTACTGTTAAAGAAATTCTGCCAATCAACATTTATTAAACTTTCCTCACAAGCTAAACTACACTGTACATTGCAAGCGATCTTGGAGCAGATGAGATGGATTCCTTTTGCAGGTATATACTGAAAGATATGATCTAGGAATGCACCCCATGCCTCCAAGCAAACCACTGAGATTTGGGGATGCAAACCATCCTCTGACACTTCCCCACAGCCCTGGAACCAGTCCTGGTCCCTCTTGTATTTAAGACTAGCAATTTAGCAATATGGCCTGTGGGTATAAAAATTACAGTCTTTTCCCACTGCATCAGGGCTAATTCATCCTGTTGTCTAAGTTCAGTTTATGGCACAGTGCCTTTGATTTCAGTCCCAAAATATGTACGAAACAGCCAAGTTCTAAAACCATTTAGAAAACACTTACTCATTTTTTAATTCCGCTCAACACTGTGAAAAAGGGAAAGGGCAGGTCTTTGGGGATTTTACTGATGAAAGGATATTTCTTTTCTCTTTTAAATAAAGCAAGCACTCATAATACTAAATCTCATTCTGCTCCTGGTGGTTTAAGGATTCAGCAGTACACTGAAATTTACTTGTTGTCCACTTAAGAAGCTGAAATCTTTTTTAAAATATTTTAGTGGGAAAACATACACTGTTTGTATTATGATGTATGTTCCTATCACTGACCTAAATGCCAGATATGTGCAGATGTTGAGAGTGGACATATACAACAATATTTAAAAACAAACAAAAAGCTTCTCAATTTTAATTTTAGACAGGTTTTATTTTTTTACTGCCTCACTTTATTTTAATCCTTTTGCATTATCAAATCTAGGCACAAGATAGGATATTTTTAAGTGTTATTCTACTCACTTTGGTAATTAATTTCATTACAACATATTCGGGGGGATTAATTATGAATTTCAGTGTTAGGTTTCATGGTTCTTCCCTGCTTACATCTCCTAGTAAATATTACAGCCATGCACGACTGCAAAAACAGACAGATATGTTTTCTGGTTTCTTTTTTGTACCAGACATAGTAAGGATTTTTGTCAAAGCTAAGCTTTTTTATTATTTTAGTCTTGCCATTACAGTTAAAAGTCCCCATGTTAACTAGGAAAGGAACAGAACAAATCATCTTTTCCATACTTCCATCACAATTCTGATGTCAGATTGATTGAGAGAACTCCTAAAATATCTCATCATGTATTGCAAGGTCTAAACTTTGAGGTTTTCTCAATTTAAAGATATGTAGGAACATACCTCTTTCAATCTGTAAATTAACCTGCAGTAGCCTCTTTTAAAAAAAACCGAACCAAACAAACCCAATTTAAAATGTTTGAATATTTATGGGGGACAAAACTATAGAAGACAACCTTATCTCAGAGAAAACCAAACTTGCACCTAATACTGAATCTAATCCATATCACAGGTGGTAGCCAGTAGTCTAAAGACAGGTTTCTTATATTCTTCAGAAGCACAAATTAACAGAACCATTTTTAAAATGGAATCTCCTTGTTAAGATTAACTTTTATTAAATACAAAGTTTTAAATATGATTAAATATGATACTTTAAATTCAATTTCTCTCTCTTTTTAAAATGTACTGAATAATGATTTTTAATCTACTGAATAATTAAACTTTTAAAGGCTTTCAGGACTCATGTAGATATGAAATCTTTAGAGGAAAAAAATTATAGAAAATCAGCAGTCTAAAAAATCAAAGTAAAACAGCTGTTCACGTAGAGTTATCATGTTTTATACTCTTGGTGAAATTGTATGAATTAAAAACAAATTCCATTGAAATTTAGTAGAAAAAAAATAATGTTAACCGGTAGTAATATAGCTGCATTGAGTTTTTAATGTAGTTGTGAATAAGGGAATCAGAACATCAAACTATCTTGATTAAGAAAAATGTTTAATTTCAGCAAATCTATCTCTCCTTGCAAAATTATAGGAATACAGAGGCTAAAAGTGCAATTTACACAAAGTGATTTAAAATCAAGAAACAAAGTTAAACAGGAATATCGTCAAAACTGAGTAAAACATTTATTTTCTATATTGAACAGTTGAATTATGCCAACTTGATAATTATTTCATTCAGCATATATGAATGTCCCATAATACAATTTTTTTATTTCAATATTTCAGAGTAATTTTCTCAAAATTTATTTTGAGGAATATTTAATGAAATAATAAGAAATGGTAATGAAAAACAAAAAGAATGAGGAAGGTGGTTAATAAGAATAAGAAATACTTGATGGTTTTAATTATGTTTATATATGAGAAGTGTGAAGCATTGTAATACATCACATAAAAGCTGAAGTCATTTAAAAAGATTTGACCATTGCTCCATTCTGGTTCAACTGCAGCCATCCTTCAAGTTATCCACACCTATGAATGAATAAATAGTTTTCTGATTTCTGCTCTGTGTACCCTACTAACACCTAACCTAAAGGTAATGGGATAGAGAATGGAGAGTGTCACTGCAGTTCTGTCACTCCGCAGTCATTCAACTGTCAAGAAGTAAAGGAAGAACAAAAAAATGTGAAGGGAGACTTAATTCTTAGGAAGAAGAGGCAACCAGGGAGGAGGTAAGAGAAGAATAGAAATGGCACTGTTCTCAGAGAGAGAGGCTGCAGCAGAGAAAATGAAGGGCTGTGATCTAGAATTTGTAGACTCAGAGATAGAGCTGATGGAGAAACTAATAAGGCAAGATTGACTTGCTGTTTAAGTAAAGAATTATTTTTCAATAATGGAAATCAAATGACTAATGTAGATGTCAATTTTTTTTTCAGACTACTATAAACAGAAAAAATTATGTATTTACAAAAGGTTAAAAAATCACATTCATGTCCAGCTCTGATTGGAATATGGAGTTTAACCTTTAAAGGCTGAAGTCTCTAAGATATGACTGTATGCAGAGTTGGACAAGAACTGCGCCACCTGGTTATTTTCCTGGATATTTACATCTGTAGTGGTTTTCCCCGGCACCAAGCAGAAAGAGTGATTCAGTAATGCACAGACTTCATCTAGCAGACCAGTCTGAGTGTGCATGGTCTTCAGTAGATCAAGCTAGGCAGACCAGTAGCCTTTCGCTATGATTTTCATACTCAGTGAATCCATTTTCTGATGGTCCGTTCCACCAAGAGTAATTAAAATGACTACAAAGACATTTGGGAGAGGAATTGAAAATAAAAGATTCTTTCTTCTTATCACTTCTTGTAACATGTGGGATGTAATGGCATATAGGTAAGGTTGGTGAGTCCACAACTGCAGTCAAAATTTTCCATTGAGAAGGTGAGTGGCTGTAACCAGAATATGTAAAAGGAATTTTTTGTTCTGTTTAGGAAAGAAGATGCTCTGTTCTGCTCAGAGTTTTTCTTCTAAGTGTGAAGAATACTTTCATGTGTCTTCATCATCATAATCTTATTCTTTTCTTAAGCTGTAGAACATTATAATATCTTCTACATTAATCACTACTGAAAACCATCTATTCCACACACACTTTGTGATTAATAAAATCAGCATTCCTTTTTCAAATATATTTTTTTCCTTTATAATACTTGATTGTGGAATGTTTAGGTGGAAGATGGAATACCTCATTCCTGCTTCACATACTGTATTTCAATTTGGTTGCTCTTCTGAGAACAAAATACCCTGGACATGCAAGATTCCTGTCTTTTAACATTCTTCACCTATGAAGCTATGCTATGTATCTAGTATTTACTTGCCCTTCCCTTCTTCCTTTTTCTCTGTGCATACACATAGAGGTACACCTTTTAATCTAGCCTTGGGTTAGCCAGATCAAGCATGGATGTAGGAGGATGTATCAGGGATACACCAAGAAGCAGTCTGGACATAATATATGTGACTTGGTTTGTTCTTGACTTGCTCGCTGTCTTGCCACCACTACATTAAGACGGGGTCCTAAGGTGCTACTTGTCACAGTGCCCCCTTAACTCTCTAAAAGGATGAAAGTCATAATTCTTTAAACTGAACTACTTTAAAATACCTTCTTTTCCTTCCCACTCCCTTCTTTTTACATTACATTTAAATATGTTCTTCAGAATTATATACAATTAACTTGGAAAGACTGCAAGCATGCAAAACAGAATTAACTCTTGAAGAGAATTAAGTATTGTGGGAAGCATTTCCCTGTACACTCAGCTATCGTAATGAGCAAATGAGCAAATAACATCTAGACATAAAACCTACAAGAACTATGTGCCTATTTGTAACTTTGGAAAGCATATTGTGTTCTTCTGCAAAGCTTTAGTTTCCCTAGTTCTTTAATCACAGATGTGCACATTGGTTTAAATATCTGCCCTCTAAAACCAATAGCAATATTTGCCCTGAATTAATATGAACCAAGAACAATACTCATGCTTTTTTAAAAATAAGAGAAATGTGTAGCAGTTGCTTTGTCATTTGTAAATTAAGGTCTTTTTTGGTGTTTTTCCTCTCTGTTAAAAGTTGAAAAAAATGACTGCTGGTATCATATTCACAGTACATTCAAACTTTAACTTATCCACAGCAAGACATTTATAGTTAAGACACTTATAATGAATTTGCAAGATTTAGTTACATCTGTCTAAAAACCACTTTGCTGTCAAGTTTTTTACTAAAACTAGTAAGAAAATTCATTAAAAAATAATAATTCACTAGAAGTGGTACTCACATATAAATTCTCTAATTTTAAGTCATAATAGTTGGAGTCATAAATTCGTCACTGACAATTAGGAACAATGTTGATTATTACAAAATAAAAGCCAGTTTTATGAGCACTTTGCTAAATAAAGTACTATAGGAATACCATATTCAGAAATGAAAATTAAATCCCAGAAAAACTCTTATTTTTCAGCAAATTCTTCAGACTACGTCTCTGATACCAAAGAACAATAAATTCCAGTGTTAACAAAACTGTTTTGTTAGGGGTTTTTTGGTGGTGTGGTTTTTTGGTTTTTTTTGTGTAATTCATCAAAGATTTCCTATTTCTATAAGAAATGTACAGGAAAGTTTTTATACAGGAAAGTTTTCCTATTTATACAAGAAATCTCTTAATTGGACACACATTGATAATTCTGACTTTTTCTAATAGTAGTGAAAGGAGGTGACTGACGTGAGGGAAGTAACAAAAATCTCAAGATTAGGTAAAATACAAATTAAATGTCACTTTAAATTTTCATATAGATCTGCTTCTGTCAGTGTGTTTTTTTCACAACTTAGATTAATTGCACATATAAATAACATATAGTTGTTTGTAAGAATTTCCTACTCTATTTTAAAAAAATTGAGGGAAGGGGGAATGATAAAATAATTGAACTTTTATTACACTAGAAATTTTTCATTGAATTGTATTCATATTGAAATTTTTCAGTATATTTTTGGCAGAAATAAAACAATAAAAATTGATTATCTTTGGAAAATATGAAATCAGAGTGACCTTGATTTTTTATACTTTGGAAAACCAGAGCTCTATTTTTTAAACAATATAAGATATAAAGAAGACTAAAATAAGTGAACTAGAAATTTACTCAATTTACCCTGTGGACTGTACATAAATCATGCTCATTCGGCCTGAAGAATTAAGCAACATAAATAAAAGAGTAAAATGCTGTACCAAAAAGACAGAATCACACTCATAACATGAGTGATATTAACAACTGATATAACAAGTGATATAACACTCATGATATTACCAAACCCACATTATACCATGACTTAGAGACAAGTGCATTCTTGAAAGCTTCAATGCAACTCAAAAAACAATAAAGGGAAAAACACATGTAGTAGTTGGTGTATCTTATCAAATTATAGTTGAAAAATTAATTGAAGCCTCAAAATGGATAAAAGAAGAAAAAAACACACATGGCATGATATTAATCTGAGGCTTGAATCTTTCCTTCAAAGTGAGCAAGACAATTTTTTAAAAAAATTATTTAAAACTGTAAAAAATTACTGTCAACAGAACAAGAACTTAAGTGTTTCCTATGTGATGTCAGTGACACACCTAGAAAAAATAATTACCCTCATTAATTAGAGTACATTTTCACTTTATGTTTCTTATATCATAGAAGAGGTTGAAAGGTGGGTTTGATTTGATATGGACATTTATGTCCCAATAACAGTTAATATAGAAGCAGAATGGAAGGAGCAAAGTGCACCCAGTCTGTGCAAGCAGGGGCACAGCACCTTTCCTGATTGTGATATTAAAACAGAATAAATCCCTCCATTTAGTGGAATGGAGCTCTACCTACTTATGGCAGATGAAGATTTGCTACAGGGAGTCTCTCTTTCATGTTTTTAGTACGGATATAATTTTTGTTGTTGATTTTTATCTACTTAGTGTTAATGGAGATGATAGAATTGCTTGTACTCTGTGCTCTGAAAGCAGTATAAACAAGTAATAGAAAATGCAAGTTCTCATAGTACTGGAATTCTCAGAGAAGTTTTTCCTTCTGTGTTATCACTGTGAGATAATTTTAGCTAGCTACTTTCCAAGAAATGTATAGTTCAGTGATGTATATTAATCTATAAAAGGCACATGAACCTCAAATGGCAAGTTGAATAGCTTTTAACAAGGAGCTTTTTGATTTCAATTTTTTTTCATTGCACAATGTCAGTCTGACACATAAGACACATAAGAACTTTTTTTGCCACATATCTTTGTCTTCAATTTAGCAGCAGTGCTAATATTTTCTTTTAAACTTTTTCACTGTTAGATGGTTATTCTGCTATACTGTAATTGGCATTATGCAGGATATAGTAATGTTCTGTGGACTTTTTATTTGTTTGTTCTTTGAGGGTCGTTGGATTTTGGTTTGCCTTTTTTTTTTTCCTCGAGTGGGCTATTTCCCATTTTGTCATTTTAGTGCTATTTCAGTAAGTATTCAGTGACTTTTCATTCTTTAAAATCAGCTTGTGTCAGGAATAAAACATATCATCTCTTCTCTGAGCCCTTCAATTGCCTTGGTGTTCGGCTTCAAATTAAGTTGCCAGTAAAATATAAAATCACAGCAGGAGACAAAAAAAGATCATGACTTTTATCATATCAAGCTATAGAAAAAAAAGAAGCACTGCTAAATAACCATCCATTGTCCAAGCAACCTGCTTTGAGAGTAGAAGGAGATAAATATTTGTATCTGGATGGAAGTAATTGCTTCGCTTGTTCTCCAATCCTTCTCCACGTCTAAGTTTCAGGTCTTAGAGTCCTCAGGACTGACAGTCCTGATTCAACGCAGAGAACCCCTTCCTAATAAAATACTCATACTCTGCTTTTTAGGGACTATACTTTTTGCTACAGACTGTCCTGTGGATTCAAAGAATCACAGGATCATAGAATGGTTGAGGTTAACTTAACTTGGTTAACCTGGCACCTTCACTTTTCTAATGAAAGTCAAATCTTCCTGGAAATGTTTCCCCTTTCCCATCCTACTGAGAAGGTTTTCTTTAGAGACAAAACAGAATAAATTCCCATTTTGGACCTACACGGTGTTTTGAAAGTGACAGCTCTCCTGGATTTCTTGATGCTTTTGAAAGGAGAAAGAAGACTGCCTGGCTTGCCTTCAGGGTCTTTCGCTTTGTTGTAGAATACAGAGAAAGCATAGATATGAAAAACAGGTAGAAAAATTTGTTTGTTTCTATAGAAATCTTTTTCTATTTTCTTCACCCAGACTTTTACTTCATCTTCCCCAGAAGGAAAGAGACCAAGCTATTTTACTTCCTAGTGCTAAGTAACTGCATATATGTACTTTGAAGCAGACACAACCCTATGGTCAAGTGAAAAAAAAAAAAAGGAAAAAAAGGAAAACCTGAGCAACAAAACCCAGCAAAAACAGTAAAAAAAAGACATGAATTTCAGTGTATCCTTCTTGGTTTGTGTCTATCGCCTTTCTCAGTCATGTAGTACAAGATCTTTGAGGATTCATTCCATTACTTTTAAAAGATCTATCTCTTTCTTCTCCAAAGCTTGTTTTACAGTCCCTGAAGGAAACTAATGACAATTCTTTCTCTCAAAGAGTTTTTCAAGAACCTGAACAAATAAATTCAGTACTATGTTATACTGCTGCTAGTTTTTATTAAGTCCACATTCATTGGCAGATAGAATGTAGGAAAGCAATGCCTTAACCCATAATTCTCAAATTTTGTTCCTGTGCTTTTTCCTTAAGAGTTTGTGGTGACTACTTTTTATGTTACTACTAGAGCCTACTACAAGTCAGAGACCTATTAGCTCTAATTCCTAGCAGAGAATTTAGTTTTCTTGGACTATTAAAACCTGTGGCTTAAGATAAGACCAGTAATCAAGCAAAGCCTTGCAATTTAACCTGAGCATCATGTCATTAACTGTATAGTTTTTTAATCCCCAAAGTGCCCATTGTCCTTATTAAAGGACATAAATAAAGTTATGATAATTGTGGGGAAAAAAAAAAGATTCCTGCATCTACTGCATTCTTTTTATTTTTTTCCCTCAAATAATTCAAATTAGCATTAACATCAACTACATGCTTCTGGCCTCACATGCTGTATTACATTAATGGAATTTGCTAAATTGATGCAATGCCCTGACAATAACAGCTTGGCAGATCAGTTGTGATGGTACAGCAACAACAGTTTCCTGCCTTCAACTGACTAATGCTATTAATCCTGTGACTTATCATTCCTCGCATTTAAACAGGATAAAAAAATCTGCACAACCCTCATGTCATCATTTACCCATAGACAAAAACCTGTCATTTTAGACAATGTGAAACTGTTATTTCCTGTTTCATCACCGTGCCCCTCAGCTTTTTAACTTTCCCTAAAGCAGATCTTAAGTCACCCTTTTTACATCGGACCTCCACATCTACAAGTGATGTTGTTATGAAAATAATGCCTAAAGAGTCTCAAGCAGATCTCTAAAGTAATCTACAGCTTGTCAGTATTTCTGAAAAACTAAAATATGTAAAAAGCAAACAGCACTTTTGGAGAATATTGATGTTACAGGCCTGTAAATGAAACATTTGATGAATTTGACAGGCATTATAAACTCATCTATGCATTTATCTCAGAAATCCTTGGGGGTTTTTCTTAATATTGTTGTTCTCTGAAATAATGTCAGAGGTTAAAAAAAAATCATTTCATGATTTGAAAATGCAATCTTTATCTTTGCTTTACAGTAATACAAGACATGCCATATAATCTGAATAGAGGGTTTGAATTTAAATAGACTGGACAGGGACTTTTCTTCAGCGGAAGTAGGTAGCAATGGCCCCAGAATTTTAATATACATTAACAGGATATCCTGCAGCTATACAGCCGTGCAAGGTACTATCAAGAAATAGTATAGAAATTGAGAAATTAGAAGGATTTTCCTTTCTTGCTCATTTTTGTTTTCCTCAAATCAAAAAAAAAAATGAAGCAAGCAATCCTAACGTTTCCACTTTTGAAGGAAGTAAAAATATTCTAGTTGTTTCTCCCTCTGTTTTTATCTGTTTTAAAATTAAAAATTAGACAAAGGAAACACAGAGATAAGGAAGATTCTCAGTGATACTGCCAAAATTCTCATTTCTGTTTCTGTCTTTTACATAAGGAAGAGTAATTTTAAAAAGAAAGGAACCTTCATATATTGTAAGGATAAAAGATTCTCCTATTATTCTGGTAGCTAAATAATTTCTAATGAGTGTTCCACATGTGACACATCAAAGCATAAACCCCCAAAAAATCCTGTTAGATCCTGTTAGGAATCCATCTTGTGTTATTTCTCATATGGTATTTACTAACATATTGTTGAACTGAACATCATGTGGCTTGATCAATGAGACTTTAATCTCATTCCCTTGGGAATTCAAAGATTAACAATAGTTCTTATCAGTAGGATGTCTTGCTGTCATTTCTGTTGCACATAATTACATTTCACATTTTGCTTTTCACTGCACTTTCTCATAACTTGTCATTATTTGGTGATGAATGCCCCTCTGTAGATGCCTATGTTAAAGTATTTAATGTGCTTCTGCAAAAGCAGTCCAAATCTGTGTTGGTTTTCTGCTGCTAAATTGTGCCGCTTTATATTGCAAGCTACTAACATTATGTAATATAAACTCCACTACTGTTGCTCAGGGTAAAGAAGTCAGAAGAAACTTCACTGAAACAAATAAAGTAGATACCTTCTGCTGAATAAAGATGCAAATCTTTCTATAAATATTTTCTACAAAAAATTATCTTTGGGACTATTAAAATTGAAATTTTTAAAAGTGTTCTGAATTAAGTGAATAAACAGTTTCCCCCTCATCTTCTACCTCATCTCATTCCAGATTGACTGATTTTTTTATAAGTGCTGTGATGGAAAGATAAGAAGTAGAAAACAACAGTTTCGAAGTACAGGATTTTATGGTTTTATTTTTTGGTTTGAGATTTTAAAATTAACATGTAGCATTTGTGAACATAACGTATTTTCAGCTAAAAAAAGAAATATCTTCCAAATAAATCATGATATCTTGTAACTTACAGTATTTCCACTTTAGAAAGACCAATCAGTAGAGCTTTACTACTATTCCTGGGTAAATAAAAAGTGTTTTAACCATTTTTCTGCAGCAGAGAAACCAAAAATAATAAGTGTTCATATAGCATTGATTCAGTGATATGTGGTATACTTATATAACATCCAATGTTGCATTTTTTTACTTGGTTTTTTTTTTCCCCTGGTAAATGTATACTTTCATAGGGAATTTCTTGACACAGCAGCTTGGTTTTTGTTTAATACTAAATCATGTTATGTGTCATCCTTGTTTCTAATCTTTATGTAAAAAAATATTTCTGGGAATTCAACTGCGTGTTGAAAACATACAACTTATCCTAATAAATTACTATTTTTAAATTATATTTACCAGCCATTAATTTTTCATACTGTTATTTATGTTAGGGATCAGTCTGTGTCCCCAAAATATGTCAAAAATCAGGTCTCGTGTTTTGTCATGATTCATAAATGCTATTTTTTTAATGATGTAAAGGTGATGAGGCGTTCAATCAGCAATTTAAGGAAAGAATGGCCAATCTTTCCAACCTGATTCCACTCCAGCAATCCCTTCCTACTACATTTGGCTAGTCATGCTTGCAGGAACTTTAATTTCTGTGCAATATTCTTTAGCCCCCAGCAGACAGGTGGTAAGATAAATTCAGCACCTGAGAGTCAAGAGCAACATGACTATCAATGCTGAGAGGAGAGGCAGAGAGAAAACACGTGTTTTCCATAAAACTTCTGACCAACAAGCATAAAACTACTCTGTATGCCTGAGATGAGCATTCAGATATACTGTAGGCAAGAATGATAACAAACTGTTTTAAAGCACTTCTTTTTATAAATTCAGGGAATGGAGCCTTGGAATGGAACTGTGACTTCTTGAACGTATTTTTGCCAAACTGAAACTATTTGAAAACAGATACTTTCCTGGCAAAATCTTCCCTGTGCTTGTCTTACAAGGATTACTTTTCCTTCACCTCTCTGTTCCTTCAAACAATAATAAATAAACAATATTGGGGTACACAATACACTGTAGATTGCGTGTCTGGACTAGTGTCTAGGCCATAGTCAGCTGAATTTACAGAACTAGTGTATTCATCCTAACGTAGAAACTTACTGGTCAACTGAGAAGCTGTTTTAGCCTTCAGTGGTAGTGTTGCCTAGGCTTTTGATTATAACATTTACCTGTAAATTTAGATTCCAACAGCCTGGCTCTCAGTCTCATCCCTGGCGTCTGTGATGTTGTGGAGCCACACTACTAGCAGATCAGAACATCTCAAATATTTCCAAAATTTATAGTAAATAAGAAGTCATAGTGCTATCTTAGCAACATACCTCAAAGTACGATCTTATATTCTACAGTAACATAGGTGCAATCAATTTATATATTGTTAGTTTGTAACTATTTCTCTTTTTTTTTTTAATTCCCAGTTGAAATGTTTATCTATTCATGTTTAATCCCTATTTCCTACTGCTTCTCCTTTTAGTTCTGTTTCTTCATCTAATTAACATTTCACATCTCTTAATTTCTTTCCTGGATTTGAGCAATTCAGTCTTATTAGCACTTCAGAAATCAGTGAGAACTTTGAGCAGATTGCTTAATCATGTGAGTAGTTAATTTGCCATTACGTAGAAATTCATCCGTAGTAAGCAGTCTTTAACTGTTTAAAATTTCATACAAAAATTACAGTATGAAAGAATTATTTTTTTAATAATTGTTCTTATATTGTTTTGAAATTAGTTATAAGAAGGAGTTAAATAATGTATTTGAGTGCTTGTTTTTATTAAAGCTTTGTTTAAAATTAGTAATATACCACATGTCCCTTAACACTTTACCTCTTCATCTAATACACTCTGAAATCAGAGCTTTATATCAGAGTTTTAGCTTGAAAAGAGAGAATCTCTATAAGGATGTTCCAAGTCAGTTCATAAACTTCGTAGTATCTTTTTTATATCCCTTGGGAAATGCCTTGTCAAATGTCTAACCTAAATCTGTATAACAAATTACAGATAGTGTTTTGTCTTCTTCTTTTAGAGCTTTTAGTTCATAGTTGACTGATTTTAATTTTACAAGGAGATTGTGATAAGGTCCTGAGCATCCAGATACCAACTCTCTGTTCTTTTATCTTTCGAAGGAGTAATATATGAGCGCAACTACCAAGAAAAATGTGGCAGAGGTGACTTTAAAACATAAAAAAACCTTTACTCCTGTAGATTAATCCATCCAGTCTGATGAGCAGTTGCAAGCCCTAATTTTTTTCCGACACAAGAAGCTTGGAGAGGGAGAAAGAAATGGGGAGGGAGACAATTCTAAGCTAGAACAAAATACTTAGGTCAACTAGAGTCAAATATTTAAGATATTTAAATTACAGGGCTATGTAGACCTGTGCTGTCTGAAGACCAGACTGTGGATGTATGTAGGTACATCCCACTGTAATGAATGGCAAAATTTAATTAAATATCTTTAAAATGCCTGTCCAATGACTCTGACTCACAAAAAATATGCTGTTCAAAATCCAGTTAGAGTACAAGTCACCATGTCTCCAATTCGTCCTCAGTCTTTTCCTGGGTTCTTTCACCTTGATTGTTTTGTAGGCTGATCACTTTTCTCTGAGATAGATCCTGAATGAGCATAATTTACAACCTGAGGTATTAGTTAAGATGAAATCTGTTAATGCTTTTTTTTAAAAAGGTGGGACAATTCAGTAACATCTTCAGAAGTCAGTTATGTGGTAAGAACAGAAATATCTGAGGGAGGGGACTACACTGGAAGAAGGACAAACCCTTACCTCAAAGCAAGTTATCTGCACTATGGAAACAAACCTGTACTTCCCAACCAGATAATGTAATTTTGTATGAAGAGTCTGAGTAATCTACTCTTCCATAAACTATCTGTTTTAAAAAGATGAAATCTGGAGAGACTGAAACTATTAATCAACAGATTCAGCAAAAAAGATAACTTTTTTTAATTGAGGGTTTCATATCAACATTTTAAAGGAAAATATTTATCTTTTTTAAATATACTTTTCCATTTGAAGCTTTTAAAATTACTAAAAAATAATGGTTTTCTTTCCTCATGTACAAAGAGAATTGTATCTAGGGTTAATGCAATGCTTTATTTACCTTTGATATTTCTGTGAAAATTAACACAGATATGTTTCTAACCATCCCACTTTTTCCTCTTTCTTACCTAATTAAAAAGTTCAGCGCCACAGCCAAAGAATCAGTTTTTTGTATAGCTCTACTTAGAATTCTAAGTCCCATTGAGTTTCAATGAGTCTTTGTGTTTGATACTGTCCCACTGAAGTCAATGGGTGCAGGATGAATCCCTTTATCCCTCATACACTTTATAAATGCATGAGTCACACACCATGCAGCCAGGGAAGTGAGGCCATGGGCCAGAATTGTCAGGACTGAAGCCAACACTGCTTTGTTGATCTGCTCGTAGGAAGAACCATAGAAGAATGCAAATTAGTCCTTGCCCTTTGCTGAAATGAAAAGCACTACTTAATATTTCTAGACGCCTCAATTCCAGACAAACATCCCCAAAATGCTGCTACATTCTAATTTCTCAGACTATGTTTTATGATGACTGCAAAACCACTTCAGTAGGAGTTCTGCTTTGTTTCTATTAGAGTATCTGGTAATTAAAAAAAAAAAGAAAAATATTTCTAATTATTTATATATGGCACCTTTGGTATACAAATTTATAGGATGCTTTCGTTGGTTGCCCACTAGTTTAGACATATTTCATAATTTTTGAGAAATAATACATATACCAAAAAAATCCTCAAACCCAACAAAAACCCCTTTGAACACCTTAGGTTTAAAATTTATAATAGTACTTGACAGAACCTAGTTATACAGAGAGGTATTATTACTGTGCTTTTGAAAGTATTACTGAAAACAAGTGTAATCATGTCACAGATGCTCACCTCTTTCAAGAGATATTCATACTCTCCCTGTGCAGACAGAATATGCAGAGAACCTTTGAAGACAAAACCCCTTGACTTTAAGAACTATATTGCTGCAAACAGTGTTATTGTAGATGTATTTATCAACAAAAAATGTAGAAAAAATTAGTAAGAAAAAAATTATGAGATCAAACTTTTGTAATGAAAATGAATAATTTAGCAAGAATGTGGCCTGAATGTGCAAGATTCAGTTTCCATGTATCACGTTTCAGCCAAGCAACAAGGGAGAAACACTTCCCTATAATGAGCATCTCCATTGCCATGGAGCATTTTCCTTGACTCTTTTGGATCAAAAATGAGCCTTTCAGTGACAGAGGAGTATTATGTTCAGTGTTTAGAATTAATCCAGCTCTGAGTTGGATTAACTGGTCCACAGATTCTTTGGGCAGACCACCAGAGCACAGAGGACAATGCATATAATGGAACTTTCTGAAATTATTTCCGGTCCAGATATATTCTCTTGTCTCTTCACACTTATGAACTACAAAAGAGAGAGCCTCAAACCTCTTGGCAAGTAAGCAAGTTTTTGCCAACAGTCATGAGTGCCAAATAATGATGAGGTTACACAGGCATCTTGCTTTTGCATCTAGAATTACCAGTTTCTCAAAACTAATTATTTATTCCTTCCAGCTCTATAAAACTGCTGAATCACAAACTCCTGTAACCAAATACTTCATTACTACCTTTAAGAAAATTAAAGACATAAAATTAAATTACAAGTAAATAAAGAGTTTGAGGAAATTCAGTTATTCCTGCATTTTCAATCCAAAATGATAACTGGAATAGCAACACATACTAGAACACATGCTCAGCATTTTACAGGTAGACAAAAGGGCTTTACCTTCTTAGTGGCAGCCTTCTGCTCTGCTTTCATAGAATAAGGGAAATAAGATTAAATTAATTCTGAGTTGCAAATTGTCAAAGATAGCACTTTATTCTTTACCATTTCTCATCTTCTCTTAGACCCACTGAATCCCCAAGGGGTTGAGAGGAGGATCACCATGCCTGACACTAGTGAGACAGCTAAAGAAACTGCATGACAACCCTCCCTTGGGGTAGCTAAATTAATATTGTCAGTGCTTCTTTAAATTCATTTTCCTCTGCTATTTGAAAACTTCTTTTTGAGTAAGAGACATGTCGAAAAATAGTTTTCAAGATGCTTCTGACAGCCTGGTTCCCACTAGAGAGATTGTAAGTGAAACAAGAGCCCTATGCAGGCCCTGAAATAGTTAACCTCATTTTGTCACGAACCTCTGTGGCAGAGTGGGTGATTCTTTGTATGATGACATTTTGACATTGGGTGTAGTGCCAAAATTACTGGTTCTGTATCTTAGTGTAAACACCAGCTGGAAAAATATGAGGCAACATTAATTGCTGAATAAAAAAATCACACCAGAGTTAAGTGGTAGTTTTTACACAGAGTTCTATCTTTCTAGCGGTTTGGCTTCAGTGGAAGATAGGAATAAAGGGAAAATTTCTTATTTCTCTGTGGTGGGTTGACCCTGGCTGAATGCCAGGTGCCCACCCAGCCACTCTATTGCTCCCCTTCCCAGCCAGAGAGGGGAGAGAGTAAGGTGGAAAAACCACTCATGGGTTGGGATAAGGCAGTTTATTTAAAGCAAAAAGTAAAGCAAAGCTTGCACGCGCAGAAGAGAAACAAAAGATAGTAGGATTTATTCTCTACTTCCCATGAGCGGTGATGGTCAGCCACTCCCGCGAAGCAGGGCTTCAGCATGTGTGATGGTTCCTCAGCAGGCAACAATTGGACACAGTGAATGCCCCCCTTCCTGCTCCTTGCCTTAGCTTTTATGTCTGAGCTGACGTCATATGATATGGAATATCCCCTTGGCCAGTGTGGGTCAGCTGGCCTACTTGGGTCCCCTCACAGGATCTCGCCCTCAACTGAGGAAGGAATGTTACAGAGCTGATGCTGTGCCTGCCCTGCTCAGCAGTAGCCAAAACACCGGTGTGTTATCAACACCCTTCTAGCTGCCAATGCAAAGCACAGCACTGTGAGGGCTACTGTGGGGAAACGAACTCCAGCTCAGCCAGATCCAATACATTCACTTATTCACTTTTCTAGGATTCATACAAATTTGATTAAGACCTTTAAAATAATGCACAAAATAGGGTAAAAAATGAGTTAATTGAGGAAAAACAACATATTAAATTGTAACACAATTTTCTGATTGGTAAATTGGTTTTTGGAGAAGATTCTATTTAATCTAATAGAAGATGTCTGATAGAAAGAAAAGAAATAATGAAAAGCATCTCCAGCCTCTGTGATTTCTTTAGTCCTCTTTGGTACCATAGTAATAAATGACTGTTCAGATAGAGGGGTGTTGTATACATTGTCTTGCCTGCACTGCAAATTCACATGCAAAGATTTTTTTCTACTGCTCCTTCATTAAGATTTCCTGACAACAGAGAAAAACAAATCTTGACCTAGAAGCTATCTTAGCACCTAAATTGCTTGCTTGCAGCAACACAAATTGTAAAGTGTGCAGTATTCATTCTGACCACTTAGATTGCTTGTCCACTTTAGTCCAGGGTAATTTTAGAACTGTAAATAAAACCATGTCAGTCAGGTTTATTCAGGCAGATATTAAACAGAACTCATCTGAGAAAAGAAACAGCAACAACAAAAGAAATAAACAGAAACTTACGTGATTGGCATTAATTTTTTGATTCCCAACTCTATCAAAGACTGCAAGAAAAGACACCATTAAATGATGAAGTCTGTTTCTGAAGTACAATTAATTGTACAAGATGCAAGCATTACTCCATAGGCCATTGCAACAGAAAAGTTTTGTCTAAATCTTCCACTGAACTATGGGTTTGCAGTATTGTTGTTATTGTTGTTGTTTCATTTGGGTTTTTTTTGCTCTGGTTTATTAGTTTATTTTTTATGGTTTTTTTTTTTGTCTAGAGAACAAGTACAAATGTACAATATACTGCTTATAAAATCAGATCTATCTGGTTTTCTAATGAAATATCTATTTCAAAACTGAAATAAAGATGTTATATCCAAACTACAGCTTACCAATAAAAAGTGGGTATGCAGAGGGAGGGAGGACTTTTAGAGAATTACAGTTATTTCATTTCCAAAAGTTCTAATGCATTTCTGAGATAAGAGTTTAGCTTGAAAGCTTCACATAGGTCTGATCATCATATACCATGCAGAAGGAAGCAATTTTCATAACAACAGCTTGATGGACCTTCCTTCTTTTGAGAAATAGAACAATAGTTGGTAGTCTCAATTTCTTTAAAGAAGGTGCATGAACTTATCTAAATTGAAAACATTCTGTGTTTTGTCCCAGAGTCCTTGTTTTACTGCTAGGTTGGTAGGCACTTAGTAGTCTTCCTAGTTGCATACACAAATTCCATGCATACCCAGAAACCAAGTGAAAAAGCATATGTAGAGACCATGAGTCTGGAGGTGGTTGTGGTATTCACCTGGAGTTACAGCCCTTGTCCATAGTATTTCTGTAAAACTTTAAAAGAAACCCAACAACATAGTTTATCCCAAGCGACCCTTTTCAAAAGCAAATACAAAAAACATTAGAAAGGAAAGAAAGAGAAGAATAAGCATTTAAAATAGGGCAAGATATATTTGAAAAAAAGTAATCAAATTTGACACATTTTAAAAATAAGGTTTTGAAAAAATTCTATTTATTTTAGGGTATTATACAAAATATTTTGCAAGAACCAGTAAAAAAGGAATGAAATATTAAAATGCTTATCAAATTTGAAACATGCCTAGATTTAAACAGAAGAAATAGAGGAGAAAAAAAACAGAACAAAAAGCAACTTTGAAAACAAATCTTAAAAGAAGTCTTGGATTTAACACTCGTGATATGTAATTTAGCAAACTTCTATCATAAAATGGCAAAGCATTATGGACCGAAAATCAGTAAACAGTGGGAATAAATGATGCAGAGAAAAAAATGAAGCTCTAAGAAAAAACATCCTAGCAAGGGCTCAGTCCTTCCTCTGAGCTGGAGAGAAAGAATACAATGTTTTCCTTATCTGACCCCCATCTGTGTTAAGAAAAATGAAAAAAAACCCAAAAAGCTCCATATAAAGCTGCTTTTTCAGACAGCCATAGGTCTATATTATGTCTCCCATTTAAATTATTTGCAGTGGAACAGTGATGACTGATAACCAGTCAACTAGCTTAAAGAAACACCACTTCATCAAAAGCTGGTAAACAAACAAAGTTTCATGTATTCTTTTGCACATCTAAAGAGGGAATGCTTGAATCTCTATTCATTGTCAAAAGTTTCAATTACTTTCTCTCCTCTGAGGATCATCACAGGTTAAACACATCTACAAAAATCTTTTCCTTCCTTCCTTCCTTCCTTCCTTCCTTCCTTCCTTCCTTCCTTCCTTCCTTCCTTCCTTCCTTCCTTCCTTCCTTCCTTCCTTCCTTCCTTCCTTCCTTCCTTCCTTCCTTCCTTCCTTCCTTCCCTCCTGCCTCTCTCATTATTTATCATTCTTTTTTTTTCCCACTTTTTTCACTTTCAGGTTCTACATATTTTTTCCTATATCTCTAGTTACTTATTAATTAATAATGATGCTAAGACATTAAAAATCTTATTAATGCATCATTATTAATACATCTTTCAGAGAATGTAAATACCATAAGCATATTGTCTATAGGTAAAAAAAAGTGCAACTTCTGCATCAAGAAAACAGTAAATATTTAGTTTTTCCATTGGAACTCAAGTATATCTACAAAACCCAATATGTATATTTATGTTTCTAAATAAAAGGTCTAAAAGATGCCCAGCTCTGACCCCAAGTGGCACTAACGAATTCATGCTGACACTGTATTGAGTTTATACTTCAATACCGGACTTGTTTTGAAAAAACTGTTTCACAGCAAAGCTGAGGAGCCCCATAACAATTGAACTGCATGGTCAGTTTGGCACTCAAGATTTGAGCTTAGTTCTCTGAGCACATGTTCCTACTGTGCTGCCAGTTAAAGGGCTGGGCATCCCTTGAGGGGACCTGAGCACAGCTTTGAGCACATAGGTAAAGCACAATCCTTCATATGAATTGACCCCTGTGGGTAAAATCCTACCAATATCAAGGAAAGTGATTCATATTAGTCAAAAGGGCAACAGAGGCCTTACTAAGCAGAAAGTACTCTTCTAAGTAGAAGAGTGTCTGTTATTTAACAGACACAATCAGCATGGGCTGTTTAATTATGAGAGCAAATATGTTGCTTAAGCTTACTTTGTGCAGTTTTGAACCAAAAAATGAACAGTAGCAGGGCAAGGCACTTTAGCTGATTATTATCCAAATGCCTGCAAGTAAATCACATTATCTCTTAATAAACTCACTATTTACATTTTAGTAATAGAAAAAAACGTTGTCATAAATATTTAAGAAATTCTCTGAGACACTAATCAATCCATTCTATCTTAAACAAATTGAAAGGGCATCCTCTTTTCTAAAAGTACATAAGCAATTTGTGGTAGTATGTAATTGTGCTCCCTCTCAGTGTTGCAGCTCTGATGAACTGAACGGATGAATTAATGCTCCAAGGGGGAAAGCACATAATAAGACCCTTTGAAACAACTCGAGAAGAACTAAATAAATTGTAGTTTTAGTTATGTTTATGAGACTTTGAGACGACAGTGCAGCTAGGAACCACAAAGATCCTACAACAATGCTAGTTTGCAGTAGCTAGTTGGAGACCCTTTCATAACTCTCAAAGGCATGGCATCATTTTCTTATGATCAATAGTCTGCCAAGACCTATAATTTTCTTTCAAAGAGAGAGTACCATTTGCCTCAAGACAACAAGACCCATGACTTTTTCTGGAACAGCAAAAACTAAAACAAAACAGAGGGAAAAAAAAATAACAATTCTTTAACACAGTTATCTTGAACATGAGAGTTTTAATCTGTTCACATGACAAAGCAAAATATTCTGCCATGCAAGCCTATTGTTTCTCTACTAACCTACCCATAAAAGTGAAGTTCATAAGATATGATTTTTCCTTTGAAATCTTCCTTTGGTGTTTGTTCCAGTCAACTCTTCTTTGCATTTATTCAATTCTGAATTTATTTTCTTTAATATGTCTGCTTGGAGTTGTGCACAGAACGGTATTAATAGATGAAGTCCTGATAGTAGCAAACACATTTAAACCTTCCATTCACAATTGCATGATACGTCTTAAGTTTCATAGGATTTCCCAGCCCCACCTATTGCACTGTACAGGGGGTTCAGTAGTTCTGTTTCCTTTTCTGTCTTGCCTTGAATTTTGGGAGTACTTTCCCTGTAATACTCACCACCATTAGCTTAATGATACCACCAGCCTTAGCACTCAGAGGAACATAAAAAGCAAGAACATTAACGTCAGCAAAAGATGGAGAAACTAAGTGAGTGTATAAGAATTCTAACTGCATTTTTTTTAATAACAATTATATCTAGCCTAATAATTATTCTTGAATTAGACTATTTCAATTACAGCAACAATAAATTTGTGGCTTTACACAGGTGCAGGATGTGTTTGTTCATGGACAAGATTTTGAGCTTAGTCTACTACAACATTCAGGATCCCAGCTATGAATTGTGTTGCAATAAAATGTACAATTGCGAGAGTTTGACATGAATCTAACTTGGTAGTTCTTGCACACTGCTCCAAAATATGGCATAGGAACTTCTTAACTGTTCTAAATTATAATAATTAGGTATCTTCTGTGAAAAATAAAAAAAACCCACATCACTGACAACCCTCCGAGGTAACTAAACAACTCTCCCCCCAAATTCATTCTTCCTAACAGAAAAATTCTTGTGCCTAGAAAACTGATGACTATCTGATCCCTCATGTCTAGAAAGCTGATGGAGGTCTACTTACTTATTAATTTGTACCAAGTGACTTTCTGAATGACATCTAAAAGCAAGCAGAGTTCTACAAACTGGTTTTGGAATACACAAAAGTATGTTCTTCCCTCATTTTAAAGGATGTTCCCGTCTCAAATGTATCGGATATTCTTTATTTATATAGAAGTGCTTAAGTCCCTTTTAATATTTGTCTTTACAGACTTAATTGTTTTGCAGTTTTCTTTGGTCCCTGCTCAGAAAAAATTCTGATCATATAGTCATTCTTGTCACAAGAATATGTCATGTATTTAACATTATTTAGCTCTGTTTGAAATTCGACTTCTCTGACAAGATGTACACTTAACGATTAGATTATACGTGGTAAATATATTTACTGGTATCTTACTAATGTATCAGAATATACTGATATATATTTCTGATATCATTTGTCAGAAATAGATTTTCTAACAAAATATCATAATTTGCTAGTCTCTCTAGAAATAGCAAACATTTTTATTTCCACTGCTCCCATAATCTATCAGGTTTTCAATAGGAAGGAATAATAGTGACACAACTGGGACACTGCTTGCTTATTTTACTGTGTTTGTTTTTATTTTGTTATTTTCTGTTATTTTAATAATATCCCTAATGTTATTATTTGTATGTCTCCCTAGTATTGCATAATTCCCTGATACATAATCAGATTTTACCTTTAAGACCTCATCTCATTCCTCCTACAGTTTAACTGTCCCACTCTTCAAAAGACATTTCCTTTAAAAGACATTTCCTTTAAAAGACATTTCAGGTGTTAACTATGTAAAATCAATTTCAATAAGCACGTGCTTCTCTGTATCCAACGAATCTTTTTATATGGATGTACACTCTTAATGGCAAAAAGATATAAAACCATTCAGAGAAAAGTTAGTGATAATTACCAATGCTAAAAAAAAAAACCAAAAAACAGATGTATTTTTCCAAGAGTTAGAACCCTTTGGAAATCTAAAGGAAGACAAAAAATCCCTCCCACGTTATATGAAATCCTCGGAAGCCAACAATTTTGTAAACATTTTCCGCTCCAGGTAAAGCATGTAAACATTTTGTATTCTACATATATGATAACATTTATTCCTTCTGTTGTCAATACTCTCAAAAACAGAATACTTAAAGCCCACCAGTCACTCTAGTAAACAGGAAGATAGTTTCTCAGGGCAGAATGAATAAATGTAGCCCGGAAAGAGTACAGTTGCAGAGGGTTTATTAGGTAATTGATCCCTAGAGTTCCTATTTTCCTGCTTTCTTTAGGTGACTGTGGTGCGATGTGTAGCCATGGAGTACAAACCAGAAAATTCAAGTAGCTTTGAAGCAAGAAATTGTTTTTCTCAAGTTATTGCTGGTATCTCAGAAAATGTTAAAACAGGTAGGTGAGAAATGTCAGAAGTGAAAGTGAAAGGTGTGCTTAAGGCTGGTGTTTCTACAGTTAAAAAAATTAAATGTTAGTTTCTAGCTCAGCCTTATGAAAGATACTACTAACCCCTATGTAACACGTCTTGAAATAAGACTTCAGAACAGTTGGATAAAAGCTTAATTATAACAAGTTATACAACTTATCTTAAAATGGATTTGAAAGAAGATTATTAGCTCATTTTAGATGAATTAGGGGACAAGTTCTCCATGAAATTATTTAGGATCAAAGATCCTGAACAAGATCAAATTAATTAAATTTAATTATGTAAAGCAGCATAAATACAGCTAGAGAAAAATATCAAGAAATATAAAATGTAAAAAATTCACAAAGTTTATGATCTTTGTGCAGACACAATAGAAAAAGCATAGAACTGGATGACAAGAACAAGAATGCAATGATGTTCTGGGAAAAAAAAAGTGATGCAGAAGAACACTCATCTTGAATTTGGATGAGAAAACATTCCCCCAGAATTGATATAGAGGATATCCAACCAGAAAGCTACCTTTGAGATTTCACCACAGTGTCTCCATGAACTCTCCATCCAATTCTTTCTTGTGGCTTTTCAGTCCTATTACCTGTGCCAGATCTGGCCCCTTTTCCTAACTCTGTTTTTCTAAATAAATACATTAGTGACCCTTTTTGTCCCTCACTCCTAGTCTTACTTTCTGTATTAGTCTCCTGGTTCCTGTAGTGACGCTTCATCTATTAATGATTAATACAAAAAAGAGGTCTTGTAATCCTAGAATAGATTATGTTCAGTGAGACAGAGCCTCAGGGCATTTTTTACTGCAGTTCAGTGAGTCTCCGCTGAGACATTTTTGGAAGCATATCATCTAGCCAGATTTTTCTGTTTTCATTTGCAACAGACCTCCTGTACATCTTTACTGAATTTCCTGCCCTACGTTGATAGAATGGAAAAACTTCATAGCATAATGTTCCTTATCTGTGCTGCTACTGATCCTGGAAATCAAGATCGGGAGTCAGGTAGCACCATGCATCCTGAATATCACAGGGTGTAAGAGAAGTTGTAGTTCCTGAGTTCCTCTGTGAGAAGTAAAACCTTGCCCCAACATGTTAATTATCATCTTCTGCTGACTTCTCCTCTAGGAGTCATGTTTGCTTTGTCAGACAGTTTATACCAATTGAGTTGAAAGATTTCAGAGAAATGAAACAACTTTAATTAAATTCTGGTGGAATTGAATTCTGAGTGAATGTTGCCATAAGAAGATATATTTGCTTTTTTTTAAATCAAGGGGTCCTGATTCATCTCCAAGATAAACATGGATGATATCATGTAAACACTACCTGTTTCACTTTTTGATCATGTACTCTTGGATTTTATGACCAGAATGTGCAATTACTTTAGTCTGTTCTTATAGTATATCATTACTTCATGCTCAGGAGCTGTATTTGAACTAATGTGTATGTAGACTATGAAAAGAATTGTCTGTGAAAATCCACAGTCCTCTTCCTTGGGATGAAAATCAGATAGGTCTAATATCACTGTGGAAGATGTTTTGTAAAATAATAGAGGTAATAGTATGAGGAAAACAGGTGATCAGTTTGTCTGTGTTGGCTAATGACTGCATGTCAAGATGGGCAGAAGGCTAATATTTAGAAATTGCTTAGATGGTTACAAACAGAAGAAAACCTATTGCTGCTGAGAATCTGCCACAAGGGATGATCAACAGGCTTCATACTTGATAGAGATGGCAGCCATGATGGTTCCAGAAATCACTGAACACTCTGAGATGTGAATGCAGAAAGAGGAGAAGCCTTAATGGCAATCCTGAGTGAGGACTGGAATCTGGAAACAGCAGATGCAGGTTCTTGGGGATGAAGCAGAGATGAAGAAAAAGAGTTGACTTTAGACCCATTTAAACCCAAAGCCCCATCACCATGCCCTGCAATGTAGTGGGAGTAGTGATATCTCCCACTTCAGGAAGTTGCTCTTGATTTAATTCTGCTGGCTTTGCAGTATTGTAATTAGGTGGTATTAAACAGTAGTGCTTTCATATCCAATGAAATACACAGGATAGTATGAGAGTTTCTTGGGAATAGTTTTGCATCCTTGGATTTTCCTGTGGTTTTCTATTCCTCATTAGCCCTTTTATCATCTCACTACTATTTTGGACTCAAATCTTTGTTCACAAAACCTAGCCATGATGATGGCTATTTTGGAATTTCAGTGACTTATTGTCATGGTACAGCCTTGGTATTTTTTGAGTGGGTGCTTGGAAAATAGATGTTTCATGTGACTTCTTCCATCTGTACATGTTTTTTTCTAAAAAAAACAACAGATTGCTCTGATGATGATATTCAGGGGAAAAAAAATCATCTGCTAATAAGATTGTTTTTCTTTGCATGTTCTCTAATATGAATTTCTTCTATCTGTTCATACTTACCAAACAACCCTTTGATCCCTAATCCTTTATATTTTTTCACTTTTAAAATTATGTAGAATCTAATTTGTTTTTCTAAAAAAGTAATCTTTATAGCAACCTTTTTGAGTTTTTCCCTTCAAATGATTAAATAATGCCACAGGCCCATTTTGTGACTGTAGCTAAATATTGGCATCTTTCTAGTGAGTGAAGTATTAGGGAAAAAGAAAAAAAAAGAAGTGCAAACTATTATAGAAGGATCTGAATAATCAACTTAATTGTTTTTCAATGGTCCATGAAAGAGATTAATTATTCAGTCTTCACAGCAAATCTAAATTCTTCAGATTTAGATAAGATAAATGCTCTCCAAAAATACAGAATCATATTTTCTGGAATAAGAAATGCATTCTACTTCAAATGCATGGAGATCATGGAATCCATCTTGAATTTCCATTGCATGGTAAGATGTGTCAAGAATGAAATGTTGAAAAATAGTGAAAAAAATCCAACTTTTTTCTTCTCTTATTTCAGATCCAGAACCTGATAACCAAGTTGTTAATGTGTTGGGGATTTTGAATACAATAAATCCTCAGTGAAGAAAGTGAAAATATTTTCATTTTACTGCTTAGTTAGTTAGTGTAAAGTGGCTTGTGATCAAAAGGGAAATATATGGCCATATTTATCTCGCTGCATTTTGATATTACATTACTGAAATCTAAACACCCAATTCCAGCAAGGCAATGATCTTAAATAGAGGCTTCCTATCAAGCAAACATCAGTTCTTCTGGAAAGAGATCCAGATAACTCAAACAAGGAACCTCCATTTTGTGTAGAGAAAGCCTCTATTTTATGGGATTGGTTTCAATTCTTGTTAGGTTTGTACGGATTGTACACATCAAATGAAACAAAGTCAATAAATAATCAGTATAACCTTATAGGAGATCAGTCTTCAGACATACTGATGTCTGAAGAAATGTATGTCTTCCTTGTGGAGTTCCCTTCTGAAAGTTCATGCCTAACAGAGGAGGAAGAGCACACCTTTGGATAAAAATCTATTGACTGCAGAACTCATGGAAGAAGTACTTGCATTGCCCATAATTCTTAGTGAGAATTTCAGTAAAATGTTTCTACTCCTCAGTCTCTAATGCCAGACAGGATGAAAGACAGGATTCTTTTCCATTTGTCCTTTTGGTAACTAAACCAAACGAGAACCTGACTTGGTAGGTCCCAACTTTGTGATGACAAGGACAATTCAAGCCCAATCTGTTCTCTCACCCTTGTGTGAATCAAAGTCCAGTGACCCTTAAAACAAAACCACAAGAGCTGTACTTGTAGATAAAATAATGGAAGATGCAACATTTATCAAATGCTATTAACTGGCTTATAACTATCTTCACATATAAATGTCTCACAAAACTTTTGTATTTATTGCTGGAAGTTTTCATCTCACATTTTAAATCAGACACATATAGTGAAACTATGCAGTGTGTTTAGACTGAAAGAAAGCATTTTAAAAATAGTTTCTCTTACATTAGATGTTCACATTACAAGAGATGAATCTTTGGGTTCTTCCCCAAAAGCAACTTTAGTACAACTTAAAAAGCAAGGAAAACAGTAACTCTGAATGCTATCATTTTGGTTCTACCATTTCAAAGTATTACTCCTTGTCGTAAATCGCCAGAATTGTACAGTGTTGTTTGAAGACAGTGAAGTATTGGTGAGGTTGGTTGATAAAAACAGGAGTTAGGTCCTTTGCTTATCTTGCACTGGGCTCAAGCAAGGCCTAAAAACTGAATGATATCTGGAGTGAGGTGGTGGTCTCACAACCTGATATTGTTTCAGTGAGGCGGAGAGGAACACAGCACCTGTGTACCAGCCAACAGCCACACTCCCTTCATTGCAAAAAACAAGCCTTATTATAGATCTGCTTCACTAAAGCATGAGAAGCAAAGACCTTCTCATGAAAGTCAAAGAACCTTTACTGCCTTCTCGGTACTTGGAGGAGGACCAAATGTTTATTATACCTTTTTGTTAACTATAAATTCTGACCAAGATTCTCACTAAGACTCATTAACATATTAATTTACACAGCCCTTAGGATACATATGAAGGAGAACATGGAACATGTAATTCATGTACGACCGAAGTCATCAAGCCCCACCCATTGGAGAACACTCTTATACAATCTTAAAGCTAAGAAATAAAACTGATCTGTTAACACTTTTATCTGTCTCTCTGCCAGATGCCAAATTGCTTCCTGTCTGACCTTGGACCATTCTCAGCCTGTGTACCCTTAAAAATCAGAAATAATTAGTTATCTTATTGCTACCTCCAGAGACAAGTCCAATACTTGACATATTTGTTTTGTCCATTTTGCCATCTCCCACATGGTCTTTTACTCAACTACAGTGCCATTAAATATTATTGTTATTAAAATATGGGCATTTTCCAATATTGTGTTAACAGACGGTCACTTGGAGGGAAAATAACTTACTTTAGTGTGTATGACAATGTTATTCCTAGCTGCACTAAAAAAATAGCAGTCCTGTTCCAGACTTGACACAATGGTAAATATGTCAAGTCTGATAACATGGATTGACAGCATAGCACTGAAACCTGGATACTTCTGCTGCTTTACCACTGTCCTCTCTCTGAAGAAGAGTTTCACAGAGACCAACAAATATTAATGAAAATTCCATGTAATTGTAAATCTTTCTCCAAATAAGACACATCTAACTTGAAACAAAATTGAATGTGCAAGCACAGTCTTCATCACTATTCAGGCTTTGATACTCAACAAGTTAAAATAACCATGTCTAAGACCTTATTCAGTTCTATACACACTGCCTCTCCTCTCCTCTTAGACTGGTAGGCAGGCTAAAAGCACAAATCAGACTGGTAATTCACAGCACAGATGGTGCTGAAGACTGAAGATTGTGCTGGAACTAAAACAAACTACACACGTAGTTTGGGGATTATGTAAAACTGTAGCAATTTTATCTTCAAATTTGCTGCAAAAGCTGTGCTCTCTTAAGTTAAATTGGTAGGAATTGCCAGTATCATTTGCATCTTGGAGTGACATAAGATGACAAGCCATGATTAATCAGATGGAACAAGTTTTAATTTGTCTGCAGGTATTTAAGCAGGTCCTCTATAGACAGTGGCCAGATATTGATCACATTCTGGCATGTGTCATGAACATTTTAAATTTTTTTAACATAAAACAAAGAAAAGAGAAAAATATATTTGAAATGGATTCTGAAACACATGGGTTGGGCAGACAAAGATATTGCTTAGAAACTTGAACTTCCACTTTAGCTCATATGAAGAGAAAAATTAAAATATGTCATGGATTTAGGCTGAGTTTCAAAGAAAACTAACCTTTTGAGTCTGGTTTAGGACAATTTTCTGCAGCAAGAGAATGGAAAGAAGCATTGTAAGAATGTTTTAAATAAAATTTGTTTTCTGCATTCCACATGCTAATATAGTTAGGAACAGGTAGATATTTAAGGCTACTACATATGATAGCTTTCTTCTGTAACATCAAGAGTATGACATGAGAGAAGGACTGTGGATATTTTCTGTCTAGACTTCAGTAAAGCATCTGACACTGTCTCCCACAGGATTCCCATGGAGTAACTGGTTTCTCATAGCTTAGATTGGTGTGCCCTTTGCTACACGAAAAACTGGCCCAGAGACTGGTGGTGAATGGAACTAAATCCAGGAGGCAACCAGTCATTACTGGTGTTCTGTAAGGCTCAATATTGGGCCTGGTCCTGTTTAACGTCTTTATCGATGATTTGAATAAGTTCAAATCATTGATGAAAATGTCAAACAGCAAGTTCCTAGTAAGTTTGCAGACAATACCATCTTAGTGGGAGTGTTGGTCTGCGGGATAGTAGGAAGGCTCTTCAGTGGGCTCCGGACAGGCTGGATCGATGGGCTCAGGACAACTGCATGAGGTTCAATAAGGCAAAGTGTAGGGTCCTGCACATATATTGCAGCAACCCCATGCAGCACTCCAGGGCTGGGGAAGAGTAGCTTGAATGCTGCTCAGCAGAAAGTGACTTGGGGGTGCTGACTGACAGACAGCTGAACAAGAGCCAGCAGTGCACTCAGGTGGCCAAGGCGGCCAATGGCATTCTGGCCTGTATCAAAAATAATGTGGCCAGCAGGACTACGGAAGTGATTGTCCCACTGGACTCATCACTGGTGAGGTCGCATCTTAAAGCCTGTATTTAGTTTTTAACCCCTCACTACAAGCACACTGAGGTGCTGGAACATGTCCAGAGAAGGGCGATGGAGCTGGTGACAGTTTAGAAAATATATTTTATGAGGAGGGATTGAGGGAACTAGGGTTGCCTAGTCTGGAGAAGAGGAGGTTCAGGGGGACCCCATTGCTCTCTACACCTACCTGAAAGGAGGTTGTAGTAAAGTGGGGTTCAGTCTCTTCTGCCATGTCTGAAGTGAAAGGATGAAAGGAAATGACCTTAAGTTGTGACAAGGAAGGTTCAGATTAGATATTAGAAAAAATGTTTCACTGAAAGAGTGGTTAGGCATGGGAAAAAGCTGCCCAGGGATGTGATGGAGTCATCATCCCTGAAAGTGTTCAAGAGGTATCTAGATGTGGCATGTGAGGATATGGTTTAGGGGTGATTGTAGTGGTGCTACATTGATAGTTGGACTAGACGATCTTGAAGGTCTCTTCCAAATTTGATGATTCTATTCTCCTGTGTCAGAGTATTTCTTCAATCATAATTTCAATCCAAGATCTTTTAAAGATATGAACTTACTTTAATAAAATATAATAAATTCTTAAACAAATTTATACATTTAAACAGGATTTTTTTCCTGACATAAAACCAAAGTATGAATTAAAACTGACTCATTTAACTTTTCTGTTCAAGCTATAGCAGGATCTTTATCAATATGTGGTTCTCTATATCTATTCCTGCAGCTGTAAAAAAAGCTTGTGGCTAGCTTTTTGTTTCAAATACAGAATCATGAAATAACAGAATTGTTACTGTTGGAAAGGATCTCTGGAAATCATCTAATCCAATGCCCCTGCAATCATGCTGTTATCAATGAAAGGAAGCTGTTGCCTTAATTACTATTTTAACATCAATAAAAATGTTATTCATTTCACTTTAGGTATAATTTTTTAAAATATTGCAAATATGTAACTGAATAGATTCTTGATACTTAGTAAAGAACAGCCTTTGAGATAGGTTATTTTGATATCGTAAGTGGTTATTATTTTCTCTATCCATTTTAAATTTGGAAAAATAAATGTTATTTATGATCCACTTTTAAAAACATTCTTTAAAAACTATTACTTAATTCTTATTCTTGATTGTAGCTAAATTGAACACACCTTTTTAAGGTATGATTTAAGCATTTAAGAAGGACTTGCACAAAAGAACAGAAAGTAGATGGAGAGTCATAAAATTCAGACAATTTTACTCTCATATTTTCCTAAGTTAACACATTGGACAAATACCAATTTTAATGCCCCAGCTTAAAACCAGGAATGTTTTAAATGATTCTTTAATGTTTGTTTTTAAAATATAGATGAGATATGCTTGTTCCTTGGCCTGGCGAGAAAATTGAGTTAGAGCAGAATTGCAATTACATCTCTAGACTATAATTCTACCTGAGGCAGATTCTGAATATCAATATGAATATGAATAGCTATTTTTTTAAAATTCTAAATTGAAATATTAGAACAGCTAAGCATGAATACTGTAAATTTTTTGTGTGTATAGCCACCATTGAAAAAAACATGCTAATATCGACTGAAATATACTTTACAAATAAATGAAGTGCTCCACAGTGGAATAGGTCACTTACAATAACATGAGCCAACAGTCTGTGTACATTGACACTAACAAGTTAAATCACTCAGACATAATGATGGGATTGTATCCTTTGTAGAGAAAATGGAAACACCACAATAGGCCATTGAAAAACCCTATTGAGTGAACAAGACTGATTGAAAGCATGAACAGGATGTTGACATTGTTAAGAAAGAGACAAATGTCATACAGTAATACAGAAAATGTTACAGTTTCATTATTATGTCATAATTCATCCATACATTAAATACTGCATGTAACATTTTAAAGTGGTATTTCAGAAGTAGACAAAATTTAGATAATAAATCAAGTTTTCATTGGTGAGGAGGATGGGGTAAAGGACTTTATTCAGTGAAATGATAGAAGGGTTTAAATGATTTGATTCGGAGAAAGAAAGATGGAGGTTAAATGTGATAGCATAATGTCACAGTAAGGTAATAGAACTGCAGGATTAATTGTGTCAAATCTCTGTATCTGATGCTAACATAATGCTTTATTTGATTTAAATAATGGTTCATATGGCATTTATAACACTGAATGATTGAAAATAAAATCTGAGTTTGACATTCTGTAGAAAAAAAAGGATTGTACGAATGTGTATGAGGAGGAATGAGAATAAACATATATCTTGACTCGATTCTTGTCAGCGTAAAGAGCTACACTGAAAAAAGTGATAATCAACATAATTTTTGTTTATGCTATGTTATAAAAATTGCATACTAGTAGATTGATTCAACCAAGAAGCCTCATGACAAATTCCTCTTCCCATGTCAGCTCATATAAAATCGGGTAAAGACTTCATAAAATCCCCTCCCCCTTAAATTAAAGATTAACCAAACTACTAACCAACCTTGGTGCTTGTTGTTCTTATTTGTGAAAGCTTTTCTGTAACAGTAAGAGCACTTGAAAGTGTTTTATTGCAAGAAATAAAAAACAATTGATTGAATATTTTTCGTCTCTGTGTGCACTTACAGACAGGTTGAAACTGCAAGGGGGAAAGTGGCATCCGTGTCTCCAGCCTGGGCACCGGGCTGGGCTCCAGCACCTGGGCAGCAGCTGGCAGGTCCTGGGTTGCTGAAGAAAGATGTGTGACTTTTGGAAATATCTTTAGAACATCATGAACTCTGCTCTTCCATCACTTAAGAGATGCCATAGAAGAAAAGCTTCAGAAAATTAGTATTTCTTAACTTTTATCAAAATAAATTTGTTTTCTTTGTGCTTTTATATTTTTTGTTTCCATTGTACAGTTACAAGGTAAATGCCTCTTCTATAATAATGAAAAACACTGTTGTCTTCATTTCCATTTGTTTTCACCTGGGGGACATTCAGTACCAGCAGAATAGATGGTTGGTTACTTGTTTTCTAGTTACACTCTCTTCCTATACACTTCACTAGAGTTTATATTTATTTTTGCCTATTTTCACCAGCTGATATACAAAGTCAAAGGACTGGCTCTGCATCAGAACTGACTATTAAGTGTAATCTATATTTGAAGGGTGCTGTCTAAAGAAAATCGTAGGCATCAATAGACATGCTTTATTTGAGTTTATAAAATTTTTAGTAGATTACAATTAAAAAAAGAAAATGGTTTTCTCTCTACTGAATAGGAAGTTGCCAAAGCTGTATATTTCTATTTGTTTTTTTAGTCATTTAGTTATTTCATTGCTCATGTGTGAAGATTTAATTCCAAGGTGGTTTTGGTGTTTTTTTTTTTTGTGAGAGGTAAGGATGCCTGCATGATAGTGCACCAGATAACTACCTAGCTTTATTTCAGGGGGAACATTTCGTCTTTTCCCCTCAGGTCCTATTTCCATTTCTGTGGCAAGAACATGTCATTGTGACATTTTGAGGACTAAATTTATTTCTGAAACTGCTCCAGCAAAGCTCACCTAGTTGTGTCCTATTGAGGACAATATGTTGCTTCTAGAGAATATATATAAAAAAGTAAACTATAGTTTTCCTATGAAGGAAAAAGGCTACAGTTGCTTAGGTGGTTTGTCAAGGACTGACTGCATGGCTGTAGTGGTTTGGACTTTGTTTTCCCCCAGAGGATAAGAAAAGTGGTAGACCCCAAGGGGTGGAAACCCCTGGAAGTTTTGAAATTCTGTCCAATGAGCGCTCCTGCAAAAATGTAAACATACCACAACCAAATGGAAGAGAAGAGTTGTAGGTTTTTTTAGTTTAGAAGAAGGTGGCCATGTTGTGAGCCACGAGGAAGGGGCTCTGAGCCCCACAGGGGGGCTTTGGCCCCCAGCCCCAGCTGGGGCCTGTGGGGACCTGGAACAGCATAATGCTGGGCTAGGTGTCTATAGTTATGCTGGGAGATGTTTTCTCCATCGTGGGCAGTGGCCGTGGGCAGTGGCTGGAGAAAGCAGCAGCTTGCACTGACCAGAGAAACGGTGGCAGAGAGCCAGAAGAGATAAGATGGAGCAACAGAGACATGCAGCACCAGAGAAAGAACTCCTGGAAGGAGAGCCGAGGAAGAGAGAGTCAGCAGCAGAGCTCTACAGAGTTCTGGGGGTAAGAACTGATACCAGACCCCCCAAAACTCCTATAGATGGACTCCTATTTTGAGAGGAGCCCTGAAGTACATGCAGCAGCGGAGAGAGAGAGAGAGAGAAGCTAAGAAGCTCGGTCGTCCTGAGAGCTCAGCCAGGACGGAGTGTGGGAGGTTGGCCTTGAGGCCCTCCCTTGCTGCAAGCTACAAAGAAGCTCGCAGCCTGAGACAGGGCACAGAGGCCCTGCAAGGAGCTTGAATCTTCTGAAGATACCAGACCGTCACGAAGACCCCATGTGCTTCGTGATATGACGTGGTGAAACGACCTTTGTCTGGGGTTATGAAGACCACGAAAGACCCCTCGGTTGGTTGACGACGGGGCTGCGAGGGGCTTGGATTCCCCCTCGTGTGTACTGGCAGAGTTCCAGCTATCAGCTGCTGCAAGAGACAGAAGAGAGAGAGAGAACCTGCTGCCTTAGAAGATGCTGCTACTTAGTGACTGCTACTCTGAAGAAGCTGCTGTCCTGAGAGACTGGAAGGAATCTGTCCTTCTTCCCTCCTGGACTTTTATTTGGAGGGGAGAAGAGATCTGATCCATTGTAAATACTACATGTCATAGTAGAGATAGCTAAGGTTGTGTATAATGTATTGTAGTATCTATTTGTACAGTCATTGTAATATATTCCCTTTCCCCCCACTCTGAGTCTGGTGTGTTTTGTCTGGAAAAACCCATCTCACATTGGGTTGAGATGTGGGAGGGGCAATGGAGCTGGGGAATTGGATTTTGGGGTATCTCAAACCATGACAATGGCAAGAACACCCTTCTCCACCTGGATAAACATCTAATTTTTTCTGATCAGTTTAGGCACCTGGAGACGACAGTCAACTAGAGTGAAAACAGTGTGCTACAGTTTATCTCTTTGCTGTAGGACTGCTTCTAGAAGCATTTTGAGAGACATTTTTCTAACTGGAGTATCAACTCTTAATATAGTTTGCTTAGTCTGGAGCATCCAGCCTGGATCGCTTTTTCACAGGATTAAACGAAAGTCGCTGACCAAAGTTCTTCTAAAGTCACATCCTTTTCTTTGAAAAGAAATAGTATTCTCATTGATCTCTTTTGCTTTGTAATAACATTCATTTATCCTATTGGAACTGTTTTACATGCTCTTAGCCAAACTCTGCTCTGCTTCAAAAAAAGGAGATAGACAGGACACCTTCATAAACAATTCTTACATATATTGAACTAATTAGAGCCATTCTGTCAAGAGAAAACTCACCATGAAAAGAGCTCTAGATACTGATTATCAGCATGGATAGATCTTTCATTATTTGTTGGTTTTGTTGTGCCTTTTAAATGATCTAACAAAAAACTTTTTTCTGTAAATATTTTACGAGAAATTAATCAATATGACCTGCCAGTTAAGGATGTCTTATTTTCAGAAGGTGAGTGGGTAATTAGAACTGGTAATTTTGTCATTTTATGCTAGGGCATATAATTCAACTATTTATTCCACCAAGGGGATTTACTATTCTGCATAGATAGATATGTCTTTGAAGAAGATGAGGGCAAAGATTCCCTGAAGGAAATTTATGAATCACTGAGTATCTTTTAAAGAGACAGCATGAACTCTATAATGTAGGTCAACAACAAAACCCATATAAATCCCACACTTATCTAAAGCAAATTCTCTGGCTCTCCATGGTAGGATTTATTCTCAGGCAGGTCTTCAATTCAATTTAAGAGTAAAGGAATTCCTACTAATATAGAAAGCCAACTTAAGTATTGTCCCCTGTTGATGTATCATATTAGCCCAAACTTAAAAACTTAATATAAAATTTGACTTCTTAACTGATTCTGTGTATAAAAATAGACTTCCTCCAGGGAAACAAATAAAATATTTTTTTTCATCAACCCCTTGAAGGAGAAAAAAAAGCCAAACAGATGATCAAGCCATTCCAAAAGGGATAAACTCATCTATCCCTTATGTTTTAAGGTCATAAGAACAGACAGAAACTTTCCCAAGACTTTGGTTTGATTATTTGCCTGTCAAGAATTTGTGTTCATCTTAGAACTCATTGTATGAGACATTCAAAGCTTCCTACAAGAGATAAACATTTTTTTAATTTTAGACTGAATTTTACCCTACACAATCTGGACTATGTGCTCCCTTATCTGTATTGCTCTGCTCTGAGCTCTGAATTCATGTTTACAACAATGAGAAAATTTTCAGGACTGTGACAAAGCAGAAATATCAATAACAGTATAGAAATGTTAGAGTTTTATGAAGATGTCCAGCTTACCACAAAGTCTGATAATATAAATGAAAATCCTTTTCCTTTGTTTGAGTTCCATGCCACATGTAAGACAGATTGTACAGTAAAGAGGAAGGTCAAACTTCATTGTAGTCAATATCCTAACATAATGGTAATTTCTCAAGGTACAAAATAAATATAAAATATCAGCTGAAAAAATATGTATGATGTTGGAGACTAAATACAAGAATATGCGAGGGAATTGATTTTGCATTTGTGAAAGTGAAATGAGTATCACTTATTTCCTTCCTTGGACCACCCATATTAAAGTAGTGTCAAGGGTTTTTTCCTATTCATAAACTGAGCTATATTCAGCTACCCTTTATGGATAGATTTGTAAAGGTCATTATTCAGCAACAGTCTTAACCATGCATTAAAGCATATAAATAGTCCATTGAAGTATTCTTCTGAGACTCTCTGTTTTTATTCTGAAGCATGTTTTCTCTACATTTTCGTATGCCCTCTCTAGAGGGCACAACCTGTCAATATGTCATACTGCTGCTGGATTTCATGAATTGACCCTGCCAAATACTTCTGAACAATTTGGTAAGAAGCACTCTATTGCACTGAGAGCATTGCATTCCCATGGATCTGATGGGAGTTCCAGTCCAACTTCTGTTCATTCCTTGGACAAAACTGCTTTTCATGCCTCTCAAGCAGAATCATTCCTTCCTACTAGAAGTGCTTTCAGCACTTGCTGTTAACAAACTCTCTGCTTTCTGCTGCAATGCCCGTAGGAATGTAATGAGCTTCTGGCATTGTATGGTGCCACCATGCACTCTGTCAAGGGAGCTACAGCAAGTTGCTCAAGACAATATTATCATGTCAGAGATTTTGTTTGCCTGTTAAAAAATCTAATTAGGTTCATGAAGGAAACAAGCCTGGTTTGCAATGGAACATTGGCTAAATGAATGCCTGGACAAAGCAGTATCCTTCATAAATACTATTTATTATTATTAAATGAAGTCCTTGATCTAAAAAGAACAAATTGCTTTCAAATCATGCATATGCAGAAATCATAGGTATTTTGCACATTTCTAATACTAAAATATACATAATGAAATGAAAAATTGCTCAAAATTCAACATTAGGTCCTCTCTTGTTCTTATCACACACATAAAAAGCCAATTTAGTAGAAATCTTTGCTCACTGTTGCAAATATTCTGATTAATTATCTTTTTTCTTTAAGGCAGACAAATTTTGCACTGGAATAAGCAAAAATTTAAGATGTACAAAATAGTTTGAAAGCAATTCTGACAGAAAATGGGGCCCAGGCAGTTTTGATTAGTGGATTTAAAATTATTAAACTATTAAAACATCAAGAAGCATGGTAGTTGAGGGGTTTTTGAGAAAAAATTTGAAAATGTGATTTTTATACAGCTCTAGAGACACATGAAGAAAAAGTAGAAAGAAAAAAATCTTAGATATATTTAATACTCCACTTGTTGTTATTCTATTTTAAACTTGTCCTTTTTTTTTTCACATTTACTACAGGTCTCTTTCAGATATCTGTTTTTTTTCTGATTCCTAACTATTTTACTGAAATTTTCCTCTGAGTCCTGAAATCCACTGAAGGTTGAGCTTGTCATCTTCTACTTCATACAGAGGGTGACAGAAATACTGCTACACCCCCATCTTTTTAAGATCAGGTCTGAAGAAAATAGATATAAAGTAGATATTCTTCCTCACTAGGAGAATGAAAAAATATCTTTCAACTATTGGAAAGCTGATTCAATCTCTAACATCAGAGAATGAATCCCATTATAACCTGACATTATTTTGTGGGGTTTCTCATTAGGGAAAACTGACATCACATAAGAATGTTTACAAATCAGCACAGTGCTAAACAGTCAGGATCAGATAAGATGTTCATATATTTCTCTGAAGTATGGAGGGATAGGAAACTGGAATTAAATTATCATCAGATCATCAGATAATTCCCTTTATATTAGATAATTCCCTCTGCTTTCACATGTGGCAGATCGAGGTCATCCACCTGCTCTTTAGGAAAACATCCAAGTTAAAGAAAAAAAAGGAAAAAAAAAGGAATTACAGTTGGTTTTGTGAGAGACTGAAAATGGTTAATGGCTTAAACATTGTTAAGAAGTACTTTTTCCCACTGCAGCACACGGTGCAAAGAATAACACCAAAGCCCACTCCCCTACCTGGATTTCAGGAAATTAGTTTGTGAGTTAAGCTACCTGATGGGAACTTGAGAAAAGTTAAAGGTGGTATTCTTGTCCAAATTATCCCAGGTCTAAGGAGAAGTAGACAAGGCTGGAGAGAAGGGTGCAAAGCCAAACTCAGCAGCTGAAAATCAGTTTTAGGGAGGAGAAGGGTAGTTTTTAGATGTGTAATGGTGAAACTTCTCTGCATAAGACAGAGAAAGTAAACACCCATCCTCCCTTGCACAAACTGGCTCAGTTGTAAAACTCCCCCCTGGGGAAGGTCACATAAACATGGGACATTCACATGAAAGGCAACTGAGAAGGGGTCATAAACCATCGAGGACCCCCAAAGCACCCCTCAGACTCATTCCTGAGTCCTTTTACCAAGGGACCACACATGATGAAGATGGGTGCAATAGATCCAGTTGGGAGCAATAGATCCAAAGTCTGATGCAAGAGAAAGTATAAAACTGCCTCCCCCAAGGGAAGGTACCTCGTCATTTCCCAATTAGCCTGGACATATATCAATCAATTGAACTCTATACTTTGCAAGACCCTCAGCAATGACAAGACCAGAAGAAGAGGATCGACAGAGTAGTGATATTTTCTACTTAATCTCTGTCATTCTCTTTCTCTCCCCTCCCTCTCTCTCTTTTCTATTTCTTTCTATCTCTTTCTCTGTACCTCATTTACTGTCAAATAAAACCCATACTATTGACTTTGGCATATGGTCTCATTTACACCTTAATTTGGGCAGAAACACCTCTGTAATAATAGCAATAACTAGATCTTAACACTCTGCTTTCTATTTCAGTGGCAAAGAATATGTAGAATCACAAAAGTACTCTCTTCTTGCCTATTATTTGGCAAGGAAGGAACCACCATCAAGACAGGAGCATTTTATTTTAAGAATTTTATTTTAAGAATCATGTAGTTACTAAAAAGAATTTTAACACAAGATATTTAATGTCTTGAAAACAAGAATTCCAAGGATATTTTAAAAATTAATCAACACTTGAAATTTAATGTATATGTTAGAACATTTTTTACATATCTATATACCATGTGATTAGAACAAGGACCAAACACAGGAAATTAATGGAGAAAATTAACCCTTGCCACTCTGATCATAGTTGGATCTAAAGTGAACTGTAATTTGGAATCTTTCCTGGTTTGGTAGAGCTTAATTTGGATATCATTACAATATTCTCATTAAATTTTTGTTTTAAAATTATTAATGCACATTCAACTGTGAAGAAAGCTTATTCTAGGAACTCTCAATAAGGTATAACAAGCTCTTCTGCATCTACCATCACATATATCTTTTCCTCAGCCCTCTTTATAGCTTTACAGTTGCTTAAGAGGAAGAATATGTATTCTCTTATCCCTTTTATTTTTTTCTTTCATTCACCTTTCAGTTTTCTTTTTATTTATTCTAATCTAATTCAGTAATTATTTAAAAATCCATTAACTGACTAGTGAGGGGAGATTAACTTTCTAGTGTTATTCTTTTTGAAACATGCAATTACTCTGAAGGCTGAAATCTGATAGTTGTGGAGTAGCTATTTCCCACCATACTCTGCTAGTAAGTCTTCTCCACATCATGAGAAAGTAATTAGCAACATGAAGAATGAGCACTGCTAGTTGCATGGCCTTGTGATATGGATTATTTTGTTTTTTGCTTATTGTTTCTTCCTTGTAATTAAATTAAAAGTGATGGACATTTCTATAAATACAAACAGTAAATCTTTTTCTACTACAGTTGAACAACAACTTTGGACTACAGACTCAAAGATAAAATATAATTTTTTTCTACTTAATGCTAAAGTATCTACAACTACCTGAAATGAGGTTGTAGCCAGGTGGGGGTTGGTCTCTTCTCCCAGGCAACCAGCAACAGGACAAGAGGGAATGGTCTTAAACTGTGCCAGGGGAGATTTAGGTTGGATATTACAAAGACATTTTGTATAGAGAGAGTAATCAGACATTGGAATGGGCTGCCCAGGGAGGTGGTGGATTCACCATCCCTGGAGGTTTTTAAGATGACACTGGATGTGGCACTCAGTGCCATGGTCTAGTAATCATGGTAGTGTTGGATCAAGGGTTGGACTTGATGATCTTGGAGGTCTTTTCCAACCTGGTTGATTCTCTGATTATATGATTCTGTGATTTACAAGATCTAAAATGACTACAGCGAGTAGCAGTTCAAGACATTCAAAAAGGTCTTGCTTCATTACTGAAGTTGCTTTTGTGCTTACTTCTTTACCCCTTGATAATATTGTGTCCAGATGCCTGTGAGCTTCTCTTTGTTAAGTTCATTTGGAACTGCCTCTAAGACCAAAGACATGTTAAGAAATGAAAAGGTATGTAGCACTCCTCTTTCTTTTTTTTCCCTCCTCAGGGCTGTCCTCTTTAGTCAGCTTAGGCTGAGGAAATCTTCATTTCTTTAAGGGTGTGTACCTTAAGTAAAGTTTTGTTCCTGCCCATCATACTTGCTCTTAGCCTAGGAAAAACATCTTCCAATTGTCTGAACTAGTTCTTTCTGTTGCTTATGCTGTTATATCTCTTACCATCACTGTATAGGCACTGATGTGAAATGATTGCTTTCGAAGCATTTGTTCTCCCCAATCCTCTTTCTCTGAGAATTTTGATGAAACAAAGCAAATGAGTGGTGAGATTCTAGCGCTGAGTAGCATTCAGGGTGAATTTCCCAATCTGATTCTTACCATGTCAGAATAAAAGTTAAGTTTTTCATCCCTTCCTGAGCTATTTATGTTATTTCCAAAGATCCAAACTGATACATTTCATCCATATTTCATTGAGAATCAGTTTTCTTTTCAAATGTTTGGAGCACTCTCCTCCTAAATGGTTTGGGTTTTCTTTTGAATATCCTTTTATCTCTTACTTCATATCTTACATGGAAAATCTTTTGATCTATTTTCAAGGGTATTCTAGGACAATGACGCTGCTCAGAGAGAAGCATGAGTTTTTAAGGAGCTCATTCAGTTTTCTATAATGGTACATGTGAATATATGAAATGCATTTTTATGTAGGATATACCCATGTGTATCTGTGTACACCAGTACACACATGTACATGTCCATGAATATATATAGAGAGGGAGCTAGAGAGAGAATGAGAGAGAGTTATATGGTTTGTATTTTAGACATACTTAAAAATAAAAATGAATTAATTTTTAAAAGAGTTTTTGTATGCTACTAGAGACAGAAGCAAGCATGCATGTATGAATGGATACTTGTGAAGATAAATCATGTCTTGAAAATACTGCATGTTATCTGAAATACAGTAACATCTAGTCATATATTTTCTCCATCCACTTGAGATTTATATATTGGTTTCTTACAGTAATCTGCAATTATTTTTCCTCTATTACATAGAAAAATACAGCTCATTAGTGTAGTGCTCTCTTGAAACCCACTTCAACCCTTCAGCTAAACTGGCTGAAGAAATCTGATGTACAATTTGAACAGTTAAATACATCCTCAAAAATTATATTTATGTAACTTCACATTGATTGAAGAAGTTCTTAAAAGAAAATATGGTGACACAGGCTATAAATTCCTGAACCAAAAGGATATATCATAGACAGTTGATATTTGAGATAAGATATGTACTGAAATTGATTCTAATAGCAAAAGAAGTCTTCATCCTTTACACATAAGTAAACAGAAAAAGGTCAAGCATGGCTTGCAGGAACACTTCAAACATATTCAACTCCAATTTCTTCTTGTTTATCTTCTTAATCTAAATTCCTTTGTCAAATTATAAATAATAGTACTTCTACTAAAAAAAATAAAATAATAATAATAATAATAATAATTTCAGTCTATAGCTTTGTTCAATATACCAACCCTCAGAGTTCTTCTAGTCTTTATAATTGTATCCCAATTCTTGGGACACAGTACCAGCACCTTGATGTTCTTAAGCTGCTATTTATTAGCTTACCGCTTCTTTTTTTTTTTTCTCTCCTTTTTTCTTTTTTTCCCTCTTGTTCAAAATCAGTTGAATTTTCAACATTTTATCAAACACCTCAGGGTTTTGGAGTGTTGTACTTGTTGGGCCACAACCATCACTGAACACTAGTCAGACAATTAATTTCTCACTGTTTTCCATTCTAGGCAAGTGAACACTTCGGTATGTAATACAAACTAGTGTAGCTTTAGCATCAAATAAAAAGAGATATAGCCTCATTGCTCACTGTGTGATCAGTGGCAAGAATCCTCCCCTTTGAAAGAACAAAATTCTTAGGAAACTCCAGTCCTAACTTTTAATAATTTAATGATTCATTTTATCCATATCTTCCACTTTCACTTCATGTGAGTGTGAGAAGGTGACTGGGGATAAAAATTAGAGGAAACTGAGAAGTTATATTCACATTCTAACAGAAGTTATAACAGTACAGAAATTATAGGGTAAAATGCAGCTGCTGCTCCCTGGATGGAATGTGGTTGGCATGCTCCACAATGATTCCTCACACAACAGTAAGCATCTGCTAAAGGGGATGGAATGGAGGGTGGAGCTGAGTAGAGACACCATGGTCAGGCTCTGTAGAAATCCCTGTAGGGAGGGGAATCCAGTGGTACTTTGTACTTGATAAAACTTCACGGCACCTGTCAGCCAAGGAAGATAGATGTCCTGTTGCTGAGCCAACAAATGGCAAAATCTCTTTCCTTGGATGAACTTGGTTCATTTGTGCTATTAATGCACCCTAAAGTTATCCACCTTCAAGGTGCGACCACCCCCCACTGGGCATGCAGTGCATTTTTTTTTTTTTTTGACTGTATCTTCAAAAGACAAGACCAGTGAATAATGACAGAAGTGACAAAGAAATATGATGAGAAAATGTTTTCAAGTTTTATTTGAGATCCATCATTTTTGCATACAAACACATACAATTTAAAATTGTTTCTTTCTTTCCTAGCATATCTTTTCCCTCTACTTTACCATTTCATCTGAACCATAAACATCTTGATAATACTTATTGTGTTCCTAATTTTACTCCAGAGAAACTGTATTGACTGCATAGAATTTCTTCTGATTTATATCAGGATGAGAAAGACGAAATTCAAATAATTTGTTTTCCATTGCAACAGAACGAGGAAAACTATGTTATAGCCTCTTGACATAGTCCATTTTGTTGTAGCTTCGGGAAATTAATGCTGTAAAAAACCTTCTCTTTTCCATTTTTTAATATCTGTTTTAAGATTTCCAGCCACATTAACCTTTGTATTACTATTAATAGTTCAATTATTAACAAATTCCTTATTCCTAAAATGTTTGATATTAGGCATATTTTACAGCTTCCACAACTTGAAATATATTATTAATTTACATTTCCAAATTCTTGACCCTAGTTGAAAAGATGATTTTCATTAGTGGGACTGTGCTTATGTGTCTCAGTTTTGACATGCAGAATTGCATTTTTTCTGCTTGACTACCAGAATTCAGTAATTAGATGACTGATTTGAAATTCTTTATATTAGTGATAGATATAGTGATATTCCGTGATGGAAAAGAGTTTTGATTCCAGTGCTGTGGTTGGTGAGTTTCTTTGTTTCTGTTGAACAGTTAATAAACCTCAGCTATTCCATGGTCAGCGAGAAATGTAGAAGCCTACAAGATAAGGGGCTAATGTGTCTTTCTCAAACACTGATAGCTGGATAGCTGTGAAGCCAAGGATTGTTGATAAGAGCCCATCGTGAGAAAGAACTGGATGGGTCTGGAGAAGGGGCCATACAGAAGTAGGCAGCACTTTTTTGTTACAAAGGTCCTTGTTGTGGCTTATGCCGATAAGCACAAGTCAGAAGAATGCAAGCACAGGAACGAGTCAAGAAGTGAGCATGGACTATTGACCCAGTATAGGGGATCATGATCACCAAAGAACCCTGAAGCCCTCCGATCCATTTCCCAAAAGGTCTAGAAAAACAGACTGGGTAAGATAACTAATTTGCATAGAAAGAGAGAAACTTATCTCCAGGGTAACGCCATGAAGTCTGGGTGTGCACCACAGGACCATGAACACATCATCTGGATCAGCACTGGAGCCAGGACTGTTGATCTTTTTTCCTTTCTTTGCCTATTTCTCTCTCCCTCTCTAATCTCTTTCCCTCCTCTTTCATCCTACCCCTCATTCAAAGCCCAATGCTGTATGCTTATACATAAGAAAAGGGAATATCTCATACTAAATTTCCATGCCAAATGTATAATTTACTAATGAAACTCTGTAGGTTTTTGCAGACTCTCTGACTTTAGTCATTCTTTTTCCACCATCTGCACGCTTGCATTCCGCATCCCTTTCGGGGTGGGATGCCACAAATAAATGATTAAAGAGAAAGTCTTTTTCTAATAAGGCAAAAATAAAATAAAATAAAAACAGTAAACATAAAGAACAATGTGCGACTGACTATGGTATAAACCAAATGCATTACTTATGGCAGATTTATATAATTGATAAATGCTTTTTCATTATTTTTTCCTATTTAATTTTCCAGCACTTACATGGAGTGGGAAAGAAATAGGGGCACTGGAACCACCTGGTATATGTACAGGACAAAATATACCCTTGATAGTTTTATAACCTTATAGTAGGAATAGAAGGAAAAAAAGGAATAAGTGAGTGGAAACTGAAGAGATAAGTTTTCTCCTTTAATGTCTTGTCCTATCACAGCACTATTGGAGGAATGCTGTACAGGACAACTTTTTTCTCTGTCACTTCTTCTATTGGATTTATTATGATAATTTCAGAAACTGTCAATGAAGGACTATTTACTTGGCTCTGACTCCAACCACTAATTTGCTGGCCACTGCTACCTTGGGTGGGGTGATTAAGAGGAAGAAGAGACCATGGAATGTGAAGGTTCCACTTCTGCCTCCTACTTCTCTCTGCTATTTTGTGCTGTATCCAATGAGCTGGGCAGATGAGAAAACACTTTACAAGCGACTCTGGAATTTCAGGGCTAATGAAATCAAGCTGTTTGCCAAGACCATTTATCTGGTTTTGACTGGTAGCTGGTAAAATGCTGTATTTTTCAGATATAGTTCATACTAAATAGAGTGATGTTGATAACATGCTGATGTTTTAGTTGTTGTTAAGTAGTGCTTACCTTAAGTCAAGGACTTCTCAGTTTCTCATGCTCTGCCAGTGATGAGCTACTGCAGGAGCTACTCAGGGAGCTAGGAGGGAGCACAGCTGAGATAGCTCACACAAACTGGCCAAAGGGATGTTCTCAGAATCACAAAATCTAGGTTGGAAAAGACCTCTGAGATCGTCGAGTCCAACCTATGACCTAACAAAACCTTGTCAACTAGACCATGGCAGTAAGTGCCACATCCAGTTTTTTCTTAAACCCCTCCAGGGATGGTGACTTCACCACCTCCCTGGACAGACCATTCCAATTGACAAATCATTCTTTCTGTGAAGAACTTCTTCCTAATGTCCAACCTAACTACCCCACTTGGTGCAGCTTAAGTCTATGTCCTCTTGTCCGCTTGTCCTACTGCTGGTTGCCTGGGAGAAGAGACCAACCTCCACCTGGCTACAACCTCCATTCAGGTAGTTGTAGCGCGAACAGTGTGTGTGAGTGCCTGTGTATTTGCTGAGAGGAGCTGATCTCTGAAGGACAGACAGGGTGTCCTTCAGCAGATGTTGAGCAATTGTACTGGGCATCACTTGTCTTTCTTGGGTTTTATTCCTCCTTCTCTCTATCTCTCTCCTTTTCATTGCAGTTGTTATTATTACTATTATTATTAGTAGTAGTAGTAACATATTGTGTTTAGTTTCAATTATTAAACTGTTCTTATTTCAACCCACAAGTTTTACCTATTTCCCAATTCTCCTCCCCATGCCACTGGAGGAACCAAGGAGAGGAAGTGAGTGAGTGGCTGTATGGCACTTAGTTGATGCCTGGGATTAAACCAGGACAGCTTTGGCTGAGCAAAAGCTTATAATTTCATTGATTGATGATTTCCTTGAGTGATAGGTGTTAATTTCTTTCCAATGTTCCTCTCTTATTCTCCAGCTCTTTCTAGTTGTCTGTCTATCATCTGTAGAAAGATTGGAAAAAGTTTGTGAAATTGTTTTCACTGAAAGGGAGACATATAGGCTAGCGAAATCATGGAAGTGTTGTAATTATGCATTATAACAAATATATAACAAGGATATATATGAAAACTTTTTTACCCCATCCACAACGGTAAGAGATGCATCAAAATAGGAAATTCAAAATAAGTAGAAATGAATTCATGTTTTATTCATATAATGGCATTGGTTAAACTTATTACAACAGGAATTTGACACGACTGAAAATTTAATGACATTTTTAAGGTATTAAATAAATATCAATGAAATCCATAGCTGCAGAAGTAAACTAACACAATAACATTTGTAAGCTATACAAAGTCTTCACTTCTCAAGGCTCTGACCAATCTTTCTGTTCAAGTTCAAAGTGTGGAAAAGGACAGTTATACAATTATTTCTACATCTTCCTTTAAAGCAATTATACATTTCAGTATCGGGGGCCCTCTGGTGGTCTAGTGGTTAGGATGCGGCGCTTTCACCGCCGCGGCCCGGGTTCGATTCCCGGTCAGAGAAAAAGTCCCCCGGGTAGATGGAGCTCGTTAGCCCTGTAAGGCCATCCATCTAAGAGAAGGTCACTCTAAACAAACCTACGTCCTGAGGACCTCACTGCCACCGTCCAAGCTTGCTCGGCCCCGGCAGATGAACCTCAGGATTAAAGGGTGGGCTCAGCTCAGCGCACACTGTGTCTCACCTAAAAAAAAAATCCACTGCGCAGGCTCGAAGGGTAAAGACCCTTCCCAAATCTTCGTTCGCGAAGACTGGCCATACTAACAGGAATGAACACATTTCAGTATCAGAAACTAAAATTGATCAGGTTGTTGATACAGGGACGTAGATCTTGTGTTCTAATATTATAATACCATGTATACATACAACTGAAATATTTCACCAGCCATATTACAAGATTTTGCTTCATTTTTTTAGCAAGTGTCTTCTGGGTTGCAATAGCTGGGGTAAGAATCATCAATATGGGCATTGCAGGAACACAGAAACACCATCTTTAAAATTAATATCATGCTTTTAGGAAGAAAGTTTTACAGGTTTTCAAATATTTTTGATACAATTTTGTAGAGCAACAAGCTTTTCAATAAGACATTTTCAACAGACTGAGTGTGCTAAATTGTATGTTTAAGCTATGTGAAATAGCCATTCTAGATTAGATACAGACATGATGTTTCTTCCCTACAAATTAAAAAAAAAAATTAAATTACCCTACATTGAGAATCTTTGTTGCTTCTTTTTGAGCTTCTCCCATACAATGGTGGTATTCAGTTACATTTTTGATACTTCAGTTATGTGCCAGCAATATACGTGAGTGTTAATTACCTAAGATCTGGTAATTGTCACCAGAATTTCAATCAGTACTACCACTGAAAGTCCCCAACTCTACTAGAGTAACATCTGGAGAATCTCAGATGGCATTGCTCAGGTCTCATGTCACATCTGCCCATCCCGGGCCAATGCAGGGGATATTTTGTGTCTGCACAGCTGAATCCTGTCCCTATTGGCTGGAACATCTCTCTGACCTCTCTTTCCTGGGACATCGCTGCTTGAATGTCAGAATCTCTTCTTGAATTTGAAAATCCAGGCAGTGGCTTGTAGAGTAAAATAGGCAGGACAGTACAATGCAAATCTTCACTTTGGCAAACAGGTTTCTTGTGCTGAATGAAAAAAGATATTTGTAATATCCCATGTTAAGACTTAAGAATCATAAAGTCCTTGTAGGCACAATGAAAAAAAGTTGATTATATCTGTTGTACATCATTTGACTAATACCTTACATGATTATTTATTTTCTACTCTTTAGTCATAAGAGATAAGATTTATTTTCCTTTGGGAATTTGTTACTTGATGTTGTATTAATACTATGTCAGAATTCTAGCTCATTATAGAAATTTGTGGGCTTAGAAGGAAATTCCCAAGATGGATGTAGAAGCAGTTCATTTCTTAAATAAAAACAATAATTATTTCAAAGAAAAAAAAAAACAAACACAACCTACAAGACAGAGCTTGCCTTTGTGTAAATGTTTAAAAAATATATAAAATCAACTACTTTTATTTCCAAAAATTAGTCTTTCACTAAAATCAACTATGGCCCTATAGGGCAAATATCTTATCTTTTATTTGACACTTATATTTATAAAATTTGTATTGAAATGCTTGATTGCTAGTTCACATCCCACATTTGAAAATATAAATATTTAAAAAGAAGTAGTTCTACCTACCTTCTGGATAGTTTACAGTTGTTATACATGGGTAAGAATAGATACACTACATTTCAGAAATATGAGTTTTAAACATAAGGCATGAAAAAAATCCTATGTTTTTGTTTATAAAACTTTCTTCATATTTTGACAAATTTTTGAAATCTCCTTTATAGCATTGATCTACCCTAATGTATCCACAAAATTTACTGGTTTAAAGAGCAACTTCAGTTAAGAACACCTCTTGTGATAGTGCACTCAACATATCAAAGCTAAAGATACATTTTCTGCCTACAAATGAGTAACCTTTTAATACAACCAAGTAACTACTGAATTTTCTGCCCTATATGTCTTGAGACTTCATTTGAATGTTACAAATTACTCTGACTCTGACCTTTTCATGCAAGATAAGTCAAATGTGGTGACATTATCAAAATCTGTATTTTATTATTTTTATATTCATAATTTCCTAACAGTGTATAAAATATTACGTAATCTTTTTTTCCAATTGCAATAAAATTTTGTTTTATTTGACCCTTCAAACAATTATTAAGACTCTACAAGACATATCTGCTTTAAATATTTTTTCAACTGTTCTATATTTCTACTTCACTAATACAAACCTGGTTCCCAAGTAACTGAGGTTACTGCAGATGTTTTTATCTGAATTTCATGTATTGAGTGCCAGAACTACTTAAACTATGCAAATCTGACTAATTTAATATTTTCCCACATAAATATTTTATTAGATGTTCATTTTTAAAAACTGAATTGAAGTTGAATTTTTGTAATTACCTGACAGATAACATTTTTAGATGCACTGGTTTGTTACAAAAAAAAGAAGATATAAAGCAATTCCTAGAATGACATAAGTTAATTAGGGCATCTGAAAGCCTGAAAAAACTTAGAACAGAAATATTTAGATGCAAGTGCATGCCACAGTGATTTTTTAAGAGATTTCCAAGGCAAGAAATATATTTATAAAATTTGTTTTCTTTCGATTTTTTTCCTTTGCTTATCTTTGAACATGTACATACTTTGTCCAGTTTGAATGAAGGTCACAAACTAGTCATTCTTAAACTATAAATTCTTTTTTTTAATCATCATTTTACTTTTTTGTCTGCTCTAGTCCCCCTCTGCTCTCCCCCTTTCCTTTTATCTAGAAATAAATACCAAGAAATAAAAGGGATTAATTGATTTTATTGTTTAGTATCAAGATTAGACAGTCTGTGCATTATAACCTGATTTAATTGTAAATGTTGACCGTGGAAGTCTGTATGAATAGAAATGAATGAAAGATCTTTGCAATATTTTAGTGAAGTGAGAACAGAACATAAACAGTACTGAAATCATTATATTGTTGATCTCAGTCTTATTTTTACTCTTTCTCTCACTCATTCTTTTTATTCAAATTCTATTTTAACTTGAATTGTACAGAGTATTCTTCATAGATAAAAAAAATTATAGAGTTTTTTTTTCTAAGTTTGTCTCTTTATTCATCTCACTGTATTCCTTACAGAAATATCACTGTTTAGTATAGAGAGCTTAATCATTAAATTGTTCTAGAACAGTGAAAAACTACGTTGCCAACTAAAGTATTTTATTATTTATAACATTCTTGTTTCTCAGTTTCTCTTTCTTCATTTTAGAGTGAAGCTGCTTCTTTTTTGGGGGGAGTTACATGATGTGAAAAGAAAATTTTTAAGCTAAAAATTGCATTTAATGCAAACATAACAGGCTTTGACCTTTGGTTTTAGGTGATAAAGAATATGATGACTAGAATTGTAAAGAGTTAAACATTTACATTTTAAATATACATTTTTATACAGTATACTTACACCTTTCCTTTTGGATTAAAAACATCTCTCATTTTGGAAAGTTACAGTCTGTCTGATTCTGGATCAAGAGTCATAATTATGAGAAGGCACTAGCACATATCTCTGTGGTTAGCTAAGCCCAAAAGACCAGGGATATGTAGTTTTTACACTTCTTGCCCTCTAAGAAGTGTATCATGGAAAGAATGATGGTCTTTACTGTAGCTGAACTTGGTGGAGTATGTTGTGAAAATGCACATTTCAAGGTCTTTGATGATGCTTTTTGGGCAGAGCAAACCCTGTCATCTGGTGAAGGCAAGTGGGGCACCCAAATCAGTGACTCCTCAGACTGTCAAAGACTGAACAGCAACTTGCCCTGATATGAAACCCACTGACGGGAGCCAACCGTCTCCAGAAAGCCTTGTGGATTGAAGAGGGCTACTGACAGAAGGGAGACAGGATTTAGTATGGGTTGCAGGGGAAAATACTTGATAATTATGCAAATTTGGTTTAAGAGCATTGCTGTCATTTTTGTAACATTGTGGAGTGCTTGGAGGAAAAGCCAAAAGGAGGGAAAAGGAGAGATCAATATGGATCAGGGAAGAAAAAGTGAGGGAAAATAGAGAGTAAAATGGATAAAAGGAACTGACTATGTCAAAAGAGGTGTCAGTAGACTTTAATTAAATGTCTGAACTCAGGCTGGCTTTGCAGAAGCAGTTTCGGAATCTAAGTCCATATCTTGTAGGTCTGCTTATTAAATGTTTGATACACTTCTGGTGAAATTTCCAATCAACTACTGAACTAGAAGGTTTTCTATTGAATTTGTACTAAGCAGACCTTCTGTGGGAATAAAAAGTAGAATGAGAGAAACTAAGCTCTTCCCATAACACTTCTTGGCTTGAAAAGTTTTATGCTCTGGAACAAATGTACTAAGAAATCACTTACAATGACTTATGTTGTTATATTGTTAACTCAAGCAATATTCTTACCCTATACACTCAGGTTAAGTGTCAAAAGAAAATTTAATACTATCAAGTACTGCGTATTCTCTCTAGCTGCTTCATGAATAATTCTTTTTTTGCTACCCATGAGTCATTTTTTTGATTTTTTGTATCCTCTCTGCATCTTAAAAATCACAATCCTTTCACAATAATCACTAGCAGAAAACTTACTCACAGGGAATGTCCCTTTGAAGTCAGTAAGGCTCAAAGAGAATCGTTAGCATCTGTATACATATATCTGCAAGTCTTGCTCCAGCTACTCCTCACAGGCTTGGTAAGAATGATAGAAACTAGAAAATATTTTCTAGATATTAATTTTAACTATTAGCCTCATGAAGTGTAAAAAAATCCCCACAAATCCTCATTTCTTTGTTTCCCTACCTAGTCTGAATTTACATCTGAATTTATATGTTGCCTGTGTATTTTATTGAACATTGGCTCCTTTCTTCTTCTTGAATTGCCTTGTAATCCTAAGATGTAACTGCATGAAATTTACTTACTTCATATCATGTCTTTCAGAAACATAAGAAAAATGGAAAGTGTAATAAATAATAATCCTTAAAATTATTATTATAATAATTTTATATTTTATTGCATAAAAGGTACTGCTAGTGCTTTAAACCTGCTAGTGCATAGTGCTCTAGTCATAGAAAATATAGTTTACATTCTGTGAAATACTTGACAAAAGAAGAGATTTAGCGGACTCCAACCCTTCTAAATAGCTCCAGACTATCTGATCCATCATGAAAGCTTTGAGGAGCCAGAGGAAATCTGTGAAATCTTTTTTCTCATCTGAGTTTTCTACTTGATTTACTCTGCTGCCTCCCAAAAAGAAAACATGCAATATGCAGTACTCTTCCCTTAAATGTTAAGTGAAACACAGAGGGAACACATTCCCTTGTTGCTAGTGTGTATATGTGTGTTCCTTGAACATAGTTCCAGCTAACAGTTTACTGGTTGACTCTTACAATCAGATAACTCCAGCTCATCTCTCAAAGAAACTGACAACAGAATTGTCATTTTTGAACTGCATCAATTCTTATAATACAAAGAAAACATTACAAAAATAACACCACATGATTTTGAAGGATGTTATACGTTTACAGGAGATATTTTTTCAGTGAGAAATGTTGACTACTTCTAGGGAAAAAATGCACTAAGTCTGAAACTTTCTCAAGGTTTTCCTTCACACTAGAAAGACAGATTATAGATTTTTACCATATAAATTACTTCAGTAACTTTATTTTCCTTCCCAGGTGTATGAAACTCTTTGGACTCATGCCAAAACTAACATTAACAGAATATAAGCAGTGTACTAAATTACTGATAGAGCTGACTCCATCTGTAGTAGACCCAGAAGCTGTGTAAGTGCTGAATAAACAAGATTTCTTATTTTGAGAGTGAAAGCCATAAATTAACTATGATACTTCCTTCCAGGAATGAAAAGATGCTCTATAATGTTTTCCCACTGAGGATATCTTTTAGGTGATAAAACAAACCTTTTTTTCTTTGAGAAATAATAGTAGCAGTAGTAGTTGTGAAAAACAGATATTTCGTCATTATATATATTTTGTAATGAAAAGGTAAAGAAACCTGTCTAGGAAATGAATGCCATGATTTTCTTCCCTTAAAAAATAATTAATCTATTAAACTTTAACTTAAACTTCATTCATATTGATATTTATTACAATCCCAAAGAGGATACCTGGTATGAGGAAGATTACCATTTCAGACATTAGCTGTATTTACTATCTATGGAACTAAATAAATCTGATGCAACTGTTCCAAGTATATCCTGGTTTGTCATATATACAAAACTTGACTGTGTTGTGGAGGATCGGGTAGGAAAGGGAACAGGGTAAAATTTTTAGTTTATTGCCTATTACCTCTGAATCTAATTTTACTCAGTAGAAAAAAAGAAGCATTGTTAACATACTTTAAAAGATGTGATTGACCTATTCAACCAGGAATTGTCAGCAATATATCCATAAGGATAGAAAACATTGATTTCATTAACAGAAATTTAAAATATCCCTTATCTTGAAAACCCTCTGGCATAAACCATTTTATCTGTTTGAGTTATTCTGTAGAAAGCTCTTCAAATCAATATATTTTAAAATAAACTATAGCTAAAACTAGATACTTATTTATCACACTTCTGAACCTTATAAAATGATTTATACTAATCCTAACAAAGGACAATGAAATGCTAACATCCAGGAACAACTTCTTTGGCTACTTAGTCCATTAATGTTCTCTATCATGTTCTCATCCCTCTCATGGTGGATGGGTAGCATTTCTTGTCCCTTAGACACTATTCTTAAGCCACAAAACATACCACAGAATCACAGAATGGCTGAGGTTTGAGGCTGGAAGGGACTTCTTGAGATCATCTAGTCCAACACTCCCCTCAGAATCAGCCAAAGAAGGTTGTTCAGGATCATGCCCAGTTGGAGTTTGTATTCAAGCATGGAAATTCCATCTCCTCTGCGTAACCTGTGCCACTGTTCAATCACCCTCACAGTAAAAAAAAAGTGCTTCTTGATGTTCAGAGGAAATGTCCTATGTTTCACTGTGTGCCCATTGCCTCTGGTTCTGCCACTGGGAACCACTGAAGAGTCTGACTTCCTTTTCTTCACAACCCCACAGGGAATTTACATACATCTACAAGACATATCCCACTCATTGAGCCTTCTCCTCTCCAGACAAAAGAGTCCCAGCTGTCTCAGCCTCCCCTCATGTGAAAGATACTCCAATACTTAATCATCATTGTGGCTCTAATTTCACTGACTTCCTGTGGACTCACAGCAAAATACTATAATAGAGTTTTTTACCCATTTCTTGTCTTATAGTGTGTCTACAATTAAATTCATCAGTGTTTAGTTCTTTTTTTCAACTGTAGACCATATATTTTTTTTTCTGATCTTGCTTTGGTGAGTTACCCAGCTAAGAATAAAAAGGAACAATAATCTAACAAGAAATCAAAATATTTAGTTCACACAGTTGGATAGTCTCATTGGATAGTTAACTACATAGTCACTTTGGGGTGTTGCAGCCTTTTCAACTTCACTCTAAGCAGGCTGCAGCAGTACTTTAAAGGCAACTGTGGAAAGAGAAAACAAATGATTTATAATATATAAGATTTTATTATTTGTGAATTCATATCCTACTGAATTTTAGTCACTCGTTGCTGCAGTTGCGAGAAATTATGACCTAAACCACTTAGTTGCATGACTTATGACTGGGTAGTAATTTGTGTTTTGCTTATTTCTTGCCCAGTGTGCAAGTGACTGTTATGATAAGTTGTTCTGGGTTTGAAATTTCTGTTGTATTTTTGCCCTCTTGTAGGTATAACAGCATATAACCTGTTAAACTTCCCTTTGCACTGACTTCCTGAAAAATCACACGCAAAGCTTTTCAGCATTATATATAATGGCACTTTTATACCGAGGGGACTATGATAATTCAGAAAATGGTAAAGCCTGCTGAACATAAGTTTCTTTTGATTTTTCCTCTCTTTTTCTGGTAGAAATATGGTCTCTGTTTTTATTTCTATGCCTTCAGCAATATTTCCGGCAATCCCATGTTGTCCTAAAGTCCTTATGAACTTCATGCAAATATCTACGTGGGCAATTCTTGAAAGGCAAACTACTTAACAAAGTGAGCTTTTATCAAAGCATTAAGCTGTTAATAAATGAAGAATGTTTATCCTCAGAAGAGCTTCAAAGAGTGTTTTGATGAAGATGAGCTTTCTTTCTCTCTTGCAGCTGTCCTTGCTTGCGGATGGGAGCTGGCAGGCCAGATCAGGCTTGCTGCCAGAGAAGAATAAGTAGGAGGAGGTGGGCAAGGTTTCAGTGCAGGTGTTCCTTTAGAACTTGCTGTTTGATTACATCCTAAACTGTGTCTGTGAAAGTGAGGCTGCTTTGTTCTTCTATATTTGCACTGTTCTATTTTTAAATATGATAAAGCCCCCAGAAAACATTTGCATTTTTTTAGGTCACTAAATAGAAAACAAAAATCCAAGTGAACAAAGACACTGACCAGCAATAACCTATAATAGAATCATATTCATTTTTTATAATTTCAATCATGCTGCTGAGGTAATTCTTTACATTAAATTGGTAATAATGATACTGAATGAGGAGATTCATCTTCAAACATAACTAAATAAAGAAAGACATTAAAAAAAAATCTCATAGAAGTGCAGCTTAACAATCTTAATAGTTTTATTTTGGTAGAAAGAGTTTTTCAACACAAGGGTGTTTACATCTTTAAAGAGAAGTTGAATTGTTATGCTTTATTTGGTGTCTGCTCTTTCAGATGTTGTTATGAATATAGCTCCAGAACTGAGAGCTCCCCTCTCTCTTTTTTTTAATTATTTTTTTTTTTTTTGTGTTAGTGTTACCATTTTCTTTGATTCTGATTAATGTTTTTGCCCTTTGTCCCACCTATTCAATTCCAATCTGAAATTCCAAGGCAAGCCATTGGAAAAACATCTTTCAAGTTTGAATAATAATAATTTCCTTCATTATTCTATAGATTTGATAGACAAAAGAGAAAGACATCATGGCTTGAATATGCCACATGTATTAGGACTTCAATCTATAATAAATCCACTTGCCAATAAAATCTTATTAACTCCATAAACCATATCACAACATCCATATAAAATAATGTTTTAATATTAGATATTTCATGTCTGAATGTTTGGAAGTATTGAACATCATCACAATAAGTGCAAATTACTATCCAAAATATAGTACCAAGAGGATTACAAACACTTCAGTGTGCATCTGTAGGTACAATTTTCTAGCTCTGTTTTCTCGTTGCATGAGAAATTCTCATACCAAACTAGTTGCAAGGAAGCCAAAACTGGTCATACCTCTTTAGCTGCATATTGGTCTGCTATGATAAGATACCTGGATGGCATAAGCTATGTATTGGTCTCTCTTGCATTTATTTTTCTTCTTAACAGTGGCAAAAAAACCCACATTGGTATACAGAAAAGGGATCAAGTAGTTATACTACTTGATAATGACTTGTTTTTTAGTTTATTGCAAAATCATAAAGCTGAGAAGAAAGTCATGTAGGATGACATTTGCCTCTTTTTTTTTTTTTTTCTGGAAAAAAGTCTTTTGTCCAACATGCTCCTTTCCATTTTTTTTCTGGCAATAAATATTGAACTTAAAATACTTGGAATAAAACCAAAGGATGAGAAAAATGAGATTCACAAAGTTGAAAGCAAAAGCTCTCAATTTTCAGGCAGTGAAAAAGTACAAGTGTAACAAGTTATGTATCTAGTTCAACATCATGAGACCCAATACTGCATTTCCAAATGTCTAAGAGTATATCCTAACTGGATGTATATCCTATCCAGATGCAAGGTTTTTCAGTATGTCATTTTTTATAGTTAACAAGCAGTTTTTAAGTAGGCACTGAAAGCCAGATGTCAGTATCCTGACAATTACAGCTCTAATTCCATGTTCTGGAATTTAGTGAAGGTGCACATTACAGCGCCTTGCAAACTTCTTCACATTTTATGAATAGATACCAGACAACAAAAAAGAGCCTTTTTGTTATACCTCATATGACCTATGCATTATACTAAAGAACAGGTTTCTCTCTTAATGACCACTTAAGAACTCCCAAAAAAGTAAAGCTATCATGACAGAAATGACTGAAAGACATCTTCCTTGAACTGTTCTATGTTCTCCTAGAAAGTATCTACAGTGAATCTTAATTTTTGGTCTCTCTAGACTGAATCTTTGTTTATAAGAAAATATCAATAGGAATTACTTCATTAATTCAGCTTATTTCAGGTGGGTCTCTAATTACTTTGTAAAGTTTGCATTCACTTCCTTTTAATCCTGGGTCACTCCCCAAACCACTTCCCCTGTACATTGGGGTTTTTTCACCTTTTCTTTTTTAGGAAATTTTTTTTCTTTTTTTTTTTAATTGTCACCAGTTCCCTCATTAGATTATAAAAGTCAAAAGATAGAATGAATTTATTGTCTCTCTATGTATCTAAAAGAAGCATAGGCAAAAAGAACCTTTATTTGTTGATATTTCTATACCATTCTTTTGCATTTGTACTGAAAAATGTGAACTCTGTGTTATTATGTCAAAAAGATGACTCTTCTTAAAAAATACTGATGGCTTCTCTAGCTCTTGGTGAAAAAATAATAATGAAAATAAATAGAAGGGCATTGTAACGAAAAGTATTTTCTGCCTTTTTCAGCAGAAAAATTAAGCACAGAAGACTGAAAAAGTTTTCTTCTGGGATGTGCTTTTTTGTCGAAAGGATATACTTCAAATATAGCTTGTTATACTCCATGTAATTTGTATCTATCAGCTTCAGCGATAGAGCTAAACAAGTTGATATTTTTTTTGAGAACTGACAAAAGACAGCAGGCTAAAGTCATATGTTACTATGGTCATAGATTATAACTGCTTCAGAGAACAGAATTAAAATAATAGAAGAATCTTCAATGAGACAAACTCCACTGGTTGCAAATTGAAACTAGACAGTTTCAGATAGGAACTGAGAACACATTGCTTGACAAGGAAGAAAACTGTTAGACAAACCTACTGTTCCCTTCCAGTGAATACTCCAGTACATTAGAATTTTAAATTACAACCAGATACAGAAGTTAGAGGCAGTTTCTTTCCATAATCAGAATTATGTGAATAATGTATTTTCAGTCTGATGAAAATCTACCTGATCTGACAATTTTCCATTTAGTTGCTTAAAGAGGAAGATAAAACAAACAAATTTAGTTTTCCCTTCCTTCTATTTTCAGTAAAAGAACAGAAAAAGGTAAAACAAATGGCTAGATTTAATTCCTTATCAGAGATTTTATCTTGTTTAAAGCCAAAATTCCAGAAATTACAAGCATTGTCTTGAAATTAGAAGACCAAATCAGGTAGAAAGTATCTTTGAAAGTGGATTTTCTCAACAGGACCTGCGCTGTTGAGTACTCTGAGATGAGTTTCTCATTGTTGAATTTCCTTGGCTAACAGAAGAATTTCAGTAGAAATAAAGTAAGGGAAAATATTAGGCCAGCTGTTGTCTTACCTTCGCAGAGCTCCCTATTAAGTTTTCTTCTCTTAATGAATTAAAACAGGAATCTGTGATAAAAGATAAAAAACTCATTTTGTTATTGTTTAAATTTGCTGGGACGGTTAGGCTGAACTGAAATGAAATGAGGGAAGAAGTTGATAGTGCAATAGTCCCACTGCTTGCCAGCTGGTTGGAAGACAGAAGAGGGAGAAATGGAAAACCAAAGAAAGACCTCTGTTCAGACTTCTTAATATTCATGGGTTTACTCATATTTTATGAGCACCAGGAAGGAGAAATACACTGGAAAGTCCAGCCACCCAAGAGTGTATATGATTCCCAAGTTTCCTCTGACTTCTGAGATGTAAAAAATGCCATTTATAATTTATTGACTGAGATGTGCAATGTACATATTTACCAGTTTGTTCAAGCATCCCTACAACCTTTTAAGGAACACAAATAAATAACAGCTTAGTTGCACTTTCCATTTTTCCTACCTTGACTCTCTACCTCAAACCTTGCTAATTAAAGTGCCCATTGGGTAGCTTCTTAGAGTCTTTCAGCCTGAAGATAATATGCCTTAGGGAAAAGTTAGCAGGAGGGGAGTAAGTTTCAGATGCAATGAAGCAAAGAGTCAGTAATAATAGGATGGTGAACTTCTTTTAATAATAGCCCTTATCTGAAACTTTTAATTCAGATGTTATGTGTTGAAGAAGTCATATGTTATCCCTATCTTTTTTTTAAAGAATACCTATCTAATTTTTGGTGGTTTTTTTTCCCAAAAGTTCAATAAGTGAAAAAAAGAATAGTTTCACTTCTAAGCTGTACAATCACAACTGAACCACCACCAAAGATATTTCTTCTCTCCTCATCTAAACCCTCTTAATGCCTTTGAACATATAGATGTTTAAGATCTTAAAAGGATGTATGTAAAGATAAAGGGAATACCCATCAGTGCCCTGAGGAAGAAAATATGACTTCCTCTTATTACCTATAACCTGCCTATAACCCTGTACATTTTGGTTTTGAGTTCACCACAGTACAGAGGATAGTTTTTCAGTGGTCAGAGCAGTGCAGTGCAGAGACAGCAGTAAGGCATCCATATACTGAAAGTCCTCTAGTTGCAGGAAGTTCCCAAGGGTTTATATCCAAGCAATGTCTCTATATCCTTGCTTTTCTATTTATCTACTGAAAAGCTGACATTACAGATGTAAACGATAATGTTTTACAGAACACATCTGAATTACACACCATTTAAAAAAAAAAACCTCACAGGGTTCTAAACCAAGATGATTTGTATGTTCATGCCTTGTGGACTGACATCCTGACTAATTTATCATTCCCTTGTCCATTGCATAATTTTCAACTCCAATATAAAACATTAGAATACAACAGAAGACTGCATAGGATCTACATAAGATATAGGTACTGTAGGAAATGCAATGTTACATTTTCAATTATTAATTAGAACTATTTAATTTGTACAAATATCAGTTAAGAGAACAAATGTCATAGAAGCAAACTGCACAGCTGGATGATCAGTGGCCAGCAGTAAGAGCCTCTTAATCACAAAATAATTAATTAGCTGGATAAAATTCTAATCTTACTGAATAAAATTTTCTTTGATTTCCCTCCCTCTGTGCAGAGGGACTACACAAGAGCTGGAAATCAGTGCCATTTAAACCTTAATTTATCAGTTTAGATAGCACCTCAGCAGGGCTTAGACTTTATATCACTTGTATGTTGGGAGATAGGATAACTTCTTACTTAATACAAGTAAAGAAGATAAAAGTATGCTATTTTTTAATTAGCAAGTAGGAAGAAATAATATAAATAAAAAAGAAAAATCCAAAAGTGACTCTATAATTCTGGTGTACTTTTTAATGAAGTTCTTCTTTCACCATACACAATAATAAAAAGGAACAGCTAAATGTCAACCAGCAGAAGTGATCTACTATAGTATACTAATACATTTTTGCTTTCCATCTCTAAGCCATGGGAAGAATTATTCATAATCTATTCTTAATAAACAATATGTTCCATAAGCTTATTTTGCTTGTTTGCTAGCTGTTTATGGACAGATTATTTTTTATTAATATCAATTAAAAATAAGAAACTTTATTTTGAGGTTAATGTATTTCCTTGATTGCTTCCACCTCTGAGACTCCTCCTGATTTTGATTAGAAACTTGCATCCTTACTGAAATTTAGAGTTTGATTCTCTCTGGAAAAAAATAGGAAATTAAGAAGAAATATGTATTCCTTTGTCTTGGGTGAGATAAATAAATTAAAATGTGAACAGTTAGTACTGACATTTGAATGCAACACTCAGCAATGCAACCTGTTTAAGAAGTAAGAGAGAGACCTTATATGTCATTGATCAATTCAGGATGTTACCAATATTCTGAGTGGACATAATGAATGCACTACTATGTAAAAAGGCCAAAAAACACCTCAAAAATCCTATGTTTGTGTGTTTTGGTATATATTTCTAAGTGTCATAAGTTTAGCAAAAAGCATAAATTATCTTATATGCTTTGTTTCTATGTTTCCTACTGAAAAGAAGGAATTAGTCTTTCCAGTATTAAAGTAAAATCATCTTCTGTGCTTAGCTTCTGAATGTTCTGAATACGTGTCCTGGCTTGGTCCTCTTAAATGTAATTTTAATTAGTTGCCTTAAATTTTTCACACCTGAAACTTCTAAAGCAAAAATGCATTGAAATATATATTTTGTTTCTTCCATCTAGGTCAGCTGTGTTAGTGTCTAGGCTGATATACCTCACTCCTGACTTGGAAACTAATGTAATGGGACAGACTTCATGGTTTCTTTTCTGACAGATTTCACTGTTCTCACATGTTGCCCACTTATATAGTGGGTCACAGCTAAGGAAGGAGCTTTTTGTGGAGGACCGAAGCTGAGAGGCCTCACCTGATTTCACCTGGATTCTGCGAGACTTTACCTCAGCTCACCGATACCCAGAAATGAGCTCTGTGTTGGATACCTGGTTCCAGATAGTTTAGGGATAACATGAGAAACAATTTTGTTTTGTCTAGTGCCTGCCATGATTTCTGGCACTGAATCTTCTTGGGATTATAATTATTCCAGGGAGCAGTTCTTTGCTCACAGAATTATGTAGGTGAAGGGAGTAAAGTGTTTCATCCTAGATGATTATTCTTGATTCTCCTGTGATTCAGGCACCTGAAGAAATGTCTTTACACAGAATTTGTCACCTCCTTGTTTCTCCTGACATGGAAACAACATCAACAAGAAAAGTCTATTTCCTTCCAATCTGTACTGCATCTCTGAGTATAGGTACTGCTGAGGTCAGACTGCTGAGATCAGGACCTCTAAGTGTCAACTGAGGAGCAGTGAGTGGTCTAGGAGATGAGCCTAGGAACACAAGGAGAAAATCTGTGGGCGTTGGAAGACAAAATTGGAGGGACCCAGCTATTCCTACTGATATTCAAAGGTATAGAAGTGGAGACAGATATTGAGGAGGTGAATATCTTATCTGGTATGGTAGAATAAGGTGAACTATTGTCAGCAATAAGAAAGAATGCTAGCCCAGAAGTTTCATCTTTCATTTAGTCATATCCTTTTGGTGTAAAATGAAAGTGAACAATAGATACTATTGAATAATTTACAAATGAATATCTCTGAGATCTGTAAGGGAGGCAGTTAAGAACAGGTGAACTACTCTTGTGACCTTATGACCTAACAGCACTGCATATATGAGACAATATTTAAGCAGAAAACAGTGAGAAGGAGATGCAATATCTTGTATTGCACCCGTGTCATGGGTTAAGATTGGGCCCCCCTGAGAGTCGGGGGCTCAGAGGTGATTAGGTGCCAGGGCAGTGTTCCCTGGAGGGCCAATCACCACTCGTCTTATTCACTTCTGCGAAAAATCATATATCCACAGCACCAGAAGCTGTTGGCAAGTTTCTGTTGGTGTCTGCTGTGTGTAGGTGTAGAAGGCCAGGGGGTGGCTGGGTTCCTTCTTCCCCCCCTCCGCGGGAGAGAAGGGAGCCCTGCGGCCCCCAACTTTGCCTAGGCCAGAGTTAGAGACAGCATTGGAGTGAGTGTATGTTTGTGAGGGGCGTGACTCACAAACAACTGGTAAGTGAGAGAAACAGAGAGGCAGGCCCTGCGGCCGGGTCCTCTTCTTCTTCTTTCTCCCCCTTTGCAGCCAGGCTGCAGAAGGGGGCTGTTTTTCCCTCTTACTGTTTAGTGGGAGTGGTGTAAGGCTCAGCACTGAAGCAGAGCCAAGTGGATGGGCTGATAGCGAAACAGCTTGGCGCTAGGGAAAAGAATCCCAAGTGAAATTGGAGACGGGCCAAAGGGCTCAGGAGTTGCCCTGCCAAGGTTTGGCTGGGGGCAGCCAAAAACTGACTTAGAGGACGCCTACTGTGATAAGCTACACTACAGCAGCAGCGACCCGAGGTATGAGAGAGAGAGATCACACAGCAGAAATGACACAGGACCAAGGAGAAAGGACCCAGACCTACCTTCTTGGACTTCAGGAGGAAGGAAGGACTTCCACAAACAGCTGGAGCTTGGTGAGGGCGGAGCGTTTGGGTCCCTGAACACTCCCATGAGAGAGAGACTGGTTACTTATCAGCCTGAAAAGGCTTTTCCTAGACTAAAGTTAAAAGGAGAAGCTTTGAAGGGACTGATAGAACTGTAATAATATATATATAGCTGCTTTTATTTTGTACAGTATATTTATTTTGTAAATAAATGTAAACACTTCCCCCTTCCCGTGTAGAAGCCTCTTGCCTGAAAGTTTTCTCTTCAGTGTTGAGATAAATTGTGGGAAGGGGTGGGGAAGCCTGGAAATTGGATCTTGGTTTTCTAATGTGGCTCAAACTGCCACAACCTGAGACAGAGAGAAAACAAGTGCAGATTGATTGTGTGCAACACATTATTTTCAGAAATGCTACTGCATAAATAGCTGGGCAAGCAGGCTACTTTTGGTTGCCTCCATGCAGGCTCCACTGCCACTTGGGACACCTTAGCTATCCAGTGTGCCTGTGTGGAACGTGAATGAAGGTTATAGCACCCATGGGAGACCCAGGTTCTTCTGAAATGAAACTGGATGCCTATGTGTAAAGTAACTGAATCCTGCCTTATATTATGAAGTGAAAACTATCCACAAGCCAAAACAGAAGTCAAATCCCTTCATTAGATTAATTTGAAATTAGATTTAGCTAGCAACTCTTTATTGTGATGTCTTCAGGATAGTTTTTTGTTGATTAGTTTCTTTCCTTCTGTAAGCTTCTTTCAGAAAGCCAAACAAAAAGATATTTCCAGTGCTGGACTATGAATGGTTGTTCAGGTTGTGCCATTCTTTGACACTGAAGCCCCTTTCTGTGGCTGGTGAAAGGGCAACCTGAACATACTTTGAGTTAATGTCATTCGCTCACAGGGCAGGGAGGCCTTATCTATACAGGGTGAGTAACCTCTGGTATGTGCTGTCTCTCACCCTGCATTGTTTGGGAGGGAGCTGCTGAGCACAGACAGCAAGAAAATTTCTGACAAGTAGGTAGTAAGACTAATTGGGTGCCAGTACCTGAGGCTGTGTCCCAGCCTCCTTCAGTGTGCAAGGACAGGCAATCTCAAAGTAAAATATTGCAGTATTAATTCTGGTTTTCTCAACTCCTCCTTCTTCTGGTTTTAGTCATGAAATGTTCTGTCCTAAAATCTACTCTGGAAATAAAGTAGGTTGGTGAGGTTATCTATATGTATCTTGGGTTTTGTACTTTCACAGAGAAGTCTAACTCTTTCTGATGTAGGTTTGTTTTGTGGTTTTGGTTTGTTTTTTGTTTTTTTTTTTTTTTTCCATCTAAGTTCAGAAGCCTGTAGCTTTCTTATAAGTCAAAACATGAAGTTAGTGCCAAAATAAACCAACCAACCTTGCCTTCTCAAGTGGGTTTGTTCCACGTTTAAACAAAAAAAACAACAACCAAAAAGACCAAACTATCTAATTCAGCAGTGACTCTCTACATTTCTATAATTTTTTTTCTGTCGTTGCTACCCTTATTATACTGTGTGTCATGGGACCACTACAGCCTTGTCCTGACCGGGATGTGAGTGACTGAGCAGGATGAGCTGTGGTCAGCAGAAATTCAAGGGAGACCTGAGTAACATGAGACTGTGGCTAGGCAAGAGGTCAAAAAGTGACAGGAGAGCAAGACCCGAAACTTTCAGGAAGGCACAGGGTGACCAGTCATGGAAGCATCTGCCAACGTTCGGCTAATAAACTCCCACTGAGGGAGATGGGGGCACATTGTTAGGTGACGGTTTGGTAGCACGTGGAGGCAGAGGACCAGGGAGAAAGGCTACACATTGGTTTCCAAGTGATGCTCAGAGGTTGACCCTGAGCCCTGTGTCTGCTTCAGGTGCTGGGGATTGGAGAAGATTTCAGAGAACTGTAGCTGCATCCATGTACGTGTTCCCATACTCACAGAATTTTTCCTGACACAGCCTGTTCCTCACGTGGTCCAGTTAGTAAATTAAGCTTAGTAGTGTCCTGTTGCCTGTTGTTCTGTTTCCCCTATGACATTATAACTCATATGTAATTACTAGAACATCTGTATCAAAGGAAGACCAGTGTTTTCTTAAGCTTTTTTTTCCATGCTGAGTCAAGAATATTGCTGGTCAAATTCATGATCTGTAGCTTCTACAGTGAATGTATATCAGTGCTTGTTTTCAAGACCATTGGATACTCAGGTAACTTGTGTCATATTTAAATAACATGCTGTGTATTTTGAGTCTTACAGGAAATACTTGAGATATTTTTATTTCTAAAATGAATATATGCCATAATCCATAATTCCTCATTTGTTGTATTTAAACTTACTTTTATATCTAATTAAATCCTATTTGAGCATTTCATTATTTTTCACTTGTTAAAACTTGTGGAACAAAAAGAAGGGTCATAACTCAAAACATAGAGATATATCGTAGAGCAACCAAAACCCAAAATATGTCAGAAGTACTTTCACTCTGTCCAAATACAGTGACATCACTGCTCACAGACAGAAAATCACTCTGGAAACCTGATTGTCACTGCCACTAACAGACAGATTGACCAGTCCGGTTTTGTCCTCCCAGGCGCTCCCCAAAACTAGACAGGTCACACACAATGCAAATTGCTGTTGACTGTCATTTCATTGGAATATTCTCTTTTCTACTTTTAAGTTGAGACTGCATGCAAGGGAAGTAGAAACATGATACTTGATTTTACAAACATTTACTTCTCCCAGGGAAAGACATTCCCTGGAAGAAAGTTATTGTTAGTTCATCAGGCTGCAGACAATTTCTGGGTTACTGATTCAATACTTCTGCACCGGACATTAAAGAGTCGAACTTGCATCTTGTACTACCCAAGTATCTTTAATTTAGTTCTAAGTAGTTGATTTAGACCTTTTATATGGAGTAAGACTTCCAATCTCCCCCCAAGATTTTCCCATGTCCTAAACTCTGTGTCCCATCTCTATTGCTATTCTGCACCCTAAGGTGCAGAACATGTGTTCCAGAAAAAAAAATTAAGGCTTAGACTCATAACCAAAATTAATTGGTTCAATCTGAACTATACATATAAAGAATTATATAGCATGTCTTTGGTATATTTTCTACTTCTTTAAGTAATTAATATTCCTTTTTCCAAACAATACTTTCCACACTTCAAATGGTTTATTACACAAATGGGGAAGTCTTTTATTATCCAAGTGTAGTACTGAATATTTACATCCCTTTTTGGCTGGGGCTTTCCAACATGTCAAGCTCCCTTTGGAAAACAATTAGACTGAAAGAGAAAATTAAACCAGAAACCTGCAGGGCTATGGATATGTCCTTGCTTTCTTCTGAACAAAGAGATTGAAATTTCATACTAAATTTTTTGACCTTTCAACACCCAACTTATTGTTACTTCTGAATAGCGATGTAGCAATTCAAAACAATCCACATACAGACTGTGGCCCCAATTATGTAGAATTTACAGGTGTGCAATTGTGCTATGGTCTTACATCAATGAGAGTGTGTTTCCACTTACCACTGAAAGAGCAGCTAAATGTCACAGTCTGGTTTTAAATGGATTTTCCCGACAGATTAGTCAATTATTTCCACTTTCAAGATAGAATACATTCATACAAATTTTAAGTTGCAAATCCATCTACTCTGCTCTCCGTCCCAACATTTTCGAGCAAGGATTAAATGTAAAAGTACTAGTTATGTTTGATTCAAAATTTCAGATAATGTGCATAGCACATTCTTAATGTACCATTTACAGCATAATTCATTAACGGTTTCTTCAAGCCTCCTGCTTTCACAATTATTGAGTATCTCTACCTACATTCAGGTTGATATTTCTTAACAATCAATTATGGTTTAATTTATCTTCCTTCTGGTTTTTTTTTCTTCTGAAATCCCCGTTAGTTTTAATCTCTCATCTTGACAGCTCAGCTTTTAGTAACAACATTTTCTGAATCAAATGAGCTGCTGGGTGGCTGTGAATGTTTGTTTGTATTATAGGTGATCTTTCTTAGCATGCTGTATGACTTCATCTGTAAAGATGTAGGAATAAAGTAATCAAACTCAGACTCTTACACAAAGTAGGTATATGCAGAAAATAAATTATTCTATAAATGCCTAAACATTAAGCCTAAATTTACATGAAAATACTACCACTTTCTTTGTAAAATGTCTCAGGACACATATTCTACATTACTTGTAGCTATGCAATGTTAATCTTCCAACACATGTATTGGATGTGTATCATCTTTGCACATAAGGTAATAAATAAGGTAATTATTGTAAATAATTACAAATAAGGTAATTAATAATGAGACTTCACAGAAAAAGGTAAATAATTTTATTTAGAAACATTTTAGCATTGTCTGGTTTACCCTTGACTACTTGAAGTAGGAAAAGCAACATGAAATTCTCTTTTGTATTTTCATTTTCCCCCTTATTCTTCTTGCCTGAAGAAGCATACCGCTTCTTCGCCTACAAGCACAATAAGGGATTAACCTGATTGCTTAATCCTTAAATCATCAGTCATGATTCTCAGATTTTCACAAGCTGAGGTCTGAAGGTGATCTCCCCAACACAGGCACATACACAGACAAAAATGTCTCTTTTTCTAACACCAATAACAATCATTTGGTAATAAATAATAAGATTATAAGAATATAAGCTATCAAGAAATTTTACATGCACACAGTCTGTCTATTACAAAGGAACTAAAAGGACATACTATAGCCTTGGTGGCCTGATTTCTTTTTTTTATTTTATTTTACTGATACTTCCTACATAGTCACTGATTTGGAGAATCAGTCTACAAATACTGCATCTCCATGGATATAACTTTGTGAGGCTATATTTTTTTCCCAAAATTTCTGATAATTTCATTTTCCCTGGATGTTGTTTTAATACCATAAAAGAGGAATTTTACATAAAGAACTGTCAGTGGTAATAGACAAACAAATTTGCTTTCCTGTAAATTTTTCAGGCAAGAAAGCCTGAAAAGCAAAAAAGAAACCAGTTAATGTCTTTGATTATCAACTATTGAAATTTTTTTTATATATTTATTTTTTCCTTCCTCACACACCCAAACCCAGTTAATTTTAGGCGGGTAAGAGATGTTCTATGAAGAATCATTTGCAAAGTTGACTAAATTCATTGCTCTGAGCAACGTGACAGTACATCAGGGAATAAAAGCATTTGCCATCATGCTGATGTCAGAGTGTGAATGATTTGGTTGCACAAGATTTTGTCTGATGAAGTTTTAACCATCTGAATTAAAAATAAACCCTCCCAGAGTCAATGCTCTCTTTTCTGCTACAAAAATATTTGGGGATAACTGTTTATTTTACAAATAAAAATAATTTTTCCTTAAATGAAAGTAAATGAACTTTATTGCTAGTTGCATTCAGCTGTTTTACTCTGATAAAGAAATGAGTTACAGTCTGATCAGGCAAATATCAGTGTGTCAAAAGACACACAGTTTGTGTGTCTGTGTTTGTTTTTTAACTTAATAAATTAAACTGTGAAATATTTTTATTAGAAAAGGCTCGTTTCAAGAAACAACAGAATTTTACTACCTAATGTCAGTGAGTTTTCAATCAAGAAAAAATACAGCAACATCAAATTTTGAACTGTGTTGGTTTAGCTTTTTTAAGGACAATTCTTTTCTTAGAGAGACATCAACAGCAGTTTTATCACATTGTTATCCACAGTAGAGAACATAGAGGACTTTTTATCTCATGGGCATATTGAAGTAAGTTTATATATATATGTATATAAACTTGTATATATATATAAACTTTATATATATATATATATATATATATATATATATATATATAAACCTAAGGTTACTTCATAGGTTTCAGAGTTAAATCCCTAACAAAGCATGAGTTTCATTAGGTAGAGCTAATGGAAAAGGTGGTTATTAAACACTTTTGTGATGTATTGATCATGTAATGTTCTTTGACTCAGAATAGAGAACTTCAGTGTTGTAGAGTGGTAATGACACAATGCATCTGTACTAACCTTTGCTGTATTTGAGGGATATGAGAAATTATTAGGAGAACCCTAATCTTCGTCTCACAACAAAAGGAAGTGCTGAACCTGTTATCTTGAAAAGAAAAGATCCTGTGTCTATACTGGGCACCTGCAGTGCTGTCTTCAACCACCACACATTGCTGCTTCGTGCACCTGCTGCTGTCAAGGCCATCTGTGACCACAGCACCAGATGGAATTCACACCAATTGCTGTGTTTAAAAAAATTCAGTTCATAAATTATGAAGGTCTTGAAGATAAAGTCTTGAAATGGCAACCTTCTACTTATTGATGGCTGGGGAACAAGACATTTCTGCCTTATACATAGATGTATGAAGAAATGTAACAAGGAGTATGGCAGTGTGTCATATGGGGATATAAGGCCAGCTCTGCTCACTGCAGTTTGATTGCAAGCAGTAAAAGGTGGCACATTGTGTCTGAACCTTTGTATGCATTTTTAAACATGTTTTGCAAAATATTTTATCATTTGAAACTGCTAGCTTAGCTTGGCATGGCTGGTGGCTATCTTGTCACTTTGTATTACTCCCAAATCAAAGGAAGAGAGTTCACGAAGATGTAGAAAAATGAAAGGGAGATACAGTTCAGTTAAAATACAAAACAGTTCTTGTTATCTCTCCTTGCTTGCTATTTTAAAGGGTTTTCAGGCAAATACTTACAGATAAACATAAAAATATACTACTTGTTTCTTCCTTTTTTCTTTGCGGAGGTAGTTCTGGTAAGGTATGGATAAAGTAAGGTGTAGCATCATTTAAAATACAATTTATGTCCCAGCAAGAAAATCCATGTCAATTCAGATTAATACCTAAGCTTGTATGTGGCAAAGAAGCCCAAATCACAGGCAACTAAAATTTTAGATATGCATGTTTATCTGAGCACCTATTTTCTGTCTCTACTTTCTCTCTGGCTTGGAGAGTAAATTAGATGTTTCCATCTATTGTGGATAAAAGCTTAGCATGTGTCAGATATATAAAATATATTTAAATCAGAATCCCATCATTCAATCCCTAGGCAATATTTATAATTTCGTAAACCTACACTCCCTTGTTCCTGCGGCTTTTACTTTCTTGTCTGCATGTTGACTAAACAACAGGAATGAGGGAGAGTGTAGCCCAGTTATCTGGGATATCTTTTAATCCCAAATACAGACTGTTGATAAAAGCCATTTTGAAGAAAGTGTTGAAAGACATGTCAGTGGAGGCTCTCCTTGAAGAACTCTGGTAAGAAGCCTTAATGCATCTCACTCATTTTAATTTGGACAAGCTTTTAAATTGAGTCTGTTATGTTTAATCCCCATATGAGCTATGTTATAGTTATATACCTAGGTCTGGTTATGGCTCCTGTTGATCCTGCTTCCAGTCCACATGACTTGCCTGAACCTTGTCACTCCCCTGTCACCACAGTCTTGCCAAGAAATCACTGGACTCTGGACTGGCCCTAGTCAGCACCCCCAGACCAGATCCAACTCTGCTCCCTTGTTAGATGCTGTGGGATAGGTGCCCTGGAGTGAGGACCCACCATGGCTGCCCTTAGTGTACTGCCCTTGAGGGCAGCAGACCCTTGCAGTACCCTCACACAGGTGTCCCCAGGTGTGTCCACATGAGATGGTAGTCCACATTTTCAGACCCAGGAGGTGGCAATCCATGTTCTGAGCCCAGAGAATTCAGACACCTCTTCAGTTCAGATATGTTTGGCGTTTTCTGGTTCTTGACTAGCTCTGATAACTTCTTCAATTGCTCCAAGTTGACGTTAATATGAGTTTAGACACCATTTAATTGGTAGATATCCACACTTATGTGTTTTTATTACTGAGCTGAATTCCAGTTCTCAGTTGTAGAAAAATGAATATGGAATTGATTTAACCTCTAAAGACAGTGACAGGAGACAGGATGTAAAGCTCCTTCTTCCTGAAGAAGAAATAGAGTCAAGGACTTTCTTAATAAATGTGCTACAGAACTGCTTACAAAAGAGTCCTTAGTAAATTTTTCAAACTATAAAGAAATTTCCAACCATAAAACCAACTAAAAATCATATGTTTAGTCTGGTATTACTAAACTGTGGTTCACTGTGTATTTAGGTAATTTCTGCTGACATCACAAGGGCTTGCTCATTGCTTGATTTTGCCATAGCTGCTACCACAGCTACAACAACAGACTTCAGTCTTTCCTGTCCTGTAGGTATTCATATTATCTCCCTGGAGTATTTTCTTGTAATTTAATTAATCTCTGTATGAGGACATTTGGATGACTTCTTTTACTGGCTTTAAAATAGTATCCACTTTTTAAATGAATTTTCATGAGAGTAAAGGAGTCGCTTATGGAATGTGTGAAAGTAAACTCTTAAGCTAAGAGGGTTTTTAAGAGTTTGAGGTTCTCTGGATTGTTGATTACAATTCTAACTGTTTGGTTACTGCAGAATGGCTGGTTTTCTTCAAAGAAAACAATACAAAGCAAAAGAGGCACAGGACTGTAATGACAATTTATTCTAATCAACAAAGTTTTGAGGTATATACTCTGATAAGGGGAAAAGCAAGTCAACCCTGATTTTTAGCAAGAGGACTATAACATAAATCAGTGCACATTTCTAGATCCGCCTGCTTTGCAATGAATTTAGCTTTGGGGATGCCTGAAGGTCTATTACCTTTCACAGAATATACTTATTCCATGGTAATACATGGAAATGAAATGAATTTACTGAAGTGGAAAAAAGGGCAGGAAATTGTGTCAAACCAGCTTTGCTTAAAATGTATAAACACTGAAGCTTTGACACACTTGCCTTCATCTGAAGGACAGGGTATCCATAAGTTAAGACATAAGAATAATAAGTTTTAGATCGTTTAATCAGAGATGTTTTGGACTTTAAACTATCATATAAAGTATCTATGAAACTGTTTTGATACATCTTTTAAATTTAATTGTAACTAACTAATTGAGCTCTATCTAACTGTAATTCACAGGGGTGTTTAGCAATAATAAATATTTAGGATACAGAAAAGAACTTTTTTTTTTTATATGTATATATATATACACATATATATGTGAGTACATATATATATATGTACCCATAAAAATATATATGTAAAGTTGAGTGTACTGTAAATTATGTGGATTATGTCCCAACTGCAATATAATAAAAGAAGCAGAAATTTCAGCATATATTAGTTTACTATCTTTACAGGCTATCTATTCCATGACAAGCACATCATGATGAAGATGGGCTTCCACTCGAATCAGAAATGGGCAGTGTGATGCTAACCTACGCTAGTTTACTCTGTGTTGACTACTGTAACCCTTCTTTAACATTTTCCTTTTTTATTCTGTTTTCCACTTTTGAGGTGCAATTATTCAGAATTTCATAAAAGTTCCTCATATGAGTGTTCTAAAATTGTGTAGGGCTATCGAAGTCGGTGAAAGTAGATTGACATTTTGTGAGTTGCTATCTTTATGGGTACAGTCTAAATCAACATTTTAAAATAGATATTTTTCAAATATTATCTTCTTTTTTTGTTGTTGTTGTTAGTATCATTGATGGGGTTTTTCCCCCTGTGATGATTTAGGTTTGGTCAACAGCCAAACATCCACTCAGATGCTCACTCACTCACTCTCTCTCTCTCCTCAGTGACAGAATGGAAGAAAAGGAGATGAGAAAACTCACGCATTGAGATAAAGATAGGCAGATAGTTTAAAAATTATTATTGCAGGCAAAACGTATTTGACTTGAAGAAAAATAATTTAATTTAGTACTGACTAAAATAGATTTGTGTCACAAGAAATGAAGATGAACATTAAAACAACAACTTTCCATCTTTCCTCCCACCTCTTCCAGGATCCACTTCACTCCTCTATTCCACATGACTCTGCCTCCACCCAGAAGTGCAGGAGGGGCTAGGGTCCTGCAGTCAGCATACAGTAGTTTCTTTCTGTTTCTTACCTGTCGTAGTTTAAGCCCAGACAACAAGTCCTACAGAGAAGCTTGCTCAGTCTTCCACCTGGTGGGATGGAGGAGAGAATCTGAAGGATGAAAGTGAGAAAATTTGTGGGTTGAGATAGAGACAGTTTAATGGGTGAAGCAAAACATGTGCATACAAGCAAAGCAAAACAAGAAGTTCATTCCCTGCTTCCCATCAGCAGGCAGGTTTTCAGCCATCTTCAGGAAAGCCTGGTTTTATCACACAATATTTCTATATTATCAACACCATTTTCAGTGCAAATTCAAAACACAGCCCCATACCAGCTACTGTGAATAAAATTAACTCTAGTCCAGGCAAAACCAACACTTTACCTCACACTTTTCCCCTGCTCTGGCACGGGGTTTCTGTAGGCCACAGTTCCTTCAAGAATATCCACCCACCTGCTCTGCTATGGCATTCTCCATGGACTGCAGTGTAGGTATCTGCTTTGTCATGGTCCACCGTGAGCTGCAGGGAGAGACAACCTGCTCCACTGTAATCTTCTCCATGGTCTTCCCCAGTTCCTGAAGCACCTTATCCGACTATGACTTTCGTGTTTCCTCTGTTGTTTCTTACTCTATTTGTTCTCTCACTCTATTTGTTCTTTCTGCCAACATAATTTAAGAGTATTTTCCCAAAAGTGTCACCAGTTTGGCCGAAGTTCTCAGCTGCACCCTGCAAGCCATTTGGAAGTGCCTGTCTCCAGCATGTTGCAGCTCTGGCTTCTATTCACAGAGACCACCCTATAGACCCCAACTACCAGCACCTGGGAACTTAAATTCAATACACTTCCCTAAGTCAACATAGTCCAATAAATATTAGCAAATTTATAAAAGTTTTTAGGCTTCCAGTTCATGTAAAATATAACTTTCTTGAACACTGTCAAAGAAGATGCAAATCTTCTGTTTGTATATTCATTTATATCCATGCATGTATTTAGGTACCATACATATCTACATTGAATACTGTTAAACTCTCCAGGATGGAAATATTCTAATTATTACTTAATTTGTATTAGCTTTTGCTTAACTTTGTACAGTCGAGCAGTGTAACACGTAATACAAGATAAATTTCCTTAACCAAAAACAGTGAGAGGAATTCTGTACAAAGCTAATTATCCTTTTTTTTAAAATAAATTGTAATTTTCTGAAATAAAAAACCACTTCTTCAGTAAAATGTCTAAACAGTTCTTCTAATATTCAGTGTGTATTCTGAAAGCAATGGTGTTGTAGGACTAACTGTTGACCGTATTGTGCTGTACACACCATGCAGTTCAGTCTACAACATAATTTCTAAGCTTGTATTTCCTTTGAAAATTCAGATGACTCTGATCTAGTAAAGCTTCCCTATTTCCTATATTTCATCTTAGACAGCGAGTGCAACAAAGATGAGGAAATGAGACAATATCTTCCTAATTATCCTGAAGATATATGAAGAGTAGACAACACATGAAAAGTAATAAATAGTAAAGTCTGCAATTCTGTTCCTATTTCTCTGTTCTGTACTTCATGGAAGAGTTTTTAATACTCTTTTGCTATAATTTACTCTGATTTACACACCACAATATTATCTCTTGGGTCCATATGTTCTCCTGTTTCAAACTTCATCCCCTAGTCTATGGCCAGCTAAAAAACTCCATCTTGAAAACCACCTGTATTGCCAACTCCCTTTTGTTCATATGTAAATAGACATTGAATAAAACTATATTCATTTTTCATGTTATTCTAAACTATCAGGGGCCTTGTTAACTGTGATTTCAGGAGTTAGAAAAACAGGAAAGAAGCCAGCAACTGAAAGCTGGTGAGTTTGCTTTTATCACTGCTTTGCTACTGGTTCCGGCTTCTCCTTCTGTTCCCTTGGAAACGGATACTGGGCAAGCAAAAACAAGGTAAGGGTTTTAAAATATTGATTTAAAAACTGCTTCTTGTTCTGTTTCCTCTGGATTCTGTCCTAAGAAACAAGAATGGAAATAGTTAGCAAACTACCACTCTATGGTAACATATGCCTGTCGTTACTAGAGCATGGGTAACAGAGAGATCTTTGATATGTCCTTTTACCTTGTTTGCTTATACCTTTTTAAGATACAACTGTACTATTAAAAAAGGTAGAAAGAGAAGTCAATGGGAAAACAGCCAAAGCAAACCTCTCTGTCACATTCAGCTGCTCTATGAGCAATACAATTGGCACTGTAGAAAGATTGGCCTCGGGCACTTAATGCTAAATTGAACAAAGTTTCAATTATATTTATACCAGAAACAGCGTAACAATGTAAACATCCCCCCAAATCCATTCTTCTCTAATACAAGAAATCAGATCCTTAAAATATGTTCTTTAAAAACTTAGATAAATTTCTTTCCCCTGAGATTGATGTAATTGGAGAATTATCCGTACCTTTCTGGTCTGTTATTGAAATCTATATGCTTAGCTGAAACATATCTGAACCTTGATTAAGCAACTCTAGCTGGAGAGCTTGCAAGAACCAAATATTTTAGCGTTTTGGTTTTGATCCCCATCAGAAATACTGAAACAAGATTATTTTTGACAGTAGTTTTAGTCCTGGCCAGAACTAAAATCACATTCTGCTAAAACATATTAGATATGTTTCTACAATTAAACATGAGCAAGTTGAGTGCTAATGCTTGAGGAAACTGATTTTTCTTTTGGTATTGTAGACTTGAATGTGTTAATTATAAGCTGACAGATATCCATCTTATTAACCTCTCATTTAAGATGATTTTGTTAAGAGTATATAAAGGAGAATCACCTGGTGCTCTACAGCAAGGTACGTTGGAATCTCAATGGCACTACTTGGCTGTGCAGGACAGTCTTTTTCATTTAAGCTGTGTTAGTGGCAAGTGCAAACTCTGATAAGTACTGTTATTTATACAGCATAAATTACTGCTACAAGTGTTGTGATGAGTGTACAATTCAAAACAAAATCCACTGCGTATTCCAGATTTTTAAGCTACCAGATAGCTAGTTCCTTAATGGCAAACTTTCATTCTGTAATGTCCGTGTTTCCTTTCTATTTTTTTGGTCCCTGGCAAAATACCATTGTTCGGTTTTAGGTAGTACTGAAGAACAGGTGAAAGAAACAACGAAGGTTGAGTTAAAACATATAAATGCAAAAAATATGGACTATAGATATTTTACACAGTATGTTTACAATTCAGAGACAATTGCTCAGGCTATCAATAACAGGAAACAGGGAGAGCTTTTGCTCTGACTTCTGTGCCTATGCTTAAGTTGTGTAGCTACTATGTAACTTCTATCATGCTGGATCCATTTGGATTTTTTTAAAATACATTTTTCCATACTACTTTTTCCAAGTTTAGGTTTTGGTTTTATCTTCCTTTACAATGACTTCACAGTGCTAAAAATCACTGGCTGCAGAGTGAATCAGCTTAATCTCTCCATATCCTTTCCATCCTGTAATGTTACTTAGGAAGTGAGAAGACTTTAGTGCTTTAGAGGGGCTGCTGGTTGAAAGAGGTGATGCAGTAGAAAATCCTGCATTAAAAGAAATGATGGTGTAAAAGGTACATGAGGCTGTGAAACAAAAATGCATTCATGAAATACAAGTCAAAAAGCTTATCTGACTACTCTTAGGTCCTTTTCCATCTCACTGTGATACCAAATAGTACTACTAAGGCACATTCAAGTCCCCACAAGGGGTTGAACATCATTCTTTGAAGAAAGTGTACAAACAATTAGTAAAGTATGCTACATTCATCAACTTTGAGTGTTTGTTTTAGTTTTTCTTATGTGCAATACAGTAAGGTACAACTCTGGAAGATTTGTTTTATCTCTATCATTTCCCCCTTCCTCTGCTTGACTGAGTATCTGTGTCAAAAAGAAATAGGTGAGCCTGGGTTTTCTATTCTCAAACTGGTCATTTGATCATGAATATTATTCCTTTAGTCATCTATGTCACCAATATCAGCTTCTGCTATCATCAGAATGAAGAGAAAATAAATAAAAATAATAAAAATACTAATAATTAAAAAAAAAGAACCTGTATGAAAGGAAATATTGTCAGAAAATATTATAAATACTTTAGACAATGACATTTTTAGTAAATAATTCCAAAAGCTCTTTTGAGGGGCAAAGCTCCAAAGTACCTAGAACTCTGAAAAAGGTTAGATATACTCTCACTGTCTTCTGTTTCAGAAATAATCCTGTGTTCTTAAGGACAGTTTCTCTCTATACTTCAGATTTTTAACCTTTATATCCAGAAGGAACAGGAAAATAAAGTACTAGGTTGACCACAATGTTCTGGAGGTTGACTTTACCTTGTCCATAGATTCACTTGTCTTCTTTACGTGCTTGTTTCCAGTGTTAACCTACTCTGTTCCTCTTCTGAAAGAATGCTGCTGTATTCTTTAGGCCAAAAAGTTAAGTTACCTGGAATCACCTTTTCCTGTTCTTCTTGGTTGACTCTCAGTGGTTAAAAACACTGCTTCACTGTATTTTGATCCACAGACCGATATTTTCATTACTATTAGAATAGAACTTGGTTCAGAAAGGCAGGATTTGGGTTTGAACTCTTTATTTTATTTCTTTTCCTTTGAAAGCAGGCCACTTAGTTAGGAATCATATTCGTATGATCACAAAAAAGGATGTTTTTAAATTCATACCAGAGTCTAATAACACATAAGACCATGAACACTTCAAATGAGGGAGAAAACAGCTAAAAGAACTAACAGAGAGAGCTACAACAGCCAAATAGAAGGGCAATGATATAATTCTCCTCCAATGAATGAATTTATAGAATGAAACCAAAATCTTCCATTTCTGTTATTCTCATGGATGTAAAAACATTAATCAAGTGTTTGATAGCTTTGGGCACAACCACTGTGTTAATGTTCTGCCTAAGACCTGAAGCTTCTATTGATATCACACAAGCTGCATATCTGGGCATGTTTATCTGAACTGGAATTAACTTCTAAAGTAAAGGATGATTGACTAAATAGCACTGAGGCATAATAGCTTGAAGTACACTTGTCATATTCAATGCAAATTCTGAAAACAACAAATAGATACTTGTCAAAACTTGTCATTTCTATGCTATTGCATGATGATAAAATGCACAGTGTTTTAGGTGCCTCTTGTCAACAGGATGTAATTAACTGTGGTTACACCTAGGTAGTGTTTTTGCTGAGAAGATCAACAGCTCTGATTCTCTCTGCAGGGAGTGTGTTTGTTTAGAAAGGTTCTTAGCTTTTCTGAAACTCTGTCATCTGGTTCTCTCCAGGGGTTTCAAAGCAATCATCCCTCTACTCGAAGGACCTAGTAACAAAACCAAAACATGACATACCAAAAATTAACAGTTGCACATGCTCATTGAAACATACTTGGGGTTTTCACCTTGTAAAAAAAATCTTCTGTTTAAAGCAGTTTAATCCCAAGATTTTTTTACGAATTACCACTCTCTAGTTCACTCTGCAGCAAAATTCATTGTCTTTGTGCAAGATTGTTTGATGTTTAGGTGAAATCCAACTAGCAAGGAAAAGCTGTTTTTTTTCTTTGATCTGTCAGTACTGCTAATATACATAGTGAATAATAAAATTCTCACGTGCATCAATACAGTATATTTTATGATTATTAAGAAATCTGACAACCAAAAGGAAACCTACATTTGAGGCTTAGCAGGTTTGTAATGATAAAACAAAGCTTAGTGAGCATAATGCTGCTTTAGATGTTACATCTCAGTTTATGTTTTTTAAGGTGTGATTTTTTTATTCTGGAACTCAAGGAAACACATTTTATCACATTTAACATGTCGTGTTTTCAACAGCCCAAAAGTCGGCCTCGAAGTGAAATTAATGTCTGCTGTAACTCCACTGTTTAACTCATATAAAAGACCCTTTTCTTTTCAGGTTTTACCTCAGTGAATGAGAAGTTCCCTTGGGAGAAGTGTAAAGGAGTTCAGTATTTAAAAAGGCTAACTTTAAATATACAAGGTTTGGTGCCCTGTGCTTCCATGACAGTTGTGAGCAACATAGGTTTCTGTAAAGAGTGATTAAGAATGTTCATTTAATGTAGGATAGTCTGAACAGCCCCGACCAAATCTTGTATCTCTGTATTATTTCTGAAGCAGAACTTTTTAAAGCTCCATGAAGCCATGATTATTGCATCTCTAACTTCCCTCAATCATTTCACTGTATCAACTTGAGAAAAAAATGCAAGGGCAACAACCATTGTTTTAGAAAATGAATATTGTTTTCTTATTCTTATTAATGAACAAAACATTTTTAAAATCCAATTAGATTCCATATTCTCTACTGATTTTTTGTGAAAAGCACACAAATGTATTTTATGAAATACACTTTTACTTCTTTAAATAACTATTTGCAAATGTTTGTATTTTTCTATTGTTATCATTATTTAGCTCTAAAGTTCAAAACACTTTTTTCAATACTTAAAGAATAATTACCTTGGTTACTTCTCTAAGAGATTCTGTCACAATCCTTCCTCCTCAGCATCTTCTTGTCAAGAATCTTCAAAAGAACAGACTTTCATTTAACCATAGGAGCCAAAAGCACATATAATAGGCTTTTGGAGAACAATTTTTGATTCTTGCAAGATTATAATAGCTTCCCAGCAGAAATGTTATTTGTTAACAGAAAATGTAGTCAACTGCAATTTGCAAGTCACTATTAGTCCCAGAAACTTGCTCTCAAGAGGATATACTTTTCACCAGAAGCTGTAGAGAATAGCTACATGTATCTCCAGTCATATAATTTCGTTGTACTCTATATGAATGCTAAGGAGCTAACAATGAGTTTGATTAGTTTCCAGCATTTTGCGATTGTTACTTACTTTTTCTGAAGGAGTTGCATTTTTTTCCTTACAACTATCTAAATACTATGTATTTCTTAAAGTGTTAAATTCATATTAAGGGGAAAAAAATTGTATTCAATACTTTTGGAATTTTGATGAAAATTATTAAAATAGTTGCTTTGTTCTTATATTTATTTGCTTTCCTAATTCAGCATGATAGTGATAACAAAATGGCAGAACTAAATTATCCCAACTTTCCATCAGCATCCCAGTCATCAGTATTTAATAACTCAAAGTTCTTACTTCTTCTGGTACATCATACTAACCTGCCTATTTTCTCTGTAAATAATGAAAAAAGAAACAAAAGGGAATTGCAGGACATTGATATTTAATGACAGAAGGTCAAACTAGGTGCCCTCAATAAGTCAGTGTTGCTCACAATATATTTTTCTAAGGCCATGAATTTTTGTTTAAAAAATATTGCTTTGATCATCATACTTTAAACATCAGTCTCCCATGTGTGAACTTGAGTTGCTATTTTAATGCTTTGAAAGACTACTTTTGTGGATTGACTTGATTTTTTGGTTAAGTCTCTTAATATGAAAATATAAATGCTGTTTGGTTTTGTTCTGTCGGAACAAGAGAATGACTCACCGAAGTAATACATTATTAGAACAGAAATTTATTGGCAAAAGGATGTTACTTTAAGAGGTTGTGTACTTACTAAATGTAGTTCTATAGGATTTGTCTTATTCCGTATCTAATTTGTTTTCATGTTCCATATGCACAGATACAGAGTCATTTCACATATCAATTTGACACAACCTATGTCTCTTTTTCTGTAGATTCCAGTCTGGAGCATTTATTAAAAATAGGTTTAGCTGCAATGCTGATGAGATAACGATTACAAAATGTGAAAGGAATAAATTTTGGCATTTTCCTTTTTGTGGTTGAGAAAATACTCTTCAGTGAGTGCTGCTGATAAAAAGGAGATCACAGCAGCCTAGAAGTCTCTCATTAGATGTAAGTTTTCTCTCTGCAGTGTTTGTGTGTGTAGTACTTAATATAAAATGAAATGAAATAAAATAAAATAAAATAAATAAACCAAAATCTACTGGTGACAGTTTCATAATTGTTCTTCTTTCCTTGAATATATAAAAAATTCAACTGAAATTCTATTATGATGAATAATAAAACATCTAATATTTTTAATAATTTTCTAGATATTCACACAGTCTTCTAACTTCTTAATATAATTTTATAAACTACACCATCACTGATACTTTATAGGCGAACAGAAAAATGACACTGTAAATTTAATTGCACTGTAGTTATAAATAGTTTGGGATTGGTTCTCACAACATTTTGTGGACTACTACTTAGAGTCAAAGAGCTGACATTCTCTCAAATCTATCTCCAGAAATCAATGTCAACATTACACAGTAACAGTATAAAAACCTCAATATATTTTTTAATAGAAGAACTGAACAGATGCAAACATGACAGGATTTTCTTCATAATTTAATTTTTGCTAACATATTTGCAGATAAAATGTTAATAATTGATGGTTGTTTTGTTTCTTGGTTGGTTGGGGTTTTTTTCTGAAGTACTCATTCCCCAGTTTTACACTGAAGTTCAAAGCTGTCGCGAGAGCATACAGAAGAAATGAAAATAATGTTCTGTTCTCAAGCTTGATAGACAGAAACAGATCCTGTGAGCTGAGTACTATACTGCAGTTCAGATGTAATCCCTGCTTTTTAAATTTTCCATCAGTAACGCTTTGTGACATTTTTCGAAGAGAAGTAGTCCTGCCACAACCATGCTCATTTCCTGTCAAGCACCTGCGGATCACAGATGAACACAAAAGACAGCAATCCACCCAGAGGAGTTTTTCACCTTGAAATAGACTTTCCCTAGTGTCATATTACTGAAAGATCACAATTTCCTTTGTTTGCTGTGAACCGAATGAAAGTCACCAATCACAGAAACCACCAGACTTATGACCATGAACAAAGCTAACTGACACAATTTGGGCTGTGTGTATTTTACTTTATTTTCTTGCCTTTTTTTTTTTTTTTTTCAGAAATTAGGTCATTTCACTAACTGGAACAAGGGGCACTGGTTGTGCTATTTTTTGTTCTAGGCATGACAGAGGAAAACTAATGCTATATCTGCAGACCTGGGTTGCAGATTGGCACTTTCATGGATTTTACAGTAGGGCTACTAATGCAATCACTCTTGAATTCATTTCAGTTAGAGTCAGTCAGGGTAGCTACTATCTAAATTATTTAAGCTAGCCCATTTCTTTTTGACTGAAATAGATTAGAGGACAATTGCATACAGATCTCATATAATATTTGAGGACATGAGCATAACTTTTTCATTTAGAAAAGCCAGAAGCAAAGGAGAACTTGGGTACACACAGACTCAGACTGTGACAAAAACTAACAAGGCAGTGTGTTCTTCATCTCCACAGTTATCCATTCTTTTGCGGGATGGAGGCTTAACAGATAAGGGAAAGGAAGAACTCTACTATTATGAAATAAAAATTTGCCTAGATATGTAAAATTGAATGAACATTTTATGTTCATTTCATTTTCCAATGCATGTGTCACAGCCTGGTAAATATTAGTGTGTTTCTGCTTACTAAACTAACCATTTTCAAGTTTAGTGTGATCTACATGTGTCACATGAAAATTGAGTGCTCAACTCTAGAACAGAAACACCCAATAAAGTAAAAGGCCCCAGGGGTCAGCAAACCTGCCCTAGGTAAGACAAAACGAAAACAACAACAAACCCACCACACCAACAAGCCAAAACAACACCAAGCACACTAAACAGTGCTAAAGAGTGATTTTGTAGTTGTGACTGAAACATATGCCAGTGTATATAATCTGCAGAATGTGATCTTTCTACAGAAGAGAGCAGGGCTACTCACAAAATTGCTTCTGAATTAACTTTGATAAAGTCACCCAGACTAGCTAAATTATTTAAGCTATATCATTTCAGTTTTGTCCATTAGCTCATTCATATTACAGAATACTTTAAAAATAAAAAGTTGCTCATTTGTCTCATTTCTCAGTTGCAGTAATGAAGCAAATCTTGCTTCCATGGTGTTCTTCATATTACAGTTGTGTATAATAATAGTATGGCTCTGTTTTTTATATCTATGCATCCCAACAAAGGAAACACTGTAAGCACTAAGTTTTAATAAGCTAAAAAAAGTAAATTTAATGGAAGAATTCAGTTGGATGTGCAGGATACTTCGCAGTTAAATTATTCCTAGTAGCAGACGTTGTACTATTGTGTATAGTCTGTGGTCTTCTGTGTGGTTTGTTTGGTTCGTCAGTTTTTATTTTATTTTTTAAAATTCAAATAGTAACATTTTAAATAGTATCTATGTAAAATAGGTGTGGCTTTTTGTTAATCTCTGATATATTTCCATATATTCATGTGATCAATTTTCTTATTGTTTTGACTTTGTGGAACCGTTTTCTGACTGACTGAACACTAGTTAACATGGAAGTCTCTCTCTTCTTTCCTTATCATTGCTGTAAGACCCAACAATATATTAAATCAATTATTTTCTTTTTTTTCCTTTAAATAAAATATAGCCTTTAATAAAATTAACATAAATATACTTATTTCTTTCTACAATTAGGTGCAATTAGGTAGCAAATTATACTTAAGATATTAAATGGAGAAAAGAACAATTAAAATTAAAACAAAATTTCTGTGAGAATGAAAACATCTGCATCTTTTACTTATTTATTATCTGAAAAAATTTAATACTAATATTCTTCAGTCATTTTTTCCTGTGACCATTGAATAGACTTTCTTATTCTTCTGGGCACTTTAAATAGGATTACTACCGATCCCCTGGACAATACTTTTGTGTTTTGCATATGTGTCACTGTGCTTGCAAATTTCATTTGTATGACCTTAGTCTGTTCAAGTAATGTTCCAGTTCATTTCTTTCAGGTTACCCAATGACATTTCTCTTTTCCTATACTTTTGTATTGCTCTTTAAAACAAAAGGTGACTTAACACATCGTTTATTCATCCTCTTCAATAATTTCTCAGAAGTACAGCATTTTATCTGACCATATATTGACTTCCTATGTGTTTGTGTGTGTATATATACATACCTTTTTTTCTTCCATGGAAAATGTTGTAAAATATGTCTCTTAGTTGTTGATATTGCTAATTGCAATCTTAGAGCAAAAGTCCAGAATGTTTATTCTGGAGAATCCCTAAAAACAAATAAAAAGAGAATGTAATCAAGGATGTAATAAATATTGTCAAAAAGACCAAGAATTATCTATTACAGTATGGGAAGATATTCTGTGATAGAGATTTCTTTTTTTGTTTTTTGTTTTTTTTTTTTTCTTTTTAGGATACCCATAGTTTTGTGCATTTACCTTTCTTAAATGGCTGTCACCGTCTTTGGTATAATTTAATCCACAGGGAATCTCAAAATGATTGTCACTGTCACTCACTGTCACCTCTGTGGGAGTAGTCTTGTAACCTACATGTTTTACAAGTGTAAGCAAGGAAATTTCTTGTACCTTATATTACCTGAAAAAACCCCAAACAAACAAAAACAACAAAACAAACAAAAAAATAGGATAAGTTTAAAGAAGCCTTCTTTCTTGTCTTCTATAGGTATACTCAGTAGTTTGCCATCCGATTGTCTTCATTTCTGTACAGTTCTTTCAAACACTATCCTGCCACTTAAGATGAAATTTGTCTTCCTATCCCACAAAAGATAGCTGACCATGGCCAAGAGCTGAATACCAACACAGACCCTCACACAGCTCACCTACCTCCCATGGGGTGATAGTAGAAAGCCACTGAGAAGTCTTATGGATTGAGCCAAAAGTAGTTAAATAAGTGAGGTCAAAACTACTCATAGAAGCAAAGCAGAATGCACCACGTCCCATCAGCAGACAGGTGTTTAGCTAATTCTTAATTAGCTCAGGACCTCAGCACGTGATATGGTTACTTGGGAAGAAAAACACCATAACTACAAGTGTCTCCTCTTCCTCCTCTTTCCCTTTTATTGCTAAGAAGATGCTGTATAGTATGGAATATCCCTTTGTCAGTTGGGGTCAGCTCTCCTGGCTGAGTCCCCTACTAACTTCTTGTGCACCTTCAGCCCAGTTGCTTGCTGGGGTGAAGGGTGGAGGCAAAGCTGTGATGCTGTAAAAGCAGAGTTCAGTAACAGCCAAAATACCGGTGCCTTGTTTTAGCCACAATCCAAAACATAGGATCATGCTATGAAGACAATTAGTTCCATTCCAGTCAGATCCAGTAATATGTGTAAATGTATTACTGGAGTTTTACTGAAGATGGGAAAGATAATGTTACAGACTACAATAATATCTAAGTCATCATCTAAGGTAGCCTTCCAAATCAAAAGAAAACAGAAGTGAAACTCCATAAAGAATAAGAAACTTCACCACTTGACACATTCTATTTTTGTTTTTATTTAAATATGATGTACAACTTGCTGGTTAGGGTTTCCATTAAAAATAAAAAATACTTCCATTCATTAAAATAGACAATGTGATATTTTTCACACTGCTGTTAGGAATTATGGATTCCAAAATAATAAAAAAGCAATTAGTAGAAAAGTTACACTGAGAAATCAGAGAAAACTCTACTACTACTGTATTTTCAATGAAAAACACTTCTTATCTGTAGGTTTTTCAGTGTAACTAATAAGCTCAGAAGTTCACTGATAGCCAAACAACACAATGATATGAAAAACTTTGTGTTTTGGTCTTATGCAAGTATCAAAGGAAGCTCTGCAAAATAGAAACAAGAATTATGAGGTTTAGATGTGACCCAATTTAGCAAACTAATTTCCCAACATACTAATTTAACTGCTCTGAAAAGAGCATGAAAAGAAATTCTAAATAATTTCTATTTAAAATAGAATTCCACTCCACATATCATAACTGGAGTTGCAAAAGTCCTGCTTCTTCCTCTCCAGAATGCTTGGCAAAGTGAAAAAAATGGATAAAGTAAATCAGAAACAAAAAAGGAAATAAGATTAATTGTCATCAAGGGATAATTTATGACACTTGTTTTTGTGTTAGCATTGTCTTCTAGCTCAAACAGATTTTTCCCTCTGTGATATTTATTCCAGATACCTTTATTAATACTGAGCAGTCATATTCTATTGGAGTTTTCATTTTTCTGGGCTGACAAGCCAAAGATTTACATCTTCTCTCATACAGAAGGCTGTCAATGCTCTTGATCATATTAGCAACCTTCCTCTGCATTTGTTCAAGTCTGCATCAATCTTCCTATCAGAAACACTCAAATCTGCGTGCAGTGTTCCAGATGAGGTCTTACTAAGTCCTTCTGCAAAATAGTTTTTAACCATCTCTACCAGACATATTTTATGGCTTGAATATCTGATAGACATTTGTCTCTTTTCCGTAATCACACCAAACTCTCATCTTCTACTCAGCCATAGTAGACACAGGACTTCCTTTTGGCTCGTTATTTCTGTGAAGATGAATGGCTTGAGTTAATCACTTGAGTTTTGAGTTATTAAGGGCAAGGAAAAATTTAGAAAAAAATCTTCATAAGTAGGGAATCCAACAATCCTACCACCTCAGAAGGTTGTTTATTTATTTTTTTTCCTATAGAATCACAGACTATATGGGCTATGAATCTATAGACAAGATATTAAGTGACATCAAGAAATACTTACAAAAGAAGGTTTCAAGAGTCAGTTCTCAAAGAATAAATAGTGGGATGTAAGGAATTTTTTTGTTTAAAAAAGTCATATATACATATTTCATATATACAACCTCTTTATCGTATAGATATGAATTGTATGCTATGCATTTTGTATATATGTCTGTGTGTATATCTATTTGTATTCATGCATCTTTACTTCTAACCATTGATTTTACAATAAAAATAAATTTTTTCTTCATACAAACAAACAAAAATTAATCCCTTTTATTACCTTCCCTCTAAAAATAGACTGAGAAACAGAAATGCAGGATTGTAAGAAATGTAGTAATATTCGCTAGCTCAAAATGCAAGAGGCTAAAGGTAAGATGTAAATAAACTTGAAGCTTAGTAGTAGGGAAGAACATAAGAAACTTCCCTGCCTTTAATTCACCTTCTTAATTACAAAGGAGAGGCATTTATAAAACACAGGTAGTGTACTGATCAGTCCTACAGCAGAAAAGTATGCAGTAATTTTATGTTTTCACTCCTTCAGGTTTAATTTCAATCCTTTACAGTTATTGGCTTAAACCCTAAAACCTGGTATTTAATTTTACAGCATAGTATTGAGCCATTAGGTTTAACCCCATAACTTACTATCTTGTTTTTCAATATTAAACCAAATAACAAACATTTGATAAGTGGATTCTTTTTAATCTGTATACTAATCTTTCTTGACTATAGCAATAGATCAATTTCCAGTATTGTTAAGACCTTGTTGACCATTTTCAGCGTAAGCATTATCTTCTGTACTCAGTAAAAAGAATAGTCACAGGAGTTGGGAGGAATTTGAAAACAGTAAGTTGAAATGGATATAACTTTTTTTGTGGCTTTATCCAGAAGATCAGAGAGGCAATCTACATTCCTGCTGTAGCTGTGCTATAAGTAGGCCACAAAGCCAGCTGAGATTGTGTTATTTCTGCCTCATCAGTTAGCACCTTTGAATGAGAAGGAAGATATGATTTATGGTGGAACAGAGGCTGACAGAGCCCAGCTGGAAATGTTCATACTATGGTAACTGAAATGAAAAAATTGGGTTAGTATTGAAATGCAAAATGTAATCTAGGTCATATAAATGAAGATAAGTAATTCATTCTCATAAAACTGACAGACAAGAGTTCTAAAACAAGTGTTTGTATCTTCTTTGATTAGCAATGCCAGTAATATGTTTTCACTGTAAAGGTATTCTCTCTTCTTCCTCTTATCTTGCAGACTAAACTTAATTGCAACCAAAATCTATTGCTACCTGTAGGTGGTTTGATGACCTATGATAAACAAATTATCAATCTATCCCAGGTGAGGGTGGACAGGTGTCTGAACACATAACCTTCACAGTTGGTATGTATTATCAAGTTTGTTGTCAAGATCAGCAAACAGCGCATTTTTATCATTCTGATATTTACTACACAACATTTCTACAAAAATAATAGCATTTTGATATAATGTTTGGGAAAATACTTCAAAAAATCCTACTGCTTTTCCATAAACAATAAAATTTAAATATGTTGATCGTGTGTGTGTGGATTTATGTGATTTTCTGTAAGAAATTGTGGTTTGTGTTTTTTTTTTGGTTTGGGTTTTTTGGTTTTTTTTGTTGCTGTTGCTGCTGCTGTTTTTGTTTTGGTTTGGTTAGGGATTTTTGTTGTTGTTGTTGTTGCTATTCAGTTTCTTGTAAGGAATAAAATGAAATTACTGAAATTCTGGCTAAAGAAGTAAAATGTCTCATGTACTGCCATCCAGAACTAGAGATGAATTTTTTGCACTGGATATATTTGTAATACATTTTCAGATGAAGTCTGAGCACATTTTGGTCCCCAATCTATTTACCCCACTACAGCCTTGCATATATGCTCTAGCACCTTCTGTCTTGGTTGACCACCCTCTTGTGAATGTCCTGGGTATACAGAAGTTGTGGTATGTTGACCTCAGTCTCCCTGGTGACACTGTATAAAGCTTCTATCCTCCTTCATTCTGCTATAATATTCACAAAAAAGACCTGGATAGAAAAGCAAATAATGACACTATTGGTTCATTGACTGTTCCAAACCAAGTTTCTGGCCATGGTACAGATAAAGCAACTTAAGTCAAGCAGAAATTATGCGTGTATCTCCAAAAAGGCTCCAGAAGCTAAAAAAGTGTGATGGTAGCCATTTCAGTACCAGTTTTCCTGGGATGACACAGACTATTGTAATCCTGAATATACCATAAACCAGTTTCATTGAGTGATGAGATGGAGAACACTTATATTGAGAAAACTCTCTGCTTGGTTGTTTTGGATGTATCTTGGAAGATTAGATAGAATTATGAATTTTCATTTTTTTCTATCCAAAGAAAATTCAGTTTTTTGCCTTGTAAATTTATGTTGCATGGCACAGAAAAAAAAGAATAGAAAGAATTACTATTTCTACTCTTGATCTATTTTTTATTTTTACCCAAGAAATGGTTGTAAAAGCATATTGGGGAAAAGTTACAACCCTGAACATGAAGAACATGACAGTAAAAATATTACTGATTGAATAATAAAAGAATGTGATTGGAATGGAAAGAAAAGTGAGATTTGGTTCAGAAACATATAATTCTGTTTCATAAACCATACGCTACATTGAATTTATCCTTTTTCTTGTAACATACAAGAAATCTGCATGATTACAATTTCAAGAACTCTCACTCCAGGTTTAAAACTGAATTTTAAATGTATGCCAAAATCTCCTACAGATGCTGGGTGAAGACACCATTCTTTTTGATCTCCTGCAGCATACAAAGCTGTCATCATATACTTTGCATAACATTACCATATCAGTAGCTTACCTCTCTTAATTTTTGCTTCTTCCTAATATACTGATATCCTATTTCATTTATGCTCTATTTTGATAACCTGTATGATTTTTTCATAGCACCAATATTTACTTACAAATGCTTTGTTTTTCTTTTTAATTTCATCATAAGATATGCTACTTTTAAAGGGATTTATCTAATTTTACTTTCTCTGCACTTTTCTGAAATTTGTATCTTTATTGAACAGTTCCCTTAATTTCTTCTTTACTGTCCCTCTGTTCCCTCTAGCAAGTTTTTTTCTGCTAATCATGTCCTCATGAACCTCTTTGTTATCTGATGTGTGCTCATTATTTTTCTTAAATTATTCTTATATTTATCCCTGTCCTTCTAACTTCCTAGTTAGAGGAAGGTATGATGAGGATATTTCCATATGGACAAGTTACTTATTAAAATAAAAAAAAGAAAGTGAGACAGTTTTTTTCCACCTTCAGCATTTATAAATCCTATCTTGCAGAATTTACCATACAGTGAAGGTACCTTTCCTTAAAAAAATTAAAAATAAATTATGCCTCACATAATGTAAAAATACAGTCCAGATTTTTGTTTATCAGGCAATACTTGTGTACAAAAATCTTTTGTTCTCTATTGAACCTGTAATATAGCTAAAATATACAGATTTGCCATCAATTTTATTTACTACATTTATATTATAATATAGCTGAAATGTACAGATTGCTGTCAATTGCATTTGTCACACTTATACTATATATTAATTACACTCAAATGCTCAAAGTATAATCTACTTTTTTGATACATAAAATGTACATAAAAAACATAAAATGTACCCTAGAATTCATAGTGGTAGTTTATCAAATGCTAACAATCTAAATTAATTTCTTTGAAATCTGTTTAAGAGGTTGTATGTACTATTTTACAAATTTCTTATTAATTTTCTCATTCATAATAATTAAACTGTAGCAAAATTATGTATGTTAGAGGGCTTCTTTAGTTTTTTGCTTATATTTTTTAAACTTTTGAAAAAAATTAGAATTATTCTACCTATTTTTTAAATGAAGATCCACTAAAAAGATTTAAGAAGTTCCTCCTAAAATGTTGGGTTTTGTATTCTCTCTGAAAAGCTGTTATACTGAAAAATACATTACTGAAATCAGTGAAAGATTTCCTGTTTCTGGAATATATTCAGAATCTCCTTATGGCAGCCTCCAATTAGAGATTAGCAGTCAAGTTGTCAGAATCACCAGTGCTATGAAAACTCACTGATAATATTGGTAACCTTTTGCTTCCTTACTGATAATAATTTCAGGACTGTTATTCACTGGTTTTTTAAGGAAGGATAATAGTGAAGGACATGAGTAGAACTTGCAAAGCACAGCAGCAGTAAACATGCAGCGTCTCTTCTAATCTATGAAGGGATGACATGCTGTGCTTATTTTGAAGAACTGTAAAAATGGGAATTGCAAATGGGAAATAGAAGAGAGAAATGGGAAACATATACTTCAACAACTACTTACCTTAGGCTGTCATTTCTTTATGGAGGAAACCAGCAGTAGGTCAAGATTTAATCTGAAAGTTTAGAGTGTGATGTTTCATAAAATGGACCTCTTTCTCCTCAAATTATGTCTCAGTATGTTTCTCACTTTATTTCTGTGAAATCTTTGAGGTAACAGGCAGATCAGACATGTTGGTACCTGGCAGGATTTGATTCTCTCAAAATAAATTTCATTAAACTTTACCATGCTCCTCATTGTCTATCTTTGAGCTGTGTTATTTGCTTCTAAATCTTGCCATTGTCAAGGCTCCAGAAACTTTTCTTTGCCCCCTTAAACTAAAAGTTTCTCAGGTATAAGTACAAAAAAAAAAAAAAAAAGGAGTTAAGCAGAAACTGATGTAGCTTATGTAATGCCAAACTTGATTTCAAAGCAAAATCTGACAAAATGTAAGAATTCAAGTAGGAGTGATGAATGACACATAACCATAAGGGACAGACAGATGCCACTTTTACAGTAGAAGGATTATCATCACAGCAGCAATTGGATTAAGATAGCCCGTGTGTTTAGAAGCCCTGCTCATCCCTGACCCCACTCCCAAACCTGCCGCAGTGTACGTGGAGCAATAAATGTAAAAATTAACATACACTAATAATTTTTTGTCTTTCATAGGTCTCTGTATGTTTTGACTTTGAATAATATGTTGGTGAAACTATATCTTTTATAAACAAGATTTGTCATGCCAGTGATTTTCTTTTAGTACTTTTTATGTGTGTGTGACTTTCTATGCTCACTATTAAAGTATTTAGTAAGCCTGAAATCAGACACCCTTGGTGAATATGACCAGACATGCAACTGCAATCACATAGACCTTTGTGTCATATAATTTTATTTGTATGTTGGGGTCAATATTACAAAAAAACCTCTTTACTGCTGCAACGCATCATGTATTTTGAGGCAGTATTCTTTGTACTTTTAATCCTGGGAACGTAAAACACAGAGTTACAGCACTTGCAACTCTCCGCAATTTTTTTTAACTAAAATATAGTTATAATTTATTTTCTTAAAAGCAGTTTAGATGCATTCTGGATGAATCCCTCCTAAAAAGATTTCTTTTTTCAGACAACAATCCAGATCACTCACTTTCCTCCACTTACTGATCTGCATTTGTGCCAGTTCCCAAATTTTCCATCAAACGTAGACAGTCAGATGTAATAAGATATCCTGAATAGATAGGCTTGCTTTTCACATTATATCCCAACATCAAACAGCACTGCCTAAACTATTTCAAGACTTAGTAACTCTGATCATAAATATTGTCAACTACTTGCTGTTAAGGCCCTATGGAAAATCTTTATGCAGTAGTCTTATAAACAACCCACTTGCTCTGGATTTTATGAAAGCTTGAGTTTTATGTTCTCATCTTAGGAGCAAATGGTCACAGAACTCTCACTTGCAGAGTACCTTAGTAACTAAGGTATTCATTCCAGGTGATGTCATACTCATATCTTTCTGTAATGGCGTCATAAAAGGAAGGATTATAGGTTATCTACCTCCCTGTCTGAGCTTTGATATGCCCAGTTTGAAAACGTAGAGTAACTACCCATGATCCCCATTTGTGTCAACTGTTTGTAGGAAAAAGTGAAAGCTATTGGTAAGAATAAATCAATCTGCAATTTAGTTTAACTAGATTGCTTTGCAGGCAGACCTTGTTAGCCCATATGTGATATGTACCACACCTCAGAAAATGGCTGGTTTGGATTTCTGAGAACTCTATTGTCTATGAATTCTATGTATATGATGTCTATGATCCATATCATCATACAGAAGGATTGAAAAGCTATTTTAACAATCATTTAGTATTTTTAAAATTATATAAACTGGAAAACTATATCTGCTTGATGTGGAGTCCACACATTCGCTTAAAGATATTTCATACCAAGTCAGAGTGGTTTGCTTCTCATAGGCATCATTTCACTTCTCAAGTAATAATCAATTTCACATATATTTAATATTTTTGTCAGTATGTCCATATTCTCGTGATTGCCTATTTAAAGAACTGATGTAAATAAAGGAGGATTATTTTGTTTTTGTTTGAAGACTAAAATTTCTTAGATTCCGTAGTTTCTCCTCCTTTCTACCTGAAACTGTCTACCTTTGAATAATTATCTTGGGATTCTGTTCATAACAACTGAAAGAGTATAGCTGGATATCTGACATATCAGTTCAGAAACTTGAGAAAGTCACCATTGCTTTTTTAATGCAGTCCTCTAACTTAAATCTTCATTGTCTTAAATTTATTTTTGTGTTACATAACACGGAGTGTCAACGATGTATTATGTTTATCTACCTTGTCCCAAGAATCAGATATCAGAGCAATTTTGAAGACAAATTTAAAATTTGTTTAGCTTACGTATTACTTAATTATTTCTGTAGTCCCCAGGAATATTTGACAATAAATTTAAACTTTTCTAAATACTTGTTATTTAGGAATAGCCTAAGTCCAACAGAACTGAACCAATCTTTTTCATACATACTTTCATTAAGAAAAAAACAAACACATATTTTTTAAATGTCTAAAGTACATTAAATCACTTCCTCCAACTGCAAAATTAATTGAATCACTTTCCTCTACTTGACCCACTGCTGAACAAGTGGGGCACAAACCCACTTTTTCTACCCTTACATTAATAAAAAATAGCCCTTACAAATGTTTTGGCTCCAGAACTCAGTCAGTGTATTCAGCGTGTGCCTTAACAGAAGCACAGTTGTGGTGAGGTCATTTTGCTTCATGATACAAATTAGATTTAGTTGTCTGTATCTGATTTTCTCATCTTAAATCTCTTTATAGTCAATGGAGGAAACAGACAATTTGAGGCATATCTCATCAGACCTGATGAACTAGATATTTATCTGAGTATGAGGTGACTTATACTCAAAAATTCCCTATTTCCTTCAGTGCATTAGAAAGATGGTTGAGATGTCCATCTAAATTCTTATGAGGAATTGTACCAAATATTTCCCACTCTTCATATGGTATATAACATAATCACTCGTTTACTCAAACCATGACATTTGGGTTTCTTGAAGCTCAATTCTTGAAGCTACAGGAGTCTTTAGAATTTTCAAGTGAAACAACGTCATTTAAACTCAGAAATTAAAAAAAAAAAAGGGTTAATTATTTCGTTATATTTTTATTATGGTGATGATTATTATTATTTACAACACCATTTTGAACAAAAGCCTTTAAATTCAAGATAACTTCTCTTTTAGGTATAATAGACCTTTATTGAATAAAAGTCCTAAATTTCTACAACTGTAGTTTAGCAATGGTAATAACTTTAAGTAGCTTTTCAGCATATCATGTAGCTCAGTGGTACTAATTATTTAGGAAAAAAAATAAAATAGGTAGAACTCCAGAGAGGAATATTATCACATTCTGCTTCAGAACAGTTGTCTGCTCTGGTCTAGATATTGAATTATGAGTGTGTCGTTGTGCCTGAACCTGCTTCTTCATGGGTTTACTTAGGACAAACAGAAGAATATTTTAATATTTCTAAGTACCTTCAAATCTGAATGCTTACCCAAGTTCATACTGAGAACAAAATGGCAATTTTTAGTGATTACTCAACATGCAGAGTACAGTGAAAGTAGAAGCTGGTCCTTTGTTTAATGCTATAACAGACAAAATATTCTACCTTACAGTGCATATATTGAACTCCAGTGCATATATTTTTATAGATTTTGCACTTATTTTTCATAGATTAAGGATTGTCAGGACCCTTCTATTTTCATATGCTATCACATTACCTTCAGCTGAAAAAATATTGATAACATAGATGTTATCAATATTTGTATTTTTTTCAAACATATAAATAATTCTCCAATTCCATGTTTTAGAAATATGTTTTCACTCAACCCTATAAATTGCCAGCAAAGTCTATCAAATTATCTGCTACTGAAGAAATTTTACAAAATTGTTAAATTGATGGCTTTCGTTCAGTTATACACTTACCTTCAGTTGTACATATGTACATAGCTCACAGATTAAAAAAACCACAAAACCAAACAAACCGCAAACTCGGTAGGTAGTGGTGGTAAAGAAATAGAGGAAAAGGTCATCACTAAAGAATGTTTCAAGTATTCAAATTTTGTTTGGCTTCAGGTTCTGAAGGACAGAGGTGCCCTCTAGGGAGGTCCAACAGACAGTTGGTACAAATCCTGTCACTTGCAAAGAAGAGCCACATGCCGAGAGGCCCCTTTGCCCAAGTCCAGCCCAAAAGGATGACAGGATTACTGAGGTAGACTTTGGGCTTTGCATGGTACTGCAAGACACGGGTAAACTTATTTACAAAAGTGGAAAACTAGAAAAAAGTGCCAGCTTCGGAATATGTGCATGGGGACAGTAAGAAAAAGACCTAAAGGGGATCCTAAAAAATATCACAGGAACCAGAAGAACTGGCCAATGGGACCACGAGCTACAAATTTTATTTCAAGGTAGGAGTCACACAGAGAGGGAAGGTAGTTGTTGGTGGGATCTCTTTTACAGCATAGGAAGACATTTAATAGTTTAAACAACAACCACAATAAAATTCATTCCAAATGCAGTAAAAGATTTAGATTTAAATTATGTTGGTATAAGCATCATTAGAGCTCAAGCTCTTGAAAAATGCAATTATCTCTGCTCCTACAAGTCATGTTCAAAGAAAAAATATATAAATTGATCCAAAGTATTTACAAATTTCAATTAGGACTCTCAAGCTTCATTGGCTTCTCTGTTTGAATCTCTACAATATATATTAACACAATTTTCCATTTGGGGTACAAGATAAGTATCTTGTTAGTTTTTAGTATTACTGGATGGCCTAGTATAACACATGATTTGAATGAGTAGTACGAAAATAAAGGTATCAGTTTCATTTCTTCAAGGCAGTGTTTTTGTTTTGACTGAAATTTATGAACAAGGTAGTTTGAAATATTAGATGAGCAGAAAAGATTTTAGCACAACACTATTTATATTTTCTTAATTACCTATATCCCTGTTCTAGACTAACTCTAAAAAAGAATCCATAAATACTGTCATTGAAGTCTTTTTATACCCATTTCACAGTAGAATGTCTGTGTAATTTGAGATTTCCTTCACAGTGATGCACCAGTGGACATAAATTGCTAATTATGGAGTTTGATAAACACGAATGGTCTTCAGCATTTCTTTAAAAGTGCTGACATGACATGTTGCTTTCCACAATGTCAGGAAATAATGCTGTTGATCAACATAAACTCTTTCTCTGAAATTTGGTTTTGCATAAACTTTCTACAGAGAATTATATGAGTAAGCTCCATGGATCTGCTCAAACACAGATCTGTTCAAAGATTTCCCATCTGCAAGGAACACATAAGAATTTATTACTGATTCACAAAAAAAATTCTTTCACATTTTCATTATCTAGATTTTCACTATTGTCTAGGTGCTATAACACAGCTTGATCATGAGGGCAGGTTGGCCTTCTGTTGTGTGCTGTTTGTGGTGCTGAAGTTTTTGGGGTGTGGCTATGGCTACCACAACAGGAAGAGGAGATAAATTCTCTTTATCTTAAAAGCTATTGTCTCCACCTTCAATATATAATGAACATACAAGGAAAGAAAAACACAGACACAGAAAGTGAAATGAGCTTGAATGAGTCACCCATTAATTTAATCTAGAAAAAAATCTACCAACATTTACTGTTCTGGCTACTCTCTCTTGATGTAGTAATAAAAGAAGTGTGGGAACAACATATAACAAAAAAGATTGTATGGAATAAAGGGTTGTTGAACTGAGCAGATTGGGCAGATGACAGCATGTTGCAGTAGTTTAGGATTCTAAGAAGCAGAAAAGCAGTACCATGTGGGGTTGAATTTAAAACTGAGTGCAAACACTAAGGTGATATCTATGTGTTCATGTGACTGGGTTTTTTAACCAAATACAATTTTTGATTATTCTGTCACATGTCATTCTGATCCATATTCTGTTAACTATGACACAATAGACTTTTATTTGCCTCTTCTGGCAAATTATTCTTCCACAAGAAACTGTATTGACCTTCTGGATTCTATTAATTGATCTAAAATAAAGTGACAAATGGTCTTTAAAAAAGCATTTAAAACATCCAGGATGTGAAGAAAACAAAACAAAACCAACAACCAACCAACCAACAACAACAAAAAAGCACCCCTTTGCTCTCAGATATTATTAAAAGCAGTAAAATGGAAGATAGTTCACAAAATTTGGATGTTCAAAAATGACCATTGAGCTGCGGAAAAATTATTTTTGTACTGCAGTTTTAGAAAAACTAGGCAATTGTATGAAAGACCATATTGAGGTGAAGGAAAAAACCCTGTAACTCTTCCAAAATTAGGAATTTTTAATCACATTTTATCAATATTAAGGAAATTTCAAGGGTTATAAATATGTTCTGGATCCATCATGAACAGCACTGGTAAACTAGATTTTATGTTTGATCTACCCTGCATTTTCTGTCTTGATTTTAGTCATGAAAATGTCTTATAACTATCAAGTTATAATGACTTTTTCATTACAGTACATCTTGAGTTTTTCAATCATGAAGTTAATTTTAATGCCAGATTTTTTATTTTCTTGTTGAAAGCACAATAAGAATTAAAATGGAATTGGATTGAATATAGATAGGATTGAATGAAGTTGTTCTGCTTGAAAACTTTTGAAATGGAAATTTATATATCTCATAAAAAAAGGTCTTCCTCAATTTTGCTGACTTGTTCAATGGTCACAAACACTCAACTTTTGGAGGGACAGGAAATTAAATTGAATTAAATATATCATATTAAAGAGTTTCATGTTTTAATGTAGGTGTTAGTTAAAAAACATCATCTTGCTTCTCCGAAGGAAGGTATTTTAACAGGTGAAAAAATTGTATTAGCTTTTATTACAGACTGTTAGTTCAGTCGTTGTTGTCACATATAAATGTGTTTTACCATTCAATGTACATTTCCAACCTTTAAGGGCACAAAAAGAAAATTATTTTAGAGTTTTATGCCCAACATACAGAGCAGTAATTCAGAGCTTCATAGAACCACAGCAAAGTGTCTAATGCACTTGTGAAATGTGAAAACTTCTGCCTTGAAGCAACTGAAATATCTTGTCAACTGCAACTTTTTTAGTCTGCATCTAAATGGTAGCCACAGTTGCAAACTACCAACACTTTTTAAATGAGGATGCACTCACACATAGTGAAGTTTTTGCTTAGTTTTTTTTTTTGTGTGTTTACTGCTTGTATAGGCCAATATTAACATGGAGAAATATGTGATTACCTGATTTTACTTAGAGAGATAAAATGAATCTGTACATGAGGACAAAATTTAAAGCTAGGACAGTGGAATATGTTCCAAAAATATACCATTGGAGGGAATTCAGTGCAACATGTTCCTTAGTGTCTTGAAAGAATACATATGAGATATGTCCTTATTTTCCTAAGGCTAAAACCTCTTAGTTTAGTAGAACAATTTGTATGGACAGTAACCACTCCAGCCTTTGGGAATGTGAGATGTTCAGTGTTTGAAATGTGTCAATACAGTTCTGGCTGTGAATGAAATCAATGTCTGCCTTTTTCTTTCTTTTAGCTTGTTTTAGCAAGGTGTTGATTAAACTATGATGAGAACTGCTGTTGCAATTAACACTAAATGAGAGTCGTTAATTGCCTTCTTTTGAAGAAAGTTATGGCTTTTTTTATGCTACCCTTTGTGCTCCTTGTGAATTGATATAGGGACTAAGGGTAGTGAAAATTGACTGTGGAGGTAGTGACAATTCAAAATTCAATCTAATTACTACAACTACAGCTGGTATTAGAATTTAAATAAATGAAAATGAAAAGATGTAAAAAATGGCACTAAAGCCAATGATTAGCCAAAACATCATTTGTGCAGTATGTTTATTTTTTTATTATTTAGATTTATTAAAACTAGTATATTGGTATTAAAGAAAAACAATCAAGCAAACAAACAACAAAAAACATATACACCAAAAAAACCCCACAAACCACCCCCCCCAAAAAAAAAAACCCTAACACCAAAAAACAAAAGACCAAACACTGTGGTTCTTGTGGGCTCACTTCTCAAACTTGTCCAGGTTGCCCTGGAGCTCTGGATGGCATCCCTCCCTTCTCTTGTGTCAACAGAACCTCTCACCTCTGTGTCATCTGCAAACTTGCTGAGAGGGGCACTCGACCTTGCTATGTCCTTGATAAAGATATTCAAGAGCACTGGTCCCAAGGCAGAGCCCTGAGGGATATCACTTTTCATCGGTCTCCCTCTGGACATAGAGTCATTGACCACAACTCTGGTTGCATACAGTCAGCCAATTCCTTATTGAACAGATAGCCCACTCTTCAAATCCATGTCTCTCCAGTTTGGAGATACAGATGTGATGTGGAACTGTGTCAAAGGCTTTACAGAAATCTAGTTAAATTACATTGGTCAGTCATATCTTGACAATCATTGCAGTCACTCCATCAAAGAAGGCCATCAGATTGGTCAGGAACAATTTGACTTAGCAAAGCTGTCCTGGTTGCCTCAAATCACCTCCTTGTCTTTTATATGCTTTACCATGTCTTCTAGGAGGATCAGCTCCATGATCAATTAATCATTAAGGACTTTGGTTTATCCTAATAAGACAAATCTTCTGTAAGTGTAAAGGAAATGTAAAGTGGTCCTTTAAGATGTGGAAGACAATAGTTGGTGAGATGAATCTCACGCAACATATTTCCACCAAATATATTTAGAGGACTAATAAGGGAAAATAGAAGTATGAGTTACAGAAAACTTGATCAGTATTTATTTTTGTTAAAGGAATCAATTAAAAGAAAATCATAACCAATTTTTTGACAAAAATTATTAGATAGTATGATTGAAGTTACTTAAAAAGAAGAGATGCAAGAAATTAATAAATTGAAATCTGCCACAGGTTGAACCTAAGCTCTCTCTCTTAAACAGATATAATTGAAATCATGAAGATTTAGTTAGCACATGTTGGTACATGTTCCTGATTTCCTCCTTAAAACTTAAGATTTATATGAAAGAAAAAAGCTCATAATTTTTACTTATACTATTCATATGCCTTATTACAAACCTGAAAAGAAGAAAATCAAATAACAGCATAGAAATTACTACAGATAACAGGAAAAATCAGTCCTGTTATTACTGAACTGCATTCAATCTATACTGAAAGAGAAGTCAACTGTAATTTCTCAAATAAAGAATAGGGTCAAAAACTGATAAAATATCAAACTAGATATTCTGTAAGCAAAGCGTTTTACTGTTAAAAAATTTAAAATGTATGGTAAAGATCAGCCAAAGAATAGTTTGTTATTGAAATGAGGTAACTTTCAGTATGTTTCTCTAATATAGGGATGGTTAAGGGAACTGACTTCTTAAAATTGGTTTTTAGATAGAATTATTTTTAATTGATTTTTTTTTTCCTGATAGAATAAGACTAAACGTATTAACATCAAAAATTTCCTAGCTTAACAACGATTTTGAGGACTATGGTTTAGGTAGCTGCAAATCCTGCTGGTAACTATGTTTCACCGTTTCCTAGGAAATAAGACCAAAGAACCCCAAACAAACAAACAAACAAACAAACAATAGCCTTGCTCCTGCCTTCCCTCCCTGACTCAGACTGTGTGGTACGGACCAAGAAACCTCTCTCTTCTATCCCACCTTGAACAATGTTGTACCATGGCCTTTCTTCAAGAACATTTGTTGCTTTTTTTGATATGGACTGAGGAAAAGAAAGACAGTGCCCTTTTAGTGACCGGTGTAGTCCTTTGGTTTAATTTTTCTCCAATTCTGGAAAAAAAATATTGTTCTCAGGAGACCACCAAGTTAGCTCAGGTAAGATAGTTTCCTATTCCTACTTCATTGTTTCTGGGAATAAAGGGAAAGATGGGAGAGATGACTGAGAAGATAACTCCATCCTGGTGGCTAAGCAGTGGGAATAGTGAAATGTATGATGAGCATTGATACTGGTCTCAGCTTTCAGGAATTTTGTATGATTAATGTAACACCTGGCACTTAGTGCCATGGTCTAGTAACCATGGCAGTGTTGGATCAAGGGTTGGACTTGATGATCTCAGAGGTCTTTTCCAACCTGGTTGATTCTACGATTCTATGACTATGATTCTATGATTTGTGTGTTACAGCATGCAATGAAGTTACTGATAACAGGCATAGAAGGACAATCTTTGCTGCATGTTTTTTTCTAGACCAGTCTTACCATTGAAATAACAGGTCAGGAGGAAAAGAGGACTGTGAAACAACAACAAATAAGGAGAAAGGACAACAATATATATTTTTCCTTCACACAACAATGTTAATCACATAACAATGGTAATTAATTATACAATAGGACAACAATACTATTTGAACTGCAACAGCAAGAGCAATAGCTGCACAACAGTGATCTCAAGATAATAATTAAGATTTTTTTTTCTAATACAGTCAGTAGGGAATGGAACAACCTCAATGGGTTCAGAAATAACTACATTGAAATATCACTAAAAATTTCTCTAAGACGTTTACTGTTATCACATTTTGTTCCTGTTCTGCCATACCTACCTCTCCTGGTTTCAGCTGGGATAGAGCGAATTTTCTTTGTAGTAGCTGGTACAGTGCTGTGATCTGTATTTAGTATGAGAATAATGTTGATAACACACTGATGTCCTGGCTGTTGCTGAGTAGTTCTTGCCCTAAATCAAAGACTTTTCAGGTTCCCATATTCTGCCAAGGAGCTGGGGGGGGAGGATGGCCAGGACAGCTGACCTGATCTGGCCAAAGAGATATTCCATACCATAAAACATTACGCCCAGTTTATAAACTGGGGGGAGTTGGCCTGGAGGAGCTAATTGCTGCTTGGGGACAAGCTGGTTGTTGGTCAGCAGGTGGTGAGTGAGCAACTGGGTGTTGCTTAGTTGCTGACTGAGGTGAAATTGTGACACTATCTCAGCTCTGCTGACTCCTGAGTAAAAAAATGCTGAAGATTCATGGAAAAGTAAAAAAATAGCCAAAATGGGGATAATTTGCATTAGATTTTGTTATCCTTTAGCTTCCAACTTTCAAGCTAATCAAGTAAGGGTAAAGGTAAGAAAGGGAATAAAAATCAGCAACGTAAATTTATGCTACTGTGAGAAATAGAGGATAGGTGAAGAAAATGCAGAAGATAAATTGAAAGCTTCATTTATTTTTTCCCACATATGATAGTGTTATTTATTGTATATCAGAGCTACAGAAAATGAAAATACATAACTTTAAAATTAACAATTGCCTTAGTCCCTAAATTTCAGATATTGTTACAGTGTGCATATTTATAAAGTCAACTACTTATAGTTTTTTTTTAAAAAATCATGAAATACAGACAGTGCTATTTCCACATAAGCTTTTTGATTTGCCAGTCTACGGTATTTTTCTTATCCTCTGTGTTTTGTTACAGAAGTGGCTACCGTGTGAGCTGACTATTTATTCTAATTCAGTGAGATCAGAAGAGATTCGAAGGTGAATAGTACAAGAGTACCAGAATAAAATTTCATTGATTCAGATGAGAAGGTGGTCCTATCAGCTACCTTATCATCTGAGAGCAGTGCATGCTACTGTCAGTGATTAGAAAACTAAGCACTCTTCTTACTTCAATAAACCTGTGCTTTTTGCTTTTATCCCTGATGAGATTCTTGCCTATTATGTTTAGGGGAATTATCTAGGGAATTGTGTGTTAGGTTATAAAAAAGATCCTTAAGATTACAAGATGAAACTGAAACAGCAGTTTCTCAGCACAGAAAAATTCAGCAGTCACTAACTTGAGCCATTTTAAATGTATACAAACAAATAATAAGGTTATTCTGTATAATTATAGGTGTGAGATTTATTTTCAAAGTTTCACTGTAGAACAAAATGACTGAATATTGCGGTTTTATTTGAGACTGAGATTTCTGAGTTCTGAGTTATGAAATAAAGCGATGCCCTCTGTGATTAATTAAAAGAAGCAGTATTCCTATTTATAAACATATCTTCTGTTAATATGAAAGTCATCCTGAGCTCTATTAGTGGAAATTCCAATTTGTTGATATTAGATAATTGTTTCATAAATTTTGTAAAGTTCAAGTTTTATTTTTAAAGGGTGAGCTTTCAAAGCAAGGAATGCAGTTGTTTCATCAAGCAAGGAGATAATGGTAATTGTTAACACTGGTGATAATCACTGACCCTAAATCTTCTTTCCTTAAGACCACTTAAGTCTGATTCCTTTAGTGATTCTTCACTACTAGTGAGTTGTATTTGATTTATGCAATGCTGTAGAGGGAGTGTATCATAAAATATACCAGCTATGTATATAATAGACAGACAGTCACACCGGACTGTATCATTCATCTGCTTCATTCTGTATTCTCTATCAGACTAATCGCTCATATTGTCTAGGAGGTGAGAAATATTTCCACAATGTAAGAATTCTGTGTAATCTATCCAAACAGGGAGGCATTTTTTTGGTTATCCTGAAGCCCAACAGATTCAGGCTGAATCCTGTCTACAGAAGTGTAGACATTGCCATTGCCATTGCAAATGGCAATGTCTTCTATACTTTTTAAAAATGATTTTATTTTGTTTCTGTATTTGGTGAAACATCAAAAAAAGAATTTTCATAATCCTATAGTACATTTTTAAAAGATGGTGCTGTCTTCATGTTCACAACCATGGTGCAGTGGTCTCTGTAATTATTTTTGTTGTTTTTGTTTTAATGTACTCCACAGCTGTTTTGCTGATTTTTGGGCCCTTATGGTATTACTATTATTTTTAGGTGCAGCTGTTATTATTCCTGAGATTAAACATGATGGAATCCTCAAAGAAGAAAGATTTCAAAGCCTGTTTGTACACAGTGACAGCACTAACTGTTGAAACAAGCAAGCAGAATTTTTATAATCAATTACATGTACTTAATCATGTGGCACTAACGAGGTTATACAGTATGAAGCTAGGATATAACATAATTGTTTGTCTTGAAATTCTAACAACAACAGCTCAGAGAGAAACTATTTTATAATAGATTTTTTCCTGCTTGTATCCTTTCTCAAAGATACCTTTTTTGTGTGTTTGGGATTTTTTTAATGATGCTTAAAGGACTTTTTAATCTTTTATCTGAGTAAAGAGTAAAAAATGCATACTCTTGTAACGTCCATATCCTATAATCACAATCTCCAATGCCTTGATAACCATCCATCTTTGCTGTCCTGGAAAAATTATAGCTTTCAGCTGTGATTCAAACAGGAGGGGGGATGAAGAGGAGATTTCTTCAGCTTTTAAACTTTGTGACTTTTGGGGATCCACTGAAACAACTTCTTTGAATGGAGCTCTGTGGAACCCCACTAGTGAGAGGTCATCAGTCTGATGTTACCCTATTCACTGTTACCCTCTGTGCTCCACCTGTGAACCAATTGCTCACCCACCACATGATGTGTTTATCCAGCTGTGGGTTGGACATTTTGTCCAGAAGGATCCTGTGAGAGACAGTATAGAAAGCTTTACCGAAATCCAAAAAGATTACATCAACTGGCTTCCCTTGATCAACTTGGTGGGTTACTTTGTCAGGAAAGGAAATCAGGTTTGATAAGCAGAACTTTCACGAAGCCATGTTGGTTGGGACCAATGACTGTGTTGTCTTTCAGGTGTTTTTCAGTATTTCCCAGAATAATCTTCTCCATAACTTTACCAGGCACTGATGTAAGACTGACAGGCCTGTAGTTTCTGGGGCCCTTCTTCTTGCCCGTCTTGAAAATCGGGACAACATTCACAAGACTCAGTCAAAGAGATTCCTTAAGAAATGGAATGTCTCTTCTCTGATTAAGTGATTCTTCAGAGAATTAAGAAAATATCTCTGCTTTCCTTATGGTAAGCCAAAAATAACTACCTCTAGCAGGAGGCCTCTACAGGTTTTCCAACTAAAAAAAAGAACATCAGAAAACAGTGGTACTATGCAGCTAAGTAAAACTCTGATGACCAACCATCTAACCAAGAGTTGTGGAAAAATGGAAAGTCCCAAATCCTCTGTGTATAGTGTAATGCTCCATTTAATAGTCAGACTGCTGGCTGCACTAAGCCAGAGTCAGGTTAGGACTCTACCTTCCTGAAATGGTGAATTCATCTACTGGGTTGTGTTGAAGGAGCAGTAGAGAATATGTCTGGAGATTTTTAAGTTGCCTTCAGAGTGAGAAAATCCCAATGTAGTCCCTCTTTGATAACCAAGTACATTATAAAATTTGTCAGAAGAAATCAAACAGAAAAACTGAAAACAAGTAATAGGTATTTCTCAGGGAAGTTGAAGAAGGCTGGTATTATTATAAATATCAGTTAAAGTTATTCTACAAATCAGTTAAAGACTTTGATTCCAGAAGGTATGCAGCTGCCTAATGATGAAATGTAAATTATACCCTAATTATACCAAAGCCAAATGGATTTCCTTCAGCCATACGCAAAAGATAAGATTTGAAAATTTGTTACTTTCCTACTCACAGACAAGTACAAATAGCTTTTTCTTTAATCTACCCTCAGCCTAACATCAATAATATTAATATATTCATGTTTAACATATTAATATATACCTGCTTTCTGTGAATATTTTTTTTCTGCACTAATGAGACTTGTTAACTTTTCTTTCAAGGATCATCTGCTAATCTCCACTGGGTGCCAAGAATGTAACTTGATTGCCCCAGATATTTTGTCCCATTTCTGAAATCCTACTGTGATTCAAAAGAGATGACGGATCTTTCAGGAAATACTATTTCCTGATCCTATAACTTGTAAATTGAGCTTCTAACTCCCTAGTAATTGTTGCCTCCTTGATAAAATAAAGAGATTGCAGAATAACCAAGTCGGATTTGCTCTGCTACTGAGTGTTGTCAGTGTGGCTTAAAGATTGATCCTGAGACAGATGACACAATCTCACAACATAAGCACAGGACTACTCCAATAGAATAAAATACTACTGTTAGAAAACAAGTCAGTGGAAATGCAGCTTTATGGCTGGCAAAATATCAGAAGGGCTAACCTGGACATAAACAGAAGGGACACATCCACCATGCCATAGCTGACTGGGACCATGTGAAAATGTGCAATAGAACAGCAAGAACAATTAAAACAGATCTTAGGAAGAAATTCTTTACTCAGAGGACAGTAAGGCACTGGAACAAGCTGGCAAGAGAAGCCGTGGATGCCCCACATCCACAAGTGTTCCAGGCCAGGTTGGATAGGGCTCTGAGCACCTGATCTAGTGGGTGTCATCCAGGCCCTTGGGTGTCCCTGTACAATGATCTTTAAAGGTTTCTTCCAATCCAAACCACTCTATGACTCTATGAAGAACTACTTTTTTTCTTTTCCCTGTGGGAGGGCTGGTAGGAGGGAGAACATTATTAACATGTCTGCCTGCTAGAGGCAGGAGGGTAGGGGAAAAATAATTTTATTGAGGAATGGAAGTTAGTCCTCTGTTGGTTACATTTCTATAAATGAGAGATTTCAGTTAAAAAGTTGAAATAAAATGCTAACTCAAAATCTTTCTGGTAATAATCATGAATAATTCCATATCCGACTGCAGTACTAAAACTCACTACTATGTATAAATTATGAGGTACAAATATTACTTCAAAAGCATCAATTAAAGCAATTATACAATCACTCATTGTAACTTCCCTGCTGGTCAGTTGATAATGTAATGAATGTTTTCAATATTTCATTTATGCTGAGGGAATTAAAGAGATTGAAATATAAGGTTGATAATACAGTTATAATAAACCCCCATAAAGCTGCATATTAGCACATTTAGTTGCACATAATTTCTTTTAACTATTTGTCGTAGCCCTAATAATTGTTTCTTCTAGCTCAGCCTTAAGAATCTCTCTAAAATGTAATATAATTTATTTTGGTTTTCAGTGTTACTTTTGACCAACCTAAACAGCTATTATTAGCTGTTTGAAATCAGTGAATTCTATCTTTGTAAAGTCCAGTTTAACAAACATGGTACAATATCTGTTTAATCTCAAAGAAATTGATACACAAGGATATCCTTTTTTATCCAGTAAAACACAGAGTTCCACTTCAAAACAAATGAAATTTGTACTATAAAAGCAGTCATTTCAGAAAATAGTCTAGCCAAAGAATTATTTTCCCTCTGAAATAAGATTAAATGAACCCTCTAATTTTAAAAGGGAAAAGGCATATTATTTCCTATTTCTTCTTTTATTCCAAAATTGAAAAAAAATATTGATTTTTTAGTAATTTTCTCTAAGAAAACAGAAATAATATAAAATTCTTTTAATTATTCAAAATTTAAATGTAAGAACTCCAATCTGTCTATAACAATCATTTTGGCTGTACTATAAAGCAGTTTGAAATCTCCCAGTTAAAATGAATTAACAAAGAATGTTTAATACAGGGAGTATTCCAAATGTTTTCTTCTATCCTCCTAGCTTCCCCGCAATGTTTTCTAACAAGTAATGTGTGAAGATTTTCCCATCTGTGTTGTAATTTTTGTTAGACCTATGAAAAAAATTTCAAAGAGAAAACAATATCAAGATTTAGTATCCAAAGGGGCTAGAAAATTTTCCATTGTGGTTGCCATATTAGAGGACTGGGCAATCACAAACCACATGAAATTTAACAAAGGCAAGTGCCAGATTCTGTGCCTGGGATGAGGCAACCCTAGACTTACAGACTGGGGAATGAGATGCTGGAAAGCAGTGGACCTGACAGAGTTAAATAAGCATTTGGACGATGCTTTCAGGCAAATGTTGTGATTCTTGGGATTTTCCTGTGCAGGAGCTGGACTCAATGATCCTTTTGGGTCCCTTCCAACTCAGGATATTCTATGACTGATGATTCATTTTTCCAAAAAATAAAAGCTTTTCATATTCATAGTAGGGAGTTGAAAATTATAAATATTTATCAAATAACTTTAAAATATTTTTTAAACCTCTTAATTTCTTTCAAAGTGACAGACATTGATACTTTCACAAAAGTTTTCCCTGTGTTATATCCGTGATTGCAAGCATGCTCCTACTTCAGTCTGCCATATTGAAGACATAAGTGTTCTACCAATAGGACAAAGAAGAAGAGGATTACAGGCTTCCATCCTATTGTTTTTCTTTCTGTTTCTTGTCACGGAAATAGGATATGCATAAGATCTGAAACTGAGACAATGTGGACTTCTATTTCTCTCCAGCCAAGAATTCTTATAGTCAGACAGCTGATATGCACAGGTATTATTCAGTGAAGTAGCAACAACTCTTCCATTAAAGATAAGATTTTTCTTATCTTGAAGTGAAATAACTACTGTCCCTTTCCTAGATGTATAATTAGCTTTGTACTGAAAATTGCCTAAACATGCTTGATTAGATGCAAATAGTTTTGTAAATAGTAGCCTCAGATGACATGTGCATATTTCAGTTTGATGGTTGTCATCTGTGTTTTCCTTAGCATCTCATAATTTTATCTAGAAAAGAGAAAATCTACCCAAGATCATTGTTTCTCCTAAAAAAAAGAAAGGGAGCAGCAAAACAGTTTTACTCAATAATTCAAAAGACAAATACAGCAAAATCAAAGTACTGTGCCTGGGAAATCAGAGCCTCTGCACCAGAAAACTGTAGTACAGAGGAACTAGGGAGCATCTTACTGGGAAAGCCCCTGAGGTTGTGGTGGGCAGCTATATGAGCATGAGCCCATGGCATGTGCTGGCAGCAGAGTTGCCCAACAGATCCTGGGATGTATTGACAGTTGCACAGCTAAGGAAGCTGGGTTGGGTCAGCCTGGAAAAGGGATGGCTTTTGGGGGCCTAACAGCTCCCCAGCCTCTTTGAGGCATCATCATAGGGATGTATATGAGCTCCTCACAGTGGTGCAGGATAAGAGGGTGAAGGTCAACCGGTTCAAGTTGAAACAAAAGATGTTCAGGCTATGTATAAGGAAAAAGAATTTGTTACTCTAAAGATAATCAAGCATTACAGTAGATTGCCTTGATAGATTGTAGAATCTCCAAATTTCAGACAATGCCTTCTTATTTAAATATGTATTTTCCTCTGTAGACAATAAGTTCTGTATAGTTTATTTTTCCTTACATTATAACAACTTATAAAATCAAAGGAAATTAAAATGCTTAAAAGAATTGTGTATATCAGCTCTGTTAAATTTGTGAAGAAAAATTTCAGTTGGAACAATTTAAGCCTATCCACTAAAAGATTAATTTTTCCTCATAGCCATTCTCAAGTTATTTTTCAGTGCCATGGATTAGTGTTAATGAAAGTAAATTAAGGCATGTACAAAAGGTAACATTTGTTTAAAGGTGCTAGATTTTATTTTATTAATACTCTGCATAAGTGCTTTGTGAGGCAATGAAGTACACCTTTGCTGTAGCACTTGGAAAGATTTACTCACTTAAAGATTTGGTTCTTTAAATCCAAAATATTTAAAAGATGCAGAGTAGGTATTCATGGTTGATAATAGTGGGCAATAATTGTCAAAGTAGTATCAATCTGTTCTGCAATAGAATTTCTCTTTCAGTTTAATCTCATGATAGTAGGTTTTCTACCCTTGATGTGTAAAATTGTCCATTGATTCACAAACTCAGATTGTGAAGTTCTATTGCATAAGCAAATTGAACTATGCAGCTGAATTTCAGCTGTAACTACAAAAGCATAATTATATTCTGAACTTTATGCTTTTTTTTCAATTGGGTGATGCATTACGTTTTACAGTTGTGATCTTTCTGAGGTCCTTGTGACTAATGCTTTGCCTTACAGGCATGTGTTTAAACATTGAGTGGTTTTAAAATGATGAATTAGGGAGACTCTCTGGTAAGTGCCTTTTTACCATCTAATTCTATACATTGCTAAGTCTCTTCTTGTGCATAGTGTCAATATCAGCACAAAAAGACCAGTGAAGTTCGGGCAGTCATCTGTAACTCTGAAATGGACAGATTCTGGCAACTGAGGTACATGTTAACACTTCTTTAACACAGGGTACTTTTTCTCCTACCCTGTGGCATATCATTTTAGTTGTGCTAATTTACATGAAAATGCAATGTAAATAATTCAGCACATAAAATTAGCGTCCAGTGCAGGATGGCAACAGATAAATATTTGAATCTTAAAGACCTGTCCCTGAAGGGAAAAAGAATCCATTTGATCCATTAATAATGAGAGCTTTCTCTTTGATCCTTTCTGTTCCTGTTACATCAGAGAAAACCATGAGATAAAACATCTTGTGAGATGTATCAGGTGCTGCCAAAACAGCAAGCAAAGCACTTATAAACATAATCTTGAAAACAAAAATGTTAGGCAAGATCTAAAATAGATTCATTATCAAAACTTCACAGCCCAAAAGAACAATTCTCAGTTCCTTCTCTCTCCCATGCTTTAAATCACATAGCTTAAATGCTCATGAAAGATAAAAATACTTCCATAATAAAAAAAAAATGCAAGGTAGATCTTAACATTCATTATAAAAATAGTATTTTGTTTATAAGAAAAGAAAAACAATTCAGGATTCACCAAGCAGTATGATATTTTATGAGCTTTAGTCAACTTGTCATTTGCGTGGCAGAATTGCCAAAAATTTTTCATAACAATTTCTTGAGATAGAAAGTGATGACTTCACATCTGTTGGCATGCTTTGACTGTCATAAGACTGGCCAGGCACACACTTCTGTCCTCTAGACTGGTAAAATCTGGCTATTGATCTTGCAACCATACGCCATCAGTACCTTGAGTCAATACACTTGAAGTGCGAGTTCAGGATCAGCAGCAGAGAAGAAGGGCAGTAAAGGGCAACAGAGTTGTTCCAGTGGGGGCTGTGAGGCAGATTATTTGGACACATCTAAGAGATAACATCACTGCTTAACTGGAAATTTATAGTGTTCATATATTAAAATTTTACATGAAATGTCAAATTCACAACTGTATTGGTTTGCATTACTTTTAAGATTTCAGTTGCTTAAAAATAGTGTATATTCATTATTTTTGTGCAAATGTGGAACTAAGAAAATATCAAACCACTGCATTTTTTTCTGAGATGAGAAGCTTGGTCATTGACCACTTTTGCTCATATGATAACTTCTGTCTCATCATAAAGACATATAAAAATTATCTTGGTTAAATCCATAGTGCTCCAGCAACATATATAGGCAAACTTATTGTTATATGGAACTTCATTGGTCTTAAACTACCTTAGGAAATAGGTTGTATACTAGGTCGTATTGACCAGCCCTTTGTCATATACCTGTATACCAGGCTGATGTGAAGAAAGATTAATACCAAAGAAAACAGAATGGATTGAAAAATTAGTTAACTCCATAACAATTTTGTAAGATTATTGTAATACAATTTCTCTGTGCAACACCAATGTGCCTGTTTTCATGCTCCAACTGTCTGTCAGATTTCTCTTAAGACTGGTTGAAAAATGTCTGTCAAAACTTGGACATTCCTCAAAGCAAATGACTCACATGAAAAATGACATAATAATCAGGAGAATAGGTAGTGCAAATAACAACACTGCAGAATGAAAGCAAAATGTGCATATACCTTAAAAGAAAACTATAGGGGGAAGTATGCTTTGCATGAGGTTTAGTTCATCTGAAATTGCTAACTAACCCCACGAATCCCATGAGATACGTGGAAGCTCTAAATACATTATTGAAAGTTTTCCAGTTAGGGATATATAAATAGTAGTATCCATTCTCCTTTATATCTCTTTCCAGTAATATCTAAACATAATTCAACTCACTGCATTGTATGCAATCTGTAAACAAACATCCATATGTTGTGGAGGAGTAAATTATAGACAAATAATAGCTCAAGGCTTAAGGTGCATTATTGGTTAGAGTATATCTCAGATAAAATTTTTATTTGTTTATTTTTAGTATTTTTAGTCACCATTATACTTTGAACAAAGGTCCATATTTCTTACATTTAATGTTATATACTACAGAAAGGTAGTGGCAGATATTAGAGGATAGATGTTTCTGTGACTGTGTACATTGCTGTAGAGACATATGCCTTCATTCTGCACTAACTGGAGTTTCCTAGAAGCGAATTTTTCTTCTTCATAGAGATTAATTTCCTGTAGTTGTCTGAGAACTTTTAGTTATAATTATCTAAAACTCAGAGATACAAAGCTATTGAAGTCTCTAAGAAGAACTGACTGGAAGTTTGCCCCATGTCAATTATAAATCTGTAATTGACATCTTCAGTGTGGCTGCAAAGTTTCCGGTTGGTACATAGCATCAGTTTTGATCAGCCATTCTTTCTTCAAGTTTGTCATAGCTGAACCCTTGGACTTTCTGAGAGTGGTACAAAATCCTGATACAAAGGAGAAGGGTTTTTGAGTTTTACTCAAAGGAGAAGGGTTTTTTGTCTTTTTTTTTTGGTGTTTTTTTTTGTTTTTTTTTCTGTTCTGTTTGTTTTTCAAGGAATTTTTAAATAAACTGTAGGAATGAAGCACCCTTTTGTCGTATATTTGGCATATACAACTGTTCAATAAAAGTGATGTATGGTTTGAACTGAACTTCAATGAAATTGCTAAGTAGCTATCTGGTAATGTAGCGACCCATCTAGTCTGAATGAACAATGCTCTTGCCACAATTAGAAGTTTATAATTTCCTTAAGTATAGTGTTAAAATTAGGATTAGAGGAGGATTCAGGAATTGGATTTTGGCAACGGCAGATTCTAAGAGCAAGATTTACAGCTGAAAGCTTTTGCGTAACAGTACAATATTCAACAGGGTTTAAACTACAGTCTTAGCTTTGGGGGAGTGTAGAAATTTTTTGGCAGTGAGGGCAACTTAATTACTGGGCAATGAATTGCTGCTAATTCTGCAGTTTGGATTAGAAGTAGAAACGTGAAGACAACACTTTAAGAACATTCATTCCCAGACGTAGATGAGCATTGATGCAAGCAAGGAAAGCAACTCCTGGTTCATCCTCAGTTAAAGAGAGTTTTCAAAAATAAGGAATACATCCACGTGTATCTGGTGTCAGCTGAGGATTAAAAAAAATGGGTGAGTAGTACTTTTCAGAGTTCGAAGTATGCACTGCTGTGACTTTGCTTTTAGTGTAACATCAACTCAAGTATCCACATATGTCCCCAGCCTTTCTGAACTGGAGAAACCTGCCTGACAGCTGAAGTGAGTTCCATGTTCCAGAGCCATTAGTAGCCACTATTTCCTCACATCAAGCTCATCACACTTTCATTAGACAGAATTCAGGCATTGAAATCCATATATTTGTAAAGGAAGAACAAGTTGCCAGAGAGGAAAAACAGAGATGGAAGTCTCAGCTCAACAGGTAAAAGCAGAATCTGAAAAAGAGGTTATTTCTATGGTACTTACTGTCAAATAGTTACACTGGAAAATGACATATTAAGATGTGGATTTCTATGCATATATGGATGTACTATATTCAATTTCTAAACAAATTAATAAAATAATTAAAAGGTAAGTGATAGTGTAAAATGCTTCAACACCAATAGGCTGGCAGCTACATGGGAAGGAAGAAAAGACATTCACAGAAGGTAAAGTCACTGTCCTAATGTTTCAGAAGACTTAGTCTGACAGCTATATTCCAAAGATAGCGTCAAATTTTTAATCTTCCAAATCTGAATAGTAGTGTAGATAGTGAAGTGCTGAGTGAAACACTTAGCTATTACTCAGCTGGTCTAAATTCACAGTTTTAAACAAAATAAGTGTGAACTCATTTCCAGTCTTCGGTCCAGCTTGCACATTACGGCCCGTGTCTGTAGGGTTAAAGTTGCTTCTTACATAATAGCATGATCTCGTCTACACTGCTGACTGAGAACAGCTGCTGGCCTGTGCTGCTTTTCAAAATGTTCCTGGGTATTGTTTGGAAGAGGACAAGTTGCTTGGGCTACAGAAATGTTAAGAAAGATGTTAAACATGCAGGTGAAAGCCCTGTTTAGTTTACTGCAAGAAGTCATCTAATCTAGACTCTTTGTTCAGCCTCCATATGTTAAACTAAATTAGATAGATTTTCCTTCTGAGTTGGGTAGTGGGCTTCAAAACACAGCAAAAAGTGTGCCTACAATCTGCAATGAGATGCTTTCAAATATCTCAAATTTACCATTCTTCTGCTAGTCATTTAAATTGGCTGCCTGTTCAGCTCAGATCAGTATGATGAATTATGTCAAATGGAGCAGCAATTCTGCCACAAGAAAGCAGCCCCTGGTTGCACAGTATATGACACATTTTATGGATGTGTTTGGCAAGCTCTGGGAATTCATACTGGACAGATACAGGAAGGGTACAGAAAACAGCTTCGGGAATCTGTGGAATAAATGTTCAAAACTGAAATACATGACAGCATGAAATGCAACTCAAGTACGAAATCAGCCCTAAATTGCTTGAGGTGGCTGTTCTGTTCTCCCCACAACTATGGATTTTGTATTCCCAGTGTTATACTCACACTTCAAACCGCAGCCTTCAAGAGATTTGGAGTTCCTCTATTCTAAGACAGTGTCTGAATAGTATCACACCTTTACATTTAGATGTGATTCAAGCAAATAGGTTTTCGGGGAATTGGTGAAGCGTTCCTAATCTGCTCTCAAGGAAGCTACGCAGTGACTGTACAAGAAAACTAAAATTTATTCCTTTGCCCTTGTAGCTCGTTGTTTTAGTGTTTGAGAATGAGCAACGGAATGATTTTATGTATACTGTTGTTCATATTTTACTTGTTCTACCGAGAATTATGAGTTCCTAAGCAATGTAAACCATGGTGTTCTTTACTAACAAGATGCATTCAGGGAAAACAATTTAGAGGCCTGGCTTGACAATAGCTAATCAAATAGTTTGCTGATCATGCAAATTGCTAGTCAAAACAAAGTCTGTGTCTGCCTAGAATTGAGGACATTGCTTACCACCCTGCAACCATTCTTCTCTTGCCCATATAAGCCACGTCTTACGATTTAAGGTATCTAAAAAACACTGATTAGTCAATGGTAGTGATGTGCTATGACATAAATACAAAATACAGGAGTCTTTCTCTAGCTAATGTTATTATTCTGTACAGACTCCAATCAATATTTAATAATATACTTTAAAAAAGTGGGGAAACTATAATAATTAGCTGCACACGAACACACTAACAGGTAATTTAAACTTCTCAATTTTAATCTAGAAAAATTGCCACGGACCAAAAAGCTATCTTCACTTTAGTGAGTAAAAGTAGAATAAAAATAATCAGAAAGTGTCTTCAAAGACATTTTAAAAAGCATCTGGCAATTCCAACTGTTGTACAAGCACTTGCCTCTCTTCTATCATCTACTTTTTTGGCTATAGCCTTGATTTATTAAATCTCTTCTATTCCTACATATTTTGTGTCTGAACATTCTGTTGCATTTATTAAATCTTCATTATCATAAATCTATTCTAAATCAACTTTTAGGCTATTAGCAAAATATACTCCAGTTTAAAAGTAGGATGTGGGCTGTCTGATAGTCTTCTAGCATTTCCGATAGAACTGAGGAACAAAGATTAAATAGATCTTTATTAGCTGTTAGGATATATGCTAAGTTATTCTTTAGTTGACAAAAAGGAAACAACTACCTGAAGAATGAAAAAAAAAGTCAAGACCAATACTTAAAAGTAGACTGACTTAAACTGTAAGGGACTGAAATAATACTTTTAGTTCTGTTCTTACTAGCTTCTATGAGAAGATAAAATATTTACATGTTGAATATTCTGGAAGGTGGCTAACTATAACAATTCAGCCCACAACAATTTTCTATCATTGAAAAATGTTTACATATTAAAAAAACACTGACAAAAACTTAGATGTCCTAATTATATTTCTTTATATTACATTAGTGTCTCAGCATCCTATTTTCAGACTTGAACTTATGGTACAGTCCACTCAGAAACCATTAGAAATAAGTGGATTAAGACTCACTCCTTTAGTATAGTTTTAAAAGAAGGCAAAGACTGCAACCCAAAGGCTACTTACCTTTTTAAGTTTTGAATTCTGGCATTGACTTTATTGGACATAGGGGAAGTTTCTAGTAGCTTCTCACAGAAGCTATCCCTGTAGCCACCTCACTACCGAAAGCTTGCTGCACACACCCAATAAACTGCTTCTGCTCTGGGCGATGAATTGGACTTGGTCATCTTAGAAGTGCCTCCTTGACTCAGCCATCCTGTGTGACTTTTGGAAAGCCATCCACCTGTCAGTTCATCACTGTTGCTAACGCCAAAGCAGAAACCTAGAATGGAAGCAACATGTTAATATCACTGAAAAAAAAAGGACCATTAGATGAAAAAACCTCTTTGCTAAAGCTTGGTAATTATAGGTACTTAGAGAAGTTGGTTTGCCTTTTTTAGGGATCTCTTTGCCTTCTTGTGTCTTTGTAATTTTGCTCTTTAATACATACTTAGAAAAGCGTACCTAATATGAAGTAATTATTTATTCAGTTCAGGTGTTTTACACTACAAAATAATAGTGTTTTTAAAAGTAAAAAAAAAAAAAAATTGTCTTGGATCAATTGTAAGAATTTTTCTGAAAAAAATATAGACACTTAATAATTTCTTTCTCTCTGTCTCTTCGTTGGTCAGTTTTTTGTAGTATGTTAGGGTTTTTTTACAATATAGTCTAGAATAATAACTTTTTTCAGAGTCACATCCTTCAAAACCAGTTCAAATTAGATAGCTGTTAAATTGGGGCAATTATATGCTTTATTAGAAAGGTAATTTTTACACTGTGACTGAAAATACTAGGTATCCAACTTATTCTGCTACTTCATTTAATAATAATGAATTTTCAAACCAGAATAATTCATTCTAATAAATTATCATTCTATTAATTAATTAAAATCACAATTTTCAGTGTCAGATCAAAGCAAATAAAAATTAATAGAAGATTACTAATAAATAATAGAATCACAGAATTGCAGGATGGCTTGAATTGAAAGGTACCTTAAACATTAGGTAGTTAGATCCCTCCTCTCCAAAGGCAGGATTGCCACCCACTAGGTCAGGTTGCTCAAAGTCCCATGCAGCCTGGACTTGAACATTGCCAGGGATGGGGCATCCACAGCTTCTCTGGGCAACTTGTTCAGTGTCTCACCGCCCTCACAGTAAAGAATTTGATCCTTAGGTTTTATCTAAACCTATTCTCTTTCAGTTTCAAGCTATTACCCCTTGTCCTATCACTACATGTCCTTATAAAAAATGTCAAGCTTTCTTGTAGGGTCCCTTCAGGTACTGGAAAGCTGCTGTAAGGTCTCCCCATAGCCTTCTTTTCTCCAAGCTGAACAACTCCAACTCTCTCACAAGAGAGGTGTTCCATCACTCTAATCATAACTGAGGCCTTCCTCTCACTCCAGTAGGTCTATGTAGGGGGGCAAAGAGTTGGATGCAGCCCCCAAGGGGGGTCTTATGAGAGTGGAGTAGAGGGAGAGGATTACCTCCTTTGACCTGCTGACCATGCTTCTTTGGATGCATCCCGCTTCACAGTTGGCTTTCTGGGCTGCAAGTACACATTGCCAGTCTATGTCAAACTTTCCATCCACCAATGCCCTGAAGTGTCTCACTCAGGGCAGCTCTCAATCTATTCTCTGCCCAGCTTGTATCTGTGCTTGGGATTGCCCAGACCCATATACAGGACCTTGCACTTGGCTTTGTTGAACTTCATGAGGTTCACACAGGCTTGTCTTTCAATCCTATCAAGCTCCCTCTGCATACCATCCCTTCCCTCTGGTGTATTAACCCCACCACACACCTTGGTGTCATTGACAAACTTGCTGAGGGTGCACTCAATCCCACTGTCCATGCCTCTGACAAAGAAGTTAAACAGCGCCAATCCCAACTCTGAGGAACACCGCTTGTCACTCATCTCCACTTGGATGTCAAGCCACAACTCTTTGAGTGGGATCATCCAGTCAATTCCTTGTCCACTGAGTAGTCCATCTGCCAAATCTGTGTCTCTCCAGTACAGAAGCAAGGATATGATGTGGGCCAGTGTCAAATGTTTTGCACAAGTCCAGGCAGGTTATGTTGGTTGCTCTTCCCGCATCCACCAATGCTGTAACTGCATTGTAGAAGGCCACCAAATTTGTCCAGCATGACTTACCCTTAGTGATGCCATGTTGGTGGTCACCAGTCATCTCCTTATTTTCCACTTGCTTTAGCACAGTTACCAGGAGGATTTGCTCCATCATCTTAGCAGGCAGTGAGATGAGATTGGGTGGCCTGTAGTTCCCAGAGTCTTCCTTTTTACCCTTTTTAAAAGTGGGGGTTATATTTCCTCTTTTCCAATCAGTGGTATCTTCACTAGACTACCAGAAGTTTTCAGATATGATGGATAGTGGCTTAGCCACTTCATCCTACAGTTCCCTCTTTCATTGTTGCATAGTGAAAATTAGACACTAAAGTATGTACACACAAGGACAATTTTTTGTTCATTTGCTAGAGAAGAACTGAGGAGACATTTCACTAAAGCTTTTCTTGAGATTTCAAAGAATATTACTCTCCATTTTTCTTCCTTTTTCTCAAGGTTAGTTATAGTTCTAATTTCTTTGTTTAGACTTAAATGATAGCTGGAGATTTTGGAGGTGACATTGATAGATAACAGAACATTAGATACATATAGACTAGAGTCTAAATTCTGCTTGTTTCATTTTGCACAAATGATCATGGATGATTAAAACAAAAAAAGATGAAATTCATAAACACAGATTTTTTTTAACTTTGAAACGAAAATGGATAGAAGGCAAACCTATGAAGGTATATATATACATACTAAAAAAAAAAAACCACAAAAATTTTTCCTTTTGTCTGTTTTAAATTTTAGACCTATTTTTGCAATCACATATTAATGAAAATAAATCATATGACCATATTCTCAGTAAGTCTTCTTCTGTAAATAATAACACTCGAGTCCATATTAGCTGAAAGTTTTTAACTTACAATGTATCAAATTATTTTATGGTTAAAAGTATGAAGTGCATCATTCTTGATTGCTCCTTTCTGACTGCTTAAAATTTCATATGTCTGTGAGTTTTTACAAAAAACAATAACTGTGACTTTCTGTAACTTGGATGCCAAAACTTATTTTTTTCTACCTCAGTATTTAATCCAAAATACAAATATTATATTCCAGTATTACACTCCCAAGAAAGTGATTTCTGTTTCTTGCAGTGCTCTGTGTGAAGACCTATATTTACTCCAAACCACATGAAAGAGGAAGTCCATTATAGTACCACCGAAAGAAAGCTGGCCAGGTATTTTAACGGTTCTTTATTTGATCAGTTTCTTCACATCTTCCTTGATGCCTAAGCAGATACCTCCGGCCAAGTCTGCAGTGTCATGTAAAGATTTATTCAATCCATTATGCTTACATTACTTTAAACGGAGAAAGATTTTCATAGTAATGCCTAGCATGAGGATAGGAGGCAATAGGCACAAACTGAAATATAGGAAGTTCTGGCTGAACATGGAAAAAAAGCTCCTCTTTTATTATGAGGGTTGTCAAACACTCCCAAGGAGGTTGTGAAGTCTCCATTCTCGGAGGTATTCAGAGCAAAACTGAATAAAGGCCTGGGTAACCTACTCTAGCTGACCCTGTTCTGAGTAGGATTTTGGGCCTAACAATCCTAGAGATGGTCAAGTGACATCCAGGCTTGTATCAGAAATAATGTGGCCAGCAGGATCAGGGCAGTGATTGTCCCCATGTACTCAGAACTAGTGGTGCCTCACCTTGAGTCCTGCGTTCAGTTTTCGGCCCCTCACTACAAGAAAGACTGGACTGTGTCCAGAGAAGGGCACCAAAGCTGGTGATGGGTCTGGAGCAGAAGTCTTATGAGAAGTGGCTGCAGGAGCTGATGTGGTTTAGCCTGGAGAAAAGGAGGCTCAGAGCTCATTACTCTCTACAACGGAGGAGTCAGCCTCTTCTCCCAGGCAAGTTGCACCAGGGGAGGTTTAGATTGAATATTATGAAAAAATTCTTCACTGAAAGTATTATCAAGTACTAGAACAGACCATCTAGGGAAATGGTGAGGTCACCATCCCTGAAGGTATTTAAAAGATGTGTAACTGTGGTAGTCAGAGACATGTTTATTGCTGGACCTGACGGTGCTGAGTTATTGGTTAGACTTGGTGATCTTAGACATCTTTTCCAATCTTAAATGATTTTGTGATTTTATATTATTATTTCCCCTGTCTTCAAATGTCTAAAATTAAGTTGAATTTGAGATAACTTCTCCCATTACTGATAGAAAGAAGTAGACACTTCGGGGGGCATCTGAGACGGGTTACATAAATTGTTCCATTTTTGGATAAGATGGATTGTTCTCTAACAGGGACTCTTGCTCCAATTTTTCGTTACAGTTACAGTAAGTGATACCACTGAAATAGTTCAGAACATGAAGCTACATATTCTGTCAGTTTCTATGAAAGGAGTGAAACCACAAAAGGAAAGTTTCTTATTATCTGCTCAAATCACTAGGCACTGCAACATTCAGGAGAGAAGCATAAGAATACCATCAGGGTATTTTCACAGACTTGTGTAACTCAAAATCCTGCCTCCAGGAAGGTCATAAAAAATGGCTAGGGAGGAATGTAAGACTAGGAAAAATCTGTATTACTTCACCTTAGATGTCTATGTTTTGAATATTTTCATATTTATGATTTCTTGAGCTGACTTCTCAGTCAATTCTCTCACTTTTTCATGAATTTATTGTTCATAATTTTTTCCAGTCTCTCTTTTAAACAATGTAGTTCAGAATCCCTTACCAAAGGAGCAAAACTAAACTGTACATTGTCTTATTTTTTTTAAATAAATAATTGTATGCACATAATTTTTTTTACCATCCTCTTGTTCATCAAAAGCTTACAATAAGTCAGCATTTCTGAGGGAAGAAACATACTTTTTTCCAATATTTTTTCCTTACAATCTTCAAACTCTAAGGTATTATGATAGTGTTCTTCCAGTTTCCATAGTCTGTACTGTCACTAAGGATTAAGACCTCTGGTGATCACCTGTATGACGAGTAATTCCTCTTCCTTCCCTACAGGAAAGACAAACACCTTTCCTCTTTGTAAAGCACTAGTTGTTATTTACAGTTTGGGATCAGATGAAATAGATTTATCCAGTACTACAAGCCTATTAACTACGGTCTAAAACTCTCTGGAATTTTTCACATACTCAACATCTGCAAAACCGTACACAGGTGTTGACAGGTGTTGAAGCAGCGAATGGGACAGTTGACCTAAAGAGAAGTTACACTGAGTCCTGATAAAGATTGTCCACGTGATTAATAATAAAATGATGCATAATAAGCAGTATTACTGTGGCTTATAATGGAATAAGGATGCACTTTGGAACATCTAGGGGCAAAATTTGTGGGTCCCACAGAAACATGCCGAATTGTACAAGCCTTATCAATTCTTGAGGTAAAGGAGTCCAAAGATGGGCTCAACATAATGCACACTATAAGGACAGCAGATTATCCACATGCTGTGACCTAGTTGTTCCATTGAGGGAGCAATTCCTGATCAGAGGACATACCTGTTTTCAGACTGAGTTCCTTACCTTAGAGAAATGATGAACTATTTGTGTTCTCTACTTTCAGTGATTTATATTTTATGATTTTTAAATATGGAAAAAGCTCCTAAAAGGATTTACCATTAAATTTCTCAATTAAACTGAGAATGTAAAAAATTGTTTCACTTGCAACTTACCCTTATACTTGGTTTCAAGGCAAACTAATATTAATTATATACCAATTAAAGCAGTTGTAATTTTTATGTGTCATGAACCTTTAATTTGGCTATAGGACACTTCAGCCTGGTCGGATTAACCAGTATATGAAAGCGAAAATTATAACTTGGAATGCAAATGGAGAAAAGAGATGAAAGAAACACTGTTAAAGGTGAGTGATTACAGTTTCAATAAGTTCCTCCTCCTGCCCTGGGTTGGAAGTTGGCATATTCTTTTTGAATGAAAAGTCCACTCTTATAAACAAAAAAACCAGATGAAAAACTGTGAAGAAAATGTGGTTGTGAGTCATCTAGAAAGACGCAATTCCTTATAAAAAATCACTGCCATTTAACTTAGAGAAAAGCACACTGCTACCTGTACATTACCTGTGTTAAACAGAGGACTTTTTTTTTTCTCAGAACTCAAAATCAGAAAATTTTTATTAGTAGTACATTTCCAGAGGCCTTTTTGCAATAGTTCCATCTCATCTGTGTGTCTTTGTTAAAGTCTAGCGGACATTTGACAGAAAATAAAATACCAAACTCTACAATGCAGGAAAAAAAAAAACCAGAAACCAAATCCTAAAGAAAACTGGCTTGCAAGTAGTTAATGGTAAGAAATCAGATAAAGTCGAATGGAACTGGGAGATCAGTGCTGAATGAGAAACCCTGGCAGTAAAATCCTAGCAATGCAACATCATAAATTCACAAGACAGTTTCACCCAAAAATAGGGAAAATAACTTTCAAGATCATTTACATAAGTAAAAAATAGATAAATAGATGATATCAGAATATAAAAGTCATTGACACAAAATGCTTGCTTTGAAAGTATGTTAAGAGTTTGTTTCTAATTTTGGTTTTGAAGTTCAGTGTTCCAGTATTGAAACAGCTGAGAATTCATAGCACACATTGCTCCTTCACTTGCGTAACAGGATGCCATCACTTGTTCTCTGTTTATACTGGGATAGTAAACGTTTGTGATGAATAACATTTATGAACTCTTCTAGAATATTATTAATTTTATCCCAGAAATGCTTTTATTTCAGTAATTAAAGTGATTTTTAATGATTATTGACAGCATGTTTTTAAAGCAGTATGAGTTATTGGTGTTAAAAGTACCATGAACACCTATTAATAAACAATAGGCTTTGATAGAACATAAAAATTTAGATTGCCTCAGCTGATTTTTGACATTCCATCTTTCAAGCAGTCTTACTAATGTGGTCATAATTTTCATCCTAATTTCTTCTGACTGAAATCACTATAAAGATGTTTTTTGTGTCATGAAGGTTGGGGTTTACTTAAGGGTTCAGTTCATTTGTCTACACATGGGTTCCTGAATTCCTCTAAGCTACCTGTGTGGATGTGTTCAGGGTTGGTGGGAAACATCTCTTCTGGGGCAGAAAAATCAGTGTCTGAGAGAAAGATACTACCAATGAAGTCTGGAGACCAATTGGGCTGACCAAATATAAATGTTTTCTTTCAGGAAGAAATCCAGATGATTCTTGCTCCAACCATCATGGAGCTTGGGACTCTCACTGATGTGTGAATACTTGTTTCACTAAAATTAATATTTGAGTTACTGAATCCAGAAGAGAATGTGATCCATGTTTTCCAACAGAACACATTTACCAGTTGAGTCAGATGCTGCATGGAAGTATTTGTAGGAAAACTTCACTGTAGGCTGTTTTTTTTATTTATGCTTCATGAAAACATGTTCTTATTTATAAATTATATTAAATAATTGAGAAAAAGCCTCAAAACTAAAAAAATAGTTAAGGTTTTGAAAATTTCAGACTTTTTCACATAGTTAGTATAAGTCCTAGATAAATAATAGGATGAATATAACTTCTTGATTATTCAGAATAGGGTTTTTTCAGATAATTACATAACAATATAAAAATACCACTGTCAGCTGGAATTTATGCATTGTCTGTGCACACAGAGCACACAGAATATAGGCATGATGAAAGGTTTGCTTTCTTTTTCCAAGGAACAGATTGAAGTTTTACAAATTTCACAGCTCAAAACTAGATGGCTTTCCTACTTTAATTTTGTTATGTTTTCTCAGGAATGGCAGCTAGTGGCATAAAAATGCACTGGCATTCATTGGTATTCTGGATCCTGCTTTACCCTACCTTAGTTTCACTGCTTTAAACAGTCATTTAAAGACATATCAGTTATCTTTCTTCATTTTTTTCATGATACCACTGCTACCCAATTCCTCATCTCATTTTCTTCTTTTATATACCTTTTTTTCCTCAGTAAAGGGAAAACAAAGAGCACTGTTCTTCATGTGCTATCACAGTATGTTCACTTTGAACAGGTAGAAACCATTTTAAAAAAGCTTGAAACAAGAGAATATCTTCCTGGAACATTTAGGTGAATATAATCTTCAATGAAAAAGTAATGAAGTAATACTTCAAACATTGTAAGGATTGAGGTCCAGTCATTTTTTTTTCTTATAAATGTTAAAAGTGACCTATGCATCCTGTCGTTGATTGAGTTCTCAGTCTCAAATGAAGAGCTCAAGATGCCCTTTAAAGTACATGAGAGAATTAGAAGTTTAAGGAGATCTCAAAAAGTGTTTGGTAAGGAAGTACCTTTGCAAGGTTTTGCATAGAAGATGTTGAGGCAGGCTCATGTGCACAAATATTTCTTCATTGAGTCTGTAGATTATGGCACCTCTTGAAAGGAAAGGTAAAGAAAGTATTAATTAGACGGAGATATACCAGCTATATGGCAAATCCATAATATCTGTTGAAGTATGGACATAAAAAAAAATAATTATGGAAAATATACTGAAGGATACTGAATTTTTCTGGTTTTCCCCCCCCTAAAATATAAGAAGAAATTTTTATCTATTCTGTTAATCCTGAGCTACTGCTCAATTTCTTGAAATACAAATTTTTTTGTTCCATTTAACTTAGATAACATTTTGAAAAAGCAAGCTCAGTACTGAGTAAATTCAACAGTCAATATATAAATTGCTAGCTAAAAAACATATCTGACTCTTCTTGTTTTTCATACAGAGATGAATAGGATATTTACCACATTGCACAAAACAATCTATAGAATATTTTAATATGTGTTTGCTATATCACCACTCTGTGAGCCACTCTTACCACAGTTTCAAAAGGACAGATTCAATTCACTACTATGAATCCACTACAAAGCAAGTAGAAAATTAAAAAACGTGGGACAAAATATGTTTGTATGTCAGCAAGGACATACATTTACTTTAAAAGTATCAAAATTGTAGGGAGGTATAAATCCTTATTATGTATAGGTACAAGATGCATCAGTTTCTTTGCCTTTGACTAGATTACTAGGATCATTCTCTTTCAAGGAAAGGAGAACTAAAAATATTTCATGCTGGTTGTATCTTCTGTTAATAAATGGTGGGCTATTTCTGCCTATAACATCTCAAAAAGGACTGTATTGGTTGTCAGAAACTGTAGTTTGCTTATGACCTAAAAGTATAATCATAGTAAAGTTTAAATTATAAAGACAACACTGGATATGCTCAGCTGTATAGAGCACTCTATTTTTTAAATCAGCTCAGGTGTACTGATTTATACTTTAAAATTTTACCTTCTGTCTTTAGAACAGAGGTGACACAAAGTATAACTCCTGAAGAGGTGTAGTATGATCTTCTGATAAAATAATCTTCTGATAAAATTTAGGATGAAAAATAAATATGCCGTAGTCCTCTCTCTGTTGCAAAATCAGTCACTTAATCTCCTTGGTTGAGATTCACTTCCATTCTGCAACAGATTTATGAACCCTCTGAGATTGAACCTGAGGAAGTTAGTGATGCACAGACCTGAGTGAATTTACTGTCTTACTCACATCCTTGTCTGAAAATCTGGAATAACAGCTTTTTTTACCTGCAAAAGGTAGATGTATTTTAATAATATTCTTCATCCTTCACATGTTGCAGATGTGGAGACTGTATTGAGAACATACTTCATGTACGGTTTGTAACACTTCTGCTCCAAAACCACATGAATAATTTCATATAACTGATTCGTTTATTTCAATGTAAATTGTAGCAGAAAATACTGCTTAATTAAAGTAGTTTTATCATGAGTCTGAACAACTCAAATCTTTGACTATGCATACAAGTATGCTTCTCAAAGCATTTTTAGTACTATATTTTAGTCAGTGAAATCTTCAGCATTGTGCAGCATTGTGCAGTTAACAAAATGCAACAGCTCTCATGCAAGCTTTCCAGGCTGAATTGATACAATTTTGTGTTTCTTTCTTCATGCTGAAGCATTGCTTGAACTGTTGTGACTTGACGAACTTTAAATATTCCTTGTCTTTTCTGAGAACAATTCAAGGCCATCAGATAATGTGGCAGCCATTCATTTTGCAACAAAGAGCGTGGCTCAGTCACAGAGATGGAAGATTTAACACAAGAAACACTTCCTTTAGAAGTACTAGCAGCCCACTGCTGATATTACCCTGAAATGGATGTGCTGTCTTTCTTTATTCATTATTCACTCCTTTTCCTTTTAACTAAAATCAGTTTGGGGAGGGGTATGTGTGGTGAATAATAAAAAGAAAAGACAGTCTTCCCTTGATAGTCTTATTTCATCACTGACAGACTTTGATTCACACCTTTGTGTTAAAAAGTCTGTTATTTTTCATTTGACTTTAACAGGATTTTTGCTCTGACCTTATTAAGAATCCTTCTGAATTCGAAACTTTTGACTTAATCCTTCCAACAGAAATGAATTCTGTAATCTGATTTTTCACACAACAAACCTATATTTGTTCTATCTTTGTTAATTTTCAAGGTATTCAATTATTACTTTTCTTTCAATATTTCAGAATATTTCCCATCTACTAAACCTAGAACCCCCATATCCAGTCTTTATTGTACTATTTTACTGACTTAATGGATTCAAAGCAAAAGTTAAGTTCCACTGTTGCCGTCTGTGGGAAACTCATTCCTTTGCTTAACTACTCCTACCCTGAAGAATTTTTTTATGTCCAATCAAAATTTTCCTTTTTGCAAGTTGTGTCCATTGCCATCTGTCCTGTTGCTGTGCACCTTTGAGTGGAGTCTGGCACTGTATTTTTAGCACCAATTGTAAGGTAAACAAAAGCTACAGTAAGTTTTCCTTCTCTTCCCCACACTATACAAATTTATTTCCCTCAGTTTCTCATTGTTCTCTTGCATCCAGAAAAGAATCATAATTTAGGCAAATAACTTTGATCTCAAAACAGTAACACTGCCACACATATTCAAAAGTCCTTTCAACATCATAATCTATTATGCATGCATGCACACATGTGCGCACACACACACACACACACACAGAAACACTTCTAGTGAGCCACTACTCTGTGGAATGAATTTTCAATGACCATAAAAAAAGAATGTATACACATTCAGGTCACTGAACAAGAACATGCTAGAATACCCTTGGGCTACCTGAAAGTCATTTCTGGGAAACCAATCAAGACAAAGTATCCTAAAAAAATGTTGAGACACATCTAAGAAATGTGAGTTATCAAGGAATTATATCTTCCTGGATGCTGAAGTCAAGGAGTCACATATAGAAAAAATATCAGAGAACCATATCTTGAAGGATGCAGAATAAAAACAGGAACCTAGTTAGGAAAAATCTCTCAGCCATTGTATTGGGATTGCTCAAAATGATGAAGAATATAATATATATTATATAGTAACCTAGATAACTACAGAACATGAGAAAAAATATTGGCTTACTGGAAAATAAACAAACAGCTCACCAAAATTAAGAGCCAGATGTTGAGAAAACCCAACTGAAAGTGTGATAAATAATGACTGAGGAACAGAACAGAGGTATGTGACTTGCTATGACTTACATAAAAAATGAAATATTTATTTTGTAAAACTAGTCATATTTTATAATACAACTTAAGCTGAGATAAAAGTATAGGCATATTGCATGTTATGAGATTTTTCCTCTAAAAAAGGAAAAATAATTAACATTTTTGGATACAGAACTTCAATACTAGGGTCTAGAGAAAGACCTATATCCACCGCTGCTTTTATCTTTTCTTAAAAGTTCTTGATAAACAACCATTCAAAAAGTTATAATCATCTCCTGGTTTTTTATTGTTTTTTTTTTAATTAAAAATTAAAACACGCCATATGAAAAACTACCATACTTAAATGAGTTATTTTTCACAGAATCAGAGAAGAAAAACATAGAATGGTTTGGGTTGGAAGGAACCCCAAACAACATCTAATTCCAAACCACCCCACAATGGGCAGGGACACCTTCTACTAGACCAGATTGCTCAAAGCCCCATCCAACCCAACCCTGAACATGGCCAGAGACAGGGCAGCCACAGCTGCTCCGGGCAATCTGTTCCAGTGCCTCACCACCCTCACAGTAAAGATTTCGATCCTTAGATATGATCTAAGCTATTACCCCTTGTCCTATCACTAAATAATCTCTTAAAAAGTCCTCTACATCTTTCTCGTAGGCCCTTTTAGGTACTGGAAGGCTTCTGCAAAATCTCCGTGGAGTCGTCCCTTCTCCAGGCTGAACAATCTCAACTGTCTGAACCTATCTTCATAGGAGAGATAATCCAGCCCTCTTATTATCTTTGTGGCCCTTATTGGACTCACTCCAACAGGTCCATGTCTTTCTTATGTTTGGGCCCCAGAGCTGGACACAGTACTGTAGGTGTTGTAGGGGTCTCACAAGAGCAGAGTAGAAGGGAAGAATTTCCTCTATTGACCTGCTGGCCATGATGCTTTTGTTGCAAGACACAGTTGGTTTTCTGGGCTGCAAGTACACATTGCTAGGACATGTGAAGCTTCTCATCTACCAATGCCCCCAAGTCTCTCACTCAGGGCAGCTCTCAATCTATTCTCTACCCAGCTTGTATCTGTGCTTGGGATTGCCCAGACCCATATACAGGACCTTGCACTTGACCTTGTTGAACTTCATGAGGTTCACACAGGCTTGTCTTTCAACCCTATCAAGCTCCCTCTGGATGCCATCCCTTCCCTCTGGTGTATTAATCCCACCACACACCTTGGTGTCATTGACAAACTTGCTGAGGGTGCACTCAATCCCACTGTCCATGCCTCTGACAAAGAAGTTAAACAGCGCCAATCCCAACTCTGAGGAACACCACTTGTCACTCATCTCCACTTGGATGTCAAGCCACAACTCTTTGAGTGGGATCATCCAGTCAATTCCTTGTCCACTGAGTAGTCCATCTGCCAAATCTGTGTCTCTCCAGTACAGAAGCAAGGATATGATGTGGGCCAGTGTCAAATGTTTTGCACAAGTCCAGGCAGGTTATGCTGGTTACTCTTCCCTCATCCACCAATGCTGTAACTGCATTGTAGAAGGCCACCAAATTTGTCCAGCATGACTTACCCTTAGTGATGCCATGTTGGTGGTCACCAGTCATCTCCTTATTTTCCACTTACTTTAGCACAATTGCCAGGAGGATCTGCTCCATCATCTTAGCAGGCAGTGAGATGAGATTGGGTGGCCTGTAGTTCCCAGAGTCTTCCTTTTTACCCTTTTTAAAAGTGGGGGTTATATTTCCTGTTTTCCAATCAGTGGTACCTTCACTAGACTACCAGAAGTTTTCAGATATGATGGATAGCGGCTTAACCACTTCATCCTATAGTTCCCTCAGGACCCACAGATGCATCTCATGAACGTTGATGTCTAGGACTAGTGTACCTTCATGTTTATCAGATGGTCTCAAACTTGGTCTTTTCCTACTCTTTCTCCTCATTGTTCTTCATGCTCCTAGTCCCTGTCTTTGGCTTCTGTCAACTGGGCAGAGAGGCTGGAGCAGTTGGTGTTAAAGGCTGAGGCTGAAAAGTCATTGAATACCTCAGCCTTCTCCATATCCTGGGTAACCAGGTCTTCTGTTTCATTGCTGGGAGAGACCACATTTTTCCTAGGCTTTTTATCAGCAACTTACTTGTAGAATCTTTTCTTGTTGCCTCTGACATCCTTGGCCAGATTCAGTTCTCTCAGGACTTTCCCTTTCCTAGCCTGATCCCTGGTTGCTTCAACAACTTCTCTGGATTCCTCCCAGGCCACCTGTCCTTGCTTCCAACCTCTATAGACTTCCTTTTTTGCGTTTGATTTATCCAGGGGCTCCCTGTTCATCCATGAAGTCATCCTGACTTCCTCTTTGTTGTGGTGTATCACTCTTGATCCTTGCATATAAAACAGCTTCCCTGCACAGCTTTATCCCATGTAACTCTTCCAAGTGTTGGACCCAGTTCTATGTAATATCTTTATTGATGATCTGGATGAGGGGATTGGGTGTACCATTAGCAGATTTGCAAATGACACCAAGTTGGGGGGAGTGTTGATTTGCTGGAGGACAGGAGGACTCTTCAAAGAGACCTGGACAAGCTGGAGAGACGGTCTGATTCCAATGGGATGAGGTTCAACAAGGCCAAGTGCCGGGTCCTACACTTTGGCCACAACAACCCACTGCAGCGCTACAGGCTGGGGACAGAGTGGCTGGAGAGCAACCAGGCAGAAAGGGACCTGGGAGTGCTGATTGACAGGAGGCTGAAAATGAGCCAGCAGTGTGCCCAGGTGGCCAAGAAGGCCAATGGCATCCTGGCCTGGATCAGGAACAGTGTGACCAGCAGGATCAGGGAAGTGATTCTTCCCCTGTACTCAGTGTTGGTGAGGCCACACCTGGAGTACTGTGTCCAGTTCTGGGCCCCTCAGTTCAGGAAGGATATTGAGGTGCTGGAGTAGGTCCAGAGAAGAGTAACAAGGCTGGTAAGGGGACTTGAGCACAAGTCCTATGAGGAGAGGCTGAGGGAGATGGGGTTGTTCAGTCTGGAGGAGTCTCAGGGGAGACCTCATCACTCTCTACAACTCCCTGAAAGGAGGTTGTAGCCAGGTGGGGGTTGGTCTCTTCTCCCAGACAACCAGCAGCAGGACAAGAGGGCATGGTCTTAAACTGTGCCAGGGGAGGTTTAGGTTGGCTATTAGGAAGAAATTTTTTACAGAGAGGGTAATCAGACATTGAAATGAGGTGCCCAGAGAGGTGGCAGATTCACCATCCCTGGAAGTTTTTAAGATGAGACTGGATGTGGCACTTAGTGCCGTGGTCTAGTAACCACGGCAGTGTTGGATCAAGGGTTGGACTTGATGATCTTGGAGGTCTTTTCCAACCCAGCTGATTCTATGATTCTATGATTCTTTTATTCTATGATTCAAGCAGATCCCTAAAGAGGCCAAAATCTGCTCTCCTAAAGTCCAGGTTAGTGAACTTGCTGTGTGCCCTTTTCCCTTCCCTAAGGATCTTGAAATCACCATTTCATGGTCACTGAAGCCAAGGCTACCCTTAAGCTTCATATTCCTCTTTGGCACAATCTCAATGGTGAGAATGAGGTCAATAAAGCACCTCTCCTGGTTGTCTCTTCTAATCTCTTGGAGAAGCAAGCTATCACAACACATTCCAGGAAACACCTGGATTTGCCTTGCTCTGCTGTCCCTTTGACAGATATCAGGGTGATTGAAGTCCCCCATGAGGAACAGAGCTAAGGAATATGAGGCTGCTCCTGTTTTTCTATAGAAGGCCTCATCTACTCAGTTTCCCTGGTGATGGGGCCTGTAGCAGACACCAGTATAATGTCTCCTGATTCTACCCTCCCTTTAATCCTGACCCATAATCTCTCAGTCAGTGCCTCTTCAATTCCCAAGTGGAACTCATTGTTTTCCTCAACAGTGATCAAACTCAATATAATGTTCAAATCCCCTCTATATGAAAAAGCAATTTGAGATTCTAGGGTTAGAACTCAAAAGAACTCAAGGTTTATCTAATTTATTTACACAAGAGCCAAATTTTCCTCTGTGAGCTGACAGTGAATTCCACAAGTTTTGCATGAAAGGTGACTTCCATTTTTACTGGTTTTATTTCAATAAGCTCAATCGGTCAAACCTAATGCATCTACCTCTTACCAAGGCAAAGAATTCCCTTTGAAAATTTCTTTTGGTGGAAAGAAATCTAAGAAAGGTCCAGCTGCTGGGCAGTAACCACTCTAGCTCACTCACTGATTTGCATTGATGTGCCTGCTGAAACCTGCTGCTTCAGAGCAGAGAACAGAGTACAGAAACCCTGATTTAGGATACCTGTATCTGCTCTTTCCCAGTAGGAAATTTGTTTAGTAACCCAAAGAAGTATAATATACAAGTTTTCCTTGTGTGACTCCAGAAGTGTAATAAACACTTTCCCAAATAGGTATTAGTCATCCATTTTACAGGAAAGTTTTTTCAGAGTGATGTTATGCATGGGAATAAGCAGTTAAACTTTGCATAATTTGTACACCTCCAAGAACAAGCACAAGCAAATACTTATAATCAGTAATAAAATGCTACATACATTTCCTATACCTCCAGCTCAATCTTTCCTTGCCTGTCAAAAGGGATCAATTTACATTTCAAATAGTAAGCTTTGCTTCCTTCCCGCAGCTCCTGGCAGAGGCAGCAAATTTTCAGTCTGAATTAATGCAAGTGACAAAGAAACAAATCCCATTTTATCACTTTATAATCCAGTGAGTCAAGGATCATCCTTACCATGTGAAACTTTTGCTGATATCTTTATTGCTAAGGTATGCTTTACCATAAAATAGTTTACATTGAAAGGATATAGCTAATTTTGCATACCAGATATTGAAGTCTTCACTAGTTCCTGCAGTTTTAGTGCTACAGTTTTAATCCAAAAGGCAAGCAATCAGTCAACGGGCAATGGCTGATGCTGTGGATTTAAAATTAAGTTGGCACCTTCCCCAAGATACACACAGTGAGTTTAGAGCCTTACACCAGCCTTAGTACTTGGACAGACTGATTCCCCAAACTGTCATCCTTCCTAACATTTGTTCAGCTTTATTGACATCAGTGACCTTGGATGGATTCTTAATTAGGCATTAATTAGATTTGCTCTGAGCAGAATAAAATGACACCATATTAAAATTGTAAGCAATATCCTCTCCATGCTAAAGCTCCAAAGGCTGGCTACCCCAGTTAAGGGTAACAGATGTTTGCAGCACAAGAATCTGAGAAAAAAAAAAAAGAAAAAAAGCATCCAGTGAAAGTGGGCCACAGGTTTATTTTATTTTTAAAAATATCTTGTCACCTCATGTGTCACTGTAATGTTGCCTTTCTAAAAGAAGATCTTTCAAACACTTCGGGTTTTTTTTAGGCCAGGTACTCACTTTCTTGTGACCTTAATGTATGTGTTTCAATAAGGAGCTACTTTCTGCAACAGGAGCACAGAAGGATAAGACAACTCCCTCTTGAGATACACTCTTCTTTAGCAACATTGAATTCAAGATCTCTCAACCTCCATTCCACTGTGTAGCAAATCACACAAAGTCAGTGTATTTTATGAAACCAGATGAATGACAGAAATATATGTAGAAGATACAACATACTATTAAAATATGTAGCATAGTTGTGATATTTAATTCCTAACATACATTGTATAATACATAATATTCAATATAAAATATCATTTGAATATAAATATACAATGTGATTTCGTATGATAATTTAAGTCATAACATCGGAACTCTGTTTAACATTTTTCAGACAGTTCTACCTTTTTCCATGAGCTTATATTGCTTTCTATGAAAGATAAAGAAAAATTTGTTTAGCATTTCACTCTTTGATATCACTGAACTAATTGTATTGTGCAGTTCACAGTAAAAGAAAAATATTTTTATGTTTTTGTTGACCTCATACTTTCATAAATTTCATTCCCACTTATTCACCTCTCACTCAGACAGGATATATTCTCTCCACTGAAGGCAAAGGAGAAGTGATCACAGTACTGTTGACAACCAAAACTAAATAAAATATTAAGCCACAGAAGACTTAATCATTCTGGACTGCACATATACAACTATACCTTCCTTCTACCTTCACAGAGTTAGGTAGCCAAGATAAGAACAAACTGCAGACTCCACAGCAAAACTGGTATCAGAGGAAAATCTGTCCTTCACTCCATCTCAAGATGTCTTCAATAATGAAAAACTGAGGACCTCTGAAGTGTGTTGAATAGTGGTATTCACTGTGACTTGCCTTTTCATAAAAAACAAAGATAGAACTATGCCCTTATATAATTTAATTTCTCTTCACAGATATAATTCTAAAAGCTTGATCTAGAATTGAACTGGAATCATTGAAACTTTAGTAAAGCCACCGGTATCTGAAACATAAGTATTTCATAACATAGGAGAATGATACATTTTATTATAAAATCCTTTTAGTTTCAAATACTACTTACATTCAATCTCCAATGATTTGGTCTTTACGTGCATTTTCTGGAAGACTTTTAAGAACCTAGGAAATGCCATGTTATTTGACTAGATGTCTGTTTAAAGCCATACTTTAAAAGCAGACTACTGTTTCAGTTGTAACCACTATGGTATGAACCCTATCAAATTTAGAATTTACCTACCTTTTACAGGTAGGTAACAAATCGTTTAGCTTCATAAGGAGTTTCCTCTTTGACCAGTCTAATGGCTGTCTTATGCTTTAAAGAACAGCTTCAAATTTCTTTAAAAACTTTATAAAATATTACTTTACTCTCAAAAAAAGTTTAATTATCTTTAAATCCTTCTAACTTCCTTGCCTCACTGATACCTTCTGGTAATAGAAACTGATGATTAATTATGCATTTAGAAAAAAAGACCCACTTCTTTTCTCTATTTCTGAGAAAGTCAATTGCACCACAGGAATCAAGATCTGAGTCTCCTTTTTCTTCTAACTACTTCATATTGTGCGCTACATTTTCACTGAACACAAAAGATGTAATGCAGTGGGAAAGTAAGCCTCGGTCCGACAATGACAAAAGCATAAATTACAGCCTCAGAAATGGTAACAAAGATAAAAGAATTCTTTGTGGGCCGGAATCCAAAGAGAGCAGCACTGTCTCTTACTATTTGTAACAATCTAAATGCAGCAGGGTATCCTTTGGGCATGTTACTCTACTCACCTAACTAACAGGAATCCCCTTTGATATCAACACTGTTTTCTCATATATTTCCTGTGGCCTAACAACAGTATCTTTACCTTGTGTGAAAGGGATTCAGCTGACCTCATTGTGCTGAGTGAAAGTGTAGGACATCCTGATATCTACCCTCCCAGTGAAGACTGGCTCCTTCAACATGAGAGAGCACTGAGAGAGAGTAGCCTCATTTTGTAGATACTCTGTAGCTCCTGAGTGAGAGAAACTACAGAAGGTCAATCTCTAATTTGCTGTCTAGGTCTCTTCCTGTAGCTAAAAATGGGGAAAAAAAAGAAAAAAAAGAAAAAAAAGAAAAGAAGAAAAGAAGAAAAGGAGAGGAGAGGAGAGAAGAGGAGAGGAGGAGAGAAAGGAGAAAAGAAAAGAAAAGAAAAGAAAAGAAAAGAAAAGAAAAGAAAAGAAAAGAAAAGAAAAGAAAAGAAAAGAAAAGAAAAGAAAAGAAAAGAAAAGAAAAGAAAAGAAAAGAAAAGAAAAGAAAAGAAAAGAAAAGAAAAGAAAGGAAAGAAAAGAAAGGAAAGGAAAGGAAGGGAAAGGAAAGGAAAGGAAAGGAAAGGAAAGGAACGGAAAGGAAAGGAAAGGAAAGGAAAGGAAAGGAAAGAAAAGAAAAGAAAAGAAAAGAAAAGAAAAGAAAAAGAAAAGAAAAGAAAAGAAAAGAAAAGAAAAGAAAAGAAAAGAAAAGAAAAGAAAAGAAAAGAAAAGAAAAGAAAAGAAAAGAAAAGAAAAGAGAAAAGAAAGAAAAGCATCCCTCTTACACATTAATCTTTCCAAATAATTTTCTGATTGGACATCCGTGTAAGAAAAGCACAAGATATATTGAAATGAAAACTTTTTAAAAATGGTTCAGAGATAAAACTGAGTTTATCATTACAAAGTGCAATATATTTTGAACATACATGAATACTTTGAATGTAACAAAGGGTGAGGAGAGAAAGAATATGAAGATATGAAGTAGGCTGAAACAACCTGTCATCCTATCAAGGCATAGCTGTTTATATTACTTTTTTCTTCTGTTTTCTTCAAGCCCAGAAGCATCTAATTAACATCCCATGTGAGAGACACTGTTTGAAGTCATAGCACTAATAAAATCAATGGCATAGCTGTCAGTAACTTTGTAAGAGAGAGGGTTTCAATACTGTCTTCTCCAAAAGTTGTTCTGAATTATATTTTTTTTTCAATTTCCTATATATTTTGTTATTGTTTTATTGTATTATTATTATTATTGTTAAATTATTTTCCCCTGACTTGTACTTGAAAGAATATCTGTAGTTTTCATTAGTCATGAAAGAAAAGAAATTTAGCAGGGCAGACTGTAAGTATATGTGGAATGTGAGAGCATCTGCTTCATGGAGGTGATCCTATCAAGGACCTCTTCAGTGCAAAGGAGAAAATAAATAAAAGTGGAAGTGATGAATAAGAAGACAGAGAGACGCAAAGCCAACAGACATGGGACAGCAGAGTCATTACTAAGGACAAAAAGTCTCCAGTCACAAGTCAAACACCCATTAAGAAATTATGGACATAGCTTTGGAGAGGAACAGCCTGTGCTTCGTCACTCATAGGAAGGAAACAAGAGCATGGGGATTTGGGATATTCGAAGGGTGTGTCAGTGGGACCACACAAGACAGGAGGCAGCGTGTGGGGCAAAGGGAAGGAGCAAAGTGGTAAGGGGAAAACAAGGCTGGGTATAGGGTGGTCTGGTTGTATGCAGGCTGTGGTCCATCAGCAGGTCTATCTCCCAGCCCTGTAGTTGTCTTCTCCTTAAATCCTGTGGTAGGTTTCCCTTTGCTACCTCATTTATTATCCTGTGCAAGTGTAAGTGCTGTAGGGATTAGGCGATTTTATGAATGTATATAAGCATCTGATGGGAGGTTGTCAAAAGGATGGAGCCAGGTGCCTCTCATGATGTGAAGCAATAGGATGAGAGGCAATGGACAGAAACTGGAACACAGGAAATTTCAACTGAAGATGCTGAAGAACCTCCTTACTGTGCAGGTGACTGAGCACTAGAAGAGTTTGTCCAGAGAGGTTTTAAAGTCTCCTTCACTGGAGATATTCAAAAGCTGTCTGGACACAATCCTGTGCCATGTGCTCTCTGGGATGACCCTGCTTGAGCAGGGAGGTTGAACCAGATGACCTACTGTGGTCCCTTGCAACCTTACCCATTTTATGACTTTGTGATGCCATGAGGAGCTGGTTGCTAGGAATGTGAGTGGACTGGGACCAGACACCACTATGAGATGGGTGTACAGGATTCCCGGGATGGTGGTGCCAGCAGCTGGAGCCAACGGAGTCTCAGGGACACCAGTTAAAGCAGGTGGGGGACTTGACCTCAACCACTGGGTTAAAATGGTGTGTTCTGAAAATCAGCGACAGAGCTACCAGGTGAGTGAGGGGCTGAGTGCCAAGTGCCTGGTGCTGGCTGTTGGGATTGGAGGCAAGTGTCTGTATCTCCCTTAATCCCGGTACTAGAGAGGGGCATCAGTCAGACGATAGGACTGTGACAGTATTTAGGAGAACCCATGGGCAGCTGTTGGTGAGCACCAGAAGGTAAGCATCTGCATGTGAATCGGGGACCTGTGGGGCAGGTAAGGGGTCCTAGGATCCAGGAAGAGGTACCAGATGGACAGAGGGGCAGTATCAGTGCTCAAGGGATCCATGAATGTGCGTGTGCTTGTGACTTTGAAGATGTGTTTGCGTATGCACACACGTGCACTTGCACTAGTGACCTTCAATCCTAATCAACCAACTAAGAGACTGTTGTCTGTCTGCACCTGTGTTTGTGTGAGTACTGCATCAGCATACCGTGGAAGGCAGTGCTTTGTCTGTGTAATTGGACCGGTGTGTACACATGTGTCTCTGTATGTGTCCTTTGGATACCTGTTCAGCCTTGCTACTGACTGAACCTGCAAACAGGAAAGTGGCAGCCATACCTTCCATCCTGGGCAGAGACTATGGGTCCCTGGCCATGATGAAGTCCCAGCCTTGGAGTTACTGGAGGCTGTGTCAGTTTATAGCATTCCTTAGCATACAGAAAGGGCAAACAAAAGATACTAAAATTGTGTTTTTGATATTTTTTGAAGAACTTAAGCATAAGAAAAATGTACAACAAATTATCTGATGAGCAAAGGAGTTAATAAACATTAATGTAAACATCAGACCCCAATGCTGTAACCCTCACTTACCTCTCATTTAATATCTGTCTCAGAGACATTATCATAAAATCATAGAATCTTAGAATCATAGAATGGTTTGTGTCAAAAAGGATTTTAAATATTACCTAGTTCCAACCCCTCTGCCATGGGCAGGGATACCTTCCCCTAGACCAGATTGCTCAGGCAGGGCCCCATCCAACCTGGCCTTGAACATTTCAAGGGATGGAGCATCCATAGCTTCTCTGGGCAACCTCTTCCAGTGCCTTACCACCCTCTGAGTAAGGACTTTCTTCCTAAGAAACATTTTAAACCCACCATCTTTCAGTTTAAACCCATCACACCTTATTCTATCACCGCATACCCTTGTAAGTCCCCTTCCAACTCTTTTGTAGGCCCTTTCAGGTAGTGAAAGATCACAACAAGGTCACACTGGAGCCTTCTCTTCTCCAGTCTGAACAGCCCCAGCTCTCTCAGCCTTTCCTCATAGGAGAGGTACACTATCCCTCTAATCACCTACTTGGCCTTTCATAGCTACCTTGAATCCATAGAATTCCTTGATGGTTTTATACCTCATATTTCCCCCAGAAAATCCCACTCTCTTCTACAGTACTTATCTTTACCTACCATGGCTTATGTTGTCTCTATAGTACTTCAGTTAATTTTACCTTCTTTTGTGTTTCCTGTTGTCTTTTTTTGTTTGTTTGTTTGTTTGTTTGTTTTTTGTTTTTTTGCCTGCCAGTGACATAACAAGAAAAACATAATATCTTCCTTAGAAAGTCAAAATCTGAAGGTGGATCTCTATACTTGTACTTTCAAGATTTTATATATTTGTATTTGAATGTGTTGAAATGGAAAAAAGTTGGTAGAACTCCAGAACAAATTCACATGCAGTATGCTTTTCTGTGTCTTGAATAAAATGTCCTCAATTTTTTTGTAGCTAGTTAAAAAATCAGTGTTGTGTCCTTTCTACAGCATGTAGGCACACTTGAAATGCATAGTAGACACGTGACTCATCTAAGGGATACTATAAACAAGTAGAGACAATACATGGAGAACATGGTACAAGATGTACCCATTACTATTTTCTCTAGGTGATACTTCGAAATATTAGCTATTTACTGACATGGCCTTGTCTTGATTGAACAACAACAAAAAAAAATTAGATGTTTTACATTAAGAGTACTTCAATCAAGAAACATGACAGGTTTGACATTTAAAAAGTAAGTGATGTGACAGTCACAACAGGATACATCTTACAGCTACATCAGTGGATTTAGATATTTACAAGAAGTCTGAATTATGTCTTCATGAGCAGGTGGTGTTTTCAACGTGTAACTCTTCAAAGCTATCACTCACATGACAAAACATATATCCTTTCATAGCTGACAGGTTTTGTATCAAGTACTGCTTGAGAGCAGGCACAGATCTGATAAAGCATCATGCAACAGGTCATATCTATGTAAACACACCTCCGGATGTTTACTGTGGTAGCCTGTGAAGACTGTGTTTTATCAGTAGACAAAGTGAAGTTCAGGAGTTTTCTTGTGTTTATGTGTGTCCTGATTTCAGCTGAGATAGAATTAATTTCTTCTCAGTAGCTGGTACAATGCTATGTTTTGTATTCAGAATGACAATAATGTTGATAACACAGTGATGTTTTAGTTTTTGCTAAGCTGTGTTTATACTAAGTCAAAGACTTCTTTTTTTGTGTGTCTCATGCTCTCCCAGTGAGGAGGCACACAAAAGAAAACTGGAAGAGACCATAGCCAGGACAGGTGACCCTAACTGGCCAAAAGGATATTCCATAACTATAGAACACCATGCCCAGCATATAAACTGGAGGAGTTACCTAGAATGGGGGCCATTCTGGGTTTGAGAACAGGGTCTGGCATTCCCCAGTAAGTGGTGAGCAACTGTGTTGTGTACCACTTGTTTGGCTTTTTTCATTATTATTATTATTGTATTTTACGCTGTTTTTAATTATTAAACTGTTCTTATCTCAAACTACAAGTCTTACTTTTGATTCTCACCTCATTCCACTGGGCTGGGGGTGAGAGAGGGAGTCTGAGCAAATGGCTGCAAGGTGCTTAATTTCCAGCTGGGTTTAAACCAGACAATGTGTTACTGTTATTTTCATATTAGCAACATACTTTTCTTTTAAGGAAAGAAGAAACATGATAACCCCAACTTATGTTTCATGAGGGTTTTTTATTTGTCATCAATGGTATACATATTCCATGTTCTTATAAAATTTAACCAAATAAAAATTAGTATTTTTTCATGATCAATCAGAAATAAATATGTAAGACCAACCAGTGTGAGATATCAAATTCCAGTAATGCATGGAAACACCTAAAGTGGAATTTGGACATAAATTAAAAATTTAAATCTCAAATTTCCCCCAAAAAACATTCTCAATCATTGACTAAGTGCAGAAGTACTGAAATACTGTATGCACTGCACCATCAATGGGTAGTATACTTCATCATGTTGAAGCTATTTTGTACTATTGCCAGCTTGGTATATAACTATTCTTCCAAATAAACAGATTGTATTCTAAGGACAAACATATATTAATTGAAATATTGTATATTCTTACTTTCCCTTTTGTGTGCTCTCAATATAAAACTAACTGGACTAAAGAAATTGAGAAGCTGAAGTAAAAGACACCTAGAATTAAAACTACATAAAAGAAGTTCAAGAATGAAAGTCTAGCTACATCAATAGATATATTGAGGATGATATCATTTAAGACTGGAACCTATAAATCAGGGAAAAACCTATAAATCAGGTAAAATTTAAGATGTTTAAGTCCTGAAAAATGCTTTAAAATGAGCAAGACTGACAAAGTGAATGGGAACATAGTAATAGAAGTTATATGGGAGTTACTCTATCATAGCAACATCAAAACAGAGACCATAATTCTGTTGTGCAAGAAGTAATCAGATAATATCTCTTCTGAAAGATGTGCCACGTGGCACATCACATCTGTAACAATTAATTGTATTAAGTCTGTCAAGGTAAAGATGACACTACGACAAGAGGATATAATTACAGAATATTTGAGACATTTGGGAACTTACATGGATCTTGAAAAACCTATGAGCAGAGAAGGGTGGGTGCATATGGGAAGAAGTCACATAAACAAAGGCCTATTACTCCAGATGAAATATTCCAAGATGCTTAGAAACTACGTTTGAAAGAAAGTGATATAGACAAAGATAAGTGGGAAAAAAAAGCAAAACCCCAAACCCATAAAATTCTATGGGGATTTCAAAAACAAAGTTCATATTGATTTTAAAACAGTTCATTTTCTAGACAAGAATTAATAATATTAGTCAAACATTTAATGTGGCTCTTCATGGAAAATTGTGAGTGAAGTCTGTGAATATGGGTATTGGCACAGCAATGTAATACATTATTGAAATTGAGGAACTGGAAATTATTGTAATTTCTGTTGGAACAATGCCAGACTAGGACAAAATATCTACTAGAGGTGTTTTCAAGTATCTATTTTGGGACATATCTTGCTTAATATTTTCTTACTGACTTAAGATTAACAGTAAGAATTTAATTTACTTCTTGACATAAGCTTGGGAGATACTATTAAAATAGAAGAAGATTCAATAAACCTAAAAACTGGACTCATATACTATGTTTTATATACATAAAGAACTATATGAAATCATGCAGCTGTGGACTTAAAGCAGTTACATGGATATTGTTACACTGGGTTAATTTTTAGTGTAGAATCTCTCAAACTGGCCTTCAGAGAAAGAGGAGAATTAACTGGATCACATATCTACCTAACGTCAGCAAGATTTTTTTTCATACCTAAGGCAACTCTTAACTGACTGGTACTCAGACGAGCAAAATTTCATGTGTCTGATCTCTACATACCTGCCAACACCAAGTGTTCATTGTCTATATAATTTACATAAATATCTAAAACTCCTTTGAATTATAGTGAAATGAAGCTGGGTTATGTCCCAGTACTGTTACAAATGCTGCACTTTACAACAATATTTTAGGGTATGCAAAGCGGAGGGGAAAATAGAGAGAGAGAGAAGATTCATGTACTTGTGTAGCTGTGAATATTACTATGTTTGCTATCAGCACACCTTCCTGTCTTCTTGACTCTCAGGGTTGCAGTGAATAAACAGGTTTTTGCATTAGTGGCAGATGAGAAGCCTCCCAAAATGGCATAAACCACAATCACTACTTATTTACCAAACACCTTTGTTTAGTCACCAGATCTTTCCCACCCTCTACAACTAACTTGTGAATATACTGGTACTGAGAGTAATTAAGAAAATATATTGAACAATTTCTTAGTAAAAAAACGTCTCTGCTAGTGGCCTTCTTGGCACTTTTCTAGGCCACAGGCTAAGGTTTATGAACTTTATCAGTAAAATGCTTACACTGATCATACCAGTCTATTGGAGGTTACTTTGCGCATTTTGGCACATCCGTGATATGTTCTGTAATGAATCTGCAAAGTTACCAGTAATTTTCCAGAATTAAGATTCTGGGACTATTACTCTACTTTACATTAAAAGTTTGGGATCTATAACGATCATGAGTAAATATATTTATTTATCTAAAATATTCTATAATATGTTATCTAAAACAGTTGAAAAAATTTTATCCATATTGTATACTGTCATTATTATAAAATAAAGTCTATTGATTTTACTATAGGAAGAATGTGATTTTTAAAATTGTGCTCCAACTTAATCGTAATTCTAAAAGTTTTTGTGAATTAAACATATGATTAAATTATTTGAGTAAATATATGATTAGATTACTTGAAGGGTCAGGGATGGTGATCATGGGGAAAGTATCTATCCAGTGTAATTTAATACACTGGTTTTAGAGACAGGGTTAGATGAACCTTTGATCGGTCTCATTCTTATGTTTTTATATTCTCATTATGTATGTTTTATTCTGAATTTAAATACATCATTTCAGAAAATTTCAGCTATGCTACAATGGAAATGTTGCGTGTCTTTGTACAAAATACCAATTTGCTAGTGAGCACAGACTGATGTAACCCCAAAATCCACTACCTTCTTAAAAAGCTAATCAAGTAATTATGGTGTTCTGTTTGATATATATGGGCTGCCACATTACCCCTTCAACTAAAGACAAAAATAGTAGAACAACAGTTTGATTCTACCTCATACTTCACTTTAATTTTTCCTATTTCAGAAAAGGAAGATTTTTCATATTATACTTTTTTTCCCTGGACTTGACAAAACTGAAGTCAAAAAAAAAAAAGAGGGGGGAAGAATCAAATGAGTGTAACTCTCACTGAATCTCACAAAGAGTTTTGAAATCTTAAGTCAAGAAAATCTCACTCAATATCAGTTTTCATTACCAACTGGAGGTCTACTACATTTTTCAAAAAGCTTCATTGAGATTCATAAACATTTTTAAGTCTTTGACCCTAATTTAGAGTATAATTTTTTTTGCTAGGAAACCTGTTTGCTTATGAAATATTAAAGAAAGAAGGCTTATCAACCCCTGTTTCTAAACATTTTCATTGATTTCTGTCTTCCATTTTTTTCTGTCCTTTGGGAATGGTAAAATACACAGCATTTACCATCTTACCAACACTGGCAACTCATGTAAAGCACTAGAAGGATTCAGTGCAAGTCGGTGGGGACAAGCAGCATTTCAAGCCTACATAACATGCTGAGAAGCATGCCAAAATAAGGTGTAGCTCTGTGTTTCACAGTTATTTGCTCTAACGTGTGTGCTCGCACTACAGAGATAAAAACACAGGAGATTCATAATCTGGAAATGTTTTAATAATTGAGAAATTTTTACCAGTACTGAGGAAATAACTTCATATATAAATGCCTATTTTCCATGATCCAGGTTTTCTATGTTCTAAAAAACTATTAATAGCAATTATCATTGATATTAGAGCAACATTTCCTTCTTTTCTCTACTTCCTAGTAATATTAGAACACTCATCAAGTCCAACCCTTCCTTCTGATCATTAATTTATTGGGTTTTTTTAGAAAAATATAGCAATCTGAACTGTTATTACATAGCTAAATAGTTCATCTCTAGAACCCAGAAGGTATATTTTTCGGTGACTGACTGCTTCACTGGCTTCTGCTTGACAAGTACAGGTAGCATTCAGGTTCAGAAGAAAATCTCTGCCTAAGAGAAATGCATACACTGATTTACTGAATAAATTCCACAAAAAAAGAGAGCTGTGAGACTTCTCAAAAGAACATATTTTTCCACATATGAGGTATCAGGTGCTTTAAGGAACAAAAATGGACTTGAGCACATAGTGTCTACAAAATAGCCTAAAGTTACACTATTATGTTTCTGTCTTCAACACCATCTACTTTCACTCTGGATGTTCATTGATCTGGCAGCAGAACAGCTAACCTGTTATAGCTGCTGTGAAGAGTATATAGTCCTATACAATTAATTGCATCTTCCCTCTTTTCTTTCACCCTCGTGGCAAAAAGACTAACAGTGTCCTGTTTTCCCAGAGTTATCATCTACAATTTTGTCAATGATAGATTGCATGTAAGTGTTCATGTCAAATAGCACAGAAATTAATAACAAGCTAATTGCAGAGATATCATGTCCAAAAGCTACGTGTTTGTTAAAAAAGGTGGGGGTAAACATGCTTTTTGAGATCTAGTTCATTAATTAAAAAAAGACCCTGATAAACAATGGAGTCAAGTCTACATTTGTTATTCTGACAAAAATGAAAATTTGGGAACACAGGAAACAGAGACTATTTCTTCACACCAAGGAGCTAATATGAGGATCAAAATCTCATTTAATGTAAAGATTTTCATTATGAAAGTGTTAGTCTATTTAACAAAAACCAACCTCTTCAGACCTTCTAAGGGATGTGCAAATTGCCTGTTTAAAATAACAAGTTAAAATGTGTTATTAAAAGTCTCACCTGAATCTGGTTGTTTGCCTGTTTGTTATCTTTTTAAACTTTTTTTATGCTCATGTAATGTTCCTGGTTTTTCCTTTCTCACAGCCTCACCTGGAAAAGACTATGGCAAAGTTTTGTGTTTTTGTGAGACATAAATAATTCTCACTCTCCTCTTCCAGTAAAACAATTCTGGGTATCAGGTAGGAAGCTAGGACTTGAACAAAAGTTGTTTCTTTTGCTTTTTATTAGCTTGTTATTACAGAAGTAGATAGTGAATACATCTGTTGACATATTTTAAAATAATGGTTTTAGAAGTTTTTCTGGACTCTTAAAGGGAATCATCCTCATCTTTAAGTATTACCCACAGTTTCTGTGACTATGAAGTGAAATATTGTAATGAAATGTAGAAATGAATGTGAGGAACTCCTTTGAAAATATTATTTTTTAAATCAGAATTCATAGCCAAATGTTACAAAATCTTTAGTATAATTAGCATAATAAATAGTCAAAGTTATGGAATTTGACACCGTGAGTAGACTCAATTTAATGCCATAATTTTTAATCCAAATTACTTTCATTAATTTATTCCACATGCATTTATTAATTAAAAATATACGAGATTCTTATGAAAAATATTGAAATTGTATTGAAATTTTTAAGTGTTTCTGTATTTGATATTGGAACACAATTAGCTATGATCAGGGGAAAAGAGATCCTATTTTGCTGTATAATATTTTAGAATTAAAGGATGGACATTATATGGAATGTCCATCCCAAACCACTTGAAAAATAATATTAGTTAAAGTCCATTTAATGCTAATCTAATTAAAGTTATGATTATTTGATTCTTGAGTGGGCAGTGAGTACAGTGGATTTTGGCCTAAGATTTCCAGTACACCACAGTGAATTCTAGGCCAGTAATACTGTGGTTGAATTGAGTATCTACTAGATCTTGGCCTTGGTGAACATCCATTTCTTATTTGATGACGAGACAAGATTAAGGAAGGTCTCAGTCTCCCTTCTTCCTACACCTCCTCTTCTTCTCTTTAAAGGAAATGGACTATGGCACTGCAGGGCCTAAGACAATGTCAATAGACCATTGCAACCCTGGGACTACACATCATCTTTTCTTCTCTCAGTGACAGCTGTAGGAATCCACAAATATTGTCTTCTGATAAGAGTTTAAAACCACTTCTTTACCAGCAGAACTTTCTGCTTGTTATGAAAATTTCCATGGGATGAGGTCAGTCTTAAAGAAAATAAACCTCAGACATTGCTAAAGAAAAGGTTCAATATCCAAGAAAAACTCCTTCACTGCTTTAGAGTAAGAAAACTTTAACTTCCCCCACTTCAGCCACTCTGAATCTTCTTTCAGGATAACCACAGTACCCAAAGACCACCAAAAGACACTTCAGACATATTTGAACAATCTTTCTGATTTTCTGCAAGCTCAGGTTCATCTTAGCGCACCAGAAGTCCTTCAGACTTTCTATGCTGACCATTAGAAATATTAGAAATGTTAGAACATTACACACTTGCAGGATCTCAGATGGTGTAGCCCAGATAAATAATGACTACAGCTAAAGCTGTCTTTTCTGATGATATTGTACCTATTTAAAAGATCATTCCTGCTACCATTTTGCTACCTTTTTTTACCTTTCATTTAGTCTACCTTTGACTGAGAATATTAGGATCTAGAAAGTGTGCTTCTCATTTTACTTGTATATATCATACTTCTGTGTCTGCTAAAGAGGTCTTTCCTATTTCAGTGTTTCAACTACATGTATTTTTCTTTCCTCCTCCACCCAATGTGGAGGAGCCTTATCATGTATATCACAGCTGGTTCAATCCACAGATGTTAATTTTTCACATATTTAGTATGCTAAAATATACCACACACCCTTTAAAAAATCTCCAACATTCCCAAGACTCTCTCAATGTAACTTCTACATCTCATTTGTCTACATGGTGTTACAGATTTTAATGGCTTCCAATAAAAAAACTCCAAATGAAAATAAAGAAATATCTCTAGTGTTTAAATTCTTTGAGAAAAGAGGGAAAATTTTAGGATTTAACTTTTTCACTGATTTTTTTTTTCCAAACCTAGTCTTTCTTATACACTGGTATTGTCATAGCAACTCTGATATTACAAACATATTGAAAAATGTATTCTGGAAAACTTCAAGCAGTAAATTCTTTCACATTTATCAACAAATTGAGTCCATTTCATCACTATTTACACATAAAAATTAAAATATTATCTTACCTTTATAGCCTTCTTTTTGGAAGGTGCTGTGGTTGAGTACCAGAGCAATCCGAGAAACTTCACAGCCAGAGCAGGTGAACATTCATGGTGACCTGTTCAGGGCATAGAATAAGTCCTGAAAAAGGAAAGTTTAGTTGATACTGCTCTGAAGAATTGGTCATAATTCTCAAATGATATGATTTATTGCACCAATAAGCAATAGTACTAAGCCACTAGGAAAACCCTTCATTACTAGATGGGTACTTTTTTTATTTTCTGTCATAAAGACATTTAACAACAAAATGAGTATAGTTTTCTAACGAATTGTCTCTAATAAAATAACACAGTGAGGATATTAATGTAAAAGTATCTCTTTTCTAAACAAAAAATTCATAGGATTCTTTCACGTTTTCTGCTTTTTCAGTTGGTATCTATATTTCACAATTTAGAAACAAACAATTCTGTGAAGTTTTTATATAAGCATTCAAAAAAGGAAGAAGTAAATTTTACTAAATTTTCCTTGTCCGGAAAATTGTTCTTTTTTTCATCAGTACTCGAGTTACTACACTTTGAGTTCCACAATTTAAATATAGTTATACAAGAGCTGAGTGTGTTTGCTAAACAAGTCACATTAGTAAACTATGTAATAGGCACCACCAAATGCTATAGCAGGATAAGATAAATCAATATCTAGCTATTTTCACAATAACTTTACACAGTAGTTGTCACAATTAAGCAACATTTATCTCCAGAGTCTGACACTTGTTTTAGAGCAGCTATTAAATGTCTTTCTATTCTTGAACCATTTGTAATTAACAATATGTTCAACCTTTCAGGTCAAGCAGTCAAACATCTTCTTTTCAAGGTAAAAGGCAAAGACAGGCTTACTGCTTCCATATCCCTATGTGAGTATTGCATATGATTTTTTTTGCATCAATATTAAGTGCAGAAATAAAAATTATATATTTTTTTTCCACTCTAAGTCAATTTTTTTTCCATTTCTGTGGTTCTCATATGTTCTACTTCTGACTTCACATTCTTTGTAGTGTTGGCTATACAATACTTCTTTGTAGACCCAAGTTGAAATTCTGAATTATCACAGACCTTCTTCTCAGTGTCATGAAAATTTTGCATTTTATTTTAGCTATTAGGAAAGGGTACAGTCACCTAGACGTTCAGACTGAAAAATTATTGTCACCATTTAGTGTATATGCAGTGGCTAAATTCATGTAGAAAATGTCTTGTCACACTATGTTCTTGTAGCTGATGAAATAAATTACAACCTGCTGAAAGCCAAGGAGAAAGAACATAAAATTGACAGCATAAATTATCATATCTCTGCCTTTTTCTTTGTGATAACCAAACCATATATAGTTGCCACATTAGGATGTTGTTAATTTCAGATACGTTGAAGTGCCATGACAACACTTAAACACCTTAAGGTATCAGAAGTGAAAGTCCTGAAATTAGCAATAAGACAGGTAGAGAGGCAATGAAAGCTAAAGTGTAGCTGAGGAAGGCTGATGATTATCTGTTTCAATTTTCTGATGCCAGGGCCACCTTAGGGACATTTATTAATGCCAGTTGAGTTAACATAAAAGTCACTAAATTCTTCTGTGCTTGACAAAATAAATGTTTAAAGACTGTTTGAAGTCTAACTTGGGGTAGAATTTTTATTTATTCATACCTGTGTATGAGCATGACAAAAAAATTAAAATAAGGAATCTGAATATGTGATGTCATAGCCATTTCTGAAACAATTGTAGTTACCTGACTGGAGAAAATAAAATTAAAAAGTAATTTAAGGAAGAATAATCCTTACTCTGCCATCAGCATCAGCCAGCCATTACTGCAGACTCATAATCTGTCTTCCTTTCCCCCCACTCAATTTCGTTAATTAATAATTACCACAGCTTCTTTCGCATTAGCCAGTTGCTTTTATTCTGCATCCCAACAGTAAGAACTTACTATACATCCATCTATCTTTCTCACTTGGATTCTCAAAAATATTGAGAATAAGAGAGTAACAATGTCCTGCTTTCAATTCTGGTAACCATCCTGGTGATCTTTTGATATACATGCTTCATGCAAAGTCTCATTCACCCTCTTCAGTTCTATATCAAAATACTGCTGATGAAATTTGTGTAAATAACTAATCTCCTAGAATGTCATGTATTTTCTCTTGCAGTTCTGAATGCTGAGATTTTAGTTAGTTTCCTATCTTGGTTAAATATATAAGTGCAAACTTCCTGAAGAATGGTAAAAATTGTATCAGATTACCTTGACAGTATGATGACCATCTGCCATTAAACAATAATTTTTGCTCTGGTTGAACTTGGCAGTTTTTTTTCAAGTGTACAAACCATTTACTTTCCCCGATGTTAGACTGCATTATTATAATAAAATAGTGGTTGTAGAATAGTGGAGTGGGTTGACTCTGGCTGGATGCTAAGTACCCATCAAAGCTGGTCTCTCACTCCCCTCTGCAACTGGACAGAGGAGACAAAATATAATGAAGGGTTCATGAGTTCAGATAAGGATGGGGAGATCATGGCTGAGCTTCGCGAACGAAGATTTGGGGAGGATGGGGAGAGATCACATACTAATTACCATCACAGCCAAAACAGACTGCACTTGGGCATATTAATTGAATTTATTATCAACAGAATCATAGTAGGATAATGAGAAGTAAAATAAATCTTAAAAACACCTTTCACCCACCTCACTCTCCTTCCCATGCTCTACCTCCTCCCAAACAGTGGTGCAGGGAGATGAGGATGAGCATTATGATCAGTTCATCACAGGTTGTTTCTACTGCTGTCAGGGAGAGGAGTCCTTCCCCTGTTCCAGCATTGGGTCCCTCCCACGGGAGAAAGTTCTCCATGAACTTCTCCAATGTGAGTCTGTCATATGAGCAAGAGCTCTTCACAAACTGCTCCAACATGGGTCACTATTTTTCACAGGGTGCAGTCCTTCAGGCACAGGCTGCTCCAGCGTGAGTCCTCCACAGGGTCACATGTTCTGACAGGAATACCTGCTCCAGCATGGGCTCCTTTCTCCATAGTATGTCCCTGCCAGAAGTCTGCTCCACCATGGGTTTCCCACGGGTTCACATCGTCTTTCAGGCATTCACCTGCTCCAGCGTGGGTCTTGTCAGTTGGCTGCAGGTCGTTCTCTGCACCCCTGTTGACTTCCACGAGCTGCAGGGGCACAGCTGCCTCACCATGGTCTGCCCCATGGCCTGCAGGGGAATTTCCACTCCAGTGGCTGGAGCACCTCTTCCCCTTCCTTCTCCACTGATCTTGGTGTCTGCAGAGTTATTCCTCTCACATATTCTTACTCCTCTCTTCTCTGGTTTCAATTACATCTGCACCATAGCTTTTTCCATCTTAAATATGTTATCACAGAGGTGTTACTACTGTCGCTGATTGGCTCAGCCTTGGCCAGCAGTGGATCCGTCCTGGAGCTGGCTGGCATTGGCTCTGCTGGACATGGGGGAAGTTTCTGGCACCTGGTCACAGAAGCCATTCCTGTAGTCCCCTGGCTACAAAACCTGGCCATGCAAACTCAATACAAAACTTAAAAGACAAAGTGCAGATGGTAACAGTTCAACTTATGACTGATTCCCTGCACTAAAAATTACTCTTTTTTTTAAAGATATCCAAAGTACAAAGAAAGAAAATTTTGTCTTTTAATAGAAACTTGAAGAAATCATTAATACCAGGTAGTATTTCCACCTAAAATGTATATTTCACCAGTTAAGTTACAAAAATATAGTCTACTATTTATTCTGTACACCTGGTATCTTGGATTGAATTCACTCATTTCTGCTGAAAAGACAGAGGAGTATGAAACGAGTTTGAAAATTCTGTGTGGATTAATGGAAAGAATCAGTAATGTAAGATGCACTAGAAAAGAAGGAAAATAAGACAAATAAGGTGGAAATATAATGATGCTAAGACAAAGTGGAATAAAAAAGTGGGAGCTGAAAAGGTTGACATTTGTAGAAATAAAATTACGTAGGGTGTGATTTCATTATCTAACCTTTTTTTGGCAGAAGATAAAAAGCCCTGTCAGATCAGAAGAACCACTGCTGAAATAAAAAAGCCCCAGGATATGATAGAAAATCAAAATCAAGCTGAACAAGCAATGAAATATCGTAGGTATTTGTCCATAATTACAATACAGTAATCACCTGCTCTGTCTTCCAGCTTTGTCTCTAATGGCAGTTCTCACTTTCCACACTATAACACCTAGCTTGTGCCCCAGGCATGAAATTCTTGCTTGCTGGTACTTATTTGGTAAGTTTACCTTTCTTTGATATATATGATGCTTTCAGGTTTTCTGAAGCCAATATGCTGTTTTAGTAATAGTCTAAATGCCATATATTGATAAAATATTGCCACGTGCATCACTATTTTTCTGGTTTTGTCCAGAGATCTCAATATAACAGATGAACCACTTTAAACCAACAAGAATATTAAATTGGTAATACAGATAATATGGTGGCATTAAAACTTTACTTCACTGCTTGGACTTTTTAATCCGAAAATGAGTACTACTTGGGTTGCATTAGAGAGTATTAATTCAGAACTTCTACAGAAACATTACAGATAATTTTCGAAAGAGCATTTCTTTCCAACTAAATGTGGACAGGCTCACAAAATATGAGACATAAGAATGTTGCTAATTGTAGTGTAATTACCGCTGAAGTGAAGAACCTTTTCTCTCTGCCTCATTTTAGAACCCAGTAGTCCCTTCAGAATGTGAACATCTAGAAGGGATGAAGAAATACCTGTGAAACATCCCTGATATGTGTGTTTGAAAAATTTATAATGCAAGGGCTTCTGCACTTGTATCTGTACTTATATTTCTTCCATTGAAGGAAAGATCTAGGCTCCTATGATCTGCTGTTATATGACAGGAGAAAGCAAAGACCAGGACATATCATAATCCCTGTATTCTTTCTGTTAAATCAGTCTTCCTGGCTAATAAAAGGTCAATAGAAGTACTACTTGGACTACAATCATTCCACTGATGTGTGTGCAAATTCTTCATTAACTTCAAGTTTTCTAACAACCTGAGATGACTACAAATTAAAACTTGTAACCTGCAAAATTGATGACACATGTACTTAGAAAGATATTAACATTTTGCAGTGTGGACTTGCTTTAAGGAAACCAGAATGACTTGGACTGAGGCAAGGTTAATTAAACACAAGGACGTCTAACTTATCAAGTGCTGTATAAAGGCAAACTGCAGAAGAAAAATGTACTGCTTAGGTGTGATATAACTAGCAACCTATTTGCAAGAATGTTAAGGAATCAAAAGAATATTCTTTAGTATGTATCCCAGTGAGACATCTGTTTTGGAGGATGAGATGCTGGAAAGCAGTGCCGTGGAAAGGGACCTGGGGGTCCTGATCGAAGGCAAGTTGACTATGAGTCAGCAGTGCCCTGGCAGCCAGGAGAGCCAACAGTGTCCTGGGGGGCATCAGCAAAGCATCACCAGCCGATCGAGGGAGGTGATTGTCCTGCTCTACTCTGCGCTGGAGCAGCCTCATCTTGAATATTGTGTGCAGTTTTGGGCACCATGATATAAGAAGGATATTAAACTATTGGAGAGTGTCCAAAGGAGGACAACAAAGATGGTGAAGGGTCTTGAGGGGAAACCGTATGAGGAGTGGCTGAGATGTCTTGGTCTGTTCAGCCTGGAGAAGAGGAGACTGAAGGGAGACCTCATTGCAGTCTATGACATCGTTGCGAGGGGAAGAGTAGGGGCAGGCGCTGATCTCTTCTCTGTGATGATCAATGACAGGACCTGAGGGAAGCCTGTAGTTGTGTCAGGGGAGGCTTAAGTTGGATATTAGGAAAAGAACAACCACCCAGAGGGTGATTGGGTACTGGAATAGTCTCCCCAGGGAAGTGGTCACGGCACCAGAGTTCAAGAAGCGTTTGGATGATACTCTCAGGCTCATGGTGTGACTCTTGTGGATGGTCTTGTGCAGGGCTAAAGGTTTGATTCGATGAACCTTGTGGGTCCCTTCCGACTCAGGATACTCTGTGATTCTGTTCTTTTTTAGGTAAAAAAGAAGGAATTTTGCCTGCTGCTAGATGCATACAGCACTTTCTGAACTTCCAAATTGTTCTTTTTTAATATTTTTGTTCTTGAACCACCTAAAGGAGTTAGTGTTGCTCAAAAAAAAAGGAGAGCTAATGGACACTTTTTATGGGTGGAGACACCACAATAGCTTCCTAAAATCTCGTTCTGATAGGTCCTGCAAGAAAAAAGAAACAAGTATATTTCTGCTGTGTTTCAAAACTCATTTGTTTACATATGAAAGGATTTAAATTTCTACAGAGTTTATGATTGCAATAATCTTTTTCCTTTACAAGAAGAAAAATACAAATCAACATTAAAAATAAATCTGAAAGGAGACATACTTGAAGTTTTTATGAACTGAAACAGTAAACAAATATTCTCTGATTTAAATCTTAATCACATTATTTCCCAAACATTAAAACCATCATTATAAAAATGCTTAATGTAAAAGCTTAGAAATAATCACTCTAAACACAATAGTTAAATCTCTAAACTATTAACTTAAAAGGCTTCTCACGCTTTACATGCAGTCATACATGATGATACACTTATAAAATCATATGGCTTTTAAAAACCTAGTGTATTATTATATTTTGATGGACTCATTTAAAATTCCTAAATAAATTAAAAAAACAAACCACAAAAGGTGTTTCTGACTAGGGTGCACAATCTTACACTTAAAATTTAAGTATCTCATATTATAGAGATTTGATTTAATGATATCTTGTCATCCCTCTCTAATAATGTTGCTATCAGATAGTTTTCTTACTTTTCTCTTTAATAGACATATATTACAGCATGATAGATGTTTTAACTTCAGTTGTAAATCCCACAATAAAAGTGAATAAATGCGTCTTATGGTTTCTTAATCTGTTACACTTCCTTCAGGTTTGATTTTGATTTTTTTTTCATTTGTATATTAAATATTTTGAAAGTTTTCTTGTTTATTCATTCACTAATTTTCTGAATTCCAGACCTTATTTGAAATAGATTTCTCCACTGTTGTAAAGAAATTTCCATTTGCCCAAGCACATTGAAAATTCTTATTGAAAATTATTTCAAACACCTGTGAATAAAAGAGAACATCACAATTCAGTGAGCAAAGTTGTGAAAGCCTTATCTACGTCAGTTTCTGTACTGAATCCCTGGATATTCAATAGCAGACTGCAGATAATTCAATTAATTTATACAGAAATCCAAGTGTCTCAGTGCTCTGAAATAGACTAGTAGAAATTCTTCATGGACTAAATTCCTTAAAACCAGGCAATGTCTTTAAATCCTCCTCTTCAAACAAACAGTTTTAACAGAAAATGAACCGAACTAAGTATTTTAAATTACATATCTCAAAGTTATTAGAAATAAAGGAAGGTTTTATTAATAACAGCATTCCTTCTGCTTACTCTGTTCTTTAGAACAAGCTAATGCTTTCATATTCCATTTCATTAAACTGTTGCATTTTGAATGGCAGCAACCCCCCCCACAATCCTCTCCTAGGAAGTTCTTAGGAAGGAGCTTCCATAGCTTAGGAAGGAGCTTCCAAGAAACAGCTGTTTGATTTTCACAGATTTCAGCAATCTCTTAACCTTTGAACATAATTTTTTAGCTCTTTGCTCTGATTTTCCTTCTTCTTTTCTACATGTAGCCCTTCAGATATCTTTCTGTGAGCATAATCCTTTGCTATTTGAGGAATGACACAATCAATCCTTGTGCCTGATTTCAAAGGGAAACCAAAATACTGCATTGATCTTCTCCAAGGACCATCTTTAAAAACCAAAGAATTAGTAGGCATACAGATTGCCACTTGAAGGTAAAGTCACATGTTAGCTGGCAAAGGTATTGGTCTAAAATCTAGAAGTTTTGATTTTGCAGTGTATATTTTGAAATTGGTAAAACAATTTTTACTTTACCTAACCATTATTCATGATAATATATTTACAGGGTATCAATTGGTATAAGCCTGTAATTAATTATAATAATTGAATATTAAAATTAACTGTCATCTCCTCTCTTCATGCTTCTATAATAAGGAAGGCATTTGACCCCAAGGTCTAAATGCTTCTATCCTAAATGACTTAATATAAAACTGAAACATGTTATCTTGCCTAACCTGAAGAACATAGATCTGCTGTGGTGTAAGAGAATAATAAACTGAGAAAACCTTGCTTATACCCTATCATTTCTTTCTGATGAAATGTTTCCACCATATGTAAATCATAAGACTCTTAATAGTACAAGGTGTGGGGCTCTCAAAGTCAAAAAAAACCCCAAACCCTGTACTTGTGACAAATTATTCCATTATTATAACTGTCACTGGAATAATGTCAATTTATCTTAAATTTATACCAAATGATTAATAGAATTCGGTTACTGACCAAAATTTAAATGAAATCTGGAAAACATGTTATACGCGTTATAGAAAATAAGGACAAACCGTCTTTTGAGGTGCCTATCTGAAGCTAGAGTAAACATCATACAAGACCCACAAAAATATCCATATTTTTTCAAAATTAATTAATTCCCCATAAATGTAAAAAATTTACATATTCCATTATATCATTATTCATTAGTGGTAAGAGAATAAAATTTGTTTTAATATTTTCATTTCTTGCTGTAAACCGTGAGCGCAATCTGATGTGAGACCATCATTACTGCAATTTCATTTAATACAAGTTTCTCATGAAGTCTTTTTTACACCTTACTCTAAGATATTCAGTGAGGATGAAAATTCCCTTTTTTCATGTCAGATAAAGAAAATAGAATTTCTTTTTTTTTTTTTTCAGTAACAATTAATGATGCATATTCCACACCCTGGTGCTTGTCACATACACCCTATTACATTAATTTAATGTTAATCTTTAAGCCTGGTCTCCATTTAACACCAAATACAGGAAAAAAAATCCAACCCCCCTTTTTTTTTTTTAATGGGACAACCAATTTCTAATTCAATGTAAGGAAAAGTGACACTTTATAATTTCAGACATTAATGAAAATTCATAAAAGAAAAATTGGAATTATTATATGCTTATCTTCCCTGTCAATGCTCAGACAAGTATTTTTTAAGGACAACTAAAACATTCACAATGTTGAAACTAATATTCAAACAAAAAATCGAAAGAGGTGAAGTGTCTGATGTTTATAAGTTATATCAAGCACAAATGAACTTGAGGTCAGACTGTTTCCCCATTATCTTTAGCTTCTTCAAGAAGTTCAGACTAACACTTGCCAAGGGACACAGCACTCTGTAAATTGGCATCTTGTGACAATGGTTGGGCAGATTCACAGTGATTTTCTAAACTCTCTGGTAGTAGAAATATTAGAAGTAAATCAATACTTTTTTGACAAACAAAGAAAAACAGAATGTCCTCGGGAAGGGAAAGTCCAAGTATTGTTTGGTAATTCAGAGTCAGCTTTACTGAGGAAAAAAAAAAGTGACCAAAAAACCCTAGCTGGGAAACGTTAGCTTTAATTAGGCAATGGAACAAAGTTCTAAAACAAAAACAAAAAATCCCCCTCATTAGAATTCTATATAAATGCCTTTTTTCCCTCTCTCCTATTTTTTGAGCATTTCAGATGGCTTATGAGTTTGGCTAGTTAACAAGTTTGAGGTTGGGGGAGGTGGGAGCTGGGAGACTTCTTTCAGGATTTTGCATTGATTTTTCTTAGTCATATCTTTAACTGTAAATTGGCCAATGAAATAACAAGCACATGACTCTCTAGATTATCTTTAATTCAAGAAAAACAAAGGGTTTTTTTCCATCTTGTATGTCTTCCTTGTCCTAGAATTCAAGCAATGGAATGTTTCACCATATTTTAGGAAATTTTGTTTCACTTTCCCTTGTGGAACAGTTTAATTGGGATTGTTCTGTAATGAAGCTTCATTTAAAAAGTGACATATAGTTTGTATAATAACCACTCTATGGCTTCACTGATTAAGAATTATACCATTTTAGTTGCAGAAATTTCTTCATGGTACACATGAGCTTTAAGAACAAAAATATACCTGACTATAGGAGTTGAAAGAATATACACTTTTATTAGAACAGGGTAAACATCCTTGCAACACTCTAAATAAAAGTTAAAACACAGAAATCAACAGTTAAGCATTATTTTCCATTTTTTAATTTGTCCAAATAATTCTTTAGCTAAAACAAAGGAATTCAGCTGCCAAAATAGGTTTTTTCATTGCAACTACAGGTGAGGTCTGTGACAATACGCAGAACAGCCTAAAACATCATTTCACAAGGTAACAGAAAAAGGGTGTTGTGTTTTAAGAAAGTCAAATATATTCTGTCACCAAAAAGCACAAATACTTTCACCCATACTTTGTTAAGCATATTTATCCGAAAAAACAGTTGGGTGTGAGGAAGTAAATTTTATTTAGTTTTACCACTGTTTTCAATAGTGGAGTGAAGTGACAATAGGTGAGATAGATGATTAACAGTGACAGAGTTAGTCTTAATGCAGAAAGTCCATATATACCATGGAAATATATGAAGAAAATTATAGAAAACTGTGGCAGGAATAAAATGCATCAGGACTGCTGCTTACAGGTAGTCAGCCACAGTCCTCCAGACTGCAATAACAGAGACGTTATTTTTCCCTTTACAGCCAGTAGCTTGGGGTTGTGACAGGATTCTGAGATGATCAGAGCTTTGAGATGGCTATGCTGGGGTGCCTCCCCACAGCACACCAAAAGAGGTTTTAAATGAAGAAAGCCGAATTTTATTTATTGGGATGAGAATGAGAAAAGTGACTCTTTTTATATAGAAAAATCTGAAGGTAATTAGGTCAAAAACCCCAGGAAATAATCAGAAGGAAAACTGCCCTATGCACTGCTGTGTCCATGGGGGGTAATAATTTCTCTCACCTCAATTCCACCCCCCCCCCCCAGTGCCATCCCTACCTGCACCAACATCTCACCACCTCTGTGGCAATGCCTGTGGTAGCTCCCTCAAGGAAGAGGAATTCTCTCCCTTTTACTCCATAGGGTCCATCTGATCTGCCTAGTCCTTTCAATGAGCATAAAAATATTGGTAATAAAGAAGTGGATAGCCAAATATGTTCCATTACCACATGAAACTATTAATGCACAACTAAAGGACAACAACTAGAATCAATTACAAAATAAATCATGAATATTAAGGAATTTAATATAATCTGTCACCCTTTATACAAAAGAAACTATTTAATGTTTTCAGAGTTAATACCTTTCTGTACTAAGCTAGTCAATTTGACTGCACATTTTTCAAGCTATATAATTCTTATAATACTTTGTCTATGTTTGTTTTTACTTGCATGCATGTTTAAAATTTATATTAAGAAAAGAAATTTCATGATGCATATAAATAAGTTTAATTGAAGAAAAAAATGTTTCTGACCCTCTGTGTTGTTACTGGTTTGAGCTTGCTGCTTGCATAATACATTAAATGTAAGCAAAGGAAGCAAATTATGTGCCATAAATAACTTGTCAAATCATATCCTATAAAGTGCTACCAAACAGTTTTGATACAAAATGATGAATTAAAAAAGAATTTTAAAAGAAAACCTAGACTCTACTTACTTATAGTAAAGAAATTAGTGAATAAAATATAAAATAAAAGATAACCCCCCAAGTGATTATTTCTCCTTACACAGAAGAGAAATTTGATTAGCTCTAACTTTTGGAGATGCAAAAAACTTAAAGCTGGATGGGTTTTTTATAATTAAAAAATACATTTAGAATGTAACACTGTGTATACTAATACAGAAAACATTCATTATAGAAAATCTCAAATATATATAAAATATCAAAACCCCTAAGGATGTTTTATGACATATTGCACTTCTTCTGTCAGAAATAAATATGTTAAATGAAGTTTTGTACTATGAGAAAGCTTACAAAGATATTTCAGACTTTATTAAAAAAAGATGGAGAAAATTATAAAATTGTTAGCTGCACCTAAAACCTGTAATCTGGGAACATGCTAAGCTCTCTGGAACTGATTTTTCTGCATCTTTTATTTATAATAAAAATAACTCAGCTATGGTCTGAAACTGTGGAAGGTTATCTTACCTCCATATTTACTCAATATGTGTTTGATTAGACCTTCTAAGAAAAATTCAAAACCAAATAAAAATAAACTTCTGCATAGTATTTTATATTCCAACAGAATAGCCATAGTAACTGAAAGCAGAAAGCAAGGCAAATGGAATTAATAAAGTGAAACAATAAATACAGACTTAAATATTGACCATCTTTTCTGTAGGTTTTGAGTAAAGTTTTGTTAATGTAAAATCACTCGATAACAAGATTATTGTTTTGTCTTTTAATGTGAATCAAGAGGGCACCTGCAGAAGGTATTTTTTTAATCAAAACAGAAAGTAATTCCTAGAGATACCATGTATTCTGGAATAATTTTTTAGGCCATTTCTTTTTAACTGACTTTTAGCAGAGAACATTTTTCTGGGCAATTGTACCAACGTGGCAGACACATTCTGGCTATCAGGATTCAGGCATGCTCCCTGATGTCACTGCACGGCAAAACATTCCTGTACTGGTACAACATCAGAGCACTTGAGGTGGCAGCTTTCTTCTTGGCCCATGCAAGTAAAATGAGAACCTAATGTGTTAAACTTTGTGAGACCAAGAAAAGTGTACTGGGAGTAACACACACTGTAAGGTATTGTGGCTAATGGATTTACCACACCTTTTGGCATTACCCATCTGTTACCCAGCTGCATAAAACCCAACACTTAATTCATACTCAGTCTTTTCACCTTTCTTTTTCTGTGATTTAGGTACGTGTTGTGAATACTCCTTGGAAGTTTCTCTGACAGCACAGGTACTCCTGGGTGCATTTGTCCACATATCCAATATTTCCTGAAAACTAAATGACTCCCAGCTGATTTGCCAATGCTGGGCATGGGACCAAAATCTGTTTATTTATTTTTCTTTTCAACCTTTGTTTTGTCCTAGAGGTATAGTGATGAGGAACATTTTTTATTTTTTATTAACTTAATGAATCTGGTACAGATTCCAAACAGTCACATATACCAACAAAACCATGCTGATTTATCTACAGAAGTTTCCTTCAGCTGTCATGAAAGAAATATTATGGTGTAGCCAATCACCAAAATCCTACAATGAAGGAATGATCAAAGATGGTCACAGGCAATGTGCTTGTGATACTCAGGAAAGGGTATAGGGAGTGACCACAGCTGTTGTAAGGAAAGCTGAACTTAAAAGAGATCAAAGGTTGATCTTCTTTTTATTCAAATGTTTGAACAGGTCAGCTAACTGTTTAAATGAGTTTAGTGGTTTTAATGTCTTTCTGAGACAGCTGGACTAGCATGGGGGAAGTGTATTTGTGTCTCTGCCCAACACAGAGTATAAAATCTGAGCAAACAACAGGACAAACTTTGAAAACAGCAATAGACTTGAGCTCCCCATATTCCTTCAAGTGACTGAGGGTGGTCAGCATTGTGACAGTGCATGTACAGGGTTTGATAATGGGAATGTGTTTGTGATGTAATCCAGGTGGATATTGCAACTGGTACATTGGGCTTGCATTAGGACTTCAGTGCATTGCTGCATAACCTGCTCAATCAAAATCCCATGTAATGTCCAATATCTTCAAGTAAATAAATCTGTTATTAAAGCTTTAAACCTTCCTTGCACACAGTATCTGAAAAAGCCTGGTCAGGGAGTATTGGGTTCTGACACAAGAGTGAAACAGTTGACAGATTTGTTAGCTGCAGTTTAGGAGGTCTAGTTACAGGAATGATCTTCTCTTGAGATTGTTGAGAGTTACTTTGCTTTGAAAAGGTCAGAAGATGTGTTTGATTAGCAATAAATAGTATATTTTCAATGATCCACTCATGAAACTCCCTGCATGAAGATCTTTTAAAGTTCTGGATTCTGCTATGGCCCAATAGACTGTATTAAACTGTACCTGTATTTCCATTTCTCAATTTCACAGTTTCTTAGATAGTACTGGCCTGATCTTGCTCATCTTCTTTTTACCAGCATTCACATCTATATGCCTGCATTTATTTCTGATGTTTGGATTAATGGGGTTTTTTATGTTCTTTGGATATTTTTTTTTTAAAGATCGTTTATATGGGGGGTTTCTTCTACATTTTTGGAACAGCAATTTTCCTAACTGAGACTCACTTTTTGAATGGACAGAAACAATAATGATTTCATTGACTTTGATGGTGCAGAATCTGGTTTAATTTCCTATTCACAAGGAGTATTAATATCTTGGCACCAATGACTAGGCCAGCTCTGCAACTCAGAGCCAATACATTAGTACTCAGAGAGATGATCACATTGAGCCAGAATTTCTGCCTTGCCAGCTAGAAAATGCAGTACAGGATCTGAGCCCAGATGGACAGTACCCAGAAATGCCACCTGTTGGCTTCTCTAATTTTTGGCTGTTCACAAACTGGCACACACTTGCTGATCCCTTCACTGCCATTGTTCTACCTCGACATACTCCCACTACAGGGAATAGGACAAGAGCCTAGGTGTGTCTACATCAGCTTAGTTCAGTCTTTCAGTGAGGTAAATTCCGTGGAAAGTTGCCCTGAAAAAAAAAGAAAAGGAGCAGAGTATGCACATTACAATATTGATTTGTATGATACCAAAAATTTTTATTATTTTCCAAGATGATAAGGAGTTTATTACCACCCATCCCCACTTCCGAAAATCCCCAAATACTAGAAGCCTGTTATTTATAGTGTAAGGGTTATTTATGCTGTGATATCCTGATGAGTTGTTTTATTTAAAGGCTTAATTATTTTCGTAAGAAAATTCTGATAAATTAGTTTCCATCTTATCTGGTAAGTAGTACACAGAAATGTTACTAATGTATATTTATATTTTCATTTGTATGTATCATACTTTTTCCTTTGTTAATGTCCATGGATTTTTTTTCTTTCGGTAGTAACAATATTCATAACTTGACTAGAAAAAAAAAAAAAAAGAAAGAAGAAAAAATTTTTAAAAAAGAGATATATGAATAATTAATACAAATTCACTTAAAATAAAACAAGAGCTAAACTCTCTGGGACTAGAATGCAAGCAATCTCAGAATTGGTAGACATTGTATCAGAGCAAATTAGTTTTACAAGAGCATTTCTATAACCATTTTACATGATCTAATCTGAAATATGTATGAAGCAAAAAATCATACAGTTCACAATAATGGTTAGTTATTCTTCCAAAACTGAAGCAAAAATAGACCATAATAAGAGATGTTTATAAGAATAAGGCTGCATGGAGATATTTGTTAATCATGGAGTTCAGAAATTATTTTAAGTCCCTTCTAAAAGGCCTTATTTTTTTTTATAGGCACTTTTGTGAAGATAATAACCTCTGTCTATTAGCTCTTCATGCAGATAGAGGTTTGGGGACATCAAAACACGTGCAAATAGGTAAATAATACACTGACAGACTTTCTGTGTTCAAGGATACATGCGCATAACAAGACAGTTTACTCGCCCAGAGACACCTGAAAGTGTGGTTTTCAAAGTAGGGAGAAGCAAATGCAACTGGAGTTGTATTATCAGAAGTAGAGTAATAATTTACAAAAAAAATCTTCCACCACCACCATCACCATTTATGAACCACTGCTGATCCAGGCATAATGTTAGACAGCAGTACTGTGTATTACTTACTTCCAATATCTCTCTTGAAAAACAGGCAGTTTCCACACATCTGCAGCATGAGTACTAAATTAGTTTGGGCAGGACTAGATGATGATACACACAGGAAAACATGCAATTCTGAGGTCTTTTTCCCTATGCAATACTAGAATATTTTACTTGTACCTTAAGCTCTATGCCCTTCATTCTGTCAATTTTTATCAGATATTCTACTATCTGGAAACTAAAGAGATGATTAGTTGGTCCTCGCTTTACAGCTGCTGATAATTGGTGTTTGGTCCGTGTAGCATTTATAATGCACATGTAGTCCCAGCGTGATTTTTCAGAGTCCTGTAGTTGATTGTGAAAGAAGAATGTACTCGTGCACTTATGAATTTCTCATAAAGGGACAATTTTTTGGAGTAAGAAACTACTTGATCAGTCATGTAATAAATAATTAAAAGATTCATCTTGATATTCTACTAAATCTTGTTTATACACATAGTCAAGAAAATAAAAAATACATGTCATTGTCTCACAGCAGTTTGCAAAAGGAAGCAAGTCCTTGTCTGTGCTTCACAGAAAAACAGGGAAGCAGTGTAAAGGGAAGTGATGTTACTTACATGTGAAGTATACATAAGATGTGAGAACTAAGCCCTTTGAAGTCAGTGTCAGTTATTGTTTGAAGCTAATGAGTAAAATCAGCTGATCGGTCACAGCTGAGGGGATAGGAGGGAAGAAGTCCCTTCTTGAATTGGTACACATTGACACATGACCAGTAAAACTCCTCCTTTAGAAGTAACAGTGGTCAGTGGCAGAGAGGAAGAAGGACTTCTTATGAAATAGGAGTGGAAGAATGTAGATTGTGTCCTCTGGTTTACATACTGAAGTAAATTAAATACATCAGATAAATGGGAAGTAAAAAAGGACTGTAGCAGTGCAAAACTTTTCTTTCTAACAATGAGTTAAGGATAAAACAGAAATCATTGATTCCTGAAGAAAATGTCATCAAATCACTTTCATTCCAGTCAGGGTTTTTGAAGCAAACAACAAAGAATTCTGAGGGCAACATCCAAGGAGTATTTAAAGTGTCCAGCCACTAAACCAGTGCAAAAAGGAAAAAAAAGTGTTAGCTTTGCCTTACTCATTGCTTGAGAGAATCAGGTCAATGAAAGGATGCTACTAAAATGCTATGTAGAAATCTGCACTTCTTGCAGTGGAAATGACCTTTAACATACATTTTGTCTCTAGGAGAAATGCTTGATTTAATAGAGGAACATTTTAGTAACAAGAAATGCTATTATTAGAAATAGATGTGTTTGTGTTGCATCTGGTATAACTGTGATTTGCTTTTAAAGCAAATTTGAAAACAAAGCGTGCACTCAGGCACTCTAACGAGGGTGGTAGTATTTTGGTTTACATACTGTAAAAATATATACTGACTCATCTTCCAGAGAACAGAGTCACTATCAAGAAAATCTGATTATTTTTATTCCTTCTCTTTTGGGCTGAAGACTTTGTATCCAATACAAAATTTGCTTCAGTTTCAAAGTTGTTATTTCATAACAAGAGAAAATCAGAGTTAGAATAGTAATAGGTAAACTTGGAATAGTGTTATCTCTTGTGTAAAGAAGTTTTGGTCAAAAAAGTTACAAAAAACAATTGTATTTCATCTAAGACTATATAATTGACTAATTTTTGCTCAGTATTAAAGATTATGATTGTCTATCTTATATTAAAAATACAGTAGTGATCTTACACCCTGTATGCCTTGGTGCTTCATCTCATTTCGTGATTTCCGCAAACCCTCTCTTTCGATTTTTGCTGCATCACAATTTGGATAATATTCAAGAGACTCAGATTTCTTAGTTTTGTATTCAAAATATTGTTATGGACAAAAAGACAGCATGTCTTATAAAGGAAGGAAAATATTTATTGTCAATAATAACAACAGTTAAAATCATTATGCACAAAGCCTTATATATACCCTTTTCTCCGATGCTATTGCAAAGCCATGTTACACCTTAACCTACTATGTATTTTTCATGTACATCAGACACTTGTTCTTAGTTTCTTGTCCAGGCCCCAAGACTGCATTTCTCTAACCAACCACTTGTGAACTATTTATAATTCCAAGGTTGCCACTGACAACCTGTGCCCTTGTTTTTTTGTTGTTTGGTTGTTCGGTTTTTTTAATCATCCCATGTTTGTTGTTCTCTACAGTAAGCAGAGAAGCATATCTGTCTGTATATATAATGAAGGTTGAGATACTTTTTCTACAACCAGGTCACTTGAAGGAGCAATTAGTAGATGAAAATATAACAGTATATATTACAGTCTCTCAGGACATCATGGAAACTTGCACTGAAGCTTTAATACTGTCATAGCAAAGCTGGTATAACCTTTAGAGTGACCTTTCTCTGTTGTTTAATAAAAAGCAACTATAACTTGATAGAAAACAACATTAGCATGCACATAATAATAAGCAGCATAATGACTCTTTAGCTGCATAAGTTACATTAATATCTTGTAAGAAGATATAACTTACATTAAAATTTCAAAACTACTTCAAAACCCAATGTCATTATCACAAAGCCAGGCACAAAGAAGAACAAACATTTTGGAGTTTATATGTGCAGTATCACACACTGACATATATCGAACAGGAGTTTATAGCAGAGTCTGTTGGAGGGTGACTAAGTGTATATATGCAAATTTCACTTGAATTTAAGATATACATTTTCATAAAAAAGGCATTTTGCATATTTATTTGCAACTTTATTTTTGAGGAATGTAGATTTTTTCTCAGTAAAGGAAAAAAAACCTGATTGACATGGGTGAGCTGAGTACATAAGTATTTGCATGACTAGTACAAGTAAGCCAGTAATATCTCTGTTACCCATGGAACTCAATGAATTTCCAACTAAATTAGATACTTATTAAGGGAAGAGTTTATGGAGACGTCACAACTTTAGATAATATTTAACCTGTTTAATAGATTTACTTTCTGTTTCTTCTATTTCTATCCTTCCTCACAGTCTTCTCTATTCAAATTGCATGCTATAGAGCTGACAGGAAAAACCAAAATACCACACCTTCATATTTTTCACTGACAGTAAGTGGGTGAGCAGTAAGTCCTGTGGCTCAGTCTAAATCTCAAAAGCAAATTTTTGCAAAATTTGTGGGTTCATAGTGATATTCAGGTGTCAAATATCCAGTAGCAGCGTGAACAAGTACACAGTAGCCAGCAACTAGACAGACTTTCTTCAGGAGCAACTTTGGCCTGCATTTTAGAATTATCAAGAAAAAAAAGCATAACACTTTATTCTGGGTGACAAAAGTGCCTGTTTCACTGTTCATAACACAATGTTTCAGAGCTAATTAAAGCTGACCAGTTGATCAACCTTTCATCTTCAAGTAAAAATTACAACAGACTTACAACTGTTCTCACACTCATTTGCTAATGCTTTGGACAACAGACCATCTGTTGAAACTAACATTTTTTATGATAAGCTATAATAATACTTGTTATAAGTGTTGTAAGAAAGGGAAGTATTACTTTCTTGTTCTGTTTCTGAACCCACACTAATATTCAAAAAGGCAGACTGCCTTAAAACATGAAAAAGAATTATTTTTAACAGGGTTAGCAGTTGCTGGTCAAACGACTGGATTATCTAAATTCTAGCAGCACATTTCTTAAATTTCATTAGAGAGAACCTGAGCCACACACACTCCCTGGGCTTACTTGCTGCTGTCCTTTTGTACCACTTATGCCTGTAACACTTCTAGGGGAAGAGAACGTATTGGTATCAAGACAGTAGTTCTTCAAGGTGAAATTATCACTGAGCAGATGTAAATTCTGTCTTTCTGATGGAGGGCACAGGGATTGATTATTCAAGATGATCGACTTATCTAAAAGGTACAGAATACATTAAAAATGAAAATAAAGAGGAAATTATTCTTGAATCCATGCCACTGTAGATTAGAAGAAAATGATGGCATATTGAAGAAAACTGATGATCAACAAAAGGAAGAAAACTCAAGAAAGACAGGAAAAGAATTTACAAAGAAGACATGATCTTGTACATTCATGTGAGGCAAATTTTGATGTACATAATATAATCAGTTGTTTGAAAATGCAAATATAACCAACTTTCACCAGAAAGAAACAGGTATAGCAGCAATAGACGTCATTCGTTTTTATTCCCACAGATGGCATTTATCCCTTTCAGATTCATAGCTCATCTTATCTGGTACAGGGAAAAAATCTACTCCTAGATGTGACCTGTTATCTATATTAAAGTGGCATAGTTGTTCAGTGCTTCCACATTGTTATTTCTCATTGGTAATTCATATTTAACTACTCCTCTTGTACCTCTAGCTTGTTTATGACTTTAAGTTGCCCACTCAGTTGCTGTGACTTGATCATTTGTAGGATGCATTAGATTAACAGAAAAACAGTATAGAATAGAAAAGAAAAGAATAGAATATTTCAGTTGGAAAGCTTCTATAATGACCATCTAGTTCAACTGCTTGACTAATTTGGGGCCATCTAGTTCAACTGCTTGACTATTTTGGGGCTCATCATAAGTTTAAGCATGTTGTTAGGGGCCTTGTACAAATGCCTCTTAAACACTGACAGGGGTGGGGCATTGACCACCTCTCTAGGAAGCCTGTAACCAGTATTTCACCACCCTCTCAGTAAAGAAATGTTTTGTAATGTCAAGTCTGAACCTCCTACAAAGCATTTTTGAGCCATTGCCATGGCTCAGAATTCTACCTGGATCTCAGGTAGAAGAGCTCAACACCTCCTTCTCCACTTCCACTCCTCAGGAAGTTGTAGAGAGCAATAATGATTCTACAGATACACTTCCTAATGAAATGGCTCTGTGTCTGGAAACTTGCATTTTATGATAGCCTACATGTTGAAAAGTGTTTCTGAGTTATTATAAGACTGATGAACAGTTCATGAGAGAGATCTTGACTTGTGACTAAATGCAGTGGGAAGCAACTGCTTTGAACAATAATATGTCCAGAAACAGAGATGAGAGAAGCTTGTTTTCATGGGCTCTGCCACACTGCTATTTTTGCAATTTGAGCATAATTTCCTCATAGAGTATCTAACCAAAAATTGCCGTAGAGAATTATTACTGTCCCACCTGTGTGGCAGAACAGTTTGCTATGTCAACTTTGCACCAGCTTGTACAGGAATCTCATTTACAACTTAAAAGTGGTCTTGTTGCCTGTTACAGATTGCATGAGCTTTCATAAACCAATACTTATACAGCTGGATGTAGAAAATGAAATTTTCCCATACATAATTGTGGCAGTGTTTGAGGACTTACAACATTGTTTTAAATCTCATATACTATCCAGTACCTTTGTAGTGGTAATAGGTGGGTCAGAAATATGAGTGATTTTAGCCTGAGTTATCCTTAATTCCCCTCTTCCCTACCACTGCAAAAAGAAAAAAAAATCTCAGCAAATGGTGTTAGTCATAATAGTGTAATCTGCAGGCTCATTTACTGTAAGCAATACTGTCACAGGTGCATTGATTTAATTATTGTCAGACATTTTGCATTTATTCAGTCAGCACCACCATGTCCTTTACAGGAAGTGTTTCAGAATTTTAAAGCCATTGTTACAGCTGCCCCAGGTCCAGGTGCTAAGAATCAAATTCTAGGCGACAAAGGCAGAAACTCACATAGAGGAGAAAGTGTGCATGATGGAAGTTGATGAATTTATTTCTTTGACAAAAAATTGGCGGCTGCAGGGCGTAGTGTATGAGAAAATAGAGTTAATGATGTCAGTTATCTCATTTAAACAGAATTCTGATTTAATGAGGCTTTAATGATATAGCAAATAATAATCTTTATAAATAACTAAATTCTGCCTTATGGTCACTGGATGAGCATTTACTATACTGGTAAAGTATTCAAAGAAAATAAGCTTTCAAATACACGTTTGAGGTGAGAAAGCTGCCGAACTTCTTTTTGTCACTGCGTTCTTGAAATCTGGTTTATTCTTGAGATAGAAACTGAAGCAGATTAAATACTACACAAGAATAAATTTTCAAGACATGCAATCCTAATTGGCTTTAGAAGTTATGATGAAGACATAAACAGGCTTTTTATTACTAAATTAAAATATGCACTAGATGGAAGTATTATATATATACTGCATGGGTGAAAGCATGTTTGAGGTTATTGGGGTTATATGGAAGTGGAAAAAGTGAACAAAGTGTATGTGAATATATGAATGTGACTCATTCATGTATGTGACTCATAAAATCACGTGACTCAGTGATTTTTTTTTTTTTTTAGAGCTTTAGGGGCTTTTAAACTTAAAAACAATGACTGAATGAAAGGCCCTGTTATGACCTTGTGTAGATTTTAGAAATAATTTTGGAAAATGTTTTACATAAGTACATAATTAACTTAATGAATCAAATTTACTGTCCCTTCTCAGAGGGACACTGAAAATTCACCTCTGAGCAAGTGAAGTGTTTTAAATGCTGTTCCATTTATAGTTTCTTTATGGATTTTAGGCCAATGAATGAGGCACCACGACACAAAATAGCCATTTGGCTAAGTGCCAATATTTGAGGCTGGAAATGTACAGTAATTTTATCAGGAAAAAAATCTATATTTAAAAGAGAAGGACCCTTAAAATTAAATATGTTTAAAACCAGAAAATGTTCTTTTTTTTTTTCTTTAATTTAATGCAAACTAGTGCTTCCTATTTTTTTCAGGTGGGTTTATATCTCAATGACAGGTGTTAACAATAATCTAGAAATTGTCCTTAAGAATTCAACTTCTCTATTGCTGAATTGACCTACAATGGTCTGGAGACAAGATGTTGTGGTGATATGGCACATAAAAGTAACCTGCTTTAGGGTTCTAAATGTCCTTCCAAAGTGTGTTATTTTTTAAATTTTAACAGGTTGCTAGGCAAAAATCAGAAGAGAAAAAATATGTGACTTCAACAGAAATGATTGGGCATTTCAAATGTGTATAGTTTATACAAAAAGATTTTCTTTTAATGGGTCTGCTTTTAGTACAGGGAATATCACAAAAAAAAAAAAAAAAAAGTTGTGTTAACTCTAGTGACCAGAATTTTAATTAAAATGAAAATAATTGGAGGCAGACCTTTTTGAGATCAAAAAGTTGATGTGAGTGCACTTATTCCTTTTTCAAAAATTAGAAAAGTTCTGGATTCTTAAAAGTATTTTCTGTAAATATTTTAAATTAATTTACAAATATTTTAGTAATTGTGTAAAAAAATCTGATTTTTTTCCCAAGCTTTTTCTTTAAATGTCATTGAAAATATTATGTGGAGAAAAAAAGTAGGCTGCAGTATAAGCAGAAATACATTTTGAGGCTTGTTGTAACTGCATTTCAGATATTTTTCCCTTAGATTTACTCTAATTCCTGCATTTCTGCCTGTTGTCTGCCACATCTACTTAGCAGCAAAATTTCTCTTAAAAGATGCTTTTAAATGCTTTTATTAGATATTCTTGTGTGTGATGTATATGTACTGAGCATGTGTATGTGTGCTGCAGCATGATTCAACCCTGTGCCTCCTGCAGAATCATCAGCTCACATCTATAACATTGAGCTTGGTTTTTGTACAACGTAAAAGTAGTTTAGAGTCAAAATTCCTTCTCAAAAACCACTCATTCAAGTGTCAAGACTAGCTAGAACTTGTATTTATTCAAAAGCAAAAAAATTATATCCATGACATTTTGTAAATCTACCAATCACTTCAAATATTCATTTTTTTCTCATGAATAGATCTAATTTTCAGAACTGTTAATTTAAATTGTTTCTATTCATTCAAGTCTCAACATTTTTTTGCAATTTCACCGTTTTATGCAATGTGAGAAGGTAAGAGCATTACCTTTACACTTTCAAAAATCATGCTTTTACTTAATGTGTTTTGTCGGTTGTTTGGTTTTGTTGTTTTCTTTTTTTTTTCTTCTGTATAATAATAACATTTAGCATTAAGTAATAGTAAATGAATCTCAAAATCCTCAGGCTTACACTGAATCTGAGAAACAAAAATTAGTTACTTTTTGACTTGTTTTAAACAAAAAGGTCAGTTGTTTTGTTCTCATTTCCCTCATAGAGTTGTAGACATGCATTTAGCAGTGGGTAACTTCACAGCACAAGGTCAGCAGCACCACGTGGCATTACAATGTAGCTTGTTGCAGACCTTTCTTTTCAATAAGAACCAGCTGTTCAATTATTCATATTCTTCAAATTCAGAAGCCAAGAGTCATTATATTCTGAGGGTTAGGCACTACCAGAAGAGTACTTATGGAGAGATGCATATTTAATGCCTCAGTAAGTTCTGTACTGGTTTGATTAGACATTAACAGGAGGAGTTAATAATGGGCTTTAAAACCTGATATGTGAAGCAGAAAATGAAATTTAGAGATACAATGAAAGTGCCAATGCACTTAGAGTTTGGGTCATCTAAGGAAGTCAAGATTAACAATAGATCTGAATTCATGGGCTCTTTATTTTTTTCATGATAGTCAAAGATTTGGATTACAAGATGCTAGTGCATGCTATTTATCACCTCATAATACTATTATTTTTCACCTATGTAGGACATTTAATTAACTTTCAAGTGCTTCATTATCTAATTCATTGTCATGGCATAGCTGAGATTTGGAAAAATAATCTGATTTTGAAGAGTTTCAGTGATCTGAGGAAGGATATGACTTGAGGTAAGAAAATACATGAGAGAGATGTGAAAGGATCATAGAAATAATGGAGTTTTCATATTTCATAATATGCTTAGTGAATGTGTGGGTTTAATATATTCTTATACTCTGTCCATTGCATCCCATCTTATTATAAGTTGTATCAAAATTGTAAATAGAAGAACAGGAAGAAAAACAAAAAGGAAATCAAAAAGAGACTTACCCTAATCATGCATTACGTTCCCAAGTACTAACACTTAGACATAGTATGCACGATAAGCCTAACTGAATATCTACGGTCCAAATAGACCATTTACCAAAGACAAAAATGTCTTTAAGATGAGGGAAAAAATAGGGGAAAAAAAGAACATCACTAATTTAAAACTGAAATTAACTTACCTACCGAAGGAAATGAATGTATAAGTAAATCTGGGGTACAGGTGTAAATGAACATGCACATGTGCACAACCAGTTCTCTCTAATCTCTTTATAAATAGGTACAATAAATAATACCAGTAAAAGAAGGTTGAATGATCCTACCCTGCTTTGCAGAGCATTTTGGTGTCTACTTGGTGAAGAATATTATTGACCTACAACGTTTCATTGGGTCCAAATTAACAATAGTAACTGAACGTGATTACTTCATATCATTCTCCCCAAACCAGTGTCTGAATCATAGTTGGTAGGAAAATGGTTATTTGTATGAACATGTTATAGCAAATCAGCTCCAGACTGACCTATACGTTAAAGAAGAACGAAAAATAGTTATTTTAATGTAAGAACAGTAGTGGTAAACATAAGATATATGTCAGAAATAATATGCTATCACAATATTTTTAAAAATCCAATTTAAAATTATTAACATGATTCATGAAATTTTGGACAGGAAAAATTATCATGTGCCCAAAATTAGAAACTCAAAACTTCAGAATCAGTTTTACATACAGAACAAAATAAGATTTTTTGCAGTAAAATTCCCCTATTCATGATCGTATTATTAAATTGGGTTCTTTCATGTTCTTTTTGATCTTTCAACTCAGGATAGTAACGTTGTCAAATAAAAGTGAAATTGAACTAATTTAAGAAAATACTGAAGAAGTACTGTAGCAAAATATGTTGTTTGGCTGGGTAAATTAATTAATAGGATCCCAAAAATACTGGGTTTTTCTACTCTTGTCTTCAGTAAGCCCCGTAATCAAACCTTAACTGCTATGGTGTGTTGATCTTGGCTGACTGCCAGATGTCCACCCAGCTGCTGTTTTACTCTTCCTACTCAAAATAAAGGGAGAAAATAAAATGGAAAAACTCATAATTCTTGATAAAGACAGAGAGATTACTTACTAATTACCACTGCAGGAAAAACACAGTTGATTTTGGGAGAATTAGCTCATCTCAGAGCTACAGCAGAGAACAAATTTTCAGTTTCTCTTCTGTGTGTATTTTTCTCATATAATATGTATCAAAAAATGCAGAATAACTATTGAAAAACTGTGTAAAACTGACACAGGTCATAGAGTAAAGGGCTACAAACAAAAGATTCAAATTCACAGACTATAGGAAGAGAACTTAGTGCCTAAATTCAAAGACTAATGTCACAATGTAACTTTCATTGAAAGAAAGGCCTTTCCAGACTGCTGGTCACAGTTGCTTCTGTTTGTAGCAGGCAGAAGAGCTTTCTGGGTAGATATTAAAAGGAAAACATCTCATCCTGTGAGGATTTTGATATATAGTATGTTTATCAGGATAAGTTTATAGTAATTTCTAACGTACAAATATATGTTGTTCAATAGGAGTCTTAAGAATTAGGTTTTTTTCAATTTATTTTATATGTATAATTAAGGACAGAGATTCTAAAGAAAATTACAGAATCTGAAGTGCAAGGCAGTTGGTGATAATACATAGAAGGAGAAATGAAGACCTTAGTGACTTCATGAATCCACATGCATATGTCAAAGTACATACATTATATTGTATTTGAAATTAGGATTTAACTTTCCAGTCTTACCAAAAAAAAAAAAAAAAAAAAGAAAAAGAAATACTATGTTTGCCCCATGTAATTTTCACTCTGCTTAAATGTTATTTGTGGGTAATTGATGGTGATGGGAGAGGAATTAAATTTATCCACTGGAGAGTAGTCTCCGCTAAACCTACACACCACATATCTTTCATTGTCTTAGAAGCAGTATCCCTAGTTTCATGTGAACTTTTCCATTCGTAAAGTTTTTATATGGATCTGCTGAGCATGGGGCTTAGAACCAAAGCAGAGAACTTATTATTTGCTTGTTAAGGCCCAAAGTTACACATGGTTCTAAATAACATGAGAGATGAATAACTTTTTATCTTGCATCTTGGAGTCCAGGGTTGCCCTGGGATGCAATTGTGTGCTACCTGAAGGCTTAGGGAAGCCACTGTTGTTTAAAACTAGAAAGGCAAGTGTGCTAATTATTCCCAAAGCTGGTGGTCATAGGGCTTAATCCACAGAATACTTTGTATCTTTGGACATCAATTGTAGAAGCACAGAAGAAGAGCTAAATTTGGAGGGGCTTTTTTTTTACGTCTCTTTTGGGTCACAGTTGTGTACCCATTTTGAACATATGTGAATATATGAACGTGAATGTATGTGAACATTTGTAGGGCTGAATGAGGTTTTGATATAATGAACAGAGTGTACAGGGAAGCCATTCCTTCTGTTTTTGCCCTGGTTCCTAACGGTCTGCAAAACATTTTCTGCATCAGCAAAATGAAGGCAGGAGGGCAGGCAGATACAATGAGTTTCTTTCTGTCCACTTGGAACTTGCAGTGATAATTTGGGATCTCATTTAGTACATTCTCTCCTGGCACTCATTAGTAAAAAGGACTAAGCGTTGCATGTGCACTGCAGGAATTAATGTTTTAGTATGCCTGAGTTGCACTTACAAACAAAACAGAAGCAAATATGCACTTCGAGATAAAAAACCCTGCTTCCAACACAATAAAGCTTAATAATGTCTTGCCTCTTTACAGTATTAATACACTTATACCATTAGAGGGTATAATGAAACTCTCATCTGAGAATTTTTTATTAGGAACTGGTTATTGAACTTTATTTTATAAGCCTGGTAGACATTAAAACCTTAAATTTTTAGACCACTAGATATAGAAAATAGTTTCTTCCCTTTTGAACCCTATTTAGAGCCCAGGATCAAAGACACCAAAAGATATCCCAAAAATTTTGAGAGAAATGGACAATTACATTTTATTTCAAGAGCAGGAGCTTGCCTTATTTACCTTGCTTTTAGAACAGAGACAAATCTGAAGACTCATCTTTGCATTTAATGTCACCCCATTTACAAAGATTTGTTTACATCACTCAGATTGTCCACAGCATGTGGTAGATATCAAAGGATGTCTCCTTTATAAAAGCCAGGAGCAGTTCTCAGGTTCCATATTTGCGGTGTCCTTATACTACCTCAGAGTAAGATTTGAATGCACACCAGTCTTTCCTGCTTTATGGTTTCTGTGAATAAAGACACCACTCACGTAGGCTAAAGATAGTCCTGGGACATTCCAGACTGTCTTACATCCAGCATTAATGGGGATCCAGGTTCTTAAGGTTTGCTGTGATGCACTGTATTGCAATTTAGTCTAGACACAGCCACTGTAACTACATGCACCTCAAAGGAAATCAACATTACTTAAAAATATCTCTGTGTTCTATGAACAGAATTGTTCTACTTTCTGGTTGATGTGTGATATTTATTGTCTTTTAAAATAGTAATAGTACTGTTCTTGTAAGAATAGTTCATGTGATAAGAAAAGAAGAAACGTACAGCTCTTGTCAATATAGAAACAAATACGAAAAAACAAAAAACCTATTAATTCTCTTTCCAATTTCAGTCAGTAAGAGGTTACATAAAAATCACAAGTCACAGTTAACGCTCACATTTTCCAGAGAAAGGAACATAGACAAAAAGTCATGAAGTATGAGGCTCATGAACAAACTTTTTGTAGCTTTAATATAAAATGTCCTTCCAAAGATGTCTCCTGCTATCTGTGTTGTGTGTTAACATAGGATACTAGTCATGTTAGTATACAGGCACACACCTTTGAAATGTGAACTGCCCCTACCATTTAACTGAGTGCTAATAAGCACTCTAAATGTCAGTGATGTTTTCCTGCTTATCAAAGCAGTCAGTGAAGGAGATAGCTTACTGTTATCCCTATATTGTTCTTTAAAATAAGCATCAGTACATTGACTAGCAGCTTGCAAAGGGAGATTTAAAAAAATATGTCACAGAGTGGTATACAAAATCTGAATCTTCCAAGCAAAATATATACCTAGGAATGTTTCTAGACATTGTGCAAGACTGGCTTTGCTAGAAAACTGAGAGAATATTCTCCTCCACAGATTTGTTCTGTGCTAGCTTACATTTTCTCAAGAATGGTTTGGGAGTTGCAGGAAAAACTAAGATAATAACTGTTTAATAGGCAATGTGCTCGCAACCATAACGATCCTGAGGCTGAGATAGCTATGCCAAAAAAAGACAATGTCCATCAATATTCAAATTATGTTTAGATTCTGACAGTAGATGTGAGAAGTAATCCAAATGGAGGATTTGTGATTTTATTATCCATAAAGAGATACAGCACGTTAAGAGCAAAAACCCATTTTGATATATTGTGTCCTTTTTAACACAATTAAAGTGAAGATTTAACTAAATGATCTTAAGAACTAAGATAGGTGAACTTGTATACCATCACACCTAACTAAATTATGGTATTCCATATCTACAGGTTTTATGAAGATTTCTGAACAATTTTATGAGGCAAGATTCTGCTACTATGTGCTTCTATAAAACTGACTTACATTTGACTCAGTGTTCCATACAATAAGAATTCAAGAACTATAGGTTGGCATGAAAAATAAATTCCTAGAGATGAAACCATTAATGTTTGGCAAGTCTTTTAAGGCCACTAGCATCCTATGCTAGTGATCTCCTAGTCACTGAAATCTTTACTTCCTCTCACTGACAGAAATTATTCACCAGGAAATCAGTGATCTAGAGCCCTTCTTGTCAGCAGGGCAGACCTACAGTAATTGTCTCTGAAGTTCTCTAAACCTCTCTGCCCATGAGCATCTGATCCTAATTCTCCTCAGCTGAAAGAAGAGAGTCCAGTAAAGAATTCCTGTCATGCTTTGCCTACCAGACATAAATTTTGCAGATCTCTATCAGCTCTCTCCAGAAAACACTTATGAGACATATAATTTCATTCAGTCTTCCTTTCTCTCCATTCAACTACAGAAAAGATCACGACTTTCTGCATAGGTTACTGCTTAGAACATTTATCAGAAATTGCTTGGACTTACTTTAAGAACTGGTGTTCTTACGACAGTGTGTATTATATGTGGAAAAAGAAGGAAACCAAGAACACTTTCTGAGTGCTTTGCAACTCACGATAGCAAGTACCAGAACACACAATGAAGTTAAAACCTTGTTTTTGCTATTCAAACATCTCTGGTTTTAGCATTTAACGAATGTTGAATTTGCCATTTTAAACTCCTAATAAGGTTTTAGCATGGCATAGTATTGATTTATTATGGAATGGCAATATGCAGTAGAAAAATATAATTCCAATTCCACGTTTCATTTTAATAAAGTTTCTTGCATACTTACAAAGGAAAAAAGTTATCTGTTTTGTTTTATTGTTCCATTCACATCTGTTTCTGGTTGTTTATAAGTAACCCTTAGCCTAAAACTAGAACACACAAAGTTTAGTCAGTATGTACTGGTACAGTAATATGCCATTACAGTGATGCGCTCACTCTAATCAATCCATGGTTCACAATGTGCTTCACTGTCAGTATATGTTTCTTAGTTCAAAATTTGAGAGAAAGATTACAGCACTTCACAGCATAGCTGTGTTTTGAAAATGACTTGACAGAATTCATCCAGCCTAATCTCTGGACAACTGCACTAGAACTAGACATCCTATCCTCCCCTCAGACCCCTTTCCTCAACATTAAGAAGAAACCTGCATTTGGTAGATTGACTGTGTCCAAAAAAATGTTCCTACTGACATCTTCTATTGATTGTAAAGGCACTGTAGGGTGAACAGTTGACCGAAATACGTTTGATGTAAGTACCTGAAATGATTAAATAAATGTTATCCACCATGTGGACACATTTTGTTTGGTCTTTCAGACCATAGAGTTTAGATAGTGTAACTATAATATTGAATTCCCTTCAGCTATACTCATGCTCTCTCTGCATTATTCCATTATTCATTATTCTATTTTACACCTGTAAAAACCACAACACTATAGGACTAGCAACTGAACTTTGTAGACATAGAGAGCTTGCAGACTTTAAAATATTATCATGAATAGTCATAAATCTTAAGTTTCAAATAGAGTTGCCAGCATTTTTAAAACAGGGGCATATAACACTGAAGAAAACTAAGAAAGCATATGTGCTGCACCTACTCCATGAAAACATTGAAGTAGTGATAAGTCTGTCGTGGTTCAAGGAGCATCTGGACAATGATACTAGTCATATGATTTAGTTTTAGGCAGTCCTGTTAAGGGCAGGGAGTTGGACTTCAGCATCCTTAGGGGTTCTTTCCAATTTGAGACACTTTACGGTCCTATGGTTTGTATATGTATTGATTTCAAAAAGAATAAAAATATTTTCTATGAAAAAATATGAGAAAAAAAATAACAAATGATAATGTAGAAAGTAATGAAACAGATACATAGCTTTAAACATGAAAAAATAAGGATTTTTTTAAAAGAAGCATCATAAAGGATGCAAAAAGTTAAAAAGGGCAAAGGAAATATTCAGAAAGGATAGAAACTGGACTGAAAAGTAAAATAAAGCTCAGGAGATAGAAAGAGAGAAGAAAAATAAAATGGAAACATAACTGAAAATGGAAAGAGGATAGAAAACAATAAAAATATATACCTTCAAAAAGCTCCTAAAAAATAAAATGCAAGGGAAAACCAAGGAAAATTCTTCCATGGATGGTTATATGTGATTAAAGATAAAAAAGAAGACACTAAAATAAAGCAAAAAAAAAAGAAAATAAGTGTAGAAATAAATGCTCGCATTCTTCACTGAAAAGAGCTTACCCTCGGGGTCCCAAAAGGATCTATGCAGTGACCTATGATTTTCACTGTATTTATATGAGAGTGAATAATGAGCTGCCAAATATTACAGATGACAAACATTTTTCAAAGGAAGTAAAAAATAGAGATGACTGCAAAATGTTGCAGAAGGAGCTCATTGTATTCAGTGAAAAAAAATATCTGAGATAATTCAGTGCTCATAAATTCAGTGTAAAGCACACATAGTTATCAATCCAACTGAAGAGACACAATGATAGTCTTTGAATTAGGCATTACCATTCTCAAAATTCATCTTAAAATATTTCTAAATAGGCAAATATCATGTCAAAAATTAAGAGCGAAGGAGTATAAAATGAAAATAAACAAACAAATAAAAAATGTTGTCATATAAATGCGTGGTATACTACATGCAGAATGTGTGTTAATCAGTCATCTCAGAAAAAAAACCTAGCAGGCTTAGATAAAGTACTGAGAAGGATGAAAAGGATGATGAGAAGTATGAAATGAATTACCTATGAGGTGGCACTGAGGAGAAGGTGTTTCTCAGTTTGAAAGCAACAACGCAGGGAAGATTAGATGGAAGTCCATAAAGCTGAGGACAGGTTGAAGAAAGCAAATAAAATTTGATACTCACTTTTTATCATAATAGGAAAAAAAAGATGAAAAATAGGGAAATCAATTGGAGTTCTGTTATAATGGTACAGGAATTTAGCAGGAAATAACCTCCTTCGTGTTCCAGCTGGTCCTGGGGGATCAGATGTTCTGGGTACGGCTGGGTTTAATTTCTGATTATAGCAAATTTAGTATTTTAACAAGCACAGATGCACAAATAGTGCAGTTTGCCAATCCTATACTATGGGTCTGATTACATTCAATGAGGATGTACGCAATCCAGAATCATGAAGTTAATAATTTAATGGAGTTTAATGAGGATCTCAGTTACTTTCAGTCAGAATTGATAGTTGACAAAAAAGGTGGAACAAACACTTTGGTCCTCCACCACATACTGAGGCAGCAGTAAAAGGCTCTCTGACCTTCATCAGAAGGTCTTTGCATGCATCTTTAATCTCCTTAACAAACTGTGTTTGTTGCAGGGCTTGTTTTTCATGGTGCAGGGAGTGTAGCTGTTGGCTGGTACAGAGGTGTGATGTTCTTTGCCTCAGCAAAGCAACATCGAGCTGAGAGACCTCTGCTTCTCTCCAGATATCACTCAGTTCTCAGGCCTTGCTTAAGCCAGGTGCAAGATAAGCAAGAGGCACAGTTCATACTTTTTTAAACAGCCTCATCAATTCTTCACTGTCTTAAAGCAACATTATACAATCCTGACCATTTAATGCAATTGGCTAACAGTCTAAATTATTAGAGAGAGTTGAAATACTTAACCATAACATTAATTTCATTGTCACAAGATATTAAAGAAAAAAAGAGCGAGTTTGAGAAGAAATTGGGCGACTAAAGGTTTGCTGACTACTGTCCTGCTGTTCTGGGTGTACCCTCTGCCTCAGAAAGTTCCTAAATGTTAGGCCAGTATCTGAAAGAATATATATTTGATGTTATATTATGTACATATTTTCCCTGAGCATCTAGTGAAAAATTTGACATACCTTTGGTTTGAACAGAAAAGCAATTTTTAATGTCTTATAAAATGAGAAAAAGGAATGCAGGGGAAAAAAAAAGAGTTGGAAGAAAGCAGAGGAAAATGAGGAAAAATAAAATTGAGCAATCTTAGTAAGGTTCGTATAACTTCTTTTTAGTGGTTTTTTTTTAAATAACAGGCAAATTAGCCTAAGGTAGTGGACACATAATAAACATTTCATTCCTTCTTCGGAAATATTAAAATTATATAGACAGTGAAAGTAATTTAATTGTACCAGATCAATGTTTTGACTAAGTTTTTAAAACTTATATGTAGTCTTTCGTACAAAATAAATACTGCAACAATGATGGAGAGAAATGTCACCCATCTTAACCATCCATGAACATAAGGTTGAACCAGTGTTATGAACACTTCAACACTTAAACATATAAAAATTAAGATTTTAAGCACATAAAATTATTTTATATCCATCATACAATAAAAGCCAAATGAATTGTGTTAGTTAAAACAAACATTTACAAGAGCTTGACCTTCACATTTTGGTTTATAAAAAGGTGAGTTGAAAAGTGCATTCGCCATTTAAAAGCTTATTCAAGAGCATAAGAAAATATCAAATTATTAAAAATAATCTTCTATTAGATTTTTTTGTTGTCTTCATTTACGTGAACAGTTTATTTCATCTGCTTAATTTAGTAACAATATGTCAGATGGATTTCTGCAGCTGAAGGTCAATCAGGCAACACCAATCTCAGCAGTAAACATCTCTTGGAAAATAAGATTTCACTGGTACAGTCAATAAACAAGCTGCCATCAATAAAAACAAAATACACTCTAATCAAAGAGAGCCACATGCGTTTATGATTATGCTTTCAAAAACTGAGGGTCATGCTTGTCTGGATGAGGCATAAAATCTACCAGATGGTTGGAATGGCATAGGAAGGAGTGGGTTTATTACTTCTCTTCATAATACCAAAATTTGATCATATGCTAAGCAAAATAGATGCATAAGTTTTTCTAATTCAGTTTGTAGCAAAGGGAGGCATGCAACAGTTTGTGAAATCCTGGTCTACGATTCTGCAATTAGAGTAGATTGTTTTACCACAATATAAAACATTTAGTCCCCCTTACATCCAAAGACAAATGTTCAGATGTTTTGTTAGAAACAACACTGACTATGCATAACTATTTTTTTTTTCTCATTCCCATTCCTGGATACTTACAAGCCTGTCCAGAAACAGAGTATTTACACTCTGGGTATTACACCATGTACATTTTTCTTGGGGCTTTCATGTCTTTGAATTAATGACAGTAAAGTTAAAATTCCATGCCACAATAAACAATGAAGTAAAACAAGGTAGCATGTGAAAGCAAAAATGAAACAAAGAAAAGTAACATTAAAACAATTCTACCCATATTCCTTTGCTTACAGCTGAGAGAAAATTGGAGTCTCTCTCCGAGATATTCCTATGGAAGAAAGAGTCAGGCCCTCTCCAATGTTTTTCTGTGATGACTGTACAGGTGGGAATCTTGGACATAATTCACTTGCTCACACTTAGCCATTTACAGGCATCTGAGATGCTTCTGGTTCACCTTCCTTGTCTCCGTTTTTCTCCATGTCATGTTCTGCACACGGTTTTAGACTCTTGTATGTGAGTACCTGAACAGAAACCCCTCATGAAGATTTGCTGTGGTCACAGGGTATTTTTTTCTCCTACATAATTCTCTAGAATCCAGTGTATATACTGACTAGATCACTCTTGAGTATCATGGGAGTTTAGATAAGTCTCACATTTGCATACCTGCATATTTAGATCTTAAATGAGGTATATAGAAGAATTACACAATATGTACATGATTTTCACCACAAGAAACTACTTCAGTGAAAGACAGAAAATACTTTGTGCAAGAAACTATTATTATTTGCTAAGACAACTGTCATTTTGATCAATTCTGCGTAGCACAGAAGTTAGAACATCAGTGTTTCTTTGCTAATGATATGGAAAATCCAAGACAGTGGCAAGAAGGGAATTCTTTTTTTTTTTTTTAAGTGTAGGAGAGTAGATATGTGCTCCAGAACTTAGATACTGCTACTCAGTACTAAGAAAACCTTATAAACCATTAAACTGATACAGTTTTTATACCTGATTTGGTGCACTGAAGATATTGGTTCTCTACATCTATTAACTTTCAAAATTAAAAGAATTTGAATTATTTTTAGGTACACAGCTCTTTGGTTTCTACCTTTTTTTCCATGTTTGATGTTATCTTCCTTTAAGTCATGATTTTTCTAAAATACAAACTAATTTTTTTTTAAAAATCCATATATCACATGTGAGATACAGAAATAAGAAAATTATCAAAGTAATTAAAAGTAATTAAATTGTTCTTTATTCATATTAGACTGAAGTCTCATCATGCCACTGGTATTGTTATTAGAAACTGAATCCAAACTGGCCTAACTTCATTAAGACTGTACATCTCTTTTATTCTTAAAAAGGAAAAGATTATTCCTTTTTTAGATACAGTAATTATAACCAGAACATCGTTAATATTTAGACAGATATATGATCTTTGTTGCAATTACAAAAGTTGCAAAAATAATGCAAAAAATATTAAAAAATATTTTCTTTACAGTTCTTAGCATTCTTATTCTTAGCATAAAATTAATAGTTAATTAGGAAAATCTTTCAGTTCTTCTTCCTCTTAAAAAAATCAAACCCCCAAAACATGAAGTCTTCTTAAAAGCAAACAAATAACCTATCTAAAAAAACCCCATCAACCATAAAAAACTCAAAACAAACCCAAAGCAAAACCAAAATCCAAATAAATAAAAGGAGTGAACCCTCAAAATAGAAGAATTTAGTAGGTAAACCTTTTTTCTATAAAATATCCTTTTCTTTTTTTTTCTAAAAGTAACATTCTATTTAAAAGTACTCCTCTGGGCAATTTTAAACCAAATAAAAATATCTCTTCAAATCTTCTCCTTCTGGTCAAAGAGGTTTTTATAGTTTAACTGTAGGATTAATTCTATAAGCTTCAAATTTTCTTAGTAATGGAACAATGAAGAGCATACCTCAGCAAGATTATAATTCAGCAAACTCTCTAGAGGCAATGAACCTAAAAAATAAACAAAATTGGAAAGGAATAGAAACTTTATTACTAAAGGAGCCACCTATGACCTGAAATAACTGGATACAGAGCTGGCACCAAAGAATAGTATAATTATTGCATATAATTACAAGAATCATTTCCTAAGTTACCCCCTCTCCCTCTCAAAAAATGTTATAATGAGGTTATATAAATTATAAACACGTATAAGTTACTTTTTATGGCAACAGGCTTCACACTTTTCATCAAAACAATCTGAATAAGCAGTTTGAATAAACTTGGTGGATGAGGGTTTTGGTTGTGTGAATGGCTTGTTTTTGTTTGTTTTATAATTTGAATTGTCTATGTCTGTAGTAGATTGTTTTCAGCTAATTCCTTGCAGCTGTTACTAAATTATATGCTCTGCTTTCCAAGGCCACTCAGGGAAAGCAAAACTAGTGCTATTTAACCACTAATCTGACTATGTAATGGTCTGAATGAAGAGAGGAAAAACATTTGCTATTTCTAGTTGTACAACACACAGTCTTTGCCAACAACTCACGTGACTGAATGGCTGCCATTTATTTCTTGATAAAATATAAATAATATAAAGAATAATATTTATATTTTTTAAAACATTATATCAATAAAGATAAATGGCTTGTCTAACTAACTCAAGTGTCATTAGTCAAACATTATTTCATAGTAGCTAAAACATAGTAACCTCACTAAATGTCAAGGTCTGATTTTAGTTCGTGGATTCAGGGCAGAAACTAACATACCTGGACAAATAAAATTCACTTAAGTATCCACAGATTATTTTAGCCTCATTAACCATGTATTTTGCAATATCCAATTGTAAACAATAATAGATTATTTTTAGAAGAGTTTCCAGAATAACAGAAACTATCAATCAAATCCTCCAAAGAGTGGGTGATTATTATATAACCTGATAATTCAATTTATAGAAATATTACTGCGTTTTATTCTACCTGGACCAGAGGATTTTATATTCACAAGACATTTATTTCATGCTATCTACTGAGAATATCAAAATCATCATTTCTAGTGGTTTGATGTGTATTTTCTCTTCTAAGAAGAGGAATGTTATAAATTATCCATGTGTATTGTTAAAAAAAATGTATTTCTGGGTTAAATTCTTATGAAAGTGGTAGTTATCAATGCTACCCTGCTTTTCTCTTGCATGTTGATGTTGCTGAATATACTACTGCAATGAAAGTGTTACCTTTTTTTTTTTTCTCCAGCAAATAGGGGGAGTGGGGTAGAAATCTATAGAGCTTTAAATAGGGTTTGAATACTTAATTCTAGATTATTTTGATCACAAGAGACTATGTATACATGTTTTCAGAAAAACTCTACTGAGTTTGTGTTACATTGATTTTCAAAGGAAATGAGTTTTTCAATACACATTTTTATTCATCAATTTCCTCATCTTTCCATTTTTGAATCCCAAATGAAAATGGGAATACTTCACTTATGTAAGGACAGAAGTGTGGGGAAGGAAGGCAGAGAAAAAGAAAAAAAAAAGATAACAAACGATTCTTCCATATCTTTTGTTTCTCAATCAAAAATAATTCGAGGAAACCACCTTACTCACTATATTACCAAATAAAGAAATTACAGAGCTCTCATAGTTGCTAAGTTGCTAACTACAAGTTCAAATCCTGTGTTTCACGATATTTTGTACCTGGCCAATTGATGGTTTTGAGGATTGCAATTATTTTTGGTTTTACAGTACTGTTTATGAGAGAATTACTGAATTTATGTATTAAACTCTTCGTAACATTCTGTAGGCTGAAAATTAGGTTAAGAAATAACACTGGACAGACTTTGATAAGTAAAGGAAATCATAGTGCTGTAACATACTACTAGGACTTCATGACAGTCAAAGGCTCACAGGCAGTATTACTCAGAAGATCCATAACACAATAGTTGTCCATGAATACTATTTAATATGAGACTCAGGCAACGTCTTGGATATGGCACCTTAATTTGAAGATTTCATTCAAGTATTTTTGATATATTATGTTCATTATCACTTAAAATTAATAAAACTACATTCTGTAACTTTACAGACCATTGCTTCCTCTTGTTTCAGTGCTTACCTCTGTCAAAATAAATAATTAGGGAGCAAATAAGAAATAGGGACAATACAGAAAAGTTAAGTTATTGTGCATCTGTAAGCAAGTTTAGAACTACTTTAACAAAAAACCCTAATTTAACGCTTTACTCAGCAAGTTTGCTTCTCTTTCTGACACAGAAAATACCCTTCAACTCTTTATGCTACAGAACTTTCCTTGCAAATACTTTCCAGCAATCTTTTTCTCCCCCTCTCCTCTAAGTACATCCCCATTTGCACTATTTCCCCTTAAAGAAACTTATTTCAAATTCACTTCCTCAATAACAAAAACTTTGTTGAAGACTCAGTCCTGAGTCTAATGCAAATGGCAACAAATAATCATCCGTGTTCAGATAATTTCAGAAAATTATGTTGTTATAAAGCCGTTGCATTCAATACGCTTCTACATGAGGATTGTTTTGTTACTGCAACCTGTTACATGACAAATTATGCACAAACATTAAAGCCGGTGTGAGTACTTGCAAGTATTTTTCAACTAGAAGCATCAATTATGAATATTTAAGGCATATGAGCTTATCAAATGAACAGTTTAAAGTGCAAAAAATGCTTACCACTTATAGCTGACTGCCCTATGATTTTCCCTTCCGTATGGCTTGACAAACCATATGCCCTGCCTGACAGCACAACACAGCTGTGAGTCAAGGTTCATATAATTATACTTTCCAATTTTATAGCTAAGCACTTGGCCTTTTATTTACTGGCATAGGTAAACTATAAACATATGTCAGTGTTTTGTGTCAGAATCTTCATTTTGGCCTTTTCCAGTCTGATAAACTGCCCTTGTTGGTGGACTGAAATAGCAAAAAAAACATTCTTAGTATAAGAACTAAAGTCAGTAATGCATTTCCATCAAGTAAAGGATATTTAGACTATCCACTACTATCCTGCATGCATTCAAGTTTAAATTGTCTTTCTGACTGGTTAAAGTTCTGATTAACTAAAAATTTAGATGATTTATATTCTCTGTGCATTGTTCTGAAATGATGAGTCAGGTTGTACAAAAATATTCAGTTGAGACTAATTATATCTGCCTGTATTTGCTCCTTCATCTTGTAACACCATTAAGCACTCTTAAGGAAAGCTCAACCAGACATCTGATTATTTAACTGAATGCATATGATACACAGGAGAATAAATTAGGTCTGTACAAACAACTTAAGTTCTGAGAAGTCTTATCTCCGGAATGGCTAACTTCTGATATCAATAAACTAGTGACTGAAAATATCTTTTAAATATCCAGTGAATATTCTTACACATTTTTGAAAAATTCTACTTTTTTATGCACTAGCATAAAATTAAATACCAACCAATGGTTCTTTTATAGAGGTTATATATAAAGTAAGCAACATTTGTAATTAAACCTGTTTTACATTAAAAAAATAGTAACATTAAATTTAATTTTTTAAGTGTTCCAAATTAATCCATTCCTTTCTATGTTTCTTCACATATTAAAATAATAAAAGAGTTCATTTTTCAGTTTTCTAAAATATTTTATTAATGGATCTTAAAATTGTATTTATCAGGTAATGAAGCAAAAGTATGATAACTGCTGAGGCCTGTCTTAAGGTTTTATTTGTCTCAATTGCTGATGACATAAAAGCAATGAATCTCTGAGGGAAAAAAATAAGATGCATTTTGACTTAATTTGGTGTTACACTGACATATTGAAAATTAAATTCAATATAGATGAACTGGAAGTAAGACATACAGAGCACAAAACTTCAAAATGAATGATATTGGTCTTTTTTGTCAATCCATAAAATAATCTACACATTTTATTCTCTATCTGTAATAAGTGTGGATAGAGCCTTCCTTAATCTTTGTTCGTGAAGCTCAGCCATGATTATTCTCTATCTAGAAAAGCAGATGTTGACACGCTGTTCATAAAAATAGTCAGTGTATCATTTCCAAGCTATTAATGCATTAACATATTTTATGTCTTAGGAACACTTGCTTCAGAAGGAGATAGCAATAACACTTGGTATGGTACATCATGACAATTTCTTTAAAACATACCGTAACTCATCATAGCACATGGAGATGCTACATATACATTGTCAAATTCTTACCCTTTTTCAACCCTTCACATCTCTACTTAGTCTATCCAACATTTCATTTCTGTGTTGTGGAAGGACCTACTGTTCCATGCTGGGCAGGTTGAACATCAAATATTTCCACACGTTTAGGTCAGGTTGGATGGGGCTCTGAGCTCCCTGTTCTAGTGAAAGGTGTCCCTGCCCACAGCAGAGGCGCTGGAACTGCATGATCTTCAAGGTCCTTGCTGACCTTGACCATTTTATGATATGGAGTTCCTTGTTTATTTCACAGGAAGACCTTGGTTCTGTTGGAATAGTTGTAAAGATGAAGAATGGATTATTACAGTTATGAATCATCTAGAAACAATCTGCTTCTAATGTCAAGGCACATGACATCAGTAGTTGATGCTTTCAAGCTTATGCTTTAAATGAAAATATCTCATGCTGGAAAGATTCAGAAGTTGTAAGAAATACACCTTTTATCAGGGTATAATTCTAAAACTACATTAAAAATTATACAATTTTAATATTCATTCGACAGGGAGTCTTTTTTTTTTTAGTTTTATTGATTTTTATACTGAAAATTTTATTGTTTTTGTAGCTTTGAAACCTATCCATAATTTTTTTAATTAGAAAAATTAAGTACCTAAAATAACAAATCATAAGAGAAAGAACAGAAAGAATTACTTTTGCATTTTCCCATGGGCTATCACAAGCTTGTTTATTTGGTATGATTGATGGTAGCCATTTGCATGTTCCAGTAAAAGGAAGAAAATAGCTACTTAAGGCTTCGTCTTAGGCTAGTTATCCCTTAATAAGAAATCAAGAAAAATAAAGAAGAGAAAATAAGATAGGTTGCACAACACATCCATAGTCCCCATTTATGCTTAATGAGACCAATTAATTACTACACTTAAGTGGAGGCAGGGGGAGGAGAGAGAGAGAAAACGGATTCATAATTCTCCTCTTTGTCTTTTTCTCTTATTTATCTTTTTCTTATTTTCATCATTGAGAAATACTTTTTTCTTAAATTATTTTAAAGCAGATTCTGATCAGAGTTAGACTGGCCAGCCATCTTCTCTTGAACCATATAACTGATTGGCTGAGAGAAGACTGAATAATGTTAGTCAACACTAACAAAATCTGATAGTAATTGTAAGCCTTATCATATTTTTAGCTACAAATTGCAGAAAGTATAAGAAGAAGAAGTTCGTCACAGAGCACTGTACTTTGAGGAAAATAAATCTCTATAAAATATTGATAGTTTACTTAAGCATGTTTCATTGAGACAAATTATTTAAAGATAAAATTAATGCTAATGAAAAAATGCTATAAATACTGAACTGCTGAGTCAGCTAACCAGCTGAATGTCAGTCCACTAATGCATTCCAGCACTACTGCTGAACTCATATCACAAAATATCTTTTCTCTGTTGGTCACAGTGGCAAAAATTTGTAACATTCCACAAAATGAAAAAGTTCAATATTTCAGAAAATATTTAGGTGATACAAAGGTGGCAAGGGAAAGACCAAACAATATTTACCTCAGATCTTGCTGTTTCCTTTTTAACTATATCTCTGTGCAGATTTGTTCTGAAATTAAATGTATTTTTTTCATATTGTCTTTTTACAGTATGCTATTTTTTTTTTCTTTTTTTGTTTGTTTAACATATCCATAAACTATCCATAGTGTGCAAAATTTCTTTTGCATTATTTATATTTTAGATATACTCCTGCATAATGGTTGATCTATCTCCTTAAAAACACTGGATGAATAAGAGGCTGTATGTTCTCTAACAGGTTTTCGTGCTAGTTTCCCCAGAACCTTTTCCTATTAGTTCTTGAGTAAGTTGTTACAGATTTTCTTGACTGCATAAATCTTTTGAAGGATTCTTCATTTTTGAAAGTGGTGAAATATGTTCCTTTGTTTTCCTCTGAAAGACTAATGCAAGTCCTTCAATGAGTAATGAAAACTATATTGTACAATGAAAATTAAATCAATTTTTAAAAAATCTTTCATTTTTTGATCTTGTATTGTAGAAAACCACGTTATGGTAGATTGCTTTAATATACTAGATTTTTGAATGCCCCAGTTGTGTTCCCATTTTTACCTTTCATATTTATTTAAACCATAATCCTACATTTCATCTCTCCTCATTTAAGGTGCTGTCTTCAGTAAAATCTGTTCTTTGTTTTCCTGAATACATTAAGATTCATTTCCAGCTTCATTAACATTTGGAAAAGTTTTTAAAAAAAAGTAGAAAGAAAAATATAGTAGAACTTCTGTCATTGACAAAAAAGATTTCTGTTGTCTTCAATGTAAATAACACCCAGTGTGATTCAGCTTCTTTTTCAAGTTTATTTAAAAAATTCCTTGCCATAACACCCTGAGTTTGTCAGCAGATATACAGGAAGGACTAGATTTACAAGTCCTTAGGCAGTTCATTTGCCGTTTATTTCAGATGCTTTGGATTGCAGCCTCTCAGCACTTATGTATGACCTTTTTCCAAAGCTGCTGTTTTTACCAGAGTTGATTTAATTGCAGAGGTGAACTTTAACTTTTGAAGAGTCATAATCCACTCATTTGATGCACATGCAGTTATCTTGCTTGTACTCTACCAGAAAAAGGTCCTATTAAAGTTCAAAACTGCCTTGTTGAGTTTCTTAGCTATGTAAAATGTTGTTCATTACAATGCTGTCTTATTTTTTATTCTTGAGAAGGCTTTCAGTGACAATATTATGGATGTCATCCAGCCATATCCTATACATGCATACAGATAACAGAAAATTTAAAAATTAAACAGAGGTGTCTTGGTATGTGATAAGGTCACTTTTCCAATATCTTCTATTTTGGTAAGTAAACACAAATACCTTAAAATTCAATAAACAAGATGTCCTTTACTGGGGTGAAGGAAGAGAGAGATGATATAGGTTTCTTTCTGGCTCTGATATGAAAAGGCCTGACAACAAATGGCATAATAAAAGAGCTGTTTCAACAAGACAGAAAAAAAAGAAGACTACAGATAGCAAGTAAATTTTACCATCCTTTCAAATGCTAGACACCACTTTCATGCAGAATCAAATAGACCTCCGATGGATTTTTTCACAACACTGTGTAGATTCTGTCTGTGGAGAGTTCCCCTCTAGTGGTAGACACAAATTTACATCTTTTAAATAAGTATATAATTTTTAAGATATGCAACAGTCAAAATGAATATCAAACCAATAAATGGAACAAGAAAACAAAAGAATACCCGTACCATATTTAAGAATGTCAGCTCCAACCAGTCAGTATATTCAGTGTCTACAGAGAACTTTTAATCATATATAATGGGAACATTTTAATTGAATTGACTGGCCTAAAGCACAAAACATAAGTTGCTGAGTATTAGGAGTTTGATCCATTAAGTTGATCCAGTGCTAAGAGTTTGACCAACAAATAAATTCAATTATTTTAATAGGAAGGAGTACCACTTTAAATAATTGTGTGATTATTTTGTGACTCACATCCATACCATCTCTGGTTCTCATCCAAATATTGCTCTAATATTTAATTTAAAATACAGTAAAATGTAAGTAACTTTGGGAAATTGAAAGAGAATACTTCTTGTCTCTATATGGCACCTTGGAATACAGACATTTAGGAATGATGTTGCCACATAAATATATGCCACAAAACATTAAACATTGTTATCTTTTACTACTGAAGATATGGAGACATCTGCATGGGGCTGACAGAAACAGCAGAGGACCTCCAGGTAGTCTTTACCATTCTAAAGTGGGCAGTTAGTGGTCTTCGTGGATACGCCACTGTCATGGTTTAGGAATGGTATTTTCCAATTTAGTACTTCCACTGAAACCACGCACTGCTCTCCCCACCCTCCCCTGTGGTGCACTGGAGAGGGGAATTTTAGGCACAAAAGTCATGGGTTGAGATAAGAAAAATTTACTAGAAACAGTAATGAGATAAGAAAACGAACAGTAACAGCAACAATACTAATGACAGGCGGTAAAAGAAAAGAAATTATTCTCACAAAACCCCCCTGACAATTGACAGACGGCTCTCTCCACCATGTTCACTTGACCACAAGGAACCCCTTCTCATTGGAAGAAACTCCCTTCCCCTGCCCTGGCAATGACATGAGGAACTATAGAACAACCTCCAAGTCCTAGCCATGTCCCCTCCTGGCTACTGCAAAAATTAACCATATCCTGACCAGAACTAGGAGACCCACTACATATAAAGTAACGTTATATGTTTATGTTTAGAATTAATCTTCATTTTAGAATCCAACTTTCTGTTTGCCTCAATAATTTTTTGAGGAACACTCAGTGAAGGAAGCATTTAGTACAACAACTCTTTCCTTAACAGAAACATTCTCCAAGACACTGCCTGACACATAAACAATTTTAAGGTATTTTGACAACATAATGTGGGCTTTACCTATGTATTTTTTTGCCAATCTTTATTGTACTACAAAATACTATAAATAACTCTGACACCATAAAGTTTGAGTGCTTGACTGAATCATTAAGGCAGACATACCTATTCAAAAATAGTTGTTTTTATTTCTATGAAAAATTTCTGATTCATATCATAAGTGGAAAGCATTGTCTGAGGCCTATCCATCTACTGAAAGATTGCTAACATTCCCATAAGGTTGCTCCTAGTGTAATCTATTGATTTTATGTAATAAGCAATCTTTCAGCAAGTTAAATGCAAAATAACAATAGATGCTACTGGAATTCCAGTTGTGTTATACAGAAAATATTACTAAGATCAAAAATAAAATGTACTTTTTATGTAAAACCAAATATCTGACTTTTATCATCACCTAAATCTTACGAATCTAATGAAAGAAATTGTTGGTCCAGATTTTAATCTGGACTGTAATGCTATCACAGAAAAAAACCCACAGCCATAATATATGTAGTAATAATAAAGTTAAAATTATTATGTTATGCTCACATTTTCAATATCTCTTTGTACTCTGAGGTTGACAGCACCAATTTTTCTCAAGCAAGCAGGGACACGGGGGGCCAGGGCTGGGTATACTCATTACAGCGGATCATCTGGGCTCAAGGGTCTTCCCTTACACTGCAAAGAGCGTAATGATTTTATGTTTCTTCTGCATGTGTTTTTTCTTCCTTTCCTCTTTTCTCCTTTTTTGGCTTTTACTGGAGTCTGGTTCTGAACAAAGTTCCCCATCATGCTCTCTCTTAGCTGATGTGTAACTTCACTCTGTGCATTAATTTACTATATATATGTGATACATTTAACTTATTCTTTGCTGTCTTTGTTACTTTCAGACTTGTTTTGTCCAGCTTCTAGATCTGCATTTCTTTAATCAAACATCTCCAGCATCAACCCGTGTCCCTTATCATTCTCTGTTGTACTTTTCTATGCTGGATCACGTTTCCACATTTCTCAAATTTTCTACTGTCAAGCTAGGCCTGTTTCCCTCTACAGTGTATCATTATAATAGTAATAAATATCTCATTTGCACAGAATAACTACTTGTTGCTACTATCTGTGTAAAAACTATGCTTCTTCCATATAAATATAAGGAAAAATAAAACCAGTCGTAGCCCTAGCTACCCAATCATTAAAAAAAAATTCTATTGAAGGTAAACCAAATGAGATCAAAGCTCCAGGAACATCAAGGAAGTTCAGGCAAACCAAGCCTGACAAGTTTTACTCCTGAGGCCTTGCAAATTTTGTTAGTAGGCTGTTACTAGCAATGGCAATACAATATTACTTGGCTAAAATGCCACAGCTGGTCTCCTTCAAACTCAGTTTTGCTGATCTTTGCAGCCTACTCCACATAAGAAAATCTTATTTTTCATTTTGTAAGAGTGAATTGAGAACTCTCCTAGACTTCAGACTTTAAGGTCTTGCTGAATATTTTCGTCTGTGGACTGTTAATGATTTTATAATGCATAGGTTCTTCATTTCTGTTTAAAATTTGATATTAGTTTCTAGGACTACACATGTGCATATGTAAACATTTCTGCATATATATAAATATTTGTTAAAAACTATTTGATTTTGTGCATGGATTTGCCTTGGAACATTCTGCACACTTTAGTGAGAATCTCTTCAGAGAAGTTACAAGTGTATTTTCTGCCACAGAAGAATGTGAATATGTAAAACAAGGTAGAAATACAACTTGACCTTTTCTTCACGGAATTAGGCTGAAACTAGTTTTAATATTCTCTTTAAACACACTCTCAAGCTTGCAGGATATTTCTTTTGGCCTTCCTACATGGGCAATTCTCATTTTACATCACCGAACTTTCTTTGTGAATAAAGTAAGCTTTAAATGTCCTTGAGAAAGGGCATTTGGCTTAAACTTTCGATCTCTGTGAGTAGTCGGCCATAAGAGAAATGAAAGTAAACAGTGAGGAAAGAACTTAGAGTGTCAACTTTAAAATATGTGAAAGGTATTTAAGTGGGTAGGTGTTAGTAGGTGTTTTTCACAAAGATGAGGTAGAATGTTTTTTATTACTACACAACCAAATTAAATTTTAGTAAATGAGTGAATTTGAGTGGGGTTTATAGAAAATTGGTAAGCCTTCTCTTAAAGAATATTTATGTTGCTTGTACAAATAATTAATACATTTCAACAAATTCATATATACATACATGTATACATATATATATAATCTGGGAGCAAGACTTCCTAAAAGTAGAATTTTGTGTGTATTAAACATTAATGAAATCTTAACCTTTAAATATATGATTCATTTTACAATTAGTAGATTATTCGCAGGAGTCCCTAGAGTATCCTATGGGACCCAGAGTGCAAAGTGCTATGAAGTTTGTACATGCCAACATGTTTCCGAAGAGCTTAGCTCTCAACTAGCCCTAAATGGCCTCTGTAGCACTTAAAACACTAGGACCCAGGGTTTTCTTCTTATAATGATAAAGTTTGCCAATGGAAATAGAAACACAGTTCATTCTACAGAGGTGAGCAGACCCTCTCTTGTATAGCAATGAAAGCAACTGAATTTTAAAAGATTCTTCCTCCAAGGAAAACTCTTTACAACATTCTTCTTCTACAGAAATACACTAATATAAAATATTCCCAATCCTCATCTTTGGAAGTAATTAAACTTAAATGTATTTTTACTTTATTTTATTCTCCTTTATGGTAGCAGGATTATAATAGGTTTGAATTTACTCAGGTGATGTCTGAGGTGATACAAGAACCAGGCAGCAGTTCTGTGCAGTTCGGGGTGCAGTAATACCACCATCAAAATCCATACAACTGCAAACACACAATGAGTGAGAGATATCACACATTATGGTGACAAATTCCAGTTGTTCATTCCCCCCATACAGTCTGTATACAGCTAAACAATTTATTCTATGAGGAAGAACAGGAGATTCAAGATTAGCTGGCAAAGACCACGATGATAAACCTGATCCAAAGTTCTTCTTGTACTGAAAACAAAGGAAAGATAAAAACTGATGCTACAAGGAAGTAGGTCAGGACTAGACTCTTCAGAGCATTCGAAACTTCTGTAATTTCATTGCAGAACAGAAATAAAGGGAGTGGGATCTTACATAATGTCTATACTTGTTATAAGTAGGCAAAGCAAAAATGTGATAGTATCAAGAGGAAGTGGAAATAGCAACAGTCAGGGATATTTGTAATTTTTCAATTGACAAAATCTTTCAGAGGGATTTGTTCATGTGAAAAAGAAAAACACATGCACAGAAAACTCAAAATAAAGTTCACTATCAATTGATACATATTGTGTTCTTTTTGTGAAACGAAAATAATTTTAATCAGTTAAAACTTTTTTGCTCAGGCCCACGGTTTTTTGTGATAAACTAAAAGTTTTCGTTTAAAAGATGCATTTTTTCCTAACCTTTAGAATATCATGTTTGTCTTAAATTAACTGAATTGAGGTCTTAAGGCTAATATTAACCTTTTACATACTATGATAGAACAGGTTCTTTTCTGACCTATTGATCACTACTCACCTGAGGAAAGTTTGCAAAGGACAGTGACCTGAAATTATTGATCTCTTTCCAGCTAATAACTCCATTTTGAAGATCTGCCAGAAAACCGAAGTAGACATTTTATAACCTATGATGGATATCCATTTCTTATATATTCAAAATGATGATCACAGAGAATGAGGGGATTGAGTATACCATTAGCAAATTTGCAGATGACACCAAGTTGGGGGGAAGTGTTGATCAGCTGGAAGGCAGGAGGGCTCTGCAGAGGAACCTGGACAAGCTGGAGAGATGGTCTGATTCCAACGGGATGAGGTTCAACAAGGCCAAATGCCAGGTCCTGCACTTTGGCCGCAACAACCCCATGCAACGCTGCAGGCTGGGGACAGAGTGGCTGGAGAGCAACCAGGCAGAAAGGGACCTGGGAGTTTGGATTGACAGGAAGCTGAACATGAGCCAGCAGGGTGCCCAAGTGGCCAAGAAGGCCAATGGCATCTTGGCCTGGATCAGGAACAGTGTGGTCAGCAGGACCAGGGAAGTGATTCTGCCCCTGTACTCAGCGCTGGTGAGGCCACACCTGGAGTGCTGTGTCCAGTTTTGGGCCCCTCAGTTCAGGAAGGATATTGAGGTGCTGGAGCAGGTCCAGAGAAGAGCAACAAGGCTGGTGAAGGGTCTGGAGTACAAGTCCTATGAGGAGAGGCTGAGGGAGCTCGGGTTGTTCAGCCTGGAGAAGAGGAGGCTCAGGGGAGACCTCATCACTCTCTACAACTATCCGAAAGGAGGTTGTAGCCAGGCGGGGATTGGTCTCTTCTCCCAGGCAACCAGCAGTAGGACAAGAGGTCATGGTCTTAAGCTCTGCTGGGGAGGTTTAGGTTGGCTATTAGGAAGAAATTTTTTACAGAAAGAGTAATCAGGCGTTGGAATGGGCTGCCCAGTGAACTGGTGGATTCTCTCATCTTTTTAAGATGAGATTGGATGTGGCACTCAGTGCCATGGCCTAGTATCCACGGCAGTGTTGGACGAAGGGTTGGACTTGATGATCTCAGAGGTCTTTTCCAACCCAATTGATTCTATGCTTCTATTCCATAATTCTATGATTCTGTTCTTTTTCCAACCACCTTCTCTCCTGATTCCTGATGATTTCCTCATTAAAAAATGTCTTCTTTTATTATATATACGCTTTGCAGTTCAAGGCTCAAAGCAGCTCACAGGACCTGGCAAAGTAAGCAAGAGGTTACAGTAGAAAATCACAGGAAAGGAAGACTGTGAAATAAGGAGACAAAGAAGAGCACAAGACTAAGAAAAAGACAGTTCTCGCTGCTAACTAAGGGTTCCCATGCGTCATGAAGCCACATCAACTCAGTTGTTTCAGTCACCTGACACTAGTTAAACTTCACTATCACTAATACCACAGCACCCAAAAGCCACCACCGACTCCTTTCTAACTGTATCTGTATTTGCCTCCAGAGAACCCCTACTCACTGTTCCCAGACTATTGCAGCACTACCATTCTACATTAACTCTCTGTTACCTCTCTCAATCTAATGCAAAACCATTGTGATCTTGCCACAAAACTAAATTTTACCAGTGAAGACACACAACTTTTAACTACCTAGAACCCAAGGGTTAAAAGCATGTGTTGCCCTAGAAGGTATTTTCACATACTTAAAATCTATGCCCCTGATTGTGGCAGCAAAACACCCCTGATTAAATGCATTTCTTCAAGTCTCTCATGACAAAAGGATTTTCTTTTTGGACCTATGAACCAAAGGTGCTACATAAGGACAAAATGTACTACCACTCAGCAATTAAATAAATCATCTTGGTGTACATGCAGGGAAGTTTTATGTAACATACAATTTATATTATGTCTTCTGTGTTTCTCTATGCCTTTGTGTTTTGAAATTAATGATTAATTTTAGAAATATATATATATAAGAGACTTTAACATATATATATATATATGAGACTTTTAAGAGTTTATAAGAATTTCAGTGTGACTGACTACAACAGCTTCTTGTCTGTATGGGTGTAATATTGAAAAACAATAATCCACATTGATGGTATCTTGCCTTTGAAGTTTCCCAACAGATTGAAAAGAGACTATTTCTACTGCTGGCCACTTTGTAGTGACAGCTGGGTGAAGTCATTGTAAACACTGAAGATAACTTTCCATATGGCAAGAATTCCTAATATTATTTGGTAATCACCAGTGTATGCTCATTAAGACCAAGAGCTGCATAACTTTATTGAATATGATAGTCTACTTAGAAATTCTGTTGTGTTGAATTTATCTGTAATATGTTACTCATAAAAAGTACCCGAGTCCTACCTATTGGGTTCAGACATAGATTTTGGTCATCAAAGATAGATTATTTATGTATCTAGATCCTCTTCCCCACCACCCCCTGTCCTGCTCCCCATTCTTTTTAAGAAATGGGATGAAAAAATTTTATACAGATGCAAATAAAAATTAATATTTTTCAGTCAAACCCTTCAGTCAATAATCAAAGAGTATTTCCACAATTTCTGTTACTCTCTGCTTCACTGAAGCTCCCCAGCACAGAATTACCAGTGACAAATTTACCAGTTGAAATTCTACATTTCCCACCTTCTTTCAGCCACTTTCCCTGGATGACACTAAATACCTATATTTAGATAGGCTAAATCAAGTCTTAGATTTCAATTTTTTTTTTTTATATTTCATAACAGGTAGTGATTGAAGTGATAGGAATATTTATCCCTAAAGACATTGTAATATTTCACTAGGATGTGTCTTCTCACCATTGTTTGCTACTGTCTTAAAGTAGGTTCCAATATTAAATAAATCATCTATTTTAAAAAATGTAACACTTTCTGAAAAAAATCAGACGCAAGATGCCAATATTTTGGAAATGTAACTGAAAATTGATGGATTTAAATATCTACAATCTCTTTCAAAATAGTTGGAATTTTTTATTTTGATTGGAATGTTAATGTTTCAGAAACATGATAGAACATTAAATATTGGTTGGTAAATGTTTTTTGAATATTGAGAAAAAAATCCACTTTTTAATATATAAGTTCTTCCTCTTCTTTCCTCATTAAAAGAATAAAAACCTTCATGAAAATTCTTTTTTCTTTTCATGAGGACTCACAGAAAAGAATAAATACTAAAAGTTTCCTTTTCAAATTACATTGAACACATGGTAGGAAGCCTTTGAATGCAATTGACTTAATTAACTTATATCTAATCTTGTTCTGTCACATTCTGTACTGAAAATCATGGTTTTATCGGTTTCTTGTTTCACTGACAGTAGAATGTTTTGAACATTAAGGAAACTGAAGAAAAGATACATAAATATTTTTCTTTATGAAAATATTGATGCAGCAAAAGTCATATTTTCTATTTCAGCCTTTTTTCTCTTCATTAATTAAACATCCATGGGTTCTTTTTACTAGAGCTGACATTATTACTCTTAGAACTATAAAAGGCCTTTAGCTGGAGTGATCTTTGAAGGTCATCTAATAAGTAAAAAGAGTGACATTCCACTTAAAACCAGATTAAGCAGCTTTTAAGCATGGTAATTATGTGGTATCTGCAATGCCAGTGGAAAGAAGCATTTCTAGTATTCAGCTGGTCTGATCTTAAAGTTCCAATCTCAGACCAGTCTGGTACTTCTAAAATGTCCCAACAGTGCCTATTTTTCATCTTGATTATAACAAAAGGGCTGAAAATTACTGATGTAGAGACATAGACAAATTCTAGTGTCTAAGTCATCACAAATCTTAATTCTTGTCCTTCAAGGTATTTTCTAGAGTGCTTCTGTACAGCAAGTTCTATCTAATTCTTAAAATCAGTCAGCCAGCTGAGGCTCATTTTGAACCTTAATGAATGCTCAGCACTTAGGTGTTGGTCTCCAGTGTGATCAGAAGATCTCTTTAAGCTTTGTCATAATGCACTGATGTTTAAATCCTCAAACCAATTTCTATTTTAATCCTTTAAATGTATTTGAACTGGACTACATTCAGTATGTGTATAGATCCCTGAATACAATACAAGAAAAAGGATCAGGATAATTTCAGTTAGAGTTTGTGGAGGAAAATGAGATTATCACATTCAATGAAATTATACACAATATTGTTTAAAAATTAGAATGCATGTTTTCTTTTAATTAAAGAATTTTTTATTAATATCTCAGTGAAGTTTGTCAAATATCTAGACTGGATCTAGACTTTTTAAACTGTGCTATTGATCATGAATCACTTAAAAAAAAAGTATAAGAAAATGTTGGGATAAAACCAACTGCCTGTCGCTCACCTAGAGCATTGCATTATTCTCAAAAACCAAACAGTTTCAAATCTTCCAACTGGTCCATATGCTAGGCTCTGCTTTTGGCAAGGTTATACACCGTAGGCTATTTCTTTTTTCAGAGAGCTCACTTTTATATGGGAAAGAGAGAACCAATCACACCAAAAGGAAGCTTGCCTGAGAGAGCCAATTGGTACCCATGCTCTGCATAGATGTCCTATGGGAAAACAAAATTTCTGATGCTTTCTGTGTCTGTTTCATCCTAATCCTTATACTCACACTGACATGAAAAACACCACCATTTCTTGGTATTTTATTTTCTACCAATCTTTTCAGCTTAAATAATTCTGTCTTTCCTTGTTATCAAAATGGGAGTTGAACATATGCAAATCAAAACGGGAGTTGAACATATGCAAGTACAGAAAATATATGATGCCATCTATATAGTACTACATGGTCTATGTTATAGTTATAGAAATCTAGTGTCATGTGCAAGGAGACCTAGGTATATACATATACAGTGACCGAGATGCAATGAAAGACAAAAACTAACTGAAAAGAAAAAAAATTACTCTTCTTTCTCTTCCTTTTTGGATATTGTTTCAAGATCCTCTAGTTAGAAAAGCAACTTTCTCTGTTTTCTTTCTGTAATGACATTCTTTATTTACTGACATAGCTCTTCACTCTTTACAAAGGACACTGGTACCTTAGCAGGAGTCATCTTAGGTAACCAGGGAGCACATCTTTACTTCATGTCTCATGGAATCATAATTGAAATGGCAATTCCATTGAAAAGTCAATATGCAGAAACTAAGAATATTTGGAGATCATCAGCTAAGCTTAGGAAAACAGACCACATTAACTGAAAAAAGCCCCCACACAGTAGATTTCAGTTGCATCCCAGACAGCACACTTATCCACACATCCAGTTTTCTGCGTTCTTGATTTTACATGTTCCCATTAATAAAATAACGTGGATAATCATAAGCAAAGTTACTCTTTTACTACTCTTGCTGTTTTTTTCTCTTCAATCTACTTCTAAACCATGTAATTGGGAGACTATAAAAACTGTTACTGCTGCATACAATGGATACCACTGTTTGTTCTTGTTAGGACTCTTGTAGTTTAGGAATGGTGTCCTCTAAAGTAGTGTTCCCATTAAAACTACTCCAAACCACATGACATTAGTTCACTTCCTCCCCTCTCTCTTCCTCTCCACCTGCACTGGGTTTGAAAGAGGAATTGGAGGTACAAAAGATAAAGATCATGGGTTGAGATAAGAATAATTTACTGAAAACAACAATGAGATAAGAAAACAGTATGAGGGACAAGGTTACAGGGAAGATTTTTTCAGGAGAGAAAAAGAGCTTTCACTCAAGAAAGCTTTGATGCTAGGAGAAACCCATTGTGGGAGAAAATTTTTCCCACGAATAGCTTTACGTATATTTCTCTGCCTGCCTGTTTGAGAAGTTAACTCCCCTGTTGCAAGAAGAGAAAGTTCTCACAGACAAGCCTGAGGCTCCTGCTGGGGACAGGGAGACCATAAAGCACAGGGGAGAATACAACTTTGAAATTGTGTCCACGCAAAAGTTGTTGATATAAAAGCACCCAGAGAACAGGCTCTCTGTGCTCTTTCCACCCACCATGATTTTTGCAGCGTTTTAGGGTTTTCAACTTCAGAATAAATTTTTTCTTAATACTTTAGCCGTGGTTCGGTCCTCTGGGGTACCTCCATGGATGTCAATTCATACAGAGAGTAACAGCAACAATATTAATAACAAAAGTGTTTGAGGTGAGTGATTCATAAGCAAATGCTCACCACTATAACCATCAGTAGCCTGACGATACCTGACCAGCGCCACACTACCCTGACATGGAAAAGATTTCCTTCCCTCTGCCCCCAGCAACGAGGTGAAAGAGCATAAAATAACCTCTAGGTCCTAGCCATGTTTCCTCCTGGCTACTGCAAAAATTAACAGGACAAAGACAAAGTGTATTTCTTGATTGCATGCAAGGAAAGTTTAATAAATGTGGCATAATATGAAAGATCAAATAAATCATTAAAATGTTTACTGCAAAATATAGTAGAGGAATTCTCAAGACCAGTCGTGGATAATTTTCTCATTAATGAGAGTGGTTATAAAATGAAAGTTTTCAGGACAAGAATATACTGCTGTAGTGAGATTCCACCCATATGATAGAAATCTAAATAATTTAAAATCATGCTGATAAAAATTGTACTCAAACCAAAACAATGTGCAGTACCTCAGGGGTCTGCCATCTTCTTTTCAATGCAAGAATGTTGTGGTTGACACTCAACCCAGATGAAGTGAACATTTCGTCTAAACTAATATCCCTTTTCCATATTCCAGAGAATATGCAAGTAATGTAAAAATCTTGTATACCTATGCATATTCAGGAAAATGTGTATTTTATATAAAGTATTGTTTTCTCAAAACAATTTCTCTACCCTTTATTGCCAAATTACCTTTCATCAGGGAATACTCTGATGAGATAAACTATTTTTATATGTATTTCTTCTGACTTCAAGTTTCCCTACTAATTGTGTTTCCTGCTAATAGATATTTCTCGTGTTGTTTTCTCTGTTTTGTTCATCATCTGGAGGAACATAGTTTACATAGTAATATACATTATCTATTTATTGAATGATAGTTGAGTGAAGTACTTGTGTGCTAAAGAAGAAAAACAAACTGAGCAGCATGTAACTTTGTGTTAGGTTTTGTATGTGTTTGATATTTGTCCAATACATTGATTCTGTAAATGCACAGTTATGAAATCACAAATATATTTTCCATCCAAAATTACACTTCCAAACCCACCACTTTTGTGCATTTGTATCATAATATGTTACACCAACACAAATATGTTTATAATAACTACTAATTAAAGTAATAAACAAAAGTCATACTAAATTTTTAAAAACCCACTAATTTAGAAGTTTGGGGTTTTTTTTAAATAAAGACAACAGAAAGAGATAGAATGTGTTTCCTCGACTTTTTTCATCTTCACTTGTAGCTTGTACACACAATAGACTTCATTGTGTTTTGTTTTATTGGCTATAAGTATATATATATATGGTAACATAATTATAACACTGTATTTACTGTAAACAGGAGTGTCTTATCTCTTATATTGATTTTTAAACTACTGTTTCTACCTTATTTATATATCTGTCAGTATATTCTTTTAAAATATTGGCTATTTCTTTATTTTCAATTATAATTACAGAAGTACTTTTATTGTGTCCTCAAAGGCTGATCTTTCCTCCATTGAATTCTTCATTTATTTAGTACTATTGTGTCATGTTGTAACATATGCATAGCTAATATCCTTTATCTCCATTTGTACCACCTTCATTACAGACTGTGATCTGAAATCAGTTCTGAAGAGTAAAAGAACAGTATAATTTACAGATTGTGTTACTTAAAGAAAAGAATAGATATTTAAATTTAAATTATAAATATTATACATATATATAAAGCATTAAAATATTATGCAGACTTCATGTTGCATAACTCCTTTGCAACAGAGTCCTTCAAACAAGGAATCATGAAACTTTTCCTATCCTGGATGTTTGTAAATACAGAAGGAGAATGATAATTCATTTTTATAGAAAGTACTGAGTTTATATCCGTAGTTTTGCAACATTTCATCATTAATGTATTTTTATGCTAATTTCTGTCATAGTACTATACATTCTTTTTATCTAAAACTTCGATTCTGAAATATATAATTAAATTCATTTACACCACATTATAAGAAAATGTTTCATTTATCTTGCAGATAAGAACATAAATGAATTGTGAATATATATATCTTAATTTGATATTTCAATTCTTATTACATAGTCAAAATATAGTATTTTGAGTAAGCAATATTTTCTGGGTATTTTTATCATAAATTCTTTAATGAATTTGGTATAATACTATAAGAGATGCATTTTACTTTCATGCAGTCACAGATTTTATGATAACATCCAAATCTAAAGAACACATGAATGTCAAAATTTTTAACGCAACTTCACTTTGATTCAAATTTCATTTTCGTGTAAGCTATTTCTTTAATAAACCTCTTTAAAAGAAAGGAATACCAGACACCATTTTTTTTCTTTCTAGTAAAAGTAGTAAAACCAAGTTCTAAATAGTCTTGAAGTTCTGCTTATTAACAAATGTGACATAATCTGTGATCACTGAGCAATAGGATTTTTGCATGTCTTTTCCCTCAAGCTATGTAAAGTTCACAGGAAGGAGATTTCTTCTTCATACTGAGAAAGCAGCATTTGTTTCCTGAAAGCTGGTAGATGTTGGGTATGTGGAGGAGAGGTTTGGGTAGGGCTCCATAAATGTGTTAGACATGAGAATACTGAACATTATCACACCTTATGTTAAGGGGGAAAATCCATGTACAGCTGAAATCTATATACAGAAGGGCAGGGCTGTGAGGAGTTGCAAACCAACCTTTCTGTGGCACTCCTGGGACAGGATCTAGTGGTTTCTGGGGGCCAGTGTGGAGCTCTGGGCAGGAGGGAGCAAGAACATTTAGGGCTGTTGGTGCCCTGATGGACATGACAGTTATTACAGGCTTTAATAATAAATGACACAGGATATTTAACATGAAGATGCTCAACGGTTTTAAATTAAGAAAACAGACAGTGAACTCTTCAAAACATTCATTACCGCAGCTACTCAAGCCTTTGAAGACACACAGGTTTATCTGAAGAGGAAGGCTTTGGTACTATACCTAGACACTTAAATTCTGTTGTCTAAAAGTGAATTTGACATCTAGGCAAATAACTGGTCAACAAAGTCAGTGAGAGAGAGAGCTCGTCAGCTTATTCTAAATGAAGCATCTCGACTTGGTCATCTGAATGTCTTTAGATTCTCCAAGTTGTGAGGTCAAAGTATGACAGAGACACTTACATTCATTCCTCTCTCATAATGCATGATAAAGGCCTAAGATGAATCAAAATTTCCATATAAATAAAAACTCCAAGGCCGAGTATTCACAGAAGACAAAAGGTACTTTTCAAGACAAGATGTATTGTACATGTAATTGTATAAACATACATAGATGGTATCATACATGATTCTTTTATTTCTCAGTAGATAAAAGCATAAAAAACCCGATAAAGCAATTTAGCAGGTAAAGAGGAAAAGTGTGTGGCTAATGTAATATGTAGCTAATGACAACATAATTCATTTGGACTGTTAGCCCTTAATGAAAATTATCACTTTCCTTTTTTTTATAAAGTACCAATTTTCAATGGATAAGGTTTGAATTGTGTCACAAACAACTATTTCAATAAGATAAACTAGTAATTTGTTTTCAGCTTAATTAGTACTTCATGTAAACAAGCTGTTGTTAGTGAGCAATGAGCTCTATACTAATTAATTAACCAATCTGTTGAATTTTGCAATTTTCAGAAAAAAATGAAATGGAAAAAGAAAGAAACAAACACCATGCCAGTAAATAATTCCTTATTTGCAGTACCCCAAAATAAATTGATGTTAGTCACTACTTTAGCTCCATAATCAATGCTGACAGAATAATATGTAAAATATTATAATACACATAAATACTCTTACAGCACATGACTGTTCAATTAGTTAACAGCATTAGACATTAAAGTGTATTAAAGATCTACACCTTCACTACCTTCATTACATTTCATTACATCACATCTGAATATCTCTAGTCAAGTCTGCAGACTACTTCCTAAAACTCTAAAGGCCAATCTAGAAAGATTTGGTAATATTCAGATTTAAATTTCAGGAGCCATGCTATGTTAACTCTGTTCATTTCTTCTGAATATGTCTTAGAAGGAAAGAGTGGTTCATAGGTGGAGTGATGGATTAGGTACAGAAAAAGAGGTAGAAAACTTTAACAGTAGAAAGCTTTTTCCTTCAGTAGCTAACAGTCTCACTGTAGGCAGATATATCTGCTGTGCTAAGGAGGCAGAGGAAGAGAAGAATATATTTTTTTTAACTTATTTTTTTATAAATAGATGTAATTAGCTGAGTTCTGAATTGGACTACGTCTGTGTGGCTACAAGTGTGGTCAATACTAAAAAGTGGGTCAAATGAAGGGAAGGGTGACCTAAAGCTCTCTCAGTATGGCTACCTCTTCCCTGGGTCAAAATGATACTCTGTGAATAAAGTATGAGATATACAAAGTAAATACTCATCTTTGATCACAGTGCCTCTGTTTCAGTGTAAATTCTAGAAAGTAAACTTCATTGCTTGCCTTGATAAAGTGGTTATATAGTACAAACATTTCATAATGTACTGAACTCCCATAAATCAATTTGAAATTAGTTTACTGTCAAGTTGATAAATCTCATCTTATCGTTATACCTTGAAGGTGATTTAACAAGTATTTCACAGTGTAAAATTTATACCATGTTGGGGAAAGATAAGAAAACAAGTGTTCCCAACCAATGATTATTGTCACATTAATTTATAAATTCTACTATGTTAAAAATTTGAATAAAGCTTTGAATAAAGCTTTTGGATATCGTTTATGTGTAATCATAATTCTACTGTGTAAACTCTGAAATCTGTTCAGTTAGGTATAACTTCAATGTACTTTTTGTGGTTTATATAACCAGTTTTTCCTAACACTGGACACAGATCAACAGTCAGTGTAAGTATGAATAGTACCAAGAAGTGTTGCTTATTTATTTTGTTTTGGCTTTTACCACCCATGATTATCTCAAGCAAAGGAAACATATGTGCAGGAAGACATTTAGATTTCTTTCTGGAATTGTCCGTAGTGGAGAATATAATTGATAGTTTTCTCCAATTAACCAGTTTCTTGCCTCCTTTAATTATAAAAAAATTTGAATACCACATTGAGGAATAACATATACACATGCTTATAACTGGGTTCATGAAATTTAAGAAGCATGGTGTGCTCATTCATTATGGATAGATGAGTAAGTAGAGTCACGTGTACTCATAACTTTCCTGGCTTCCAGAAATGAGTTCTATCACAGCATAAAATGATATAATCAAATTCCAGGGCTACCTGCAGAAAGTGCAGTTCATGTTTTTTCACTGAAGGAAAATGACGGTTTTGTCATGCAATTGGAAGTTATAACTATTTGATTCAACACATTTACCTCAGCATCTGTAAGTGGATATCTGATATTCTTTTCACATTACCATAGATATAACTATCATAAAATGAAATGCAGTGTAGGAATTTCTGGCTTCAGCCATCTGAACTGCCCAGCAGTCCTGTGCTAATGCAGAAATTACCCTACTGGTAATTAGGTAGCATTTCTACATGGTTCTTCATTTAGTGGAAAGAAGGTCACCCTATGTCTGCTGTTGCATCATGGGGACAAGAAAAACAATATTGCTCCTGCTAGTAGCAAACTAGTAGCTACTAGCATTGCTAACTTCACTGTATGCTAAATGCATGATGCTTTAGCTCTGGTCAACCAGCTTGCTAGAAAACTGGTCTACATAAACTAGAATTTGATATTGGGTATCTCTTGTTATGACACGCAGTTTGAGATAACAGTACAAGTCTTGAAAATATGAACACAAGTTGGGGAAAAAAACCCAGTAATTGCCAGTTGCTGGTCACTGAAGAGATGAGCCTTGAGAGCTGTGAAAGGACTACTTCAAGAGTTACAAACAAAAGAAGTACTGGATAAGTGGGGAAAAAAAAAAGTAGATGAGCAACAGCATAACAACAGCCCAGTAAGAAGCTACATGCAGCCCAGGCTGCCTAGAAACACCATTCTGTAGGTGGAGACCTCCAACAGAGGGAAGAGGGGTGGGCAATTGTCACCACAGGAGCCGTGGTAGCAGAAGCATTGCAGGATGGTGGGAGCCTGGTATGTGCCCTTTGGCTACCTGACAGCTCTGATCTCCAGCTTTCCCTCCCTCCCACTTTCTAGAGTGCCCTTGGGGGACCTGGGCCTTGCCTGACGGTTGTTCCAGGCTGCACATGACACTGTAAGTGTTCATGTGTGTTCACCTCAGTGTGTCTTTTCCTCACAAATTCTGAGTGTTTTTTAACCAGTAGTTGAGTAGTTATGATTTTGGGCAGCGTTGCTGTACTTTAACATGCAGAAGACAGCCTTTACCACAGTCTATATTACAGGTAGCAGAACTGAAACACCTTACTGTTTGGTACCTCCAAAAAAATTTCATTAAAAAAAAATAACCCACTCCAAAAAAAAGCAGACCAAAAAACAAAAAGAACAAACCCAACAAAAAGCAACAACAACAACTACAACCACAACCAAAACAAACAAAAGACAAACAACAAACAACCAAACAACCCCCCCCAAAAACCCAAACCAAACCGTAATTAAGTTTATTTTAAAAATTAAAATCCAGACTAGAAAAAAAAAAGGAAAGAGTTACTCATGATAATGAGTTCCTCTGAAACTACTAAATTGCACATTGGCTAGAACCATAAATATCAGATTTAGGCCTTGTTCAGCACTTTGCTACTGCTTATTTCAATATAATCATGTAGTTATATTATGTGTTATATTTTAGTAAGGTAAAGTCATACATCATGAAAAAATATTTGCACTCTCTATCTCTCTTTGTAATATCTATAATAGATTGCACAGATACATATAAGGGAATTAGTGGCAGATCTTCCAGGTGACTTCCATGTGACTTCCATGTGAATTGTTGAAACTTAATACAAAATTTAACATTCATTTTAATTAAATACTGCATAAAAATACATTCTTCCTTAATTATAATTTCCTACACTTATTTTTAAATATATATGTTTTTCTGTTTGAGAAGAATATTATCGTATTAATATTGAAAAAATAATCAGAATACAACAGAAGAACATATGAAACATTCCTTTTCACTATAACCATCTTCAAATCTGAAATCGTTAAAGAGAAAAAATTGACTGCCAATTCAGTCAATTGGTAAGGTTAGAGATACAGGTATATCTGATTTGCAATGATGATTAGAAAATTAGTTTATGTGTGTTTATAAAATGACAAATGTAACTATTACTTCTGTGTTTCTAACATGAGAAAGAAGTCTCTTTGGACCTACACGAGATTTGATGATGAATAAGTGAGGCTAATACATAATAAGGTTGCTTGACTTTTTTGTCTTTATTTTAAATGTATTTTGGCAAGAAAAAGAAATGTTAAACCTCCTTTAATTTCTTACTCGTAAATGCACTTTATAGTTGCACAAGGTCCTGTGTCTGGTTTCTCCTCCCATTATTGCCCAAGCATTTAGAAGAATATGAAGTCCGTTTTTCACCGTAAAAGGTCATAAATGAAATGGAATGCAGCAGTGCTGACAACAAACACTTTACAGATCTATCTGAGACCATTTAAAGGCTGTTTACTTTTGGATGAAGGATTACCTATTAAATCTGAAAGAGGTTGCAAGCTGAATAAACACCATCTAGTAGGGTCAGTGCTCCTTATTGTCATGCAGTAGAAGCAACAAGAATGTTCTAGGTAGACCGGCGATGCATCATACATCTAAATCATACTGAAAGGATTAGAAGGCACTGAGTTGAAATGGCACTAACAGAAATAGCAATTTTCAGCAGATTTTTTTCAGAAAGGATATAGTTAAAAATAAAAAGGATGATTAAGTCTTTCCTTGTAAAAAAAATGGCAACCTATAATATTGAGAGAGGTGGCAAATGTAATGTGTTAAATATGATTCAAAGCAAGTCACTTGTTGCATCTGTAGGCATGTGACTGTAACAGACTAGTTCATACAATCCTCCTGAGTAATTTTAGTAGAGTAATGTTAAAGAAACCATTAAAAGATTTTGTGTCATAAAGATTTTTTTTAAGCCATGCCCCTATGCTATTCACATAGGGAAAAAATAAAATCTAGAATGAAGGAAGGAAAGGGGTTTTCAAATTGATATTAAATAAATATGTTTTTATAATCCTGATCAAGAAGGATTATTGAATTATTGAAATGTGGCATGTTTTCAACAGATCTGAGCAAAGTCTGGGAAGTGCAACCTAAAACATGTTTCCATTAGTTGTGGGATGTGTGTCACTATCACATCTCTAAATTAAGTACAGGTTCTTGGGTGTCTTTTAACTGATGTTTCATTGGTTTATATGTATGTTGAATAGAATAAGTGTCAAAATACTCTCCTATCTTCTTTACTTGACTGCACCATAGACTATGAGTATACTTGAGTTATCAAGATGTCATCCTTTATCAGCACTCATCTGAAGAAATAATATGTCGTTCTGATTTAACTAGTAAATGTATTTTTTTTTAGAGAGAACAAAATCCAATGCATGTTTAGAAGTAACTCGAATCAATATACTATGAACTTTTTCTCTTTCATGACTAGAAAATAAATTTCTGGGATAGAATTATGGACAGAAATTATTAATTCTCATTTATTGCCACTGAAATGACAGTAATTGTTCTATAGTAGAACTTCAACTTCTTTCTAGTGCACAACACTGTGGAAGACATTTACGTGTATGCACTGGTTTGCTCCTGGTACTCTGGTCAGTGCTATAAATAATATAGAATATGCAATGATAAATATTTGAACTGAACTGTAGATATTTTGCATACGGTAAACCTGAGCTTCTAAGGAGTTTTTCAAAGTCAAGTCTTTTTTTGGAGGGGGGATGCTGAGTGTGGAATTACCCAGGTGATAAAGTCAGTAAGAAATAAGGTTCATTGTAATATAACACTTTCATGAAGGCAAGTCTATGATTAATTAACCTTCAGAACTAGATCAATGGTGCCAGGTTATTATCCATTCAGAATGGTTTTGTGTTTGTTTTCTTTATCAACAGGCTATGCTCAGTGGGAAAATTAATGGTAAACAGAAAATTTATTTTCCCTCACTTTGTGCCAAGAGGGTTTAAAATTAGATAATTGTGATAGATTAGACATCTGGCATCAAATCTGACCTCTTTCACTGTTCTGTTTGAATGCATTGTAGTGTATAACAGCAGTGCCCCCTGCTAGGATAGGTTTAAAGTGCAAGCAATAGAAAAATAATGTTCACACATTATGATAAAAATTTTTAAACATAATCTCAGAACTTCTGTTAGTTGACACTTTAAATAGCATCACGGAAAATATTTCAAGCATTTCACTGGATTTGAGTCCATTTGCTTTTACTAGATTGAAAACGGGAGATTATAGCTCATGATGGATTTTCTCTTGAATTCTCTTCCTAAATATTTTAATCTTTTCATCACTGCCAGATTGTAGAATCACACAAAAGCAGAATGCTTGGTTATGAGTTTATTTTTTTCTCTGACTATGACTTATATATTTAATTTTAAAAAATCTTTTTACTTTTTATTGCTATGTAGATTTGTAGATCCATACATAAAAATATCGAATTCTGTATCGTCTTCTGATTATATTTGAATATATTTTTATTGAGAATAGTAGGATGATTATTTATTTCTACCAGTGACTTTTGCTCTATTAATCTTCCCTTCTGCTCTGTCACTGATAATGCTTGAGGCTGCAGTTGAGCTCTGTGTTGACTGTATTAATATGCATACTGTTGTTTGTCACCTCATTTATTTCAGTGTTTTCAAGATAATAACCTGTTCTTCCCAGAGAATGGAAAACTCATTTGTTCAGTATGGGACAATATTTCGGTATTAGGAAGTTCAATTTGTTTAGGATATTTTAGGACTACTCTTTATATTTTCCTGAATACACTTTCTCTCTGTCTAACTCATCCGTTTGGGGTACATTTTCCCCATTTTAATGTCTTTTTCCACCTTTTTAAGTATAAATTTAGTGATATCCTTTATCTGTCGGTAGATGTGTTCCTCTCACTTTCACAAGCAAATAACCCATTAAATTATGCTCCACATAATATATAGCGCATGATATGTGTGCTACGTGAGGATAGTTTGTTCTGCTATTGCTACTTTCTGTTACTTTCCACTCCACTAAGTAACAACTCCTGGCACCAATACTTGCTGGGGTGAAGCAAGGGTGGATGAAAAGAGATGCAGTGAAGGGATCTGAGGGTCCTGGTGGACACCAGCCTTCCCATAAGCCAGGACTGAGCCCTTGCAGCAAAAGCAGCCAACAACCTCTAGAGCTGTAATAGGCAAAGTGTGGCCAGCAGCTCAAAGGAGAACATCCTCCTGCTCTGTTCAGCCCTGTGGAGACATGTCTGAAGTGCTGGGACCAGTGCTGGATTTCCCAGCACAAAAGAGACATGGATTTACTAGAGGGAGTCCAGTGGAAGGACATGAATGCATTGCACAAAAAGAAGTTACTGCAAAATCAGGCTATTGTATAATTAAGAGCAGTCATCAAAAATGTAGGTTGTACCAGTCTAAAGCTGTATCTATGTTTCAGTGACACTCTTTGGGGCAGTCAGAGATACTCCCAGTTCTACCTGTGCCCTCCTCTGAGACTGCCTTTCCATTGTGGACTAACAAATTCAGAAAAAACAGTGTATTGAAATATTTTAAAGTTATTCTTTGACAGATACTGCCATATAATTTCAGGAGCAAAACTTTCAGGACCCCAGTGGATGGTGATGGTCTCACTGGGTTTTCCGTAAGACTACAGACCTGTGAGCTTAGCCTGTTACCTTACAAATAAAACCAAACGAGCTTTTCAGATTTTAGAAACAGGGGACTGCATCTCCTGAAGACTTCTTTGCTGTAAAGATACTCTTAGAAAATCTAGTACACAACAATAGTGGTAAACTATTGCATGTTTTCTGCCAAAACAGTATGAAGACATCAAAGAAGAAGCTGATATATGATAGGGAAGGGGAAGTAGGGTGAAAAGGAGAGGGAAGAGAGCTGACATAGAATTGTTAAGATTAGACAGAATCTCTAAAATCATTGAATCCATCCTCTTCTACTTCACTTGAAAATGTACCTTTGCATAGATAGTTTAATGTGTCAGGGAGAGAAAGAATATACAAAAGTAACATTATGTCAACTGATGACTAATTTCCAATTAAATGCTGGAGATGCAGGTGGACTGAATTGAGCCTTGGCCAACTTTTTCAACATCTTGCATTTAATGATTCATGAATAAATCAAAGTGAAGAGAACGAAATGAAAATGTACTAATTTCTAAGGATGAACACCTGCACATCAAATTGACCATTGCACTACTAATGCAAGTCTACACTTCTTAAATATAGTGGTTGTTCTATTTTGTGCCTCTGTGCATTAGTGGGAGTTCATAATCTTGATTCGTTCTAGATTAATGCTTTAACATTCTGACCCCAAGCTGTCTATTTCATTCCTTAATGTGAGGGTAACCTGCTGTAATTCTGCACAGTGTCTTAAGCATATTCTCTGTAGGTAAAAATCAACAACACCGTAATTAAGGCCAGATCAGTTTTACTTATATGGCATCTAAATAATTATATGACATATTTTTTTTTCACCAAACTGTGTAACAGTTCAGACTATCTTTTATTCAGCTGCATTTAGGCTTCAAAGATTAAAGATATTTTCTTGGGTGGCCTGAATTCTGAAAGCCAAGATTTCGCATATGATCAAACAACAGAGTTTCAAAAGATTGTAGATTTGACTAAAAATTATTGAAGATTTAAGTATCTTTCTGAACACATACTGAGAAAAACTAAGCATTTGTTAGATATTGCAAGACCTCCTTGCACATGAATTTTGCAACCTCCAGTGCAAATCAGGGTTTTTCTTTCCTCCTGTTTCAACACAGAAAAAAAAAAGGCAACACAAAGCTGATAGCTTTTTACTGTGTATATGTCATTTGAGAGGTACAGTAAGAGCATCTCTTTAGGTATTTTTAAAATGCTTGCAACAAAAAAAATTTCTTTCATGACATCCTCAATTAAATGCTTCAAAATAGGTTCTTTTCTGTGTTCCTTTTAGAAGATCAGTTCATATTCTGAATATTTTAAAAAATGGATGTCACAAATGCCTGAAATGGATTCAACCAAAAGGAGTAATCCCTTTTTAGGTCACCCTCCAGCCCTCTTTTCTCTCCAGAATGTTAAAGCAGGAAAAACAGTGATGTTAAATTCAGGTATTACATACTTGCAGCTGTAAGTTTTCTGCTCTGGAAAGAAATTATCTTCTGGGGATGTACGTGCACATAAAGATTCTTGGATTTGTCCAGTAACACAGAATGAAGCATTCCTGTTTATTGATCTGGTCCTAGATCTTTTTTTACTCATTTAATTAGAACCATGACTTCTCCAAAAAGTGGTCTCATGTTTCTACCTTAATAGTTTTGTTCTTATAGCTAAATATCTTTAACTTTTCTGTATTTATAACCTGGATTTTTACGATGATAGAAAAATCTGAAAACAAAATAAAAACAGAAATATACTTTAAATGGATTGAAATCTTAGTACAGTAACTCATTTCAGTACACTAGTATGTTCTTAATTTCTTCCAAAAGAAAAGAGAAATAAACAAGAATGTGGAAAAGGAAAATTTCCCCTTTGAACATTATTTTATTGTAGCTGATAAAGGATAAAATTGTAATATATTTTTCAGATACAACAACAGTTTGAAAATATTTACTGCTTTATTTATTAATCACCATACAATAAAGTCTTGTAAATACTAGGTTATAGGAAAAAGCCATGTTCCATGAAGCTGAAAGCCTGCATTCAAGTGAGGAGAAAAATCTATTTATAGATGATTTCCTTTGAATAACTTCTCTGAATTAACACTCGTACAGATCTTTGAAGAAAAAAATCAATCCAATTACATAATTTGTTCTTCCTGAGGGACAGTGTATGGAGACAACAGATACCAGTGAGAATTTTGAGAAAGCACAGTGAAAACTTTATGGTTTCAGCCTCAGACACCCACAAAGAAAGTAGAAGGGTGGACGAAGCATGTAACAAATTTGCTTAAACAGTCATTGTGATTTCAGGATATTTAAATAGAATTCTATAAAAATAGCAAAAGCTTTTCAAGAAAGCAGACAAAATTGTGAGTAAATACTACTCTTCAGTGTCTATTTCTAAGACAAGTCAGGGTCTCAGGGGATGTGACAATTTTCACTGTACACAGTTGCAAGCTTCCCCTTCTTGTTTACTCTGTAAAGATCCAAACCCTATTATTAGGCAAAATTTTCAGGGAAAAAAAATTATGTTGATTTGTTTGACAAGAAGCTCAGCAGGACCTGCCAATGTGCACTTACAACCCAGAAAGCCAACCACATCCTGGGCTGCATCAAAAGAAGCATGATCAGGACGTGGAGGGAGATGATTCTACTCCTCTACTCTGTTTTGGTGAGACCCCACCTGAAGTACTTCATGCAGCTCTGGAACTGGGTGTTGGGTTCTGGTAGCAGGGCAGTCTGGAAGGGTAGCTTCTCTGAGAAGCTGCCAGAAGCTTTCTTCGTGTCTGACAGAGCCAGTGCCAACCGGCTCCAAGATGGACCCATTGCTGGCCAGGGCTGAGCCCATCAGTGCTGCTGGAAGCACCTCTAGGATAATAAGAATGAAAAAAAGTTACTGCACAGAAGCCATTGTGGCCAAAGAAGAGATGAGTAAGAATATGTGAAAGGAACTTGCTTTACATTGTATGATGCTGAAGAATTCCATTGGGTAGGTACTCTCGTTTAAATGTGTGCATGCTTATATATAGCATATAAGCAAGGGCAAAAAAATCTAGTGGTGTGTAAAGTAGATCTCCACCCTAAAGAAGGCTTTTTTCACCTTGACTGTTTTTAAGTGAAAGCAGATGCTACAGAACAGAAGATGAATACAAGAAGCAACTATTTCTGCACTGTACTTAAAAGTACTGTTGAGCAGGGTAATTCACATCTCCCATCAAGGCCTTTGGGAACTGTTGGGAACCCTGACACAAATAAAGTATTCATTTCACCTTAATGTCTTTCCTTTTTTTCAGGAGCTTTTATATTTAGTGATATATTGCTTGTATTTCTCAGCAACTTCTCTTTCTGCTTCATATGTACAAAAGAGTGAAGAATGGCATACTGTATAAATTATTTATTTCATATAACCTTAAAAAAGTAAAGAGTCCAAGAATAATGGAAAAAAATAAAAGCAGTTATTGAGTATTCTAACCATGCTGATGTTTGATAATGCATTGATGGAAGAAACAGTTGTTATCACTGGTAAATGTAATATGTAAAATAGGAAAGGGGGAAAAAATAAGAAGATTGGATATACAGCTTTGCTTTTGAGATATGTTTCTACATGTTAAGTTCAAAAAAGTCATGGAACTATTTCAATCTAAAAATGAGAAATTTTGGATCATCTGATCTATCCAATGAGTATTAAGATACATTCAGTTCTTTTTGAGGGACATAACAGTAATAAAATAGATCTTTCTTATTGAGCATAGCTAGTTTTTACACTCATATTCTGCACTTTGAGCATCTGGACCATGGGAAATCTTTGTAAGCAGTAGTATACTTCACTCAGTCTTCACTCAATCTGAAGATAAAAAGAAGACTGCCTTCTACACTGAAATACAGTGTAATGGCAAAAGTCTTTTGAAAGTTAGACCATACAATTCTCTCTAGTTCAATAAAATACATGCGTTATATAAAATTTAGTCTTAAAAAGAGAATGCAATAACAGTTTTTTGCTATTTAGACAAAATATTAGAATACAACATTAAAACCTAACATTTTAAAGAAAATGAAAAGGGCCCTGACTTTAAGGGAAATTAAAGAACAATGCATTCTGTTTCATTAATGAAGAAAAAAAATGTGTCAGTCTGTGTAGTCCTGTAGGAGATTTCTATCTGAAGAAGCTAAGTTGTGAAATAAGAAGCAGACAGAAAGAACATTTTGTGGAATCCAGACCTGCCTAACAGATATGAAACAAAAATAATGTTTTATGGAGATAATAGATCTTCATGTGCTAAATATAAAGTGGCAAAAGCATGTAACTGATGAACCCTGTGATCCATGCTTCAGAGCAACACAGTGTTTAGGCTGTAATTTAGTTAAAGTGACATGAGAAAGGCTTGTGCAGAAGGCTTTGATTAAAAAATGTGTGTAGACAGACTCTTCAAACAAAAAGTACATAAACAAAGCATCTTACCCTTCTGTGTATTCTTTCTATTCTTTCTCTGGATACAAAATCACATGGAGAAGTTCATTCTCCCCTTAGACAGAGCTTTTGATAATGCATTGCCATTGGGACTATGTGTGTATATAGTGGTTTTCTAAGAGTAGATGGAAGGTGAAAATGTCTTGGCAGATTGTTTAATATTTTCTCAGAAAGCCTGTCCATGTCTTCGTCTCAGTGTTGTAGATATTCAGTGCATGCTCTTTGCTTTATCTGATGTACACTTCAAGTTTGCAGTGGAGTACATATATATAATTTTTTAATATCAATTATGGATGAATACTGGTTATATTTAGTGAAATGATTATTCATATGATAAGAAACAGTTTTTCTCCCATTCCCTTCTGTATTCCATTTTCTGAAGTTTTCCATTATTCAAAAAATATATTAAAAAATAAGGAAGCTTCAAACTAAATAATAATAAAAACCTTTATAATATGGACTATAACTTGATAAAATTGAATAAATAAGAAAATTGTCTGTATTTAGAGGGGCTTTGGGGAGAGGATTGGTTTTGGAGCTTTTTGGAGATTTTGATATTTCTCTGATCTTTTTAATTCACACAACACCCGGATCAGACTAAAATAATCTAGTGCTATTAAAAAAGTGTTATTTCCATTAGATTAATTTGAATGACTCTAAATTACACTATCAGATTACTTATGCAAAGCAAGCCATGGCAGCAAAGGAAGATAGAAGTAAGACAAATAGCAAAGGGAGAAAAGAATGGTAATTTCTTCTTTTTCTCTCAGAGGGATTGCCCCTTGATGTGTTTGTGAGAACTAATTGGGAAATCTGACAGCTTTAGCTACATAGATAGCTTGATTGCAGTCTGAACCAAAGTTTTTTCATTTTTGTGCTTACACTTTTTACCAAAACTAAGTTTGAGAGTCACACACGGATAAAATTAAAAAGAAAAGTGAAGTAGCTAATTAGAATTTCAGGAAAACTCTACAGAATACAAGGCAGGTCCTTGGCTTTATTTTGTTTCAACTTGTTAACAAGACAGTCCAAATGGGTCTCCTGTCATTTCTGGAGGAATACAAAATCTCCGGTGAGCAGAATTTTTTCGATAGAAACGTGTGCTCTTGTTCATAATCTTGTCTAGCTGAACAAAGAGTAGCCACTGTATCTGTGTGGAGCAAGGAACTACTAAAGATGAAATTCATTATGGTCCCGTTAATATGTACAGAAATTTTGCATGTCATCTGTCTATCAGCTATTACAGACTCTATATAAGATATGGTTGGAAAGGATGCAAATAGAGGTAAGTGAATGTCACCATACTTCATACCAGGTGTCCTGATGAAACCTTTCCAGGGGTTACTGTCTGGAATTATAAAAAAAGTTTAGTACCTCTTCAAATAGAATATTTAAGACCCTTAATACTGAAAAGCCATATCTACTTATTTTTATGAAAACTTTCTGGACTTCACAAGTTGTTTAGACATTTAAGAAAGCAAGCAAGAAAAGGATAGTATGAGTCATTTCTTGTCTCAAAGTATAGCAGGAGTAGGAACTGACTCTCAGCTTTTATGTAACTGTCACAGACATACCTTATTGTATAAACCAGACTAAATTTGATCTGTCCTACATTTTTTCTCCATATGGGAGGTTTCAGCTATTTCAGGATAAAACAAATACAACCTTCATCCATTTTGTGGAAACTGGGTTATTTTGACAAAAATAGCCTAAATCAAGATTAAGTTTAGAAGGTAACAGAGATGATAGGCCAGTCCTTATAGAGTTTACTTAAAGTACACACACTCGATTTAATTTTTGATTTCAATGTTAAAATTTCTCTCAATAGAGTAGAGGCCCTTCGTCTTTTTTGAGAGCAATGTTCTCAGCTATTATACATTTAAATTTTCCCCCAGAACAGTGCACACTTTAGTAGTTTCTACAAACCCAGATAATTTTCACAATAAGAGAAAAAATCAATACAAGAATATGGACATCTAAGTGTAGATGTCTAAGTGAGAGTTACAGCCAACACAGTATGTTGCATTTAACATAAAGCAGTGAGTAGAACAGAAGAAGCCTTCACATCATCACGAAAAAGATGCTTATGTTTGAAGAGATGAACAACTGTCTAGGCAAGATTTACTATATTAATTATCATTCCTCTATTTACAATGGGAGCTGATATCTAGACACTTGTATTTATGTTTCTATAACCTGAAGATTTGAATAACTTTGAGGAGGAATGATGATGGGTTGGAGTAAATTATCTAGAAGGTCCATTGTAGATGTTCATGAAACATATTTCTGGCCTGATGACCAAAAAAGGTCTTTGGTCTTCCTTATTTGAGGAATGATTTGACTACGACGTTTTTTGTAAAAGCCCAGAACAATGTCAGATGTTGCTGTTCAATGCAATTTTTTCTTGATTTATAGAGATAGTGATTTTTGATATGGAGGTAAGGGATTAGGTAATCTATTCCTTACTTTCCCTAATCTTTTCCTTTTGCTTTGAATGCAAAGCTAACGCAGATAGATTTTCCTCAATGAGTTTTTCTTTGGAGTTTTTAGCTTCTTGTTTATGTTGCTTTTTGAAGTCATAAAATCTGAAATCCCATTCAGGATTTAATATAGAAGTGGGATGAACAGTTTTAATTAGCCTCCAAATTGCTTTGGCTAATCTAAGTTAGAGCTTAGTTTCTTTGACAAAGAAGTTTTAGAAAAACTCATTGGGCTGTTTGGATTTGGATTGTAGATGGCTATGTTCTGCAACTACTGTAGTTAAGCTAAACCTTGATCTTGGAGGAACTGGCAAGTACCATGATTTTCTCTCAGAGAAACTAAAGCAGAAATTCTAGACTAAATTTTCTCCTACTCTACTGGATACAGTAGAGTAACCCTCTGTTTGTTCGTAGGGGGTTTTTTTCAATTTTATTTATTTTTTTTCTATCACTGTTAACCTCTTTTACACCTCCTGCAGTTAATTCTCAAAGGCTGTATCCTTGGCAGCTTGATTTTCCCGCAATGTAGAGGTTAATACACTACAGGGAAAAAAATTGCTCTTTCACACTATAGTGTTGTTGCTAGCACAAGAGTTCCCTATCAACACCTGAGGACCCATCCTATCCACACTATCATCCAGTCTTCAGAGAGCACATTCAAGACTAAAACAGGGCTATTGCAGAATCAGAACTGTGAAATGGATGGTTTTTGGGAATGGTGCTGTGCATTGTGATTTCTCAGACCCTCAAGGACATTATTCTCTCCTGTTATCCAGATATTATCCAGTAATGAGAAAATAGCAACACCTCACCATCTCCTCATCACATATCTGCAGGAAATAAATAATGAATGTCCAGGAATGGCTTTGTTCTTGGAATACTGCTCCAGCTCTCAAGGAGGCTGTGTTTAATGTTGTAGTCTCTAGAAAGGCTTGTTTTTGAACTGAATGTACCTTTGTCATACCAGGTCAGAAAGTATTAGATGCAAATTAATTCTAATCATGTTAGGCCTCTGATTTGGTCATAATGATGCAAGTAAATTGCCAGATTTGATAATGAGTTTAATAAATGTTTGGAGAATAATTAAATATTTGAATGGTAATTATTTTCTGATAAATAGGAATTCATAGGAATGAGGAAAATCTACCTGTTTCCTGACTTCCTCTGCCCTGCCAATCTCTCTACATCCTGACTCTTGCTTCCTTGATTCACTCAGTTCTGGTTCTGAGCCCCCCTTCTCCTAGAGCACTACTCTGTAGACCTACATTTCAAACATGATGTAGAATTCTTGTAGGTATTGTTATTCACTATGTGTTTTATAGTATTTCTTTATGCATTTTCTACCCTGTGTTTTATAAGCATGTACGATAGACTGTTCTTCACTTTCTGAAGTGTAGTGTCAGGTTCTGACATTAACCTACAACCATATATCCAAGGGAACTTCAACTCAAAGTACTGAGCTAACTTATACTAAAATTGTCAGAGATCTCTTGAAGTCAGTTGCAAAACTGCATGAACTTTAATAAACTATGTAAGGTGGGAGAAAATTAATAGGAGAAAATTAATGAGAGAAAACATAGTGGAACTGATTTAATAAGGGGATTTCACAGTTAAATTCATTCTTTATTAATGCATTGTCTCTCTGGTTTACACGATTCTATATACAGAAAATTGAGAGAAAGCAAAAATAATAATAATAAAAAGATTTTACTATAAATCACAGGAAAAATATTCTATATTGTCTGAAAGATTAAAAGAAAATGCATTAAGATTTTTCAGTTTGTCTATTATATATTAAACTAGTCAAGAATTTTATCTCTTTTGTTGCTGGATGGTCTGTATATTTTCTCTTTATATGAATGCAAATCAGGTTACAGATACCACAGTATCCTTATTTTTAATGAGTTTTCCTGTTGACAGCCACGCTGACCAACATCTTACCTTAGTCAACTGTTAAAACAAATCATAGCTTCTAGATAGCTGATGACTGAACACTGAGTCTTGTACTGAAGAGGAATGCTACAAGATCAGTTAAGTAAATATTCACTGGAAATCATAGAAAAGACAAAAGGGATAGTAGGATAAGAACCAGATAGATTTTATTTAAGGAGTCTAACATGCTTACCTTATTAAGAAACCACGAAAATACCAGATATACTTAACTATAGCTGTTACTACTTAACTAGATTAAAAAAATCATGGGATTGTAGAATGGTTTGAATTGGAAGGGATCTTCAAAGTTCATCTTGTCCAATCCCCCCTCAGATGGGCAGGGATAGGTTTCACTACATAAAGTTGCTCAAAGCCCCATCTAATCTTGAACTCTTCCAGGAGTGGGGCATCCACAACATCCCTGGACAGCCTGTTTCCCCACCCTCATCTTAATAAAACAGTCTAGCTTTTATCCAATCTAAATCTGCCCACTTTCAATTCAAAACCATTGCCCCTTGTACTGTCACTACAGGCCTTAGTTTAACTTAATTGGCAGCTAGAACTGGAAGGTCTTTAGAGAAAAGAACTTATGTTACAACATCTAGTGCAAGCAGAGTTCATCCATCACTTCTTTCTCCTTCCACAAGTGGGCTGGAGTAACAGCATCTTGTTTTATACAGTTTATGATATTTGGTGTCTGAAACTGGTCTTGAAGTCAGATAATTTTCTGATTGCCTAAAGCAGAAACTATTGGATAAAACATTAATCTTCCCATAAGTTTCAAAGAGTTTTGATGTATCTTTGTACAGTTTGGAGGTGGGGAATATGTTTTGTCTTCATTTTAGGAATTTCTTGTTTCAAAAATTAGGAATTTGTAGCAACAAACTAAATAATTGCAGCTTTTTCCTCAGCCCTTTATATATTACTTTTCAAATCTCACTTTCATAAAATAACTACAATAAAGTTGTTTCTGCACATTAGCAATGTGATGAATATTCAATAAAGGAAGACCAAGATTGATATTTTATGTAGTGAGTTAGTATTCTTCATCGTGTTTCTATAACTACAATAAGCAGTCCAACATCAATATTCATCATGCATTAAGTTCTATTCATTTATTAAACAGTGGATGATTAAATTAAATACAACTTCAGCATCTCATTTGACTCTCTCAAGTCTGAAAGCCTGAAAAAAGCACTTAGATGAAAGTGCAGTTTATTCTGCCAGTATCCTATGCCACTATAATTTCTTTCTCCTTAGAAGGTCAGTATTGTGTATTTCACTCCAATGCAACCCCTCAGCATTCCCACCCTCTAGTCAGACACTTGTGAAAAACATTGTATTCAAGAACTTGATGTTGGACAGGCCATGTCTGCTTTAATAGGGCTCCTACTTAGAGAAACCTGAGATAAACATTCTTGAGAATCTATATGTAATTAGTACAACCTGCAACTTAGAGTACCTTGGAGCATTCTCAGTGAGATCCAGTAAGAGCCCTGCACTGGCCCACTCTCACCTCACCCTATCCCCAGTGAAGAATACCCTTACCAATATTCCTAGCTCAATTCTAGAACAAAAGTCTTAGAACATAATGCAAAAATATAGCAGACATAAGCTAAATTTATTTCATGAATACACTCACCATTCTGATCTGGAAGTGTTTCAAGACAATTTTTCAACTATTCCATGAAGCAAATTAATGTAATAACAAGGAGCCTTAAGTTGCTAAAGCTTTTAAAGTCCGTAAATTAGTGAAATTTTCTTTAATCTTATTTCCCCCAAAAGCATATAATGCCCCTATGAAATGATAGCTGTGCACTTTTAATTATTACCAGTTTGTGCTAAAGGAGTGTCAGTGTTAGTGTACTGTTCGGTGAAGCAAACCTCATTACGAAAGTAGCACAACTAAAATTATTTTATCCAGAGGTATCTCCTGTTTATAATAAGTCTATAATCATCATTACTTTTGTATTTCGTTATGACACAAAATTGTTACTTCATAATAAAATCACTAAGTAAAACTAAAATACCACCCTGCTTATATACCAACTGCTAATACTTAATTGTTTGGAACATATTATGCATTTATATATGTAGTTCCAACAAAATATTGTAGAAACTGAATGAGTGTTGATTTTGTAATTAAGACCTAATTTTCATACGTATTGAGCTGTATGTTAAATGTAAATTAAAAAATGGGTAGTGGCTCAAAACTGCATGGTAGTTTTTAGTTATTTATATGTGATGCTCAACAAGAGTCCTGAGCTTTTCATACCATATAAGCACACCTGGAAATTATTTGTCTGCTTCATGATGGAAATGAACAGAAATCACTGTCTTGGTATTGATGTGACTTATGAGCTGGATGTGTGGAACATAATATTTCTTCTGGGTAGTACCTGTAATTAGGAAACCCAAGAGTGCTTTCAGGCTCTTACAGTCCTGTGCATACCCTAATTGAGTCTCAGGATGACACCAGGTAACAGCTATTGCCAGATGACAGCTATTCACTACACTTTCATATATCGTAGAAGGAGATGCTAAACAGGTAGACAGTGATAAGAAAGTGAATAGTCAGTCTTCACATATTTACTATATGATCAGGTAAATATACAATCTTTTCTTTTTTTTGTTTGGTTTTGTTCTGTTTGGCTAGATTGTGTCATTCAGTATCAATGAATATATGCCATTCAGTGTTGCGTTATATTATATCACTGTGTATATGCTTATATATAATTCAGTGTATAATTCAGACATATAAAAGAAAAAGAAATATCCAACTTCCTATCTTTTTTACCTACTTTTGCATTTTTATTTTTTTTCTCTCCAGTGGAAACTGCGTTGAATCTAGAGCTGAACTAAACATTTCAGTGAAAACTGTAATCTAGTGTTTGATTATGGTATTACTAAATGAATGTGAATCATAAGTCTTTGCTTGGTTTGACGTATATAAGTGAAACAAAGTTTAAAAAAGCACAGGAATTTAAGCAGTATTATGAAAGTATCATTGGAAAGAACATTTCCACTATGAAAAAAATCAAGCTTACCTGATGTTGGAAGTTAAATGATATCAGAATGATATTTTGGTAGGAATTAATGTCTCTCTAGTTCAGTATGTTGCATATAACTGTAGCCAATAGTATATTCTGGGACAAATAGTAATTAAGAACACAAGGAACCTGTGTCTTAGTCAACTCTGTCTTAGTCATCTATGACTCAAGAGACTTTCTCTTCCAGAGCCTGTATCTTTGTAATTGATAGCTCTCAGTGGCCTTACTTGTTCTTCCATGAATTTACCTGACAACCAATTGAAATTATTAGCTTCCATAATATCCTGTAACAATTTGTGCCATAATGAAATTATAAATTATGTGATGGAGTACTGCATAATGTAAGGTACTGTGTCAAGGCTGCAGCATAGTGGCAGAGTTACCACAAAGGCAGATGATAGATGGAGTGGGCTGATCCCTGCCATTAAAGCAGAATCTTAGTGCTGAGATCAGATCGAAGAACAAGTAGTTCTTCTCACAGAAGTAGTCTCCCTTCTGTGAGAGCAAAAACATCTGTCAGATATGCACTCAGAACTCAGTAGGCGAAGCCCTGTAAGGGCAGAACTGATGCAGGCGTGCATTCCTCTGAGCACAAGAGCTAAAAGTCACTAGAGAAAGTACGGTGAGCTCATCTCCAACAGGTTTTTACATTTGTATTACGGATTATCCAAAGCTAGACCAAAACAAACAATAAAAAGCTCATATTTATTTCTCAAAACACATCTATGATCTGTAGAACTGTTTACATTTTTTTCTCCACATCATAACTATTTTTTTCATTTTTTAATCTGGAAGAAAAACTATATTAAAAAAATGCTTTTGAGATGTTATCAACTATAATTTATTAGAGGAAAAAGCAAAAATAACATTGATCTATCTTGTAACATGTAGATCTTGAGAGCAGGAGGTATGGTAATTGCTTTTGTGCTTTAGTTTTCATAGTGAAGAGGTTCCTGGATATTTGTTTATCATGTTTCTAGGTGTGTGTTACTATGGAAATTTAAGTAGGTGTTTCTCTAGCTTATTTTGTCATTCTTAGTTAGCCATCCCTAACTACTGGTATCAAGCTGCTGCCTAATTTAACTGGAAAGTCTCACAAGAATGTAGTTTATGAAGAATAGTAATTAAAGTCAAAATAATTGAGAGTCAGATGAGCAGAATTCAAATAGCAATACTAGGAAAAAAGGAACTAAACTATAGTAAAATGAGGATGCCCCTACTGGCAGACAAACAGACAGTTATTTCAGAATTTTTTTGTTTGTGTAATTTGGAAATCAAATCCAAGGCCAAGTGAGATAAGGATTTAGTGTATTAAGAAGAAATAAAATAGATTTCATGTGCTGCTTCTATTTGATAATGAATTATTGGATGCATCTGTTCAGAGTTATTTGTAGGAAATACGGCTTTTGCAAAGGCTATGGTTAAGAACGCCCTGTAGCAGGGTACTCTGCCTAGAAGGGGCAAAGTTATCAGTGGTAAATGAAGAAGGGGGCTCATGTTGCTTTTGATGTTGAATAATGTTGAAATGAGTCTGATTCATCAATTACAAAGTTAAGCATCCTGAGGTGAAGATGTAGTAGATCTAGTAAAATACTCAAAAAAAGGAACAAACAGTGATACTACTGATAAGTTATCTAAAGCTGACTCAGCTGGCTTCCAGACATATGACTGACAGTCAATCACTTTATACTATAAAAGCCTAGTACCAAATTTAACAACAGGGTCTTCTAATATATTCCTCCTTGGAGTGTGTTGCGGAGATTCCTCCCTTGAGTGGGGATACCCCTCAGGGTTACTCCTCCAGGCTGAGCAAAAAAGATTTGCTCCCAGTCATTGGTATGGGTGAGTAACATCAATCTCTATGTAATAATTGGTTTTGGTAGGTTTAATACAATTGCTTTAAAATTGCTTCAATATTGCTTCATAGTGCACTATATTACAATAGAGCCTATAGCTCCTATACTGTGTAGTAAGAAATCCTGATGAAGGTTTTTTATTTAATTATTATCATAATAAATAATGTATATTTATATATATAGATCAGGTTTACTGTCTTTAACCCTGCAAGGCAAAGTTGTATAAAGGTTCAACTACACCTATATAATCTTTAGAATATTGACAAAGTCTGGAGCTGAGATTGGATCCAGGCACACCAAGGTTCTTCTCTGAGAAGGAGTTTAGAAAGTGAGAAGGTCCTTTCTGCACCTTGTGACTCAATGGGAGGGCTTCTTTAATTAACTTTATCTGAAGCTCCTACTCTGCTCACAACACCGCTGGTCCACAGGTTTTTATATTTGAAGATGTATCTGGATAACAGCAGTCCTGTGCTGGGCTCTAACTCAAACATTTACTGATCCAACAGACTTATTAACTGTGCTATGCCTGAGTTTATACACATTTGACCTTAGTCTTTTAATCTGAAAACAGTGATACGCTATTACAGTCAACAGATTTTGGATGAAGGCAGTTTTGGCTTTGGAAAAATTAAAATATTGTCAGAAAATATAAAATATAATGCAGACATGGTCATTGTTGATATCTGATTACTTTCATTACCTGAATTTTCTTTGCACCAAAACCCTCATGGAAAGAGAAAATGGTTGTTACAATGGACTTGCCTAGAAATGGGAAATTTCAATTTAAAGTAATCAAAAATATGTTCTGGAAAAACTACTTTAATATAGAAAAATAATGTAAGAATGCAACAGTCTTGCAGCCAGAGGGAGAATAAACAGAAGGGTTTAGATATGACTTAGATGAGCAGGTAAGATGGTAGAGATTCTAAATATACATAATTGAAACCTTTAATCATAATATTTTTTTTTTTAGTTCTCAAGTACAAAAGTCAGTGAAGCAAGATGGGATTTTTTTCACTTCTTTTCAGTTTTTTATGTCAATTCTACTTCTGCTGACTGCTTGGGGCAGAAGTGCCATTTTGGATGCTGTACTAAGTGCTTAGATAACTATTGTACGTTGTTAGGAGTTAAGATTTGCATTTGTGTTTTCTAATGCTCTTGGCTTGTAATTCAAGCAATACAACATTTCATTAAATGTAAATGTCATGTAAAACACTTTACACATTCAACTGGAACAAAACAAGCACTTCATGTCTTTGAGCAACAAGGTGATATACAATAACACAAGATCATCAGAAGAATAAACTGGTAGTTATGTATTACAAGACATTAAGTCATAGTCAGTCGCTGCTCATGAAGTAGAAAGGAAAAAATGTAAATTCATCCATTACAAATGAGGACATTTGCAGAAAATCTGTTGATTTAGTGAAATTCATTAATACTTATATGGATTATGTGCTATATTTTTTGGTCTGAACAAATAGATGTTATCCTGATTTTGTACAATAAGAACAACTCTGAATATTACTATACTTTGTGAAGTACTACACACATAAAAATGCCTGCCTTTTTTGATTCTTCGTATGATGAATCAATTGAATATATTGTATTTGCTAGTTAGGGGGTGTCATAGAGCAACTGAAATAAAGGGCACAAAAAGGCCTCTACATTTTACAATTACCAAACTAATTGCATTGTTAGAGTGTAAAAAGCAAATCACAAAAGACATTGTCAAGACTGTCATCACCACAGAAATCTAAAGAGCTGAGAATGAAGTTATTCCTTACAATCTAGATGGTTTTGATTTCATGAGATTGAATAAATGCATAGCATCCTTAAATCAATTGTGTGACTTCTATATATAAACCCATTCTTCCCTAAAGCCTAGATTTTTCCATTTATTTGCTACTTCATTTTCATGTAGATGAGCTGAAGATGAATTTGACCAACACCACTAAGGGGGAAATCGTAAGTTTGTGGAAATGCAGCTCTCAGTAACAGTCACTGTCAGCAGTATGGCTGGGCAATGAGGTCAAGAGGGCTGCTCTGCCCATCTAGAACAGAAGGTTGGTGTCTGTTCCACCTGGTAGGAAGCTGGGAAAGGGCAGAGGAGGGATGTATTCCCAAGGGGAATATCAATGGACATATGTCAGGCACTTTCTAATCTTATGTAAATACGCACTAGTACTTCACTTACAGAAATTACGCTTTTGAAAACAGTAGTGTTCAAAAAATAAACTTCAGTTTGAAAGATCAGAAGATTATGGTGTGTCAATAACCATAAAACAGATTGTGAACCTTAGCCACTGCAGAAAATGTAAAAATGATTTTTAAAAGAACTTCCCTAAAGTCATATTTCACATATATACATATACAAACCCCCACACAAGACATAGAATAGTTTACTAAAACTTATAATAATAACAAAGAGTTTATCTGAGTTAAATTCAATGATGGACTACAGTCAAATAGTTTATCTGAGGCTCTATAAAATTTTTGTTGTGGAGGATAAAGAGCTCAGTAAATGTTAGTTGTATCCAAAGAAGTATTCATTTCTTTTCCCAAGATGGTGACAAATATATGAATCTGCTACATTCTTAACTCAATTATAAACAAAAATAAGAAAGCATAAAATGGCTATCGAGGTTTTCCTTAAGAGACTTGATGTTTGGAGACGTTTTTTCTCGTATCCAACCATAATACTTTAAGAGGAAACATATAAATTTTAGTGCATTTTCACCTAGATTTCACTAATTTGCAGAATTCCATATCTTTGTTTAAACTTCTGTGTAAAATTGTATCAAGCTAAATTTTTAATACTATACGTTTGTGACTTTTTTTCCTGCTGACAAAATTAATTTCTCTGTGTTGCCCTTAATATGTTTAATGCAAACATTACTTTACAGCTGTGCTTTGTAGTTTTGTTTAACTGTGTTTCTCTTTTGTGCTAAATTATGAGAATTTTTTTCTTTTTTTTTGTTTTATTTTAACAGTATTTTAGCCTCAGTCCATTTTTACTCTTTTTTTTTTTTTAAATTAAATAATATGTTTTACTTCAGGCATTCACTGGATCATAAGAATTAAAGTTACTTGCCAGAAGCCATGGTAAATTGCAGATTAATATTTTCCCTATAAGCAGAAAACAAGAAAGATTGGTGGGAATTAAAACATCATAATGTACTGTCTGAAAGTACTGTGTATATATGTATGTACTGTAGGCAAATGTCACCACAAAACTAATTTTTATAATAGCTATGACTTTCTTTAGAGACTATTTAATTCTATGCTCAGATACTTCTCACTTCCCAGGTCTCTTTCACGGTGAAAGAAACACACTTGTATATTTGAATAATTTACTTTATTATTTAGTTTTCAGCATTTTCTCTATCAACAGCAATGTTTAAATGGCATCAGAAATACTTTTAATGATTTAATTAATGAAGTAGATGTGTCTGCACAATCAAATTACACTATACTCTATAATCTAAGATAGATTGTGGTTTGAATTTCTTTTCTTCATGTCATTGTCTCATCAGACACTTTTCTTCCTCAAAAAAGCTTTTTTCTTTTCTGTCTCTTTTCTTACTTGCTTGTTTTATACTCATGAAAATACTAAGATATTCTGAAGTAATAGTTTAAATTCAAATAATCTTTCTATGATTACAATTTAGCAGCAATCAGTATACACTCCTGAATAAAGGCTATCTTTTGTAAAAGAATGTAGTGGTTTGAAAGCCCCAAAATCCAATGCTCGAGCCCAAGCCCCCCTCCCACATCTCATCCCAGTGTGAGATGGGTTTTCCAGACACCACACGAGACTCAATATGGGGGAAAGGGATTATATTACAATGACTGTACAAATAGATATTATAACACATCATATACAATCTTAACTATCTCTTCTATGATAAAGTAGTATTTACAATGGATCGAATCTCTTCTCCCTCCAAATAAAAGTCCAGGAGGGAAGAAGGAAGAGAGCGTTTCCACTCTCAGAGCAGCAGTCTCTCTAGGGCAGCAGTCTCTCTCTCTCTCCCATGCAGCAGCTGTGGCTGGATCTTTTATCATTACACACGAGGGAGGCCTCCAAGCCCCTCTCGGCCCTTCGACTCCAGGCGAGGGTCTTTCTCTTTTGTGGGCTGCATTCACCAGGACAAAGGTCACTTCACCATATCATATCAACAAAGTGTAGAAGCCTTCGTGATGGTCCTTATCCTCAGGGGATTCAAACTCCCTTGCAGAGCTCCTGTGCTCTGATCTCAGGCTGCTAGCTTAGCAGCAACGGTGGGGGGGCAAAGCCCTCCTCCGCATTCCATTCTGGCCATCCCGGTCCATCTCCAGAATGCCTGAGCTTCTCAGCTTCTCTCTTTCTGCAGTGCATGTTGCTTTTTAGGACTTCCATCCAGTAGGAGTCCACCCCCTCCACTTTAGGAGGGATCTCAAAAGGAGTTTGGGAGTTTTGGTTTTCAGTATTTACCCCACCACTCTGTCCATAGAGATTAGTTCTACTCTGTGCCGGCTCTCTTTCTTTTTCTCTCTCTCTCCTGCAGGAGTTCTCTCTGTGTTACTGCATGCCTGTCTTTGCTGTTTGTTCTTATCTCTTCTGGCTCTCTGCCATAGCCTCTGGTCAGTGCTGTTTCTGCCGCTGCTCCTGCTGCTGCTCATGGCGGAGGAAAACTCCCAGCTCTTAGCTACAGATACTTAGCCCAGTCTAACACTGTTCTAAGTCCCTGTAGCCCCCCAACCAGGGGCTGGGGGTGCCCAGCCCCCAACAGGGCTTCTGCCCCTTCTCCTCATGGCTTTGCAACATGACCACCTCTCCAATAACAACTACTACAACCTTCTTTTCCGGTCTGGTGATATGTTTATATTTTGCAGAAGTGCTCATTGGTTCACCTAAGGGTCACCACCCCCTGGGGGGTTACCATTTTGTAACTCTAGGGGGAAAACGTTTTTTTCCCCCACCACAAAGAATAAACAGTTTTGAGGAGTCTCAAATGACAAGAAAAGGATCTTTGCTGATGTTTCCCTCCATTTTAGTAAATTTCTCAAACTTTGTGTTTATTCACATTTCCTATGATGCTTATATGCATATATAAAAGAATATGACAATATCCTTTGTATTAACAATCAATGCGATTATTGTAACTTGGAATCCAATTTTAAACATTACCATTCCAACATGTCAAGTATTTTCCTTGCCATTAATATAGGCAATTTTTGTAGCGTTCGAAATGTCATGGATGTCTTTTTGCGTGCACATGGATATTCCTCTTGTGCAGAAGGCTCTCACTGGTTCTCTAGCTTTTTTTCGTGTTTTGTATTATTTGCAAGTAAAGGAAACTGCAGGTAGAATAGATGGTTAGGAGATTGTACTGGACCTGTAGGTAACCTTTTGTAGCTGCTCCTGTTCTTTACAAATAACGACTTCATGCTGCAGCCCTTTGAATTCAGGAATAACTGCTGCTTCTGATAACATTGTTTTCTCTAGTCTATGCTAGTTCATTATTTTCTCTATGGAAAATGAAGCAATTCTTAAGGGAGGCATAAATCTTTCATTTTGCAGTAGAGAAGGGAAGAGAAGAAGCTAAGAAAGCTCTTCAACCTCCTTGTCTGCTGAGTTTATCACTGGGGCTTTGCTGCTACCCAGAACTTTTTAAAACTGTGTAAGAGAAAGGGCAATGGCTCCTTTTTCTAGCCAGAGAGTACTGCTCATCCATGGAAAGTTTATTTGTAACACAACTTTCTGCCAGCAAATCTCAGTACATACTAACTAAAATCAATGCAGACAGAATCACATTTCTACGACATTTAACTTGATATTCTAATAAGGTATTCAAAATTAATTTATTTTTTAAAGTACATTTTAATGTTAGGAACAGATATTTATTATTAAATTGCTTATTTTAGTGATTTGGGGAGTAAATAAAGAATCACCACCTAATCTTAGAGACTACAGAGGAATGGTGCTGTTCAATATTAAAAATGGCCTTCTAGTCATGGGTTGTTAATTTTCTTTTATTTACAAGAATAAATTCAAATTTCGTCAAATTAAATGGTATAAAACCTTATAAAATCGAAGTATTTTAAATTGAGATCTCATGCATTTTGAATCTGATCAGCTGAACCAAATTAGCTCAACCAAATTGAAATCAACAGCTTTTAATACCAACAAACAAAGAAAAAATACAAAGCAGGAAAGTAGAATAGAATAAAATTAAGTATAGCCTAAATACCGTCTCTTATCTGAGTTTTATCTCTGTTTTCAAAGAAAGAAATTATACTGGTTGTAGGAGCAGGGGCTGAATGCCTAAAGGGAATGAATATCTATTGTCCCAATGGAGTTATAGGCAAAACTTTTAAATTTGCAGAATCTCCTCATCATAAACATGAAATAACTGTTACATGACAATGTAGTTCTATTAAATAAACAAACAAACAAACAAACCTTAAAAAAAAATAGCTTTTTGTAGGTGAACACCAGGATTACAAAGTCTGGAAAGAACAGCTTTGGAACGGGTCCATCACAGTGGCGACTTCCTGGGATTGAGTGAAGCAGAAAAACAACTACTTGTGTTTTCTATTGTACGGGTTCTCCCTGAGTTGTGTAATTTCCCCGACCCACATGGCCACATTCGGAACCATATTGTCTCCCCTTCCCAATCGCGGACTCCACCCCTGCATAAGCAGGAGAGGCTACCTCACCCACCTCTTCCCAGTCCCTGGTTCTGTTACTGGAACGTGATCCTCCTGTATCCTCTATTGGTCAGTAAAGCCCTCAAGCCAGTCCCTTCCCTCTGGACCTTGACCCAATCACACCCCTTCTTCTTACCCTCCCCCAGAGCCCATATGGACCGCGGGAGTTTTGAAAAAAGGTCTTTTCGCCTTGGGACACCGAGAGGAAACTTGGTCACTCTCTCCTCCTGCCAAAGGGGGACTGCACAACTGAGTTCTTCTCTGGGAAACCTCTAGTGGAGAGTCCACAATCAAGATCTGTTAGTTTTTATATGTATGTGAAAACATATACAGAGAGAGAATTACTTGGAAAGATAAACCTCTCTAGTGAAGAAAAAAAGAGAACAGATTTCTGCTGTCCCTTTCCAGGAACACTGGCAGTATCAGGAGATCACAAAACTTTGACTTCTTATCCTTCTTTATTTCACTCTTTGCAATGTACTGTGGCAGGTAGTTTCAAAACAATATGCAAAAAGAGTTTCTGGTAATTGTGGGAGAAGTAAAATAATATGGAAAAAAAAAGAATAGTCATAACTCCAGTTTCTAAAGCCTTTATAATTTCTATATTGCTAAAGGGTCAGAAGAGGAAAAATCAATGTGACATCAAAATCTGGCCATATATATCATAGTAGCAAGAATCAGGAGAGGAAGCAGGTTAATAGTCCATGGAAATACTCTCATTAGTACAGTAGTTTCTTCCTGACATTTGATCTACACTATATCCAGTCTTGGGTGATCAAACATTTAAAAGTCCATTCATAGTTCATTATGCATTAAAAAAACCCCACAACATATTCTGGTTTGGGAAACTACTAATCTCCAAATTAGAAAAAGTGCTCCAGTAATTTTAACTCACTTCATACGGCCTGAGACCACTTTCAAATTCAAGTACTTATAAAGTTTTTTTAAGTATCACAGTAATTTTGCACACTTTCAAATCATGTGTAACTTGAGGTCCAATCTTTCTGAAATAAAGTACATTTTCAATGCTGAAGACTACATCTTAATTTTTCCTAGCACAGGACTCAGAGGCAGAGGAGAAAGACAGAAACGTGAAATCTGGGTTGATTGTGGGTCAATCAGAAGTAAAAGATGCAAGCCAGTGACATTTGCATTTGCATCGGAAGGTGGTCTCAGTTAGCATGACTCCCCTGGAATAGTTGATAGTTTTGAAATAACATAAATCACGACACAAAAAAATAAGTACTTATGACATCATCAAAATTCTGGATTACCCTTTTACTTTCTACTTACTCCATTTGTAATACACAGTAAACTAATAGGAATCTGTTCTTACACACCTGAAGAGTTAATGACTCATTATTTATTGTAGATGTTTGTGATGCTCTAGCTTAAAGCTTCTTCAGGAGTCTCTTTGACTATTACTTTGGTCCTTTCTGTATTCTTTACTTTTAATGATGCTGTGGTTTGACCGTGATGGCTTCCAGTGGCTCTATCACTCATGCCCCTTCTCAGCCATCATCTCTCCATAGGCTGTAGGGGAATCCCTGCTCAAAAAAATAAAAAAAATATTTTTCTTACAGTTCTACTCATATTCTGAAAATTCTATGAGAGATTTATTAATTCTATTCCTTTCCTCCAGCTAATTATTTGGTAGCCAGAAACTGAAGAGAAGAGAAGGTGGACAGGAAGGAAGATTGCTGTTTTAAGCACTCGTATAAGTAATAAAAGAATAAAAGATGAAGGCTTATAGAGTCTCTCTCCTATGTGGCTGCACGTTTGGGTCTGGGCCACAAATAGTCCATGCAGATCTAAAATTTATATCACTACTGTAAGAATTCCAGATATCTGTTCAGCACGAAGTATAGGCAAACCTTACCAATACCTGCTTTTCCTGTACATGCTAACCAAAGGAAGGTTGGTATAACTGTGCAATGAACATGCTGTTTTGCTGCAGAAAGGAATCCAGGTGTATTTGTACGTCACTTCTCAGGTGATACAAAATTATCTACTAGAAGTGGTTTCAGACATGGCTAATTTTATACATATTTACACTGATGTGTAAATGAAAAAAGCAAATACAAACTCAGTACTATGAATGCAAAGGCAAGCAGCTAAATCAAGTAAACAATTGGAAGGTTTACTCAGCTGTAGTTGTCTACATTTAGTTTAAAAACCGTCACTCTAATAAAACTGCAAGTTTTATCAGTATATGTGATATTACCTGTTCTTTCAGAGTACTTTTTTTAAAAAAAAAAGTAATTAATAATGAAGTTATTTTTAATTTGTTCATCACTATTCCCTGTGAAATCTTTATCCTCTTCTCTCCTTCCTTTAAATATTTATGTTTTTCAGTTTGATTCAGAACTAATATTAGTAGTTCTCATATTCTAATTGGTCCTTTACACATGAATGGATTATTCTGTCTTCTATGCTAATGTACCTTAAAAGACACCATTATGGTCACCTGATGACATTTTTCTGCACCACAGTTTAGTAGAGACTTTTTTTGTAATGTACTCTACACAGATATTTTTATTTGTCCAGTCTGTTTGAAAGATGTTGCCAAAGACATAACACAAATATTCTTCAATTCATCCTTTCTCCTCTGTATATCTTTACTAATAGTAAACTAGTGGACAGCATATTTACGTTTAATATGTAAATATATTTTCATGTAATATATGTATATTTATTAATAAGTATTAATATTATGTTTGTATGAAAGCACTGAGGCCATATTGCAGTGAAAGTGGAGAAGTTACACTAAGAGCTGTGCAAGCCTGTCAAAAGACAGGTTCTTTTGAACTGGTGGTACATATGTGTCTCTGCCTATGAATCTAGATGATTTGCTACAAATCTGAGATAATTGCCTGATGCAGAAGCTATATAAGTGAATTTACATGATAGTCAATTTGATTAGTGTTGTGTCAAACTGTGAAGTCCTGTATAAAACCATAACACATGAGTCTATCCAAAGTTAAAACATGTTATTAAGGGCATTGTCTAAATGCCTCTTAAACACTGACAGGTTTGGGGCATTGACCACATCTCTAGGAAGTCTGTTCCGGGTTTTGAGCACCCTCATGGGAAAGAAATGCTTTCTAATGTCCGATCTAAACCTCCCCTAGTACAGCTTTGAACAATTCCTGTCAGTGGATCCCAGGGAGAAGATATCATCACCTCTCTTTTCACTTCCCCTCTGCAAGAAGCTGTAGAGAGCAATGAGGTTGCCCCACAGCCTCCTTTTCTCCAAACCAGACAAAACTCAATGTCCTCCTCTGCTCTTCATAAGACATTCCTTCCAGTTCTTTCACTAGCTTTGTTTTCTTCTCAGGATCCTTTTCCTCTCTTTACATCCTTATCAAATTGTGGGGCCCAGAACTACCCATAGAACTCAAGATGAGGCTGCACCAATGCTGAATACAGTGGGATTATCACCTTTCTGATCAGCTGGTGTTGCTGTGCTTGGTGAACCCCAGGATGGAGTTTGTCCTCTTGGCTGCCAGGCTACACTCTGCTGACTCACACTGAGCCTACTGTCAACAGGCAGCCCCAGATCCCTTTCTGCAGGGCTGGTCTCCAGCCACTCCTCTCCCTATTTATAATTGTACCTGATGTTACTCTATTCTAGCTGCAGAATCCAGCATTTGAAGTTCTTAAATTTCAGACCACTAAGGGTTGCACAATGCTCCAAACTATCTCAATCCCTCCACAAGGCTTCTTGTCCCTCAGGAGAGCCAACAGCAGCCCAGTTTGGTATCAGCAGGCTTGAATGCTTTCGGTCCCTGAATCCAGATCATTGATAAATGTATTGAACTGAACTGGACCTAAAATTGCGATCAATTTGATCTTTATGTCCTGATAACTTCCTCTTTTATATAAGAATGTCCATACTGAGTTAGGTTTAAGTACCATCCAGCTCAATTTTCTATGGTAACCAAAAGTGATTGCGTAGGAATACAAGAGCATAAAGGATTTTATTTCAGAGATTCTATATTAGTGCTTCACAGTAATCCTTAGATTATTACTGCTTATATGGATACTTTTCAGCCCATATTTCTACATATTAATTTCTACATTTTGGTTGCACCTAAGAACCATTTATAACCATTATAAATTTATTAACCACAATCTAAGTTTATAAAATAAATCATGAGTAGAAGCAGATCTAGCATGAGGACAGTAAGCAGTGGTATTTAACACTTGTGCTACATATATTTTTTTTAATCTTTAATAAGAGATAATAGCTTTTGTTTCAGAAGATATATTCAGAAAAATATTTCCATACTAGGACCTGACTATATCTCTTCTATAGTTTAAATGTATTTTCCCAAAACGTAACCAAAGAATGAGCTTACACTGACCCATTTATAATTATTTGCATTTTTCCTTTTTAATAAAAAATGCTGTTTCCCTTTCTAGAATCATACGAAATCTGCTGTAGCCTCTGTAATTATGAAAAATATAATCAATGATGATCAAAGAAAACAGTAGCCAGATCATACAATATTCCCAAATATTGTTTTTCAAGTCTCAGTGCTTAGTCTACCACACAATATATATCCCATAGTCTTACCTTCATAACTTTGCCCTGAAATCCTGCTTTGTTCTTGAAATTAACCTTATTACTTGCATGGTTCTACCTACCTCTTTTGTGAGCTTCTATATGAAACAGACATAACAGGAAGCTAAGATATGCTGCGAAGACCTCTGTCACTTATATGTGTGTGTGTATATATGTATATACGTGTATATATATATATATATATGTATATATACATAATGTTGCCCACCATGCAGATCAGCCAATAATATTTATAAACATATGGTGACTCAGGAAACAACTGTCATGGATGCATTCATTTCCAGGCTGCTGAAGATTAGAAAAGTAACTGATGCTTGTGATGGACATGATACAGGATCTTCAGTTTCCTCAAATTGAAATTAAATTGAATAGTTCAGGTTTGACTGCAAAGCAATGCAATATATAAAGGTACTCTTTGGGTTGTTGGGAAAGCAAAGGTTTATGTGCTTTTACCCTTACAATTCTCTCCCCAGTTCCACTGGTGAGGGAGTGAATGAGCAGCTGTGTGGTAATTGGTGTCTGGCTGGGGATAAACCATGACACTTTTGAAGGTCCCTTCCCACCCCTTTTGTGTTTCTATATTCCTTTTTTTTTTCCCCTACGTGGTTTTGTATTTCTTCTTTCTACTCTTCGTTCTGGCATTTTATAAATCATTGCAAAACAATCAAACTACTTGAATCTTAAAGCAAAGTTTTTTCAGAAAAAAATGACATAAATAAAGCTTTTCAATCATAGGGTAAGGAAATTAGGTGTAACTTAAAAAAAAGATGATTTGTTCAGGTCCAGCAATCATTTAATGAAACTGTCACTTTGCAGAGGAAGAATCTTTAATTCAGCAAATCGTAAAACGATATGGTAGAGCTTAAAATCATTTGAGCCCATAATAGTTGTAACACCTTAATTCACTCAATTCAGGACTCCAGGTTTTCTGTCTAACTATGACTTGAGTGAAGTGTGATGTCAGACATATGATTCATGCCAGACTAAGACTAGAAGAAGATAAGCACACTCTCCAATAAGAATGCTAATTATATTACTTGTTGAAGTGTCCATTCTTCTCTGGTATCACATGGGTTTTTTTAACTATAGATCTTTACAATATCTTGTAATTTTATTACACAATAAGAACATTGTTGTAACAATAGGATAATTCTTATTTCTTTCTTGCTATAACATTAGCCAGTAACATGTGCTTGCAGTTTAATGTATCTCATCATGGCACACTTATTTTTACAGTACAAATGATAATCTCTTGGATGCTGATAGGAATTTTACACTGATTTTTTTTTAATCAAAAAACATATACAACCAGTACATTTCTTTGCAGCTTAATTAAAATAAATGCCTTCCTTTTGTCCTCCTTTGTAATTACTTTCCTCACTTTTATCATGTTTTGCCACAGTCTTTCCACTATATGACAGTGATATATGACCAGTCAGTGGATGAGCTAATGCTCCATGCAACCTGAGTCACCTAGCAGGTAATTTCTTCAGGCAGTGAACACCTGACCTACATTTTCAAGGAATCAGACAGGTCAACTTATTATCCTATGATTCTATGTGTATTCGGATAGTAGCTAAGCAGCTACTATAAGGAATCAAATTCTAGACACCTAACCAGTGTCTTTCATGTTTTATAGTGATCACAGTTTCTTAAAATTGTCTTTTGACTTTCATTAATCTTGGCAGCTGGTGGGTAACTTTTTATGAGATTATAAATACATTATGTGATTCTACTTTCTACAGCTTGAAGCTACTGACTTGTAGTTTTCTTACTGAATATTTTAACAATGGGGCTAGAGAACTAGGAAATAGGATATTTCCTGTCCAGAAAGTGTTTAAAGAAAATTATTCTCTTGTTTGCTATATAGTCCCTCCTGATCAGCAAAATTCTGAGAGTTATCACTGACAGGTTTTACAAAAAGTATCTGGTTGCCTAAAAGCTACTTGTAATGAAGTTCTGAGAGGCAGGAGTCCGCTCTAAACCTGAACCCACAACAGATTTACCATGTGTCTTTCAGGTTTTTCTAAGTATTATAAATTATAACTCACACTGTGAGTGTGAATATTATTGAAATACTCTGTAAAAATAATGCTGTATTAAGTAAAATATTTCTGGACAGAAATCTAATGCATGTTGTGCATCTCCAAACATTTTCATTTCCAGATCCAGTGGTAATGATGGCAAAAAATTACAATTTACTTCTCAAACATTTAGTTCTTTAGGACTTTCAGGACTGAAGATGAAAATTACTCTATTTCTTTGCTTTTACTATGTATTTAAGAATTTTCTTAAGATTAGTCTTTACAGCATCCTCTTTATTACAGTAATCAGAATGTGAAAATGTTTGAGACAAATAGTGAGAAATATTCTATGTATTTAGAAATGAATTGTGCTGCCACTGAAGCAGTAGAGTTCATTTAAACCTATTGCAAAGGAAATATTGTGATTAAGTTCAGGAGTTAATTCCACTGTCTCAGATCTCTGTATTTTTTCCCATGTATGTATACATGTAGGCAATCATTCATTTGCATATTTTTCTGGAAGCCTTCTCCTCCTTGACAAATGAAAAAATTATTTCGGAAGTGTCAGCTGGAGCTGCAAGGAATATGAAGGGGAAACATTGATTCAAAGTCTCTCAGAATATAAACATTTTAATAACAATACTCAAATCCATCAAAGTATGTGCATGATTGCAATATACTGAAGGCCTTCTTGGACAAAGTCTGGACAGCCAATGACAGGAGATACTGATAAATGGTGTAATGCAATATGATACAGCATTTTTTTATTGAAAAAGTGCTCACAGCCAATAAAATATTGATTAAAGTACCTCATCCACAGGGGCATATACCTATAGTCAGTATCATTGGTATCTGAGCTAACATCAAACCAAATCAATACAGCTATTTGCAACATTCAATCTTTCTTTTTCTGAATTGATGTAAACACGGTATTTATTTAGTTTACAGGAATATGTTTTATTAAATAAGTAGCTTCTGAACTGGTGTTGAAATATTTTTCATTCAGTAGCCATATCCATCTCACAAGCATTTTGAAGCCTGTTTTAAGCAGAGGGCTATATATTTTTAAGTCTCTCAAGGAGTAACCCTGTTTCTAGCAGCCAATCATTCAAAATGCTAGCTTTGCCAAAGCTTGTTTTGAAAATATTGTTTACAGATGTCAAATAGGAGTAAGAAAATACAGGGGCAGTTGTCACAATCTAGGAAATTACATAAAATATATGTATCTGGACTACCATATATCAAGACATGGTTTTAACTTAGTGATTAAGGGAAAATACACAGTTTATTGTGCTAGAAACTGAGAATAACATATATACTTAGCCAGTAGTGAGGAGCCAGTAGTTTAAAATAACTTTCCAAGAAGATACATTAATTGTGAGACATAAAGAGATAGTTAAAAAAATATTCAACTTATGAACGTGGATTTCCCTGAGAAAAGTTGTGTTTCTGTTTGTCCACTGATTTGATGTAGATTTTGGTTTTGGTATCTTCTTTTCATCAAAAATAGTGAGGCAAGTGTAAGATAAAAGTGAAAAAAGGTTGTTTTGGTGATGGTTTTTTAATGGTAATTCAAATTTTCAAGCTTGCATATTAATAATTATTTTTCTAAATTCATGTTCTGATTCTAAAAACAAAATTACAAGATTGCTGAACAACGTCTTCATATGAAGACAGCAGGAACTATATTCTCAGCAGAGTTGATAAGAAAAGAGTATTCTTGTTCCACCAAACTTCTAGTTTTACAGGAAAATATTTGGCCTAAATGAGGATGTGGGAAATATAAAATATACAGAACTAAGACTGTCATGAGATGTCCCTTGTCTGTCCCTTTCCCTGCTATACTCTCTGTTGCTACTTTTCAGTGTTATCCTTTGGGATTTTCAATTTTGAATGGACCACTTAATGAACATTGAGATGGAAAAAGAAAGTTGAATGGTGAGAAACTCTTTTTAGTTTCATGCAGTATGCATGGATATAGTGATACCGACAGGATGTTAGCTGTTCATGGAGGAGATAGTGGTCCACATGACAGGTAACCTGAGTATCCACAGGAGTGTGCTGTACTGCTCACATCCCTTGGCTGCACAACACAATTGACTATTTCCTTGTAACAGGAGAGCCTGCAGGAAGGTCCTGCGTGGTATTGGAGATTAAGCCACCTGTGTGCCTTTGCCTTTATCTAATGGTCCAGCAATAAGTTCCCAGGTTAACATCCTTTCTACTGTGAAGGAAATGAACTCTTTCATAGCCGAAGACATAACACAGTAAAATAGTTCGTTTAAGTTATGGAGAGTTGTTAATAATTAAATAGGCCATGTGCATGAATTGACCAAATCAGGCTGTCACAGTTAAGATTAAAGGCTTGGCTATTCCAGGTGCCAGACTAATTAAACATCTATAAGAAATCACATTTCAAAACATGGCTGTATTTTCTTAGAAGTATCAGGTTTTAAAATTCGATTTTGAAGATTATTTGTTAGATTTATTTAAATGTATTTATTACATATCTTTAGTACTAGTGCAGGTACAGTCAGAATGGGGCTCTGTGTTCTCATAATATTGAAAGAGTGAGAAGAGGCAGTCATTGTCTGAGTTGCTTACATCCAGAACAGACAAAACAAGTAATGACTGAGGAAAAAAATAATCATGTTAAAAAATGAAACACTAAATGTGAGCTATAAAACTCATAATTCTTTGATATCTATTTGGTTATAAAAATAATTCTAACAGAGATACCTTGAATTATTTAGTTGTCCAGATGCCGGGGCATCTGCCTGTATGTGGTGGGGGAAAACAGTTTTCCCCCTGAAACTATAAAATGGTAAAACCCCAGGGGGTGGTGACCCTTGAGGTTTGAGTCAATGAGTGTTTTTGCAAAAAATAAACATATCACAAGCAGAACGGAAAAGAAAGGTAGTGGTAGTTGTTGTTGAAGAAGTAGCCATGTTATAGAGTCACGAGGAGAAGGGGCCGCAGCCCCACTGGGGTCTGAGCCCCCCGCCAGCCCCCAGCTGGGGGGCTACAGGGACTTGGAACAGCGTAAGACTGGGCTAAGTACCTGTAGCTATGAACTGGGGGATGTTTCTCCACCGTGAGCAGCAGTAGCAGCAGCGGCAGAACAGCACTGGCCGGAGACTGTGGCTGAGGGCCAAGAGATAAGGGAGAAGCAGCAGAAACGGCATGTAGCCAAGGAAGAGAGACACAGAGTTTTCTGAAGAGAAATAGAGCCAACCGCAGAGAGAGCAGAACTAAGTTCTACAGAGACAGAGTTTGGGGCAAGAACTGAACTGAAATCCTCAAACTCCTTTTGTGACCTCTCCTAAGTGGAGAGGATGGACTCCTACTGAATGGAAGTCCTAAACTGCAGTAGCACTGCAGAGAGGAGCTGAGAAGCTCAGGTGTCCTGGAAACCTAGACCAGGATGGCCAAAGGAATGCAGAGGAGGGCTTTCACCCCCCCTGCTGCCTTGAGACAGAGCACAGGAGCTCTGCAAAGGGGGCTTGAATCCCCTGAAGATACAGACAGTCACGAAGGCTTCTGCACTTTGTTGGTATGACCGTGGTGAAGCGACCTTTGTCCGGGTGAACGCAGCCCACGGAAGAGAAAGACCCTCACTTGGGGACAAAGGGCCGAGAGGGGCTTGGATACACCCCTTGTGTGTACTGGCAGAGATCCAGCTACAGCTGCTGCACAGAAGAGGAGAGCCTGCTGCCCTAGAGACACTGCTGCTTTGAAAGTAGAAAGGATCTTTTCCTTCTCCCCTCCTGGACTTTTATTTGGAAGGGAGAAGAGATTGGATCCATTGTAAATACTATTTGTCATGGTAAAGATAGTTGAGATTGTATATGATGTATTATACTATTTATTTGTACAGTCATTGTAATATATAATCCTTTCCCCCTATTCTGAGTCTCATGTGGTGCCTGGAAAACCCATCTCACACTGGGTTGAGATGTGGGAAGGGGGTTTGGACTCAAGAATTGGATTTTTGGGGCTCTTAAACCATGACATTTTATCACCCTCGGATGCTTGTGAAAGAAATACTTATGTCCAATCTAGGCATGGCAGCATCTGTCTGATAACTGAGTATATGCTGGTGTTTGAGGTAGTGTTTGGTTGAATCTCTCAGGTTGAAAAGATGCTAAACTGTCTGGTCAGGACGAGGTATGAAAACAGGAGGAAGGGAGGATTTTGGCGGGGTGCAAGAGCACCTGTGATGCATGTGAGATAACAGCCAAACATCAGAGCATACTGAACAATTCTGAATGGAATGACACCACTAGCACAACTGCTGATGAGCTGTTTCCATCTCTGAAATACTTTTTTTTTCCACTTACTTTACCAAGTTAAAGAAAGAGGAATAAGGAAAAAGGTCATATTGATTATAAAACTCAGGGAAGTGTCATATACTTGCACAATGCCAATATTAATCCATGGACATGATTTGTCTTTCTGTCACTGTAATTTAGTTTAGTTTTTCATTTGTTTATTTGTTTCATTTGTTTCATTTATTATTCAAATTTTAATTGTTTTGTTCACCTATTTTATCTATTTAATTCAACAATCCTCTTTCCTCTGAATATTTAATTCTCACATTTTTTTCCCAGAAGAATCCTAGAATCCTTTTCCAGAATCCTGGAAGTTTTCCAGGACTGTGATAAAATTATTGGAGTATAACCCTTAAATGCAGATGGAGCAGATGAAATGCAGACCTAGCATAACTGAATGAACCATGGACTTACTGTATCTCAAGCTAAAAATTACAATAAACCAGTGAATGCATCATTTTCAAGACACCAAAAATGTCCTGAAAATACAAGTTTTTAATTGACTTCTTGGTGTTAAGTATTGTATAACAGTAGTTACTATAACCATATGTTACATAAATGGTAAAATGATAAATTCAGACCCCGTGCATTTTATGTTTGTATAGTATAAATCATAAGTAATATTAGTACTGCATTTTCATACTGATAAATTGATGTTTCTTCTTAGTACTGATTTTAAAAAAAAAAAGCACATAAGCACAAAATCAGTATTCCTTAACATTCATGGAAATATCTGGTTTCAGAAAGATCAGGAAAGTTATTAGCAAACATATTAGCAGATTTTTCAAGCTAGTGTGATTAACATAGTGCTGTTATTGCAAACATGAACTCTATTTTTCATGAATGACAAGTTCTATGTTTCATTGGGACGCTCTAATTAATTTTTTTAAGGTCCAAGTGTGTTTCAAAATAATAAAAACATTTCTTGTATACAAGAAATGTGTAAAAGTAAACTCAATTATCTAATTCATGGATCAGTGAAGACAGGGCTATTTTATTATAAGAATTTGCAATATCGAACAAGCAAGAACATTTTAGCATTTATACATTTTAATGATCATTATCTGAGACAAAAATCCAAAGAATTTTGTAAATATCTAAGAAAGTTTTTTTGTGTGTCACAGAATCACAGGTTTGAAGGGACCACAGTGGGTCGTCTGGTCCAACCTCCCTGTTCAAGCAGCGTTATCCTACAACATGTGGCACAGGATTGCATCCAGAAAGTTCTGGAATATCTCCAGTCATGTTCATAGATCAAATATTCACACTGTTCTCATGTGGTGGGTTTTTCACAACTTACCCTTTTTCTCCAAATTGTTTTCTAAGTAGGGTGATGCATTCCATTTAATAGAATTAATACTGGAGTCAATATTAATATAGGCACCAACAGTATTAGTGTTGAAACCAAATGTATAGTTATTTTTTTCCCTATTATTTCAGAATTTAGTGTGTAATCAAGCACACACGTAATATTTGAATAGTGTAAATTACCAAGATTTATTTTAAGATTTTCACTGGTGCCCCTTTGGACCAACCTTATCTCTTTTGTTAAGCCCAGGGCAGATGTTAACTAAAACACTCAATGCTAATATTAGAATAGAAGTAGAATCCAAAATTTACTCAAACATTTCATCTGATTTTCATAGCATTCCAGGGCCTTGCTTCTGTATATTATTGTCTAAACTAACAGTAATTCTACTGAACACTGGAGAGAGGGGAGAGAAAAGCTTTAGTTCACCATTTAGATATGTCTTGCAAACAACAATGATTTTGTGTAATAGGAAATATAATAGATCCGGTCATATGATGGATCATACAATGACTAAATATGACAGTACTTGATTTTTCTTCATTTTCCTAAAATTAGTTTTTAATTGTTCATATGGATGAAAGGCATCAACTTGACATGAAACCATCAAGGAAAGAAATACAGTTCAAAGAAGATGAATTGAGGTATGCAGTATTTCTGCACATGAATTTGTATTTCCAATATTATATGTGTTCAATTCCCCTTAGAGGTGAGAAAAAAACTAATGAGCATTCCTGTTTTGACTGTGCTTATGAACCACTGAAAATGAGAAAAAAATTACAAGAATGTCATGTTAAAACTGAATTGGTGATGTGTCCTGTGGTAAGGGATTAGGTTAGTTTGTTTATCTGCTGCAAGTATTCGAAATAATTATGAGCTTGAAATGAACAATAATTTATTTAGTTACTGTTTACAGATTGTTGCATAATACACTATGTTTTGAATGATAGGAAAATTAACAAATAATAATGGTGATCCTAGTATCTTTAATGCATAACTGATTTTTTCTGAAACTGCTGCAAACTATTATATTAAGGAGGTTAGTATGAATATTATTAAGAGAAGCCATAGAAACGTATTCTACTCTTCCATTCTTCTATTCTTTTTATATTGTCTTCAGATTAATATTTTTAAATGAATACATCTGTTAAAATCAGTTCAGATCTGTTGTCTTTAGACATAAACAATATAAATTGAGAAGCTATGAAATTTTCAAGATATATACCCACAAATTTTTATTTTTGTGAAATAGAAATACAGAATACATTTCAATTACTGAAAAAAACATCAAAGAAGACTGAAACAAGAACCCAGAATCATAACTAAAAGGTCAACAATAGCAATTTTCATACACTTTTTTCATCAAAAATTAATATTCTCTGTATTGCAGCATCCTTTCCACCACAACAGACTGCAGTTGCCATTGGAATTTGCTATTAGAATAGAAAACCCATAGTTTAGTTTTTTAGGTTTCACAATTAGAGTGAAGTAAATTAATAATCTTTGTTGGTTCACATCACTAAAAATTAACAAAACTTAAATGTAACGCATTGAAATTGAAGATAAAAATATTTCTTGATAAGAAAAGAGAGGAACTATGCAGGTATCCAGTTTACACACGCTTTTTAAAGATAATGTCCTTGTCAAGTTTGTGCAACAACACCTGTAGCGTATTCGAGCTTGTGGGGATCTCCATTGGAAGGCAGAGAAGTGTTTCTGATTCCCTTATGTACTTTTTGTTTCAGTGAGTTGTGTTGCTGCATTTTATGCTGGCATACATGCTTTCATGAGAAAACTCAGAAAGGTTTTGTTGATGGTGACAATATCCGGTGCAAATGAAACTCCTACCTGTGGAATCAGCATCAGGGTTCAGGTTGATATCAGGAAGATATTTAGCCAAGAGGGAGCACACCTGTAACATGGCTCAGCAAAGCACAAAGTGGGTGTCTGAGCTTAAGGGTACCTCCCAACCAAAACTGTGGGGGCCCTCAGAAAGACTCTTTTTAAAGCCCTTTCTCAGAGTTTATTTGTTTGGTTTTGGGGGTTTTGTTTGTTTGGTTTTTGTTTTGTTATGTTTTGGCTTTTGTTCTGGTTTTGTTTGTTTGGGGGTTGTTTGGTTTTTGGTTTTAGTTATTTGTTTGATTTGGGGGTTTTTCCATAGCTTTCTTTTTCAAGGCTACACAGTTACAGAACATCAGAGCTGTCCTGAAACTCAGACAGCTAAAGCCCTAGATTTGGGAGATCTAGGGAGGTGGCCTCACAGTCCTGACAGAAATCGCTTTGGATGATGTGAATTAAAAATAGGTCAAATTTATCATGCAATTAAGTACTCATAACAATTAGAAAGTCCAAGGTTTTACTTGGCAAACGTATTCTATTTAACAAATTCAAGGGAGAGACTAAAACTTAATCTATACAGCTGGTCAGCTTGCTGTGCTTTCTCTTAGGCAAGTGTAGGCAACATGAGGGAATTAAGTGGGTGCAGCTGAGCTGAGCTATGTTTACCAAGTAAACACCACACGAAAGCTCTACTTATTTCTATATTTTTTTGTTCTTCCATGTCTCCAACTACATGAGCGTGCTGGAGTAAATCCCAAAATCACAAGAACAATCATTTAGGACAGTTTTTATTCCATTCCTTTAAAAATTAGTATTATAAAGGTAAGTAAAAGTACTTTAAAGACAGCAAGTAATGACACCTACTCAAGAAAATGAGAAAAGATGCCCATCTGGATTCTTGCAAATAAATTGTTCTCTCAGCTCTTTTTCCTATGGGGAAAAAAAGCTTTTGACTTTTTAATTTTTTATTTATATGGAAGTTACATTAGCACTCTCTTTGCCATTTTTTGTATTAAATGAAATTATTTTATTACAATGAATTATCAATATGTGTGTTGGTTTATCACAATAGCAGGTAACTTAATTTCCTGGTTCACTACTAGTTCCTGAAAAATCCTGATGCTTGTACCCAAATCTACTCTGTGATGGGAAATAAAGCACATTCAAATGGATCATTGCAATATATGCTTCAAAAGTGCCCACCTGATCTGAACCGGAGCACTAGCACAGACACTTATAATTAATTTTCTTTTGAGATTCCTTTTGGGGTAAATCAACTATCTGTGTCTAAGACAACTGTAAGGAAGGTTTGAACATAATTTGCTATGGTCATTTCCTAACAGCAGTAAAAATGAGACCATGAAAGAGCCTGACTTTTACCTGTGCTACCAAACAGGCATGAATGTTATCCTACGAGACTTGTAACATTCAGCACTTTCTTATTTTCTTGTGCAATGTCTCAGCACAGGAAATGCATAATCTTTAATGATATGCTACAAACAAACAAACAAAAAACCCTCAAAAACCAAAAGTCAAAACTTATTTGATGAGGTAACGCATGATCAAAATTTATTTCAGGATTTAGCACAATACCCTTTTTTTTGAAAGTAAATTGGATTTTTACAAATTACCTTCAGTGTGAAAGCCTAGAAGCACTTAAATTCTAAATGAAGGACAGTAATATCCAATGAGGGGATATATTTATCTTCTCCAGCAAAGTCAAAAGTATGTATCTGATTCTACAAATACACAGCTTTTTGAATTGTCCTGGATTCCTCTTGAAACAGGCAAGTAGCTATCATATCTCTCATATCACTATCAGTAACATGTACAACCCATCATATTGTAATGACTTACCAAAACAAGACAAAAAATTAGGCAGACTTTTCATGCAGATAAAAGACATTAATCTACTTGGTGATATGTGTAATTTGTTTCTTCTGAAAACCTGTGAGGTAGCAATTAAAAACTAAAGTAAAACACATTGGCACAAAACAATCTGGATTAGACAGTATGACGTTGCTTAGGAAGCTGTGGAAGCCAAGAATATACTGAGTTTCTAAATGGAATCAGATGTTTATGTGGATATAAAAATAGTTGGAAAAAACTTGGAAGTGATCTGATATTTGACCAACCTGTAATCATTACACGAAACCTAATCACATATATCAGATGCTGCTTACTGATTTTTGTGAAAAGGGTAATGCTTCCTCCAGCCATGCTATATTAATTCCCACAGGTTGCAAGACCAAGAGTAAATTCCAAGTCTAACTCTTGCTGAGCAATTAAAAACAAGAAAATCTCAACACAAAAAATTGTTCCATTGCTATCAGTGCTATCCACGTGGTACTATTATGAACAATACTCCCTGGCAAAGGGCAGCCCTATGTTATGGATATATACTCTGAGCTGGAATAGAAGCTGTTGTAGTAATAATGTTAAAGACTACATTCTCTGGTATTTATCTATGCTAGAATTGGTCAGCTTTAAACTGATGGTAAAGATGAGAAAAACACAGTAATTTAAAGACTGCTTCTTTGCCGGACACTTCTCATAAATACATTTTGTCCTTTTTTGGGCTGTGGTATGTTCCAGTAAAGTTGCCTAAGTACCTTCAAGATTCTGCAGAGATCTTAGTGTTCAGTTTCGTTTCATCAGCAGCAAAATCTTTTCCACAAACAATGAACACTGCAGTATTCCCTGCCAGTGGCACACAACAAAGTCTATTTTTGTTATAGCCTGAGGTGCTTTTCCACAGCAGATCAACATTCATCATTTTCTTTTCTGCAATTTTTTCTGTCTTGCAGTTTCATTCAGTTATGCGACAAACCTATCTCTTGACATGACTGATGGAACTGGGTGTGATGCCTCACATCACCCACTGTAATACCTGGTCAAAAGATAGTTTGAAGAGATGTATAAAAACATATTTCCCCCATTTACAAGCCTTGTAAAACACTTTCTAGTCCGTGCCAGTTAGCAACAATATTTTAAATAACAAGAATGTTCAGAAGTAGGTAGGGAATGTCTCATACTAACTTCAATTCATTGATTAACCTAACAAAGGAGAGTGTTAGGTGAAGTGCCTTCATATGAATGTTACATTCAAAAGACAAGTTTTAGGGAAGACCCCACCCTTGTTAGAAACTAGATAAATTAATGCAGATCAGTTCCTTTTATAGAAGGTCAGTTCTCAGTGTGATTTTTAAATGTCAGCAATAAAAAAAACAAATAGAGGTTGCAAAACAATTTTCCCTGGAAGCTCATTTCCTTAGCATTGGTATAACTATGAGCCTAATGAAACTTAGGTTAAAGACCACAAACATATATACATTTTTCTTAAAGAGAGGAATAATTATAGCTATTTTTTCCATTTACCAGTGCTGTTTATACAGAACTATTTTATTTAACAGAAATGTGATAACAGTGATATTATTTTTTGTCCCAGTAGTAAACTGCAATTTTAAACACATACAAATTTTCTTTTAAGTTTTCTAGGAATGGGGTAATAAATAAGATGTTTATATTTTGTGATTTAATTTTATTATCACTGTCTTTAAAAAATGAGTAATAACATTTTTTCTCTGTAAGCTGGAATACACCCAAATTACCTATAATGCTAAGAATATTCTGTGGAGAAGAAGGTAAGAAGGCAGTTTATTGATAGCTTTATTTGTGGAAAGTGATATGACCTGAGTCTTACAGTCCCGTAGCATAAAAATCTAAAAATATAATATGGGAAAATACCATCTTGCACACACGATATAAGCAATCCCTCAAGTGTATTCATCACGTTTACTTCTGTGCCTTTGCAGAGCGAAATGCATATCCTAGCCAGATATGTCTGGCTAAAAGGCGGCATGAACTGGCTGAACAGGGGGATGTACCTGCTGTACAGAATGTGGGAATGCTTTACTAGCAGAGGAACAGAGTATTTTAGTGATCATAATCTGTTTAAAGCTCCTAAAAAATCTGTGAAATGCAAATTACATTTAGCCAGTGTGTCTTGTAACATATTTGGATTATGAAATGATGCATGATATGTGACACTGTAACCTTGGCCAGTTCATAGGAAGGAGCATGCCTACACACTGCATGCTGAAAGCAGAATAATTCATTCAAATTACCTGCATTGCAGCTGAGCAACTCTTAAACTCCCCTGAAATCCTACAGCCTTTAATGCTACCTCTCAACCACGTAGAAAGCCAGTTGTCACAAGATCCTATAATTCATTTCTCATGCAGTACACTGGAGAAAAATTTTTGTCAGTACTCAGTACTGCAGTTTTTATCATCTTCTAGAACAAAAGATACAGGTTTGGGTTGGGGTTGTTTCCTTTCTTTTTTTTTTTCCTCCCTCTGGGGGAGTAAAACAGTCAGAGCTTTGTCAGCCTTTTTGGCCATGAACCTTAAAGAACTCACTCAGTTTAGCAGCCTTAATATCTTTGCAGCACTATAAATAAATATATGCTTTCCCAAGGTAGGCAGCATTTCAGGAGCAGATACAGAAGAGGGAAGAAAAAAAGAGAAAGCAAACAACGATGGTTGAAATAGGGCAATCACCAACCTAACCCTTTTGACATTGAGATCAGGAGCTTGCTATAAATAATCATTTTATTGAAGAGGGAAATTATATTTGATATGCACCAAGGCAGCTTAGACAGAGAAATTGCATGGCATTTCCTAGCAACATCCCTGACCTTATTTTGCCAGGTTATTTTAAATTAAAAGAGCCAGACTTGGAGCAACAATGGCCGATAGTTGTTCCTCTGCATTAATTGATGCTTCAGAATGAAATTCAGAGGAAAAGTGTCTGACTAAGATTTTTTTCGCTTTGTTTCCTATCACAAAAGGCTACCTACTTTTTCTATAAGATGAAATCCCTTACATTTTCTTTACAAGAAAAATAAATATCCCTCACAATCACTTCCATTCCTGTACTGCTTTATATCCATGTGCAACACAAGGATTCATGTGTTACGCTTGCTCATTTTCATGTTCATGTTTCAACCTTGTTCCCATGGGGCTCGTTGTTTGCTGTAGCGTTGCCCCTTAGAGCAGCAGGGCTTCAGTATTGCTGCAGGCTTCCTAACATTACAGCCCTGCAAATGTCAAATGGTGTTCTGGTGAAGCCTGATGGCTCATTTGCTTGGATCTTCCCCCTCCAGGCTCTTTCTAGCTTTCTCTTCTTCCCTCCTCCCTCAAGAGCCTGATGCCTGGCGTATTTCCCAACTGCATTAGTCGTGCCAGAAGCGGAACCACATATCCTCAATTGAGCTGGTTCCACTGGCTGCCCAAGAGTCCTTATGAGACCAACAGACCATACAACTCTTATAATTTTGCTAGAAATACCCCATTTATGGATGGGGAAGCAGTAATTGTGTATTTCAAGTGTTCTTTCTGAGCTTCCAATTGGGATAACTGCAAGATTTGTTTGGTGTAAACAGGAAATTTAAGGTTATTGTTTAAATGTTTTTAGTCCTACGGACTTCAAACAACCTTTGATAATCCAGAACCTTATATTTTTAAATGTAAAACTATTTGTACTTAGCTGCATACATATTGTCGCTCAGGAGAGATCCTCTAACTTTTATGTTACAGGGGTCTATACTAAAGTTAGTGAGAAATCTGGAAAATAAAACAAAACCAATTGCCCTATAATTCTCTACTTGTTATCTCTTCATGAAGAAAAAAATCAGGAGTTTGGTGGTCATAAATAAAAAATATAAACCCTTTCAAGTATTTTTCTACATATTACTCTCTGTAAATGTGTCTGCTTAAAACTTCATGGCAATGACAGAGAGAATGCAGATATATGACTTAGAATCTTACATTAACCTCTACTGATCTTCCATGACTTTTATAAATTAAGTGAAAATAATTCCACAAGCTTAAAGTCCATCTTACCAAAATAGTGGTGATCAGAGTGGGAAAGAGGGATGGAGAAAGAAAAGTGGGCCAAGGAAATACATGTTTGTCCATTTGGAGGCCTAGGTACACACTGCTGAAAAATGTATAAAATGTATTAACACAATTTTTTAACACCTAAATCTGCAAAAGAGAAAGGAAAAAAATTATTTTCTTTTTTTTTTGTGGTTTAACTTTCAGATAGTACAAGAAAGATATAGAGGATGCTATGAGGACGACAAAAGGGATGTAGGAAGTTGTCGGAGTCCATCAAAGACGCTATCAAAGAACTATAGCAATGAACAAAGCTGTTTGTGTGAATTAGCCACGCTAGAGACAGCCTTCGAGCACATGCTATATAGAAAACCCAAAAATGTCTGGGTTGTTAATAATTTTTATTCTAAAAATATCTTCTAGCTCTTTCCCTAGTAGGAAAAAAAAGATTTTGAAACATGAACCAATGTAGAGCAATTTTTAAGCTTTTATTTTTTTCTGTTCAGGAACCTGAATCTAATCTATGCAGGAACGTTTGTCTGTGTCCTAATCATATATGCAGGTCATATTAAGTGATGCAACTAACACTTTTCATCTTATATTTCTTCTTTAGCCTCTTCCAATAGAAACTTTAATTAAAATTTAAAAAAAAAAGAAAAGAAGATGAAGAAACGTGTTGGGTTCCTTTACTGGAAATGAGTGTTAAAGATTTGGATAAGTTCTGAAAAAGTTCTGACTCCTTCAGTAACAAATAAAAATGGCTATAAAATCAGAGGTCTCTGAGTGTCTGACTGGAATGAGGCACAGTTCTGTGTTGAGAATTGGAACAAATTTTCTATTAGTACACAAAGCATAAGGCTGAGAGTTAATAACAATTAACATTGCCTGTCCCACACAGACTATGAGGAAAATAATATTTATTTGATCTATTTAGAAATTGTTGTTATTACAAGATTTTTGTGCCAATTATTTATTAAAAAAATTTGAAAATATGCTAGGTTCTATCCATCTTTAAGCCATAAACCACAATGCAAAAGGAGTCACACAACTAAGACCCAATCTAGATTTTGAGTAAAGCAGCTCTTTGAGCACCAGTAACAACTCTCCAGTGACAACTGAAGCTTTCTGAGACTCTATGACCAGTAAAACAAAAATATTCATACTAGAATTGGATAACACATTTTCATCAAAATATACCAAATCCTGAAATATTGCAAATGTGTAATGATTTTACTGATATTTTCAGTAGAAATTATTGGAGACATAGGAGTTTCTATCACTTCCAGAAAAACAGAAAGGAGACATAGGCACACACACAGAAAAACACCACCCTTTTCAGTCTGAAAGTAGGCTTTATAGGACAGGTTTATTTTGTAAAAGAAAAAAAAGAAAAGAAATTGCAAGATCAGATTTCCATTATAGTCAACAATAACAATAACAATACAATCTTCAGCAGCAGCAGCAAAATCTCCAAAAGAAATTATTTAGACATCTTTCTGACTTTTTTTTGTTTGCTTTATTTTTGACCAATATCTTTACCATGTTTCTCAACTATTAAACAGTTATAATCAGTTTTATATCCCTGTGGAAAGTAGTCATAACTATATGCCTCTCAGTTGTTCTACCAGCTGCACTGGCATCTGGATGTCTGTCTTATTGACCTGAAGATAGAATAATGGAAAACCTAATAAAAGACAATATTCAGAGAGGTTAATATCTTATCTGCATGTTTGACTGTATTCCTCGCAAACACATGCATGCTTTGACTTTTACTTTAGCAACTCACAATAAATATTACAATTTATTAAATGCTTCTAAAGTTCACTTGATTTCAGAAGATTATATCTTTCTGAAGGTAAATACAGGGAAAACATCAAGTACTTGGACGTGATGCTTTGCCTTGACTAGAAATAAAGGGAATCCAGACACCCATTTTGAAACTAGATGTTCACAGAAGAGGCTACCAAAAAAAGATAAACTTGAGGCTGACCTACTGGAGCTGACAGCAGAACCAAAAATCAGCTTTTGTTTGTGTTTACTATGAGGATCTTCTTCTTAGATGATTTGAGTTCTGTGGTTACCTCCTAACCTCACTCTCCAGAGTCACTATTCTAAAGGAAGAATTTCTAAGCAATGAAGAAAAATTTCTCATACATCCTAAGGTATCCAAGTTCTGTTCTTTTGATAACTTTTGTGCACTCTTTAATAATGACACAAAGAGGTTTTCCTTCCATGATTGTAGCTAGCAGCACAGTAAAATGGAGGAGTGTTCTGAATGTTAAAATTTTATTGTTGTATAAGGGTGATCAGACAATCCAGAATGTGGTACTTGGATTCTGGGCTGGAGCTCCACATGGGACAATTAAATATCTTAAAATGATATTTGATTATTTTTTTTTACAGATTCTCTACTGCCTGGAAAGCTTAGTTGCTAGTATGTATATTATAAGTAAGTTGGTTACTTAAATAGTCTATAAAATGCAGTTTTTGGAAAAAAAAAAATAAATTCTTAGCTTGTTCCAGATTACAAAGAGCCAGAACTTGAGTCTGTATCTTCTGCATAGTCAAAAGGATGAGAATGAGGAGGAAAGAACTTTTAAAATAAATTCATTTGGGAAGAGGTCAGCAGGGGATAAGCAACATCTATTCCGTTATCAATTCGAGATAACAAATTTAGTTTAAAAAATTATACCCGACATAATTCTGATCTCAGTGAAGATCTCCTATGTTTGCCCTCCTATATTAAAGGTCTAAATGGCAGCAAAGATGACATAATTGTCATCAGTTTTCAACAAACAGGGGTGTCTATGAGCCAGAATACAATGCCACAGTATGAAAAGAGATTGCAGACTCACCCATGACACATAGTTCCTCCTAAACTACAACAAAGGATGCCGCATCTTAGTATTTCAGGCTTTGAAAGATGAGGTTTTTTGTGTTTTCCTTGTATTTTGAAGTTTTATTTCAATTTGCTTTTGGTGGGAGGAAGATAGAAGTTTCCTTCTGGTTTCGGGTTTTTTTCTTTGTTTTTATATGTGGGTTTTGTGTTTATTTGTGGTTTTGTTTATTTGGAGTTCCTTCATATTTGACTACAATTTCCTTTATAAGAGAGAATTTCTGGAATAAAGAAGAGTGGGAATAATTTTCTTTTGTTTCTTGAAACATTTCATATCCTATGATAGTGCTAAGAACCACAGTTAAGTTCTCTTCCATTCACCTATTCACCCCTCATTTCCTGCACTGTCACTCTCATTTATAGCAAGAATTAGAGCTAATGATAAACACAAAAGATGAATAATTAATAAATTAAATAACTAGCATTAAAGACTAGATGGAGATATTTTATGAACTGTGAAAAAGACTCATCATTTTTAATGACTGAAAATTCATGTATTAATTTTTTTGTCCTAATGAGAATGTTTCTAAGTCACTGAAGCTACATCTCAGTTAAAAATATATCAAGAGAAAGTTATTAAGTGGTTTCTTGTTGTCAGTTTCATAGCATTACACAGTGTCTGTTAAATTTATCACACTATTAAAGTAGCAGTGGAAAGCCACAAGAAGTAGTTAACTGGCACAGTCCTACTACAAACAATTAGCCTTCTTGAGGTAAAGCTCCTGGGAAATGGCTGGTTTTAAACAATCAGCTAAATAGTTATTCCCTGTAAAATCTTGAGAAACTGGCTTTGAAGATTATTTTTGCTAAGGAATTCTCCCCAACAAACTCTGTATTTAATTTTTTGCTTCTGACTTGATTTTTGGTGTAAAGTAGGAAGAAGAACTACTTAAGAAAAGATATTTTGGTACACTGTTAACAGAAAATGATGTCTGTTACTGATTTTATTTTTTTTTTCTAGGAAATATGTCTCTGATGAATTTTCTTGTTTTCTTAGTAAAACATGATTAGATTGTAATAAGAACGATTTCTTTAGAGTTTTGGGATTTTCCAAATTAAATTAAGAATCCTAATTCAAACAGTCAGAAAATTTTAAAACAAATGCTAACGATTTTTTTAAGATGCTAATAGTTTTGATGCAATCAAAGAAAAGCTTAAAATTTAGACAAAATGAAAACAAAGTATCCATCTCTCAACAACTGTTTGTGTTTCCTGTCCCTATCTCAGCATTTATTGATATTCATGCTATAATAAGTAGAAAATTTTAAAGATTTTGCAGGCGGAAAAATCAAACCTTTTTTTCTTTAGTCCTACAGATAATCCATGGAAACCCAGTAATCAGATCAATCTGAATATACATTTCAGTAATGTCTGTCAAACATACCTATATTTGCTCTTATGCGTTGCATTACCATTTCTTCTATATTCTGCTAGAGTAAAACTTCTGAAACAAGGTGCATGACCTCACCTATGATTATACACAGGCTATTCTAGTCTCAGACTAGAATATGAGTGTTGTAGAGCTACACACCAATGTCTTCCACCCACTCACTCTGCCTTCCAGAAAAAAAGTATTGTAGTTGCCAAAGCCATATCAGATATTCTTATGCTGTAAGTTTAAGTCTATAGCTTTCCACATTTTTCTCTCAGTGACTCTTACACATGTACTTTCCACACATTAAACAACTTAATGGAAATGGATTGCATCTTCTTTTCCTGTAGAAAGTGTGGAATATAGAGGATGAAGGATGATAAAATGTAAAAAATTTTTAGTTTTTTTTTAGTATAATCCAACTTAAAAATGGCTTACTATGTGCATAATGAAGCAGTCGCAAGTACCAAATTATAAAACCATCATGTCACATCAGCTACTGCTTTATTTTAAATGAATATAAATGCACCTTATTGAAATAAAATTTCACAAAGAAAGGAAGTAGTTATGTTTTAAAAATTTATGTTTTAAAAATTAAGTGTCGTAACTGTCCTTGTCAGGTTCTAGGCTGCCAATAAGTTCAATTTTAAATAAGAAGTCATGAAAAACACAATGTAACTACAGAACAATACCCGTGGTGTTTAGACCATTTCAAAATTTCTAAATAACAGTATCACTGGTATCAAACGCCATGAAACTGATTTTAAACCACAAAAAAATAGTTAATTTTCTCTGTTCTTTCTTTAAATTAGATTTATTCTCTATTACTTTGTCATTAACAGTTGCATGAGAAACACGAATCTTGTTAATACAAACACAAACACAGCAGGTAGCTCTAAACATGAGCCAGTAACACTGGTTTTCTAGGCATAAAAAAAATGAATAAAGGACTAAGGAGAGACTGAGATAGAAACAATTATATTCAGTAGCATTCAGAAACTGAAAAGTTGATTCATGCTAATATTTTACCTTGACAACAACTGCAGATTTGTCTGTATTAATTGATTTATACAACATCATCAATATGAATGAAAATAAAAAATATTAAGAAAAACTGTAGTATATAGTGTTGGAATTTAGTTACTGATTTCCAAGAAACAATTTTCACATTTTTCCTCGAATATTTAAGTTTTAGAAAAATATTCATTTTATAACAAAATTAATTTTATTAAATGATGCTAATTATGTTGGGAACCTAAGTTCTGCCTGTGTTGTTACTCAGAGCTGCACAACAGAAACATCTCTATGTCCCTCCACGGGGTGTTGCTTTAAATGAGTAATATACACTGCAAGGATGAACTCAGCATGGAGATCAAACCTGTCATAATAGTGCTGGTGTGATAACTACACCAGTAGTATCTGCATGATTGGTGTGTTCATACCAGACTTGAGAGACAGAAGTGGTGTGCCTTTCTTAGTCTGATACATATGCTATCTTCAAGGATGATTTGAGTGTCAAAGCAAAGTTTAAAGTAAAGGGACCTCATGAACTTGTACTTACAGAAAGGTAGCTTTGCAAGGCTTCTTATCTCTTGGACTAATATTCTAATGATAAAAGTGTAAACTCCAGTATCTCTCTTCATAATATTTCACAATAAGAATTTATTGTTTGAACTCCAGAGGAGGATTGAGACCAATGTATTTGCAGTTCAAGCTATGAATTTAAACCTCAGTGTTGTAAATGTTTAGGGATAGATTTATAATTTTTTAGAGATTGGTATTCCTCTCCATTCTTACTGTTTAACTCTCAGCAAGCTTGAAAGAAATAATTTACTTGGTATCTACCACATCAGCCTCATCAAATTCCAACAGAAAGATTGCTGAACATTCATTTGACATTACATTTTTTTAGTTATCAGTAATCAATACCAATGTTGACAGCCCTATATTTAAATTCTGAATACAGTAAAATTTTATGGAACTGCAAGTTCATTAATTTAGGAATTGTTGTAATACTAAGCTAGTCAAAATATATTGTGTCTTTATAAAATAATCTATCTGACCAGGCTGGCAAAACCAATACAGATTTACTCAGCTAATTTTGCTAATGGATCTAGATATGGACAGCATTTTTTTATGATTTATCTATCTATCTATCTATCTATCTATTTGAGCTACTAGTTACATGCCAAACCTTTGTATCCTTCAAGAAATGGAAACTGTGGGATACAAATTGACTTCACAAGATGCAGTTGGGATATTTGGAAAATCCTTTTTTTCAGTTCTGACAATGCTAGAGTGACAGCAACTGAAGTGCTATATTTAAGCTGATTTAAGGAAGACAGTTGGCTACAGATTGCCATATTGGCACGGTTGTTTCTATTGTATCACACTTATAGCCTATTCTGTGCAAATAGTTTACATTATGCCAATGGTTTAAATCAATACAGAATTTCAGAAGAATATTTTATTTATTATCAAAAGGATTTACCAGTGAAAATGTTGCATTTTATTCAAATATATTTTTTAAGATTAGTAAATTAATCTACAGACTTGGTTATTTTTGATGTATTGAGAGACCACTCTCATCAGTAATAAAAATTCTCTCACCTTTTTTTATCCTTGTATTTACTGTCTGCGTGTAACATTGTAGGTCTCTCAAAATTTACGAAAACTGCTTTGTCCTCCATTGATATCCAAGTAGCTGATGTTTGTAGGTTTCTGTTTTTCCAAATAATTTCTAAGAAACAAGGTGAGAAGCTTTGTATATAAGCTGCTGTATTTCACCTCTACCAGCTCCCTCTAGAAGTCAGTGGTTCCGTTGTATTGCATAGTCTCAGACATGTCCTTCAGCAGAACCACCAGTGAATGGATCTCTCTAGATATGTATGACTATCTCAAGCTTTCATCTGAGAAGAATTTAAAGATTTTGTGTGCTTGGTTAGTATTGCTTTGCATACAGCATTCCATACAGACATCATCTCAAGAGTCTCCAAACCAGGAATTACACAAGCTGCTATGAACTATAAAGCTAACATGCAATGAGTCTATTCCTTTTGCTAAGTATTTGACCAAAGGCACACGAACTCTAGAACACTCTTGCAGCACTTGTATAGTTAGTTTGTACAATAAATAAAAAACCGGAAGATGATGAACTTCCTGACTATATGTGGAACATCTGTTCAGTGTGTGTTTACCCAAGAGGAGTCTAGACAGTGATAACCTGTGTTATCATGAAGGTGTATTTTAGCACCATATATTTTTTCTTGAGGACATCACTTTAAGTTTTAAAGTCATTCATAGAACCACAATATTGTTTAGGGTGAAAGGGAACTCTGAAGATCATTTTGTCCAACTTCCCTGCTCAAGCAGGGCCACTTAGAACCAGTTCCCCAGGACCATGTCCACAAAGCTTTCAAATATCTCCAGAGATGAACACTAAGCAACCTCTCTGGGCAACCTGTGCCAGTGCTCAGCCACTTTCGTAGTTCCTGAGAAGGAACCTCCTGGGTCTCAGTTTGTGCTCATGGCCTATATCTGTAAAAGCCTTCCTGAAGGCTCAAAACCTACCCAGAACAGTTCACACATCTAAATTGACCATTGAAATACAATTCTTTTGGGGGGAAATTTTACTTGCTATATGACAAGAATGGATAGCAGAAAAATGTGCTAGTAAAACTGAGTACCAGTGTTTCCTGGTATAGGAGTAAGATGTTACTACTCATAGAGTCTCTTCTATATGAAAAGATTTTAAGGGAAAAAAACAAAACAAAACGACACAAAACAAACCAATCAAAAAAAAAAAAAAACCCAAACACTCAAGATGAAACCCACAACAGTTAAAATAGAGAGGTTGTCAGACTCAATATTGAAACTGCTGTGAGGAGATAGAACTCTTTTCCCGAAACATATCATCCATGAATATTAGAGAATAAGTGATAACTCTTCCTTTCAAAAGTTATGCTCTGACTCCATCACTAGTGAATAGGGGGAAAAGGAAAATTTTGTTCTGAAGCTAGTTAGAGTTTAGATTTGTTTATAGGTTTGAAATAGGGTGCATTTTATTACAACTAAAATGATTTTAATTACAATTAAAAGCTTAGTTTACACAGAAAAAATAATGAAATCAGTAAATTGACCTTTTCTTGCTTGAAATACCATTCCAAGTGAGAGGAAATGTCTTATGCCTTCCCACACACAAAAACCAAAAGCCAAAATAAAACAAAAAACCCCACAAAATCCCAAAACCAAACAAATAAACCACACAAACACATACAAACCCCAAACAACAAACAAACCAGGATTTCCTTCAATTTCTAATAGCAAAACCACCTGCAATTTTAAATAGGCTAGTGTCTATGATTTATATTGTGCTGTGCACTTTGGTCTCAAACATTTATCCATGTTCTAAAATATTTAGTAGATAATGTAACTACACTACAGTAATTCTTTTTGCTCCTCTGCATTCTCCTACTTTTCTACTCTTTTCTTGAATTTTTTCTTTGTGATGTCTCATATCATTACATGTAGTGGATGTTGTCTTGAGGATAGCAGGGTCCATCCCTGCCAGATCCTCAAAAAATTCACTGAAATCTTATTTTTTTTTCTGTCTATACCTTATTAATAACACATATTAACACAACAGCAGCATTACACCATCGATGTTTAAGAGAACAATATTGCACAAATAAAGACCAGTGTGTTTTATTCACTGCTCAAAGTACTAACCAGGAAAGAATATTTAATAAACATGGTTTGGAAAATGGTGTTAGGGAAGAAGTCTTGCAAAAGAACTTTCTCCAACACACCTCCTTTCAATCGGCCAAAATAGTCTGTACCAGTTTGGAGATAATCAGCAAGAAAAATCTTGTCATCATTATCTTGATAATGAATAATCTATACTGGTTTTGTTTAGTGCAGTATTCTTTGAAATCTCCGTTGCCTTACATGCACACACACATACACTCCTGCAAAAACATACAACACTCTCACATTCAAGTGTATAAGAATCCTTTTTACTGAAACTCCCCAACAGTTAAATATATCAACATAACCCCTTTGATACATCAATCATCACATAAGACTTGTACACTCTGAGTTTAGTCTTGCTAGGCTATCCAGACAGAAGACAAGCTATCCAAGCATATCCAGACAATAGTCTTTCTGACATATTATGTTGTTTCTTTACTTTTGTAGATTATAATAACATTCCTTCTCATGTAAATTTTTCATGTTCCTTAGGTTTCATATATAGTTGCTCGCTGCATCCTTTTATCAATTCTTTAGAGGTCTTTTGTATTTCCAGCTCTATCTGTACCATCTCATGCCTCTGTCAGATTTCTACAGTATTGATTAGTTTCCCCTGATGTATTACCTTGTTTTTCCCCTCTTGTATCTGTTGCAGATTAAGCTGTCATTTCTGTGGCTTTATATTTTCAACATTTTGACGTGCAGAAAACTTACCTTGTCTTAACTTCATTGAGTTATTCATCTTTGTTAATCTTTTCCATCAGAAATGAAATTAATTTGTTATTTGTCCTTTGCCATTTGAATGACATGACACAAAATTACGACGTTTACATATTTTGACACCCACACATTTTGTGCATGGTTTTTTCACCTTGTACTATTACGAAAGTGTATAGATTTCTACTTTAAATAAAGAGGTGTATGTGCCTACAAGGTTTTCATGTCACAATTTCATTACATTGCATTACATTCATCACATTTCATTACATTACAAAGCCAGTGTCAGAAATAAATACCAAATAGTAAGAATGGTAACAGACATGCCCTAATTTCTTTACCATCACATAGAAAAATTGCAAACAGAGAAGAAAATTATATTTTAGTTTGATTTAACTTACAGTGAAATATGTCATAAATTCTTTAATAGAACTTTTAATTTATTAAGACAATTCACAATAAATAGCAACAGAAATGGAAAGAAGAGATCTAGTTTTAGAGCTACCTCTCAGAATCCAATTCTGATGTGAACCTACAACTAATCAGGACTTACTGAATTTTCAACACCATGTATATAATGCTTTATATGAAAGGGGAAGTTTTACAGAGAGCAAAAATCCAGCACATATGATAAATGACCCATGAGAGAATCATCAATCCAAGAAACTGTGAACCTCATGACTCTAAAAATAATACAGAGAATGGAAAAAGTCTTAAACATTGAAAAAAACAGGTGTGCCTTCCAGAGCTGACAAGTGCTCAGATGCCTCTCCAGTACTGAGCTACTGTCACACTGAACAACAAATTCAAGCTACTCAGAGACTACTTTATTTATAGTGAAGTTACTGAAGAGTTGGCAATAATAGCTATCAGTGCAGCTGTGCAGTCTGGCAAAGCAGCACTCTACTGTGCCCTTGCCTGTCTGGAAGTCAAGGCACATCAGCACTCTCTGAATGTGAAAGTTTCACCCAAAATGAAGAATTTATAATGTAACATAAGTAAGAAATGCCTGCATCCTAAAAATACTTTACAAGTGCAGTGAAGGCTTATAAGTCAATAAACAAAGTAATATGAGGAAACAGATTCTTTAGAAACAGCTGATCTTCCTACCCAAACAGCTACTGAATACACAGAAGAGCTAATCTTTTGATCAATAGTTCCTGATAGAATTTAAAAAGTAACCATACCATGTCTTCCTTCAACACTACACAGAAAAGAAACTCCAAACAATCCAAACAACACCCTCTCTGCCCCCAACATTATACACAGAAAAGAAACCCCAAACCCCAAACTTAGAAGTCAAAGGCAGTTTGATACATGCTGTGGCTTAATTCATATCACTGACTTTGGCTTTCTAACAAATGCTGTATCAGAATGCTCGTTAAAACACAGTACAGTCCTTATTTTAGGCTCAGCATTAGTCATGGAGATTAACAGCCATGGTCACTATTTACAAAAATTATTACAGTTGCAATCTACAGAAAATTTTACAATTGCTTCTACCGTGCCAAAATGATCATTTACAGATGATACCAAGTTTGGATGCAAATTTGAGGGCCAGATTACCATATGGCAGAAACAACCCTTACTCACTGGATTTAGCAGTCCAGAGGTTTTGGGTCTCACTGATGAAGAACAACGGAACTGTCAATATTGACAAACCAGAAATATATAATAGCAGTATTATTCGTCCTGAGTCTTGACTTATTTGGCTTATTTAAATTATCTTCCCATTACATGCTCAGTGTATCACACAAGGGGGATTTTGCAGGAACAGCAGTTATTTTCAAAGAATTCCATAAGGCCAGCAAGCCAGTTGATCTTCACTCAAAAAAGTAAGATGGAGTATCACTAAAATGCCTACTCTATCTCTGAAACAGGTAGAGCTGGAAGCATGAGTGAGCCTCAGCAAGGACATCCTCCCTCGGTTTGAGAAAAAGTTGGTCTGTTTGTTTCCTGATTTTATCACTTTTTGAATTGCCTCACCATCTGCAGTTTTCTAGCCCTTTGCAATGAAAGAAATGCACTTCGCTCTTTTATTTCACAGCATGAATTTCCTACAGATTTTGTTGCGTGTACTTCAGAGGAAGATAAAACAAGACCAAAAATCAAAACCAAACCAAGCAAACCCCCAAACAACCATCAATACATTATTTTAGTTCTTAGCTAAAGAAGAGGAAAACCCCAATAAGTTACATGCACAATATTTGATCACAGATAATCGAACTCTAGTCATTCATGTGGAAGTTGAGAAATACCAGACCTTCAGTTGTACAGCTGTACAAAGAATGATTCTCTGGCAATCCCAGAGAATCATGAATTTGATCAAGGGAAGTTCATGGCAACATATTATGTTTATATTTAATAATGCATCTTTCTTTGCAGAATGACTTGGGGGCTATGAGGAGGGAGATTGGGCATTGTGTGGTGAAAGCACTTTATGGTGCACCACCCACCTGACTGGTCAGAGCAATTGACCTGCAGTTAAAAACAAGTCTCCTTTCTGGCAGGTAGCTCGGGTGGCACTGCCCAGCATGGATGTACCCATTGATTATGTCTCCAGCAAGCAGAGTGAGAGACCATCAAGATTCTAAAAGAACTATAAGTATACAGTGATATACATTATCCATTAATTTATAATCTATATAATTCTAATATTTCACAGTGTGCACATATTTTTTATTAAACCTGATGAGCTTTACCAATTCTCAACATCTGTAAGAATCTCAAAATCTTGATGTCAAACTGTGTCACTGTATGAGACCCTTATGAAAAATAACTTCCTAAGGAACAAAATATATCCTGTTGTTTTCCTCTCTGTATTTTCCTTTTTTTTAATTTTTTTTTTTATTATTATCATTGTTAGATATTTTCTTTCTTGAGTAATTTGTAGTAGAATATAACCCTCCACTTTGTCTCTCTGTGGGTACATCCATATTACTGTAGTACCTTCAAAGACATCAAACCACAACAGTGTAGAAAATTATGCTTGATATTTGAGAACTGTTTTCATTCAGATTAATTTATCCCTTCAATTTTCCTGTGAAAACAATCACAGTGAAGACTAACTGCTGAGTGATTTAGTTTAAACCACAGGTGCACCAAATCTTTTTATTCTACCTGCAGAGAGATCTTTGAATACCTCCATATCCATTTCAGTAGCAGTAATTGGTTTATAATAGCAGTCTTGGAAAAAATATGCACAAAGGTTTGAAAGAAATAAAAAAATCTGTTATTATTTTATAGTATTGTTTAAAAAGAAATCCCTGTATCATAAGCTTACATGATTTGATATATAAGATATTTACTGAAATTTGCTATAACATTAAAAGTTGTCTCTATATTATAATTACGGAAATATTCTCACTCTTCTTTTTGTCTTATATTGTCCATCTTGAAAAGGTCTTGCCTCTTGCAAGATTTTGAAGAATATTTTGAATTTGACTTTATCTTGAATCTACTGCAGAGAAGACACACATAGTTAATCTATACCTATCCTATTTCTGTAATGACAATGAAATTCATAACTGCTTCAGATTATTGTTCCAGTTTGTTTAAGCTCTGAAAATACCTTCAGAAAGAAAAGAAAAACACCATCTCTATAAAATTAAGAAACAAATTAACATCTATTATTACATACTGTTACTTTTCTCTTACAGTTGAATGGATAAAATATATCTTGAATTATAATGTTTATCTGGTATTTGTCTCTAGTTCACACGAAAAAGGGTTAAGTACAAATATTTTATTTTTTCTGCCCACCCCACCCCCTGCCCCATCTTCCCAAGCTTGAAACCTTCAAACCAAAAAATATATTCTTCTTTTCATCCTTCTTGAGGTCTAACAGAAATTGTCAACATTTGCTTCCAGGGCTGTAAGGTTCACAAATTAAGGCTTACTGAGACAGTAAGCAGCATCAATAGCGAACTTTCAGAGTCCAAATAGTTATGATTATATTTTCAGTGAGTAACTACCATTTGTAGAGATGGCGTGAACTGCATGAGTCAAGAATGACCATGTAAAACTGAAAATGTTCCTGAAACTTGGCCGTAAATGTATTAGTCCTCTATTTCTTACTGTATATTTAAACCTGATGATGATTAATATAGTTTTAAATTAAATTCTACTAGAAAATTCCATGACTATGGCATATCTGATGAGTGTGATTTGTATAAGTGAAAAATTTTATAGAGAGGTTTGTTTTCTCTGATTCTATTAAAAAAAAAAGATCAGACACATTACTGTTGTCATCCAGTAAGGTTTACATAAATGTCATTGTACAAACACTGATTTTGAAGCTAACAGTAAATGTTATAATATATTTTAAAAAACAATAGAGTAAAAAACCCTAATTATAGTAGGCAAGTGACAGGTGGACTCTGTCATCTATAGTTAGTGAATCCTGTACCATCAGTCAGACTGTTTAGGCACCCAGCGTGGCATTCTGTAGACAGTGTGGCATTCTGAAATATTTCTTTTCCTAACTTCCTAGGCACACTTCTCTCCTTTTTATGCTGATGGACAAACACATTTAATGTTTTAGATTAAACGGATTTGAAGTGCTCAGATATTACAGCAGGAAACAGAGCCCAGGAAGTAATCCAATCAAATTTGAAACTGTATATCAGTGCCTTGTGGTTTAAAATATTGGTGCTTTAATTACTTCTGAAACAGTAAACACCAGGAGCACAGAGCTGAACATTCTGCTTAAGTTCTGAAGGACTGAAAAATGTAGAAATTAATGAAAACTCCTGTTTTCTTAGCATATTTAACTGTCTTAAATGAAAGCTACATTTATGTTTTTCTATAAAGACACACATATGCAAAAGTAACATATATTAGAATGCACTATATATATTTATAGTTGACCTTTAAAAATTATTTTAATCCAATGTAGATGAATCTGGGACTAGACACGGAAGGTGTGCTTTGTTTGGCTTGATTGAAGACATCTTAATTGTTAATGTAAGTCACTTCCAACTCCTACTGTTGGGAATGTAGAGAAGCCAGAATTTTCATGTTCTAATTCTCCTTGGCCTACTATAACATCTAATCAGGTTATTTATGTCATGCCCCACAAGTACCTAGGTTTCTACTTTGAGAAGCACGCTCAAATGCAAATTACACATATGCAGTTAAATAAGGACAATGTTTTCCACAGTCCTTTAATCATAATCTTTTAGCATGTAGGACAAGGCTAAACTTGTTTGAGGTAAGCACATGTTTACAGCCCACAGATTACTAGTGTCCTAGTGGCTGCTCAGTAAATGTGCTAATATCAAACAAAATTCCAGCTGCCAATGGCTATTGCTACTTTGCTTTATATTTCATATTTATTCTTCTGAGTATCACAAGTTGTGGACATTATCTACCAATATTTTCATCACAATATTGTCTTAAATATAGGTCCAGAATACAAATCTCTGCTAAAATTCCTAGAAGTATAAGCAGTTAAATTTGTGTAAATGTTGACCTACTTGTGGGACTTCACATAAAAATTAGATCTTCTTTACCCAAAAAGCAGATGCCCATGCAGACAACAAAGAGGAAATCCCATACAGAGCAGACAGACTGCAGTTTATTTCTGTCACAAGATTTAGTCGTCTAGTTTTGGGATTCCAGTGGAATTGACTACATGTCAGGGCAACATGGGCTGGTGCTTTTTCTGCTTATTGTCTTTGGCTGTAAGCACAGTGAAAGTATTTCCTCATTGAAAAATGACAAATAAGGTGAAAATGGAATAGAAGAAAACACCTGTTTTATGATCTGTAAACTGGATTTCTCTGTGTTCCTGTATTTACAAACATGGAAATACTTTAGCATCCCAACGAAGATCTCTTTCCTATCTCCACTTTGAGATATTTCTTTCCCAATATCAGCCTAATTTTTTTCTCACGGTTTAAGGATTTTCCTTATTGCATGCACAAGTATTCCTGACTCACTTCAAATCTTTGTCAAATCTGATTCCTAAATCTGCAGCTGTAAAGCAAATCTGTGTTTTTCAAGAAAGCTTGTCTGCATTAAAAAAAATGGTTATAGTAAAGAAGTAGAATATAATTCTTGGACAAAGAATGAGTTCAAGTAATATCACCACTAAGAAAGAGAATTGGAAGAAATTGAAATTGCATTTAGATGCAATTATTCTAATAATATAGTGCCAAAATCTTGTCTTGATAGCCATATGTTCTACACACCTCATAGGAAGCTAGCACAGAGGATATTTGATTTATCAGAGTGACAATTTTCTGTAACTACAGAAATTTGGCAAGTGGAATTAGAAGTATTAATTATCTATTTTTTGACTGGTAACAAATTTTAGTGTGATTTATTCATTAACATATGAAAAGTCAAAAATATCTCTTCATTTTCTCTCTAATGAATGTACTTTACATGATCATTTTTTTCTGTGCAGCATATTCTAAAGTCACAGTGAATAAAAGCTAGAGTAACTGATTTGAAGCTAGGATCCCTATCTTTGTAGTGGCCTCCTCTGCCACCTCAAAACCTAAACAAAGCCCAGTCTTCAAAACCATCAGTTTTATTCTGGTCACATTACATCTTATGGAAGTAGTAGTACTGTACTACAACACTGTTTGACAAGAAACTGGTTCGCTTCTAATGCTTTGTCTAAATGTCATGTTTTAAATTTGATCCAATTATCAACTTTTGTAATACAGTAACAAAGAGAAATACTCAATTTACTCCACCTACTCATACCAGCTACTTTAGGTACCTGTCTTACAATGGTATGACTTACTTTTTGTCAGAGGTCTTCTTCCTAACATTTTCGAAAAAGAAATTTCTTTTTTTATTTTTTTTTATTATTAATATTTTTATTTTACATTCATGATAAAATTTGATGTCACAAGCAATTCCCTTGTTGGGAAATGTGTCTTCTACAGAAAAAATGGAACATGAACACAATTACAGACTTCGATGAGTGTAATTATTTCATTTCACTCAAAGGTAAAAATATTTGTCTCTGTAACAACTTCAGGCCTTATCCAATAAATTTCATGCTCTCAGGCACCTGGTGTTATTCTTGGGTCTGTCCTGTTCATGACCAAGAATTGGACTTCTGTGATCCTTGTTGGTCCTTTCCAACTCAGGATATTTTACAATTCTATGAAATTTAAAGTAAATTTAGACAGAGGTTGGTTAAATATTCCACTCCATGGAGTTCTTCTGTCAATAAATATTAATAATAAAGTGACAAGAAAATAATTTATTTTCAAATAAACAGGTGTTAAGATTCAGGCTTTATGAAAAATTAATCGCAAATTGCTTTCTTATCTATATTTTAAATAATTATGAAGACTAAAAGAAGCCCTTGCAACAGTTCCAACAAAGCCTTCTCATGTATTGCTGAAAATTTTGCAGTAACCTCATTGGATTCAAACTCTAAATAACAACTTAGGTGATTATTTTGTAAATTTTACACCAGTACTAAAGCTGTCATAATAACCCACACTTTGTCAATAACAGTGCTGATGGAGGGAAAAGGTCATGAAGTATTTGACTATGAGAGAAAATCTTTATGCTGAACAACGTTTCATAAACCATATTGTTTCATCTCGTTAATATTCTGTTCTCTAATACATTCCCCACTTTGGGAAAAAGAGAGAAGGCTTTTATCATCTTATTCTAGCAAAATTGAATTGCTTATGTTAGAGGTAGTAAAATTTACCTAACCAAGTTGTTAGTTTTTCTGCTCTCTATACATATTCTTGAAGTCTGTGGCTGATCTACAAAACTGTTCATTAGAAAATGTCCACCAGAGTTTTTGAGGTACCAGAATGAGTGGGTGCTGCTTGATACTAATTTATAATCAAGTTGATATTTTATATTAAATGGCATGAATGTGGCATTCAAGATAAATATCACATTTATTCTATTTAGACATGATGCAATTACTTAATGTTGATGAGAAATTCTTTAAGAGATTAAGTTTCATGAACAAAACACTGCATCCATTTGAGGAAGCACATTCTTTCAAGTCTTTCTTTCTGCTCCCATCCTCATGTTCATGAAACTTATGTCAAGTCATTGTAGCTCAACTGTGTGTGTAGAAGACAAAACTTTGCAAATTAAGGTAGATTAAAAGTCATATCCTTTTTTCAGTAGTATTTATGGTGTTAGCTTAAAAAAAATATATAAAAATATTCAAACACAGTAAATCAGATGTAGTTTCCATTAAATAGCTCAATCTTTTTCTCTAAATTCCCAGCGCTGCTTTTGAGAGTCTATTATTTTTGAGGCCTTCCTGTCAAAAAGAAGACCTTTGAATTAAATTAAAAAATATATGTATGTTCTGAAATGTTCATGGACTCCGAACTTTGTACATAATAAATATGTATGGGAAACACCTAGAATAAATTAGTTGCTATTTGAAACTGAGACTTGTGAAGAAATAACATGTGATAAGAAAGAACATTAATGAAAAATATAGAAAAAAAATGTGAACTCACTTTATCTCCACTGCTTTTAAATAGAACTAAGAAAAGAACTCCAAAAGGCCAAAGATCAATTTCAGTTTAAATTTTATTCTGTACTTACTCAGCCACAGAGGCACACAAAAGAAATCCTTAATAAACAAATGCTTTAAGTGATCCTGAAAAATGCCACATGAACTTGCCATTGAAAAGACAACGTGCGAATTCTGAGGCACAAATCTCCTGGATCAAATCCAGTTTTGTTTTACTCTATCATAAACATGTCTATTAGACCTGAAATGTGTCAATTTCCATTCTCTGCCCTTTCTTAAAAACTTAACTCTGATCATCATTTAAAAATGTGTAATTCAGTATTTCACAGTAAGTAAATCTTCCCTGTATGGGAGATAAGAACGAAAAATATAACACTTGAGCCCTGAAGCTTGCTGTACTATCTGGCAGTGTCAACTGGAATGAAAACACAACTGTTATTGCCAACACAGCAGCAGATTTTGTTTTGTTAGTTTACTTTCTTTTTGCATTTTAATAGCTATGAAATAGCTTCAAAATGGCACCAATTTATATTATACCAGAAGAAAAAATGTTTAATAATCAGTTAAAAAAATTCTACCCATTACGCACTGTTTCCTTTGTTTTTCTTTTTTAAAATATAATTTTTATTCTTTTTTTACTTTCTTATATTTTTTTAACACTTTGATTACTAAAAGATTAAATCTGCTTTGAATAGATATTATCACGTTTTGATCATTTCTATAAGCTTTCGCTATTTGTTTATGATTCATTGTATATAAAAAATGTCCCATCTGTCAAGGTCTGTTTTAATCTTTCCAATTTCTATCTTTTGCACAGCTAGCCCTTCTCAGCTCGAATCTTGCACACTCTGGGGTTTTACAGCTGTTCCAATGATCAGTTAAGGAACATACTGTTTTAAGCTGCACGTCTGGGCTAGTTTGAGAGCTTTCATTTTGATAGGGAACTGCTCCAAATGGTTTCACTCAGATTCTGGCAGATTTATCTTTTAAAATAGCTTCAAATCCAGCACTTAACAAGATGACACAGGCTTCTTGGGGTTTCAGCAATTTAATACTTTGGGTTTAATATCCAACACCAGGTGCTCATGCAGTCTTTCAATGTTTATTGCTTGGTTGTGTCAGAACTTTTAGATAGGAATTTTCTCTGCTGCTTATTCTTGAAAATCATTCAAGCCCTTTTTTCCAGTTCTGCTTTCAAAAGACTGCATCTGTAACAAATCTCTTTGTAAGCTATTTCTATCTGTGTATCTAAAAAGCTTCCTGTGTATGTTTAACTATAAAAAGTAAGGCAGCTTTTGTTTTTTCTTGGTTTGACTCAGAAAAGCTCTGTTTGAGCATAACACAAGCTTTAGGTGTAAGTACGAGTGAGTAGTTAAATACAGGGGTGAACAGAATAACTCTACCTGCAGTCCACTAAACAGAACATAGCCAGCCAATTAGCACTTGCAAAAAAGCAACCGGATTAAGAGAATAATCCCTGTTTCGTATCTTTAGTTAGTAGTATTTATAGTTAGTAGTATTTATCTTTCACGTACAGACAACCAAGAATTCCATCCTTCAGAAGTCATCCACATATTTGCCTCTTGATCTGAATGAAATTTCAACTAATCAGTTACTTGTTTGTTTTCAGCATATCATACAAATTAATGTACAAACATATAATAATTTAATTTAGCTATTCATGGTTCAACATAACAAAAGAGGACACATAAAAGAAGCAAGAGAGCAACCATTATCCATGTTGACAAGCATGGACTTGAGCAACTAATGGGCTGGGATGTCACAGCAAAGGTTGTGAATTTTGATTCTTAAGGAAAAAAAAAAAAAATACTGCCCAGAAGATATGCAAGTTCGCCAGAAGAAGAGGAAGCAATCTTTGAAGCCTTGTAAACACCTTTCTGTATTCTTATGAAACCAAGGTCTCTCTCCATAATCCGCTTCATAGCATAAAGTACAGCCAGAGAACAAAAAAAGTTAAATATTGGTCCTTTTTTTAACTTCAATATATAATGTCAACTCTGGACGTGAGGAGAGCAGACTTAAGTCTACCCAGGGAATTATTAAATCCCCTAGGAAAATGTTTTTTGCAGGTACTGGGGTCTAATAGTCCTGGTCACTTTTCAAACTCACCTCCTAAGGGCACAGGAGCATGCAATTCCCAAATGTCAAAAGTCAAGCAGGCGAGGCAGAAGGCAGGCTTGGCTGAACAGGGATCTTCTCTTGGAAATAAGGTGGAAGTGGAAGGTATAAGTCCAGTGGAAACAAGGTCAAGTGACATGGGAAAAATAGAGAGATACTGCTTGCCACAATAGGGAGAAAATTCGTGCTGCCAAAGCTCAGCTGGAGATGAAGCTGGCCAGAAATATGGGGGACAATAAAACGAGTTTCTTCAAATACATTAATGGCAATAGGCAGTATAGAAATATAGAAGCTGGCCAGGTACATCAACACAGATGACAGACCAAGGGGGTCTCAGTGCCCTGAGCTGGAGGACCATGACTGTGAGAATGATCAACTCCCAGTCAACTCTGAATTTGTACAGGATCTGCTGGTCCAGTTGGATCCCTACAAACCTATGAAGCCTGATGGGATTCACCTGAGAATCCTCAAAGATCTGGCTGATGTCATTGCAAAGCCTCTCGATTATTTTTGTGTGGTCTTGGGAATCTGGAGAGGTCCCTACTGACTGGAATCTGGTGAACATTGTCCCAATTTTCAAGAAGGGCAAAAAAGAGGACTTCAGAAACTATAGGCACATAGTGTGACTCCTGGGATACCCTGTGCAGGGCCAGGCCATGATCCTGATGGGTCTCTTCCAAGTCAGTGTATTCTATGCCATAGGTTTTTTTCTTAATATGTAAAATCTAAAATGAGATCTTTATTCTCAAGCCAAGGAGATCCTTCAGGGATTTCAGTGCCTAATAGTAACTAATTAATTATATCACATGATTTTTCATGTGATTAGTAGTAGTAGTAGTAGTAGTAGTAGTAGTAGTAGTAGTAGTAGTAGTAGTAGTAGTATTTACTACTATTACTTGGCTGAAGAGTTAGTGGGATAACCTCGTCTGTATGCCACAGCACTAAACACCAGGAAATAGCTCCAATTTTGTCAAAACCTTTCTGTGTGATTTTATACAGTTCACTTATGCAGCTTCTTATTATTCAGGTCTTTCATTTCTGATTGTTTTGAATTCCTGAGATGATGTCTTTCCCTAAATATAATGTCTCTGTATAATGCATGATTCTAGATCAAAAGCAGGTTTGTTATGCTATGCTTAAATCTGGTTTCTCAATAAGGAACCTTTCCTATAGTTGTGAGGAGAAAGGACATTTCTTCATTCTTCCAGTGTGAGCTCCTGTTCCTTCATCATCACTTCCATTTTTCTCATGCTAAGTGCATAAATACACTATCCTTACAATCTCTCTGAGATTCTTTAATTCACACTGGTAGCTACCATTTTGTTCTGCCTGCAGTATTCTTGTCTTTGTATCCAATACAACATTCTCACTCCGCACAGGCCTAGAAAAATCTTCCTTCAACCTCTGCTACTTGAACAAAACTGAAGGCATAAGGTAGCAAATGATGAATAGACTCAAACTGGTCATTTATGTCCATTAAATTAAAACATTACAGATTAACATTATATGTTAATGGCTTGGACAGGGCACTTTCACTGGTACTTCAGAGTTCTTTTGAGTGGACAGGTATCTATCATCAGCTAAGAAACCTGGGAAAGCTGAGACAGCGAAGTGTATATAACCTTGTTTTTAGAGCCCAATTATACAGGAAAGCAAACAAAAAGCTAACTATAAGAAAATTAGCCATAGAAATCAACTTGTGTGAAAGCTAAAGAAGAAAGCTAAAGAAACTAAAGAAATATGTTTTCCCGGGCCATGTATTAAGTTCTCCAGTAACCCAGAAGCCATCAACTGAACATTAATAATTGATATTCCAGTCATAAGCTAAAAAGGACAATCTGAAAAAAAGTCTGTCTGATTAAAGGTTCTAATAATGCAGAGTGCATTTATTCACTTCTCAACTTTCAAGATAGTTCTTGTACCACTGTTGCCTTATTTAAAGCTTGAATTTGTTTAGCTTCAACTTTCTGACATTAAATCTAATTACATTTTCTATACATCATTAAATAGCGTTTTCTGACTAATATTCTTTGAGTGCTTGAAGACTGTCATCAAACCACCTGCAAACTTTTTTTAACAAGCAATTAAATCAGAATCTCTGGGTTTAGATCTCAGGGAAAAAAACCACACCACTTTGTCAATAATTTCTATGACTGCTTTTTTGCATTTTTAATTTTTGATAGCTATTTAGAATTGGAGGCGTCAGAAAAAAAAGGAGTGATCCCTTTTTGGTCATATACTGAAGTAAAGAATTTTTCATCCTGTGAAGTTATGTTCTTATTCCTCTTGGACCAACTGCTTAGATAAGAATGTTGCACAGGTAGCTTGTGTTCAGTTGATTTTCCTAATGACCACAAGTCTTCTGCAAGTCAATGTTTTCAGAGACAAGGTTACTGTAGAGAAAATATAGCTGGTAATTCATTAATTTTACATGCAATTGTATTGGGAGAAATATTGTTCCCCTGCAAACTGCTTACTAAATAACTCAGAGCACTGTTTAATTAATTTTTCCCCATTGCTGAACACCTGCATCATCTCCAAATCAAATGTGCGGTTTATTTTCTTTCATGTCATTGTTAAAAATAATTAATGAATGATAAAGAGCCAAGAATTGAGATCATCTAAAATGTCATGTCTTCATTTATGTTATACATTGACATTAAACTCCTAGTCATTTAGTAATTTTTAATCCACATAAGCAGTGCCATTTTAAATTCCATTTTATCTTTTGCTGAGATGCGATGTGTACCAGACCATGTACCTCGTGATAATGAAAGTGAATCCATCAAAACTGTTACTAGTACAAAAAATGAAAAAAAGCAATTTTGTCAAATACATTACCAAAATAGTTTTAAAGGATAATTTGGGAGTATTTTTCCTCATAAACTATGTTCACTGAGCTAATTTTCTTGACATTCTCTACTTATTTATTAATTTTTTCATTTTCAGGGTGTTCCTTATTTTGTTCAAGATCAGTATTCTGGTGATTCAATAACTAAGATGTATCTGTAAGCATTTTCAAACATTACGACATTAGCTGTCTTCCAACTCTAGAACTTTTTTAATGTCTTATGACTGACTGAAAATCAATAGCAAGGATTAATGTGATTATTTTGAGATATGAATTATCTTACCAGTAATAATGTAGTGAGACAAAATGTTACATGCAATCGTGGTAGATCACATAGGAAAACCTAGAGGGTTTTTTGTTTTGGGGGGTTTTGTTTGGCTAGTTGTGATGCCTTAGAATTTTTAGGATCTTTAGCGTTTTGTAGATTTTAATGTAGCTATGTAGTTTCTCACACTTTAGAATAGCAGTTGACACTTACCAAACGCTATTGTCATGGTTCATATATAATTTTCTAAGTTCTTTAAGCTTGTTTAAGGTTCTTTTCAAGGAAGGGCTCTAGCAAACCCATCCTATTTAAGAACATGTGTACCCTAGACCAGAACAACAAGATATCGTTGTAGCCAAGGTAAACTTGGAGGCCCAGAACCTTGGAGAAACTCCAAAGATAATGCGCGCAGGAAGGAGGAGGAGAAAGACGAGGAAGAAAGGGGTCTTGAGACCTCCAACTCAATTCCAAGGAGGAGTGGCAGGGGGGGGCAATTCCAGGGAGTATCTGAGGGTGAATAGTTCTCAGATTGGATGGATAATACTATAAAATTATAGAAACTCTGGACACAAGGGTGTGCCTTTGTATCCTGTAAACTAGAAGGTCTTCATTAAAAGAACTACTCTATATCTTGTCTGTACTAACATTACCTGGTGAGTTTTTCCTCCCATTTTAGGCATCAGATGGTTAGGTTTGTTTTGTTGTTTTTTTTTTTCTACAGAGTGAGTTCATTTCTTTCACAGGAACTGAAAAGAATACAATCTAAGATCACTTGTACCAAAACCCACATATATAACAAAACACAACAGTTGATACAGACATATAATGTGAATTACTTGCCTCATAATCAGTATATGTTCTACTATTGACTTCCATCAAGACAGGATTATACTCCTCTTCTCTGTACATTAAAGTTTTGATATGTGAGAAAATTTACTTCTCTTGAAACACGTTTGGGGTTTTTTTAGCACTTTTATGTATTCTTTGTTCTCCAACTTCTAAAATGATTTATGTGGGGAGTTGTGCAAGGCCTGGGAAAAAGCTGCATTCGTTTCATACTTAAATTGTTTCATAAAACCACTAATAGTAGTTATATTCAACTAGCTACCTGTAGCTGGCACTCACTTCAGTCATTATTTATTTGATCTAACACAGGTACTCTGACAAAAATCAATCAATAACTACCACTAAACCCAGTTCTATTTAATATTAAAAAAAAAAATTGGCTAGTAAGCTTCATACAGAATGGAATACTTTCTGAGATTGTTGCTAAACACAGAGAGAGAAAAAGAATAAATTAAAATAAACAGTTAATTAGCCACAACTCTCCAAAAATAAATTAAAAAAAAATAAAAAAAGAGAAGGTTGTTCTTCTAACATCTACCATTTCCTTAAAAACAGAAAAAAAAAGTATGAAACTACAAAAGAGCACAATATTTTTTGCATTTAGTGTCTATTTACTTGTAGGATCATGAAAAAACCCTGTATTTAGAGACTGAGTGGAGGGGTTTTAATGGAATTGAAGGTCACAACAGATAATTTAGTGGTTTTATCACCACTAGGAAGAGAGCTCAGAGTAATGTCAAAATGAAACAGCAGTACAAGTAGCAACAAAAGCAATTATAACATACATGATTTAGGGTTGTGTTCCTGTGCTACATTTCAATTCTGTTAAGTTAAACAGTCCTTGGGTAGTACTTGTTCCAAACCTAAAACTCCCTAAGATTAGTCTGACAAATCTAGAAAGAAATCAATTCATAAGTAAATGATAGCTTAAACAAAAAAAACTTAAAATTGTATAAAAATTGTATAATTGCATTACATTAATTCAAAGCCACATTTGTCATAAGAAAAAGTCTTCACAAATTCAACTAAAGTATAATCTTACTAGGGTCAATATAAATGTATATAATTATTTTCCCACTTTGAAATAATACTTTGCTTACAAAATCTGAGTATGACCAAATTTGAAAGTTTTACTTTAAGCAACATTAATTCTTATTGGTTTCTAAGTAATTTCCTTAAAATAGTGATCCAAAACTAATTTAGAAAAAATGAAAACTCAGTCTGTCCCTTCAACAGACTATAAATATGTCAGGATATTTGGAATCTGGATAGAGACAAGTTCCAAAACTTAGCAAATATATATATACATTTTCAGAGTTAATCATTACATAAACTTAACTATAGTCATGTGTAAATTCCATTATGGTAAATGAGATTAAAATGCATACTTATTATCTGTGTTGTGTATAATAGATTTTAATATTAATACTAAAGACAAAATATATACTTATATTCTTTCAAGTGAAACTTTAACTTCCTAATATAACAATAATCACTGAGTAAAATTATTTTGCTTCTCTTGAGTAACATTTCCTGTTTCTCTTGTCTAATTTAGAAGCTGTGATTCATGTTAATAATTCTGAAATTATGTGACTTTCTTGATTTTATTACAGAATAGAGTTGGCCCAGAGCAATCTCAGTTGTTTCTAGGGTATGAGTAGATTAAACCAACTAGTCTTTTGAACAAGACCTTTGAAGAGAAAGAAGATATTATTGGGGAGTGGAAAACAGTAAAACCAAGAGGAGGAGAGGGGAGGGGAGCAGAGCAGACTGGAGAGGAGGCTGAAAAAATTAAACTAATCTTGCCCATGAAGGAATACAATAAGATGTAAAATTATTTTGCCTAGAAGAGTTGTCTGGAGGTCATGGGTTTCTACTTATATTAAAACAAGAGCCATCTTAGATCAGATTGTTCTAGATCTTGCCCAGGTGAGTTTTAAACATGCCTATTGATGTACAAATAATCCAATGACCAATACCTGGTCACTCTTATTGTGATTCTTTTCTTGTATTGTACGGCCAGTCTTCACAAACGAAGATTTGGGAAAGATCTTTACCCTTCGAGCCTGCGCAGTGGATTTTTTAGGTGAGACACAGTGTGCGCTGAGCTGAGCCCACCCTTTAATCCTAAGGTTCCTCTGCCAGGGCCGAGAGAGCTTGGACAGTGGCAGTGAGGTCCTCAGGATTGGGCAGTGGCAGTGAGGTCCTCAGGACGTAGGTTTGTTTAGAGTGACCTTCTCTTAGATGATGGCCTTACATGGCTGACAAGCTCCATCTTCTTGGGGGAGTTTCCCTGACTGGGAATCGAACCCGGGCCGCAGTGGTGGGAGTACTGCATCCTAACCACTAGACCACCAGGGGTCCCCTTTCTTGTATTACATGGTTGGAATTTCAAGTCTCTCAACCTGTTTCTATTTTCTGTTTTCCCACAGTATGGACTTCCAGAAAGGGAAGTCCCTTCTATACCTTTGAATCAGACAGTTGTTAGTAGCAGTAAGGTCAACCATCAGTCTTTGTTTTTAAAGTTGAAAAAAGCCAACTTTTTCCATCTGTCCTTTTAAGTCATGTGCACCTATCCCTTTTCTGGATTTACTACCAGAAAGCCAGTATATCAATGTGTTTTGGGGAGCCCAAAATGGAACACAAATATTTAAGAGACATTAGGGGTATTTGATAGATGTGGAAGTTTAGCTGTTGTTCTTACATATTCTGTGATAATCCTTCCCAAATGGTTGTATTACACATACATAATCAAAAAATAATTATATAACCGATAAGACAAAGAGAAAAAAGATCAGAGGAAGGAGTTGGATATTGATGTCAAAAAACCTTGGAACGATTAACTGCTCAGAGACTTTTTTATCTTTAAGCAACAAGGTATTTGTTTATTCAACACTGGGAACAAGCTAGCTTACACTGGACAAACTTGTTCGAAGGTATCACACAAAATCAGAGTTTTTATACAGTTTTCAGACATGATTTTTATACAAAGTCATATGATTGCAACATCTATCTATACATATTGATGATAGGCGGAATCTAGGTAGAGTTTAGGGTGGTGCTTCTTTTGGCACTCAGTTTCAGGTCTACATCCAGCCTTCGACCTCAAATCCAGGGTCTTTTTCTCATCTTTCTTGCTCTGATCTCTCTACCTTTCTATTGTTCTTGCCCCAATTACTGAAGCTTGCAGAAAGCCTTGGCTCTAGGCCTGTTTCTCCTATTCAAATATCTACCTTATGCTAATTTATTACCCCTGGGCTTATTGTATACTGCTTCTAGTATTCTTCTATGTTTTTGGTTCAGTGAACAGAACAGAATGAGTCTTAGCAGCACAGGCAGAGTAGATGTTGTAGGGGGCTTTCTCGCCAGGCCCAGATATCCCAGTTAACTCTTTTAGGCCTGACCCTCGTTTCAATATGAAACAGATTATTTACTAAAGCATTTTAGCAAAATAAAGGAACAGAGGTGGAAGTTGATACAAAAGGAAAAGTCAACAGATGGCTATCTTCCAGATAAAGACAAAAATTTGGTAAATCTAAGCAAGAAAAAATTGGTAATGTTATGTAAAAATGTTCTTTCTAGTGTTTCAATCTTACTGATGTAAAATCAGTTTTATGAGCCTGTATCCAGTCAAGATATACAAAAAACCTTACAATATAGACATCTGAAGAGGGATTATCACAGTGTAATCTAAACTTAATTTTGAAATTTCCTTTACAGAAATGAAGAAATAACTACATTAGACTTCTTACATGAATATTTAAAAGATCAAAGATGTCTTATGCTCTGAAGATGTTCTCATTGTTTTCTACTCTTTCTATTGAGAGTTGAGGAACCCCAGACAAACAGATTCATCTAGATCACTAACATTTAATGATAACTAAAACTAGGTGAATGTCAACCTTAATGTGTGGCAGCAAAGGAAGAAAAGGTATTACTTGAATATTCTAGGTTTGTTCTTCCATCAAATGACTTATTTTTAACAGACTGATGAATAAACATTATTTTTTTCAATTTCTAAATATATCAATTTTATACAAAATGTCTTTGAACAACAAGGCAGGACAAGGAATTAACAACATTACCATTACTTATTCCCTTTCTTTTTCGTGCCTTGAATCTACAGCGGTCCTTCTCTGTCAGTCTTTCTCCTTTTCTGCTTCACATTTTTTAAAGAGCCACATATTGCCTATGTCAATAAATCTCTGCTGAAAGCTGCTATTTGGTCATGTGAGATTTTCCTGAGAGCAAAAGAACTTACAGAATTAATAAAACACATATACTAAGATTAAAAACTAACGACAGTTAGTTTAGTTTGCATCAATACCATGGAAGAAGTTTCAGCAGGGATGTTGATTTGGCCTATGAAGATGATGTGATCCCCTTACATCAAATTCTGTAACAAACAAAGAAGAAAATGTCTTCCCTCATCTAAGTGGTTTGTGGCAGTTGGATGCTTCTGGCAGTTTTTAAACATTAAATTTATGTCATAAGTAATAAATGGAATTTGACACTGGAAAGTTATGTTTAGACTCCAGCTCCTAGTACACTTTAATTCCATTAAAACTGCTCTCCCCAATAACCCTGGTGCACAGTTTGGGAGATGGGCCAGGAGTACTCTCAGTAGGGAGTTTACAAGAAGCCATACCTTTCTGGGGTCTGAGAGCTTAATGTCATATCTGTGGGCCAGTCTATGACAAAAGGCTGCAGTGTCAACGAATGGTCCCAGTGAATTTTTAGTTATTACTGCAACCACCTAACCTAAGTAGTCTGAAAAGATAATTTGTGAGGAACTTCATCAAACCAAACAAAAAAATAAAAAACCCAGTCCAATACCAAAGGAAAAGAGAAAAAAGCATTTTACACATTGAACAAAATTATCTAAAAAGATCATGTTAAGAGAAGCATAAAGAATGAGAGAATTGGTCCAAGTACCTTTTGTTTTCTACCAAGTCCAGTACCCCTTCAGACAGGTATTTGTTTTATGTAGTGAATCAGAATGGAGATCAACTTCTCACGTTTTATATAATTTGATGTATATATCTATATCTATATCATTGCTTGTCATAGTAATACCATATGCTCATATATATATACATATACATATATATATACACACATACATATATATATATATATGAACATATGGTATTACTATGACAAGATCTTTATTTTCTAACGTTTATCAAAGATAGTTAAAAATATATTTTCACAAGAAAGAAACCACAAGAAAAAAGGAAGAAAGATAGCTGAGAGACACAAAGGAAACAAAGGAAAGAAAAATCACCTCAGGAGAAGTACCATTATTTTCCTATATTTTGAATTGTACCTTATATTAAAATCATATAAATAGGATAAGGAAGTAGTTAAGAATGCAAAGTGTGAAGATACAGTAGATTAAAAAACAAATCCAAGAAGATATGTGGTAAGATTAAAGGCTTCTCTTCTAAAAATCCTCACAGGGAGTACAAATTATTTGCAGATACAACAAAGATAGGCCTGCATTAGGAAAGTTGGAGCATGTAGATGTGCAGAGAGGGAACTGTGCCTGGAGATGACTGCTAAAGAAGATGGGTTCGAGAGAGAGTATTCAATAACTCATTAGAATGCTCAGACTATTAAAAAGCCACCAGTAGAACTAATGTGAATTTTTCAGGGTCGCAGCACTCTGTGAAGGAGATGAGAAGGGCACAAATCCACAAATACTATTTAATTGAGAAATGAGAGTTTCTGCACTAACTACTATTGTTCTTAGCTGTGAGTGTCGATGAGGAAAAGAAGTATATATCCTTTTTTTCCTTACCCATAACTCAGAATGTGAGAGACTTTTCCATAACCACCGTATTGTCATTTTCAAATGAACTTCCTTATTGCCATTCTTCACTGGAAACATTGAAAAGTAATTTTTGCTGAAATTGGTAGACTATAAGGAAATAGCACATTTTCTGCCAGGACTGAAAATGGTTTAAGGGCATAAATAAAATCTATACAATTCTAGAGCAAAAGGGAATTTGATGGCAGAAAAAGTTACCTGTATTTTCATTAAGAATATTATAATCAAGAAAGACTCTTTTTAAAAATTGGAAGATTCTGCTTAAAGTTCAGTCTACTTTGGGGTAGAACTGACCATCCCTCTATTCATCAAAGAACACTGAAGACTTTAATTTCTAAAACTTATGTACAAAGTACAAAAAAACTTATGTATGTGAAACTGCTTGAGTAAAAATGGCTGTCTCTATTAATTTTTATCCCATTTCAAGTATTTTTACAGATATGAAGATTTTAGTTCTAGCTTTTCCCTTTGAATTATCGATCTTCAAAGTTTTTTCTGGAGTTCTTCACCAGATGTTTGCTTTACTTTGGTTTGGTTCAGTTCTTCTTGTTGTTTTGTTGGTTTTTTGTTTTTCTTTTTGGAGGGTTTTTTTGAGACAACAGACAATCATCTTTTACCAACCACCAAAGTTATGTCTGCTCTGCTACTCTCAGAAAAAAAGGCTTTTATGTCCTCCCTTATTCAAATATACCTGTCAGGAAACAAAAAGAAGGCAAATACAGAAACTTTCCTTTTTAGGAATAGCACATATATAGTGTAGTATAAAATGAAATCAAAAAAAGGTAGTGCCACCATGAATGTTTGTAGTCCCAGGTAGATAAAGACTATTTCTTCTTCAAGACTTTGCATATACAAGAAATCTGTGAGTTTTCTGTTTGTCTTCAAAACAATTCAGCCAAAAATTTAACATTTAAAATTTAAATAAAGTCAATAGGAACCATAACTTCCATGTCGAAGAATAAGGTAAAAAGACATTACCCACAAAAGCAAAGTTAAGAACACGTAAAAACATTAGTTCATGCCTTAGTTCTTGAAAACTTTAAAATGTCGCAGAAAGAAAAAACTTTAAGGTGTCACAGAAAGAAATGTAACACACTGTAAAATGAAACTAATGTCTAACTTGTCAAGAAGTAGTTTTCAAAAATTTATAAATGCCAACCAGGTAACATGTAATTGTAACTATTAACTTTCTGAAGCAACACTGAAAATATGTCCAATTTGTTGATGCAGTGCATGTTTTATTTTCATATTGCTGAGTTGATAGCAAGTAAGATGAGAACAGCTTGATATAAATATACAGTTTATTTAAATCCACTTATCAAAATTTTTCTTATCACAGTTAAATGATTTTTTTGGTCCCTTGATTATATTATTCAATATATTTTCAAACAGTGAAACATATGAAGCAAAAACTCATTGAAGAAAGCAAATAATTTTCGATGAATTCAGTTTCAACATGAAACATCAGTTTGATAGAATAAGACATACAGTGATATTGTATGAGATTTAATGTGTGCTTCATCCAGGGGTCTGGTGCCCACAGATTAGATTTTAAAATAGAACTCTCTCAGGAGTTTGTTGGATTGCTATGGTTATTCTATTTTTTATTCTTGGAACATAATTATATAAACTGCATTTATCTACTTTATCAACAATGTCCAGACCAGGTACTTGCAGCTATGTTGCTAAACTTCCGAAGGCCACTCAAAGTATATCTGTGAATCACTCTCTTCACATAGAGGTACAACCTTCAAAGTTTGTTCAGAGCACCAAACTGTAGTGCAAGATACTAGAACAAAAACCACCACCCATAGTCAACGATGAAGTATTGTATAGGTTGTTTGAGCAGCTGTATTTACAGCATTTTTGTATATTTGATTCTGATAGCAACATTTTCACTATTTTCAACAGCGGTCTATTTATTTGAAGGGAAGCAGACCTGTAGGCATCCATTATCAATTATCTGCCTCTACTCCTTTTTTTCTTTTCCTTTTTTTTTTTAATGAGAAGGCAAGAAAAAGAAAAAGAAAAAAAATCTGTGTTTTCCTCACAGTAGAAACTATTCTGCCTTCCAGTAGCTCCTTAGTGTTACAGTAATATGAATCTGTCAGAAAATTTCTGTTTACCTTTGTGTTTTCAATACACTCAAGTAAAATTCAAAACCAATTTCTGTTTGACTGAAAATAAGAAAATGCCACCTTGGTTCTGCAACATTTAGTTCATGTTTCTTTGCATCATCCAAATATTGTATACAATTTTTATTATAACAATTATCAATAAGTAGCATTGAAAAACAACAGTAAGATGGCTTATCATTGTAGATAATTGTATTTCAAAAGCTAGACTATCTGCTTAGGAGGAATTGAGAAAAAAAGTCATCCAATTTTCAATAAAGTAGATAGAGAGAAAACATATGAAAATACGATTGAATTGTAATTGCTTGTTTCTACTTGACTATGTTTGGAAATACAATTTTTCCCCAAATTTGTTTATAGATTCACACAGATTTGAGAATTCTAATTTTCAGCTTTAAGCACTTTTTAATAATGTAAACATCCACAGAAAGGTGAAATGAAGCAATGGTACCATGAGATGATGCAGCTAACATATATTGTAAGGGGTTTTGCTTGGTTTTGGTTGGTTTGGTTGGTTTTTGTTGGTTTGTTTGGGTTGTTTTCATTTGGTTGGTTGGTTTTTGATTTTTTGGTGGTTTTTTTTTTCCAGAGTATTATTCCAGTAGACTTTCAAATGTTCAGCTAATGCAATAGTCTCCACTACTCTGCTACAGAAGTGTTCAGAGGACCGGAGCACCTCTCCTGTGAAGAAAGTCTGAGAGAGTTGATGTTGCTCAGTCTGGAGGTGAGAAGGCTCTGGGGACACCTTATTGTAGTCTTTAAGTACTGAAAGGAGGCTTATAAGAAAAGTGGGCACAAGTTTTGTTGCACAGTGTGTTGTAATAGGGCAAAGGGTAAAGGTTTTAAACTAACAGAGGGTAAATATAGGTTACATATAAGGAAAAAAAATATTTTATGATGAGGGTGGTAAACACTGGGACTGTTTGACCAGGGTGGTTGTAGATACTTCATCTCTGGAAATATTCAAGGTCAGAGGGGTCTTTGAATAACCTGATCTAGTGGAAGGTGTCCCTATACATAGCAGGGAGGTTGGACTGGATAACCTCTAAAGGTCACTTTCAACCCAATTTATGATTCCTCGATACTCTTATTTTACTCTAACGGTCCAAGATATCAATGAAAATCTCTGAAGAGGCAATTTGTAAGAAAATAACTCAAAAATACCTATGTACAGACACAATCATACATATATGCATTACTTTTTCACTAGGAATAATTGCAGTTCAGGTATATGCTAAAAAAAAAAGGAAAAAACAAGCTAAAACCCAGAAAACACTGACTTGTGTAGACTTGTGGCAAGAGGTTTTATAATCTCAAGATTGTATTATACTAATTCTTAATTATATAAGGAATCTCTGATACATGTGACAGAGATTACCTTTAGTTTCTTTGCATCTTTTGTAAAATGGATTGGCAAAACTTCGTTGCATCCCTACGAAGAGATCCGATGTTTTATACTGCTGGTAATAACCATAATTACTGGAGATATCACTTAATTGCTAGGAAACATAGCACAAAGCAATCCCATAATATTTCATTTATATTTACTTAACCATGGGAGACATAAAGCCATCTACCTTGACTAATGATTGTATGCTACTTGGTTACTTTATCATCACCACAGTACTATCCGTCATAGTGCAGACAACTTAAACTTGGATATTCTCAAGATTCAGTGGCCTAGCAGACCTCTTATTCTGACATTCTCAAAGATTTTTTTTCCTGTTTTTTCAAAAAAATACTTACGTAGAAGTGGGAATTGGGTACACCAACCACAACTCCAAATGACCATCATTGCTTAAAGCACTGTGGAATCATATTTGGTTAAAATATAAAGCATGGTGAATAGACAAAAAATATGAATTCATTTTGCTCAATTATTGAAGCAGAAAAGTGTTAAATAGTCCATTTCAAAAACAAATGAAAACACGACTTTTTGCTCCGAAAGAGGTAGAAGAACTGAATTTTTAAACTCTCCAGGTAATAAAAAATTAATTGACCCTTGAGGAAATTAAACTAAAGATGATATGCCATAATTTATTGATTATGTGGTGGAAGTGTGTTCCTGTACACTGGAACTAATTGCATGTCCAGGGTGAGAGAATTAATGAGAACACGTAATTCTTGATAATTGTTAATAAAACTGACCTGATGCTTAAAATTGATCCTGTATGTCCCTCATTTACCCTCACATTTAGACCAATTTTTAAGACATTAGCTTTTTTAGTTCCTTCTCAAAATTAATGCCATATATGAGCTTTCTTTCACTGCATCAGGAAGCAGAAAAGAAAAAAAAACGGAAGCTGTTTTGTTTTTCCTGAAAACACAAAAATGTCTCCAGGTACAGCACAGAGAACTGGTGATATATGCAAAAATGTTGCATCAATAAATCCTTGACTGACTCTTTACACATACAGAAAGTTTAATAAGTAAAACCTTCTAATATTTTTCTATATCTATGTGGAGAGATATAGGGGAAAGTATAGCATACATAAAGTTTTTGCAAATTGCTGTTTTGTCTTTCTTCTGAAGAATAAAAGATTACTTAAATGAAACTATGTCCTTGACACAAGTCAAATTCTTGCTTTTAAATGTGTAGTATTTTATCCACATTTATAGCATTCAGTGAATCAGAAAGTGAATCTGATGACTCAAGAGACTTATCTGTGAAAGGTCACACCTACTTCAATTTCTTTCAAAAAGGTGGTATGAAAAAGAATAAATAAACTGGAGACCACAAGGAGTGGGAGGGTATATTAAAAATTATCTACGTGTTATAAATTGAGGCAGTAATTTAAGGAATGAAGACTTAGATTAGACAGCAACTACATCAACAGATTCAGTAAAAATATGTTTTCCCAAAGAAAGTGGGAATTATTATTATTTTTTTTTCCTTCTCTTTTCTATGAATCTTGTCTGCAAAATGTAATTTTATATGTAGATATCTATTTTATTTCTGTAAATATATTTTAACTTTTCCAATGTTTTGAACAAGGTAATTTTTAGATGGTGTCTTATGTTTAACAAAGGACACTTTTATTTTAAATTAAGGTTTGCATTTGACTGAGCAGATATTTACTAAAATAAGATATTATAGAGAATAAAATTTACCTAGACTTACATGTACATATAAATATATATATATATATATTCACACATATATATGAATATATTTGTGCATGTATAACCATATTTAGGCCAGTGAACAATTCTGAACGTCAAAGAGAACTACCTATATATTTCAGTGATCTCTTAAATTAGCCATAATTTTGATCAGCTACCATCTTAAGATTCCTGGAATCTGATTGTATGGCTGAAGGTCAAGCAGAAGCAGCTGTAAATGCATAGATGAACAGAAAATACTGTGTTACACAAAGAGTCAGCTAGCTACTAAAGATTAGATTCTTAAGTTTCTAGTGTTAAATGTAACTGATTTTATCCTCAGTAGTGGTCAGCAGTGAGAATCTAATATATCCTAAAAAATCACTGTACATTAAAAGGTAGTAAAAGTAAGGACTGCAAGTGCTGCTACTTACAGCAATAAAGAGCCACATAAATATAGTAGTTCAGATTATTGCTAGGATGGAACTCCCTCTTGGATAATCAAGGATATCAATTTGACAAAATTATTTACATATAATTATGAATATTTTTCCTTGTAATGACACATAGTACAAACATGATAAATCAGCCAAATATCTGAGAAGCTACTCACAAGAACCAATGAATTTTAATAAAAATTAATGTTTTGTTAAAATTACTATCAAATAGTTTTTACATGCTGAAATTATTGCAAACTCATAAATGATGAACAGCTGCATTAAGCAAATATATTTCAAATAGGCACTTAAAGGTATATGTTGTTTAGAAGAACATAGACAAAAAAGTCTACATGAAATACTAAAAATATATAAAACACAATAATTCATTTAGGTCAACAGCTAATCTTTTTAAGTACTATATATGATTTTTTTTTATGCTGAAAAAGTCCTTTCCTTATAAAACGTATAACAAGGGGTGAGCATAAAAGACTTGCAGAAGAGGAAAAGGTAAGAGTTGGTTAGTTAGGATTTAAATATAGGGGATTCTTTTTTCTAATATCACAGCATTTATCCAAAAATCAAGATGCGATATCTACAAATACGAGAATAAAGATTTCATTACAATTCTTTCTACATCTGTTAATATAACTTGCAGATTTCTTGGGTTTGGCTTTTTAGGGATCCCTCTTTCAAATATATGTACCTGAGTGTACATATATATATATAAAATAAAAAACAAAACAAAACAAAACAAAAACAACAACAAAAAAAACCAAAACAAAGACAAAACCAAAAAAAAAAAAAAACCAACCAAAAAACCACCCTGACAACAGAAACCATCAAGGATAGATCTATTTTCAAAATATGTTCTTTTCAAAATATGTTCAAAATATTAATTCTTGAGAATTAGGAAAACAGATGATATAGACTTTCACAGCCTCTGTAAGCACCATATTACAGAGCAGCCCTGCAGACAAGTATTTTGAGGTACTGGTAGGTGAAAAACTGGACTTTGAGCTGGCAATGTGTACTTGCAGCCCAGAAAGTCAACCACATCCTGAGCTGTAGCAAAAGCAGAATGGACAGTAGGTCAAGGGAGGTGACTCTGTCCCTCTAAACCACTCTCATGAGACCCCACCTGGAGTACTACATCCAGCTTTGCAGTCTCCAGTACAGGAAAGACATAGACTTGTTAGAGGAAGGTCATGCAAATTGTCAGAGAACCAAAACACTTCTCTGAAGAAACAGAATGTTGAACAGAAGCGTTCACTTGGAAGGGACCTACAATGACCATCCAGTCCAAATGCCTTAACAATTCAGGCCTGATCAAAAGTTAAAGTATATTATTAAAGGTGTCATCCTAATGCCTCTTAAACACTAACAGGCTTGGGGCATCGATCACCTTTCTAGGAAGCCTGTTTCACAGTTTAACCACCCTCCCAGTAGAGAAATGATTCATGATATCAAGTCATTCGAGTGATGGCATTTGTCTTCCCAAGTCACCATTCTGTGTGACAGAGCCCAGCTTTCTTGAAGAGGGTTGAACACCTCCCTGCCCATAGCAAGTGGTGAAAGAATTCCCTGTGTTGCTTTCCTTGTGTGTGCAACTTTTACAGTTTTTGCTTTACTTATTAAAATCTCCTTACCTGAAGCCATGAGTTTTCTTACTTTTACTCTTCTGATTCTCTTCCCCATCTCAGTGGTAGGCAGCGAGCAAATGGCTGTGTGGGGCTTAGTTGTTGAAAGGGTTAAACCACAACAATGTGTCAGAGGAACCGGATTTTATAAAGGATTTATTTTCTTCCTCTACCAAGGAAACACATGAGGATTTAGAGAACATAAGAGATAATGGAATTATCAGTGACTGAATTGGGCAGGATATGGTAATTCCTACTACTCAATATTATTTATCATGTTGCTAGTCTAAGTAAAAAACCTGAGTGTAAACATTACTGGGAATTTAAATGTGAAATAAGAAACATGAGTGAATCAGTGGATCCAGATCAGGAAGTGTATTCCCAGTAAATATATGAAAAGTTTCTTCTCATAAATTTGCTTTTATAACTATGTAATAACAACAGCAGCATTCAAAAACATCAGTTATCATTAAGAGATTTACTTACATCCTGACTTCTGTTTCCCAACCAAAAAAAAAAAAAAGCAGTGTAAAAAATTGCCCTTACACTGTCTCTCTGTATCTTATTTCTCAGGTATAAAATTATATGAAAATGGCTTGCAATTCAGAGTGCCATGACAACACTTAGGACACAGCCTTATCTGCACCACATTTTATCACAAGAATAGCAATTGTGAAAGAACAATGTTTCCACTGCTGTCATGCAAGGTTATCAAATCAATTTTCATATTTTAAAGATTAATATCTTCTTACAATATCCAAAATCAATAGTTCTGAAGAGTTCAAAAGCGAGACAATATCATAAATACCCTTAAGAGAAGGACAGATTTGGGTCTTGAAGGCACTGCATATGTTTATACAACATATGAATGCTGGGGATAAGTAAAAGAACTTAGCTGTCCTTGCACTGAAACTTCAGCAGTTACTGATTTTCAAGTAACCTTTTAGAGCTACAGCAATTTGTACAGCAAAATTCAAGGTCAACTATAGTGTATCCTGGATGTACTTGTTCCAGTAGTATCATGTCATTACTCCTTTGAGACTTCATCACTGGTGGTTGCACTCATCAGGGAAGAAAAAAGTGTTCCCCACTTGAGAAAGAGTCTATATTTCATTATATCCTTGTATTCCATTGGATGGCTGGAATTCCATAAGTGAGTGTCTCACTGAAATTCCTCTCCAAGATGAGAAGTTTTTTCAGATTGGAACTCTTCAAGTTTATTAGAGTGGTATTTTGGATAACAATCTGTACATTCTATAAATAATCAGGATGTCTGTAATCAGGATGCATGTGACACTTGAAAATTTGAAGTACTACCATAATGTAAATATGTTAAAAATCAAGTAAAAGAAAGAGATTTTAAAAATACTATTTCCATCTCTTGCAAATATTATCTGGGTAACAATAATCAACCACTACTTCTTATTAATAGTTAAACCACAATTTTTTAAAAAATAAGTCTTTATCTTACTTGTTGGGAAAAAAAATACATTTGAAAGTGTGTACAAGATTAATCCCCTAAACAAATGTTGAAATATATTTGGAAACCTAGTTTAGTCCACAAAGATGGATAACTTACCTGAGGTACAAGAAAAAAGCCCAAGTCTGCACATCTGTGCTATGATGTAAAAATTTAAAACTTACAGTACATATGTTGTACCTTACTAGTGTTGAATCATATTATTGAGATATCTATTTCCAGTAGGAGAAATGTTGATCAGACGCATGGAAAAAAAAAGTCTTTTGCAAGAAATTGGTTAGAAAGATGGCGAAGGACAAAATCCTTCACTGTAGCACTCAATATCTTATGTTGATGGGGTACAGAAGATACAGCATTTTCCAGTTAGTTTAAAAAAAAAATTCAGAAAATATCCTGTTTGGATTTTTCTTTGAAGTAAAGGACTTTTCTGAAACAAAACCTTATTAGAAGTTTTGTCATGTACTGCACTACCACATAGTTATAAACTAGTCATTATAATGAAATATGAAAATATTAATAAAAACAAAGCTCTCACTTTTTTGAAATGCAGATTAACAGCAGTTTGAAATATTCAATCCAAGTTAGTTTTAGTAGGGAAAGAAAAAGGATTAAAATAATGTCTTATAACCAGAGTTAATTTGAAATCATAAATATCAACCGGTTTAAATTTAATCTTGGAAGCGTGTTGAAACAGCAGTCATCCACTTTTCAAATGTTATTTAACAATGGGAGACGCTAGGATAATACTCTGGACACACCTTTGGTCAGTTTGTCTGGAAAAACAGTAAAAAAAAAATCAGAATTTATGTTTTGTTTACATAGAAAAAATGAAATGGTAAGGACAAGTATAATAAGAAAACACAATGAAAACTGTGAAGGACTTTGAAGGTAAGAATGAGAAGCTACCTACAGAAATGAGAATGAGTCAAAGATTTCAAGAAGTGGGGCTAGACAGCGAAAAAAATTTAGTCATCTTCATTTTGGAATGTCTGAACGGTTGTCTTAGAGCAGTACACTGAGTATTAGAAAATGTCAATATATAACAAAATATTTTTTTAATACTTAAATATAATTCAAAAGTAGTTGTTAGTTTTATCTAAAGCAAGGAAGCTAAAATAGAAAGAGATGCTATAATTTCCAGGCATATAATAAATACAAGAAAAGACAGGAAAAGTAATGGGTGCCTCTGTCTTCAGCATATTCAAACTGAGCTGACAGTGAACCATCCAGAAAGAAATGTCAAACAGGCTGAGGTAGAGGATAGCCCAAGAGAGATGTCAGTTAAGAGAGAGTATGAAAGAGTACAGAGAAAGTCAGGGCAAAGATTTAGCTAGTGGATCTGAAGATGAAAGGGAGAATGGATGTAAAAATGGCAGAGAAAAGAATGGACAAAGTCTATTTTTTGGTTTGTTTTTGTTTAAAGTTCATATTTAGAAACTGAGAGCATGTTTTCCACAGGAAAAAATTTTGAGATAAGTCCTCAAAAGAAACAAAATCAGAGGAGTAATGTATTTAAAGGAGGCCTAGGAGTTCAAAGCAACAAAGAATTTGCTATTTTTGTTACCATTATATTACTGTATTTGTATTTTTAATTTTTTTTTATTTGTACATTTTTAGAAAATAACAGAAACATGTTTTCATGAGGAAAGACTCCTGAAGATAGATGTCTCCTCTATCCTTTCTGTAATAAAGCTCTATGTAGTTGAAATTACAAATCTCTACCAATTTTGCTTATCAAGCAGGATTAACACTGTTGGTAGAAACCAGTTTCTGTGATTTCTTTCCCCCCCCGACTTCTTTTAGGGAAAAAGGAAGGCTGTAAAATAAATATGAAGGGGAGATGGAAGAAGAATAAGAGGCGGACAGCTTATCTTGTTCTAAAATGAAGATTAATTAAAATGTGGATGGGATTATACGATAAAGTTATTTGAAATCAGTGAGATTATTTGATCCCAGAGGGATTCTGTAACCACCGTTTGCTGGGACACTATATTTCAGATAGCTTTTATGACCAAATAGAAATTGAAGAAGAAAACAAAAGAAGACAAAACACAAAAAAATCTCCATTCCTAACCCAGTAGAATGGAATTAGTGGAAATTAGTGGAAATTGAGTTTTTTCATGACATCTTTCCTTAAATTCTGGCAATCCTTATATAGCAGCTATCAAGTAAAAAAAAAAAAAAATAATTGAAATTGTGCTGGTCAGCTGGGGTACAATTAACTTTCTTCACAGTACCTGGTACGGGGCTGTGTTTTGGATTTGTGCTGAACACAGGATTAATAATAAAGAGATGATTTTGTTATTACTGAGCAGGGAGCTCAGCCCTTTTCTGCTTCTTGTACTGCCACACAGGCAAGGAAGTTGGGGGTGCATGGGAGGCTGGGAGGAGACACAGCCAGGACAGGTGACCCAAACTGACCACAGGGATATCCAGATCACATGACATCATACTTAGCATACAAACTGGGGGAATGAAGGAGGAAACTTGGGATGTTTGGAGTGATGGCATTTTTCTTCCCCAGTAACTGTTATGTGTGACAGGGCCCTGCTCTCCTGGAGATGGTTAAATACCTGCCTGCCCATGGGAAGTAGTGAATTAATTCTTTGTTTTATTTTGCTTGTGTGTGTGGCTTTTGCTTTCCCCATTAAACTGGCTTTATCTCAACCCACAAGTTTTCCAGCTTTTGCCCTTCTGATGTTCTCCCCAGTCCTGATGGTGTGAGACTTAGTAATCAGCTGTGTGGGTGAAACAGTTTAAATTTTCAGATGAAAATATGTTGTGTTTGGAAAGCAAATTAAGTATGACCTGAATAATAATTTTTCTGCCAACATTATCAAAGAGAATAATTACCCGACCCATCACCTTTACAGAAAACTCTAGTATGAAGGTGCTGAATAATTAAATCTCCTTTCCTTGAACATTTCTGGCCTATGAACAAAAGCCATGTATGATTTTGTTTTGGCTTTATATAGCAAAGACATATGTATGCAGTTCTAAGTAATGCATATTCAGTCATCACACATCTGTTTTAAGACTTCTTAATGGTAATAGTGGGGTCCAATTCACACCTTACAGATCATCAAAGACAAAATTCTATTCATAGGAAATCCAACACAGTAATTCCTGCACCCTTAAGTTTCTGCAAGTGGTAAAAATGGATTAAATCCAGTGATTCCTTGCAAAATTGACATTAATTGAAAATATCATCTCCATATTGGATGTCTGACCATTAAAGATATATTACAGTTTCTGTGTAACTATCGCAGCCTAAAGTTCCAGAAGAGATTTATAATATATATATCCACACATATATTCTATTAAAATAATAATAATAATAAACCCCCCATATATGTTATTTTTCACAGTAAGTTCATCATCCATTTATAAGCCTATATTAATCTACCATGCTCTCAAAATGTACTTGTAATTGCCCAGTAATATCTAATTATTTATCCTTGTTTGGGTGATAACTCTAGGTTGGAATTTAATACTTGAATTTCAGAAATGAACTCTGTGAGCAGAATAGAAATTTCTTAGAGTGTATTAAAATCAAAGGCTGTTGTGTTGTTTTGTTCCAAATATATCTCCAGTCACTGATGCTACACATGTAAACTATTAAGAATAGAAAAAAAAATAACCTTGCAATATTTAATTGATAAGTTAGCATATAACAAATATCCTACTCCCCCAAAGTTGTGTCAGCAAGTTTATTATACAAATTATGAATTCAAGAAAACATCAACAAACTTTTTTTTTTTAATATCAGATATTAAAAATAAGAATGTTTTCTCTGCAAGTTCTGCAGTACCTTTGCTACTATTTCAAACAACTTCTAGTTTCCCAGGAAATAATAGGATGATTTCTTCACCACACAGGTTGGTCTTTGTGTGAGCAGCTCATTCATTATTGACGCAGATTGATTTTGTCTGATTACCTTCTCTGTGGTTGATAAGAATCCTGCAAAATTTACCTTTTATTTTTGCTGTAGGTGATAAACTGAAATTACTTTTTGCTGCCATGGTAACTTTATTTTATAATAGTGTTCTATTTCAACTTTTATACTAAATTTACTCACAATGTAGGAGGACGAAGAAAAGAAGAAAAGTGACATGAGAACAAGAAAGTGAAGATAAATTAAAAAAAATTACAAAATATTCAAAATTAAAAATGGGTTCTTTCAAGTATTTACTCAACGGGGGAGAAGAACACCATGTAAAATTTAATACTAATTTCATTTGATAATATTTACAACAAAAATGAGAAGGGTCTGGTTAGATAGAAATTTCATTCAGGTATCTAGCCATCAAAATGAAACACAAGAATCAGAGAGAAAACCAGTTAAAAATTTAAAATAATAAAAAGACAGTAAACAAAATAACCATATTGGAAAGATGTCAATGAAAATAAGTTGCAGAGATCCTGTTTTGATTTCCTACAAACCATACTGCTGTAGTTACAAGTTTTGACAAAATGAGGTCATGGAGTCATACCAGTCAATGAAAATGGTAATTTCTAGGTGTTTTTCTATTGAGTTTAAAGGCATTTAATACAATCTATAGCATGTATTTTAGTTCACAACGACCTTTGAGCTTGAATATATGCCTTAAATGCATTTTCAATTAGAATTTTACTTCATAAAGGGCATGAAAAAATGAAAGAAAACAATGGTGCAGAGGTGTTCATCCTAGAATACGTGGAAAGAAAAGTTCCAGGGTTTGATTTTGTCCTCTTTTTTTTTCTTTGGTTTGTATTTCTTTGGGGAAAAAAATTACTTGTGTAGTGGAAATAAAATTGAATTATCTATCTCAGTAAAACAATATTATCTTCCTCAATCTGGCATCAACTGTTTAAAAATAAAAAGCTTCAAGAACCTTCTATATCAAACCACTCGGTGTTCCAAAAAAGCTGTGTCAACTTTTAATAGAGAATCCTGACAGCAGGACCACCAATAGATTGTGACCATTTTTTTCTCTGTAGGAAAGACAGTCCTCTTCCTGAAACAAAGGGAGGATGACAACCTTAGTTTGCAGTGTAGGGAAGAGGAAGAAGATAAAGTGGTGTTACTGTTAACTTTATGGCATAACAGAGGGTTTTTGTATAAAGAAAATAAGTCAATCTCTTTTTCTGCAATTTTCTTTTTATGACTTGAGCTAATGATTTACTAATTCTAAGCAAAGAAACAATAAATGGAGCAGTTCCAAATATGGACTGGCAATATCTGTTGAGAAAATGCTTTTTTCATTGTGTGGAAAACTTACTGATTGTAAAGTTGAGCAAACATCGGATTTATTAAGGTAATGGTCAAATCACAGAAAATAGTCCTGGTCAAACCAAATGTACTTCCAAGAACTTGAACAAACAAACACACACACACACACACACAAATCTCTACAAATCATAATTACACATGCTGTCTTGATGTCACTGTAGTGGTTTGAACCAGGTTTTCCCCCTGCAGTTGAAAGTGCTAACCCCCAGGGTGTGGTAACCCTAGAAGTTTTGAAGTTTTGTCCAATGAGTGCTTCTGCAAAATAGAAATATATCACAACCAAACGGAAGAGAAGAGTTGTAGTTAGGGGTAGTAGAAGTAGTAGCCATGTTGTAGGAGCAACGAGGAGAAACTGTAGCAGCCCCACTGGGGGCTGGGCCCCCCCAGCCCCCAGCAGGGGGCTGCAGAGACCTGGAACAGGGTTAGACTGGGCTAAGTATCTGTAGCTAAGAGCTGGGAGTTTTCCTCCATCATGAGCAGCAGCAGGAGCAGTGACAGACCAGCACTGCCCAGAGAAACGGTGGCACAGAGCCAGAAGAGATAAGACGAAGCAACAGAGACATGCAGACACGGAGAGAACTCCTGGAAGGAGACAGAGAGCCAAGAGAGAGCCAACAGCAGCAGATAACAGCAGAACTAGCTCTACAGAGAGAGTTGGGATAAGAACTGAACCAAAAGACCCCAGACCCCTTTGAGACCCCTCCTAAGTCGGGGTGGTGGACTCTTACTGATTAGAAGTCCTAGATGGAGTAAAGGAGCTAAGAAGCTCGGTCATCCTGAGAGCTGAGCCAGGACGGTGTGTGGAGGTTGACCTTGGGGCCCTCCCTTGCTGCAAGCTACAAAGAAGCTCGCAGCCATCTTGAAGCAAGGCACAGAAGCTCTGCAAAGGGGAATTTGAATCCCCTGAGGAAAGGGACTGCCACGAAGACCCCTGAGCTTTGCGGTATGACGTGGTGACGGGGGCTTGTCCCTGCTACGCAGTCCATGGAAGAGAAGACCCTCGCTTGGAAGACGAGTGACGGAGGGCTTGGATATCCCCTCATGTGTACTGGTAGAGATCCAGCAACAGCTGCATGCATGAGAGAGAGATAGACTGCTACTCTGAAGAAGCTGCTGCCCTGAGAGTTAGAAGGGATCTGTCCTTCTTCCCTCCTGGACTTTTATTTGGAGGGGAGAAGAGATTTGATCCATTGTAAATACTTATGTCATGGTAGAAATAATTAATATTGTGTATAATGTATTGTAATATTTATTTATGTGTACAGTCATTGTAATATATTCCCTTTTCTCCATTTTGAGTCCGTGTGATTGTCTGGAAAACACATCTTACACTAGGTTGAGATGTAGGAGGGGGTTTAGACTAGGGAATTAGATTTTGGGGTATCTCAAACCATGACAGTCACATATCACTGATGAAATGAAGTGATTTTCTGAATTTTTTTCATAATGGAAGCAACGAAATTTTTCCCCTTTTCCATTTTTTCCATTGTTAAATTAATTATTTCTACAACAAAAAGAAAGTTAATTCAGCTACAAAAGTTTCATTTGGGCGTCACATTGTTTCTATATTTCTGGAACATTGCATTCAGCAGAAGTGTATTGAGATTCTTATAATTTTTATTTTAACTGAACGCATTTTAGTCAAATTCAGTCTATATTTAAAAACATCTTCTGTCCCTCAAAAATACATTTTTCTATATTTACTGATGTGAAAGAATAAACAGACAAATAAGAAAACACTCAGACCTGGGTAGAAACACATACTATTACTAAAAACTCCATGTCACCTCCAGAAGGATCCAAGGTTGATATGTTTTTTAGATTCTCACAACAGTGTCACCAGGGAATTGCATGCAATATTTGGAGCATTCACCACTTCAGGGCATGAAGGTTCTAAAAATAAAAGCTGACACTATTGTAGTGTGCTTAAATGTGATTGACAAGAGCACTGAAGTCATAAAGAATGAGAGAAAATTGTTATGACACTAGGCAAGCTGCTTAAACAATGAGAAAGGGGTCGCGTTTCTGTTCTGGGATATTTTCCCCCATGCATCCCAAAAGTGCCCACTGTAAAGTGGCAAGGTTCTTAGCCATAGTTTTTCTTTTGTTTCCCTGGATAAAAACAGTCATTCCATAAGACAGAGGTTACATTTAAGAAATCCATATTTCTTTCCAGAAGAGGAAACACTCATGAAATTTTATTTTTCACTAACAAGTTTATTATTATTTTGTAGCATTCATCAAGACAGAATTTTTACTTTCTGATACCTCTACTTATATTCTAGTGAATTCTTCACGATTCCTAAGAAAAGGAGTAAGCCATACAAGATAGGATTTAAAAAACCCCAAATAAAATCTAAACACTGTTGTTTAGAATTTTCCTGCACTGCTGGAGCAGAGGAAATAGAGCCTGGGAAGGAGGGAGGGGTTGGGGGAAGGTGTTTTAAAGATTTGGTTTGCTTCTTATTACCCTGTCTCATTCTAATTGGTAATAAATTCAATTAATATCCCCAAGATAAACCTGTGATGGTAATCGATATGTGATTTCTCCCTGTCCTTATCTCAACTTATGAGCCTTTCATTACATTTTCTCTCCCCTGTCCAGTTGTGGAGGTGAATGATGGGTACTTGGCATCCACCCAGGATCAAACCATCACAGTGGAATTTGTAGAACAGTGGCAGTTGTGATTGTGGTTTTTATAGGAAAAATAGCAACTTCTGTGTATCAATTCACATTTGATTATTGCATAAAGTGTTACATATTTCTATGTAAAAATATTCACAGGCAATTGTGCAGTAGAAAAGGTTGGGAAAAGATGAATGAGAAAGGAATTGAATTCTAAATTCTTTTTTTTTAATTTAGTAAAACTAAAACTTTCCATTAGCACATCTCCTTCTTCAGGTTTTCATACTTCATTTTTTAATACATCGCTAGTCCCAGAGCTATAGATATCTGAAATGTACATTTAAAACTATCTGTTCATAATTTGATATTAGCAGAGTAAGTAGCACCTGCTGATTCCCAGGGTACACCAAAAAGTGCAGTCTGCAGGCTGAAACAGCTGGCACCACTATTTAACACAATCAGGATTTACATTTAAAATGTACTTGGTATTATATTAGGTTTCAGTAACTACTTTTCATCATGTGACCATCTGTTCCTGCAGTTGCAATTTTGTGCTTCCCTTGATAGCTGTCCTCAAAAAAAAACAAAAAGAAAACAAAACAACCAAAAACCAAAGCCAAAACCTTAAAGTCATGCTGGGCATTCTACAGTAAATCTCTTTACTGAAAACTAAGGAATAGATTGCCTAGTGTCATCTAGGCCTGATAGGCAGCTCATCACTGCACATCCAGTTGTTCGCTTCCCCGATGGGATAAGGGAGAGAATCCAAAGGGTAAAAGTGCAAAAACTCGTGGATGGAGATAAAGACAATTTAACAAATTAACAAATGCTGTACGGGCAAGCAAAACAATACAAGCAACTTTTTCACCCCTTCCCATGGACAGGGAAATATCCAACCATCTCCAGGAAAGCCGAGCTCTATCACATGTAAAGGTTACTTGGAAACATCATCACTGCGAACATCCTCCCTTCCTCCTTCTTCCCCTAGCTTTATACACCGAGCTTGATGCCATATGGTTTGGGATATCCCTTTGGGCAGCGGGGGTCAGCTGTCCCAACTCTGTTGCCTCCCAACTCCTTATGAACCCCAACCTGCTCAGTGGTGGGGTAGCATGAGAAGCAGGAAAGGCCTTGATGCTCTGTAAGAACTAAGTAAATAGCTGATGAAAACATCCTTGTGTTATCAAGACTTTCTTGACAAATCCAAAACATAGCACCACATAGGCTAAAGGAAGAAAAGTAATTCCCTTATCCCAGCCAAAACCACAATACCTAAGAACAGACACTGGCTTCTTAAATATCATTAAGGTCATGATGAATATTTCACAAACAGGAATAAACAATGTTAAATACCTAAGCTGAAAACTGGTATCTACCCATTCATAGCATCAGAAAATTTAAAACAAAAAAATACAAAACACTGGCTACAAAAGATTGACAAACAGAAATTGTCCAGTATTACCTGTAAATTATTTCCTGACTACAACACATGGATCATTTTCTTGGGAAGTGGAAAACATGAATATGAGTCCCCTTAGTAAGACGCAGGTAATTTCTGTTACTGTAAAGAAGTACAATCAGTTCCCTATTGATCAACAACAGTAAAATTTACTCTAAGAGAAGGATTGCAGAGTAAAGGCAGGCCTATCTAGCACTCCAAGGTTTGAAGGGGAGATTAACTCTAATTGTGTCTTATAAATTCCAGTAAGATGCTGGAAATAAATTGAAAACCAAATATATGGGTTAGTATGCTAAGATGAACTGAAATATAACAAAACCACCATATTTTTAGTGCTGTTTTTGAATCTTTAGATAAAACATATGAACTAAGTCAATTTTTTTTTATAAAGTAGAAAAGTAGTTTCTTACACTACTTCAAGTTACTGCACAGAAGAACTTGAATTGATTGTATTAATCCTGTCAGAGAAACAGATAGCTACTGTGCTCTTCTACAAGCAGCCAAAGGGAAAAGTTCTATCACGGTGTTACATTCCTGGTCAGAATGAGATATTCTGAGGGTGTCTAACCAGTGACAAAGTCTTGCAGACTGCAGACAATTTGTGTTTTGAGGCAATTGTGGTTCCGCAGACTGACGCACTACAGACATTCCACAGCAGTTATTTTGTGGAAGCTCTGGTCTGATTCCATGGACTGAATGTCCTTCAGCAATTGGAGCACTAAATGGTACTTTTTGGCAATCTTTTCATTTGATTTCAGCCATGAAGAGTGGAAGTAGACAAGAGATTTTCTTTGAAAGCAGAATTCTGACATCAAAAAGGTTAACATATATAAATATATATATATATAAATACCTTTAACGTTTCTCTTATAAGGCAAGAAACATTACTTTTGCTGTATTTGGATTTGCAGTGTGTGTAGCAGAATTCATAAGTTTGTGAGTCTGATTAAAGTTGAGCTATAAGAAAAATTGAAACAAATAATTATATAATCAAAATTTATAAAAAGAAAGTATGATTTTATCCAATTGGCCTTTCAAGCACTAAAAGAAGAAAAAGGGCTTCATTTTTGGATTATTGAGGTTTTTAAAATTTGCCTTCATAAGAAAAGTTGGCGAAATCAAAGACTGATGACTCAAAACAGGACAACACAGAATAAACATCATTATGCATATTTTTATGATATATTCTTCACATCACCATTCAAAGCTTCCTGTGGCAAACAAGCTTGTTCTTTGCACAGCAGCCAGCTTGCTAGCTTTAATTACAGTCCACGCTACATAAAAAGTTAGTTGTTGAACAAACAGGAGAATCTCAGAGAATGTACAATCAAGTATTTGGTTATATTAAAAGTTGTTTATTAAGGCTAGTAAAGGATTACCTTCTTTATTACATTGCCTTGGTTATAACATTTCTATTTGCTTGTAATGAAATTTCTTTCCTTCCCTTTGGTAACGACTTTTCTGCCACTTTTCAGTTCTGCTGCAAATTCAGTAGCAGATTTGATAGATCCTGCCCTTAAAATGAAAAAAGAAAATTTAAACATTTAGATTGCTTTAATAAAGACCAAGAAAAAAAAAAGAATGTGTAAATATATAAATAATCAAGTCCCCAAGCAACAAAACTCGTGAATAATTTGCCCTACTGTATGTCCCCATGAACTCTTTTTTTGGAATTTAGTCTTCATGATTGCAGAAAAGGGAAGTAAAAGAATCCCTATTTTAATGGTTAGGGATGCTCAGGCAGGGAAAATGAATGTCTACCCCAAGGTCGTGATTGCTTCTGCTTAGGAACCAGAGAAATACTAATTGCTGAATTCCTTCTCCCTTAAAACTAGACTACGAGGTTTTAAACTTAAAGGCAAAACACATATGGGATTTGTAGTCTTTTGTTTCTCTCTTTCTGTAATAGTATTTACTCCACAAGTCATCTAAAATTCTGCAACTTCTAGATTAGAAGAAAATATCCCCTGAGGATTAAAAAAAAAATCAGAAAAGTTGCCTTATAGATCTAAATTAGCTCATGGTTAAAAAGTTGATAATTATTTTCAAATAAAATTAAAAGCGTATATAGAATGAATCAAAGAACATTAAGAGGTTGGAAGGGACCTTAAATATCAGCCAGTCCCAGCATCTGCTGCCCTGGGCAGGGACATTTCCCACTAGGTCAGATTACTTATCCAATCCGGCCTTGAACACTGCCAAGGACAGGGCATCCACAACCTCCCTGGGCAACCTGTTCCGGTGTCTCACCACCCTCACAGTGAAGAATTTCTTCCTAATATCTAACCTAGATTTCCCCTCTTTCAGTTTGTACCCATTACTTCTTGTCTCATCACTACAGTTCCAGACAGAGTCCCTCTCTGGCTTTCCTGTAGGCCCCCTTCAGACAGTGTAAGGTTGCTATGAGGTCTCTAGGCAACCTTCTCTTCTCCAGGCTGAACAGCCTCAACTTTCTCAGCCTGTCTTTTTAGGGCAAGTGTTCCAGCCCTCTTACCATCTTCGTGGCCCTTCTCTGGACTTGCTCCAACAATAAAACTAAATATGTAAATGTATGATAAGTAAATTTAGTTTTAAGCACTCAGTTTACTTCAGGCATCCCTGACTTATTCCACAGCTGTGATGCTGTCTTGCCTTTGCAACGATTATGATGAATAATTTTCTTTGCTTGCTACATGAATACTTTAAAAACTAGAATTTTAATTGTAATTGAAGAGATACATGAAATTATTTTAAGCTTCTATGAGAAATTAAGTGATTCTTAGTACTATGAAAACTACTTACACTCCTGAAAATCAGATTTATATTTTTTCATTAGGCCAAGCTGACTTATATACTTCATATACCATAAGCAGACAATTACTCCCTTCAATTATTTTTATTGTTAATCTAAAAGTAAGGGAGGATAAAGATTAAATAAATTTGCACAATCCTTTCAAGAGCGGCTGTCTGTTGCTGGAAGGTAATAGAGCAAACTGTGACAAATATCTCATATTCTAGCTGCATCGTAATCATTAGTTCATACAAATATTCTTGGGAGACTTATTTTTGGTGGGTCTTCTATTGATATTTGGCAACACTGAAAAACATTCTGTTTCTGGTTGATTATAGTGCTCTGCTTTGGTTTACATGTGTTATTTTAAAATAAGCAAATTGAAGTGTCAGTTTTGTTATAATATATCCTTTCATTTATGTAATGCTACATTGATTTAGATGGGAATCGTTTAGTTCCAGGTGGAAGGGATCAAGGGCTGATTAAGTTAAAGCATGTTATTAAGGGCATTGTCCAAGCACCTCTTAAATACTAACAGGCTTGTGGCACTGACCACCTTTTTTAGATGCCTGTTCCAGAATTTGACCACCCTCCTGATAAAGAACTGTTTGATCTAAACTTCCCCTAACCCAATCTTTGAACCATTTCCATGTGTCCTGCCACTGGATCCTAGGGAGAAAAGACCAGCACTTCCCTCTCCACTTCTCTTTCTCCAGAAGCTGTAGACAGCAATAAGGTCACCCCTCAGCCTCCTCCTCTCAAAACTAGACAAGCCCAAAGTCCTTAGCCACTCCTCACAGGATGTTCCTTCCACCTCTTCCACTGGCTTTGTAGCCCTCCTCTGGATGCATTCAAAAACCTTCACACCCTTCTCAACACTGTGGGTCCCAGAACTACATAGAGCATTTAGGGTTAGGTTGCTCCAATGCTGAATACAGCAGGATAATCACCTTTTTTGACCAGCTGTTTATTTTATATTTGATACACCCAAGGATGGGGTTTGCCTTCTTGGCTACTATGGCATCCTGCTGACTGCTGTTGAGCCTGCTGTTGACCAGCACCCCAGATCCCTTTCTGCAAGGCTGTTCACCAGGCAATCCACTCTCTATTTGTACTTGTGTCCACCATTACTCCATCCTTGGTGCACAATCCAGTATTTCAACTTGTTAAATTTAATCCCATGATAATGAGTGCATGTACAATTTGAGAACCAATCCTTATCCATAAAATGCAAAACTATGTTCCAATCCTGGGAGTAATTTTATGGGTTTTCCACAATGGATTTACAAAATGTGACTAACGTGATTTTAATTTTACTTCATATTTAACATACAGACTGTGAAATTGTTAATTCTTTGCTGAATTTTTGAATTTGTGACAAGTGCGTGCCAAGTTTTGCACTGAGATTCAAAAGAAAAACTTAGTCTACACAAAGTTAAAGGCAACTTACCTGCCATGTAACACAAGTTTGGCTGTAAAAGATGCAAAGGAAAAACTCTATACAGCATGAATCTCAGTTGGATTTAAGACAAATAACTCAGGTAGGAATATTATGAATGAATTACAGTACTTGTGATGCATACTATTTATTTGTTCCAAAGAGATATATACATGCTTTGGGAAAGGGAATGAAGTCCCAACTTTTTACTATATAGTGGGAGTGAGATTACAGTGTGGTGACATGCTCTCCTGTCAAGGGATTGGGATGTTGAACTCAAAAAGGCTTCCTGAGATGCCAACTACAGTCCTCTGCTTTCATGGGCAAGTATATTATACAATGCCATTTATAAACTAAGCAAGCTTCTGAACAATAGTTGAACAAATCTCCATCAGTTAGAAAACTTCCATAACTTTTCTGATAGTAAATAAGGCATTTAATTTCTGTTCTAAATTTATTCATGGGTAGTTGATACCCATTTGTTCTTATTATCTGTAGTTTAAATAGGTCACATATCTTCCTGGTGTTTATGTTTTCTCCTTCTCCAGCCTTTCCCCCCTCTCCAACATACATTTAGATTGAACAGTCATATTAGACTTAGACCTTAATTTTCCAGGTTTAATGAGCCAAAGCTTTTATTTCTTCCAGCAAGATAAACTCTCCATTACCCTTATTATTCTGTAAACCTTCTGTGCACTGATTCCAGTTGAAATGCGGCTCCCTTGGTATAGGTGACCTTGCAAACTTTTTCCTTTCTTGGAATGTTAGCTGCAAGTGTCATCACTGAATCATTGAATTTAAGACATCATAAACACTGTCTATCCTTCACTCCTTTAGCCAGTTATTTGATTAATATTTCTCTTTTTAATTTTTTTCCTTCTCCCTCCAATCCCCAGTAATCTGAAATCTTTTTCAAAATACCTTCTTTGTTGATCAAGATCTAATCACATTTTCCAAAACTACTTTTTTGTCCAGCTCCTCTGTTACAGTTTTGGTACTCACCTAAAGAGTGTCTAAAAATGTATCACACTTCACTGTAGTAACTATTTGATAAGGGAATGTACCACAACACTGTGAATAACTGAGCTCTACCATTTATTAACAGCATTTGTTTTTTAATACATATATTTTGAAACTACAATTCTACCCTCAAGATACTTTCAAGATTAACCAACCACAGGCCTTTTCCCTCACTCAAGCATGGGGTTTATGCCGAAACTTCCAGAATTATATGTGGGATTAGGAGAAGTATAAAACATTTATCAGGTTCCAACCTGCTACAATAAGGATTTGGTTATTCCATGTTGCTTTAGGATGTGGTTCATTTTCATGGAACAAGATTAAGCAAAACGAAAGTACAGGAAAATAATAATATTTATTTGCACCAAAACTATTCTAATGTGATCAGATAAGAACCTTAATTATTGCACAAAAAGATTGCAAGCAGAACAGATGGCAAAAAAAGACTGTCCTGCAGTTTATTTGGTAGCACAGTGTAAGCAATATAATGATATCATGTAAAATAATGTATAATCTGGGGTTCATTTTATAACTGTCTACGGATGTGTTTTATATTACTACACAGGTCATTTGACCATTCAGTTTCCTCTGATTTAATCAGGCAGCATGCTGTCCAGGAAGGGATTGTTTATCTTTCTGAATATGTTCTTACATTAGCAAGGCAATGTGATAATACATATAACATAAAATCAAAGAGAATAAAGATAGAAAGGCTCTGGAGAGATATCAGGTTCATAAGCTATCATGTGGTAAACCCTGGGCCACATTCTTAGATACAGTCAAGTATCTCAGGTCTAATTTCTGTCATCTGAAGATCCAGATTATTTACAGATTACACTTTTAAGCACTATTAAAGAGAATTTTTTTTTGAGTGCCTAAACATGATATCAAAGAAAAGCATTCATAGCATTTGCATATTAGCAAACACTAGTATAGCCTTCAACATATGGGAGTAGAAACACAGCTCTCAGGACAATGACATACGCTATGGTCAGTTCATTTTTTATTTACTAAACGTGTTGCTCAATTTTTTTGACATATGATGACTTATTCTTTCCTCTAAATGACATAGGTTTTTCAAATCCATCACACAAGCTGATGCAGCTTCTAAAAGATTCCATATTTTTATAGAATATTACTGATTTAGTGATCTCTGTCCGATTCCGCCAATCCCCTGGAATATAACTTTAGGAAAGATAATATAGATAAGTGATATTCACCAGGAACCATGAAGTGGAAGAGAGCTAGAGAAAGAAGATGGAAAAATAACAATAATAAAGGAAAACTGAAATAGACTTCACAGTAGGTGGCAAATGCAGCAAAAGGCCAGAAATAATAAAGAACTGGTGATTTATTCTACAGGAAATAAATGTTTTTTCTGTTTACCTATGTATACACTACTGTCTAGATGAAAACTTTATTTCATTGGATGATGAACACATATTCTTCATTCCACAGGACCATGACTAAATAACAATCTTTCTCTTCAGATTAGATTTACTAATCAGAATTTCTTGACAAAATGGGAGCAGCTGTGAAGTCGATGTGCAGGTCTGTAAATTATTTTCTGTTTTTTCCCTAAATCAAAATAATTCTGTGTCCTATAGTTCCTGAGATACACACATCCTTAACATTATGAAAGAGTTAAAGAACGCACATGTTAGTATAACGGTTCAGACTCTGTATACAATCTTGTTCAAGAAAATTTTTGGTAAAAAAACACTCTACATTATATTTTCTTCTGAACAAATGAAAAACTTCCTTGTCTTTTAGAAAACTAATGTAAGTTTAGACAAGGCTTCCTAACACAGCAAGAGAAAGCGTTTAATTAAAAAGATATGAGATACCAACATCCATGTAGAAGACACTCAACTTGATTTGGATTCCTTCAGAAATCTAGCTACAAAAGCATGGAGTTTAGATTACAAACACGGTCCCAGGAATTAGCAAAATGGAGAACGATATGTTAAAGCCAGTCTTGCAGTCTCCTACAGTAACTTGTCAAACTTAAGTACACAGAATTCTATTCACAAAAACAGTAACTTTCTTTCTGGGCTTCCCTCTCCCAAGCCTTTAGATTGGTTTGTATGTGAAGTACACACAGTATATGTCATCATTAGAAAATCCATCCAAGTCTTGGGATACCAAATATGCATTGAAACGTGCATAAAGATGATCAAAACCTTATGACTCAGATGTGATCTCCAGAAGTGCTTAACATCTAGACTGAGTTGGGCAAAAGACTGACTATTTGAAAAACAGCTTTGTATTTTATCTCCACAGCTTTTTATGAACCCCTGAAGAAAAAGCATGATTCATTTCCCTGAGCATCAATTAGCTCGAGAAGTCATTTCCATATGATTACATTTTGCTGCAAAGGATAAGACGAATCTTACTTACCACAGAGCATACTGGTAGGTGATTCTTATCACTTTATTTGCATCATATCTATGTTTAGCCCATACATTCAACCAGATGTTTTCAATGAAGCATAGAAATTTTTTCTTTTTTTTTCCTCCCTGAATTTTTTAGTATATCTAGGATAATCTTGATTATTTTCATACACTTGTTTTTATTGACATATCTGTATTTTCTTACTATTAGAGAACACAAATATCATCTACTTTAGCTGTATAGAACTTCCAATCTTTGAGGAATGTATAAAACTTCTCAGCTTATGAACAAGCTCTCAGCAAAAAGAAAACCTGTGATTTTCCATTTAAGGACAAGATACTAGGCTAACTTAATAGATTTGATATATAACAGCAGTAGGCACTCTCTTCTTGGATCAGATTAGAAGAGATCACTGCATGCAGTTAAATATTGGTGACCTAATGCCTTTTCAATATATTTAATTATAAAATTATATTCCCTTCATATGCAAACCTGCTTTCAGATATCAATGTCAAAAGTAAATCTATGATCATCAATAGTTACCCTCTGTGTATGCAGATTGCAGAATGATTGCAAAAGTCAAAATTATGTTTTTTCAGAGTTATCTGATCTCATTTTAAATTCCAGTTCTTGGCTTATCCACCATCACCTGTGGTGAGGGTTTCAATGTTTAATTATCTTCACTGCTGGGAAATCATACCTTATTTAAAGCATAATTTTATCTCAACTCAAATTCAAGACATTGGATCATGTCATCCCTTTATCTACAAGACTAAAAAAAAAGACTGTGATTGCTAATGCATGGTGCATATGTGACCAAGTTCTATGTGTTCCTTACTTCTCTTTGACAAAATGACCAGACTGAAGCCTTCAAGTCTCACAGCTAAGGCCTTCCTGGTATTTAAATATTTTTCCTGTTTCTTCTGTTGACTGTCTTCTGTATTTCTTCTTGAAGTTTGGTCATCTAAATCAGACATAATATTGTATCAACAAGCTTACCAGTTCTCTTCCTCTTGATTTTTTTAAAAGTTATTATCTGAGGGATTACAGTAACCTTTATACCAAGTATAACACTGCAAAAAGAATTTGTGTGAAAGCAGTCATTTATGAACACCCTCAAAGTGTTCTCTGAGCCGTTACCAACTTGACCTGAAGTTCCCTGTCCTAAAAATGTTACTTATGATTTTTCCACCAAAAATGTTATTTTATCAAGATTTATCTATTAAAATATGTTTGGCTCAACAGTGCTTATTTATCACAATATTTTGGATCACTATGTAAAATTTATACCTACTTTTTATTTACTAACCTATAAATGTATGTCACATGAAAATTTTATTGCAAAGACGTTTTATAAACTAGGTAGCAGTGAAAGCACTGGGAAAGATGAAAAAGCAGTGTAACTACCAACAACTGCATTTGGAGATCTGTAAGTGAGCCTATTTTTCATTTAAAAGTACTGATTAACTCAATTGAATAGACACATATAAAATTACTAATTATTTCTTACTAGATACATTTTATGTCAGCACACTTTATTATACACTTATAATCTGTCCAGAAACAAATAAATAGATAACAAGTATATTTGATGAGGCTTGATTTTCATCAAGGGTTTCTGAAAAACATTAATTGTAACTTCTAATTTTTTTATTTTTTAATAGGAATTCCTAAAGAACTGTTCAGTTACCCTGGTTTAGGCTAATCAATATGGAGTTCCTTTGGACAACATTTTTATGTCCTCTGCGCTCTGTTTTTTTTCCAAGCAATAATATATAAAATATTTTGCCAACCTGTGAAGGACTTGTGTTTTCTATCCCTAGTTCTCTCTTGTGCTCTTTCTTCCCTTGTGAGGAACACCATACGTTTCCCTACATGAAGATGGAGGTGTAACTATTGATGGTGAAAGATTACATTACAATGAGATAATAGTAATAAGATAATAGAAAATAACAGCAAATAAGAGAATCATAGAATAATAGGAGCCTATAAATGATCACTGAACGGGACTTTGGGATATCTCCAAGTCCTACTTTCTGCTTGAAGCAGGACTGTCACCCATGATCACCACTCAACATCAGTTCAACCAGAGAAAAAATTAACCAAGACTACATTTTTTACTAGACTATTTAACTGGGTATTTATAGTCAAAACTTTCTAGCTAGGACTTGAAAACTTTGAATGATGCAAATCTCCACAATCTCCACATATAACCTGTTTCAGCACTTCTGCACTCATCAGTGAAGAATTTTTTGTTTCCCGATGTCAAGTTTAAACAACACAAACACAAGATTGCCGTTTTCTGTTTTGCTGGTCAATAACAAGAACAGTTTGACTTCATCATATTCATATCTTCAAGAATATTTACATAGGTTTTACATTGTCCCTAGCTTCTACTCACTGAGCTAAGTAATCCTCTCCTTTAAGGTCATGTGCTCAGATACTTGACCACATCAATAACTGAGTCTTGGACACTCCACATCTTAGTTATATCAGCCTGTAGTTAGTTAGGCAGGAGGAAGAGATTCTATTCTATATATGACTTCCCCAGAGTTATTAAGAGGGAAATGGTAAGAACACCTCACTTCTCCTTATTGAGGTGCAGTTCAATAGTTTCTGCTACCCAGCCCTGAGATTGGTCAAGGTCTCTCTGGATTGAGGTTGGCATTTTTTACTTTAACTGTTCCCTCTAATTCAGTGTCAATTCATTGTTGGGCTCCAGGACTGACTCTCAGTGTATATCTGTTCGCTCAGGGCTGCCAATTAGTAAAACTATTTAACATTTCTTCAGAGTAGAAAAGTCCGGTTAATTTTAAGTCCCATTAACAAGGAAGCTGGATTAAGGTGACTTTCAGGTCTATAACTCTGTGTGAGGAGAATACTCCATGATCCAGACTTCCATTTGAAAGATTTGACTGGACTTTTCAGTCAGTCACCTATACAGGTTTTCTCAAAAATCTAGTCGAATTTCATGCCCTACATGGAAAGTAGATTAGATAGCCTTGACTTAGTGTTTCCCAGATGTTCCTTCTAGGAATTCTTTAAAAACAGAGTTGAAAAGAGAGTGAACATCATATACACAGGGTCTAAAGAGTATTTTAGAAGTCCTACTGCCTCCAAAGTCATAGCCTTTGGTAAAAACATCAATTTGGAATGCAGGAGGTGCAAATTCAAACTGCACTCTTGGCAGCAGCTCAGGATGAAGGACATACTTTTTGGTTTGCCATATCTGTAGCATTTATTAGAAAATTTTTGTGAATTTCAATATGGGAATTCTGGTCAAAATCAGGGGAATCCTTCCACTATGCTAGAAGTCTAGGTTTCATTTAAGTCTGGTAAACCATGAAACTCAAAGTTTCTATGACGTCTGAGTTTCCTTACTCCTTACTAATATTTATCTTTTTTTCTTTTTTTTCTGTTTTTTATCTTTATACAATTTTAACTAGATAATCTGTTTTAGAACTAGGAACTATTTCTGACAAAAGGAAAATCAGTAATTATGGTTTGAAAAATCATTATCATGTCAGTTCTAATTTTTGCATGGCTCTGACAGAATTTACAGCATTGTTCTTTTGATGATTTCCAAAGTGTTACTGGCAATGGTATGATCTATACTCCTAAAAGTATTGTATTGACAGATGAACATTATTGACCAATGAATATATTCCATTTATTGCAGAATGTCAATTGCAGACATCCTCAATTGTGGTGAGGTTTTTTGGTTTTTTTTTTTCCAATTTATATTTAACTTATTTATTGTTGTAGGGGGGGTTTGTTTGTTTGCTTTTGTGTTTGGTTTTTAAAGAAGTATTAAGTAAATAAATAATAAGTAAATAAAAAGTCATAGGAAAAAGATAGCCATTAATCTGACAAAATGCCATGTAAATTAATTGGTTATTCTCCAAGTATCAAGTGTTATAACAAATCATAGTATTAATTTCATTCAGGAAAAAATATTTAATCACAAAAGATAAACAATTGTGGTATTGTGTTAAATATATGTATGTACATTATACAAAATATTCTGAAATTTTTGGGGGTAAGGAGAAAAAACAGAATTGTTCAAGAATAAAGACGTAAATTTCTTTGTTAAAAAAAAATAAAGTCTAAGTTTAAAAATTTTAACGCCAAAAATTTACTGTTTTCTCTTCTATGTAACAAGAAATGTGTACCAATTAATAAAATTTTGATTCGAGAAAAAGTAAACCCCTTACATTTTAGCAAGAATATATACATTATTAGTTTTCAAATATGCTTTTTTGTTTGCATACAATTGAAAAAAGACCCCAAAACATTAGAACAGATATGTGCAATAATATATCTATCACACATACTATCATAAACCATGCAAGTGATCTACATCCTGAACAGGGCATTTAAGTTCTAAGAGTCCATCACAATTGAAAGACTACATAAAGAACATTTCTAGATTCATTACAGGTAAGTTCAGCTGTCTGTAGGGGATACATTTACATTTCGAACAGTAACTGTTTCATTTAAAATCAAAGAAGAGAAAAAAAAATTTCTGTAACAATTTGACTGATCTGTCTTAGGTTTCTACGTTAAGACTAGATAAATCAGGTTCTAGAGGTGCCTATTTCTCACCTTTAACTGGAAGAGGAAGGTTCCACAGAGGATGTTGGGACAGCTAAAATGTACAACAATTTATTTGTGGTTTCTGTAGCTGATGTCACCCATCAGCTGCAACAGTAAAAGCTACCTTTGAGAGGACAATGGAAAATAAAACCAAAGCAAAAAACAAACAAACAATTTTTTTTAAAAAATGAGAAAGAGAGAAGAAAGGAAAAGAAAATATCTTCCCAGTGACCAGTAGCAAAGAGAAAAAAATCGATATCTCTCTAGATGAATGTCGTCTTGGCATCTTTTCCAGTCCAACAACTACTCCCTCTAAAAACTTATTCCAAACTAACTACATATATTGCCTCAGTTTTTCGCCTGATTTCTTATAGTAGTAGTGTTCAGTTATACCATACTTTGATAAGTTGCAGATGTTGCTGAGCTGATTGTCTTTTAAAGCTCTGTGCATGTGCATTATTGTGAAATGTTTATGGCTACTTTGCTAATGGCAATCTATTACATTCTGCTTGTTCCATAGTATAAATTTATAAAATAAAAATCATGAAGCAAAATGTGTAAAACGGGGGAAGAAAAAGAAAAGGTAATTCAAACATTAATTGGAACCACTTCTTTAAACTCACATTATAGCAATTTCCTACTACTTGTAGGAACTGCAAAACAAGATGGTTAAGTATACTTTGGAATATGAGGGTAAAAGGTAGTTACAGTGGTATGCAGGGGTATGTAGGTGGAAGGTTATGAACTGAAAAAGTAGGCTGCAATGCTATAAGCTAAAGAGCTGGAAATTGGAGCCACTTAGGTCAAAGCAGTTTCCCACAGGATGCTAGGCAATTATCTTTGATGTAGGTCTACTCTTTAGATGTCTGAAATTGGAGAGAAAAATCCATGTTTGTCTCAGTTTCTCATTTAGAAAGCATGTGTGTCTAATTTTTTCCTTCTGTCTTTCTAAATTGAAGCATTGTGCTTACAGAAAGGAAGTCCTCAGCACCTCCACAACACAACTAACTACAGCTTTTGAGCCCTTTTTAACCTTATACTTCTTTTCCAAATTCATAGGAATAAAAACAAAGAGGAGGTAGTACTTTGTTCAAGGTAGTTCTCAATATTGTATACTCAGAAAGAACAGAGAATAAAATCTTCACCACTCTGAGCTGTGGCATTTCAATGAGATGTGAGAATGATAGAAAAATAAGTTGTTCTCTTAAAAATCTAGGAATAGTTCAATGACTACTATTATTTACCATGTTGTGGCCTATGTGAATTTACTCAACAGCTTAACAAAGGAAGAAATGGTCGATAACAGCTCAAACTAACATAAAAAATGAAAAAAAACCTTAGCTTTTCACTGAACCACCGATTGATCTCCAACATATAAGAAATACTTAGAGTCCTAATAGCAATAGGATATGGTCTATTGAGGAATCACAAAGAAGATACAACTATTTTGAAGTTGTAGGGGTTTTGTTTGGTTTTTTTTAGAATATGTAAAAAAACATGTTCACCTTGAAGAGAATGAAACGAAGAACCATCATTCTGCTACATTTATGTTATGCATTCACTGTTATTTAAGCATTCCCCTGCAGGGGAACAGTTCTTAATATCATTATTAAGAAGTGTTGGACAAACAGTTTACTATACTACATTTGCAATCTTGAATATGTAATGATAGCACGGCAGTTAAATACTTTGTCCAACACTGTGCAGTAAGAGGCATAAATGACATTTTAAAGCTAATTGGCAATTAGTATCCTAAAAGGTTAACATTTATAGAGTGAATAAAAGGATTTCTGTTAACAGAAACAACCTGATTTAAAGAAGACTTGGGTGCACATAGGATTTATACATATTGTCAATCTACTTTGATATGCTGCTAGAGCAATTTTGTTAAGGATGTTCATTAGTTGTTGTTATTAGAAGGAGTAGAATAATTCTGTGATTATTCTGTAATTTCTATAAGTATCTATAACTTGCGTCTCTACTGTTGCTAAAAAAAAGTTACAATATGTCTTTATATGGTGATATGGGGCCAGGAACCTTCTGCCACTAGACATAGATCCCCTTATATCAGCAGCATGTCCAGGTTAAGCAGTTAGCAGAAATATTGGTAGCTTCATATCTTAATTTGAGAAGTGGCGTGGATCTGAAACCGTGTTTTCCTGTTCCTAGTCCATTTTTGTGGGAATGGGGAGGTTTGCCACAAATGACGGAAAAACCAGTCTTGTAAATGCAAAGGGAATAGATATATTAAACAAGATTTTTCCATCAGTACTGTTAATCTATAGGCTATAACTGCTAATGAAAGTGTGATATAAAGTTATTACTTTTTTAAAAAAAAATTAAACTCTTATTCATACAAAAGCCCAAGCAAAGTTAATACTTGACTCCCAAGGGTAAATTGGCACCTCCATTTTATTTTTGGTGTTGTTTCATCCTACCTCACTTGTCTGTAGTTAAGACAGGCTAAGTTTAAGATAATAGCAGTGGTTATATTTACCAGTTTTCAGCAGCAGCACTCTCAGTTTACATCTCCCTCCATAATGCAATGGTCAGGTGCTGAGAAGAGTGATTGTGAGATATCGGTGAGGTGTTTGAGTAGGTCTCTAAGGTCTTGACTCCTTTGGTCTGTGTGTGTGTGAGGGACCAATACTATTTAATGTATTCATCAGTAATAAAGGGATTGTGTGCAACATGATTGAGCTTGCAGATGGTACCAAGATGAGTAATGCAGATGATTCATTAGAGGGAAGAGATGCCATCGAGAGGGACCTTGACAGCCTTGAGATGTGGACCTCAAGAAGTTCAAAAAGGCCGAGTGCAAGGGTAACCCCCAGTATCAATACAGGCTGGGGGATGAATAGAATGAGAAGAGACCTGTGGAACAGCTTCATCATGTTGGGTGAAAAATTGGAGAGATGTGATCTGGTCATGTGCACTTGCAGCCTAGAAAGTCAAACATATCCTGGGCTGCATCAAAAGTAGTGTGGCCAGCAGGCTGGAGGAGGTGATTTTTCCCTTCTACTCCACTACAGTGCGCGTAGTTAGAGGAGGGTCATGGAAATGACCAGAGGACTGGAACATCTCTCTGAAGAAAGATTGAGAGAGTCTAGGTTGTTCAGTCCAGGCAGAACTTGTTGCAGCCTTTCAATAAATAGAGGGAACTATAAGAAGGATGAAGAAAGACTTTTTACCAAGGCCTGTTGTGAAAGGATAATGGTAAATGGGTTTAAATTGAAAAAAGGTAGATTGAGTTTGGACATAAGGAAGAAATTGTTTGTGATGAAGATGGAGATACACTGGAAGAGGCATCTCAGTTGTGGAAACTGTGGATGTTCTATCACTGAAAATATTCAAGGTCAGGTTTTGATGGTTTTTTGAGCAGTCTAATCTAAAAAAAAAAGTCCCTGCCCATGGCAGAGCAATTGGACCAGATAATCTTTAAAGGTCTCTTCTAACTGATACCATTCTGTGAGTCTAGGGTTCCATGAAAACATATCTTTGCCCAATTTATCTTTCTGTAAACACAAGCTGCACAACTACAGAAAGTATTCTGTTGAAAATAAAAAATGCTCTGGGGACTTACAGAAAAACTTTAATTTCTGTGGATTAAGGATGTATGGATTTACATATCTTGAATAAACCCCCAATTTATGTAAGTAGACAGTGTCTTTTGTTGTAAAAGAATAGCAATTGTTTTAGCTTTCCAATGGCACTGGAAACTTATAGCTGAGTAAAAATAACTGTTTCGGATCCAAGACAAGAAATAACATCATAAAAGATTTATAAAGCAAGAGTAAATAGAGAACAAGGACAAAAAAACCACAGGTTAGTATAAAGGATGGGGACAGAGTAAAAACACAATCGAACAAATAGGCAAACAAGCCTAGGAAATTGCATTTTACTGGTTATTCTTTCATTTCGTTGATGAGATAATGCTAAAGGGAGAAAGTGAAAGAATAAGGCAAAACAACACTTCTAAATTATAAGGGAGATAAAAAAAAGTTTTATTTTCATTTACAGTGCCAGAATATATGTAACACTAATCCATAATAGATTAAAGGGGATTTCCACATACTCTGGAGTGGCACAGTCAGTGCCTGTCAGTCCTTTGCAATCATTTAGACAGTTCCCCAGCTAGTGAATGACTCACACATTGTTTGCTTTTGTAAACTGTCCCCAGAGTTTATTCATTAAATATGAAACTTACTGTAAGAACTCTATGGTTTCAATCCAAAGCCTACCAAAATTAATGGGAGCAATTTTAACAGAAGTGTTCACAGTACTTTTCTAACATATCTCCTGAAAAAGGTAGTGGTTGACAGACTCTGAACCTGATAAGATTATTATCTATAATGAAAAATCTTTATAAATCCTTTCCTAAATAGTATCATGAAATATATTTCTAACTTGGAGGAGTGGTATATGTGTTGATGGTGGATGATTGGCTTCTTTTGTAATTGTACACTTTTAAAATGTAAAACATATTTTAAATATATATTTTTCATTTATTTTAGTCTTATACTGCAATTTTCCTATGTTTTTATATTTTAATAAATAAAGCTAAATTTTAAAATATAAGTTTACATGTCCTCGATATTTCTAAGGAACCAAAGCTTTAGATCCCTCAAACTTATTTTAGAAAAATCAAAATATAATGTACATCCTGTACATTCTGCTTATAAATCTGACGGAAAAATCAAGCTCCACAGAGAAATGATGACAGAGGGGGGTGCCCTGCTACCATCTTATTCCTTTGCACAGTGAGAGAAACCCTAGGGTCCCTGAGGTGGAGAGGAAATGGGGTTCCAGGGGCAGCTGCTGGCCAGAATATGTGTTTGAACTCTGTTACTAGAGGGATCCACACTGCACCTATGTGCACACATATGTATATATTCCCATTAACAGACCTTTATCCTGATCAGACAGAGAGGGGAACAAGATGAAGCCATAAGAGATGTCTGAGTGCTGATTGTACCTGTTTGTGTTCTGTATGGCTGTGTGTGTATATATTCATATATGTGTATTGTACGTGTTTGTGCCTACTGGTATTACACACTCAGCTGCGCTACTTGCTGAACCTATGGACACAGATCTGTGGTATCCTTGTCTCTGTTGGGCTACCAGATTTGCAACTCCCTAGCACATTACTGAAGAGCAATTTATGAAAGGTAATTCAGGGAATGTTTAATTTTTATGAAATGTTGCATTAGTGTAATAAAATTCTGACCAAGTTTTCAGAAATTCTTTGTACTTATGATTATTGTTTGTTCTTATGATTATGTTCTAATGACATTTAAAAAAGTGTATCAGAATTTGTCTGAAACAGATTCTTAATAAAAAATCTTGATAAAAAATAAGATTGTGATCAGGCTCTTAACTGTCTGACAACATGAATGCGCAGTCCAGAAAGGGTAAAATTTTAGAGAGATAGAGTAGGATTCTATATTAAAGATCTCTCAGCTACAGGATGGAAAAGTGAATTCAAGCAATGAAATAATAATTTTAATTCTAAAGAAATATGGACAGAATTTCTAAACAGTTAAATATGGAAAGTCTAGAAATTTTGATTAAATTATTGGGGAAAAAAGGATACAGAAAGTAAAAAAATGGTGATATATTTCCATAAAAATAAACATAGTGTTCTGAATTACACCAAGTACTGTGTCCAGTTCTGGGCCCCTCAATTCAGGCAGGACATTTTGGTGCTGGAGCAAGTTCAGAGGACAATGAAGCTGGTGAAAGTTCTAGAGAGTAAGTCCTATGAGGAGCAGTTGAGGGAGTTGGAGTTATTGAGCCTGAAGAAAAGGAGGCTCAGGGGAGACTTTACCACTCTCTACAGCTATGTGAAAGGAGATTGAAGCAAGGTGGGGGGTTGGCCTCTTCTCACAGGAAACTAGTGACAGAATGAGAGGACAGTCTCAAGCTGTGCCAGGGAAGGTTAAAATTGGAAATAAGTAGGAATTTCTTCATGAAAAGGTTGATTAAACATTAGAATGGACTGCCCAGGGAAGTGATAGAGTCACTATTCCTGGAGGTGTCTACTGAAAGACTGGACGTGGCATTTAATGTCATGGTCTACTTGGCATGGTGGTTTAGGTCACAGGTTTGACTCAATTATCTTAGAGGTCTTTTCCAGTTGATTCTGTAATTCTGTGACAAGATGCTTAAAAACTCTTTTATCTTTTCCAAACTCTATTATCTGGTACCATGAAAGACATTAGTGTTCCACAGAAACATATTTCAATGCCTTTTGACATGCACAATTTCACTTGAAACCACTGTTTACGGAAATGTAGTGCAAGCTGCAACTTATCAGAAGTGACTAAGAGAAAAATGAAGATACAATCTATTTTCCCATGTGTTGTAAGGCTACCAGAGGAAGACCTGCACAGTTTGTATTCAGAGAGTACTTTGTTTCAAATTGTAGAGTTGTTACTGGAACTGGAGTTTTGGATTTACATTTACAATCTCCGTGTTACACTGTTCATGTCCAGATGTTTCATCAAGACATCATAAAGATGTGTACCAGCCTTTCTCACTAACAATTCCTTTCCCAGAGTTAATTTCACACAGACATGGTATAAGGAAGCCTGGGTTTGAGAAGCGCCAGGCTCAGGCTCTCATAACTTTTTATTACATATTAGCGGCACCAATGTCAAAACTTTAATAGAAAAAATTATTTTCCTTTTTTCTAGGAAAAACGATGCTTTTTTTTTTCTTCTAGGGAGAAGAGATTCTTTTAGTCCTTATTTCTTCTCCCAGCCGCTCCTTACATTCTGTAGGGGCAACTCCTGGTGTCCTATACTTTCACCGAAGTCTCATTTTATTTCCTTGCCCCCTTGCCCATTGGAGAGAGAAGGACATCATGCTTTGGTCTCATAGCAGCGACATCATCACCAGACACCACCTGCATACATGTGACAGTATCATTTTAATGTGCATTTTGAGCTGGCATTTGTTCTGATTCTTGCTTATTTCTAACTTTCATTTTTGAAAGATTATTGTCTTCAGAGACATGAACATGTATTTCAATGTTGTAACAGACCTGAGCATTAAATCTACTTAGGTCAATCCCCTAAACTGCAAACTATCATATTGAATTTTAATTGTGGAAAATAATCTCATTTTCAGTAAGGCAAACAAAGATATCTAATACAAGAAGATTCTTTCATCTTTAATTTACAAGACACGTAGTCAGAAATTTTATTGTAAATATTATTTCGACTAATGTTTCCAAAAACTACTCCTCAAACATTTTACATACAGTCTCTACTAGAAACAGGACATTAGAGGTACAGATTCATGATTTTATATTAAAATTTAAATACATGCTTGCTCCTATTCCAATTTTAATACAGATAAAATCTTTATTGTCTTGGGAGGGTTTTATAAAAGATAAATATGCCCCTTAAATTTAGTCTTAAAATTCCATATATTGGTTTACAAACACAGATATAGGGTTTTTATTGGCTTTCTTCATCCAAGCTGTTGATGAATTGCGTTCAATAAAACCCTAGAAAACTTTAATAATACTATTACTAGGTTAACACTTTAATTGCAAAAAAATTAAAATACAAGCAAATCCTGCTTCTCCTCCTTTCTACATACAAGACCGTTGCTAATTTTTACTGAGTTGTGCTTTTGCAATAATTTTTTGTCAGTTTTAAAGTGAGATTATTCAGGATAACATTTGTACCTCCACGTATAAAGACATGTATCAAGAATAAGAAATGTCATGACTGAGAACTATTAAAGCTATTATATTTTGCCCCAAAATTGAGGAACGGATTAGTAACTGCAATACCTTCATGTATGTGTGCCCATAAGTCCTTTGTAGATCATAAAACACTAGAGTTTCATCCAGATTTCAAAGTTAATGAACATGGTCTTGTGTCACAGCAAGATTATTGTCTTCATCACGGTCCACATCACCAAGGAACATTGGTAATCATTCTTTTTACATTATCTAAATTTGACTTTTTCTACTATATCAAAGAAAATTATCACATTTTATGAATAGCAGTCATAATATGCTAGTCTCCTTCCAAATCTGACTGTATAGTACTTGCATGATCTGATAGGCCAATATCAAAATAATTTAAGGACAAAGTGAATCATAGGAGAAATCAAGAATGATATGGAATATTAAACTGATATGTACCAAAAGCCTATCCCATACCTTAAATTTACTTGAAGAAATCCCTTTAAAACTGTTCATGTCTCTTAGTGAAAACTGGATTGGTTAAGAAGAGTCTGACTGTATTTACTTGACTCTTGCAAAAATTATGTCAGTGCATTATAATTTATAGTTTAAAAGCAAAATGTATAAAAGGCAGCATACTAGTGTTATTATTGTTATTGTAGCTAATATGTTCTCAGTACATGCAATACGTGGTATTTTCCAAATGCTTTGTCTACTTTTCTTATTTCCAATTATTTGGAACTAGGAAATAGGTAGTAAAATATTTACCTCAGCTGTCTTGTCTGTTGTTTTTAGTTTGCCAGCCTTGCTTAGTGTGAGTGTGTGTGTGGTATGTTTTTACACTTTCTTTCACCTTCCTTTTTTGGCTGATATACTTGCAGAAGCCCTCTCACTATTCTTTTCAACCTTTGCCAAGTTTGGGCCCAACTGCAGCTTACCCATCCTCACCCAATCCCTGCACAACCAGGCTACATCTCTATACTGTTCCCAGGATACCTGTCCCTGCTTCTACTGCCTGTGCATGTGCTTCTTTCCCTTTAGTTTGACCACAAGGTCATGACTCAGCTATGCTTGTCTTTTACTGTCCTTGCCCAATTTCTTGCACCTGTGGGATTCCTTCCCCTTTTGCTCTGTGGAAGGTGTCCTTAAAGATCTGCCAGCTCTGTTCCACTGGCTTGTCCCTGAGGGCACTTTCCCAGGAGCTCCTATTGACTAACTCCTTGAAGAGCTAGAATTTTGCCTTTCCAAAGTTCAGGATAGGATTTTATTCTTTATCGGACCCATATCACTCAAAACTGTGAACTCCTCCAGTGTGTGATCACTGCAGTCCAGGCTGCTTCCAACCTTGACACTGCCAAGTAGGTCACTTACCTTGGTGACCATCAGGCTGAGTATCACAATCCTTCTGGTAGGGTTGAACAAAATACAGGAATTCAGTACTTGCCAGCTAATATGTAGGAACTGGGTTGATTTATTAAAGCATTAGAGGTTAAAATGCCTATTAGTTCTCCTTTTCATGACATTGACTTCTTCAATAAAAAAGTGGTTGGTTAAATATGGAGGTGAAAAAGTGGTTGGTTAAATATGGAGGTGAAATGACAGACCCATAATGAGTAAACTTATTTCTTTTCATAACAATTCTCTTGGCAGCAAAAATTTCGGTAAACCAAACGTTTTAGAATTTTAGAATTTAGATGCTGCTTTCTGTGAAGCCCTTGTAAGCATACTGCATACAATAGAGGTCGACACAGTTTATAATCAGTACTAGTTTTGATTCTTTCTCTCTCTCATGATGACTGTGGAGAGATCAAAATTGAGAAATCTACAGAGGCAACAAAGATATCCTTTGATGTGGAAAAAAATCCAGGGAGAATGTGAAAATGGGCACTGGAATGGAAAGAGGCTGCTATAAAAGATCAAAAGAAATAGGTCCCAAAGAGAACTGGCTGAACAGTAATTGGATGTTTCCTTCTGAAGGGCCTGATTAATGGCAGCAGAAGTATAAATTTACCTTAGAGCTCTTTCCTTGTGAGCTTTATGTACATACAAACACATTTATATGTATGCATAAAGTTATTGCAAAGAATTCCAACATAATTTGTACCATACTGTAGAACTATAACACTTTAAAAAAGGAAAAAAAAACATGCTGGAAGTACAACATACTACATAGATATCACATATTTCTTCAAATGATGGTAACTATACTAAAAACTTATATTGTTTAACTAGATATTGAGTTCATAGGGATTCATAAGACCTCATTATATATAAGGATGATTAAAAGACAGTAAGTTGTTCATGCAAATTTATCTTAACTCCCCCACAAAAACTAGAAAAGTCTAAAATTATAACAGATGAATAGCAAAACTGAGCAGAACTCTACTCGTTACCAATATGAATGCTTTTGCAGAAATTCATAAAGGGAAGCTTGGATGCTTTAAACAGGATTTTGTAACATGTAATATAATTAGGTACTGTAGCAATGTTCTTAACAATGGAAAATTTCAATTTATATTTCTAATTGTATTTTCTCTATGTTTTAAAATATAGCTGAAAAAATCAGCTTCCTAAAGAGCAGAATTATTTTCAGGGCCTAAAGTATCTTTAAATAACTCTATGTTCATTTCTCTCTACTTGGAATATGAAATGTTCTATTTTAACCAACTACATTATACTATAATCTGTATTGTCATGAATATTACAGCCTGTGTCATGACGCTTTTGATAATTCTTTGAAAGAAAATGCCTAGGGATTTAGCTTGATTTCTGTTGCATACATTACCTTAGTTGCATATTAAACAGTTCCCAAAAAGCAATCCAGATTTAAGCAAAGTGCTTCTACACTTGGTTCCATCATTTGCATGCAATTTGCTGTTGTGAATAACAGCTTTTTTCTCATCAGTCATAGATAACTGTGTAGTGCATTTTTAGAGTTTTCGTTAGTTATTAGATGGCTTTTGCTAAGACTATTATCAAAGACTTTTAACATTTATATTCTCCTTACTCAAGAGAAAACACCAACAACAGACAACTGAAGAAACAGGTCTTTCCTGTGTGGAAATCAGTGGGAACTTTGATGTTTCTCTGACTTTGACTTAAAGGTGGTTCTGCAGAATATATTATTAGCTTACTTATGAAGTGCTTGAGTCTAATTTCGGCTCATCCAGGTAGCATTCCTGTCTTTCTAGTACTCATAGGTGGATTTGGAAGACAATTTGAAAATTACTTGCACTGTCAAATAAGTAACAACTATTTCAATCCTCCATATATCTCTGTTTTTTGAGGGGGTGTTTGTTTGTTTTGATATTGCAACACCTTTTAGACTTTTTAACATAGGTTACCTTATTCTCCCAATGATTGCTGACTACTATAAGCCACAATTGCACATGAACATTTTTTTTTAAACTTTGGGTGTATTTGTTATTCATGAAAGTTACACAGTTAGAGAAGACAGGAATCCTGAAGGATGGAGCTGGTTTTCATTTCTGAGTTTCATGTTAATCAGGAAGGACATTTTTCTTTGTCTGAACTACAGACTGTGCTGTGTCAACCAGTTACCTGATTTAGATGCACTAGCTGAGTTATCCAAATTTCACAATACATTGTAAGACAACTGTATCTCCCAAAACTTAATCTAGAAATCATTCTATCCCCATGAAGACTATAGTGCAGTTATATTTAGAGTCATATGGTTGAAAGAAACAAAGAGAGCATCTATGTTACTGCCACTTCCTACTATTGATATTCTTATTTCATACATCTCTTTTCATCTTATATCTGACAGACTTTAATTTTTTTTGGAAGAATGCTAGACAGCATGCCTTGTCTGGGCATTTTGTTCTCGTAATCTGCTTTCTCTAATATCACTAAAATGCCCTAACATATAACGTGAACCTGACTTCATTGTTATAGTCTAAACACACTGCATCTGACCGTTTGTCATTAACATATAGAACCAATTTTTAACCTTTATTTTAGGACATGTATGTTTTAAGTGCTTTATCATATAATCTTCTCTTTTATAAGAAGTGTAAATTTATACATTTTTTCTTATAAAGTCTTTTGAGTCTTTTTTTCCGTTCCTGTTTCCTCTGAACACTTAATTTGATTCACAGTTGGTCTGGTAGTACAATGTTCCATGCTGAATATAGGACTCCCGACTGAATGTAGACTCGGGGCACTGGAGAATTCTAATCTGTGCATTTCATTTACACAGTGCATTCTTCCATGATCTGTGCTGTTAATGACAATATCAAATGAAAACTGGAATAATGAAAATTCTTCTGCCCAAGAAAGAAAACTTTATATTCCTTTCATTTTCATGGTGAACTATAGCTTTCCTTTTAATATGGCTAACCAAATACTGACCTCATCTTTCTTTCAAATAACCTATTTATTTCTTGCAGGAATTGAAAAAGAAAGAAAACAAATAATTATTTACCAGATTTTATTGGACAGAATCCAGTTAAATGGCGAAAAATAAAAACATGGGCATACAGGTCTAGACTTTCTCAATGCCTACTGACAGACTGTAATAGTGGTAATTAGAACTGGTTTTTAAATATTTCCAAAATTCATCTGCATTTCCCCTCTCTCCCTTTTTAGTATTAAACTAGAAGAAATTAAAAATAATACCAAAACCAAACAAATGAAACCTTAAAAGCCCAACCAAAAAAACCCCAATATATACCTCCTCTCAAATAAAATGTTGACTTTCATTAAGTACTACAAATATAACTTCTGTCTTCTTGATATGGTAGCAGTGAATAAGAGATAATCACACCTGATTATTATCAAATGAACAATCAAATATTTGTCTACTTGGTCCTCAGACATTCCTTCCCTTCTTTCTAGACTTAAAAACTCAATATTACTTATTTGGGCTTTTAGATATAGAAAATGGGAGAATATAATGCCTTGTATATCAGATATCAGCACAAATATAAGAATATGCGTAGTAAAGTAAAGACAAAACAGATAGGTAAGTCCTCCAAAACTGAAGTGCCTACAAATATCCTAACCTTTCTTGTAACTCCCTAGTTCATTAAGGCTGAGCAATGTTTGATCCAGACACTGTTATTTATAAATGTATGTGCCCAGACAAGGTAGATTAGAATAGCCTTCCTTCCAAAAGCCATATCCACCAGAATAAAATCATAAACAACCCATTCTACATTAATCAGGCAGCCACTGCAGATGAGGCATGGCTCATACTGTTCACACTTCTATGAAAAACCTTTGACTCACTACAGATTTGCCTTTCTCCCATTGAAAGAACACAAATTAAAAAAAATCTGTTTCTAACAAAAAGATCTTAGGGGTGCGTATCCATAGCTTATCCTTTCTCAAAGTGAAATTCTATTCCACACTTACTTCTGGTTATAATCCCATGAGTAAAAAAAATTCACACGTAAATATACTGAGATTTTTACCAGCAGTATGAGTTAATTAATAATAAATTACCTAGACCAATCAGAGATTAAAAAGTGAAACAGAGGAAGAGAGAAAAAAGGAAATGACAGTAGAGTTGGGTTATTTCAGTATTTATATAATTTGAATATTCAATTTATTTAAGCAAAGGGTTTTTTTTAATATTCCTTTTCACAAAAGCATGAGTGAAAAGCTACTTGAAAATAAAGTTGATATAGGAGAAAGTTAGAATGTATATTCACATCTGTGAATATACATTTAGGATGGAAATTAAAGGAATATTATAACAGCAAAAATTAATTTAAAAGTCTAACTTTAAAATAATATTTGAGAAATAAATGGATAAATTATGATTGTTTGTGTTTCTAAAGGACTGCATTGGACCATCCAAGAGGTGGAATGTTCAAAGGATTTAACATCACTAGACTTCGCAGGTATAAGAGGTACTTCCACTATCCAAATTCTTAGATATAAAAGTACTGTATTAATGCTTCAGTTCAACAAGACACTTTAGAATTAGTTAAAGTGTGGATAAATAGTGGTATTAATGTGATGATTTTTGAGCTTATTCCTACAAGACCAGATGACTTTCTCGTAGTTTTCATCATGCTAGCATCACTAGTAGAGAACCTACAAAAAGAAGGAAAACAATAAAGAAGAAAATAACAACAACTGTCCCCACTTTTTTTCTGCCTGAATATCAGTATGCATGTCAATGAAATATTTATCCTTTTTCATTTTGTCCTTTCCCCATTTCTGTCTCTTAACTCATGAAAGCTTTCAATTGCCAATACCGTCTTTGTGATAAGTCCTGATTCTGTCTTTTCATTCTTCTGTGAGGTACCACTCTGTATAAATACTTTTTTTGGGTACATTAATACCTCATTTTATCTTAATACAATACAGTAGTGCATATGCAGACTGTCTTCTTGATTCAAAAAGTAACATGACAGAAAAAGGCAATAGACAAAGACTGTTATGAAGGCTAGACATGTAGCCAGAACAGATTAATATGTTTGTGACAGAATTTGAGGTAGATAATATAGAATTTTGGAGATAAAATGGAAAGGAGTAATAAGACCACCATTAATACAAACTGCTGCTAAATTCAGTGGAAAGAAGTCCCTATCCCATCAACAGGATAAGGCCAACATATTTTAGAGTTTCTGGGTACAATTTTGGTCAGTCAAACCTCACTCTATATTTACTGTTTTTCACCTGTGTCCATTTTTACTCGGATGCTTTACTTTCTATTTTCCTTCATCTTTTCTATTAAAATGGATATCCTCCTGGTCCTTTATCCTCTACACTGTGCAGTATGACTGAAGTTTTCCATCAGTCACAGTTGCATGGAGCCTATGTCTTTATCCCTGCTCTATCTGGATACAATTTCTATTGCACTCTGATATGAATTCAGTTACTCAGTTAAGAACTTAATCCAAAGTATCTCACATCCTAATCTTTTGTTTCTAAATATTTTATGCACTGTTGTGTACCATGGGATGTACAGAAGTCTAAGTCAATTATATATACAGCTTTGCTAATTTAAAGTCTCATTGTCATTTCCCAGTGAAAATTAAACAAATTAGTAATGCATGACCATCTTCTTATTAAACATATCTAGCAGGCTAGCAATCTCTGCGCATTCTCCCCCTGGACAAATAATCTTAGGACTTTTTAAAACCCAGATTAAAAATAAAATTCAGAACTCTCTTACCATCACCCTAGAAGCTTCTTTTTTAACCTTACAGTAGTATAGATGTATAAAATTACCATACCTCAGAAGTAATGCCTCAGATATTGAAATCAGTTTTTCAGCAATGGAGTAACTAATATCTATGTCATCTGTCAAGGTACCTGATTGCTTTAAATAGAAATTACTTTTTATTTTTTCTCTATTTTATCAGCTTTCCATTTTGGAATAATCAAAAGCTCTACAAATATTCCTGCTAATTTTCCAGTTTTCATCTGTGGTGAGTTATTTCTTTCATTAATTCTTCTTTCCTTGGGGGAAAAAAGTACCCATTTGCTTGAGATCTCCTAACAAGAAGCATGACACAGAAATTATTTTAAGACAGGTTAGTTTTTCATTGTGTAAAATTCACCACATAAATGTCCTGAAAAAGTTCTTTTTTTCCTAAAAGGACTTAAATGAAAATTTAGTGACATGTAGTCTATGTGTTCCATAACCCTGTACTACCTTCACTGCTAGTGTTGTACTGAATTTCCAAGGCCCGAGGACTGAATCTTGTCAGGTTTGCTCTGAACTTTTCTTTATATGTCTGCAGTTTTATTTTGCTTTGTATAGGTATGGCACTGATTTCTCTATCTGAACGGGTAACTATATCTAATTTGTTTTTTTTTGTTTATTCTCATAAAGATACCATAGTTTTACAGCTGTAATAAGCATTTAATCTATGGGTGATATTTACAACTCTTTACACAATGATGTAGTATACCAAAATACTGCCCTAGTACATATGATAGAAAAGGCCTTGAGAAGATGAGACAAAGACTGCAGGGGTAGAGAAGTACAGACATAGAGTGATAAAACATGGGATGTAAGTCTGGCACTGGAAGACTCACAGATAAAAATGATTCATAAAATGCCAGTTAAAAAATTATAAATTAAGGTGAAAAAAAATTGGTTTTAGTGGCAACAAAGATAAAGAAGAAATAGTATCTGAAATATAAAAAGGACAAAGGTAACGTGGAAGCCAGTGAAGAAAAAGCAAAAATGTAAAAAAGTCTGTTAACAAACACATGAAAGTGACACCAAGTTGATCCTAAAGTGCTGAAAAAACTAGTACATCAATATGCTATGTTATCTGATGAAGAACCCTAGAAGCATGTTTCTGCACTCTTCAGCAGCTGAAACTACTGGCTTTAAGACCTGGGAGAGCAATGGAAGGGTGAGCACAACCTCAAGAAAAGGAATAGCAACTATAAATATGTAAGTTACAATTTTAATTGTATGATTATTACTATAGAGATCATCTCTACAGGGAAATATTGTAAGTATTACTATTTGCCCTTTTTCTGTAATAATTAGATCTAGACTAATAATGATTTTTCAATTAGATTTTTAATCTTTAAATAATAAAAAACATGAACTATTGGCTTTATGCATTAAATGTGTTTTCTGTTTGAGCATAAACAAAATTCTGGGAACAGTTGACCTTTTACGGAGGTAATCTTTATGAACAAATTGTGTTCTCTAGCACAAACTACATTCCATTAATAACAAATCCCATTTGATTTTCTAAGTGCCTTGTATATATCTTCCTGTCTTGTGTTTCAAACAGAAATCTGATTTCCTGAGTTACTTGGGGGGAATAGGAAAAAAAAAGGAAAAATATTGTTATCATTATTATTTCCCAGGCAGCTGTTTCCCATTTATGTTTTGGAGAAATCAATGATGCTGGTAGTGATGTGGTTTAACTTATCACAAGGTGTCACTGTATTTGAAACATGGTAATCTTCCTAAGTACTTTAAAGATGTCATTAATTAATACCCATTAACATTGGTATTATTTAACAATAATGGCCTATAATAATAATAATAAAAAGAAAGTACTTCGTTTAACACTTCTTATATGTGTCTCAAAAATAAAGTTTTAGTTAAAGGTACTTTGTAATATGCTGAGAACTAATTCATTCTATTAAAATTTCATTTATAATGGCACTAACTTTTTGGTAGTAGATTTGCTGACACTAGCTGTACTCGAACTTTTTTAATGAACTAAAATATTTTGCTGTGGGACCTATGCCCTGTCTGCATGACAGCTCAGGTAACTGACCTGAAGGACAGAGTGACTAGAAGAACCTGGATACCTGTCAATGCTGTAGCCGTAAGTGTGTGTGAAAATAATACTAGAAATTCGAATGGCATTTCCTAATAGCAAGAAGCCAGGAGTTTAAATTCTTCTCCTAAAGCCATTAGCCCTGAAAGCCTAATGGATTTTCTAGCTGTTAATAAACGCAGAATAAAGCATGTTATTTTTCCAGTGAAGACAGCAAGTCTGCAGGCAGTATCTCCAGAAGAATGTTATCTAAGGCACTGCCCCACCAGGATGCACAGCAACCAGGTTCATTCAAGGTTCTCTCTTTTTGGATATGTCTCTGGGTTTTAAAAATTCAAATCTCATGACAGGTTGAGGTTGCATTTGTATGTCACCACTGAACAGAAAAAAGGTCAAATAATTACAAATAGACTAAGTATTTCAGAAGATAGAAGAGTAAGTGAAGTTCTAGTAAAAGTCCCTCAGAAAATGAACAAAAATTGAGAGGAAATACTTATTTTTTTGTTGTGTTATTTTTCATGGAGTATCAGAAGTCTCTCGTAATACTAGCTGAAGAATTACAGAAAATTTATCATATAAAAGTTTTTATATTCTCTAACATAAAAAGCAAATATACTAAGGACACAGCAATAGGATGTGTGTGCGTGTTTGTGTCTATGTGTGTGCATGTTTGCATCAGGGGGGATAAAATTCTTTTGCAAATTTCTAAGGAGGAAACAGGATGATCTGACAGAAAACCCTGAAGTACCAGAATTTTGACTGAAGATTCCATATTAAAATTCTACCTATATAAACATTTATACAGATTTAAAATCGGAATTTCTTACATTTAGTTTAAAAAAATGGTTAAAATAAAAATTATCTCTTTCCCCAATCCTCAAATTTTAACCATGGTTTTAAGTACATTCTGATTTGTAAGCTAGTCTTAATATTATAATTATTTACCATTTTTATTCTACATCTATTTTTACTATGTATAGAATCAATGCTATTACAGATTTATTAGTAAAACTGTCCAAAATTTTGGGCTCCAGAATTATCCTTTCTAAGGAAAAGGAAAGAAACCAAAAGGTAGAAAGACAAAAATAACAAATTTAAGAATTTGTGAAAATATAGTTATTAATGAAGAGTATGTAAATTAACTCCTTAAAATAATTAAAAAAAAAGTGAAAATTGCACACGAGAATTTGTTATTCTAGATATAAAGTTATCCACTTCATCTAAAAATCTTGCCTTTTTTCAGTCAGTTTCATATCCTCTAGCTCTTCTTCCTAACCTCTGTTCCTCTTTGTGACTTGTCTTTCACATAGAGCCAAGTAAAAACAGTACCTTGTTCACATCAGCTATTTTAAATCTTAGAATTAAATGTACTCTTCCAGTAGCCCAGTATATGACCAGTTGTTTCAGTTAATTATTTCCTAATAGAGCTTATCTGGACTTATAGTAACCCTGAATGAAAGACTGCTATTACACAGATTAGACTCAAATTCAGGATGTCTAAGTAGCCTTCCTCAATATAATAATGCAAGACAGTGAAACGTTACTGTTATCTGTTGACACTAACTTTTTTAGTCTCTCTCAGCTCTCTGGGGACATATGATAGGACCAGTGTTATTGTAGGTTTAAAAGTTACATAAGTAAATCTGCTTCCAGTAGTTCCAATTCTGAATATATCTGTCATTCAAGCTGACATAACAAAACTATTTTCTGAACCATAAAGCAAAGTACCAGCTCTTTGCTAAGAACTCTCCACTTTATGTATGACTGAGTCAGAAATAAAAAGTTTTGCTAAGAGATTTGGCACATTAGTTAAAGTAAAATGCCATTCTTTCTGGCTAGAATTACCTCATGTCTGTCTCCCTCAGTCATATCCATTTGAGAAATATGTGAACAAACCTTTAAAAGAGAATTCAAATAAAAATCTGGGCTTAAGATCTCCGGATCATTCTTTTTTTTCAGACGATAACTTTTGTAAGGGCTGGGTAAGAAGCACTTTAAAAATGAATGCATGTTAACAATATTATGAATGGTTGTAGAAATTGGGTTGTTTTTTGCCAAATAAATATTACAGGATGGCTGAAGGCAAAGATGCATACAAGAATTAACAGAGGAAGGGAATTGTCAAGAATGACATAAATGCCTTATGATTTGTTCCTAGATTGTTTCTTGACTGTTACAACTATTGAATCTGTAAAAAAACTATCTTTCGAGGCAGTTATTATTTCCAGTTGTAAAGTGTATCTTCATAGCCACCATTTCTATTAATTTTTTATCATACTATTAGTCATTAAAGTGATTCTGCTTCACCAGCCCACAGTGATATTGCCACGTCCTTTGGAGAAAGAAAATGCCATGTCCTTTCCAGATATGCCAGACCTTCCAACTACTCTACAGACAGGAACAAAAATGATGCAATGTATAGTCTCATAAGCCTACCTAACAGCAAATATAATTTTTTGGGGTTTATTTTTTAAAAAGGAGATGTGAAAAAAAATTTTAAGACCTACCTCAGCTTGTTTGTCTCCTATTCCTGCTCTTAAAAAAACCTAATATTTCAAAAAAAGATTCTTCTTCTGATAATATCAATATTGTTTTTGAAGACAATGACATCTCATTACTTTTCTAATTATGTGAATCTCTATAATTTAAAAATGCTTATCCTTTTTTCAGAGGAATGTTTCTCTGGGAGAAAAACATTAGAAAGAGAGTAGAAATTTAGGTGAGTAGGGTTTTTTTATATACCATCTAGGGCAACCAGTTTGCTGCGCAGGAAAGAGCACATGACATTCCTTAGAAGATAGACACTGACTCTTCTTTTTTTCCTGCCCACACACATAGAAAGAATTTCAGGACATACTGTGCCCAGTCAAGGGTTAGAAATGGGGACACTGCTGTTCTCTGTTAACAGAAGCAAAGCTCAGCAATAGAACCAACGTTGAGAGTAGAATTCAACATATGTAAGATTCATATTGTGTTTTTTCCTTGGATTAGATTGCTCTGTACTGGAATACAACCCCTGAAGGAAGCAAGAAAATGTATGAATTTCAATGTAGGTTGTGGTACTGGATGAGAACAACAAAGTAGAAAAATAATCTCTATTTAAAATACTTTTAAAATCCACTTTTCTGAATATAGAGTTGCCATAGTAAAAAGAATCACCATAGTTCTTTCTTGTCATATTATCATATTTATAATTTTAAATACTTTTATTCATACAATTTAGGTTTTGGAACTTCTTAGAGGAAGGCTGTATCTCACTTTCTGTGCAAGAATTATCTTGTATACTGAGATAGTACAAATACTACTAAAACTACATGTGCAAGGACAGCAATAGTAAACAAAATACATTCAAGATGAGATTTCATTTCTCCAGGCACCAAGTGGGATTTGTATCCTTTCATCCATTAATTTAAATTCTGTTCACGCAGTGTTCTGTAATTTGTTTTGTATTTTGAGACATGGGAATGAAACTTACCATTACAGTTGAACTTCAAAAGTACATTCCGGCAGGGGACGAACATGTCGGGTGATGCCTCTGAATTCACATACTCAGAAAGTTCAAAATGTGTTTATCAAAGCTGTCCTTGCAGTGTGAAGGGATAGAAAGTCTTTCCTTAAAGAAAGCCAGAGACAGTGAAACCTCTATCAATCTCTTTAATCTTGTGTTCCTGGAACACAGAGGATCACTGTCATTGCCCTACTTAGAGAATAGGATTTTTTCCTTTACATAGGTCAGTGCCCTTTTTTTTTCTTTTTCTGGAACAGAAGTGTGTATTTACTAGCTGTGGAAATTCTCATGTAAAGATAGATGATTCTTTCTTTGATTACAGAGCTAGTTGGTTGAAACAAAATTTCCTTTGCCTGCTGAGTGGCTGTAGACTATTGGGCTAACCTTTGAGAAACACGCATGCACTATTTGGCAGACTGGACTATAGACAATACTGAAAATCATAATCCATTGCAGCCATCATTGGTAAGATGGTAACTATAGTAAAATCAAATATAAGTGACATAATATCAACAATATGGTGTTCGATCTCTGTTTTCGTTTCTCAATGGAGTATTCACAATATATAAGAAGAAGCTCAAAGTAAAGGGCTAATCCTGGAAGGCTTAGAGAATCCTCAAAGGAAAATAAAAAGTACCAATCATCTCTAGAGGAAACACACAGCCTTGCTCTGGATCATGTTTTCAGCCTACAGTACTCTAAACTTTCTGAGGGAGGATTAATTCTCTATAACCATTGACATATAAACTATTGCTGTAAACCAAGCTAAGGCAAAACTCATTTCCTATTCATGCATATTCAGAACTTCGTCTTTTGAAACTAGAATTAATTAAAACTGGAAAAATGATCAGTGACTAAATAGCTGCAAGATCTCATTACAAAAATTACCCATTTTGAATGTAATGAGTGTAAAAATGTTTTGAGACTTAACTATAATTTTACATTTACATTTGCATATTTGGGATGCCAAGGTTCAGGCTCAGGCTGTCTACTCTCATATGCACTCCATTGCTGCTGTAGGGCTACTGTAAATCTCAGTGGCAACAGAGCTCCACCCAACATCCATGCACTTTCTCTCTGTAAACACCTCAGTGTTTGGACAATGCTCCTCTTCTACATTTTCTCTGTTACAGTATCTCGTACTGATTCATTTTCTTTTATTTGTTTCTATACAAACAATGACTGTTACAACCATCTTGCCAAGAGTCTGTAAAAGGGGAAGAGCAACAAGAAAAAATGTTGTAATTACCATTTAATTTGCAAACTTGAAAAGCATATCTGTCTATTTAGGGATAAGAATCAAGAAAGAAGAAAGGTCTGTGGAAGTAAACATTTTTTGGATTAGATGTGTTGGGAATATAGACTGCAAGCGATAAAAACTCTTCGCAGAAATAGAAAAAGGAATTGTAGTGAAGAAGTGAGAAGTAGCTATAGACACTTATTTAATTTTGGCATATAGTGACTGCTAATCATCTAACTTCCTTTAAGAAAGAGAGAAAGAAGATGTTTCCAGGAGCTTCATTTCATCCTAAGACAGATGTCACAAAATCAGAGAAAGGGACATAACTATGCTAGAGAATTCATAATCTTCAGCTAAATAATCTCATTAAGCAGCCTAGAGAAGCATATTTACAACTACATCCAGAAAAAAAGAAATGTATAAGAAAGTAAAATTACAACATATATTGATTTTGCATTAGCTTAACTGTATCAGTTAGGCTTAGTTTCCAGACTTCCAACGGAGAATGTTGAGGAATTTGGGTGAAATTATATGGTGAATAAAATGTACAAGAATATAACTTTTTCTAGCTCTTTGTTTTAATCCTTACTCCCTAGTAGTTGTTTAATTGTGGACTTTTCATTCCTTCTTCCCTTCCACTCCTACTCAGTTAATTCCATTCTTAATGAAGATTAATTCTTTTCTTACTGAAGTTAATTAAAGCAAATATTCAGACTGGTAACATCTGAATTAGTCCAGTCGTGAACATGCAATAAACAACATGGAAATATGGAATGAACTGTGTTTAAGTAAGGTACTTTGAGCTTCCAGCTTCTGTTACCACATGTGCTCTGTTTATTGCTACTCATCATAGCCTTTCTAATCATGAGATTTGAACTACAGCATCAAAGGATTCTTAAAAGCATATTCTAATCTAAGCCTAGATTCATACAAACATGGAAAACTCCATTCTTAGGCTTTAAACAGGTTAAAACATAGAATGACTTATTAATATGTAAAGAAAACCCATAAGGTTACACAGGAACCTGAAATATCATGTTATTATCTTGTTCAGAGTTGCCTGTTCTTGTTTGAGAATAATCACTGGGATATGGGAGTAGGAGAGAATTGTTATTTGCCAAAAATGATAAAGGAAATTAAGGTCCCTCAAGGTTATTTGTGAAGCTGCTGATGTGAAAAAAAAAGTTCAGACTGGAAAATTAGCAAGAAAGAGCCTACTTAGCAAAATAACCTCCCAATATTTATCTAAAAATATGCTGTAACTAAATTAGCACAGAACAACTTCCTTATTAATTATAAATTAAATTCTTTTTTGGTAACTTAATTTAATATCCATCTTAAATATTCTTGGTAAGTCCTTATTTGAAAGGGGGGGGTGGGTAGGATAAAAGGAAACTATCACTAAAAGTTGGGGACAAATCTTTCAAAATAACATGAACTTTAAAATTCACTAGACTCTCCTTCAGAGCTATATACCCTAAATAAATTTGTACACAGAGGACAAGGACTTCTATTGTGATGAGTATATACTCCTGTTTTAAGTAGCATCTGGAATATTGTCTGGTACAGTTTATTTAGGTCATTCTGACTTGATAAGAAAATGCTATTTCTGTATCCCTATCTTCATAAGCAGCATGCTGAAACTCAGCTTGCTTTCCCTACCTCAATAACAACTAAAGGAAACATCTGGAAGAGCTGTTTTGTACAGCCAATAGACACAGAGACTGTCTCCTTTTGAATAAAATTAAATTGAAAATTTCAGACATTCTCTATATCCTATATTTAACTCTTTGTCAGCAGAGTTTAGAATAATAGGAAACGTCTCAAAATTCTAAGACCAAGTTAAAAACATTTATCATTATGCATAGTCCTTTTGTAGGGATTTGTAGATATTTCTGTTTATACCAGTATTTTGTTAAATAGCAAAAGTGTATCTTCAGTATTTCTTGAGACCAAAATACCATACCTGCTTTGCTCGAGACCAGGATGCTAACATCTCATAGTGATTGCTGCACTGAACTTTAAGTATGTAAAAGAACTACTGTTTTTACTTCTTCTTCTGCATTTTATTATATGCACTGTAATCTTTCTGAAGCACAGACATTAGTCACTCATCTTTTCTAAAAATGTGTAATGGGGAAAGAGGGAACAAGAGGAAAGCTGGTGCACTTCTTTATGACTATCTCTCTGTTTACCTCTTAAAACTAAAAGGATATGCAAAATATGTCCTATAGCATAACACCTGGGCCTAACTTCTTAGGACAGAGTTTTTCCTCAACAATCTGACAGAAAAAAAAAAAAAAAAAGAGTTTCTTACCGGTCAAATAATACGTCAAAGAATCCTCATGGATCCCCAGGTTAATTTTTTTATATATGAAAATTATTGGCCATTTTTTTTACTGTTGAAGAATCAGAAAAAAAAAAAAAAAGAGAAATCTAAAATGAGATTTTTCTGAAACAAGTTGTCTGGATGATATATAATCTCAGTTTCTTTTTAAGAACTCTTTTCAGCTGTGTTATTCATGCTACATATAAAGTGGCAATTAAAAGAAATTTATGTTGGATCTCACTAGGTAGAACTTACTAAACAACAAGAAAATTATGCATCACTGCTTCCCATGAGGATTAAATTGCCTTAATGGTCTAAGTTGTTTATGATGTAGTCAAGACAGAATCTGAGTTAAATGAGCCTGGACAGAATTTTTGAAACACAGAAATCCCCTGTTCCCCCTCTTCATAGATTTATACTTAAAAAATTAAATGCTAGGAAATTCTGAAAGAAAAGTTAAGTGGGAAATAATGTAAGACAGTTTCCATTGCTTATGGTGTATGCATACAACTCTATTTACCTATGTACTGTCCCAGTGCACAAGCTGTAGATTCAGAAAGTTAAAACACTCAAGAGTCTTTATACATACCTGAAACAGGTCCAGCCCAATTTTTCAGTTTTTCATTACACTGAGAACTGCATTTTTTCCACTTCTTTTCTAACTTGCTTTGAAGAATTAAGAATCTTTGACAACTATGAAGACTTTCTTTAATTATTGCTTATAGTACAAAATTTTAGAGTTTTTTGGAATTCATTGCCATAAACGGATTTCTAAGTGTTTTGTCTAGGATTATTTGCAAATGGTTCTGAATGACCGAGATTGACTATTTTATGGATTTATAAATAAATTTTAATTAAAAAAACAATGTTAATAAAATTTAGGACATCAGTATGTAAACATCTTATCCTTGAACTATGTACAAAAATGATATATTGAAACTCTTATAGATAAAAAAGTTGGAAATAAACAAAAAATATTATATAGTCTAATTAAGGTATACAAGAAAAAGAATGGGTGCAACAGAATGCTTGATTCTAAATCAAACTTTATTGAATATCAAGCAAAAATGTAAGTTGAGCATTTAAGAGTAGCTTACCTGAATTTAACATCAATTAATTTAAAATTTATAGAACTGACACTTTCATTGCATGTATTCAAAATCAAATAGTTGTTAAAGTTTTTTAAGAACATTTAAGATATCAGCAGTAATCCAGAAATAAAGATACTATGTGACCAAAAGGAATTCCTAGCAATATTTCTACCTATACTGAAATATAAGAGTGTGGAGGAGACAGAGCTTTTTTAAATAATTCTGTCTTAAAAATTCCCAGTATCTTTTATAGTGCATGAGTTGTTTGGGGTTTTTTTCTGTTTTCTTTTGTGTTTTATTTTGTTTTGCTGTGATTTGATTTGTTGGTGTTGTTTTCTTTTCCTCCCAAAATAGACCTAAAGTTGGGTCATTTATTTTTCTACCTATTTTGTATCTAGTGTCATTTCAGCACAGTATGTTCATTTTATCTGGTGTTGAACTGCTCTGTCACATTTCAAGACTGGAAATAATCAAGGAACAGGACAAAGAAACACTTTTTGCTACAATGATATGTCTTGGTAAATGACTTTGAGAAATAACGCTTTCATTAGTAATGGAATAAGTCAAAGGAAAGAGCAAAGAAGAGCATTTCAGGAGAATATATACTGACTTGGTGAAAAGAGAAAATCAAAATCCACTATATGGCACAGTGCCATATACTACTATCTGCGATGGTGTTTGTTGTTTCTTTCTAATACAGAATGCTACTGATATTTGTACCTCAAAGGATAAATAGTTGAAAGTATTTTACCTAAGGACAAGTTCATGAGCAAATTTTCCAGTGATAATGAAAATTATCTCCTGATTTCCCATAGGCAACAGTTCCTTGTCTTTCAGACTATTTGAAAGGAAAAGTTACAGAGGAGAATGAGGACAGTAAGTGTTTGTGCTACACAGTTGAATAGTTTAAGGAAATCATATACCATTTTTGCAAATTGCACTGAGAAAAACTGAATATTTATTTCCTAGTTTATAACACAAAATATTTTCCACAACACGATTAAATTGTAGTCAATTCACAAATAATAGAAAATTTCTCAAAAGAACAGATAGACTTAAGAAATCCCCCAAGAAAACTCACAAAAAAACCCCAACTATGTATCTTTCTAATTTATACAGACACATACATGCACGCTTATCTTCAAGGGAAAAGAAAATTGACAATGTGGAGCATTGTCTCATTCTTTGACATTAAATCCATATGTTGTGTCCTTATTTCATATTTTCCAAACTGTAAACCGTTTTGCCAAGCACCCAATTTTTGTTGGAGAAGTTCTGCTAATGAAACTCTCTTATGAATAATGGATTTGATGATAAACCTTTACATTAATATTGAAAGTAGAGCTACAGTTGGTTTGCTTTCACCGGCTCTGTTCACTTTAAATGGCAAAGCAAAATAGTCCCTTCCTTCCCATGAATAATGATAACAAGTGCACATGAGGCTAAGACAGCTCAGCCAGCGTACTACCTTGTGTATACAAAACACTTTTTTATTTCCATAAATCTATATAATAAATGTCTATGAAAATATGTTTTTTCCAAGCATAAATCAGTATTAGCTATAATAAAACCATTTGCACCACAACAGAGTCTGGAAACTCTGAAGTGTCCTACATCGAACTTAACTCCAGTTTGCCAAGATCTCTCTTGTATTGGGAGAGCAGTGCTATGAACAATATCTTATACATGGCCCCACCAATGCTGGATAACCACTTTCCTCAATATCCCAGCTACACTTCTACTAACTAATACAACACAGTGTGTAGTTTGCCTTAATCACATTGGTACACTGCTGATTCACATTCACCAGGGCCCGAGGTCACTCTCTAAAAAGAGGTTTCACTGTCATACCCCAGGCTGTACCATTCCAAGTGTTCCATTCCAGGTGCAGGACTTAGTGTTTTTTCTTCTACGATATTCAATCTACAGCTTAGAGACTGGTACCAGTTCTCTTAAGCCTGATAATTTTCTTGGATTCTGAGCGGACACCCTCACATATTCTCACTTATTTATCCTGGTGTTCTTATTTCCATGGTATCTTCTACTGGTGGCAGTATTTTGCTTCGCATGGTTGCTTGCCCTACCATTTGTTCTGAGTATCTCAGTAAAACTAGTGTTTAGATTGCTTCAATATCTCTGTGACAAGAAATAGTCTCCTAGTTTTCCTTATATACTGGTGTATTTGTTATGTGATGCCATTTTCTGAACTGGGATGTCAATGTCTATAATAAATATGTTAATGCAGACCAACACTCATTAGAAAAAACCCCACACATTAAACTGGAGAGATTCTCATTCCATTCTCTCTTCTCCAAGCATCAACCTGCCAAATCTTCTGAGAACTATTCAGAAAAAATGTTTAAATTAAGTTGATACAGGAACTTGTATTTCCAAGTTCAGCCTCATCTTTACTCCAGTTATGAATTTTTTCAATGTTTCATATTTGTTACCTATTTTATTATCAGAAAGAGGTTTTCCCATCTAAGTAAATTGAGTACCTCCATAGTGCCTTTGACCTTCCCTCCATTATCCAGAAATTTTAGATTCTGAAAGTTTTGCTTCAGTGTTTCTTTTCAGTTGCAATTATTGTAAATTTGGAGTATTCCTAATTACTTGGTGAATTTTAGAAAGTGTGATGGAAAGTATACTTTCTTTACCAGCTGCCTGGAGGATTGTCTTAGCTGAGGAGGTTTGACACTGTCTCATGTGACTTATAATTCCTTTTATGTGATTTCTCCTACCTAACTCTGTCTTGAAGGCATGAAGCTGATTAGAATTTCAAAGACTATTAGAATGAATATTAGAATACAGGGTAAAGGAATTTATATTCTTTTATGCTTTTTCAATCTTTTTAATCCTATTTCATTTATCAGGTAGAAAGAGAAGAATAATAACAAAAAGCCTTTGGTTACAAGGGTTATGCTTTCAGAACATCAGAAAAGGAGTTTGTGTCCATAACCTGAGTGCACTACTGCCATTAAGTGTTCTTGAAAGCAGGTATTTCGTGGGACTTTAGAGATGTATCAGCTTTATAAGCCAGACTGACTGCTTTCACAAAGTTCAAGACCTTCTACTTCATGTTTAGAATCTGCATATACACCCACTTTGTTTTAACTGCACTTTATTTTAAATCTACAGATTTGTATTTATTTGGATACCTAAAGTATCAGTTCACTGTGTCTTTTAATCATAGAATCATGTTACCCAAAATACTGAGGAAGGAGATTAAGAGAAGAAAAAGGAGTAAAGAAAGAGAGAGACAAAGAGAAGATCATAGCTCCCACTAGAGTCCTGTGAGAGTCTAGCTTCCATGCGACCAGGTGGTAGGTCAAACATGGAGAGTACATGTTGCTGCTTTTATTGCTTTGTCCCTCCTGCGGCCACCCCTCCCAGGTGGGATTCCCAGCCCAGGGGACACTCTGGGGCTCCAGGGCAGAGTGGAGGACGGTGTTCCCACTGTGCCAGATAAATAGAGGCAGGATTAGGGGTACAAATGGTCATGGGGTGGATGCGCTCCCAGCTGCCTTTGATTGACAGCTGCCCTGGGGTTGCCCCAGCATGCTTGCAAGGGCTGGGGTGTGGGACAGGGCACCACCTCACCTCTGTGAGGTTTGACCTGTCCCTCCTCCATACACACACAATAAGAGTTGTTCTGAGCCAATATAACAATCCATTGTCTCACACAACCTAATAAACAGCTTTACAGCCACTCTTTCCCAAGCCTGTACCATTGCATGGGGTTGTTGCAGCCCAAGTGCAGGACCCACTACTTTGCCTTGTTGAACCTCATACCACTGGCCTTGGCCCATCTAGCCAGCCTGTCCAGATTCCTCTGCAAAGCCTTCCTACCCTCCAGCAGATCAACACTGCCACCCAATTTAGTATCATCTGCAAACTTACTGAACAGGCACTTGACCCCCTCATCCAGATCATAGTTAAAGATATTGAATAGGGCTGTCCCAAATACTGAGTCCTGGGGAACATCAAATGTGACCACCTGCCAGCTGGACATAACCTCATTGTCCACCACTCTCTGTGGCCCAGCAATCCAGACAGTCTTTTGCCCAGTGAATAGTGTACTCATCCAAGCCATGGACAGCCAGTTTCTCCAAGGGAATGCTGTGAGAGACAGTGCCAAGGGTTTTACTAAAGTCCAGGTAGACTAAATCCACAGCCTTTTTCTCATCCACTAAGCATGTCACTTCGTCACAGAGGGAGATGAGATCAGTCAAGCAGGACCTGTCTTTCATAAACCTGTGTTGGCTGGGAGTGATCCCCGGTTGTCCTTTACACACCACAGAGTGGCCACTCAAGATGATCTACTCCATAACCTACCCAGAACCGAAGTCTCACTGGCAGGCCTGTTGTTCTTAGGATCCTCCTTCCAGAACTTATTGTACATGGGTCTCACATTTGCTAATCTCCAGACAGCCAGGATCTCCCTGGTTATCCAGGACTGCTGGTAAATAACTAAAAGTAGCTTGGCAAGCTCTTCTGACAGCTCCATCAGTACTCTTGGGTGGATACCATATAGCCCAATAGAGAAAAGTTAAGCAATAAGAGACAACAAAGAGGAGGAGCACAGATATTCCTTGATTTTTTCTTTTACTTGTCTTGAAATGGGCATATTTGGAAAGCTAAAACCTACTCAACTAGTTCAATAACTAACAATAACTAGTTCAGTAACTATTCCATAAATACCTAAAAATAGAGAGAAGGTTTAAATTCTTTCCCTTTAAAACACATCTATAAACGGGAAAAAAGTACTACTGTTTAGCTTTTATCTCTACTTATGCTGTCACAACATTTTCTTTAGAAATGGAAGATCTGTATGTAACAAATGCCTTCTCCGAAGAATTTGTATACAAATATTTCTGATGTGCTAGCCAAAACAAGCAGACAAAACAATAGAAACATTATAAAATAATTATAATATTACAGGCAGAAATTTAGTTTCCCATGAAGTCCCAGGTAATGAATAATTAAATAGGATTTATTTTAAGGGATTGCTCACTTGGATTTAAATTACACTACAGACCTCTGAATATCTCTATAGACTCCATTCTTTTGTCTAGAATAAAAAAATGTCACCAATTATCTATTCAGAGCCTTCCTTTCTGAAAGACTTATTCAGAATTTAAAAACCCTAAAGTTTTGTTTCTTTTGTAACGTCTCCTCTCCATAAATTTCTTTAGTCTGCCAACATATATGGATAACACAAAAGTTCTATGGCTTTCCCAGATAAGTATCTGCAATTCCTGTTCCCACTTTTTCAGTTCCACTGTTCATTGTTTCTCAGTTGTTTAAATTTATTTTTTTTTATTTTAGAAGGATACAATTATTATTCCTTTCCAAGCAGAACCTAAATAGAATATGTTCATATCTTGCACACAAAAGCCATGTTCAAATGTTTTTCTATGGAATTATTTTTATTTTACAAGACATGAGAAAAAATAGTTTTTTAGTTCTCGTATTACTTTCTCATCCTTGTTTTATCAGTGAATTTAAATAGGTATATTTTAATTAAATAGAAATAATTTTTGCTAGTATGAATATACATCAACGACTTTGGAAATTGAACAATTCTTGGTATTGAAAATTATCATAGATTTATTTATCATATGGAAAATGACCATTTTATTAAATGACTTGCTATGATGATAAACATGGATATGCAAACAGAAATCTTAAATCGAGTAGAATTTTTACTATTTATTTTTACCTGTATGTGGGATATTTATGTTAAACTGGATAACAAAAAAAGAAAATCAATTTTCTCTCTGTAATTAACAGAGAGATTTTGTGAACTGATATACTTTTCTTTAGCTTCTATTTTTTGGTTTAAAATGTTCTGCTAAATTGCTGTCAAAGAACCATAAAAAAATCCCAACACTTAAGTTTCTGGTTTTTTGCATAGATAGAGTATTTTTTTAAGAAATAGAGCATGTATTTAATCTGTGGTTTGGTTTGGGGTTTGGTTGTTCTGAGTTTTCTTGTTTTGTGTTTTTTTGTTTGTTTTTTTTTTTTTTCCCGAAACCAGAATACAGCTTTGTTTTGTTAGAAGAAAGACTAAAATTTCTGTTAATTGCTTCTCCTGATTCATTCAGAACTTAAAATTCTAATTGAATTGTAGAAATGCTGAAATCTGATATTATTACAGATACTACTGCAGTTTAAGTTTGTGTTAAATTAGTTTTACTTTTGTGAAATAAACATGTATTTACAATTAAGCATTTGCTTCACAATTTGCTTTCATATCTGGAATTTATAAATTGGAGTAATAAAAAAAGGAATTGAAATAAGGAAGTAATTATGAAGTGCCTGAACCAGTGCTTCCCTGGATAACTGTGTGAAGGACACCTCTAACTACCTTCACTCCTCTTAAATTTTCTTTGCTCACAAAATTGTTTTCATTTGAATATGTTAGGATACGCTGTAACTACCTTAATTCAGGTGTACCTGCATTGCTTTGTCCACTTGAGTTTTAAACCACTCAAACATTCATTATTCTTTAATTTCCCTTGTGAAGCTGTCTAATAAATATGAGCGTTAGCAAATATTCCCTTATTCAGTCTTAATTTTACTTTCTCATTTTGTTTGATTACACTCAATTATACTTACATATATCAACTTTAAACAACGCTATTAATTTGTTTACAACCTATGAATAAGATACTTTATAAACTGTGCTTCTTTGGTTTACCTGTAGTATATATTTCATAATCTTTTCTTGAGTTTGATTCTTAAATCACTGAAATAGTTCAGTTCAGTTCTGTTTATTGGCATTTTTTTCAATTCTTAAAATAGGTTTGAAGAGAGTCAAATGTTCAAAATACCGAAAATTGAAATTCTGGGTTGGGGGTTGGTTTTGTTTGTTTGCTTGGGTTTTGTTTTTAATTTCAGAGCTTTCTGACTGAAAAAGACCACTTCTGAAGAAATAATTTATTGTGCTGTGTTCCTTCCTGAACACATATATAAACTTTCTTGATTACAGGTATGAGAAAATGCATTTCCCATTATTTTCCTACAACAATTTAGCCAGCTTGCATTAGCCAGCTTGCTGTTTATTTTCTTGAGATCATCATACAAGCTAAATGTGGTATAAATCTTTTAACTTCTCTCAAACACCATTTACCAATGCAGGTGAAACTCCCTTGTTGTGGTGAGGCAGACATGGAATGTGAGAGAAGATTTTCCCGAGGCAACCTAGAGGATCTCCATCAGGTAAAGTCACCTCAGAGTAGGTGGACAACAAGGTGTTCTCAAGCAGCAAGGCCCTTTGGTACCATCTGAGATGCTACAGAATCAACCTATCCTCAAGGGATATGATCTATGATCTGAAACATCTGGGAAATGCAAGTCACTTCTAAGTGGCGTCTGACAATCAGTTTGCATATTGTAGGATATTTCACATTCCATTAGTCACCTAAGCATAAGCAACTAAATAGATCCTACATCTGTAGCTCACACCTAGGTATCTACACTGCAGATATTTGAACTTACCTGTTTTAATCAGAAGCTGATTCTCATTCAAGTGGAAGAATTTAGTTGCCTAAAAGTAAGAACACCTGTTTTAACTGTTTCAAAATTTCCCAGCCTTGTCTTCTACTGATGATGCAAAACAATGCAGAAGTAGGATCACATCTGCTAGGGCAATCCAGCTGTTTGAATAACTTAGGTTACCTAAAAAGGCAGAGATGCTTGCGCATAAAAATGAATTGAAGCCTGGATATGCTAGTTATTCAATGGAGAGTAGCAGTAACCTAAGCTAGTCAATGGAGAGAAACAAATTCCTTTAAGGTACACTTAATATCTCTTTCAAGTTATGACATCTGGATGAAATTAATTATGTGATATGTCTCCTTTTAACTGTAAAGACATTCTAAATGACCAGATTAGCTAAACATATGTCACAGTTTAGATGTCTATATTTGTCACAGGAATTCAAAGTGTCTCTATGTGATAGATTGCAGAAATATGTAAACTTGCTCTTCAAACTGCATTAGCCAGTTAAAATCTCTAAAGTGAATAGTCAGTAAGCACAATCTAATGAAAGTTAAGACATATTATTTAAGTTTCAGTGGCATATTAACACTCAGCTTCTGTTTCAGATCTGTCAGGTGTACAGCCAATTCAGAGACTTAAGCACTGATCAAACTTAAATCTAATAGACATTTAATACAACCTCGTATCATTAATTCAAGCAAATCTAAGGCATATCTAATGTTTTTCCTGTTGTGTAAAAACATCCCCAAAACTAGAAAATTGGTAACTGCCCAGATTTATGAGTGGAGTTTGTTTGCTTAATTATAAACATCTCGTTTAAGATTTGGGTTAAAAGAAATGACATGGCACAGAAATGCTGTAGTTCTGCCTCCTACACCAATTGCTGGAGGTTATGTGTTATTCTAGAGGGAATTATCTCAAAAACCACAAGTTTTTGATGTTCAGGTTGCTGGTTTATGCGCCTAAGTCCTCAAGAATTTTGTCTGTTGCATAAATGTTGTGGCACAGTAATCTTTTCTTTGTACATATACAAAAATGAAGCTTTCACATATATGTATGTTAAGTGAAAAAATATATTGTTTTAAATAATTCAATGCACACTGGAATCTTAAGTGGCTACTAATTTGAATATTGCCTGTGTAACCTATGGCTGGAAAAAATGCCATTATGACTAACTAGGGACTAGTATAACTAAAAAAAAAAACAAAAAGGCAAAAGAGCATTTGACAAAAATTACTCATTCAGAAAAATATTTGTGCATGCTTTGTATAGGCAAATTTTTAAGGCTGGTGAACAATTAGATCACTATTGGTTGTAATGTCAGTTATTTTTAGTAGAAGAGAAGCAAAGGACATGACACTGATGTGAAACACTGTATTATGACTATGAAATTGGCATACTTCAAGCTATCAAGGGAACTCTCAGGTTAAAATTCTGATTATAAATGTAATACAACATCTAAAATAAATCAGAAACCTACTGGAGCAGCACATAGAAACTAGACAGAATATTTTGTATCCAAAATGATGAGACATGCCCCTGTGTTTAGGAGTCTCAATCCTATTCTTCAGGCAGAATGTGAGTCAAGATTAAGATATAGATTTAGGTGTAAATAAGGCAGGTTTATGAAACTTAGGGAGAGCGTAAGTTCAACTATGAATGTGAACAATATGAATAAAATATAAATTCAGATGCCATTAAATTCTCTAAAACACCTTTCAAGGTGTCTTTTTCTGGTTTACTGGTCCTGTTCAAGAGTGACTTAGATATTCTTTCTCACCTTACTTCTCTGTTGTATGTGCCAGATAACACAGATGCTGTGCATATAGTAGGGAATCTCACAGGACACTGTATGCCTCTGATCAGGCAAGTGAATCAAATCACCAAGTTAAATTGCTCACAGAATTTGGGCAGCAGTTCAGCTGATTGAGGAAATCTATTGATCAACTGAGACTTACTCATCTAGAAGATGAGTTGTCAGACTCACATAGGTGCTTTGGGTACTCTATAGTTCTGAAATGGCACCAGATGTGTTAGGACTACAGGCATACCCCTGGTCAGAGTTTAAGCTAACACACAACAGTATTGGACATGACTTGAGAAATTGCTGCATGTGACAGATGACCATGTAAGAAATGGCTTCCAGCACCAGCCCAAAACACATCCCCACACGAGCTACTACGAAGATACTTAACTCTACCCCAGACAAAATCAGCCCTGGAGAATGTAAAGAAGATGAAGCCAGCCTCTTCAGTGGTGCTCACTGACAGCACCAGAGGCTGTGGGCACAAACTAAAATAAAAGAGGGTCCCTCTGAACAACAGGAAATACTTTTCCACTGTGAAAGTGAATGACTATTAAAACAAGTTGCCCAGAGAAGTGGAGCCTCCATGCTTGGAGATATTCAAAAGCCATCTTGACATAGTCTTGGACAACAAGCTCTAGGTGACCCCATTGGAACAGTGAGATCACATGATCTCCAGAGGTCCTTTCCAGCCTCAATCATTCTATCATTCCAAGATATCATCATGATGAATAGGCTTGATTTCACAGAAATTTAAGGGGACATATATCAGATATGACCAAATTTAGTAGCATGTCAATAATACTTTACAGAGTCAAATTTGCCAAGGTGATGGTACAAAAAAATATCAATTTTCATGCAGATGTAAGAAAATTGGAACCAAAGGGGAAAATATTATTAAAGCTGTTGCTTACTTGGAAGGATACTGGAATGTAGAAAGAGGAGATAAAAAAGAAGGAGAGAAGAGGATAAGCAGTGGGAAATGAAATAAAAAGCTATCCAAACCTTGTGGTCAGTGCCTCTCAGAGTTGGCAATGATGTGATTGATCACCACAGTCTAAATCAGGACAATAAACCACACCTCTTTTTCTAACCACGCTTCATGTATCAAATATGTGGTCACGGTAGAGTGCAGGTGACTGGGTGCTTTCTGTGGCTAGCAGGAAAACACCTAGATGGATGGATCAAACCACCCAACACCACTGTTAGTGGTGTTAATGTGTTAGTACTTGTTTCAGGCCCAACACCATCAGCATCTATCTGTCATTTCCTACCTGAATGTCTATGCTGAAGCAAAGAGTGTCCCCACAATAACTATTTTAGTAGCTGAAACCATTCTTTAGTTGGTGGTTCCTACATTTCTGGGACCCATGTATTTAATTTCTTATACCCTTAAGCTATATAATGTTTTGTTTGTTTGTTTGTTTCCAGGTGGTTCCTGTTTTTTCTTTCCATTCCTCTGTGTACTGTTTCTTATTCCCTTCATGAGATGACATTCTCATTTAGCTTCCAGGGTAGTAATACTTTCCTTCTGCTTTATTTCCCCGTGTGTTTCTTTTAAGAAAAAGCACCAATCTCTACTCTCCTTAATTAAAAATTTTCATGGTCTTCATCCCCCATATGCATGTCATTTTCTCCTCTGACTTTTTTACTATTTCCATTTACTATTTGCATTTTTCTATGCTATCATCTTCAGTTAAGATTTCTTGCAGTTATCTAAAAAATTGTTATCCTCTTCTTGATTTGATTCTTATCCTTTGTAAAAGCAAGTTGAGCTTATATGCTGGAAACCAAACGTACACAAGGCACAGAAAAAATATTCTGTTGTCTTAGTGTAGTACCAGCCATTTAGTGGGACAGAAACTTCAGGGAAAAATCTCAGTTAATCTTAAATCTTGGTCTCAGATCTTGTCTTGCTAGCAATCTTAAGACAGCTCTATTGTTGCATTACAGTAAGCTGCTAACGTGCTCAGTGTTAAAATTTTACAGAATATCTTTTCTCACCAGCAAAATAAATGAACCATTCTTGTTAGGTATTTTATCCCTCTGCAAAGCTTTCTACCCCTGCTCCAAGCCATGGTAGAGTTAGATTCATTTGATGTATTTTGCTTGTACCTCATTTGTTTGCTCATTTTTGTTCTCAGAAGTAGTTCAACCACTTTTCCCTGCACTTTACTAAATTGAACCTAAGGAGATATCATGCATGGAAAATCACATTCTGAATAATTAGATATTGATACAATTTTACATGTAGCTGAAAACAGTCTTCTAAAGGGAAGTTTTGTGTAGTAAGAATGATCACACACAATTCTGACTGCAAAATTCTCTAGGGAGTGTACAGATTTTATTTCCCACAGGTACATTGCACAGAAAGTAGGACATTTTTCATATTTACCACATATCCAGATATCACATTTTCTATGACATGAGCATATATATAATTATGACTCCCTAAACATAGCTCTTAAGAGTAGAAATTAAGGTCAATCGGGTGAGAGGAGGGAGAAAGTCAGTCCAAGGAATTTTAAATATATCTGTCGGTGGAGATAAAATTGAGAAATTGCGAAAAGATGATACTATCAGCTGGACTCTACTGAAAAATAAAACTACTGAAGCTTCTTGTGACACTTTTTCACTTAGAAAGTTATTTACTCAGTTCAGCTATTACCTTATTCCAGAATAGAAATTATATTTCTCAGAGCTTTTTCAGTAATTATTAGATTCATATTCTAAATCTAAGACCTAAATTCTAACCATACGAACTTTAATTGTAGTGAGAAGAGCATTACTAGCAGCCAAGTGTACAGGCTGTCTTGTTAAATGAAAAGTTATCTAGGGATTTTGTAGAACAGGTTTTTGTAGGAGTTCTTTATGACTAAAGCTTGAAAAAATCACAGAATCCATAAGCCAACAAGCAAACAAACTGTACAATGTGAATACCAACTAACGTTGTCAAAGGCAGCAGGACAGTTGGCAGATTTGCTATGAAATTTGTTTCTCAGTGGCTAAAGAAGGAGTAGAAGAGAAGAAACAATTAGATTTTTATCAACAAAGGGAAAAACATAATTTCTTTCAGTGGCTAATGATCAGCACCATATAGATTGCTTCCTACAGAGAAAGGAAAGAAGAGGGAATTTTGGTTTAGAGTTAACTAAATATTCACAATGAAAAAAAAAATCTCATGATTAATCAAGGATACTTGATGAAAATCAACTAAATATTCCAGTTAAGAATTTATTATTTTTTTGGTGTTGGTGACAGATAGTCCATATTTGTCAGTATCATTCCTGTAACTGATCTCTGATGACATTGACATTATCTTTACATAGTTCAGTTCATATATATAAATAAAATCATATAGATTTAACTTTTTTATAAGTTTCTGTAGTTTTCTCTTCAGTCTGTTCAAGTACATCTATTAGGAAGCCTTCACAGAAAGTAAACAAAGTAAATGGACTTCAGTAATATTATATTATATAAAAATATGTGTGTATAGTATTCAAAAAACATTTATTTGGGCCGATGTTTTCCATGCTTTGTGTGTCTATGCAACTGTTCCTTTCAATAAAGTTTAAGTCAGACAATTTTGATTAATTCTAACAGGATTCTGGGAAGACAGATAGTTTTTCTAATGTTGAGACTTTGAACTTAGGTGACCTCTACATTTGATTTAGTACTGTTTCTTAAAATCTGGGTGTTAATTTTGTATCTTCATTTCGTAATGTAAATTTACACAGATGGTACACAGGATTTGGAAAACTTTTCAGACCTCCAAATTTCATCCAAAAAATTTTAACCTTTTGTCTTGCTATACACATGGTTACTTGCCACTTTTCTTTAGCATATCATGATCAAATGGTGCAACAGGCAATGCAAATCTATCAGTACATATAATCTTTATGCCTTTAAAAAATGTCCTTTGATTATATGAGTCACCGTAGTACTGTAAATTGACAAATATTCTTTTCAACTTTTGGAAAAAATACCCTCTGTCTTTAACAGAGAATTAGGAAATATCCTATTTTGATAGCAATTTTATTCCACTAATCCTAGTTATGTTCACTTTATTGTGAACTTTACATCAATGACTGTTACAATCCTACAATACTGGTTTTTCTTCATTGATAAATTGAACATGATAGACTAATCTGTTTTATGTTGGTTCCTTTATGCTTTCTGCTGATTTTATTTGCTTTATTCTACCATCTAATTATACTTTCAAGACTCTAAAGCACTTCAGTTGAATATTTCTACTGAGAGAAAGACAACAGTGAATTCTCCTGTTGTCATTCTTGAATTCTGTGATTTTCAAATTCAATATTGTAGAGTAGTGATGAAAACTAATTCATGTTCCACTGTCCACTGGATTTGAATATTTCCTCCTGGCTCTAAAATTTATAGTCTCATAAAAATAGTCTTACAAAATGTTTCAAAGTCATAGAACCAAAATATGTCATGTAAACTTAGTCTTGCAATACCTGATGAAAATTACTGAAGTTACTTGAGAGGAATAATTTTAATTATTCTTATTATACCAGGAATATTCATGATAAATATTATAGTTGTCAGCAGACATTTTACAGCTCCTATTAATACAATGCTCTGGTAGAAGTCAGGAGTTGGAAAAAGTTGCCGTATTTGTTTGTCCGTCAGGGGCTGCCAAAACCTGAAATCTGTTTCCTGAATGTTTGATAAAAGGCAGGGTGCTATGCAAAATGGGATTATTGGTGCAGGGAAGGAGTAAGGTGTGTTACCATTAGATGACTCATCTCCACAGAGGTCACTTACTTCTTAGCAGTTATGGTGGCACCACCCATGGCTGCCACCAGAGGTATCAACTCCTTCACTCAATTATTACCTGCAGTTACTGCAGTTGATGGTTAAGTAAATCAACATCCCATTAATGTTCTAAAGTAAGATTCTGAAAAGATGATTGGCTGTGTAAAACACTGTATACAATAGACAACTAAGGATATTGCATAAAATTCTATTAACTGATTATACTGCACCTTATCACTGGTATAAAGGAAACACTATCAAAAGTTGTAATCCAAATGAAATTACTAGTTCACTATGACACGACCATAGAGAAATAAGTTGGTTTCTCAAATTTTTTTAATCTATGAAGATTATTATAGTTCAGTAAAGGACACAATACATGCATTGCAAGTATTTTGTGCCTGTTTTCTCTAAAAATGGCTTATGTTAAGAGATATGCACCTCTATTGTTTGACAAAGAATGCATCACTATCACCTGTTTTCAATGAGTTTTAAAAAGGATCAGTGAACATAACTCAAACAGGAGAAAAATAACAGTGAGTGAAGCTTAAGCATTTTATTTGTCATTGAGTATCTTAAACAAGACTGAAAGTACTATTGTGTGACTGTGGTTCAATTTTAAGTAGAAACAATAGTCTGACTAAGGAAGTATATAAAATGCAAACTTATTCCAAGTATACTCAGAGCTATATTTTTTATATTTTAAGAAATTTATCCTGTGCCTGAAGTTTAACAGATGTTAGCTCAGCTGATTCAGGATTTTGGCAGATTCCATTGTGTAAGCATTTAGCATCGGTGGCTGAATTTATTATTCCATTATCATCTGTGAAGGAACAATGAACGATAGCGTCATAATTTCTGAGTTATATAGAAGTTGGCACTGGAAAATGAATTGATGAATGCTGTATACAACTCATAGTAAAACAGATTTGTCTTCCAGATATTTCACAGTATCTATGTTGTACCTGACAGCTTCAAGAGGAATGGATTTTTGCAGTGCTTCTTATGTTCCTGTCCAGAACAACAGCTCTGATATTTTAGCTCCAAAAATTTCAAGCACTTTCCCAAAGAAAGAGTTGTTTAGATGTGGATATAAATATTTGTTCAGATTCTCTCTGGAATATATCTTTATAGTTCTCCATAAAGAAGCTTAGACCATTCTGTGAGTTGTAAAGTTTAGCTGAACAGTGAAGTATTTGCTTGGGAAAATTTCTATAGATGGCAAACTGACACCTGATTACTAAGATAGAAATTTTTGGTCTGATGGTGGAGGGTTGGGAGGGTGTTCTTTCAGCTCCTCAACTGCTATTTTTATGAGTAGGTCTTAGAAGGTCTCCAGTTAAAATATTAAAAAAAAATTACTTGAAAAATAAAGTATGTGGACAATTTTTTAGAGATGTAAGGATTAAAAAGGGTTTGTGTTATAGCTACAAATAGGGAGAGGAACTTTAGTGATGAATATTCATACCATTGTGCCATCTGAAGGGGGCCACCCCTGCCTTTGCCAGCTCAGGAACAGCAGAAAAACCAAGGAGGGAATGAAAATCTAACATCAAAGAAAAACAGCAAACAGTTTGGTTGCTGGACTTGATTTTATTAATAATAGTTCATGGTAGAATTGGATGTTTGTATTTTGACTCATAATGAGTCACTGTTATATTTTCATTACATTCTTAAAATATTAATTAGTCTAACAAGAAATTCTAGTTGTTTTAGATCCCCACAAAGGGAAAGTGTATGACTCAAAGTGTATCCAACAAGAGTCCTTCTCTAGAAGGGAATACAAAGTTTTAGTTTTAGCTCAAAGTACACCTGGCCTTCTTCGTTTATGATTGAATTTATGAGGAAAATTATGCAGTACTTTAACATATCCTATTGCCAGAAACAAGATAATAGAGACAGAAAATAAACGCTCAAAAGTAAGATCTGATGTCAAAAAATTACACATTTGTATATTGTGGGGCTATTTATGGCTTTACTCTTTTTACTCTTTGGTTTTTTTTTTGTTTGTTTTTTAACAGTACTTAGCCATAAACGCATCATTCAAACCTTCTACCCCTAATACACAAATTTATTTGTAATATCCCTACTATATGTCTAGTTTCAGTTGACTCTCAGACATAGATAGTAATCCTAGGATAAATATTTTTCCATTGATAAACCATTAGGTAATGTGTTTTAAATAAACAAAAAACAGGTTGAAAATTATTTATTTGCTTAATTTCCATCACTTTTCATTTTAATGACATACAGTGAATGAGCATGCGACTCTATCAATCTGTGGATTCAAGCTAGTGCTTTCTTTCTAAAAATTTGACATACAAATTTCTCTACCATATTTTGGCATGTGTATCAATATTCCATCGAATTTTTGTTGATGTTTCACAAGAATATAATTCTATTAAAATGCATACCGTGAAAAAACTCAAAGAAAACAAACAATAAAACTGTTAACTGAATAAGCAAATGTTCAAGTGTTAGCCAGAGAGGTCCTTAGTCTTCTTCAGATGAGGAAATATTTCAGTGCTTCACAAGACAGTAAAGTAACTCATGAACCAATCACATCCCAATCCTTTTCAAACCAATGAAAAATGTCTTCCCATAAGAACATGCACATATAGTACTCAATACACATATAATAGCAACAGTAATTTAAAATGACATTTACTTTCACAGCCACAAATCTTTGTCCTATAGATCAGAAATTTAGCAATAAATTGTCATTCATGGTGATGCCATCAGCTAGGTGGAATCCTATAATATTCAAAACATGTATTCTCTTTCTCCAAAGACTGCATTACTTAAAGGAAAGCATTGATTTTTGCCAGGAGACATACAGAAAGACAATCAATCAATGACAGCTTTGCAAGAAAGCTACTAGTAAAACTGCCCTTCTTTCTCACTGTGTATTCCTTGAGGTCATGCATTTATTTTAAATTTCTGTTTCCCTGATGATTGGGGGACAGGTTCAATTAAAATAAGTCATAATCAATTTTCATTTTTGCATAAATGAACTAAAGAAAAACATTATGAATAAGAAAAATATAATTGTAAAGGAAACCTTTGCATGGACTGGGCTGCTTTCAGTTTGTCACCTTTAAATATATTTTTCTTTTACTTCTTGTTGTGGTTTAGGAATGGTACTCCTTATTTTAGTGTTGCAACTGAAAGTCTCCAAACTATGTTACTTGGTCCATTCACCTTCCCCTCCCAGGCTGTGGTAGGCTGGAGAGGAAAATTGGAGGCACAAAAGGTAAAGATCACACGTTGAGATATGACAAATTTACTGGAAATTACAATGAGATAAGGAACAGTGATAGAAACAATATTAATAACAAAAGCATACAAAAGAGAGAGAGATTCACATGCAGAAAAGCTCACTACGGAGCTCAACCCAATCGCAGCCACACCACCCTGACTGCTCCCGCCGGTTCCAGACCAAATATAATTTTATTGGACAGAAGGTTCCACTAAAGAATGCCAAGTATGTCAGGTAAGAAAGCAGATGCCTCTGTTGTGTTATGCTATATATGATATTTTCTGTTTCTCATCTCATTCATACAAAATGAATGTAAAATAATAAGCCATTACAGAAAACCTAAATAGCAAAGGAGACTGCTACCATGGTTCAGTAGTCACTGTAGTAAAATTTAATTTTGAAAAGGTACTATTCAACTTCCAGTAACAACATTCTATAAATCAGACTTTTGGTATAATCCATGACAGAGGATGACACTATTCTCATAGTCATAAAAGAATAACTGTCCAAATAGCTACTGTGCAACACATTACCCTTTATAAATCCTTACTTTTTTTAACAGGTATTAGGTTGCTTTTCTTCACATTTTTTGGTGATTCTAGTGTGGAGGTAACACTTTTCAGCACAGTACATCCTGTGATTGATCTGATTATACAATAATGTTTCAAGTACAAGTATTTCATGTTTCCCATTTAATTTCAAAGTACATATAACAGCTATGCAAAGGAAATGTAAATTTTCTCACTAGCCTTTTAAATAAAATATACTATTTGTTCACAAATGAAGAACTGTAAATATAGAACAGCATGCTCAGATAATAATTCTGGGAGATTTTGCCCTACCCACAAAACCAAAACAGATGTATAATTAGAACGGATTTACTACAATTAAATCAATAACTTAATATTTTAACAATAAATTTATGGCAGGTACCTTATTTTCTTGTCAATTAAGGTCTTAACAGTCACTGTATTTTTCAGAATTTGGTCTAGCAAATTTTAGTTTTAATCACCTCAAGAATGTGGTCTACCAAACCTTCACTTAGGAAATTTTTCTATAATCTTGTCAAGAGCTGGTTTATGGTTATCACTACCAAGCAACAGTGCTTGCAGGTATAACATGATACTCTTACTTAAGACCTGAAGCAATCTCCACAGAAAGATAATTGAAGTGGAAAACATCCTCTTAAATTTAATCTTTGATGGTCGGGCAAATAACAGAATTGAGAGTGGAAAATGGAAGACATTTATTATGGTTGCCTTGCAGGCTTAAGACCAATAAAAGTGCAGTCATGCCTATTCACTTCAGTTTAGACTTTCAATTTACTTTGCATCCAACATCCAGCAAACCTGAGCTAAAGACCAAATCAGTGATATTATTTTACATTTGCCTTATTTACTTTACCTTTATATTTAACTTATTTATAGGTTATATGAAATGTTATATTCTTACCCTATTTATGAAGTAGTTCCTTCATAGACATGCGAAGATTTTGGACAAATCTAGATTACAGCCTATCTCTGTGCCACAAATTACATGATGAATGAGGAAGGGCCTAGGTAGTAGTTTGTTTTCCTTTCAAATAGTGGATATGGGAAAGAAGCCTGTTTGGCTGCATGTACTTGTAAGATTATTCATAAGTCTTTATCAGGTGAGATACCTGGGCACTAAAGGGATGAGAATGAGGCTATCTCAGTTGAATAACTAGCAGTGAAGGACAATGTATTTTTTATATCTTCATTTACATGCACTGTTAATGAATGCTGTATCAGAATAAGCATCTTTATAAGATCTTTGTGAAAATTTTGTGCTGGTTTCTGACTCCTCACAAAGTAGAATAATTAAGAGTGACAGCTTTATGGCAGTTATGTTTTCAGCTTTTTCTGGTGATAGTCAAAGTAAACCTCCAGATCATTTGATCTTCAGCCTGTGGTCTTTAGAAACCAAAAAACTGACAGTTGTTTTGACACCTGAGAGATCTCCATCTACCTGAGAGATGCCAAGTCTTCCTTTATGCTCAGTAGCATAAAAAAATGTTATACTTAGTGATGAGACATTTCTAAAAGCCATAGAAAAATTTCTTCATTTTGGTGGTGGTGACATTAAACTGCTGAGGTCTGGCTGTCCCTCAGGAGGGAGTGAGGAGCAGAGCATGGCCATGCCCTCCTTTGAGCAGAACTCTGTCCTGAAACACTCAGCAAGGGAGCAGAACTGGGATGGAGATGATGACCAGGGTTATGCCAGAGGCCTGTAATTGCCCAGTAAAGCCCTGATGGTGAGATGGTTGAGATCTGATGTGTCTGCAGGGTCAAAACACCCTCAGAGACTGACACATAGGGCTGAAGGAGACTTGGAGCAGTCATTCCTGGTGACAAAGCTCTAGCAGCCTTTTTTTTTTACTACTGGTGACTGATTTCTGTCTAACCTGCCCTCCAGGAGAAAATATGTTTTTGCAGGCAATTCGCTTTACACAGAAAAGAAACTATTACCTATCAGTATGAAGCAGCTGAAGCATATTAGAAGATGAGCGTCTCTTCAAAATAGATAAGCCCATGTATTTCACTGGTTTTTTATGGCATGGTTAAGGACATTGTTATCTTTTTTTTTCTTATTCTTGTTTTTGGTACCAAACACCAACCTCCATCAAAACCCATGCAGGGTTGAGCAAAGTGAAAGAATCAGTCGATACATCTGACTTCAATTTTTACACATTAATGTAGTGTTGGGGTTTTTTTATTTATTTCTTTGACATTTCTACATATATATCCATCTTGACATCCAACATGGAATTAATTGCATAATTGCTTTGTACCTGCTGCACACCCTGTCTTGCACAGCAAGAATGAAATTACACAATCGAATTGAGGTCTGATCTGATCAAACACCTTCCCACCTCCACAGAAGGTTATTTTATTTGATAGAATAAAACAAAAAAAAAATAGAAATATGTCAAAGATGCAAAAATGTAGGCTTGTACAAGAATAAAATGCTTAAATGTTCCATAAAGAAAATAAATATCAATGGTTATTAGAAAAACTGATGAAAAGTAGCAAAATTACAAGTGAGATTCAGAAACAAACAAAAAAAGCAATTTTCTTTTTTTAACTTGAACTGATGGAAAAGGAATTACCACAGTTTGGAAATAAATCCCTACATTTGTTTGTTTGTTTGTTTGTTTATCATTTTACTTTAAGAAGTGAACTTATTTTCAAACACATTTGAATATTAACTTATGAAATCTAATAAAATTTGAATCTTACTTTCCTCATATTGCTTGCACTGAAGTTTTCTACTGAGAATTTGCTTTGATTTTCAATTATGGTAGTATATCTGAGATGAAAACATTACGTTCTATGTCAGTAATATTGTTTTTATTAAAATTCTAGGTCATAGATCAATAGGAGGTTTGGTAATGCAGATTTTTCCTAATAAAAGGAAATAAACCCTCTCATTAGCTATACTACTATTATGCAGAAAAATTTTCCTAAATAATGTCAGTATTGTTCTTTGTGTTTTGTCAAATGCATATTTCACAATGCTCACTATATATCATATAGTTATCTATATGCATTCCAATTACTGTTCATATATGACTACTATATATTCTCATTTAAACAGAAGTTTATTTCTACTTCCATATATTACAGTATATTAATATCACGATATAAGAAAAAAATCCACTGAATTCTCCCTTTAAGTAACCCCCCAACTAGTGCACAGTTGGTACGATGAGATAGCATCCTGTGCACATATTCTGTATGGTCCAAGCAGCCTTCACAAATTATTTTGCTTTTTGTGGATTTCACTACTTTGGATTTTTGCTTACTTGTTTTATTGGCATTAAGCTTCAAATTGGAGATCCAAATTATATTTCTTTGCTACTTTAAATTTTCACATTGATTACATACAGAATGTTTATCCTTATTTACAGTAGAACTTTCAGAACATTGTGTAGAAGGAGAGTTGGCCAACATCTGTGTGTGGTTAGGCAGAGGATGGAAAGTTGTTACTTCTGGCTAAATGAGAATGACTTTTTCACTGCAGATGTGCTCTTACATAAAGGGCATAAAGCCCTGGTGACAGCTGGGAAAGAACAGCATCCAAAAAGACATGATGATAGCGCTTAAATAACTGAAGCACTGCCATGGACGGATACAGGTAGCAGAAAAGCTGAGAAGTGGGGGTTATTTCTTACACAGGAAAGAAATCTGATATCATGGATCTTTGTTCTAGGAAAGGTTGTGGACTGATCAAAGGTTTATGGCTTGAAAACTAGAAAACATACTACTATCAGTGAAATGTTGGCAAGTCCCTCCAAAAAGAGGAGGAAGTTGTTTTTCAATAACCAGTCTCATGATTACAGTCTCTGTCCCTTGCATAACCATTATTATATTTCCTGGGTAGGCAAAATAGTTGGGTACAAGCAAAGTGGTAAATATCTGGATTGTGCTTATTACAGTTTCTTGATACACAAACTCAGTGAGATGGCTAAGATACTTCTGTTGATTAGGAATAATCACTAGCAGCCTCAGCTACATCAACGTCTGCTACTGGAAGGTGGATAATTTAAGATCATAAGAGAAATGAAATGGGCAAGTAGAATTACAATCCCCAATTTCAGAAGAGCTGAAGTTTTTCCAGGGAACCAGTTGTTGGAATTCCATGGGAGGCTGCCTGCAGGGTGAAAGGGCACAGAAAACCTGGCTGATCTTGCTGGGCAGTCTCATCAGAGCACAGAAAGGGACCATTCTGCTATGTAGAAGCTGAGCAGGAGTAGCAGAAGGATAGGTTGTACAGGCAAATACTGACTGCTTGAGATGTGAAAAAGAAATTCATAGAAGGTGAATTCTGGGATTTGTCGCCTAAGAGGAACATAGAGACTTTACTCAGGTTTGAAGGGAGGGAGTTAGATTTGATATGGAACGTGAGAGACTGCAAGAAAAGCACCTGTAAATACAGAAAAGGAAAACAAAAGAAACTAGACCAAAGCTCAGGAGGATGAAGAATGCTATGATAAAACATACAGGAAATTACTCTTTTCATAGAACCAGAGAAAAGTTCAGGGAAGTCCTAATCTGGAAGGATCTATGGAAATCTTGCAATATAAGCCTTGAATGGACAAGGCCTCGAGTACTCTGTTCTAACACTGAATTTGACTGTATATTGAACAAGGTTGGATAGGTGATCTGCAGAGGTTCTTTCCAGTCTATATTTCCATTCTACTTTTACTCCTTAAATTATGTTCTTTTGTTCTTTTTCCTGTAAAAGAGACTTTTTGTTAAATAAACAAAGTTTCTGAGGGTGCTGCATCCGTAGCTGGCCACCTCCTTGATGTCTTTTCCAAACTTTTCTTTGTTAGAATCAGTGCTTTTCCACACTTGCTTTCTTTTTTATTTCTGGCTGTAACATGTAAGTACCAGCAAGGTATCTTTTAACATTCTGCTAAGACATTGTTTTCTTTTTGCACAGTCTAAAGGAGTTGAATGAAAAGCTTGCTAGAGCCTAATAGACATTTATTTTCTGAAAAAATAAATTAGCACATATGTTGTCTCACAATTATATAAGATTTTTTATCCTTGTTGTCCTTTCTCAGATTTTTAGTAACCTTAATGGCAGGTTCTCATCACAGCAAGGTCAAATCTTTTTAAATAAAGAGTGTGGGTGAAGGCAGCTGTATTCCCTAAGCTACTTGAATAGTCTCTCTTCTGTGCGTGGTATTTTGAAAGCAAAAGTAATTTATAAATTAATGCCAAGGTTACTGAACCATTCAATGATCTAAGTGTCCCTGTGAATTCCAATTACTTCTCTTTCACAAACTTATTTCATAGTTGTTAGTATGAGGTTAGTACAGTGAAGTTCACTGCAATCAAGGTAGGACAAGGTTTACCTTTGTTTATCTTCATCATTCATAGGTTGTGTAGATTCATTTGACTCTAATCCATTATGTTTGTTGGAAGGGAGTGCTGTAACATTACTTGAAATATGTGCCAACTCTCAGGCTAAGACAGATATATCTCAATAAATGGAAGCAGAACCCTTATTTATACACCAAAGCCTACTAAGTCAAATGGATTTAGCAATGTTTTATTTGATAATAATTTTGGCAAATATTTTACTGTAAATGACCTCAGCCTCTTTTCAGCAACATGACCTCAGCTGTTGGGAGTAAGCATTCTGTTCTTTTCGTCTATACTCTTTGCGTTTCTATTGTAAGATCTCAGAAGCTGGAGAAAAAAAAATAATTAACCCTCCCCTCCCAAACCAAACCAACTAACCAAACAATTCACCCACACTTAGTGGTTGATTTCTTCTAAGGAGTCCTGTTTGGTGTAATTTCTCAGTGTAGATCCTCACATGAAACACTATATCTAGATGCATGATTTAAGGGGTAGATACACTGAACTGAATTTGTTCTGTGTTTGGTTGGAATCAGACTTCTGAGAGGAGGCTTTTGAGAGATGAATTAGACCCTCTCTAGAAAAGCATAGAACTGTCAGGTAAAGAAGGAAGACACCGTGTTTCACCCAAAGACTGGAATAGTTCCTGAGTTCTCACAGTATATATCAAATGTAAGAGAAGTTTGCTGTTCTACAAGACGAGAGAATATGTTTTGCCCTGAGCTATCCATATCTTTTGTTCATTTTTTTTCATAAACTAATAAGCATAATGAGAAGAGCAAGCCATTAAATTTAATGTTAACTTATTGGACACTCCAAAATAAAACAGTGCTGTGCTGCTGAGAACAATATAACATGCCATTCACAGTGCACAAGTCCCACAATTAAAATGCTAATTAACACTTCTATTTATAAGGAACAAAGTTATTTGATTATAATCCCATTTCCCTGCTCTCTTCAGCAATATGGATTGATCAGTCAATGCGACAACAAAACATCCCAGTTGCCTGAGGAATGATTTTATTTTGCTCTCTCCATACAGATGTGATATACATCATGAGGAAGACATTAGCCAAATTAGGCAGAAACAGCTTAGAAGTTTCTTTCTCTTTTCTTTTTTATTTTTTTTTTAATCTCTATAGAGAAACTGCAGTTGAATTTGGCTTTTGCTCATCATAGCTATGGAGAGCTTAGCTGGAGTCAGATCCCTTGGTTAGTTACTGAATCAGAGTATATCTTTCCAGACTCAGAGTAAGTAAATAGTAATTCAGAATGTTCAGTTATACAGCAATTAAACAGAACACGTGTGTTTCCTTATCTGCCTAGAGACTTAAAAAAGAAGAAAATGAAAGAGTGAAAATGCATATGAATGTGCATGCATATAGAAATATATAAATTATAAATATCCATTATATACAGAAATATGCATGTATAGTTGTATAAACGTGAGACTGTAATGTATTCTAATATTTGTGTCTCAGATTCTTATAAGATGTGAAATTATTTCTAGATCAATTTATATCTGAAGTTAGCAATCTATGGGATGGGATTCCTCATGGAGTTTTCTCATTCTTATTTCAAAACATAGCAAGAGAAAAAAAATATGTATATGCATATGCACAGTAACCACATCAGAGTATACATCCTTCATACAGAAACTCAGTAACATTCATGAGTTTCCAACAATCAGGGACTTGTTCTAAGCATTAGAATACAAAGCATGTTTGTCCAGAGGAAAAAAGAAGCATCACAGACAGAAAAGGTAAGAGCTGTCCACACAGCTAAGCTTGGGAGTGTTTGGAATAGTTGTGTTTGTAAACCACTGAACCTGAAAACACTGAAAAGACAACTCTCTTTTTTTTCTAATCCAAGATGGCTTATGCACTACCAGCTCTTTTGTCATTATAGCGTTTGATATTTAAAGCTTGATGCAAATGAATCCAACACCTGTGTGCCTGCACCAAGTATTTGATACACATTTATACAAACCTCTTTATATTGAGCCCCTGAGAACAAGGAAAGCATGATTTTCTCTACATTCTTATCTTTCATCATAGGTCCTTAGAATATCTAGTACAGCTTCATGATCTCTACATGCTACTTATACAATGGCATATTTTATACTCTTTCATAGTCTGGATGTGTTGCAGAGATACCTTGTAAAAATAGAGTTTTCCCCTCTTCAGGACAGGACTGTTCCTGCATTTTAAAATGTTCAGGAAAATAGAATCTTTGTTTGATTGTTAATACAATGAATACAACAATAATGAAATAATCAACATTTGCCATCATTTTCCTTTTACGTGACTGTTTTACTTAGCTTGATTATGGAGAAATGAGTTCTGCGTCCATGGAACTTCAGATTGGGATCTCCTTTATTTAGTTCTGTATGAGAAGATGATAAATTTCCAATGAAAAAACAGAGAAATGAGAGAAATTGCAATTAAGCAGCTGAGTGAACTTCCTTCAGAATAATATACACATATGTGTATATCAAAAAGGATGAACCTGAAGTTGCAGAGTGTGCTGGCTGCTATCATTGAAAGGTTGGGTTTTTTTATGTCTTTGAAAGGCCACAGCTTTCAGGCTGTATTCCTGGTGACTGCAGGTAGACAAATGTTCTATTCATCTCCAGACAAGGGCAAGAAGGTCAGACTGAGGAAATAGGAAATACAAACTGGTCATTCTCACTTCAGTCCCTGAGAAAATTATGGAGAAAATACTCTTGGAACACATTTCTGAACACATGAGGGAGCAGGTGACTGGAAGAGCTAGCGTGGAGGTACCAAGGCTAAATCACACCTAATCAATCTCACTGCCTTCCACGATGAAATGACCTGAAATGACCGTATCTGGACATACAGAGAGAGCCATGGATGTCATTTACTTTTACCTCATCAATACTTGAAAGTCTCTATTTCCAAGTGGAGTTCCTCAGAAGTCTATTATGTGGTTTCTGTTATCTTTATAACATATCCAGAGGAAGAATTGAGGAGGGATTAATTCCTTGTAGTGAAACAGACTGAAGAGTGACTGACTAGGAAGGAGCTCTGCTGAAAAGGGCCTTGGGGTTGAGGTGGCAACATCATGACCTGGCAGTAAAGACAACAGCACTCAGGGTGTTATCAACAGGGAGACAGTACAATTTCTCTTTTACATTGTTACTCCCCTTTACATATCACATGTTAGACTGCACTGGAAATGCAATATCCAGTCCAGAGCCCACCAGTTCAAGATGGATGCTGATAAATTTTAATTAGTTCAACTGGGAACCATCAAGCAACTCCAGCACATGACTCATAAAGAGAGGCTGAGGGAGCTGGACTGCTTCACCTGGAGAAAAGATGGCCTTGGGAGCACCAAACAGCAGTTCCTCATCATCTATAAAGTTATAATTAAGATGGATTTGTCTTTTTACTGAGGCTCATAGTGAAAGAATGAGAGGCAAGTCATGCATTAAAGAGATTACTTGCCTAGATATAAGAGTGAAAAAACACCACCATAAACATAATGGAGCACTGGAACATCCCAGCCCTCAAAAGGTTATGTGTTCTCCATCCTGTCCATCCATCATCATTCTCCATCTCTTGTCCCTGAAATCCTCCAATCTTGGAGGTTTTCAAGACTCAGAAGGACAATGTCTTGAGCAACTTGATCTGCCCCTACAGCTGGTCCTGCTTTAGGTGAAGTAGGGCTTTCTGAGGTCCCTTCCAAACTGAATTATCCTATGCTACTACATAAGAGAGGAAATGTAGCATGTTGTGAGAATTTTTCTCAGGACTTATGTTACAATAGATTGTTTAGGAAAAATAAAGTTTAATAGATTTTCTAGGAAAAAATAAAGTTTTCTATTAAACAATTTATGCGACATGTTCATTATGAATAATAAGTCCATTATGACTTCCTTTGCAGTATTTAATCAATTTGACCTTTGAGTACTCATGCTGGCATCATAGTAGAGAACTTACACTACCATTAAAACATATTAACCAAAAATATGATGAAAGACTGCCTTTACTGCCTTAGTCAAATTTTCAGAATTTTTAGTCCTTACTACTTACAGGACTTGTAATCCTTCTTAGTTCTGGATTAATAGCCTACAGCTATGTGAAGTGAATGTTGAAAGACAATTCATCTTCTTGACACCTGGATGCAAAACCAAAGGGATTTCTCTTGACTGTAAAAGATGCAGATGGACAGAAAATGTAATAGCTACAAAGTATGTGCATCAATGGAAAAAGATTGCTGCTTCTTATTGGAGAAGCTCTCCTCACCTGAGAATCAGAATCTGGGGTCAGGAGCCATGTTAGTCCCCTGGAAGAATCTGCAGAACATCTCTTCACCTTGCACTCAAATAGACCTTTTTTCCCTACTCTTATAAGAATTTTTCACCTCATCGATCCCATAGGTTATCTGAAAAATACTGGGAAGAAGAAGAACCAATAGGATACTTGATAGCATATTTGACATCTAGGAAAATTTTGTCTTATGGTGCCTAAAGGCTTCATGTGCTTAATTTATTAATAGGTTAATTTATGCTTTTTTGTCTTATGTACAATATCTGTGCAAAAGTGATGTCTTTGAATGTGATTTGTACCTTACTATTATCCTAGGTGTGTAGTTTTAACACACAGAAAAAAAGGAAACACTTTTCCTTTCACATTCTTTTAAGTATAAAATGAATTTCAGCATATTCTTTACTATAAAATCTAAATATCTATGCTTTTAAAAGTCTTTAATAAGTATAATTCCCAAATCTTTGTTCGCGAAGCCCAGCCATGATGAATTAGTATAAAGTGATGTTAAATTGCTTATACTACTTGCAACTATAGCATTGCTAATATCCTAGTGTCTCCTGTGCATTGCTGGATTTATTTGGTTTCCTTGAAGATATGAATCACAGGAGGAGAGTCTTCCTGCCAGAAGTTTTCCTGCAAATAGCTTTCCTCTTTTTGCAATTTTTTATCACTGTCATCTAGCATGGCTGAGGAATTTTGTTTCTACTGGGGAGAAAGACAGTTCATCTTTGCAGCTTCTCTCTGTAAAAACACATTTAAAATAACTTTGAAAGCACACAGTTCCTTGCTTCAGGTTTAATGTCTCTGGCCCTACAGAAGATGCCATAAATCTAATGAGACACAAGTAGCGGTGAAAAACAACGAGGAAGAGTAAGATAACAAAAAAGAGGGGGAAAGAGGGAAGGAAAAAAAAAAAAACATAATCTCAGTGAAAAGTAAGTAAATTACCAACTGCCGATAAAACCGTAAAATATTGATGATCAGATAAGATGAAAAGCTAAGCTGAATGATTTAAATCTCACAGGCTTTGGATTGATAGCAATTAGATTATGTTACCTCAAGCAGCAAAAGCAAGATATCTCAACATATGTATGAATTTCACCCAAATTAGTTGTTATGAGTGATTTAAAATTTGGCTGCAATTAAATTTTTTTTAGTAGGAAATTTAGGGTAGAGATTGACTATCTAAAGGAGGTTTAAGAGACTGCTGACTCGTTTTATAGGAAAAGTGTGTGTGTTGACAGATAACATTGATTTTTCTCAGTATGAACTGATTATAAAACTGTGAGATACAGGTAATAACAGCAACAATAACATAACTGAACTTATAGTCTGAGCTTAGCTGAACATCTGTACCACTGCTAGAATTGCAGTGCAGAGTTATTATCCCTCCACTTCTTTCAAACGTGGCAGATTGGGAAAACTTTCTTGAATGAATTTACTAAATATTCTCTCTGAATCCTTCATTTGTTAGTTGCTTTATAATATATTTTTGAAAATGTTTTAGGACAAAACTTTGTAAATAGTGACTCATTTACTTAATATATTCAAACATATATCAATCGCATTTCATATTTACTACTCTTCTTTAGAAAAATTTTGGTATCTATTTTTAAAAATAAACCTCATTGTATTCCCTTAACCTGCCACTGCCAAGTATTGTATATTCTTAGAGAATTTTGATTAAAAACAAAAAAAGAAAAAATACAAGACTTTTCCCTGCTGTGAATTATTGTGCATCTCTTTAGTCAGTGGACCTCTGGTGAGTTTTGTGAAGCTTTCTCCACAATCACAAGAATCTTTTAAAAGAAATAATTTTCTTTTAAACAGACCACCTGCTTGTGACCAGCTCCATAACAAAAATAAATAATTCATGAACAGGTAAATAGTAAGTTGCTGGCCAAGAGAACATGATAATAACTGACATGAATTGAATCATCGTTTAAGGATGACTTCATTATCAGAATTTTGTTTTCTTTCCTTTTTTTTTTTTTTATCCAAAGACCAAACTGATTTTGCAGTGTATGATTCAGCATCTTTGATATGCTTATTTTATTGTAGGCTACGAGTAATGTAATTGGAGATCTTTTTGGTATGTTAAGTAATGGAAATCCAAGCTTTGCTCTGCCTTAACATCTGTTGGATAGCTACATCATGTGGATGACAAATCATAATTTTTCTCTAGCAAGTTAAAACAGTATGTCATTTAGGCCAGAAAATTCATTCTCCTGGTAGGGGTTAAATCCTCTGCTCCTTCTTCAAAGCTTAAAAATATTTTTAGAACAAGTATTGTAGCTCATTACAGGAAACATGATAAAGCAACAGTAAAGTAATGAAAACAATATGCACATTCAGCATTCCTTGACATAAGAATTAGTATTTTTACAGTGCTTTGAAAATTTGAGCATTTTACCAAGATTAGTAAATTACTTTGCTACCTTTGCTTTTTTCTTGACCTTGAGGTAATAATTATATTCTGGTTTGTTGTTTCAATTTACTTCTGTACAACATAAGAAAGTATTTCCCATATTTTTTTTCAGTTATTCCAAATTGATCCATGTGTAAAGTTCAAGAACAAACCATATTCCTCAGAGTTTTCCACAAAGAGTGAACTCTGTATTTTAGCTGGTCTTCCAGATTTGACTACATTTGACTTCTAGATCTTCCTAGATTTGACTAACCTGCCTGGATTTTACAGATTCCATATTTCATATGACTTGGATGCTAAATTGAGCCTGCATTCCTTAACCATATAGTGTAATCAAACTTATCTTTTTTGGTGATAAATGGAGATTGCTTACTGAAATTTATTGATGCATTTTAGAAGCCAGACTGCCTGGCATTTCTTGGTGGCAATTATGCATGAGAACCTTCTTTGGTCCTTAGGACACTTTTCAGAATTTCAGTGAGAAAACTGAAGTTTGGTGACCCTCTAAGAGCTATTAATAACCAAACACAAATTGATCTGCATTAAAACAAAGCAAATGCACAAAATTATTTATTCACTGCTGCTAAACCCAGAATTAAGCTTTTATATAACTAGAAAATGTGTTTTCTGAGTGTTTATATAGTTGGAAGCAACAAAAACAGTATAAAAGAGTTACTTTTATATAATTCTTGTTCTATTGTGAGACTTCATGGAAGAAAGATTGCTCAGAAGCACTGTTGAGACAAGTAAGACCTTGACTACCTCTGCCCAGGTATAACCTACGAGGTGATTCTGATATGTGTTGGGAAAAAAAACAAAACACAGATAATGATTATGGGTGAGATGTGGTTTACCCAAGAACATTAGAATATATTTTCTAGGGATGCACAGGAAAGAAACAAAGAAATACAAATGAACTCTTAACAACTTTAATCCATATAGATTCTTGGGCGTAGGAGATAAAAAGCTGATAATAACCTATGCAATAACAGCTAATCCAAATTAAATAATAAAAGAAATGGTAGCTTGCCACAGCTCGTGGGTTGGGAAAGGGAAAGGGCACTGCAAAGAAGGACTCGGGCACAGTCGAGGTGAGGGATGCAATGCCAATTTATTGTGGGACAACACGAACTTTTATAGGGTAAGTTAGGGGTTGGGCTCAGGCAAGGGGAGGAGAGAAGGATTGACAGGTAAGAAGCAACTGGGATTGGTCGGTATAATGAGGTAGGGTGGAGACTTCGGGTATCCGGGGGAAAGGGCCAATGGGAGCTACCTCTGCACTGCGGCAAACTGCAACCAATCACAGGCAGAGGAGCGGGAAAGCTAGGGAGTAAACAACTTTGGGCGGGAAAACTGTAAGGGAAGGAGGGAGACAACATGGAGGATTTGATTTCTAAACAACAACTGGGGGTACAGACATATAAATAACTCCATAACAGCGAACTGGGGGAAACGGCAAACAACTGGGGATAACAGGGGAAACAGTCCAGTTCAGGAGCAGCCCCTAAGGGCTACAAATGTCCATTTCGGTATAGCCTTTTCAGGCTAAAGTGTCCGTCTGGAGGCAAACAGTCTTTTAGGATTCATAGACTCTCCTCCACGCCTGGAACTGTTCCCATTCCTCTCGAAGTTGGTGGTTTTCATCCCCAACAGTAGCTTAGAGTAACATGAAAAAAAAACAAACCAACAAACCAACAAAACTCTTAGTGGCTTATACCAACGGTTTAACTTAGAAAGCAATATATAGTTAAAGCAACAGTCCCCTGGGGAAATATATCCACATGTGTAAAGGTCAGGTGGGCACACAGGACACAGACACTTGGTCATGCCGGAATCCTCTGCCCCAACAGAGTTCCTACATCTGGTCACAACTCGTCTGGATGTTGTGATCAGTGCCAGCATGTTTTCTACAGGACAAGTGTGTGCATGTTTGTGCATATGTTTATGGTAGAACAGAAATCACTATCTACCTACTATGCCCATCCTGTTTAGCAAGTGAATCTGAGATTTTATATTATTGATTGGCATGTTTCTGTCCTTGTGGCTACCTCACCTCTATGTTCCTCTGTGACAGATGTTGAAAGAAACTGGCATCTTATTTCAGTTTTTGTATGTGAGTGGATTCTAGTGACTGAATCTGTGGAACCAGAATCTGCAGAACCAGAATCTGCATCAATTCTTATTTAAAGAAAGTTTATGTACCCATTCAATTCTGCATGTTCACCTGATGTCTCACATATATGCAAATCCACATATAATTAGTGAAGTTACGATCTATTGTATTCATCCTACTTAATACACCATATTTATAGGTATATCAGTGTAAAAATATATCTAGTGTTAATCTAGTGAGACTGTTAACTCCGTTAACTTACATTTAGCTTAGAGAGCAATAACTGTTGAGAGCAAGAATCCCTTGAAAAAACATATCCACACATGTCTGCAACAGCTCTGTGTAAAGCCAGATCAGAAGACAGGATATAGACACTTGGACCTGCTGGAGTCCTCTGCCCGTACAGAGTTCTTGCAGCTGGTCACACCAGTCTGGAAGCTGGTCAGCTGAATAGACATCCTATGTTTAAATAACACTTTTTATTTAAATAAAGGGGGAAAATATGGTAATGGAGTTAGAAATTATATCTATTTTTAGATAGTTTGTTATCAACATACAAGGTTATCCCTCTGATTATGTATATCAGATCTGCTCATTCTTTCATTAAAGTAAAAATAGAAATACAGTTATCATGAATTTATATTGGCAATCATCTCGTCTTCTAACTTACTTTATGAACTATGATTTTTGAATCAGTAAACACCTGTCAGAACCCAGCACAGAAGCATTCTTGTTTTATTTTTCTTTAAAAGAAGGAAACATATGTAAAATACAGCAATAGATTTATTAGTTATAAATATAAACTCCCTTATAAATACTTATAAACTCTCTTTTCTCAATCACCTTTTATAAACACCTTAGAAATATTGTGGAGGTACCTAGATGTCACTAAATCCCTGGAAGAAAGAAACTGTAGGTATGTTATCATCTTGTGAAACAAGGTACCCTCAGCTCTGCTACTAAAGGGATATGTAGCTAGAAAATTTTAGATTCTTAAGAAAAAAAACAAGTGTGAATGTGACACTTCACCTCATGTTTAAAGCACTCATTTATGAGAAAAACTAGGATTTCCATTAATTCTTTCATTTTGGGATGATTTATCTACAGAAAGTATCCTTTTATACAATATAATCTGAATTACAAAATATTAAAATACAGAACTATTTTAGGACACGAAATAACTGAAATTAAGACTCCTTTAAGCCCTAGTTGGTGCTCCCAACACTTACTAAAGAGAACTGCCTGCTGTTTTATGACATGGTATAAAATAAAATAGCCCCACAAGGAAGCTGTGAACGTTTCCTTTGATGTTTTTGGAAGGTCAGAGTGTTTTGCACACAAAGAAATGTCTGAGCTACATTTCTGTTTGGGTATGCTGTCCTAACCTTGCTCTTAAAATTCATATGCTGAGGGATCGCTTGTGCCTATACAGAGATTTAGGAGAGTTTGATTCTGCAGGTATGTGATACTGAGTTGCAAAATGGACTTAAAGTATCTGGCATGAGACCTCCTGAGGATTAATATATGGTCTCTTTCAGAATGTATTTTGGTTTACACCTTAGGATGACTCTACCTTCCATTCTTTCTCCCCCCAGTGAATGTCATTCACTTGGGACAAGAGGTCTGTATGCATTTGTCTCCATCCAGACAAGAAAACTGAGCCGAGATCTGAATAAACAGGGTACAGTATTAAATGAATGTAGCAGTACTCACAGCTGCCATTGGCTTTGTCAGAAATTGATCTGCTAGTTTGGCTGGAAGCAGTTTGATCAACTTAAGGAAGATAAACTGAATGATTCTGGCAAACACTGTAGGAACAAAGTAGTTGTTAGCATTCAGATGTTTATTATAAACTTTTGTTTGAAACTAAGGAGGTTTTTATGTGACATCTAGGGAAGGTTTTTGAGGCTTATGGTTCTAGAGATAGCAATTCTTTCCTTAGGTCCCACTTTTTGTAGACATACCTTTTAGCCAATGGATGTAGCTGTCTTTTTCTTCCTGTTGAGTAGTATTTTCTGTTTGATGTATATTGTTTAGCATGGTAAATAATAAGAACATTTTCTTTACATTTAAAATAGTTATTGCTGATTTATGAAAAATACTAAGTTGCCCTACAACCATGTAGCTTGCTTTTTGACATCACTGTATCTTGTACTCCCTAACATCTCTCCCTTGTTTTCTCTGAGACATCTCCAACTCCCCTTTCACTAGGATATATCCTCCGGATGAGACTGAATTAGATCAGTAGATGATCATTATTCATGTGCTTCTATTCCTTAGACTAGAAAGGAAGTGGCATTATGCTGATTCAGTGAAGACATGTATTTATCACTCAGTGAAGATAATACTTTGGGTTTCTCTAATGAGAAGCCATATCTAACTGGTTTGTCGGGACTTTTTGAGGAGTTTGGGGATTTTTTTGTATTGTTGTTTTGGTGGTTTTTGGGGGGGGGGTTTGTTTTTTTTTGTTTTGTTTTTGTTTTGGTTGGTTGGTTTTTGTTTTGGTTTTTGTTTGTTTGGGGGGTTTTGGGGTTATTTTGGTTAAAGCTTTGTTGAAATAGACTCTGTTATCAGCAAAAAAAAATTGTTCTAGAAACATATGAGAAAAAAGTGAAAATTTTGCCAGAAATTTCACATTTCTTGTAGGAAAGAATAAATTTCCATTATTACTCACACACAAATAGCAATAGAGTAGATGAAATATCTAGAACATACTGTGAATTTAGGTGTTGAAATCTACTGTTTTGAAGAAAAATCAGCCAGAAATATCCTGACAGTGAATTTTGAGGAACCTAATGCCTTACACACAGAGTGAAATGTTATTGAAGTTTTCTGAAACAGACGCATCTGTTGACTTTTTAAATCCATGGATGATTAAAACTTGAGTAGCCAGCCAGTACAAATGTCAGCAACTTTGCAGGTATAAGCAAGGAAAGAAGAAATGTTGTCTTGCTTCTCCATTCCTGTAGCTTTCAATTGCTTTAAACTGTGGATTTCAAATGAACAGGGCATGAATATAGGGCAGGCTTTTCATTACCACTTCCAAGCCTACAACAAATTATGATGTGTTGCCTACAGGGTACTCTTTTTTTATTCACAGATGCATTAAAAATTGGTTGCTGTCTGTGTGACCTGTGAATAAATGATCTTTCTTAAAGAAGATTCACCACAGGTTTTGACATCATAAATGCAGACAGATCAGAGTGTTTGCAGCCAACCCATTCACTTCAGAAGCTGCTTTGTATGTTTTTTAGTTTGGGAATGATCTATTGGTTCAATTAGGAGTTCATTATAGCCCCTATACAATGTGACAAAATCTTCAATTTGATAAGCTAGTCAGAACAGCACAGAAGTCACAGAGACTTCTATAATTTTCAGAACTCTCCAGAAGATAGTGGAAAAATGTATCAGAAAATTTTATTATCTCTCCTCATCTGCTGGAAAAAGCAGTTACTATATGGCTATAAAAATAACCTACAGAGTTTCCATGTACTTACTGAAGTGGGGTTTGTCTGGTTTTTTTAGCTGTAACAAATGTGGGACAGAACGTGTAGGTACTTCCAGATAGAGATCATGAAGTAATCTTACCTAACATTAAAAGTCTATAGTTGATTTCTACATCTTAGTTCATCACTGCTTTACAGTCAGTGAAGAAATGCACACCTCTGTGGAATCTCGTAAAGCAGATATCCAAAATAGTTCACATGAGTCATGCCCTAAAATGCCCATTTTCTCTTTGTTTCCTCTAATGAAATACTCAGTTAACTTTCTCAGAGGTAAGTGTGGACTAACTACAGACTTCTGGGCATAAATCATTTATCAAAGTATAAGAATCCAAGGCCATTTTTGTAAAATTGCAAAAATTACAAAAATTTTTCTTTCTTTTTTTTTTTTTGTTTTGTTTTGTTTTGTTTTGTTTTGTTTTCCAGTGGCTTGACACTTTTTTCCATGTAGCAATTTGGGTGGCATTTATTCTTGACTTTTTTGTTCTTCCAGGCTGTTATTTAATCAAGGGCTGAGGGAGTTCAGACACAGGATTGATATTTCTTCTTTTTTTAACATCCCACTCCCATGCTCTTCCCTCTGTTTGTAGGGTTGGTTTGTTTATTTATTCACTTATCTACTTGTTTCTTTTTATTTTTTCCCCCTAAATCATGATTTCTGTTTGCAGTTGCCACTGGAAGCTCCTTAGGGTCTCTGAAACCCACATTTTTTGTCAGCTCTTCCTTCCTGAGAGAATGACTCTTGACTGAAAAGGGTGGGTACCCATACACTATAGCTGACTTTCACACTGAGCATATCAGGCCCCTGCCCATCTCTAGGGTTGACAGGTGTTTCACCGGTATACAAGAGCACATGTAACACAAGGTTTGGCAGCTGGTGGTGACTGTGAAGGGGCCCAGAAGTTCCCTTCCAGGCAGCTGATAAGATCCCTGGTACATAAAAGGCCTTGACTCACATTGTACTTGAGAGACAGATGATGTCACCCAGGTCAGGGTGACAGAAGATGAGGTCTGGGTCAGGCACTGAGTTAAGAAGGAGTTGTAGGTGATCTTGTGACAGTGGGTGCAGATAAGGCTGAGGTGCTCATGGCCTTCTTTACCTCAGCCTTTATTAGAAGGTTTTCCAGGTGTTTGTGCCTCGAGATAGGGTTTGAGAAGGAGAAGAACTTCCCTATGGTGGTAGATCAGTTAATCTTGAGCATTTTTGATCCTTACAAGTCCACAGAACCTAATGGGATACATCTCATTCAAAAGGATAAACTCTTCTCAGACAAAATAAGGTCCTCTAAAGTGATAGGAAATGAAGAACTGGCCCTGAAATAAAAGGCTGGGGAAGCTGGGCTGGAGAAGAGGTTATTTGGGTGGGGAACCTGACAATCATCACCCACTGATTTCAAGAGTAGAAGGTTGGATATTGCTTTTACTGAAATGTTTTAGGTGTAGTGTCATTTAATGGGCATTTAGCTTTCCAATTAATAGCTTGTGTCATATAGTTCACTCTGCAGAGTACCTGAAATTATAAAGTATTTATTGTGGAGTACCTGAAAATTACATGTTATTATATCTTCAAACTTATTTCTAGACCTTGTTAATTTGGATGTTCTCTGGGACTGGTAGGATCACATCGGTACAAAGGAGAATGAAGCTGATATGGTTCAAGATTCCTTTTACACATTCCTGTGAAAGCTGAAGGAAAAGAACTGAAATGTTATTTTCCAATCGTACTGTTTATTGGTTCTTTCATAAACACTACTTCCTCCTTCAGTAATAACAAATTGACATGTCCTCACTGAATCCTTTTCATCGACTAAATTGCACACCAGACTTAATGAATGTGGTGTCTACATAAAAGTAAATCAGAACTGCTGTTTGTTCAACACAAAACATAATGATTTCTCCTGTTTCTTTCAACACAAAATATAATGATTCTAGGTTTGGCACAAGTGAGGAAAGACATTAAATATCTCTTATGCATTTTATTTGACTGTTTGTTCTTTATTTTATTTTCTGTCCCACCCCCAATTAAAGTGCATCATAACTGTGGACTGGAGAAAACTCAAAACCACAGATTTCCAAGATGTCAGGGCTTTCTCAATCACGAATTTTGTAAGATTTCCTTATCCCTACTTCTTTATTCCAAGACCATTCCTGCAAGCATTTTTAAATCCAGGAATTATTTCTGTGTTTGGCATCACAAAATTTGGAGCTATTAATAAATTGGACATTTTACACAGATGATTGCACCCTGATGCTGTCGCTTGCAGTGAAGAAATAGTTGCTCATCCTATTATGCATTCATCTTGTTATTCTTCATTTTGTTTTTCTGAATTCATATGAAATATTAAACAATCTTTATTCCTAAACATTTTCCAGCTAAATTTAATGTTCTATTTATTTGTGCTTTGGAATAAAGAGATAGGTGGTGGAACTACAGAAAACTTTGCTTCTTCTGACAGCCATGTTAGGAATTTTTAAGTGCTATTAATTCTATAATACATACCAAAAATAATCTTTTTCTTCATATCTTTTTTGCACTCTATTACTTTTCAGCACTGGTATTCGTAATCATTGGTCATTGAGGCACATTCTAAAAAAAAAACAAAACCGGTAAAAAGTCCTAATAAGAAAGTTGAAGTAGACAGGCACTATAGTAGAGACAGTTATTTTTGTGTGGCTAGCTGATTTTAAAGATAGATGAAAAATAATGTACAAAATGTGTGATTATATGTACCTTTTTTATTTCCCAAGGATCCACTGTAGATTTTAGATGGCCAAGTGAATTAATAGAACATGTACTAGCAGGAAAATGTCTTGTAGACTAAACAATAATAGATTTAACTGTTTTTGTTCGATGAGATAGAGGTGTGACTGTGTAGTCTGGAAGTCTTGAAAGAGGTTTGTTTCCTAAATTTTAATTCAGTGTAGGTAGGAGTGGATTACTCTTCTTCAAACAACCAATGGATTCATATTCATTCAATGTTTACCCAGTTATAAAAATATAGACCTGAAGTAAAAGGCAAATACAGAATTACTGGAAACAGCTGTTCCAGTCCACCTTGTTATTAGTAAAGTTGATGAAAATGTCTTATTGTTTAAAGAATTATATTTAGGATTATACAACCCAGAATTTTGATACGTAGCTTTTTTTTTTTTACAGAACTATCAAAGTGTATTTCTCAAATGATTTTGCAGATATATTTGCACTGAATTGTTAGGAGTGCTGACTAGACTTCATATTTTACGGCACTGAGTATAATTAAACAAGTAAAGCCACAGAATTAATATGATCAGAATAAAATATTTCATAACATAACACTGATGTATTTATGTTTAAATGTTTTTTGTAATTTTATTCTAGAATACACTGGCCTTCATGACAATAAAGCAATAGAGACAGCAAATGCATATTCAGAAAGAAACTCATTAATCATTTTTTAAAAAAAATTTTTTTTTGTTATATTTCAGAGCTTAACTAGAAAATAAAATAATATATGTAAAATGAAAAAAAACCCACAATTGATTTAGAATTAAAAAAGACAAGATAACATAGAACACAGTGCTTCCTACTTTTAAGGTACTTCTAATCTCTGATAGAAGCTCGAATGTCAGCATTTCAGAGAATTAAAAAAATGAATATTTATTTGAGAACCAGATTTTAAATCCTTTCAAAAGAAATCAGAATTGACTGACTATCCGTCATTTTGTGATAAATTGTGGAGGGAAGACTAAGAAGCATTCAGATTAGCTAGAAATTAATATTATTAGAAGTACATGTTGCTATTGTATCCTCATCATACTTGCTACCAAACAATCTCCTCTGTGGAAGAATGGAATAGAAACCTATATGGGACAAATCTGGTGGTCCTCCTCAGAATATGAGAAAACAACCTCAGCTCTGAACTCAAGTGGATTGCAGGTTGTCATTGGTATCACTGAACTCTGAATAAAGTCAGTTAAGATGTACCTGGGAAACACAATGAGAACTCAATAAGTAGTGTTCTCATTCCCACAGCACACAGCAGTAATCCCTTTCTATGCCTGTATCTTGATGCTGGTGATTAGGAAATATTTAAGCTTTCACCTATGAGATTTTCTGTCCCTGTCTTGCATTCAGTTTTGTTGAACAGCTAAATACTTGCATGAATATCACTGATTTGTTTTAGTAAAGAGGGTAAAGCATCTAAGAACATTTTATACTTTTTGATATTCAAATATACTAAACCGAAGTCCACAGAAAAAAATTACTGCATTTTATAAGGTTGCACCAAATTCAGAATCATTCTTTTCTTCTACTATCCTTCTTACAAGCACAGAAAACCTGATTCGTACTAAAACAAGTATTTTCCTGCCTTCCTTTAAAACACTGAAAATTGACCATAGATCAATCAGGACAGAATCAGAATTTCACGGATTTTTTAAAATAAGTATTTATTATAATTATTTTATATTTAGTAATAATAATATTAATAAGAATAAGAATTCCCTATGTCAAGCTGTTTTTTTTTAAAGAAACACATAATAAATGCAGCTTTTTATGTTTTACTTTGGTACCTATATTTCATATGAAGTGGAGAGAATTATATTGTGTTCATAAATACTGTGTTTGTAAATACTGTATGGTTTCTTCTAATATATATTTATTTTTTCATTTCTCATTGATATTCAAGAAGGTAGGGAGTAGACTTAATAAGAGAATCCAATCCCTCACCAGTTGAGTACCATGTGGTTTCATTGCTAAAAATTGTCTGGTTGAAAAGAAAAATGTATCTGGTACATGATAATGAATTCTCACAAAGGAATGTAAGACTAAAAAGTTTCTCATAATAATACTATAAAAACTAAAATTGCAAACAACATTTTCTTCATTTTTTCCTTCTGGATGCTTGAATTTTAGTGGTTAAGACAATGATAGTAGAGACTGTTTGTAGTCCTACTGCCTACCCAAGCTATATATCCTCAAAGACTTATTCAGGAAAAATAAAATGAAGGTCTTTAAATCATGAGAGTTCTTACTGAGTAGACAACCAAAGAGAACTACAACAACTCTCCATAGAAAAGGAAAGTGAAAAGAATAATGAGAATGAATCATAATCAAGTTTATTTACCATGAGCAGCAAGCATGATATCTATAAAAATGCAAAAGGTTTGAGCAAGCAATGGTGCAAATCAATATTTTGGCTACATGAACTCAGTGAGGTTTCTGAAGTGATTCAAATATTTCTTGTCTCTCTAATACAAAGAAGTGTTGGGAGATAAAATAAATATATCTACTGTATTGTATTAAGTAGAAATGAAGTAACAGACATTTTGCTTTACTGATGCCTTAGTTTCCACGAAAAAGAACACTTGCTCTCGGACATGATTTTATAGAAGGATACAGACTCTAAAGATAATGACAAACTGTTGATGACACTCATACAGCTGTGTTACACAGATATATGCCTGAAACACTAATGGCAATACCTCTTACATTTTAATAAGTTAAGTGTCTAACACATAGCAACAGGGTGACGCTTTAAAAAAATATTGTGTAAACCAGCTCAGGAGTAGAAATATCTATGTAACTCAGAGCAACAGATAATGCAATGTCATGTCCTTGAAATAAGAGGAATTGTGAAATTGCTATGTCATATCTGTATTAGAAAACAAAACATGATGTTTTCTGTTCATTTGTAGATACAACCTAACTTAGCCTACTCAGCACATGTTTTCTTCAGGTTTGATGATAAATTAACCAGATGTCTCAAAAATTCAGTAGGTAACTTTTGTGGTAATCAGGCTAGGCATTTTTAAAAAATCATGCATGTATACATATATACAAACACACATACTTGCTTGCATGACAATTTAAGTCACTAAGAGGCTAAAAGCAACCATTACCTTCATCTCCACGTTTGAATGCAATTTCAGTACAATTAGAGATCAGTTTTTTATTTTATGAAACTCAGAGTTGTTAAATAAAATCTTTATGCTAAGTTCGGCTTACACATCTTTGGTTTATATTGTACTATCATTTCAAGTAAAAACCAAAACAAACAAAAACCAACCAACCAACCAAACAAAAAAAAACCTCTACAGAAACATCAAGATTAAATTATCTGTTTAAAATCAAATTGAGTTGGAAGAATAGTTCAAATTCCTTAGCTGGTCGTTGACACATTTGGAATCTATTTTAATATTCCTAATTCAATAGCTTCTTAAACCATTTAATCTTCTGTTTATTAACTGTGCTTTCACTGATATTTTCTGTAAAACTTCTTTTCATTGGCTTTGCTTGAGTTTTTTTTCAAGTAAAATCAATAACACCGAAAGAGAAACCCAATATTTTTAGAATTTGAGTGAGATCAAGTTCTACCAAAATCATATTTCATTCAAATGATACTATACCTTCTTCAAACATCTCAGAATATGCTGTAGTTGCTTTGACAGTCTGTGAAAGAGAGTTATTTCTTGAGTATGTCTTCCTTCACAAACACTTTACTTAATAAAGAACATACTAAATATGTGTATTGTAGGGATTAATTTTTTATCCATAAAGCTCCTTTAGTCAGCTAAAAATAAAGAAGATTTATACTAAAATGTGAATATTTTAGTATTCATATTTCTTAAAATAATACAGAGCATATAAGGGAGCAAATCATATTGTTTTAATACTGTGGAGTATCTTTCTGTATAGATAAACATAATTTCGTCAGTTTATCTTTCTATGAGAATGGAAGTAATGCTTTAGAATGGGCTTTTGAAATTATAGTTGTAATACAATATACATAGAATTATCATGATTCTCAATGTTTTCATTGTATTCATTCCTGTTTAGTATATTTTTTCTATACAGCTTTTATTTTCATCATCAAAACATTCACACACATGTATTTGCATATGATCTTATTCTTAGTTATTGCTGTAGCATGCAAATCCATGATGATTACAAATTTGTTCTGCCTTATCATGATAGTCTCACAAACACACAAACACACATACACACACACAAACCAGTGAATATGTTATTGAATATACTTCTTGAATATACTTAATAAATTTGACTTGAATGCTGCAAGCCAAATGCATAGAACTCCACAATTTACGAAACATAGGGCTTGGAATGCATTCAGGGCAGGATGGTAAAGTTGGTGAAAGGGTTGGAAGGAGTGTCGTATGAGGAGAGCTGAGGACTCTGTGTTTGTTTACTTTGGAGAGAAGGAGGCTGAGGGGTGACTTCATTGTTTCCTGAGGAGGGGAAGTGGTGAAAGGGATGTGATTTCTTCTCCCTAGAAGCCAGGGACAGGAAGAGTGGGAATGGCTCAAAGTTGAACTAGAGAAGGTTTAGACTGGACATGTGGAAGAACTTTACAGAGATGGTGGTCAAACCCTGGAACAGGCCTCCTAGAGAGATGGTTGATGCCCTTCCCTTCCCAAACCTTCCCAAACCTTCCTTTCCCTTCCCAAACCTTCCCTTCCCAAATCTTCCCAAACCTTCCCAAACCTTCCCAAACCTTCCCAAACCTTCCCTTCCCAAATCTTCCCTTCCCAAACCTTCCCTTTCCTCTCTTTTATCTTTTCGTTTTAAGATGTTATACTAATTTCTACTTTTTTTCTTTCTTTATTTTTCTTTTTTCCTTCTTATTCCTCTCTAAATGTCCATATCTTAAGATCTTAGGACAATAAATTGCTAGATATTGATCATTAGTCTCTATGATTCTTTGTTTCCTTTAAATGAATTAACTTCTCAGAAAATAATGAAGGATGGCATCACTAATTAGCACAGGTAGGTTGTTTTCCTACCCACCCTCCCAAAATCTCTTCTATTTTCATTCTTCAATATCAGATTCAGGAATCGAAAACATTCACAGACAAAAAAGGTGGGATTCAACTGATATCTGCACTTAAATATGTCATTCTACACTACAAAATGGGGAAAACATGAAATTCAAAAGAGAATTAATTGTTTTACTTCATTAATTTGTTTCCAGATAAGAAGTACCAATATCTGAAAGACCAGTTATTTTTATTACCTCCAAATATAATTTAATATGGCCAACTGAGGTCTGGACACTGTAACTGTCTCCACAGGCTGCATCCCAAGATAAATAAGATCTTTCAAAAGCCACGATTCTGTTACCCAACAGTTAATAAGAAGAATTTCAAAAATGTGATAGCTGTTCATCATGTGAAAGCTACATTCAGATGAACATTCAGCTAGATTCACTACAAGTTTTTGAGCCTTCTGTCTAATATAGAAGACACACCTATAGGTCTACTGTTTGTTATATATATGGTTACTGAGAAGAATATTACACATGGTTTTAGTACTTTCTACTGACAGTTGAAGTATTTCTGTTGCACACTGGGTTTTGCAATGAACCATTTCTCAAAAGATTGATTTTTCACCACTAACTATAGACAAGGTAGGCATCTTGGTCTGCGTTATGTATTCCAATCCAGATCAAGGAATCTAGTTTTTAGTCAAGTGATACTGGGTATCACAGTGAGAAATGTACTTCACAGAATCACAGAATATGTTGAGTTGGAAGGGACCCACAAAGATAATTGAGTCCAACTCCTGGCCCTGCACAGAACCATCTGTAAGAGTCTCACCATGTACCCGAGAACATCATCCAAATGCTTCTTGAACTCTGACAGGTTTAGTTCTGTGACCACTTCCCTTGGGAGCCTATTCCAGTGCCCAACCACCCCCTGGGTGAATAATCTTTTTCTAATATCCAACCTAAATCTCCCCTGATACAACTTCAGTCCATTCCCTTGGGTCCTGTCACCGGTCACTAAAGAGAAGAGATCAGTGCCTGCCCCTTCTCTTCCCCTTATGAGGAAGTTGTAGACTGCAATAAGGTCTCTCCTCAGGCTCTTCTTCTCCAGGTTGAACAGACCAAGTGACCTCAGCCACTTCTCACACGGCTTCCCCTGGAGGCCCTTCACCATCTTCCTTGCCCTTCTTTGGACACTCTAATAGCTTAATATCTTTCTCATATTGTGGTGCCAGGTCACCAGTTTAATTTTACCCCATTCACTATTAGTCTCCATCCTTGACCCATGAGGCAGTTGCTCGCCCACCACATGATGTGTTTATCCAGCTGTGTGCTGGACATTTTGTCCAGAAGGATCCTATGAGAGACAGTATCAAAAGCTTTACTGAAATCCAAAAAGATTATACCAACTGGCTTCCCTTGGTCAACTAATGGGGTTACCTTGTCATAAAAGGAAATCAGGTTTAATAAGCAGGACTTTCCTCTCATGAGGTCGTGCTGGCTATGACCGATGACTGCATTGTCTTTCAGGTGTTTCTCAATACCTGCCAGAATAATCTTCTCTACAACTTTACCAAGCACTGAAGTAAGACTGACAGGCCTGAAGTTTCTGGGTCTTCCTTCTGGGACCTCTTTAGATTCCCAAGACTGCTCAAAAATCACCAAGAGAGGTTTTACAATGACATCTGCCAGTTCTGAGGATTCTGGGGTGAACCCCATCAGGCTTCATAAGTTTGTAGGGATCCAGCTGCACCAGTAGATCCTGGACAATTTCAGGGTTGACTGGAAGCTGATCATTCTTGCAGTCATGGTCCTCCAGCTCAGGGCACTGACACTCCCTTGGTCTGTCATCTCTGTTGAAGGCAGAGGCAAAGAAAGCATTAACCACCTCTACCCTGTCTCTGTCCCTGTTTGTGAGGTGACCATCCTCAATCTCTAACAGGCTAATGATATTTCTATACTGTCTATTTCCATTAATATATTTGAGAAAACACTTTTTTACTGTCCCACACATTTCTGGCCAACTTCAATTCCAGTTGAGCTTTGGCCTCATGAATTTTCTCTATACAGTACCAAGCAGCATCTCTGTATTCTTCCCATGTCACTTGACCTTGTTTCCATTGGGCATACCCCTTCTTTTTTTGCCTTATTTCCAAGAAAAGATCCCTGCTCAGTCAAACCTGTCTTCTGCCTTGCCTGCTTGATTTCTCACCTTTGCGAGTTGCCTCCTTCTGTGCCCTTAGGAGGTGAGGTTTGAAAAGTGACCTGCACTGATGGACCCCAGCACCTGCAAAAACATTTTCCCAGGGGATCTTACATACTAATTCCCTGAGCAGCCTGAATTCTTCTCTTGTCGTGTCCACAGCTGAGGTTTTACTGGCACTTTTCCTCCTGTCAACTGAGATTTTAAATTCAATTGCCAAGACGGCCACCAATCACCACTTTGCTCATGAGATCTGCTCTGTTGACAAGCAGTAGATCAAGCATGGCAACGTTCCAAGTCAGTTTCCTTAGGACCTCTTCCATAAAGTTGTCATCCAGGTTTCTTAGGAATTTTCTAGCCCAGGCTGTATGAGCTGTGTGATGCTCCCAGTTAATTTCTGGCAAGTTGAAGTCCCCCATAAAGACAATGACATTTGATTTGGAAGTGTGCCTTAGTTCCTCAAAGAAAAATTTATCAGTATCATCATCCTGGCTGGGAGGTCTATAGTAGACTCCTATGATGACATCTGCATTATTTGTTTTCCCCTTGATTTTTACCCAGAGGGTCTCAACTTATTTTTGTTTGCCTCTAGGTAAATATAATGCATTAGAATTACAGCAACTTTGTCACATGAGCCATGTGTTAGCATAGCAAGAGTGGTGCTACTATAACAGAAGCAAATCTCTCAAATTTTTACTTAAAAAGCTACTAACTTTTAGGACAAAAGGAAAAAAAATTATCAAGGAAATAAGAAAAAAAAATTAAGGCAAAGGCAGTCAATGAATGAAAAAAAAAAGTGTTCAGCGGAAGGCATTTAACTTTAGAAGAAGGTATACTGGCAAAGCTAAGATTCTCTGAAACTATTCATGCCAAACTGACTTGTCAGTAGAAAGAGAACTATCTACAGACACAAGAACTCTAAGCATACTGAGGCAAATATTAATAGGAAGTGGCTCTTCAGGCAGATGTACAATGTGTGAAAAGGGGATGGTAAGTCCTAATGCAGCCAGAAGATGAGACATCCCCCATTCCTTGAGGTGCTTTAGTATGTACTTTCTGATTCTACAATAAAATTCAGCTTTCACAGGGACTAAAATGAATAAGAAGATTTTAATGTTTGTATCCACTTCTCTGTCATTGTCTCATAGATTAAATCAAACCTGCTGCCTACTGAACAAGGTCATTTTTTGCCGGTTTAGTGCCACATTACATTAAATTCAACAGACATATTACGACAATTTTATGATGTAGTACTAGCTGTGTCAGAGGTTCACAGATAAACTTTCACTTTTAACAGCAAGTTCAAAGGCTATTGGTCAAATATTGCTTCTAGTCATAACTTGGCACTAGAAAGACACCATCTGGTGGCATTGTTCCCAGGCATTAAAATAATAATTTATATAGTTATAGATACCGTTCTAAGGACGATTAAAATTTACTGTTTCCATGTTCCTTTTTCTTCTAAATTTATTTTTACTCACAGTAATTAGATTTTAATATAAATATCAGGTTTGGGGCAACTATACATAGTGATGTATCAGGTTTTGAGGTGCTGGTGCTTTCCAAACAAGGGCGACAAAGCTGATGAATGGTCTTTTAAGGAGTGGCTGAGGGAACTGAGTTTGTTCAGTCTGGAGAAAAGGAGGTTCAGGGAGGACCTTATCACTCTTCATAACTGCCTAAAAGAAGGCAGTAGCAAGGTGGGTGTGAGCCTCTTCTCCCAAGCAGTGAGTGATGAGAAGACATAACCTCAAGTTCAACCAGGAGAGGTTTAGGTTGGATATTAGGAAAATTCTCTGTGTAGAAAGGGCTGTCAAGCATTGCAAAAGGCTGCCCAGAAACTGGTAGGTGTAGTCACCATTTCTGGAGGTATTTAAAAGATGGATGAATGTGGCACTTAGGGACATGATTTAGTGGTGGCCTTGGCAGTGCTGGGTTAATGGTTGGACTTAATGACCTTAAACATTTTTTCCAATCTAAATGATTCTGCAGTTCTCTTTGAACACCAGTCATGGTCTTCACATGGAGAAAGAAAATTGACAGAAAATTACATTGACAGGTGCCATATAATTATGCTATTTAACTTGTGTTGAAACTTTTATGCTGCTTGGATTATTAATTTCATACCATTCTACAGTTAGCATTTGTTTCAAGAGCTTAGTAAACAAGAACAGAAAGAATAAAAAATATCCAACTAAACTGGAATTTCACAAGAACTTTTCAGCATACTTAATGAATTTTCTTCATATTAAGAATGTTTTTCACATTCATAATCTTCTACTGGCATGTTTCTAATATTTATTGTCCAGCTCACGCAGAAAAATGTCCATCTAAAAATTATTTGAACTCCTGTTTTTCACTATTCTAATGTGAAATCACAATAACTGTTACTGATGGTGTGTTTTATGATTCTTTTTAGAGTAGTACATGGAGGTAGTTTTGGTAATTGTAATGGTTTGGTTTTTAGGCCTCTTCCTGGCAATCAGATCAAAACTAAGTATCCATATCCCAGTATTCCATCCTATTCTTTATGTAAACAGAAATATAAATAGAAGGGGAGAGGAGGTTGAGTCCTTTTTCTCTCCCAGCAGACTTGGAGGAAGCAGCCTCCCTGTGCCTCCTCCACCTGTGGGGGTGTGGGCTTGTGGTTTGTCGAGAGGCCACTGCCTTCTTCCTGAGTTCAAGAGTAGAGATGCGGTGATTGTGGGCTGGGACATTTCTGCTTTCTCAAGGAAAGTATTGAGATTTCATTTACTAGTTCTTTATTGACTGTGTATATCTGATTTTGGTTTTTGTTTGGGTTTTTTTTGCTTTTGGGGGCTGTTTGGGATTCTCTTTTTATATGTTTATAGTATCGTAACTGTATATAAATGTAATGTATGTATATATATATATATATATATATATACATATACTGCTTTGGTTTTGTCCTTTCAGTTTTTTGGTAGCTTTTCCTTTCCAATTCCTTCCACTGTGTTCATAAGAAAAGGGGGGGGAAGGGCTTTTGCTGTGGCATTGGGCACTTGGTGGGGGGTGAAGTCCAAACTGCCATAGTAATGCACAAATACCCAATGATCATGCAATTAAAAAAAATACAATTTCAGCACTGGTTCAGGTCCCTAAGCTCTAGAAAGCATTTTGAATGCTTGAAGGGAATATGAATATATATGTGTGTATATATATATACCTCAAATTTTCCTATTGGCTAGCTCTAGGTTTTTGAGTTGTCTAAAGTGGAAACATTACAGAACTTAAATGCTTCTTTCTCTCTCCTTACAGATACGCATCCATAACACTATTCCAGTTTGTACATTAACTTCATTTTATAATAAAATGATGAGAAACTGAGTTTCTAATTTCTAGTTGATCTCAGCACATACTGAGTGAGTATGCACTAGTATGAACCTATTGATACAGTTGGGTACTTGGGTTTGACTTTGTACTTAGTTTCTTCTACCCTGAATTCATCTGGTGTAAAACAAAGGGAATGGGATTGTCTGATCTACACCTGAGGATTATTTCAGAAGTTAATATACCCCTGTAATGGTAATCTACATGAACATCTAGACAGGTGTTGTGAATTAGTGGTTTAGGTCATTTAAAGAATCATTGCCAAAGGTATCAGCAAAAGCAGGTTTGACATAAATTTATGAAAGTGTGATAAAGTCATGTAAGACTATAAACAAGCTTAATATAGCAGTTTGAAAAGCTGAATGAAATGAGAAAGGAAAATGGCTTTTGGTTTTTGTGTTTGGTTGTTGTTGTTTGTTTGTTAGGTTTTGGTTTTGTTTTGGTTTTTGTTGTCACTTCTTTTTTTCACATACAGAAATAAGTGATTTCATTGCAAAAATTCAATGTTGGGAGTGGTTCCTATAGGTATCTAGTAGAAAACTGACTTTAAATTTTCTTAAATGATTCCTATAGAGACCAAAACAAAAATGTTTTTTAATGACTTAAAGGGAAAAGAAAGAATTAAGAAGAGCAAATGTAATGAGGTATCAAACATATTAACACTGAAGAAATATTTTTGTACTCTTCTACCTCTTTTACAGAGAGTATACTTCTGTGTCCATGAGTCTACTTGGATTAAAAAATTTGAAGCACTTGTTAATTGCACGTAAAATGAATCTGAGGCATCTGATCCAGAGATCATTCTTGCTGACAGGAGCAAAGCAGCATCACAGACTGATGTGTCCTTTCAAGAGGACATGGAAGTTATAAACTTTGATAGGGGAAAGATGCCTTTGAAAGTCTGATTATATTTGTTTCTGGATTATGATCGACACAAGTTATTTTACTACTAATAAATAATTCTCTGTAGTTTTTACTCTTCCTCTTCTACATATTTTAACATAGAGAGTTTGAACTCTGATTACAACTAGATAAGCATAAAAAAAGGAAAATAATGTTTACCTGATCTCACAAATCCATTCCTTAGCCGTTTTTACTTTCATTGATACCTTTGAAACACTGCGGATTTTGGTGAAGTATCCTACTTAATATCTGTATATCTGTGCACTCAAATTAACTTATGCAAATATATACACTCCTATGTACATCATTTTATATAGTAATGCTATATACATTCATGATTGTGTATCTGTAGAAATATTTTAATTTTTTAAATAATTTAATAAATTAGTAAAAAAGTTATTAATTGCATCCATATTTCAATTCAAATAGATAATGCAATGCAAAGTCATATATTTCCTAAAGTAGGGTTGAATATGTCTTGGAAATACACATATCAGGATAATGAACTTTAAATTTTTTTTTTCATTGTGCCATTTTTTAAGTTTTTTTATCTTTGTCTGTCTTTCTATCTGAGTGTGACATGATGGAGTACAGGAAAAACAAATAAATATTTTTTATTTTACCTATTTTATTTTTTTTTGTGAAATAGGAGGGGTTTTTTTACTTTACTCTCATATTATTTATTTTGGGAAGAAAAATGTGATGGTTTATATACATTTTGTTCATAATCAATTAAAAAGATATATGACAGTCCTAACTAGAAATACCTAAAAGGAAGATAAGAAAAAGGTTTTTCTCCACTATTATTTTCCAAATATTTTTGAACTTCCAATCAACACACATCTAAATTATTTGCAATATCGAACTATAGTAGTATCAGCAAAATGGATCCCTAGGAATACACAGATCAAATAAAATGAGAATTCTATCCCAGAAGCTGATTTTGGTCATAGTACTGTTGTTTGAAATGAGTATCACACTGACTCAACTTCATCGTATTTAACCTCACATGAAACAAAGCTGTTCTTCTATTCGCTTTTTGAGATTCTATTAGCTCCCCTGACTTCAGTGGGAGCTGTCCCAGTGAAGTAATTATCCTCACTCAGCTCAAAGAACAGAAGAAACTGACTGGGGAGAGACACTGCAGGTGATGCTCAGCATTGCTCTCACAGCAGGAGTGGGGATGAAAGGCACCACACAACATCACAGAAGCCACTCAGCCACCAGGTCAAGATAAGAAAAGAAAAACTGTTGGTAGTAATTCCACCTTTCCCTCAGGAATAAAAAGCAGCCCTAGATAGCTCTCTGGAAGAATGACAAAAACTTGGTGAAGACTGTAGAACACCTGCACTTGAACTACAAAGAAAAGGAAAAGCTCAATATGTGTTCAAACTAAGTGATAATATACTGCCTCAGGGTACCAGGCTTGTAAAATGCTCAATAGATATGTATATATGTTATTCAAAAGACAGTATGAAAGAAAGGTTAAAAATGAGAAAACCATGCTGTATATTTTAAGGGATGACCATAATCCAGTGAAATATTCCTTAAAATGTGTGTAAAACATAGTGTATAATCTATAGAAGTCTCTACAGAGAAAAAAATACATGCTTTGGTTTCATACTTAAAGAATTTTTTGTACATATTCAAAAAAAAATGTTGTCATGTTATCATATAGAAAATTTACTGATAAATCAATAGGTATTGATAATTTCTATTTAGGAAACATCAATCTAAGAACCTACACTGAATAATCAGTATGGTAAATTTTATCATTTGCAGCATTATGAGTGAATAAAACCTCTGTAATCTAGAAAAGAGTAAAACAAAGTAAAGAGTAAAACAGAAACCTAAGACTGGTCGGTATAAAAATTATTCTAAAACATCACTAGTTACACAGAATTTTGCACACAAAGTGTAAACAATGATGCAACAATGATTGCAAAAGAAAATGACATATCCTGCCTCTGGGGGGTAATGACCTCTTGCTTCAGCAAAGGCTGGAGACTGAGTGGCTGGAAAAGAGCTCTGAGGAAAGGAACCTGCGTGTCTTGATGGACAAATTGAACATGAACCAGCAGTGTGCCTTCCTGGCAAAGGCAGGTCTTCCTGGGCTACCATAGGCACAGTGTTCCCAGAAGATCAAGGCAAGTGATCCTTCACCTCTGCTTGGTCCCAAGGAGACGCATCTAGACTGCTGTGTTCAGTGCTGGGCTCCTCAGTACAAGAAGGACATGGAAAAACTGAAGTGTGTGCAGCTAAGGGCTACAAGGATGATAAAGGGACTGGAGCATCTGACAGGAAGAGCAAGGTTGAAACAGCTGGAGCTGTTCAACATCGAGAAGAGAAGAATCAGGGTGATCTTATCAATATATACAACTGACTGACAGGAGGAAATAAAAATACATATGCCCTTATTAGGGATTAGACCACCTTTGGGATACAACTGAAAAAGAATCACGTTTAGTTTCCTCTATAAAGTAATGCACTTGCACCAAAAATACTCTGCAAATTGAGCCTATGGAAATCTTAGATGGATTTATGCCAAAATCAAACTACAGTTCCAAATTTTAAAAAATACTGTAAATGTAATTTTATCTTGTTCAGTTTATATTATGATCCAGGGTGAATATAAACATTTAATAGTCATTAGAAAATACAGAAAACAAAACTCATTTGTCACAGAAAACTTGTTACTTCCAGAAAAAACATCAGTATAGAGCAATACAAAATTGTTGAAATTCTTGAGAAAATTCTTAGATAAAAACAGCTAATTTGACACTTTTATCAAGGAACACCAGAAAAATTTCACTCCTCATATGAGAAGACAGAACTTGAGCATATGTGTACTCTGTTTCATGAAGTGTGATACAAAGACAACTAAGTTGTCAGCAACATAAGACTAAATACACAAAGCATGGCTTCAAGCTGGGAATGATATAACTTTCAGTCAAGACCAATCACCAATCACTGCAGTATTACCAACGCTTTATTACCTGCAAGAATAACCATGAGAAACCATGTAGCTTGCAGAATTAAAGCTAGTCTACAGCCAAACAGCAAGGAAACCTGTTCCTTCCTCATATTTAGCCCTTCTCAGTCCATGGCTCTGTCTGACAGCAGTAGCACATTCCCTGACTCCACAAAGGAGAAGGGATGGGAGGTCCACCTGCTGCTCCCACATACCATCTTGCTGCCTGTCTACCCCACCCTCCTGATGTACACAGTACTGGAGCATATACATTCACCTAGAAGATGAAGGTGATGTCAGGTGCAAAGCTGGGCTAGGGATAATTGCCAGATAAAAAACAGAGAAGCAATTCTGCTGCCACAGTGAGTTCACCACCATCATAAATCTGCTACCAAAGGCAATGCAGTATAGACATGCCAGTGATGATGTTGAAAGCATTCTGGATTTTTGAGTGCAGCGTGTGCTGAACAATGCTGATGGTTCATTGCACCCAGACACTGTGGACAAAGCAACTTACCTTAAAATGAGTTCATACACCTTTGCCCATTCCCAGCCTATTATGTCTTATAGTTGAGACTATAAATGTCCTTGTGGCAGCAAGTATCTTTTATTATATTTCTGTGTAATACTTAGCACAATGGAGTCTCTGGCATTTAGGAGTCTCGACAATGACAAGTAGAAGTTAATACACACTCCTTTATTTCACCATTGCTTCCAACAGCCTTTTTGAAAATACAATAAGATTAAAATCTATAAAAAGAAAGATCTGTCAAGTGCTTAAAACAACCTTATGTGACCAAAGCTGAAGCAGCACCCTTTGATACTGAAGGTCTCAAAGACCTGTGTGGTCAATGTAATAGCACGTTATTTCTGGTTGCTACCAACTCTGTCTCCCTGTCCCAACCTCTCCTGCAGTCTCTAAAATGAGAGAAACTGCAGCTGCAACAGTAGCTGGAGAGGTCAAAAGGCATTTGTGATGTTTCATTTACACTCTTATTACAAAGAATTACTCTGGAGGGTTGATCTTGGCTGGATTCTAGGTGGCTACCAAGCTGCTCTATCATATGCCTCCTTAGCAGGATGGGGTGAGGTAAAAGAAGATGGAAAAAAACTCATGGGTCAAGGTAAAGGCAGTTAATAAAGAAGAAGCAAAGCTTGCACATGTGGAGGCAAAAGGAAACAATAGATTTATTTTCTACTTCCCATCAACAGGTGATGTCCATCTTCTTCTCAAGAAGTAAGGCTTCAGTACCCATAGTGGTTTCTCTGAAAGATGAAGATAAATCATGAGAGCCCAAGCTCCCACCCCTTCCTCCTATTTTCTCTTAGCTTTTATATCTCAGCAGTCATCATATGGAGAGGAACATCCCTTTGGTCAGTTTGAGTTGACTGTATTGGCTATGTACACTCCCAAAATTTTATCCACCCCCAGCCCACTGGTGAGGGGAAAAAGTTGGAGAGACAGCCCTGATGCTGTTGAGCACTGCTCAACAGTTGCAAAAACACTGGTGTCTTATTATCTCCTTGCTAGATACCAAAGCAAAGCAGAGCACTATGAGGGATGGTACAAGGAAAATTATCTCAGCCAGACCAAATATAACTGCTTATTCAACGGTGTCCCTTTTAAACTCTCTCCAATTTAAACTCAAAAATTTTGAAATGCTACAAAGTGTGGGGTAACGACCTCATAATAATTTTTGATCACATTTAAGAGAGATTCAAGTCAAATTTATGTGCAGTCTGATTTGAATAGGCAAGGGAAGAGGGAGAGGAGCAAAAAAAATTTGTATTTCTCTTTTTTTTTTTTTTTTTTTGCCTAGTTTTTCTCCCCTATGGAGAATTCTGGTCAGAACACAGTATCCTGGCCAGCAAGAAGTTACAGATATGCTACCAGTATTCAATAACAGTGATCTAATCTAGTCTGGTCCCAGAAACCAACAAATTGCAAACATCTGAACTGTTTCCAGAAGTCAGGAAAACCAAGTGCCAAATTTTGCTTGCTCTTTTCACTGCCAAGAACAAGGTGTCCAACATAGCCAGAATACCAGCCCACAGCAAAGACATATCCAGTTTCTTCTGCAAGCCTAAGGAACTACAGTCCAAACAGTGCTTTTGACATGCAAGTCTGGTATCAAAAGCAGTGTGGTACAGTTGTGCACAGCTCCAAGGAACTTAAAGAAATATACCAATACTGCTGATGTTAAATGTCAGGAACAGTTAAATAGGGAACAGTTATTCCTACACTCCTTAGGATCTATCAGGTTTACCTTCAGGTAATCCCAAATTTTATTACCATTTATTTAAATTAGACAAAATTAGCTGCATACATTTTTATATTGATTTTTTTCCAATTATTGTTTCACAGCCCTCATCATTCTGACACGGTGAATATTTATTTCTAAAGGTCGTTTTCCTGACACAGGGTTTTCAATTCACCAAATGACAGTGGTAGAGGCATTCATGATGTGAACCAGATGCTACAAAATCAAGATGATGTTGTGGATTTTTTCAGGATTCTGTATTCTAGGGTAGCAGCTGATCTCTATCTTAATAACCTTCCAGGATTTCTGCTAAGCCTCAAATCCCTTCTCAATAAGGATGTTTATACAAAACCTCAGCAGTCACTTTAGAGTTTCAGCTTGAGGTGTACAAAACCTGATGTGCAAATCCATGTACAGTTTTTATTGCCATTCGTTGACTTGCTTTCCTTGGCAACATTATCACTAAAAAAAAAGTGTCTGAACTGTTTTCTGCTTCCATCTCCCATACCAAAACAGTCTGTTTCAAACACAAATTTAGCTGAATAGAACAGGAGTCAGCAGGAGAAGAATGGCCTGATTTGGATCTCTGCCTGCCTTAAGACACTTAATTTAATTTCACTGTTTGCATTTACCAGGCAGTATTGTAAGGAATGGGCATTCAAAAGGAATGTTACTGTGCTGAAATTAGAGAATGTAAAATTAGTGTTGAAGTTGCTGATTTTTTAATATAGATGTAAGGATTTGCACTGAATGCATGTTATAAATATTGTTTGTACCTATCATATATTTAAAGAGAGAAAATGAGATGTTATTCTGCTTTTCAGCTTATTTATATACCTATGTAAACTATTTTATTTGCATAATTTTAACATCGATTTGTTTCTTTGACTTTATGCAGCCATTGTTACAACTATACTTTTTTCATTTATAGCAGCCTTTTGCAGTTTAGCTCTACAGAAATGAACATCAATACTAGAAAGTATCTTTAAAGAAGATTCTATGCTGTTTTGCAAGATACCATGCTGAGAAACCACTGTGTATCGACCTATGGTTAAAGTTAGAATTGAAAACCCTGGTTTAGGTTTACTGATTCATTTACCTCCACTCCATAAACTTGACAGCCGTACTCGAAGGTTGATGTGAGTTGCCATCGATGTCTTGTGGAGCACCAAAGGTCTGAAAGAAATTTTTCTTTCTATGGGACTCCAGATTTGGTAGGGGATCTTCAGAAAAGCCAAATTGCAAGGCAAGTAGTCTCTCCTAAGTGATTTCAGTATCTTTAAATCATCTTCTTGCTCAGCAGGACCATTGTGAAAGCCTATTATTCTTTCTGTGAAAGCCTGTTCCTCTAACTGTGTGCTCTCAACCTGAACTGCTGTTATACATTTTTATTTTACACTGTGCACCTGTCTGGTGCACAAAATTATCGTCCACCCTGACATTATCTATATCCTTCAAACATTTTATATTTCCATTAAAGCATAACATCTTACCTTTTGTCCCTTGGGCAGTATCAGTACAGGCTATGTTGAGTTTGTAATTGGAAATTATTCTTGAAGAAATGCAGAATAGGAAAATGTTTTGGGCATGGTCTAATGTCATGGAAAAATTTAGTAAAGGGAGACCTTCTTGCTTTCTGGGTTATCTGAAGATGTAACAGGCCTGGGGGCCACTAGGCTTTCCCTTTCTTTGTCAGTATATTATCCATCTGTCTGAGTCTCTGGGAGACCTTCACAGATAATATTTTAGAGTAATTTGACAGTGTAAGGCTGGCAAGTTACCAGATGAACAAACAGAATGTCTACACTGTAAGTCTGGTCACAATCCCAATCCCAGATGCACAAATAGCATGAGTTACACTATTAATCTGGGAGCATTCAGTAAACTACCAGATGCACAAATAGTGCAATTTGTTGGTTGTTGTGACAGAGAAAGGTTCAGAAATTGCTGTTGATAAATACATTGGTATCGGAAAGCATAGGCAATAGTTTACCACGGAAAAAGGATGGGTTATTTACCCACTGGTATATTTTCACTGGTTAATTTGGTTCATATCATTCCTCAACCCCCTCTCCCCACAGAATCCTACAAATAAAACGAAAAATGACAACTTGCCAAACAGGAGATGTGAGAAGAGGCAACAAGTAGAGGAAAAAGAAGGAATACCATATAACAATACTTTTTTTAAAATATCCTAAACACCATGAAATGCTGTATTTACGCTGGTGTCAGTTACCTAATAGATCAATATTTTTCAGAGTGCTTTAAATTGATTAGAATCTTTTGCATAGCTGATTATTTCATTAATTCAATTAATAACCACCTTTGCTGTATATTATTAAAGCTAACTTGCTAAACTTTAATGGATCAAAATCAAAAATCAGCAACTTTCTAACTACAGAATATAAGAAAGGTAAAATAATAAAACATGTAAAACCAGCATTTATATGTCTGTAAGGTATATGCCATGTATCAGATAACTGTGTAATCTCTTACTATTTATGGTGACTATGTAGTTCACACAGCCAATAGATCTGGGAAATAGCTCATGTCTTCAAAAACTATCCATATAGGGCTCATTAATTTGACAAAGGTGAACTATAGTGCCAGTTGAGACAGAAGTCAGATATGTGGCAACATAATCAAGTTTAAGGCAACCTGGAAAAATAAATATTTATATGGTAAAGGTGAATGGGACTTATAAGAAAGATGCTGTCAGTCTTAGCTGTTTAACGTGGTCATGCAGCAGGTGATCCTGAGAGTATTTAACATGCTTCTTTGGGAACATAAACTCAGATGCCTACAAGAATCTCAGGACATTAGCTTCTGAGGGTTGAGATGTTGAAAGTAAATGCCTAATATGAACACTAGGTACTTTATTGTCATGTAAACTTTTTGATTCTCTGTCGATCAAAACCTTCAATTCTTCTAAACTTAGACATTACGCAGTCAGAAAAACTGAACGTCCCAAACTGATTGATAAAAGAACATGGCAGAAAAGCAACAAAAACTACTTTATAGGTTGCACTGAAGTAATAGAAGAGTAATCGAGCAAGATGAAAAATAGCATCACTACTGTAGAATATAATATGCACCAACTGAATGAAAACAGAAATCATGTTGGGTTTTTTTTAATGATTCCTTGATAGAGAAGAGGAATGGAAAAAGAATTATCTTCCTTGGAAAAAGCAAAGGCTTTTATTGGACTGATGACTAACTGCCAGTGTCAATATTTGCTTAAAATTTCAGAAATAAATTAACCAGATAACTGTTTTGATGCAATTTACCTCTTATATGACTTATGGTACATAAACCAGGAGCAATAAAAGCACTAGAATTCAATATAAATAAGAAAACTGAAAAAATTTTAATTGCAATTCTTGTCAATATATTTTATAATATTTTACTTTTCTCCTCTACATATTGCTTACTATCCACTTATGATCATAAATTTAAGTCAAAGTGGGCACCCATAAAATATATTTAATAAAACAGCAAGTAAAATATAATTTATTTTTAAAGTATTACCTCAAATATCTATTAACCTTATATAGTACGATAAAGAATTCTAAACACTGTAATCCTATTTATGTTAATATTATCTAAATAAAAAAGTACCTAAGAACCAAGAAAAATTTTTACTCATTGTGAAGAAGATTTTTTACTGATGTGAGAAACTTATAAATCAAATAGATGAAGTAAAAGAGGGACAACAAGACACAACTGGACAACAGACCATAATATGCTATTTTTTTCTGAGTTTTCTGTCTTCTAGACTTAAGTAAGAAGAAAAAACTATATATCAGAAAAAAAGGCAAAAAAAATGGTAGTGACACTAAATAAGAAATGATAAAAAGAAGGGAAGGACACTTCTCATGAAAAAGAAGGAACTAATATATAAATTTAAAAGTATTAAAGAATATAGTAAAAGAACAGTAAGGTAATGAAATAAGAACAGTGTTTTATGCAATTTCAGAAATTAATCATAGAATACCTCACTGTAATAGTGGTTTCATTCACTGATCCAGCTTATATTCATTGCTAACACTGCCAATTTTTTAATTGGTATTTATCTTGAGACTGAGATACTTAAGTTTATGTTTACAACACAGGTGTCTTCACCCACACATCACAATGTTATTCAGCTGTGTAATCACAGATGTCTGGTACCATTTCCCATGCCCAGAGTTATCCAAGGCTTCAAAATGTGACAGATAGGTTTCAGATTTTATAAATTAAGTTTCTGATTATTTGTATTTGTTCTGTGTGTTTTTTAGTGTGCACTTTGTCATATAGGTCACAGAATTGTAGAATTGTAGAATCATAGAATTATGGAATCATAGAATGGTTTAAACTGGAAGGAAACTTTAGGGAACTTTAAGATTTCTAGTTACAACCCCAGTGCCATGCTCAGGGACATCTTTCACTAGATCAGGCTGTTAAGAACACCGTTGACCACTTACAATGACGAGGTAACTACAATTTCTCTGGGTGACCTGTTCCAGTATCTCACCACACTCTTTGTGAAACATTAGCTCAGTTGATTAGAGCACAGTGCTAATGACACCAAGGTTGTGGGTTTGATCCCTGTATGGGTCATTCATTTAAGAGTTGGACTTGCTGATTCTTGCGGGTTCCTTCCAACTCAGAATATTCTGTGATTAAGTCCAATCTAAACCTACTCTCAGTTTCAAATTGTTGCTTCTTTTCCTAGCACTACAGGCCTATGTAAAAAGTCTCTCTCTGTCTTTCTTCTAAGCCCCCTTTATATATTGGAAGGCCACAGTAAGGTCTCCCTGGAACCTTCTCTTCTCCAGACTGAACAACCCCATCTCAGCCTTTCTTCATAATAGAAATGTTCCAGTCCTCTGATAATTTTCATGGCCCCCCTCTGGACCCATTTTGACAGGTCCATGTCTTTCTTTTGCTGGAGGGCTCCAGAGCTGGATGGAGCGCTACAGATGGACTCGCAAGAGCGAAACAGGAAGAGAATTACAATTAGAGATTGCCCATATGCTTCTGCAGGATGACATACTTGGTCTTGTTGAACTTCCTGAGATTCACATGGTCCCAGTCCTCAAGGTTGCCAAGACCCTTCTGTGTGGTGTCCCTTCCTCCAAGCGAAGCAACTGCACTGATCACCTTGGTACCATCTGCAAACTTGCTGAGGGTGACTCAATTCCACTGTCTGTGTCACTCCACTACATGGACTGAATTCATTAAGAGCATCCAGTCATTTTGACTATGTCTCTATTACCCGGATACAAAACTTTAGTTTAGCTGAATTAGTGTAGCTGTAATCTTTTGTAAGTAATGAAGAATTGAATTAGGTGTAGATTGTTGGGTTTTGGTTGTGTTTTTTAAGTTGTTAAAGATGATATTTTATAAGTGATGTGAACAAATAGTGAAGCATCTTTAACCATTATTTAATCAAAACACACTGTATTGTCTCCAATCTTTCTTATTCTTCAAAGTTCATCATAATTTTAATAGTAAATTTGAATTAAGAATCCACTATCTATTGGTTATGTAACCATGGCTTTCCTGAAATCTACGAATTTATACTTTCCAGAAGGCTTTACAACATATATTCTACTAAATAACTGAATTGATCCAGAAATAAGAAGTCTTTTTGCTTGTTTTTGTATTTTAACATCAGCCTCCATTAATCTGCTGACTGGCTTTTTTGAGTAACATGAAAAAACACTGAAATATATCTGTCTGGCCATTCACTTAAATTTAATGGTGAAAGACATAATTCATACTCTTACTAAGGACTGCTTAGTTCAAAAAGTAAAGAACTTCTAAAAGAAGTATTTAACATTTAAAAAAAACCCAACTCTAAAGCATTTATCTTTTCATTAACAAAAAAAAAAAAAAGAAAGAAAAAGAGGCTGAAAACACAACCCCTGTCATTAACAATACTTTTGTCAATTACTAACACGTAATTAGCCTGGATATGCTGTACTGTAATTAGTATAATGATCTGCACTACTAAACTTGTCAAACAAACACCCTCTTCATCATCTAAAATCCTCCAATTATTTCCTTAAAGTTTACATGGAATATTAGTAGGCACATTTTTAATAACTGAAACCATTTTTTTATACTTTTCTTCTTTACTGAGTAGTATTTCACACGAAGACCATTCAATACCAGATAGAAACACAAACTGATTAAAAATGTTTAAACAATGTGTCTGGTTCTGTTGTGCAAAGAAATATAGTTGAGCAATACTGTTTTGCTTTTTAAATGTCTGTTGACACTGAGGTTAACGGGATTGCTTGGCTAAGACTAGAAGAAAATGGATTGATAAAGATTGCAGGACAGCACTGAACTGTTACGTATTTCAAAAGCTTTTTATTGTGGCATATAAGTATGGTGCATTGCTAGAAATAAGCAGGTCCACAACTTCTTAGGTGAAACTGGCAAGACGGCTTTGTTGTGGTGGAATGGAAAGGAACACAACTGAGCTGGTCAAAGGTGATCAGAAAAAGACCTCAATATATAATGGCTTCTGCCTTATATAAGGTAGGGTAGGGAAGGTGGTAGAACAAAAGGTGGAGTTAAGGTGGAGCGTGTAAATTATAACCATAAAGGGAGAACATAACCATACATGGATTACTGTTGCAATGCACCAAATAATGACCAATAGGAAAATAGGGTTTACATACATAAGAAATAAGAGATAGTACATGAAATGATAATATAATAAAATGCAAAATACAACATAATACCACATAAAGCTTAAATGTATATCTACAAAAGTCCATATCTGCTATCTTTGTGAGGAGGAGTGTTGAGTTAGGGATTCTTTCTCCAATCTCTATAATTCCACTTCCAACATATAAATGTGGTGATACATCCACAAACATTCCCACACATGTAGTTTAATACCAAAAAAACCAATATTATCCATTGCGTTCTCATATAAAATTTTACTGATGCAATCTGGAAGGGTTTTGCACATATGTAAAAGCTTAAACACTCCAGTTAAATTTATAAAAAGGGGGTTGTTTTTGTTTTGGGTTTATTTGTTTTCTCCTTTGGAGTCAAGAACACTAAAAGAATCCACACAAATTTTAGAGTCAGTGTCACAGGATCATTGAGGTTTGAAAAGACCTCTAAGATCATCAAATCCAGTTGCAAATCTGACACTGACAAATCCACCACTAAACTATGTTCCTAAGCACCACATCTACACCTCTTTTAAATACTTCCAGGGATGGTGATTCAATTACTTCCATGAGAAGGTTGGTGCATCTTGAGGCCATTTCCTCTGGTCCTGTAAGTTGTTACCTGGGAGAAGAGACTGACATCCACCTCCCTTCAGATTCCTTCTACGTAGTTGTAGAGAGTGATAAGGTCTCCCTGAGCCTTCTTTTCTCCAAGCTAAACAACACCAACTCCCTAATTTGCTCCTCATCAGACTTGTGCTCCAAACCCTGAGCCCTGAGGAACACCACTAGTGACTGGCTGCCAATTGGATTTAGCTCCATTGTCCAAAATTGTCTGGGCCCAACAATCCAGAGAGTTTTTTAACCAGTGAAGAGTGTACCTGTCCAGGCCATGGACAGCCAGTTTCTCCTGGAGAATGCTGTGGGAAGTGGTGTCAAAGACTTTTCTAGAGTCTAGGTAGACAATATCCACAGACTTTCCTTTATTCAGTAATGCGGTGGGTTGACCTTGGCTGGACACCAGGTGCCCATCCAACCGCTCTATCACTTCCCTTCCCAGTTGGACAGGGGAGAGAGTAAGGTGGAAAACGACTCGTGGGTTCGGATAAGGCAGTTTATTTAAAGCAAAAGTAAAGCAGAAGTTTGCACACACTAAAGCGAAGCAAATGATAGCAGGGTTTATTCTCTGCTTCCCATGAGCAATGATGGTCAGCCACCTCCGAGAAGCAGGGTTTCAGTACATGTGACGGTTCCTCAGCAGGCAGCAATTGGAGACAATGAATGCCCACCTTCCTGCTCCTTGCCTTAGCTTTTATGTCTGAGCTGACATCATATGGTATGGAATATCCCCTTGGCCAGTGTGGGTCAGCTGGCCTACTTGGGTCCCCTCACAGGATCTCGCCCTCAACTGAGGAAGGAATGTTACAGAGCTGATGCTGTGCCTGCCCTGCTCAGCAGTAGCCAAAACACCGGCGTGTTATCAACACCCTTCTAGCTGACAATGCAAAGCACAGCACTGTGAGGGCTACTGTGGGGAAATGAACTCCAGCTCATCCAGACCCAGTACAAGTAAGCAGGTCATCTTGCCACAGAAGATGATCAGTTTGGACAAGCAGGATGTGCATTTCATAAACCCATACTGGCTGGAAGTGTTCTCCTGGTTGTCCTGTGCGTACCACGGGATGACACTCAAGATGATCTGCTCCATAACCTTCCCCAGAACTGAGGTCAGACTGACAGGTCAGTTGTTCCCGGGATCCTCCTCCCAGAACTTGTTGTACATGGGTCTCAAATTGATCTTCCTGGCTAGCCAGAACTGCTGGGAAATGGTAGAAAGTGGCTTGGTGAGCTCTTCAGACAGCTCTATTAGTACTCTTGGGTGGATCCCATCCCATCTGGTCCCCTAGGGTTGTGTATGTCTAAAAGGTGTAGCAGGTCACTGACCATTTCCCCTTGAATTATGGGGGCTTCATTTTGGTCCCAACTCTGTCATCCAGCTCAGGGCACTGGGTAACTCAAGAACAGTTGATCTTCTAAAGACAAAGATCTTTCATCTTCTGAGTCAAAGAAGACATTAAAAACCTCTGTGTTTTCCACATCCTCTGTCTCACAGCATTCAATAAATGATGGAGATTCTCCTTAACCATCCTCTTGTTGGTAATATAGCTAGAAAAATATGTATTTATATTGTCTTTTACATTGGTATCTCAAGTTCTAGTTGGGTTTTGGATCTTCTAATTCTCCCATCTTCCAAAGTTCATAAACTCTCTTTTTTTCCTGAGTTCTAACTAAATTTGTCTGTTCAACCAGGATAATCTTCTCCACCAGTTCATTTTGGCACATAACAACTGCTACACTTAGGATCATTTTTATTCTCAGTGATAGATGTAGGAGTAATGTGTATTTATATGAAATTGTTTTTAGAAGCTGTTGAACAAGTGATTTTACTTGGGGATAAGACCACAGAAGAATGTAGAAATTATACCACTTTCTGATGTACTTATGACTTTTTAACCTTTCTTCAATTGTCTATCTCGACATTAAGAAGTCTGGTATGAGTTGTTATTTTTTATTGTTTAGTTGGTTGTGGTTTGGTTTGGTTTGGTTTTGGGAGGGGTTTTGTTTGGTTGGTTTTGGTTTTGGTTTTGGTTTTCAGTTTTTTTATGTAGTATTACTCTCAAACTCTTCAGTTTACTGTAATTTGACCTGTACCTTTACTGAACAGATGGAAAGCTAGATTTTTTAGTTCATGAATAATATTCTAGACACATGCTATATCTGTGGATCAGTAGTAAATTGAGGAAAACATTTTTTACCCTTAAGGTACAATGAAAAAGCAATGGAGTTGTCCAAACATAATTGACTATTGCTATTTTAGATGATGCAAGACATCTAAGAAAAGCCTGGGGCTGGAGGGTGAGATACAGGACTGTGGGACACTGGAATCTTTCTGGAGTAGCAGCTTGGTGCCAGGTAGGTTACTCCAGCGTATCTTAACTGCCTCTTTATAGTTAGTCCCTGAATTCCTCTCCTAGACTGTTTGCCTCTGCTTTAGAGGTAGCACATTTCTTGCTTCATTTGAACATCAAGAGTCAGAGGTGACTTGAAAAAATTATGGGTATATTATATTTCTGCTTCCCAGCTGGTGGGCCTTCCCAGCTAGGGATAAACAGGTATAAATGACTTTTTAACGCTCCAGTTGACAACACCTGACCCTTCGGATGGTTGTATAATATGCTTTCAAATAATCTCTGTACAGTTATGGTTTGAAAGGGAGGATTACTGTGGCCTCATAGCAACTTGTGATTTATGAATTTCTCTGAACAGGATTTACAAGGAAATTGGATATCATTAAGAAGCAGCTGTTTTTACCAGGTCTGACCTAGGTCAGAGTGGCTTCAGAGTGTTAATGATTATGGTTGCCTGTCTGAAATAAATTGCTTGTGAATGACTTTGCAAGGTAAAATTGCTTTAAAATAGACACTGTTGATATGCTGTAAGTTGTTAGTATGTTTGCTGACCACAGAATCATAGAAGGTGTTTAGTATAATTCCTGACTGAACACAAAAATGCAACTGATAAAGTCACGAAATACACAAATCTATCTTTTTACATGGATTTTTTAGCAAAAAATACACTACCAGTAGTCACGAGACTACCTTTGAGTATTAGAACATTTTATAGTCCAATGTCTAAATGGAGAAATTAATATATGATAGCCTCATCTAATGCAGTAGTCAAAGAAATATAATAAAGGTATTTTTCTGTATGTCAAAGCTTTGATTTCAGACAAGAATTTCATATTTTCCAATATGTAACTTCTATCAGAAAACAATTTTAAATATGAAAATTCTAAATTTATAAAAAACAAATGGGATTATTTTGGTTTAACATGAATAAACCTTTCTTTTCTATTTCTTACACAATGACATCTAAAATCCCTCTTAATATTTCATGTGTGTATAACCAGAGATTTATACAGTTCATGGAAGTCTGTAGAAATTACGGTATTCTAATGCTCAAGTCATTTGTTGCTCTTATGAGAGGGGTGGACCTTGAGATCACCAGGGGATCTCAGTACAGACAGTGGATTTCCATGGGGAACCACTGCTCTGTAGCATTATTGTTTCTTCAGTTCTTTCTGAATTCTTGAACTTACATGCAGTTACGCACTGAATGCCTCCTTGAATTAACACTTGGAAACTAAAATTCCTGCAGGATACCATGAAAATACTGTATATTATGTATTTTATAATCATAATGCAGTTTTTGCTAAGTCTGGATATTCGACTGCAAATTTTTCAGCATTTACTTTCTCAACTAGAATCTAAATTAAACTGAAACAATACTGTAATTTGAATTTAATCTGTTCTCTATTCTATTATCTAATCAGAATAAATCCATCTTTGTGCTGTGTAACAACTGATAAACTTTTTAGCAAGAAAATTTATGGAATTCTCTGTTTTCTATACTGGGCCAGAGTCTCGTGTGCCTGCTATGATTAACATGATTTCCATCAAATCCTACTGAAACCTTCTGCCATAAAAACATATGTTACTTATCCTGAATAATAGGCTCCAAATTACTTATTTCATTTTTATGCCTGCAAATCATACTAGGTAGCAATAAGTGAATGACCCTTGACTAATAAAAGTAGGTCTCAACTATATGATGGGATAAATTTCTTTAGCTGACCTAGCTACAGTTGTTGTTAGTTTAACAGGTGGGCAAAGATTCACACAGACAACCTATGGACCTAATCTAAATCTCTTAAAAAAAAAAAAAAGTTTTCATCAGGCCCCCAAAAGGTTTTGGTTGAGGCATTTTCTAAAGGATTTAAGGTAAATTCATGCTCAGTTAAACGTTTCTACCTAAACTAATGGCTACTTTTTTATCATATATTCTTTTCTTCACTTACCTTTCCCTCAATCCCAGTTATACAATGTTATTTTGCCTTTTCTCTCTTGAGGTATGTGGGCCTCTCTTTACTAATATTTTCATTTCTAAATAAACTCTCAGAATAATAATTTCAATCAGCTTCTTTGGTAATTATGCTCCTTCTGACAATACATGTGTCATAAGACTCAAAAGGAAAGGCAAACAACCATCACATGCAAACTCTCATGCTTATCTCCAACAGTGTTTGTCTCCATCTCCGATTCCAACAGCTGGTAGGAAACAATGCTTCACACAAACTGGTTACTCCCTTCCCTTGAGAAGGGTTTCCTTTATTCTTCATTAATGAAGATTTCAAGCCAAAGATTGTTTTGATTTTAATAGCATTTATTCTGTCATGGGGGAATAAAAAATAGTTTCATATTATTTTGATTTTTATTCTTGTTTTCTCATACTTTGCAGTTGCTGCAAAGAGGCAAGAGAATGTGTTACTGTATATGCTATTCTTCTTTTCTACCTTTGCTTCAGTAGGGGTGCAGTATAGAGTTTAACAACTAATTGAATATAACTCAGCTTTCAAAATAGCAGGCAAACAAACGTGAAAAATAACTTACAGAGATATTGTGCAAAGAGAATGTAAAAGTGTGTTCTTCTTTGTCTCTATTTTTGTGCTTTCCTAAAAAACATTCTGGCCCTACAAAATCTCCTTTATATCACAAGGAGATCATGCATTGTTAGCCTAACATCACAAATAAACTGTGATCATATTATTCTTTTATTGTTCAAATTTGTAGTGTTTCCAGCGATCTAATCTAAAATAACACATTATCATTGAAGAGGGTCGATTTTTTTTTAAGCAATTGCATTTTTTAAAGACTGTGTGTTTCTACAGTTTCCATGTCATTTCCCATACTACTGAAAAAGGATGGTTCACATTCTATGTTCTAAACTATGGGGAATAAAATACTATATTGTTCCAGAAGAATAATTCACACATGCAAATTTTGTCACTACTGTTAATGGAATTGTTCTCTAAAGAAGCCATTGTTGGCCTTTAGCGACAAAGAAACATCCACTTGTGACAAACCTCCTTGAAGGACATTACAAAACCCTCCAGTGCATCAATGACAACCAGCCAAGGCAGAGATTCTGATCTGTCCATCTCTCAGTCACGGGTCTGCTCTGAAGGCACAGTATCAGAAAGTCTTGTCCAGAGGTTAATAATTACACTCTGTCTCTTCCTATTTGTTCTTGATTGTGAGTTGTTAGAAATGTAGAAAGCTTGTTATTGGTGAATGTGAAGTCCAAATAATTTATGCAAAGTTCAGTCCCTCATTTTTCTTTTATTTTGTCTGTCTTCAAGTGTGATTTTAAAATACCTCCAGCCTAGAGTTTGATTGTTTGGTTGTTGGTTTCAGGGAAATTGAGCAGAGTAAAAGGCAATCTGTTTAAATAAACAATGTTTTGATTACTTGTAAATTCTTAAACTCCCATATCATGCATAAAATCATGTGCAATACTCAGTAGCTATGGATAAAATAATTTTGTCTATTTTCAGATATGAATGCAGAATGAAATGAGAGATTCGATTTTGGGACCATAGTTTTCATTCTTTGTTGCTGAAATTTTTTTTAGGCATTCAGCTATTAGATCATGCAGGTAATAATAGTATATTTGTTAAAAATAGGTTTATGATTGAAACAACTCTTCAAGACTTAGTCTTTATGCTATTTTATCTAAGTCAGGGATTTCCATCAACAAAATTAATGCAAAGGATATTTTTTATAAAGACAATATTTCAAGTTAATTAAATAATCTCATATCAATTGGATTCAAAAGGAAAAAGATGCTCTTGAAAAATAGATAGTCTGCTTTCAAATTGGTATTTGACAAGACATTTATTATCAAAGAACAAGTCAAGAATATACACATTCTTTTGTATATTCTTGGCTTTAAACCTCAAAATGAGCAAAATTCAGCAGAATGAGTAGTATAGAAATTTTCAGTGTAATAGTGTATGCAAAAACCTCAGCTTAGATACACAATACAAATCTAAACATTCAATTAAACAAATTTGTAATTAACCTAAAGCTGATTTTGATCAGAGATAATGAATGCAATTGCTTCTTATGAAAAAAAAGCAACAAAACTAAATCACTGCTTAGATGTTCAAAGTATTGATGAGGTCTTATGAAATAAAAGTATTAAAATGTTGTCAGTCTTTCTGCCTGTCTTATTAGTCTTTTATTGTTTGTGACTCTTTAAATATATTTATATGTTAAAATATAACACAAAATAAAATTCACTACTATACAATGTCCATTGCTGTCCATTGCTGTCCATTTTTGAAGGCAGGATATTTGACATATGACTGCTGCTGTCACATAAATGCATACAATTAGGATGTAAATGTTCAAAGCATTTAGTTGTGGGTTTGTTTGTTCATCTGGTTTTTACTTCTTAACTAACTGTGCATAATTTAGCTGGGTCATGGACAACTAAGAGACACCTTCTATGAACTTTCATTTTAGGAATGCAAGATTGTCAAGAAATGTCTTTTTTATCAAAAATCAGTTTTCTGCCTCCTGAGCCAACTTCTCCATCTGCTTGCACCTTGAATTAATTCAAAATCCTCTGTTTATGAAAGCAGAAGCCGTTGCTATTGGAAGTGTGGCATTGTAACATACTAATAATTTCAATTTCACAGAAGATTTAAGCAGAAGGAAAAGGTGGGCGACTATGGCAAAGCTTCTTCATCATTATCACCATCACATCTTTATAAACTGTAAATGTGGAAGGGTAAATTATACAGGGCAATATAAAGGATGCATGCGAGATCTTGCTTCCCATGGGAATATAGTAGCTAAAAATTGGAAAGGCACTGGCGGTGAAGCAACAGATTCCTTCTTCTATTGCCATTGTAGATATCAATATTCCAATTTTTATTTACAGTGTTATTTTAAATGCAATTTGATGAATGCCATAAAAGCAAGAATTTCCTCTTTTGTGCGTACCAAAATCTTGTTAGGATTTTCAGAGTGGAGGTTGGTCTAATGATTCCTTGCATACAACATATAGTCTTTAATTGTTCTTTCTATCATGGTCCTGTCATTTATGGCACTTCAGTCTCAGTGTCTCTACCCATAGATTTTAATATCCCACACCCATTAACATTTCTTTTATTCAAGATCTATTATTTGTATAATTAAGAAGGAAGGTTGACTGAATACAATGACAAGAGCTTCAGAAGTGCTGAAGATATTTTTCTTTTGTGTATCTTAGCTTCAGAAATTTTAGTGTGTCTCCTAAAGATTTAATTCAAACTTAGCATTAGACTGTGTAAGATTTTTCACTGCACTGCATATTTGCCACAGTTTTCCTTTATTGCATCCCAATTCTGTGCCAATTTTTGGTGCTGCTACCACCCTGTTTGTCATATGATTCATTCTCAATCAGCCCAGAGAGTTATGAAAAACAGGAGACAGAGAGGCTTTATGAATAATATTAATCTTCATTTGTTTGTGCAGTTCACTCTGTCTCTTAATAAAATCTCGATTATTTCAAGGTTCTGCAGCATTTGGATCCAGAGAGCAATTAATGGTTTCAGCGACTCCTAATGTCTGTACTCTGCAACACAAAACTAGAGCTATTACCCTCCAGGAATATCTTATGAAAAGGACTGGCAATGAATTATAGCAGAAGGAAGGTCTTGACAAGACCATAAAATAATGATCTTCAGTTCTGACAACGTTATCCTCACAAAGACCAGAAAGGAAACAGATTAAGAGACACAAGCAACTGGGGTTTGGAAGGGGACTCTAGATTAAACAGTTGCCTGTGCTTATGTGTAAGGAAAACAACAGAGACAGAATTTATCTAACCGAGTTCTAGTTGACTAAAAGTCTAGAGTGCATGTCTACCCCTCCTAGGCCATCAGAGAACACAGGCAAGTTCCTCCTAACTGTGCCTCTTCTTATCTCTAAGTGTGTTGTGTCCTATTTACCTTAGCTATCTGTCTTAAGGAGGAATCATTTGCCAATGGATGATTCCTTCCCCTTGTTTACACATGGAGTTTAGATCAATAACCCAGTTTAAGCACGTAAGGGACAAAATTTGGCAAAATCAAACAATTTTAGGATAAAAACTGGGGAGTAGGATATGCATTTTTCATGTTCCTTACTTTTTTGTTCCCTTCCCTTGATTTTTTTTAAAATCAGAAACAAGTACTTTGAGGGCATCTAAATATTAAAACCCAGGATAATCTAAAATAATTAATTAATAATTAATATGTCACTGAGTTTATATCTATTTCCCTGAAATACTTGTTGAAATATGGGATTGTAATTTTTTGTATCATAGTTTTAAAGACTTCGTTTATTTACAATTTTTTTTTAAATTTTGTCTTCAGCTGAAACTTCATTATATAATGATTGTATTTACACAATGCATTATATATATTAAAAAAAAACATAAAAAGATAATAAATAGCTGGAAAAGTTATAGGTTTAGGATCTTGAAACTGATTAATTATGTAAATGTACTATATATGCAAACTTCATGTTCTTCCAAACCCATGAATAATAACTTCTTGTTTGTTTTATTCTCAGAATTTCTATGTAAACTTGTAATTTCGAATGTTGTCTCTCTCTTTGGCAGATTCAAAAAATAACCAATATCCTGCATCTACATCATTTTACATCTTTAAAAGTTTTTTATAATGAGCTATGATCCTGACTAAGGAGTAAGACTTGCCACTGATATTCCTGAACACTGAATCACATGGTATCACTTCTCCTCATGTTTTTCTAGATTCTGTACCTATGGAGATACCTATAATTATGTTGGTGCCACCTGCTTAACTGAACGATTAAAAAAATCAATTTCTGTTTTCTTTCGTTGTGTAAAAATTGCAAGATGGAAACAAAAGAGTCAAAATATAATGCCTTTGAGGGTTGGTATATAACCTGATACAGACCTAAAAATAGAAATGATGCAAAAGAGGGGTTTTGTTGCTACTTCTTTTCTTGGAACATAAATTAAGTTCTCCTCAAGAAAAGGATTAACAGCTTCATAAGTAATCCTGGAAGTTTTGTCACAGAGAAAATGCAAAGATCATAAATTCTTTTTATGACATAGTGATTTATGCAGCCAAATGTAGCTTTTCATGCTGGAGATGAATCCATATGAGCCAAATGCCTTATATACACCTATAGTTAATGGAGAGAAATGAGGGGTTTCTTCATCCTGATGTAGACTTCTAAATAAGTTGCTCCCAACTCTGTCAACTACTAGCTCAGTTTCACTTGCTATAGATAAAATAAAAATAATGCATACTTTGTCTGAAACTTCTAGGGTAATGAAAGTAGGTGTGGTAATTTTCTGAGGGCTCTCAACTGAAGAACACTTTCAAGGCTGTCAAATTCTCTTTTAGTGTCCCAGACTTTTAGACTACTCCTATAAAAACTTCCACAAAGGAAATTACTAGTTCATTTTTTCCAGTAAACAGAAGCTATTTTGTAGCTTTAAATGTTTAACAGACATTTAAATTTGTGGAATGTTTTTATATAAATCAGCTATTTGGCTAGGTGGGATTTCCATATGCTTGTCATAAACAAAGATTAACGATAACTCTGTGAGTACTACATCTGTTACAAGTACATCTCAAACTCAATTCATCTTGATAACATAGAAATTGTACTAGCACTTCTCACTTTTTATGCATTTAGATGATTTTGAATATATATTTTTAAGAAGAAAAAGTTCAAAAAAAATTCTACTTGAAGTGTGAAAGATATGGTCCTTCTGAAAGGAGTGTTGCTATTATTTTTCTGTCAAAGCATAAATTTATAATTATTCATGAATTGCTCACATATTTTATGCCAATGTAAGTATCTTGAGCTTTTACAGTTCATATTTATCCCCCCAAAAAGTTTTGTAATTTGATACAGTTGTAAAAATAAATCCATAGTTGTTTTATCTGGATGCAAACATACATAAATCATTCTTTAGATAAAAAGTTAGGTATGTGAGTAGGCTGGTAAATGTTACAGGCATTAGGAAATTCTGTGAAATGGACTTTGAATTCCACTCCACAGTTTTGTCAGCTAAGTTGACAATGGTTCAACTTGGAAGGTCAAGCCTGTACTCCAAAACCAGCTTTATTAATCTTTTTTTTCTTTTTTTTTTTTTTAATATAGGCTGCTATTGTAAAAATTACCTTGTTGAAGGCCTGAAATTTGATTTATCTTTCTGATTATACTTACACACAAGACAAACAACTAATTTAAGACTCTCTGAAGACTTCAACCTGAATGCATTTTAATGTCAATATTTGCTCTATATTCTATTTCCTATTCTTCATTTGAGAACTAAAAACCAAAAACAATCTAGACCCAGTACCAAATCCTGTTTGCAGAGTCATCTTTTACTTGGGTCAGCCCACAGCACTGTTGAAGGCAAAGAGCCAAAGATAGTTATATCAGAATCTCAAGATTTGAAAATGAGCAACTGTCATATAAGCTCCTTCACCTAGCTTTGCTGTTAGAACTGCCAATATCATAAGATTGTAAACTCATGAGTTATGGTTTTATTTCACTACAGAATTAGTCACTGAAGAGTTCAGAAAGGCCTTTCCTCATACTAAACCTGCTGACCCCACTTTGTTAAAATTTTTATTCTCTTCAACAGCAGCCAACCATGTTATGGTACTACATCTAGTAGCACTGATGGGAGACTTGTCGTAATTGTTAGACTTTGTTGAAAAAATCTGATATGTATAGACTACAAATTCTTAGAGAAATTATCTCATTTTTTTGGTATCACATTGTGAAATAAAACTGAAAAAATTTTAAAATGTAAAATATTTCATTTCCACATATAAAGTACTTTAAAGACATTTTGTTGAAAGGCAATTTCAATTATAATAGAAAGAAAATGAGATTGAGATACTGCAGTCTTAATTATATTAAACTATTTTAATTGACCTAAACGAACCTTTTTTTATATACATTTACTCATTTGACAGTAACATTTTTCTTCTGGAAGTCTATAATATTTACATTATGTCAAAATCATCCTTGCTCTACTAGCAAGAGTTTTGCCAATATGTATGCCTTACAAACACATGTATGCACATTATGTACATTCTTTTAACAGACAAAATTACATTCCTCTATATCTTTATGTTCATTTAGTGTTTTACAGGTACTCCTCATGTAGTATTACCCCATAAGACTCCTGAACTTGACCCTTGAAACTGAAACAGTATAAGAAGCAATGCATAACTATGTTTCCCCAGGACAGAAGGAATGGAGAACTTACTGTTTATATGGTGTTTGTGTGGATTTGGTGGAGACAGGTGGTTTTCCCCATGCTCCTTAAATAGCATAGTTTTTGTTTTGTTTTGCTTTGCTGTGACATACAAGCTTTTATTCTTCCTGTTTACCTGTGTTGCTAGGCAATGTTTCACCATTTCCATGCTCTACTGTATACCTTTCCACTTAATGAGCTGGCTGTGACACTCCTGTTATTAGGGACACTCTTCATCGGGCCATTATGGTGCAGATTATATTGTGATACTTTAGGACATAAATTACTGTGATTAAAAAGTCAGAAATTCAGACATAAGCTTACAAGCTTTTCCTTCCTGAAAGGTTCAGAGAACCACTTGACATTTTGCATTTTTTGGTTGAGTGGTTGGTTTGGTTGTTTCCATAGTTGAATTTTTGGTGTGAGGTAGGTCTTTAGTTTAGACTTTTTTTCCATGACTGTTACAACAATCAACATTAAATCACTTGAATTTTATGTAATTACTGACAATTTTAGAGGGCAGTTCAAAAAGCTGTCTATACCAAAAAGATGCAAATGTTGACTGTAAATACATAAGTTATTTTATAAAAAATATTTAAATACAATGGTTCAAAACAACAAAAATAAGGGAATGATTGCATCACTTGGTCTTGTGATGTTGTATAATTTGCTACCAAGTAGCTGCTTATGATCTACTTGTTAATTATAACTACTTCTTACCTCATGCTATGCAAATGTATAATAAATATTTACACACAGGTGGTTTCAGAGTTATTGATGTAAACATGTATAGGTAATGACTTGGAAATTTTAAATCCTTGTGTATTTATTTGGTCCTCTTTTTATTTGTTGACAATGTCAGTTTCCCTGTTCAAGACATGGGTTTACTTACGGTACAGACATGGTTGTAGAGATATTACCGTGTACACAAGACATAGGAACAATCACAGAACCATAGAAATATAAAATCATAGAATGATTTGGGTTGGAAGGAACCTTAAAGACCATCTAGTTACAACTCTCCTGCCATGGACAGGGACACCTTCCACTAGACCAGATTGCCCAAAGCCCCATCTGTCCTGGCCTTGAGCACTTCCAGGGATTTGGTATCCACAACTTCCCTGGGCAACCTGTTCTATTTCCCCTGTCCTATCACTGCGTACCCTCTCTGTCTTTCTTGTGGGCCCCCTTTTGCGTACTGGAAGGCTGATGTAAGGTCTCTCTGGAGCCTTCATTTCTCCAGCCTGAACAACCTAAACTCCCTCAGTTTGCTTTCATAGGAAAGATGCTCCAGCACTCTTATAATCTTCATGGTCGTACTCTGAACTCACTCCAACAGGTCTATAGGTATTCTGAAATCTGATCTTCTCCTACCACGTGTGGTTGTTCATTCTTCCAATCCCTGCCTTTGCCTTCACATACCAAAGAATATGTGTATTTGCAAATGTCACCATATAGAATTATGTGCAATTTTTATTCATGAATAGTAACACTAAATTTTAGCCCCATTTTATATCAGAATGTTAAGTTTAAATATTATTGTCATGAAAGAAAAATCTTTGTACATTATTTCATTGGTGCTTTCTCAGTTGTAAGAGAACTAATCTGGAAATAAATGAATCTGAATCTCTAAAAAGGAGGATGTTTCATCTTGCAATGTATTTTTTAGTGTATTTCTTGATTGAAAACAGCTTGTGAATATGTACTTTGTACATTATTAAATATGTTTTCCTGTGAAGAAAAGGGAGAAAATATATTTTTAACATGTTTAAAGTGTTTATGTTCCAGATTATTGAACCATGTGCTGACTTCTATTTTACTAACATGATTTTTAGTTGTATGAGATTTTATATCTCCACATAAATTTCTGGTGTTAAAGTGATGTAAACAGCAGACGGGAGAAACAATTAAGAGACAAAAGAAAAGAACTGACAGTCTGAAGCAGAAAAAAAATTGTTTTCATAAACCACACAGGCATACAGGCACACGCGTACACATGTACAGATGTTTTAAAGAAATACATTTTCCTGCTTCATATCATAATTACTCAAGGATTTAAGTGAATTAGAGCCAGTATGGATTTAAACTAGAGACTCTTGAGACAACCTAAATTCACAAATAATAAGAAAGTGTTCCTCTTGGTTCTCTAAGAATAAGGGATAAATCCAGATGTCATGGTTTGTACAGATAGCAAATTTCTGTATGAAAAAAAGCGTTTCAAAATAAATTTCATCAAAAGCTGAAATGAAGTAGACAAAAATAACTAGTGATCAGGAACATAACAATTTGAGAAATATGCTAAGAAATCAGATTTATACAATTCTTAATTCATGCGTTAGACATTGTATGACCCATTGCAATATAACTTATATTTATTCTGTCCTTTAGTGAAAAAGAACAAAGTAAATGTCTATGCTAAGAAAAAGAGACTATGACAAAGGGAATGAAACACAGCAAAAAAAAATTATCGTTATTACTAAGACTTAATTGTTATACTGTTAATTCACCTTTGAGTTGAATTTATTTTTAATATTATTCATAATCAAAGTTTGCATGTAAAAGTAATGCACCTGAAGATTAAGAACCTATACTTTGTGTATTTAACACCGATTTACCACTTCATTTTAACACATTCTTGAGTGGAAGTCAGCTCAGCTATGTTGTGATTCTATTTTCATTCAAAGGTTTCTGTTCTATTGCATACTCCTTGCAGAGCACACACAGACATGACACACTGTCACTCCTACTGTTTGAGGCTGCAGCCCCTCGTTGTAGCTCAGAGGGGAAAGATGACAAGGAAAGGATGACTTTTGACCACTTGCTGTGCCAGGGCCCAGCTGATGCCCAGCCCTGATGCACAGCAGCTCCATTGTGGTCTCCACCAGCAGCACAGCCTTGGTCTTCACTGCAAGGACACTGCTGTACGCACTGTTTATTTCCTCCTGAGATGGTGATCATAAGCCACTTAATGGTTCATTGGTCACATCACTCCAGGCCAATACTTTAGACCTTTTCTTCCTGTTTCTAGTGCTAATTAACAGTTGCTACTTGAATTGCTGTTACTTTCTGGCATCTGAATGTGTTACAAGTCTGAAAAACTGCAAAGAGTTCAACTGTACTTCTTTGTTTCTTCTCTGCGCATGTCTAAAGCACTTTTGCGTAGTCCCAGTTATCTATGCTTTGTTTTTCCAGCAGATGACAGAATCACCTAATGGGTTAGAGCTGGGCAGACATGGGCATGGTGCCACTTGCCTAAGAGATGCTTTTTGGTTGGGCTGTACACCACAATATTACCATATCATTCCAAGTTAAATAAAAAGATATCTTACCTTCTCTGATCATCCATATTTAAGTCCCTTTATCTCTTGAGCTTTCTGATAATCTACCAGAAAAACTGAGACCCAAACACTCTTTCCATCTGTAAACTATGTTTACTGCTTTCTTTTCTGGTCTCTGGTTTATATACTCTTTTACCTGTAAGAGAGGTTTAAAAGATTTTCTTGGAAAACTATACACATTATGAATGTATCTGCTCTCTTAACCAAGTGCAGTCACACACTTTGTCACATGAAAAGGGGAGATTTGCTCAGACCTTTAGTGTTTGATTAGCCTTTCAGCACCCCAGGAAAGCTGAGACCCTTGTGCTCAACCACTCTTGCAGTGTTGCATTATGGGGACCCTTCCCTGAACAGTTCATCAGATCAAAGGGCAGTTTGACTGACTTGTTCAGAGACACACGCCAAAGAGAGAGACGCTGCCCTGGGTGTCCACACCTTTAGTCACTACCAGTGACTGCCAGCACCCTTGAAGGTCTCACATTAACAGTTTACAGCATAACACTTTTTAATAAAATTATGACAGATTAAGGTTTGAAAATTGTCAATGATAATCTCTGACTGTAAAAATGTATTCAAAGAAATATATAATTCAAAGCAGTACAGTAATAAGCTGTAACCCCTAACAAAAATTAGCTCAAGATAATCATTCAGCATGCCAAGAGTACAGTTCTTTCCCAATAGGCATCCCTCTGGGGAAGAAGACAGGTTCAGCCTGTCAGCTGATCCCAGTCAGTTCCCTGACTTCTCCCTGTTCTGAACTCACTTTTATACTATTTCTTTATGTTTAGGTGAAGCTTGAATTACCTTAGGCACCTATCTTACTCAGTGAGGGGTGTTTGTACCTTGGGAGTGGATATCTCAGTATAGTACCAGAGATAACCTTGTGATGGGTACACGTGTCAGTCCAAGGAGAGTAATTTTACCACAGTTGCTGATTCAACAGCAGGACATCTTCCTTTATCTTCCTTGCTTTTCAGCTACTGTGTGCCTTAGCTAGAAAGTAGCCCCAAGTTCCCTTCTCTGCAAGAAGTTCAACAGAGCCTGACTGTGATGTATCCACTCCACTCCACTCTCTGTTTAGTCCCCCTTAGATTGTGAGTGAGAGGTCAGGTGTACTGACCACATTCCATCCAGGGAATAACAACTGTATTTTCCACTACAGTTTCTGTACTGTAACCTTTTTACCCACAGTCATTTCCCCACACACTTTCATGACTTCAGTAAGGTAGTTGTAGCAACAGGTGTCATTAGCAACAATATATTTTTTAAATGGTGTAGAAGCCTTTGGAGAAAACCATTACATGAAAACACAAAAAGAGCATATGTATTTAGCCACACCTTATTAGTGTAGTTACTGTTGGCTAGATTTGACAGTGCTACATTTTAAACCTGCAACATCTGATCCTGATAACTGAAAAATATAAAAAGTTCTTTAAGGAACACCATTGTTTCTAAAGAAGCAGATGTATTAACAGGTATGTTCAGACAACTTATCAAAATTAAATAAATAAGACAAAAATAGATATTGCTGGTTTTTAACAAGACAAGATAGAGTAATAGACATACCCAAACAGCAACATGTACTCATTTGTCTGTCTACAGTAATTCAACTGCATTCTAGACATGTAGGTCTATATGGTATATGTTGAAAAATGTGTACCAGTTTGAGTCATGTACAGAGTCTTATATGCAAATTCCACTGTAGGTATCTTTTGGGGCTAAATCACAACTAATACAATTATGCTTTTGCTAGGGCTTATTAGGTAGACCCTGATAAGGTGCCACTTGCATGTACTTACATGAATTTTGGTTGTCCTGGAATACAAATGGATGCAGTCTGTGCTTATCCACAACATGACTTAAACATACTAAATTTTTTTCATTTGTTAATTTCTTATTCCAAATATATACCATAATGTATTGTTAAAAAACTTTCAGTATCCCTGTAGTCTGTGTCCTTAAGAGCTGCTAAGAAACAGATTCTATGATATCTTGTTAATATATTTTCTTTATCTAGCCCTTTTACTCCATCACACTGGCCCAAGAAAGGCAGTCTACGTATCTTGTAGTGCTATTCTGCCTTTAAGGACTAGTGGAGCATGAAGTTTCTCTTCTTTTCACCTGGAGAATATTTCAAACTTTTGTCAAATAAAATACAGTGTGCACGCATTTTGAAGCATAGGCAAAATTGAGCTTATTGACCTCATTTCAAATACATTAAGATACAGCACTGATGAGCAAGGAAGTTACTAGCTGCACTGATTTGTAAATTTTTTGCTATTCAGAGAGGTAAATATGGACTGTAGAATATGAAATAAAGCTTTTAATTATTTTTTTTATTAATTCAGACAGTTCAAATGAACATGCACAAAAATACTGCATTTACTTTGTGGGGAAAAGAAAACCCCAACCTTTTACCTGTGAAATGTTAGATTGAAATTCTATCTCTAGGATTCAACTTTTAATAGAGGAGACAGTACTGATTCATGTACAAATGTTCTGGTAATTCCAGTGTTAAAAGATGCATTAAAAAGGCAAGAAATGACAATGTAATGGGCTTTTTAGTAGTCTCACTGCATTTTAATGGAAAAATAGTATTTGTGAAAACAGAACGAAATTTAACATGGTTTTGAAATACTTCCAATAATTTAAACTTGTATTTAATATATGAATTTGAAAGTCATTTAGGGAAAAATCCAGATAATACCACAAGAATCTAGAAATTATTTATCTGTCTTTTATGGTGAAATTAAGAATTTTCTGCCAGTATCCAAAATGTACCATAAAATGGATATCCTAAGCAGAAACCCTCCAAGTGCCGTTTCCCCCTTTCACTAAACTAGATGGAAACCATAGGATTCGTCTGACCAGATTGATATCTACCATACAGGTTCTTATATTTGGGCTTGTCACCCAAGTAACTTAAGACAGTTTTTCTGCAGATAATTCTATGAATGTATGAATTCTATGAATTTACATTGTATGAATGTAAATTCTGAATGTTCACTACTTGAGACATCGATAGTCTTGATAGCCTGTGCACTCACTAAAGTAGTGATGCTGAAAATTATTTATTGTAATTAAAGAGTATTTTTTTTTACATGTTTCATCCAGACTTCTTCGGACATTGTCATAGTGTGTTACTTAAATATCAAAAGGGTTTGTGGATATTTTGTTGGTATAATGATTTTGTCTCTACCACTGGCTTTTTGCTATTTATAAGACAGCCTGCATTGCAGGTCTTCCTTCAGAAAACAAACCTTAAGAGTTGACCATCTTCCTTTGAAGTAAATAAATGAGCAAAACTAGGCAAGTTAAATAGAAACATATTAGGACAATAGTGTGCATTACAACAGAAAATGTTAGAATGTCTCTTTGCTCTTCTTCATAAGAGCTGCTTCTTACACTTAAGTGAAAAAGTAAATCATTAAGAACATTCATATACTAAGAGGTTTAGAAATTTTAAAAGTACAACAAATTACAATAAAATGTAATTTAAAAATACAGTTTTTGTATATGTCATTACATTTTAAATGTATCTCTATTTAAAAAAAAAGTTTAATATAACTAAACTTTATATATGTTGTAGAATATTCATATACTTATAAATGAAATAGTGTGAAAGGAGTTTGCCTGGTGATGCACTAGTTTGTCTTGGCTTTGTTTCAATTTGGTGATTTTTAGTTCAGTAATTTTTTTCCTTATTAAACTCTCTTTATTTCAACCCATGACTTTTCAGTCTTTTACCCTTCCGATTCTCTTCTCCATTTCATGGGGTTGCAGGCAAGCAAGCAGCTGTGTGGTGCTTGGCTGATGACCAAGTTTAAACCACACCACCGCCTCTCTCTCTCTCTCTGTCTCTCTCTCTCTGAATATCTATATATATATAAAATAATATATATAGGAATATATATAAAATAATATATCCTTAAGGCACTTTCATTTGAAAACATTACCAGAAAGAAGTGACTAAGTAGGTTTTGAACAGTAAAAAACAGAAAACTTTCCTGCAGGGGAAAAATTAAATAATCAGCACATGAATTGCCTATTACCATATGTGCTATCTTATGGTTTCCACAAGACAAGTTGTTTGTGAGGTTGCCTATCTCAAGTTGCTAAACCTTTTTTACAATATTTTGCCTTCAGATCACTGACTTATGTGCAGTCCAAAATGGTACTAAACAGAAGTAGTCATCATCTGACACCTCTTCAATAATGTATGAGGAACAACATAAGCCTAATCACCACCACCTCTTTCACTGGACCTCATTCTCAATAAATTTCCATCAAATAATACATAATAAATAATATATAATAAACTAGAAAACTGTCCACCTTGCTCACCTTGTAGAAATATTTAGGATTTTTCATTCTGATTTTTAGACGGACGGATAGCAACTTACTTCACCTTACTGATTCATATAATTTTGATTTAATGATGGGGGAAAAAACATGGAAAGCTGACTAAAAAAATGTCAATGAGTCTTAGAAAATTTTTGTTCAGTAAAACATGTATGTTTATGATTAGAAATGCTTTTTCATTCTTCAGCCTTTCTTAAGAAAAGTCAACCTTGCAGATTTAATATACGGGTTTATGCAGAAAATGAATTACTTTTAAATTTTCTGTTGGAAAATTAAATTACCCTGCTTGGTAGCTCCTTTGTAGACTATTATACTACAAAGTATTATGTCCTAACACAGATAATCGATATCTTTGGTTATTTCTAGACAACAGTTTGCAGGAAACATTAAGTCTTTGTATATGTCTTTGTCCAATTAAAAGACATTATAGGTATTTTACTGAAAAGGAAGTGGAAGCACCCTTCAGAACTGATGAACTGATGTTTTTGTTCCCCTTGTCAGCATGAGTGAAGATTTATGTAGACATGTGACTACCTTGTGCCACTTTTTTACTGTGACAAGGTAGAAAATGACTTTTGCTATATTGAGTTCAGTTTTCATGCTTGATGGATTGGGCTTCTCCAATGGAAGAGATATCTGTCTTTGATCTTCTCAAGGCAAAAGAGTCAGACTTTTTTGCCCTTGAGAATGACTTTCAGTATTAAAAAAACCTTTTTATACTAACTAGAAGCAGAAGCACAGCTTTGGTAGAAAGCAATCAAGCCATTTATTAGTTGATTCAAAGGTGGGTAAGAGAAATAAAAACTACTCCATTAAGCAGAAAACCAATAATGATTTAAATGTCAGGGTTGAATTTCAGAATAAAAGAATGATACTAAATAAAAATAGTTTTCTAATTTGTGTGTAATATGAGAAATAAGAACAGAATAAAAATATATTCTGAAATCAACAGGAAAGAAATACACACAAAATTAAGCCAAATATTGAGGCAGTAGAAAAGAGAATATCCTCTACAGAAATAATGAAAACATACATTTGATAAATGCAGGTTGAAAAAGAAATGCAAATCCAATCAAATGCATTTACAAATAAATTAAAAGGTGGTTCATTGGTTTGCATTCCAAAGTAATTTTCAACTAATCTTACATAAGAAAATAACTAGGGGACCTAGGGAACTACAGATTAGTTAATTTTGCAGTCACTAATTACAGTTTTCTGCATAAATAGATGGATGAGAAAGAGCAAGGATAGGACACCTTATTAAATATTTACCTCTTGTGTCCTCTCTGTTACAGCGGTATTTGAATGCAGTCTCTGGTTCATACCTAATCTGTAAAGAAGCAGACCATATGCTATTGGTTTCTTTTTCTTTTCTGCCTTGACATTCACTGAAGTCCCTGATGAAAAACTAAGGAAGAAAAATGAGTATCCAAAGAGAAAGAAATTTACTAAACTAGCTGACAGAAAAAAACCCAAAATACTATTAAAACCAGCAATGATTGGAAAAGCCCCATGAGAAATATGTTCCTCCTTAGAGATAAATGATAGCATTATCAAAGCACCTTACTGAAATAAATGAATTAGAAAAGGTGTGAATCTATTCCATTTAAGATTGCTAATAACAATGAAAATTAATGATCTTATTACCTGTGATAGCAATAATCAAAAAAGATTAGGCAAATGCAAAAGTTATTCTGTTTGTTTTGACAGAAAATTTGATTCTAAGGAGACCATATCATTACTTGCTTTTTATCTTTCCTTAAAAAGGAACAAAAAATTCACTGAAACTGATAGTATCAGAACAGATAACTAGAACGCACTGATCCCATAGAGACGCTTTGTTGATGTCCTAGTTGATGTCAGCAAGTTTTAGTGCTGTATTATGAATAGAAATGAGATCTCCATATTGGAGTTCAGCATGACTTATAATCATCTTTTAGTGCTACTTTAATCTTCCCATTGTTAATTATGTAGCTACTGTCTGTTGAGAAAGCACTGTCTGTATAATTCTGGGCTTCTTTTCTCCAACACATTTCCTACTGCTTACCTCAAGAATACTAATGCTTATTTCTTAAGTTTAATAATAATTTGGTTTTCTCTGTACCAGAAGAATCATTTTCACCTTTTTAATGCCTAAAACAACTAAATATTTTAAGTCAATTGTTGCCCAGTATGTAAATGTTGTTATTTTGTACCTGATGTTCTATGCCATTCTGTTGGGGGTTTCAATTTTTTTGTTTTTAAGGTAATTTTAATGAAAATAGTTGCATCAGGACAATAATTGTGCTGGAAGGAAAACTTGCCTTAGAGTGATGCTATATTTTTAGTATTATTATTTTTGGTAGTAGGCTGTATCCTTTTCATTTAGACAGATGCTCAATTTTTAATGAAATCATGACAGTGGTGTAAACTAGGTGTACAGAAAAATCCACTTAATTCATAATAATTTAAAAGTAAAAATGCATATGTTAGGTAGTAGGTAGCTGAACTTTATGATTATTCCAAAAGGAAATACAAAATATCTTTTTTTCTATCTTTATTTCAAAATCTTCCAGCAAAGGTGAAACTAATGTCCAAGAATTAATTCTGTGTCTCTGCTCCAATATTATATACATAGTACAAATCTGAGTTCATATTTTTTGAAATTAAAAGCTTTAGGCTTACACTTAAAATATTATATGTTTTGAACATGTATGCCATCTTGCATGTTAGTGTCTGCATGTATATGTGTGGCTTTCATAGGCATTGGTTGAGATTGCTTTTATGAAAAATAAATCTTTCTTTCCTGATCATCATCATCATCAACAACAAAAAAATACTATGACATTACAATAGTGATATGCATTCTAATTGAGATTTTTCTAGCACAGCACTACTAGTCTTCAACTTCTTCCTGAATCCCACAAAATGCAAGGTGACAAAATGTTTTTTTCAGAGCTGTGAACATATCCAGGCAGAGTCATGAGTTCTCTAGGGAGAAACATCCATCATTTAATGGATGTTTTTGTACAATCTTTTTAATTAAATGCTGTCTAAGCACTCCTTAAACCTCCCAGAGTACAAAGATTTTCTTCTCCTTTACACGTTAGAAATGTACTGTGGATGATTAGTCACAACAACTATCTAGTAGAAACTATCTATGTAGAATTATTTCCTTTTTTCTTTTTTCCTTTTTCCTTGTTTATGTTTTCTGATGTTATAAATGTCATGTCAAGAATGACTTACTGCTGAGAAGAATTGCACATTGAATGAATTCTGAACCACATGCCACTCACACAACAGCAAAACATCAGCAGTCATCTTTGCTTAGGAGGATTTTTGGCACATAAGGTAAGCTAAATTCTTTGTGAAAAAAAATATTTTTTGCAACTATTAATGATTCAATTTTTTTTATTTCAAGTTTGGAAAAAGATCTACTTATATATTAATTTACTTATCCAGTTTAGGATCATAGCAAACCTACTTAGGACATCTTCAAGTCCTGTGTCAAAGTCATTTATGAAGATGTTGAAGAGCACAGGGCCTAAGATGGAGCCCTGAAGAATCTTGCTGGTGTCTGGTCTCCAGCCTGATGTTACCCTATTTACTATAACCCTTTACACCTGACCTGTGGGCCAATTTCTCACCCATTCCACTCACAGAGGGTTCTTGCTGATGGCAAGTTGATTATGAGGCAACAGTGTGTCTTGCCAGATGGGAGGGACAATCATGTCCTGGGATGCGTCAGGTACAGCAGTGTTAGCTGGTCAAGGGAGGTGATTGTCATGCTCACGTGCTGGTGCAGCCTCGCCTTGAGTGTTGTGTGCAGTTTTGGGCACCGCAGTACAAGGAAGATATTAAGCTGTTAGAGAGCATCCAATGGAAGGCTAAGAAGATGGTGAAGGGTCTGGAGGGGGAGCTCTATGAGGAGTGCCTGAGGTCATTTGTTTCGTACAGCCTGAAGAAGAGGAGACTGAGGGGAGACCTCATAGCAGTGCAAGTCTGCACCTGGCTCATGAGGGGAAGTGGAGGGGCAGGCACTGATCTCTTGTCTTTGGTGACCTGTGATAGGGCCGGAGGGAATGGCACAGAGCCATATCAGGGGAGGTTTATGTTAGATATTGGGAAGAAGTTCTTCACCCACAGGTTGACTGGGCACTGGAACGGGCTCTCCAGGGAAGTGGTCACAGCACTAAGACTGCCAGAATTCAAGAAACACTTGAAAAATGGTCTCATGGTGAGATTTGTGGCATTGTCCCATGAAGGGACAGGAGTTGACTTCAGTGATCCTTGTGTGAACCTTCCAACTCTGGATACTCTATAATTGTATGATTGTTCCCTGTCCTGTCTCCCTATTCTTATCGCAACTCCTTATATTTTCTCCCCCCTGTCCAGTTGAGGAGGGGAGTGATAGAGCAGGTTTTCTGGATACCTGGCATCAAGCCACAGTCAACCCGCCACATATGGTCAGTTAGTTTTTAACTTTTGATACATTTCTGAATGTTTTCCACATTTAGAGGATTTACAGGCCATTCTAACTTGTTGCTAATAGCGGAATCAATATCAGAAGCAGGCAGCTTCTTATTAGAAATTATTTCATTTGTATTCATGATTATCTTTCCCCCTAGAAAAATCTGTTGCAAGTATGAGTACTTTAATGCTACCATTCTTCTGTCTTTCCTTGTGAATATGGAGGTTACTACTGTTGAACTTTCTATTTGCTGGCATGTATTCTCTACCTATCTTGAATTCCTCTACCATCTGTTGTTTTTTCTTCCAGTGATATGCATGATTTATTTCCATTTATTTTTCTTTTACTTTTCTCATAATTTAATTCATGCTTGAGGCACTCATTACTTTATTTATATCCTCCCCAACCAGTTACATCCATGGAAATTACAGAATTTTTTTTCGCATATACAGCATTATTTTGTTGACTCTTTTTTTCTTGACACTTAAATTGTTTCTTGACAACCCAACTTTGAATTTCATATACATTTCAGCACCACAAGTATTAGGAAGTCTTTGTAAACATGAACTGCTTTTCATTATTACTGGTTTATCTTGGCTTCTATACAGATGTTTGACTAATTTTTGTTGAACGAACCATGCATTTTAAGTCAAAATTAAGTTTAAATGATAAAGTATGTAAAGTTTGGCTTTTTGCTTCAAATTTTAGAATTTAGGCCTATAAAGATCGAATTTTATTTAAAGTCATCTGTCAATAATGGAATGTCAGAATACCTGGATGTTTTTCAGGTTATATTTACTAAATTGATAGATTTAGATTTGCTTTAATAGAAACAGTCATACTTCTTAGGATTAATTTACTGAAAAATGTTGGAAGGATATTACATTTTCAAGTCATTACAGTTATTTATCTAGGAGATTATTTACACTGCAACTAAATAAAGAGAAAGTCTTTGGACTTGTAAATTTAAACCCTTCTCCACCTCCCTAATTTTAATTAATCTATCCACGTTATGATTCCAGTTTGCACCTGATTTGTTATCCTTGGCATGGGCTTTAACCCATCCTATCTTGAATAGTGTTTTTTTCTGGTTATATTTAATAATAATTGCCAATCTTGAGATCTCCAAATTGGAGATCTACTTGCTTTTCAATTTAGCGATTCCTATTGGCAGAGCCACTGTGCAGTGCGAGCCCGAACACCATAGAAGTCCACATAAACCACTTCTTCTCCACTCTGAGCCACCAGAGCAAGTGCTCTTAACTCTCCTACTTGTGCACTATGTTATTTGTTTTTCCATATTGATGAGCCAAATGCCTTTAGTTGGCACTCCCTCGATAAGGGAAGGTGATCTAAAATTGGTGAGGGTTTAAAATGTTGCTGGAATGCTAATGGGTTTGCATTTATAGTAATTTGTATTTTGAAAACTTCAGTAGACCTTTCAGGTAATTTCAATCCTTCTACAACTACCTTTAAGTCAGCACAACATTTCCTGACTCCAGATTTTTGTGCAACTCCTTCTGGGGGAGTTCTCCTCTCTAAAATAGTTTCCATCAAATTAAATGGACCTCTGGTTGGTACAGGCTGCCCTTGATGCAATCTCTTAGCTTGTTTCACTGCTCAGATTAAATATAAAAACCCTTTTCCCATTTAGAAAATTTCTGTTCTGTCTCTTTAAATGCAGTTGAACTAAATACTAAAGGTCTCTTCAGTCCATCAGGTCCAGTTTGAAACAGGTTACAGTAAGTATGCTCTGCTAAATGCCATTCTCCTGTCATAGGATCATGTGGGTGAACAGATCCCAGTGTTTTATGTGGTCTTTTTCCCATATTAGTGTTTTGACTGGTTCCTCATATTCTGAGATCTACTTCTACTGTTTTCCCTGTTAAAAAATTTAGTAAAGTGGGCAAGCAAAGATAGAAAGTCCAGGTACAATTTTTTTTCCCATACACTAAAGTTCCCATTAACAGTTGTAATTCTTTCTTGGATTGGGATATTTGTATTTGTTCTGTTTTTCTTAAAGCATCTAGAGGAACAACTATACTTCTTGCTATCCTCCAAATACCCCAATATTTTACTTCTTTTCTTGGTCCTTGACATATTTCAGTTGGAATTTCAACTTCTGCTTCATTTAATGCTTCCCATACTGCTGCTGCTGCTTCCCCTACCTTTTTACAGGAATTTCCTCCATTTAGAATATCATCATATATATTGGTAGTTTCACATCTGGGGTGAGTGAGACTGTCTGTAAAAATTTAGTAAGTGCAGTATGAGCATTCATGGGTGAAAGTTTACACCTCTGAGGGAGCCTATTAAAAGTATATCAAATTCCTCACTGTGTAAAGACAAACTGTGCTTTTCAAGTAGAGCATAGCCTGAGTACAAGCTGATTTCTGCACAGAAGCCATGAGATCAAAGAATCCAGTAGTTTCAATAACCGGTAGATCTCCATCTTGCAGATCTATTCCTCCTGCCCAATATACAACCCATGCAGTTAAAGAATAATCATGATCTCCATGAGTTGTGGCTAAAAACATACCAGGACCCCAATAACTCTGCACTTCTTCTTCACTCCATAGAATCCAATCTCCCATAGTCAGAGAAACTCGACATACATATTCCATCTTCAGTTCTCCCAAATGCCTGGAAAACTTCTCTTGCAATTTAGCCAATTCTACAGGAGACCTGGGAATTGTATGCACTGCCTTAAGAATTTCCTTCTACCCCTTGTTAATAATTTCAGCCTTAATTAATGGTCATAAAAGGAAAGGGTCAGGGAGAGGGTCAGATGTGTCAATAAAATTCTCTCCATTACCATCCTAAACTTTCCTGTACCAAGTTTCAGAGTCCTCATAACAGGTTAAGTTAAAAATTTGACTAGCCATTCCTGGAGAGGGTAATTGGCTTAGTAGGAGATCTAATGTTTCTTGCAGATGTTTGCCAAGTTTTTCTGCACAATTGATGTTTTAAAATTCCAGTTTCCTCTATAGAGAAATGTATAGAGATTTCCAATTTTTCTACAATTCCCTTTTCAAAAGCTAATGATACTTTTAGTACATAGTTTTGGGATCAAATCACTGCATTTTTTTCTGGACATGGAGGTTCTTTAGCCTCTCATTCTGAATAAGATAGACAAACATCTAATACCTCACAGATAATTCCTTTCCCTTTTCCAGCTTTTAGTTTCTGTTTTGTTAAATACCGCTCAATACACTTTATGATCTTACCGTGCCAAGATTTTTTCACAGTCTTCCCAAGACTTTATATGGCCCCTAGCTGCTTTTCAGTGTTACTTCACAGCTTTCCAGTCATATCAGTTATCCCAGTCCCTTTTTCCTAAAACTTTGGGCTTGGACTTATTCCATGCTTTTGTAAGCAGTCAGTGATATTACGTGCTATCTTGCCGACTATGGCAATTTGTTGCCCTAAAGGCTTCAGATCGCTCAATGACAGCATCTTGATTAGTCTACGTGTGACACTTCAGCTGAATTTCAGTACTTTTTTCTTAGTATCATTTGCATCATTATTCCATCTTATCATTCAGTGTGTAGTCAAATGTGATACTGCAAATCTTTGTCTTTTTGTTTTTGAAAAGGTTTTTGAAAAGACTGGGGCTTCAGCAGATCTACTACCAGCTCTGCCAATAGATTCTAGCAATAGATTTCATGATGTTGAAGTTATATAGACTGTACTCTATTGAAATAGAAAACACTGCTGTTTTAATATTTAACAAAAATTTTTACATTATTCTACTATAAAATTATTTTACTATTTGAATATACACTAAAATGTTATCAAAATACTCTAGACAATTGCAACCCATTGACTGCTATAAACAATTTAGCATTTTTTTAAACTAATTTAATTTGTTTAAGAAATTAGTCTCACCCATGATAATTATTTAAAAATATTCCTGTAATTTAAAGTTAAAAAGCTTTTAATACAAGACTCTTATCTGATTTTTAAAATTAATTCCTATAATCAAATCCTCTTGTCAATGACTGTTTGATTTATGCAGGCAGAATAACTTCATTTAAGTATTAACTGAGTTTTCTCAGCATGCTAAAAATATCATGGGTCCTCTTGAAGTCAATTTTTAAAGTACTTTACCTCTCATGAAGGTAAGATTACTCCCTTACTTTTTGGATGATAAAAATAAATTAAATTTATTTGAGGAGGAGATTCTATTTGTTATTATGGAAGATATTATAGAATCATTTTATACTTTTAAATGGGTTCTACCCTCTTCATTTTCCCATCTCATTAGAAAAGCATAACAGCAGGAATAATGCTGTTGAAGCATTTGGCATTTGTCTTGCAAACAATAGCAGGTGTTTAATTATGCATTTTAAAAAGACCATTGAAACTTTCCCAGCATAGGTGAATGGGTCGCATCATTCGAAAGATGCTGTTAGAGAAACCTGCATATATTAGGGTTTTTTTCCTGACTTACTGTATTATACTTATTGAAGAAAGCAAAGAAGGAAAATGAAAATATGAAGTCAACTATTTAAAAACTAAAAGCAAATAATTGAAAATATTTTCTTTCTGCAAAATGTTCAACAGGAAAATTTGTTATTCATAGAATTCTGAATTTTTCATTAGAAGTCATCTGATTGGAATAGAACTATATAAATGTAAATGAAATAGTTATTTTTAAATGAAATAGACCTTTCCTTGACAAAATGTAATGTACTAACCATAGAGAAACTTTCAGGAAGGCACAGGAGCAGTTGGTTTGGCTCAGAAGCAGCACAGAGTAGATATTAAGGAATTATTAAATGCAGATTTCATAAATTACCATAGTAACCTCAGCAAATGCAAAATATAATATTACCTTGCACAGTAATCCATATTAATGAAAAAGAAGACTACGAAATTCCAAAAGTAACTATGCAGTTTTGAATACAACATGGTAAAGACATTGTCTTTTCAAATGGAATAGAAACATCTTTAAGCCTTTGAGTATGCTGCTTGCATGTGTTGAAGTTTAATGTTGTGTCACATCCCAAGTGGTGCATCTCACAGCTAACTAGGTAAGTAGTCATCTGACTATGCAACATACTTTTCCTCTCCAGAGACCTCAGATGAAAGATTGGAATCTTTTTGATGTTTGATGGCTGAAATTGCATTTATAGTGTTGTTATATATGAGGTAGGTGCACATTCAGCAGAATCATGTTAGTATACTGATCATGCTTTCTTTGACATGTCAGATAAAGAAAAAAGTTACGTTTCTTATTTGGAGAAACCCTTGCTCTGCCTTGGGTTTGGTCCTTAAAGTTAGAACTTAAGAATTTAAAAACCACATACATAGTGTCAAGTTCTATTTTCATAGAGTGGAGAAAACATTCGTAATATCTGAAGTTCTCATTGAAAAAACAATAGCCTAGAGGAAGGCTTCATAACTGTGTGAGTGCTACTGGATTTTCAGTTATTGTAGGGGTGAGTCTCAAGCTGTAGCTTCAGGAAGCAGAGAAGTCTATAGGAAATTCAAAGCAGTGGGAACCAAGTAAAGGGATATCAATTTTTTTTCCCACAGACTAACATCAGGTAGCAAGCATCAGAATCAAAAGACAGAAAAAAACCCCACTAAAACCTGAGAGGAAAAGCCATTTTGCATAGCTAAGAGATACGATAATAGAGTACAGTCTATCTTTGCCTTTGATTTAATTCAATTTTAGTTTCTATTGTACTTTTAGCACCCAGACACTTTAAAGTTCAGGTAGAATTCAAATAAAATTATACTAAAGCATATATAAATCTGATTTAGTTCATTCATATACTTGTAGTTATGGTATTTGAAATTAAATATTGAGAAAAACTATGAACAAAGTAGGAAAATAATAGAAATACAAATTATCTTATGAGGCACTTGTGAAAAGCTTATTTTTGGGCACTACTTCTCTTGGTAAGATCATAAGAATTATCTAACCAAAATCCGCTATGTAATCTTAACTGGAAATTGCCTCTAGGTAATTTGAGGTATAACGATTTTACCACAGACTTGAAAAAAAAATCAAAATGAGGAATGAATGCTCCACAGATAGTACAATCTCCACTGTTTTTTTCATAGTTTTTCAGAATTAAACAATATTTCTGAGTAATATTATGTGCAGTATTTGGCAAGCATCTATTTGAAACTACTTCTGCTACAGAATTCATATAATTAAATGCACATTCATGGTTCACATAGGAAATATTAGTCAACAAGAGACATTAAAAAGCAATGTAACAAGTACCAATTATGGTTGCTCTGAAAACTATATTTGCATCACATCATAACAGATTTCTTCAAAGATTTTTTCCTCTCTTACTTAGAATTTATTCTCAAACTTCAATTTGGAGTTTCTCCTAGCGCTGGGGATTTTTTTACCTCTTTTTGAACGATTTCCTTCAAAATTTTTTCCCTCCCTTGTGGTACAGCTTGCTGCTTTCTAGATAGTTGCTTTCTTGATATATTTTCCTGTATTTGCAGATTCATCTACAGACTGAGTGTGTTTCTGCTAAATTTATTTGCCTTTTGAGGTTATCCAAAGAGTATTCTGATGCAAAATGACAAAACTGCTTCTCCATTGGCTCAATTTTAGAAAAATCAGCCCAAATTTATTATAAATATGAACACCAGATACTGGGATCAGCAAGTGTGTATCAAAATTAAGCTATTAAAAATATTTTGAAGCATTTTCAAAACTGAGAAGTCCTGAAAAATTCTCCCCCAACTCACTGAAATCAGAAGAGCTCTAACCAAGAATTCTGTATGAAATTGTGTTGATAGTCTCACTCACTAGAAGGAAGCATCAAAAGAATGGTTATATTTAAAATACTGAATATTTAACTGAGATTTTCTAGCCCCCAAATCATATTCCTATTTATTGAGGCTACAACTAATGGCATGTGGAAAGAATTCATTTATGCACGCAGAACAGTCTGAATGAAAATCTATTAATCTTCTTGTGGAATCACCTACTTTGAAACAAATGAAAAAGTTAAGTGGGAGAGACAGTGGTAATGTCCTTGTTCCCCAAAAGACTGTTTTTATGTTACTGGTTTACATAACAACAACAACATATGCAACTTCTTTAAGACAGGAGGCTACTTTCTAGCAGCTGAATTTTTCAAGGCATTTTGTTTATGGGAGTATGAATACTTACATAGAGTTCAGCACATGACGCTAAGAATTAGAACTATATTTTTTCTTTGAATTCTTGGTTGTGAATGTACCTCATTTCCTGTGTGTTGAGTTATGAAAAACAATGTTTATTGTTGTGTTGTCAAACCGTCACTATTGGAAAATTAGCTTCACTGTATATGTAGACCCAAAAATTTACTGTAAGCCTAAATAAATTTTTTACAGTCTAGTAAAATACACATTTTTTATTATTGCAGCTTCAACAATATTTATAATCCAAATAAATAAATACTGGGTTGCTTAAATTGATAAAGACACTACCAAATAACTTCAGTGCTGTAAGACTTCACAAAGATGTGGTCAGAGCTCTAAGTGGATAAGGAGTTCTTTTCAAGAACTGAGCTGAATAAAACTCAGCCACAGTTAACCCCATGAGAACTTTCTCTGGCAAAGGAGTAGCTTTAATAATGCTTGCTCATAGTAAAAAAGAAGTTATCCGTGGTAGTACACAGAGTGCTGTTCTAAGGGAGAGATACTGTTTGCTGCATTGGTTTTGTCTCTACTATGGACAAACTATGAAGCTATAAAGAGTAAGACAATAAAGATACTTAAAATTAAAACTGGTTTGGGCTGTGACAGACTTAATTTTCCTTGCAGTAGCTTGTATGGTAGTGTGTTTTGGATTTGTGACCAAAACAGTGCTGATAACACAGAGATGTTTTACCTATTGCTGAGCAGTGTTTGCACAGAGCCAAGGAGTTTTCTGTTTGTAAACCCACTCCTCCCAGGAGGTAGGCTGAGGGTGCACAAGGATATGGGAGAGGACACAGCTGGGACAGCTGATCCCAACTGAACAGAGGGGTATCCCACACCATATGATGTCATACTCGGCATATAAAGCTGGGGGAAGGAGGAGAAATGGGAGACATTCAGAATTATGGCATCTGTCTTCCTAAGGCACTGTTGTATGTGACGGAGCCCTGATTTCCTGGAGATGATTGAATACCTGCCTACCTGCAGGAAGAGTTGAATTAATTCCTTGTTTTGTTTTGCTTACATGTGTGGATTTTGCTTTACCTGTTAAGCTGTTTCAACTCATGAGATTTTTGACTTTCACCCTTAAGATTCTCTTCCCCATTCTGCCCAGGAAGGACATAAATAGGCAGCTGGGTGAGGCTGAGGTGTCAGCTGGGGTTAAACTATGCTGTTGACTATGAAAGTTTGGAGAAAGATCTTGTCATACTGAGTCATAAGTAAAAACATACAATATGAAAGTTAATTTGGAACTGCCAAGGAAATTATAAGGCATCAGATTTAAAAGAAATCAAACCTAATCCTTTTCACAAAGGCAACTTCCTTAGGCTTTTTGATAACTAATATTATAAAGAGGAGAGATGTATTGATAGCTGCAGAATGGAGTGGTGCAGAAAGGCTTGTCTACGGCAAAACTGTTGTACATGAACTTGTACTTAGTTTAATTTCTGGCAGCCAGATCCTGGCAAGTATTCCTTCATGGGAAGCCCTTTAACTGTTGTTTTGTTTTTTTTTTCTTCTAATCAGTGCTACAAGAACCTATAGGCATCCTGTAAATGCTTTTGCTCTGAGAAAATGAAAGGATGTGATTTCTTTCATATATACATCCAGTTTGTGAAGGAAAGCTTTGATTCTGGAAGCATAACTTAGAGTTTTACTGCTTGACTTAGATAAAAGTTAGTTACTATATTAGACAGAGACTGCCAGCCAAAGAGACTTCATCTTGAAGAAGGAATTCATGCAGATGAAAGAGTGACCAACGAACAGGTGGAATCTGGTCTTAAAACTTCCCGTGAAGAGCAAGGGTGGGAGTGTGGCACAGTTCATGCCTTTTTCCATTTTATGGCTTTGCGTGCTTTATCTGATGTATATTCAAATTTGTTCATTTTGTTTTACAATCATCCATACGCAGATCTGAATGCAAAAATTGCACACAAGAACTTACCTACTGTTCAGAGCAAGAATTTTCCTTACTGTTACAAACCCCAATATTTATGCTTAAGTGCCACACATCGCAGAGAAGCATATTTCTTAATACCATATGATGTTAGGCAAAATGTCCTTTAGAAATATATCACTAAAAAGTAACCTTTTTTTATGGAATATTCCGGCATCAGTGACAAATCAACACAATGCCCAGACTGTCTCCTTTTTTTTGGCTCAAAAAAAGTTGAAGTCATAGTAGGAAATATTCATATATGTTAATAATAACAACAACGATAGCAATCATAAATTCCTCTGAAAGCAAACCATGGCCTATGTAAATAATTTCCTATGGAGCAGCTATTATTGATACTGAAAGCAGATAATTCCTCTTCTTGATGCAGCAGATCTGTGAAAATTTTATCAGCCTTGTCTTATGAGGATCAGTGCACCCTAAATGGTAAAAAGGAGAATATATTTCTCTCTTTGTTTCGCTATCCAAATCTGCAGACAGTTAGTATCTGTGAACATTTCATTTTGTTTAAAAAGCATAATATAATTTCCTCTCTGAACATTCAAACATCTCACAAGTCTTCTATTATTAATGACATGAAGATATTAAGACTATTGTAATGCTGGTGAACTTTCTTTAAGATAGAATGTCAAAAATGGCAGATTTTCTAATTTCTTCTCTGAAAAGTGGTGACTGACTCCCTTCAAATTACCCTGGGGGTTTTTTTCAATCCACTAAGAAGCTGAATTTCAAGGCATTTTCTTTTTTTAGTTCACTTTTTGCACTTGGGCCCTAACATACTGTAACATATTTCTTTGGTTTTTTCTTTCTTTTACTTTAATTAATTTTGATAGAAAGGTAAGTCAGCTGAAAAAAAAAAAAAAGAAATAAAAATAATTCAGTAAGTACAAAACCATGTTCCTACTTTTACATAAAATCTATGCTATTACATCAGCCTGATTAAAGCATTCCTAGGTAACTCATATTTCATTTTTGTCACACTGTACTGGATGCTTGCTTTCTTATATTAATGGCCTATAGCTCTACCATCTCCCTTTATGAGCTTCTTAGCCTCTAAAAATACTCCTTTCATGGGCAGCCTGCATTACTCTCAGAGAAATCCATAAAAAAATACTTTTTCAATTGCATCATTTATCTACTGCTGTAAATTTACACAGTGCTTTCAAGGGAGACATACTCTTCCATCTTAGTTTCTAGAGGCAAGGGTTTGGTCTGCTCTTAGAAGATTTTATTTCTATAACTGTGTTGGAAAGTGCAATCTTTTTTTAACAATTACAACTGCAGTAGTAAAAATCCTTGCATGGTAACATTTATCCTAGTGAAGCCATACTTGAAAAAATATTTGTCTAAACATACAAACTTGAACCCTTGGATGCCTATCTGTTAGCTAAATGGATGAACTAGTTGTCCATATACTTCATATGACCATACTTATGTAGCAATACATTTTGCACTGACTAGTGGCCCTAAATGTCAGGGAATTTTCTGCTAAAGCTATACCTCTGGAAAGATATAAGATAAAGCATCTCAAACCAGAAATTTAAGATCATGAAGGTCAAATAGGAGAGGAAAATGTGCACTGCAAAATAAAAGAAAAAAGTTATAGGAAATCTGACACACAAGGTTATCAGTCTTGTGTGTCAGATTTCCATTCCCTTTTTCAATATACTCTTTCCAGTGCACTGAAAGTTGGTATTCCTTTGTCCCCCACCTCCATTTGCTCACTATACTTCAGATGCTTTATCTGCTCTCCTGCTTATTCAACTCTGGTTGCCTTATTCTGAAAACTCCTGAATGCTCAGTCACCATCATCTCCTTTTTATAACCCTGGCTCTAAGATGCACACTAAAATATATCAAGATTGTGCTGAAACTCAACACTGTAAAAGCAGCATTTGAGTTATTTGTCCACTTGCATTTATGACTAAAATGACTGGCCATTTACCTGCATCTCTACTGTTTGACATGTGTAGATTACCATCTTTTCCACTACCATTTGTGGACAGACTGTTGTCATCATGGGAACTGGTGGAAACAAGTGTCAGTAAGGTGGATCAGGAGAGCAGTACCTACCCTTTAGCCTTTTCTGAGTGTACAGTACCACTGATTTCACAGCATGGACATGGCAGGCTCTGTAAACTGGCTGCATCCTCACTTCCACAGCTGTATAGGATTTGATCAGGAACATGGTAACTTTGACATCCTTATGACAGCCACAGTATTGACAAAAGTACATTGCAACAAATGGATATCTGTAGTAATTCAACTCCTTCTCTAGAGTGAAAGAAAGTTGGTGGAACATTATAGCTTAGAAAAATATACTTCTCCCTCAACATCTCTCCAAGCATAAATAGTAAAAAATCAAATTTTACCGTGTGCTAAATGATTGATTATTCAGATTATTGTCTTAATCTCTTATGTTTAAATATCCAAGAGAAGAACCACTTCTCCATTCAAATTTTGTGGGAAACAGCTAGAGGAGTACTGTGAAATACCAACAATAATAAATTGCTTTCAACAGTTGGATAAGAATAAATTGTTATTTGTTATTCTGTGTTATCTGGTATTCAGTACTATGCCAATATGTAGCATTATTCATGATATATGAATTTTTTCTACCTCCTCTGAGAAAAGAAATGCAGTTGCCACATCTTAAATTTAAAAGCTTTATTTTATGAAAGATGTTATTTTGCACATAGACATGCTCCAGGAGGCATATTATATTTTTCTTAATATATTTTTAAATAGGAGCTTAGACTCACTTGTAGAAGGATCTGGGCAAACTGTTCATGGTGTATGATACACTTGGCATATATAATCTTTTCCTTTTGTCTGCAAATTAGCTCTGAGCAGCACTTGATTTATTTCCATATTCAGAATTGCTCAACTGTAGCTTGACTCACTGCCTGCTCCTGAATTATTGTCATAAAATCTGCATCATTTTCCTTTGTGTTCCATGTAATACCTACCCAGAGCAGATGGAATTGTTACTTTTCCCTTAGTGAGTAACCACAGCCAATTTAAAAAAAAAAACAACCAAAAAAACCCAAAAAACCAACAACAAAAAAACCCCCACAACCAAAAAGAAGTTTTATCTATATAAGGAAGAGGTCTAGATTCACCAGAATCGCAGAATCACAGAATGGCTGAGGTTGGAAGAGATGTCTGGAGGTCATCTGGTCTAGTCCCTTTGTTCTTGCAGGACCCCCTAGAACCATTTGGAAGGTGAGAGTGGTAATTTTTTAGTTCACAGTCTGAGTTCAAACAATTTTTCTTTTTCCTTAGTATTAATTATTTGCAGTAGGGCTTTACGAATGAAAATGCTGACAAAATTGCTATCTTTTTTTCTCCTCTTATTCTATGCTTAAATTTTCTTTGCTTTATATTAACTAGTTAAAAATTTATTATTACCCAAAAGTATATAATAGAAAGGAAAAATGTATTTTGATTATTATTATATAAATTCTACTTACAAAATTTCCATTTTATATTTCTTTTTATATTCCCCTGTTGAGGTACTTTAAGATCAGAACACTATATTTTTTAAACAACATAAAAAAACCCACTCTTTATTTCATGGGTGTTAGATTCAAAATTAGATAAATTCAAACCTTAAGTAAATATTTCTTCAATAAGCTTTGAGACTATTGATAAACTTTCTGTTATATGAAAAATAAACTCCAAGATCTCAGTAAGAAAAATGGATTTATTTTCAATTTAAAAAATTCAAAAGACATATATTCAATAATTTCCTGAATTATATTGTAACAATCTATTTATTATAAACTATTTTTATATGATTGTTTTCTCTATCTGAAGGGTTTTAATTAGATGGATATTTAACAGATACAGTATCCCAATAGGAAGTGTTGTCAACTGTACTGCAGAACCAAGAACAAGTCTCTTGGACCAAAAATTGCTGAATGTAGTTACACAGCAAAATAAAATATTATGTCCTATAGCTACACCATTACAACCTCTGGACTTGTAACTCTTCATTAATCATAGGAGGTTTTAACTTTTTATCTTACGTGAATTGTTGTTGCTTCCTTTTTCCCCATGCTTAATGGAGAGATATAAGTAAACTGACATAATTTTTTTTCTTCAGATCTCCAAAATAGTATAATGTACAGGGGGGGAAAAATAATTAATAATGTCACACAGTTCTGCATTAATGAATGATACTTTCAAAATGTTAAGAAAAAAAAAGAAGACAGAAGCTTTTTATTTTTTTTTAATGCTAATCTTTTCCAAGCCCTGAAAACATTCCATGCCTTAAATATTCAAGCAGTGAAGTAAAGATAGTTCTCAATCAAATAATCTTATGGCATTTTGGAGCCAACAAAGTACAGTTCTTTGGAAGTAATGGAAGTTAGAAAGTCAGTTTGACTGATCTGGTAAGATTTCTGGGTATATTTTTAAATTAATAAAAATGCAATGTCTCTGACACTGTATATTTGCAATGAAGTTTTTCTGTAGCAGCAGCTGCCTTTCTCTGTGCCAATTACTCTGCTTTAATGGGCCTTCTTTTTATGTAGCTGACAGGTTGAGAAATTGAGGGTTTGTTTCTGCTGTTTTCTGTTTCTTCTTTCGTCTGTGGTTTATATAATTCTGAAAGAAATAGCATAGTATTTATATTGCTTTTATAATGATAAGAAGACATTCATTCATACTTTCCAAGTTTCGGAAGGGTGCCCATTACAGAAAAATCAAAGGTGGTGGAAAAGGTCAGTCTCTCAAAATGTAAATGCAGGTGCAAACCTCATGCTGTAAGCTATCAGTCATATTGATTTCAAAAATTTGGTTCAGTTGCTGTTTTGTGCTTTAATAAATTTGACTTTGATGGACAGTTCAAATTGATTTAATGTAGTTATTCACCGCACACAGAAAACAGGCAGAAACTGAGCATGTTTATTTACTCGTGATACAGCCGGTTTTTTATAGGAGCTGGTGCAATCATGCTGCCAACTCCAACTCTTCTGCTTGTTGCATTGGTAGCCAAAAAAAGATTGAGAAGACACATATGGCTTCATCTTACAAACATTACCAGCATAATCTCTAAGTCTGTAAGGTGGAAAAACTAATTAATTTCATGCGGTATTCTTTAAAGCTTCCTAAGGGAGTACAAGCATGTCGAAAGAGAAATTGGGTATAAAGGGGAAACTCTCAAATGGAAAACACTAGGACAAAAACCCACTTATCATCTATTAGATTGCAATAAAATAGAGTAAAATATATAATTAATATCTCAACTTTTCACCCATACCCTTGGTAGTTCTCAGTTTTGTCCTTCCACCAAGTCATCATCCAGAAGACATACAAAACACACAAAATTTCTTTAGCATAGCCTTCTTATATCAACCACAGCTTTGTCTGCATCTGCTTTGGTAAAAGAAACACTACATAGCCACCTGTTGTTAATTTTCCTTACAATCTGCAGCGCTTCTCTGAAATCCAAAATACTAAATTGGCCCTGAAAAATATACTACCATCAACATTAGAAATATTTAAGGATTTGGTTGTGAGAATTTAATAATTTTGAAGTGTATTTATTTTCTTCATTCTTTTGTCAGTTTATAGTTCTGTAAAATTAACATAAGAGGATTTTCCCACTTTGTGAGGTACAGGTGTCTAAACACCTTAACTTTAGTCTTTGACGATTTGTTTCAGTTAAGCTTAAGGACTTCTGAACTAGATACTTGGTTTTCAGTAAGTCACTCAGAGGCTCCTTTTATGAATAAGGACAGAAGCATGAACTCTGACAGCACAATTAATCTGATTTATGTTAAACACTAACCATAAGATAAGATGGCTCTCAGGCACTTCCAAAATATAAGGTAGCCCATTTTCACCAGAGTTATCTTCCAGGGTGGTTTAATTCCCTGATCGGAAACTTTTAAATTGGACCAGACTGGTCCAATTGGTGATTGAAACAGAACCCTAAAAGGCTCTACAAAGGGATAAATATTCTGTGCCTTATGATACACGTTTCTAACACCCAATACCAATACTTTTTGCTAGAAAACTGCAGAGCTGTACTCTTCATCTCTCTCAGTAGTCACTGGGGAGTCACAATAGTGTTGAAAAATTTTAATGCAACTAATATCTAGATTATAATCTAAACCTTTCCTCCCACACTCTCCATAAAACCTACTATGTAACTCAGGTATATCTATCATAAACTCAATCAACACAAATCAAAGTATGTGATAATTTTGGTTCATCAGCTTTTCTCAGCTCTTAAGCATAAACATATGACTGCTAATGCAATTCTATTATCATTAATGTTATTATATACAGGTAAAACATAAATGGAAAATAAAATTATAGTACTTTATTGTAGAATTTTGAAAGGTTTAATAAAGACAAAAATACATTCAATATCCCATGATAGGAATGATGGAAAAATTGTATTTCCCTGGTTTAGACACATTAGGCTTCAGACATGTGTTTCCTCTTTTCCTCTGAGTAGTGCATGATTCTAAACTTCCTGCTTGCAAGACTCTTATAAGGAGAGGTCTCCTAACATCTCACTGTTTTCTTCCAATGAGGAGTAGCAATCTGCTCAGTGACTGTAGCGGAAAGAGATCCTTGCTGAAAAATAAATGACTACAAGGGAAATACACAACTGGAGGAAGCACTTAAAGAGTTCATTCTGCAAGAAAGTTCAGGTGAGAAATAGCATCTTGTCCTGCATTATTCATCCTAATTTTGGCATATTTTCCGGTGACAGAACTTGTTTTCAATATTGCCTTTCATTCGAAAGTGGAAAAAAAAAAGATGATAATTTCAGGGTAATTTAAATTCATATGACATATTTTTTTACTCGGCATGGTTTAATCCTTGTGATCAACTCAGCATTATGCACTTTTCTATGGTGGAATAGGGAAGAGAACTGGAAAAGTAAAAATGCAAAAACTTAGGGCTTAAGACAAAGGCAGGTAAATAGGTAAATCAAAAGCTGCCCAAATAAAGCATAACAAGGAATTAACTCACAGACAGATGTTCAGCCATCTCCAGGAAAGCAGGGTTCTATTACACACAGTAGTTACGTAGCAAAACAAATGTTCCAAGTGTTTATCTCACCTTCCTATGCTTTTCCCAGCTTTTAATGATGAATACAATGTTGTATGATGTGGGAAATCCTTTTGGTTAGTTGGGGTAAACTCTTCCCATTGTGTGTGTGCCCACAGGGGGCAACATAAGAGGCAGGGCAGCATAAGAGGCAAGAAAGAATCATAGAATCATAAAATAGTTTGGGTTGGAAGGCACCCTAAAGATCACCTGGTTTCAACCCTGCTACCATGGGTAGGAACACCTTCCTCTGGACCAGGTTGCTCAGAGCTCCATCCAGCTTACCTTTGAACACTTCCAGGGACAGGGCATCCACAGCTTCTCTGGGCAATGTATTCCAGCGCCTCACCATCCTCACAGTAAAGAATTTCTTCCTAATCTCCAATCTAAACCTCTTTCAGTTTGAAGCCATTACCCCTTGTCCTATCACCACATATCCTTGTAAAAACTCGATCTTCAGCTTTCTTGTAGATCTTTAGGTATTGTTAGAAGGTCTCCCTGGAGCCTTCTCTTCTCCAGGCTGAAAGACCTTGACACTATGCAAGAACTGTGCAGCAATAGCTAAATCATCCCGATATTATCAACAATGTTTTCATCACAAATCTGAAACAGCAACATCCTGGCTTCTATGAAGAAATTGAATTCTTCCCAGCAAAAAACAGTAAATTAGTTGTTGAGAGTTTTTTTCTTTGATAAATTAAGTCTTCTGATAAAATGGCACATGTAAAGGTGTCTTAGATGTCACAGCACTATGTTAAGGAGTAGGAAATATACTTCTAGTAGTCAGAATACTCCCTTAAAAAACCCAACAAAATAAAACAAAGAAAAAAAACAAAAATTGAAAAATCCAATGCCCCTTTCCCCCTCACTCCCCCAAAGAAAAGGGGGGAAAATGCTATTTTCATTCCCAGTCATAGAGACCTACTGCAGATACTTATGAATTTCTGGTATTTTATTGATTTCAACATGCTTTGGATAGCTTCCTTGCAATTAATTCTTGAAGCAATCTTCTAAAACTAAATAACAGTCTTTTGCATATCAAATCAATAGAATTATTCTCTAAAGGTAAAAAGGAAGAAAAGATCATAACACAAGTCTTAAAAATAGAGGGCTAAACATTGACACTTTCGTTCATGATAAGATGATGTTTTCCCCTCTTATTCCAATAACTTCTTGTAGTTTTCAAAGCAAATAATGATGGAATGAACATAATGATGGAATGGAAATACTAAGGAAATAAACTACTACTGTCATGTTAGCCCTACTGAAAAATATAGCTAGAGACATAAATGCCATAATTTTATCAATGGTATAATGGAATGCATCTATTTAGTTAGCCCCTAAGGGGCTATGCAAAGTGCTAGGCACTCACATACACATGGTTTGGTTTGATCATTCTTTTACGAGCCAGTCAAGTGCAAACTTTTTTTTTTTAATTTGTGTCCAACTTATAGCAGAAAATAAAAAGGCTTTGTCAAGTATTGTCCTGATTCAGCTACAACTGGTAGCTTTGATCCTTTTGGTTCCCCTTCACACACTCACTTTAGGTGGAAGACAGTTTTTATTGTTTTATGGTAAAAACTATATTGATAAAAAAAAATAACATATGATTGTGTTGTAAAAAGAGGAATTCCCTAACAGTGCCTAAATCAAATCTAGTCAAAGTGTTCTGGTAGTAATTACAACAATATGAAAGCAGAAGCATTTTTTTAACAACAAGAAGCCAAAACAAATATAGCTACAAATAATACAGAATTGCTACAGAAGTAATTTGTTGCCATGAAATACACTTTCATATGTTCAGTATCTATTGCAAAACCTAACTGCCTTACTCCATCAAATTTGTCAATGTTGCAAACACATTTTACTATCAGGGAAGGGTGTATTTTTAAGAAAAGTGTAGCCAGTCTACTTAACATGCCTAGTTTAAGAAGAGACAAATTCAGCTTTGGAAATGTATTCTTCCTCTTCCTATCAAGAGAATGTAATTAACCAGGTATCTATAAGGTAGAAGAGTCTCTATTTGATCAGATAAATCTCTGGTTCTTTTTGAAGGTCACTAGTGTAAGACATGTTCCGTATAGGAACAAGGGGAAATTGATATCAAAGAAGGATTTTGGCTTGAAAACAGTACTTAAATAAAAAAAAAAAAAAAATCACACTTTCTTATTTTTTTAGAGTGATTCATACAAAATCTGTCCTTTAAATTTGAAGGGAGAAGACAGTTGTGTCCTGGAATAAAGATGAAAACCATTCTTTCATGGCAGAGTTAATTCAGCATAAAGTAAACAAGTGACAGCATTAAACAGATAGATATCTGTAGCTAACCAGAGACAGATAGAAGAACAAACTACAAAACTGTCTTTGTTTTGCTGGTATAAAGTGGCAAATTTAACCATAGAATGAATATACTACAAAATACAGAGTCAAACATCCATATTATTAGAATTATACTAGGCAGTAGTGAAACTGCGTCTGCAAATCTATGGCTATTTTTATTCCCACATATTCCAGAGAATCTGAAACTGCTACAGAGAAATCCAATAAAAATAGTTAGGGAAAAAAAACCAGAAAAAGAAATCCAAACGAACTTCATTTTTCATCTTAGAGAAGTGATAGTGAAGAAGTAATATGATATATCTCATCTGAAATACCATGAATGGGCAAAAATAAATTAAGTTAAATTAAAATTTGGACAGATGTGGAAGATTCATTCAAGATTGAGGAACAAATGGAAAAATATTTAGCAGGTGACAAATTTAAGTTTGCAATTAAACTTTTAATCTTCAGATTAGTAAATTTCTTTAACAATGCTTCATAGAGGCGAAGTAAAGCCAGAAAGTTGGAGTTTAAAATAAGTTTACAACAGGAATTTAATATTTTTTTCTCTTTTAAAATATAAAATACTGAACATAGTATGAGAATTATTTATTTATTGGGTAAATAAATTGAATATTTCATAGACTCTCTAAGATTCCTTTATGAAAGCTCAGTTATTTTCTGTTGGCTTGCATTGGTAGTTGCACCCTAATTTTCTTTTTCTTTAAATCAGCTCTAGTGATAACAATTGTGGTTACAGACTGGGACACCACAAGTGATACAGAAGGTATGATCACATATGTACTTAGAAAACAGAGTAAGCCAATTCTTTGAGTATATGGGTAATGGTTTTATAAAACTAATTTGAATATGTATGCTGATGTAGTATTTCAGAGGTTTAAAGTAGCTCTTATATAGGGCACAATTACCTTTAAGCTTAATATGGGTGCCTCCAATTTTATTAAATTAAATATTACTTTATTAGTTTTTCAAATCCTTCAGCTATCTAGTTCATTTTGGGTCTGCTTTCATCTGATAGTAACTTAGCTTTCAATGTCTAAAACTTGCCCAATTACATTCATATATACACAAGTTCACACTCATCATTATCAGATTAAGAGCTTGCTCACATCCTATAACCTAAAAGCTTTTTTTCAGAATTGTCTAGCAGCTTCTAGCAAAGAATATAAGCAAGTAATATTTTTTCCACTTAGTGCCATAAAAATTAGGCAACATTCTAGAGGTACTAGGATCCTCAGTTTCCCCTTATACTCCATGTAAGAATTTGTGAGTCATTTATTCTAATAGTTTAGACAGAATACTTGGTTGAGTCATTCCACTGAGATCATGAGAATTGTTTACAAAAGAAGAGACTATTCAGCTTACCTAATGGTGGCAAAACCCTGAAGCCTATGGGAACTGAATTTTATAAAATAAGTGACACATCACTCAATTTTTATTTGGTCGAAAGCATGTGGTAGAACAGCATGAGAAGTATGCAAAGGTTTTTCTTGAGTCATCAGTTTTGTGATTTCAAATGAACTGATACAAATAACTAAACTAGCATATAAAAACTGATGTGCGTTATAAGTAATACACATATTGTTTTTGCTATCTCTTATTTCAGTTAATAAACCAGAAGTAAATTATCAGTAGCCCATAAACAAAAAGTGCTTTTTGTCTCAGATCATGCCCACATTGCTCAGTGCAGCTCTGGTGAAAGTTATGTCAGTGGTAAGTGAAGAGCAGTGGGTATGTAGACATTTTACATGCAAAGCGAGTAGCTAAAGGTAAGCCAGGTAGCTAATCAAACATCTTTAAAGCCTGCATTTTATCTGATTGAGTCAACATTCATAGAAAAGAGTTTGGCAGGTGAAAATTAGGGAGAATAGCTAGCTGTCCAAAGAAAATTGCTTTTTCAATTCTCTGTAAATTGTTGTGCTCTAGAACAGTATTAGAAACAGACATTCAAGCTGAATATAAAAGAGGTTTGAGTGTTTAAAAAAGGGCAAGAAAGTGAGTGGAAAAAAAGAAGAGTCTTCACATACTCTTATTGTATACTACTGAATCTCAAGAAAACCACTACAGAAATAAGATATATAATATACATAATTATACCAATTTTTCAAGTGTGAGTAGTACAAAATGTAGGTCTTTTCTTAAAAATAAATGTCTTCTCGTTGCACATTACCATATGCCTACTCGTACCCTTATTTGCCCAATCCAGGTAGTTAAGTGTTCATTGACAACTTTTACTGCAAAAAGACATTTCTACAAAATTTGTAAGAAAATACATACCTGTCCAAGTTATTATACCATGTCTTCAGCTGTATAAACCCCTAAAGATTCAGTTAGTAAATGGAGATGTAAGGGTATCAACTGGCTATCTAACTTCATCATATACCCAGACTGAGAATACTCTCAGGCAAGGACTTAAGACACTGTTTTTTTCTTTTCTTAATTCTGAAATACCAGATAAAAGTTAAAGACAAAATAAGGAATTGAACTAACATGAAACTGCTATACCATAACTGTAATCAATCAGTAGTTCAGAAGTCAGTGATGTACCTAACTGAATTTGGCAGCCTTTTTGAATTTCCAGTTGAAATGACTGTTTACCTATTTACAGCTTGGCAGTTCTGGGGAGAATTTCTGTTGGAAAAGAAATTAATTCCAATTGCTCTTTCATCTACCAAATCCCTTTAGAAACTCTTAAAGATGTCTGGCTATACATGTGGCTGCATCAAAATTGAAATGAAAGACAAGAAAGAGAAGAAAATTTTAAGTGATTGGCTCCTATGAATAAAACACATATCAGGTCCGTGCACTGACATAAATAAATAAATTTGCACCAGTCTTGTTGAAGATGATCATCTGATTAATAAAGATGAAGAAAAAGTGGAGGCATTCAGTAGTTTTTTTGGTGCACTGTTTAACTTTACTAATAGACTTTGAGCTTCCCTGTTCCCTGATTTGGAATCATGAGCATGGGAACAGTGTATATTTCCTTTTGTGGACACTGAAATTGTAAGGGAGCAGTTGTATCAACTGAATGTTCATGAGTCCATGGGGCCTGATGAGATTCATCACGGAATACCTAAGGAGCTAGTGAGTGCTACAGCAGAACCCCTCTTGATCATCTACCAGAGGTCCTGGGACTCTGGGGAGGTCCCTGCTGACTGGAAAACAGTCAGCATTACTCCAGTACACAAAAAAGGCATCAGGGAAGACTCAAGGAATGACAGACCTCTTAGCCTAACCACAGTTTCTGGAAAGGCATTTAAAGAATAATGCAATCATCAGGCACAATCAATGTAGCTTCCAGAGGGAAAGTCCTGTTTAAATAATTTGATACTCTTCTGTGTTAAATTCACCCATCTCTTGGATAGAGGGAATGCAGTGGGTGTAGTTTTTCCGGATTTTAGTAAGGCTTTTGATACTGATCCTCATAGCATCCTTCTGGAGAAGTTGTCCAACTGTAGGATGAGTGGTTTCGTGGTGCACTGGGTGAAGAACTGGCTGAAGGGTAGGGCTCCAAGCATTGTAGCGAATGGGGCTACATCTGTCTGGTGACTTGCCATCACTGGTGTTCCTCAGTATTCAATTATACAGTCAGTTCTGTTCAATGCATTTATCAATGTTCTGGATGCAGCAGTTGAACTCAAAATTAGCAAATTTGCTCATGATACCAAATTGTGAGGTTCTGTGAGTTGTTGAGAGACAAAAGGCCTTGTAGAGGGATCCAGATATATAGGATAGAGCAAAGTTTAATGGGATTAAATTTAACAAATGGAAAAACTTGATTCTGTACCTAGAACAGAGTAATACCAGGTACAAATATAAATGTGGATATGAATGACTGGAGAGCAGTCCTGCAGAAAGGGATCTGGGATTGCTGGTGAGCAGCAGGCTCAGTAGGAGCCAGCCCAGTGTCCAGGCAGCTGAGAGGGCAAATCACATCCTGGGGTGCACCAAACACAACATCACCAGCTACTCAAAATTGGTGATTATCTCATCATATTCAGTGTTGGTGCTGTCTCACCTTGAGTACTGTGGGCAGTTCTGGGTCCTACAATTTAAAAAATATGTAAAGGTCCTTGAAAGTTGGTTAAAAGGACTGACAGGTGCCACGGTTTGCTCAGAAAGAATGAGACTTGCACGCTTCTGACATCCAGGTGAAAAGGCTTTATTGAACTACTCATACAAAATGGCTCCCACCTTATATATGGTAAGGGGAGAACCCTCTGGAAGAAGGGTGGAGTTAGGGAGGAGCATGTAAATTAATGGGATGGCAAAACCATATAGGGAAAAGTGCTACACTGCAGCTAAAACAAACCAATAGGAGGGCAGGGTTCAGGACCATGAGGGATGAGGGAAAGTACTGGAAAAATGGGGTACAATAATGAGGAGAACATTACAATAAATAAATAAAACACAACATTAAACCCAAAACACATTCTAAAACAGTCCATAAAAGTCCATGTTTGCTTCCAAAGTGTATCCTTTCTCGGGAGCTGATGCTTTCTTCATTTTCCACCTCCAACAGGTAGGTATGTCTTATGAGAAGTGGCTGAGGATTCTGGGTTTGTCTAATTTGCAGAATAGGAGGCTGAGGGCTGAGCTCTACAGCTTCCTGAGGAGAGGAAGTGGAGAGGGAGCTACTGATCTCTTCCACCCAGAATCCAGTGACAGGACAAGTCAGTGGCTCAAAGTCGCACCAGGGAAGATTTAGACTGGACATCAGGAACCATTTCTTTATACAAAGGAAGGTCAAAACCTGGAACAGGCTTCCTAGGAAGGTTGATGCCCCAAGACTGTCAGTGTTTGAGAAGTTTTTGGACAATGTCCTTAAGAAGATGCTTTAAGTTTTGATCAGCCTTGAATTGATCATACTGTTGGACTACATGATCACTATAGGTCACTTCCAACTGAAATATTCTATTCTGTTGTATTGTAGTCTATGCTAAACAGATAGATAAATAAAAAAAATACATTAAATTAATTTGTTGTGAAACACGTTATGTGCAGTAATGACAGAAACAGTGGGTTTTTGGATTGTTACAGGTATATCTCCTGGCAAATAACTTTGTCAAATGCAAACTGCTTTGAATTACATAAATAAAATTTCTACAATACAGATCACAAGGAAATGGACCAGGAACGTGTTTAGTGGAGGTTTTTCTTACTCAATATAGAATCAAATCATTTCGGATTACACAAAAGACTAGTTATTGTCCATGCTCAATATATTAATGACTACAATAATTTTCATAAGTTGCAATTAAAGTATTGTCCCTCATCCCTGCCACTTATAACAAGGCATACCTTCCCAGAGGAATATTTTCAGTGATAAAATTTTCCTTTGATTTTTACTCAAGCATTTATTTTTTTTGGAATTTTGGGTTTTTTTCACAGGTTGTAAATGTCACTGGCTTCTGCCTTCATCTATTCCTTCTCCATTTTTATTTTTCTGATAATTTTTACAGGGATCTTTGTTTCTTTGATGATGTCATTAAACTACCTTTGGGTTTGAATTCTATTTGGATAAATGGTGCATTGAAAAGGCTTCTCTAGCGTGGAGGCAGCTAGAGAAGGCTTCTTTTGTTCTTATCTGTTTTTTGTCTTACTGAGAAGAATTACTCATGATCTGTATATTTTTCTTCTTTAAGGTCTATATCTCTTTCCACTATCTGAAAATAGAAGCTGATGCACTCTAGGATTCTTGACCAATAGCTCTGGGAGTGAATCAAAATAGTGCTGTCTCAAGGGAAACATCCTTCATTCATAGTAGAATTTAGTGTGTCATGATAAGGAAAATTGGGGTCTAAAGGAGATTTAGGAGCAGTATTGAATATGTATTGAGAGTAGTACTGTTTAGTGCCTTCATCAATGACATAGACAGTGAGATTGAGTGCACCTTCTACACATTTGCAAATGACAGGAAGCTGAACAGCGCCCTTGACACACCAGAAGGAAGGAATGCCATCCAGCGGGACCTGGACAAGCTTGAGAAATGGGCCCATGAGAACCTTATGATGGTCAACAAGTCCACGTACAAGGTTCTGCACCTGGGTTCAGGCAATCCCAGACAGGAGTACACACTGGGAGAAGAACTCATTGAGAGCAACCCTGCCAAGAAGGACTTAGGAGTTCTGGAGGACAAAAAGCTCAACATGAGGCACAGAAGATCAACCACATTGTGAGCTACATCAAAAGCAGCGTGGTCAGCAGATCAAGGGAGGTGATTCTTTCCATCTACTCTGACCTTGTCAGACTTCACCGGGAGTATTGTGTCCAGCTCCAGGGATCTCAACACAAGAAAGACATTGAACTGTTAGAGGGGGTCCAGAAGAGGGCTATGAATATGACTGGAGGGCTGAAGCACCTTCGCTATGAAGACATGCTGAGAGATTTGGGAATGTTCAGCCTGGAGAAAAGAAGGTAAGGAGACCTTATTGTGTTCTTTCAGTCTATAAAGAGGCTTTATAAAAAGGAGGAAGACTACTTTTTTACATGGGCAGATGGTGATAGGGCAAGGGGTCATGGCTTTAAAGTGAAAGACGACAGGTTTAGATAGATATTAGAAAGAAATTCTTTGCTGTGAGGATGATGAGGTACTGGAGCAGGTTGCTCAGAAACTGTGGATGTCCTGTTCCTAGGAGTGTTCAAGGCCAGGTTGGATGGGAGTTTGAGCAACCTGGTCTAGCTAAATGTGTCCCTGCCCATGGCAGGGGGGTTAGAACCAGATGATCTTTAAAGTCCCTTCCAACACAAGACATCCTATGATTCTATGGCTATTCTCCTTTCACCATATCCTGCTAATAAGATGGGATGTGAAAGGTTTATTTCTGGAACACAGTGTTCCTTTGCATGGATGCAAGAGGAGACAGGATTTTCTAGCAGTTCTGTATGTCTTGATCTGAATCTAAATTTTAAAATTAATTTAATCTTCAGCTATTTTCTCTTATACTCACTTAAGGACTTCTATGAGGTTTGGTTTGATTCGGTTTGGGTTTTTTTCTGTTTGTTTGTTTGTGACACTTTGATGCCTACTTACTTTGCTTTACATCCTACATATTAACACATATTAGCCTTCTGCAGTCTTTTTTGTCTGTATTGTAATTTCCTCTTTTTGCAGTGGATTTTTTTTTACTCTGTTGGTTTTCAGAAATAAGGAAACTTAAAAGCCATTTTTCCTTTTTTTCTCTTCCTGTCTGTTACCAATTTCAGTATCTTATAGCCAATATATATTAAAAAAAAGGCATACCTGCACATATACAAACCAGATCAAATATCTTACTGCAGCACTCAGTTGAATATCAGCTAACTGGAAAAGTTGCTCAACTGGAGTACAGTGTGGGAAAAATAAATAATGAATGTATGCATTTTATTTTTTCAGGAAAACTCAGTGCAGCTCAGCATATGTACTAGAGTCCCTGCACCTTCTGTACCTCAGACACAAAGACTGTCAAAGGACTTCATACTTAATCCCATAAATTCACAATCATCTTGTGAATTCCTTATATTGAACGGTAGTGAATGAAGTCTAAGATCTTTTTCCAGATATCTCTATCAAAAGACTCAAAATTTATCCTCTATCTGCTCAAAAAGTAGCATTCTGCTCAAGATAAAAGATAATTAATGCGGTGAATGAAACCTAGAAACAGCCATATGGAAAAGTGAATTCATCCTAGTTGAAAACAGCAAATAGGAAAAAAATGATAAAGAAAGGCAGTGCTGAAATTATTTAACCTTACAAACAGTTGACACTTTTTTCTCTTATTATGTTTGTAAAACACTGCTGTTATAATACATCATATGAGGATGAAGGCTGTTAGATCAGCACTTACTACTTACTACTAAACACGGAATTTCAGAATTTTTGATTTATTTATGATTTTCTAGAAATTCAAGGAACGTTTTCCAAATGTAGTAAAACGTTTAGATGATTGGACTATCAAATGAAAGCAGGACTGAACTGAAGAAAGTTTTGATATATTATTCAAATACCATAAGGGTTTCTAGAGTTGAGACAGATGGCACTATGTATATATGTAAATACATTTATAACACATATACTGTGTTCAAACTCCCAAACACTTCCTGTCTTGAAAATATCCTAAGGCTATTCTCAGGTTAAGATTAATATTAAAGTTCAGGCATGGTACAGAGACCTGATAATTACTGTATCATAATGTACCCAATAATTTTATGCCAATTTTAATATCAACTACTGATATATTTTTAGGCTAGTCTTATTCTTAAAATTAGGTGATCATACTTCAAACTATTTCACTATCTGACACAATGTTTCAAAGTTTCCATACTCTCCAGAATGACCATTTGTAGGCCCAGATATTTTACCTCAGTTTAAACCCCCTATCTAATTAAATAAAAAAACCCTGACATTTAGAAGAATTTTAAAAATCCATTTAGTGTTCTGAAAAGAATGAGATGCCAATTCACAGATTAAGAATATCAACAATTCTTTATATCAGGAGTATAACCTTCTTTCTTCTTGAATATAGCAGTGACTCTTTGCAAAGAAAATAGTTTTTTTCTCCTATGTTCAACATTTTACTGTTCATGAAAATAAAATCAGGAAAAACCCCTTTTTACTAGATTTGTCTGAAGTTCTGAAATCTGCTAGTTGAAATGGTCTTCTTAACCAAGTCCCATTACCTGTTTGTCTATGAAGACTAGATGCCTTTTGAGATCTTTGAGTGCCCAAAGTACTAGACTGAGAAGCTTTTCTGGGACACTGAAAGAGCAGTTATTCTTGTGTTTATTGAAATTAGTTTGGGGCCAGTTTATTGTAGTAGTCTAACTATCCACACTACATTTTAGATTCTGACTGTTTTTAATACAGAGTGAATTAAATAAAATGGCTTTTCATGAATGTTTGTGTTTTGAGATTCTTATCCTGAACTTTTGTATCTCCAGATAAGACCATCTTGAGGGGGTTGGGGGTGAGGGGGTTGGGGGTAACACAAAAACCCAAAACACCCAAAAGGAAAATGAAAAGGAAAAGAAAAAGGGGATAAGGAGAAAAACAGTGGTGGTGGATAAGCAGTTGTTCTTAATTGCTTGAGAAAGGGTAGTTAATTGAAATAAGTAGGATGATCCAGGAACAATCCAGTTTTGGGAAAACAGTAAAATTTCATTACAATTTTTCTGATAAAACAAAATATTTCATCTTTGGTACACACCCTCAAAAAGGAAAAAAAAAGGCACAAAAGGACTTCCCTTTTTTTTTTATTTAGTCTAAACTTTGTTGCATAAAATATTTTAGAACGTAAGCTGCAGTTCTCAAGAAACAGAGTTTAGTTCTGAGGTAATAAGATAGGTAAGTCTATACTTTTGTGTTCATGAGGGGAAGCGAGAAAAACATAAAGAGGAAGGCTTGATGAAGACCTGCTTACAAGAACTAGAAGTATTATCTAGTAGTGGCATAAAATTTGAGAGTAGCATTACACCTCACAGATAACTCTGTTCACTGAATAAATTCTGTTTTCTCAAGCAATATAATGCATCATGCATAAAAAAGAAGTAGGGATGCAGGGATGACTAGTTTGTTTATTTGTATAGAATTCCTTTAGGTATTTTCCTGCAATAGGTGTAATTCTTTCAGAATCTACAGCTAAAGCAGTGTACTCCAATAAATAAAATCCTCAGGGAATCTCAGATAATTACTCTAGTTCATAAAAACAGCTCCAATTCTCAATAAAATATATGCCTCAAACCCGTTAAACAATAACAAATTGGCCTAGACAACAACTTTGAGAACAATAAAATTAATGTGGTTATTTGTTAATTTTGAAACAAACTAGTTCCTGACTAAGAAAATAATAAATAAATTTCTCTCTAAAATCCATTACTGGGAATATGTTTTACAAAAATAGATCACCAGATAGTTTCTACTTGTGGAAGCCAGAGTTATTTCAAGCTTAAGGACTCTGGTTATAGCTTTTCAAGCAATTTGCTATCACAATTTCCCCACAAGGATTAAATCCTGGGTTTGCTGCCTAGAGAGATGTCAGAGCTGTTCTGGATAGCATTTGGCCAACATGTAGAAGATGAGCTCATTAACTGCATCTCTGGGATACCTTGCATTGGCAAAGTTCCTGCATGCTCCTCCTTGGCAAAGACTTGCATTTTCCAAAATCTATAGGGATTGGTATTGCTACTTGTCCTTGCCAACAGATCAGTACCCCTGAGGCATAACTGAAGTTCTGCCTACAGCTCTGCAAAAGACAGAGTTTTTTAATACTTTTTTTGTATTATAAGAAAGTACATAAACCAGGATGTAGTGTTGATAAATACAACTAAAAAATTGCAAAGTCTATTTCATAAAAAAATTTATTAGTTTGCTACCAGTTCTTCCATGCTGGACTTTGTGGACATCTGTTGTAGTTTTGCCTGTGACAGAGTTCATTTGCTTCTTAGCAGCTGGTACAGTGCTGTGTTTTGGGATTTAGACTGAGAATAATGTTGATGACACCTGACATTTTGGCTGTTGCTGAGCAGTGCTTACCCTAAGTCAAGGACTTTTCAGTTTCCTGTGATCTGCGGAGCTTCTGTGAGACACCAGGTTACCACATTAAATATTGTCTCAGACCAAGTCAAGTGTGTGTGTGGGGGGGAAGGGACAGGTCAAATTTCATGAAGGTGAGATGGTGCCCTGGCCTTTGGAGCCTCCTTAGGCAGTCCCGGAGCACCTATCAGTCACTGGACACTGGGACCACTGCCCCATACACACAACCTGGAGCCCCCAGCCCGCCCCCAGATTGGCTGACACACTGGAAGACCTGTCCGGGTGTGGTGGCAGGGTTGGTCACTGGGGGAGCAGAGCAAATGAAAGCAGTAACATGCAGTGGTGTTCAGAACCTGCCATCTTCTGCACTCCTGGTATTCGGATCTATACTGGCTCTAGGGGTGGTAGTTATAATTATCTCTTTTTTTCTTTCTTTCTTTACTTGTTCTTCTCCTAATCTCCTTTCTTGATATTTTGGGTCATCCAAAACCAGATAGGTTGGATTTTTTCAAGTTTACATGTTAGCATGTGCTAAGTCAGTGCTTTGTGGAGTGCTTTATTTTGGTTGAATGTTGCCCTTTAACTTTTCACAAGTTCTATTATTTTCTAAAGTTTGCCAATAAAAGTATTTTGCTTTCTGAGAAAACATGTGCAGCGTTTTCTTCCATATGCTATCTCAAGGTACAAAAGAATGGAAGGTCCTTTTAATAAATTGGGCTGGTGAATTTTTGGAGAAGTGTATATTTTTAAAGTAAAACCCCATTGATGAGCTCATAGCTCAGAGCCCGGGATCTTACAGCTGCTCAAGAAGCCGGAAGGGAGTGAGGGTAGGACAGATGACCTGAACTGATCAAAGAGGTATTGCATACCACAGAACACCATGCCCAGTATATAAATGGGGGAGTTAACCAGAAGGGGGTCAATCACTGATTGGAGACTGGCTGGGCATCAAGCAGCAACTGTGTTGGGCATCACTTGTCTTTCTTGGATTCTCGTAATGACCATTATTATTATTAACATTATTATCATATTTGCTATTAATATTATTTTCACATTTGCTATTATTATATTTTGTTTCAATTGTTAAATTGTTCTTATCTCAACCCATTAGGTTTACTTTTTCTTTCTAATTCTGCTCCCCCCTGGGCTGGGAGTGGGGACTGTGAGAGAGATGTTGCCATGTGAGGTTAAACCATGACAAGATCTTATAGAAAGTTAGGTGTTCTTGGCAGAGTACTCCAGTATGTCAAGTAAAATTTGCCTCATGTAAGCAGTATACAGGGAACCTAAACTGGTAGGAGTCTGACCTGTAGGAATTCTTCCACTATAAAGTCACACAAAGCTGTGGAATGTATGCTATGATCATGTCATTAAAATTATTGGAGAGATACATTTGCCCGAATTAAGGTGCAAATGAGACCATATGCTAAAGCCAATAATATGTATTTTCATTTGACAGTGAATGTGAGGCTGAGACATATAGAAAGAAATAGGAAAAAGAGAGAAGAAGCAGTGTTTGTTTGGTTGGTTTTGATTTTATTTTTACTATTATTTTATTTGTAATTTTCTATTAATAACTCATTTATTTCCAGGGTTGATCATCCTAAAACTGATATTGGTTTGGAACTAACTTTAGATATTGTAGCATAGTTGCTAAATCCTGAGCTAGAATTCTGGTTCCAGGAGAAAAACAGACAACTTTTATTGAAGATTTTTCACTTTCTAAGCCTAATGGTTGAAACAGTTCTTATGAATGTGTTCTTGGGGTGTATGCACATTGTCTCTATTGACTATAAAGAGAACACAGGGTTACTGTCTCAGATAAAAAACATCTAAAAAAAATTTAGAATTTAAGAAGAGTTGCTTAGCAGTTAGTAAAATATTTGGTGAAGCTATCTAAAAGATAATTGATCACTTTTCCAGATATTTAAGAAGGTAGATGTCCATTGCATCTGCTTTGAGAATACATAGGTTGGGTTTTAGGAATTGCTCTTCTGTTGCTCACTTTTTTCTAACTGAGAAAATACTTATCTGATCAGAAGTAGGTAACGACTATACATTACTGTTAGGAATCTAAGACCTCAGTTGACTTCAAATCTTGCAAAAATGCAACTTTTATAGTAACTTGACACATAGGGAAACATTGAAGAATGAATCTAGAGAGAAAGCACTATTGATCATGGAGCCAGGACAAATTTTAGGTATAGAGTGGGTATAAATTATCCTCTTCCTTTAAGAACAAAATCAGACCTATTTTACTTATCTAATTTTATTTATATTTTTGTGTGTGTGTGTGTTATGTATTATGTGTGTTATTTATTAAAAGATACAAAAAGTTTATGCTGTTACTAGGACCATCAAATTTTGTTTTACACTATCTTCAAAAAAGAATGACTTCTATGAGAATGAAAATATATTAGTAATGAAACTTTTCAAATGTGCGATTCATTTAAGAACATATAAGAGATGAAAATTAGCTCTTATTTCTTTATTTTTTTTCGATAATGTAACTTGCATGAACCTGAAATATAAATTTCATGTAAGTTCAAATACACATTTCAGAGAACTATAATTTTTTAGAGTTTTTTTTTGGGGGAGGGGTTTGTGTGGTTTGCTTTTTTTTTTACAATATAGATTACATATTCATGATTTTATTGCTCAATAATATTTTTGTTTGAGCCTTTCTTTGGTTTTCATAAATTATTTAAATACAGAAGAAAGTCTTCACACAGTACAAACTGCAGTTATCATAATATGAGTTCTACCTAGAATATACAACATAAATATAGAATGTTCGTTGTTTTGTTTGGACATTTTAATTTTTTTTTAAGAACCGGTCATTGAATTTACGCTATTGGCAAGGTATGACTACATGATCATCCCAGTTACATTGACTCAATAGATTAATTCAATTCTAAGCAATGAATATTTCTTAGGTGAGATACCACAGTGAGGGAAAGAAAGTATTTCCTTTGCCCTTCTTTTTGATTAAATTAACCTACTGTAGAAGAAGACCCTCTAGTCCAATGAAAAAAGCACAAAGTTAAAGCCATGCAGCTCACAATGCAAAAAGTAACTTTGGGATTTTCATACAGTTAGGAGTGACAGAACACAGTATTGAGCAGGGAAAAAAAAATTATGCTCACAATTATAAATAGGTTAGAATTCTTAGAAAGAGAAGTCTTTCACTGAAGTAATACTCTGACATTAAGCATTTGTTTTATTTTTTAAAGCAGTTATTTTCATTTAATCTAAGATCACAATCACAGAAGTAAAGTTTATATTTTAGCATAATTCAGTATCAGAGGGGAAATCACACAAGTAAAACAAGGAAACACTAAAAGAGAGAACTCTTGTATTTACCATTTCTATTGAAAATGACATTTCTTTTTTGACAGATCCAGATTGTCTTTGAAATAACCCCAGTCTATCTTTTCTTATATTGTTTTAATTTTTTTTCTGTTGCTCAGAAAGAGATAATTGACCTCCTCATTTAATGAAATAGGATTTTTCTTCTTTTTTTCTTTGCTTCTTCTCAAAGTCATCAGTTTCAGGGATAAACAGCATTAATTAATTCACTTTAAAAAAACTTATTTTCCATAACTATCTTGGGTTTTGGCCAGGACACAGTTAATTTTTTTTGCAGTAGTTGTGAGGGGGCAGACCTTGAAGCCATGTGGGTATGTCTAGGTTGTTGTTCTACACCACCTCACATCACTGCTGGAGGACGGAAGTAAGGGAATTTCACTTCCAAGAAAGAGGGAGGCATGGCTTGCAGTCAGGAAGAAAAGCATGGGTGTGGAGAGTCTGTTTGCCATTTGTGTCACATCAGCTTGATCCTGGTGAGCAATTTTTGCATGTAAATCACCCTCTTTTTGTATTTGTTATTGACGTTTTTGCTGTTATCATTTGTTTTCTTATCTCGTTGTTTCCAGTAAGTTGTTCTTATCTCAACCTGTAATCTCTGCCTTTTGTCTCTCTCACTGGAGGGGGTGGGGGAAGGGGAGTAGGAGTGCTGCTCCTAAACCATGGTAATAACTGTGGGGGTTTTCCCATCTATGTATCTTGGATATTTTTATCAGTTTCCTGGAACACTGTTGGAGGCTGGCTACCCAAGTTCTTTTCCTCTCACTGCCTTCTTGCCACAAAGACAATTTGGCTGCAGGATCAAGGGAGAGTCATGACTTCTTGGAATACCTGAGAGAAAAAGACTAAAACTGACAAAAGCCTCCATAATAGGAAAGTGTAACATCAATTTTTTGAACAAAAATGTCAGAAATTCTGAACAGACATTCTGTTTATTTTTTTCCAAAGAAATGGATATCTCACAAAATTTCAAAAAAAAACTTCTCACAAAAATTCCAAGTTTTTTTTAGCTTTTGAAGTAAAATATTCCATTTTTTCTCTCTTTTTTTAAGCGAATTGTTATGTCCATGTATTATGGATGAAATTTCTTTTTAAACTATTAAATTGTAAAAAGATCAAAATAGAACTTACAGTAACATTAATTTCATACATTTAAACAAAATATAGCAGTATTGTAATAAAAAATGCTTTCCAGGATCAACATACTAAAGCTTTATATGCATCATGGGTCATACCTAGAAAGTTCTGTTTCAGACTCCTTCTATATTAATGTCACTGCTGGACCTGTATTTTATGAGGACATCTATGAGCTGGATCTAAACCACCTAGCTGGGGTTTAGAAAAAAAATGTAGCACAAGCTAAAAAGCTCTCTTGAGAAGCTGGAATTACGTCAGTGGTTTGTCTGCACTGAGTTTTGCTCTCTTATTGCTGTATCAATTGCGTCACTGCAGTGACTTTGATATCTGCTGTAACACAAACAAAAGTATATCAGTAGTAGTGTTGCACAGGTGGCTTTCCCTTCAGTAAATTGTTTTTATGTGAATTAGTAAGTGTTCAAAATACAAATTTTGATGATTTTACTCTCTAAAATTAATATGTACTTGTACACAGAGTAGATACACTTGAATAGTCTGATGTCAGAGAAAACAGTCATGACTGTTACAAGATTAAGTGCAATTTTCAGAAAACAGTCATCAAGAAAAACTAGTAAAAGTGTTACTAGAGTAAAGAAAGGAGAATCTTTATGAAACAATCATGTAAATGACTAACTGAAGTAAGTTTTAGAATGTTACTGAACCTACCCTCGGGATTTTTGTAGAAAGAAACGGTTCAGGTTCTCATCTATACTGACTTGCTGGAATGTGCTGTAGGTAATTAGATATTGATTCTAGTTGTCAATGCATATACCACCTATTGTCCATTGCCATGCAATATGAAATGTATAAAGTTTGAATTAATCTTGAAACTACCTTTGGATAGTTACATTATAATTACATATTCCTTGCCACTAAGGAAATAAATGCCATTAGAAATTGAAGAGTGCAAGACATTTTAACAGTTAAGTGACTCAAATATTAAGAGCAGTAACTGAATTTTGCTTACTGCTTTTTTTTCAGACATACATATATTTATAATTCTTTCTGATCTGATCATGTTTGATCTCATTTGTTAACAAACATCTGTAGAAAAAAAATTATAATACTGATCTTAGTGGTTTTTCTTGAAAAGTTATTACGAGATCAATGTCTAGTTCCATTTACAGTAACTATTGTTTTTAGGGTGGTTGATGTAACCTTATAATTCTTTCATTATGTTCCTCTGTGCTCTAATTCATGACATTATTCTTCTTTGTCTTCCTTAAATACATTTTTTCTCTAATTTGATCCAAGTGAATAAAGTAAAATAACAAAGCCAAACAGAGTTTTAGAAGAAAAATATAAAGTTGTGAAGAACTAGCTAAATATGCTAGTTTAGCTATAATCAGTTGCTGAATATTTTGCTGGTATTACCATAGGCTGATTTTTGGGCCTTAACTGAGTTTCTATCTGAATGTGTTTCTGTGCAGATGAAGAACTGAGTATAGAGAGTAGAAGGTTATTGCTTACATGTATTTTTTCCCAAAGATATATATCATATTGAGTATAAAGCTAGAGATAATCAGTTTTCTTTTAAGAAACAGGGTTTTTTTGTTTATATGGTTCTGAAAGGACCAATATATTCTAAAGGTGTTTCCTTGTTTATCATAACAGTGTTTCACTATCCTAATGAATTAAAATGAATTAAAAGTTTTATTTTTCCTTTCTTAGCAACTTAGAATTCTTAAATGTAATTAAAGCTTTATAGAAGCAATGGTATTATATGGATGAACTCCTTTGTCTGTGAATCTAGTACCTAATTTATATTACAAAAAGGAAAAGTTGTGTATCATAAAACTTCTTTTCTAAATTACTTTTGTTGCATTTCTGAGTATAAGAAGCCTGCTGATGTGAATTTTGAGTATTAACATAACTGTGCTATTCCCTACAAAATTTATGCCTCAAGTTTTGCTTAGAGTAGTTAGTTGGGAACTCATAGAGGAGTAAATCACGTAAATTACTTTGATGTATCACCTAAATGTCAGTTGATCAAATTATCTGAGCCATGAGTAATCTTCTGAAGACAGATACCTTCTCTCTTATTACCATAGAACATGTACAGTATCTTAGTTTTCTTCCTGTCTTTCTGGAAGAAACAGTAGCACGAAACCAGAGCATCCAGAAAAGAAAACAGTGTGCGATACCAGAAACCTGTGTTCTAATGAATGGATCTCAAGGAAAAAACAAACAAACAAAAAACACCCCCTCCCCCAAGAGCAAACAAATGGTAAAGAAAATAGAAGCAAACAAATTATGACAACATTTAAATACTAGTGATTTGCACAGTCCTGCATGAAGTAATTTACCTCTTGCTGTCTCCATTCAGAGAAAACCAATTGATGTTGTAGTCTGCTCAAGAAAAACTAATTGGTTTCTCCTCGTGATAGCTGGTGAAGCCAAATAAATAAGGGGTCTCAACTTTACATAAGCTGGGAACACTCTTTAGACAATAACAGCAGATGATGATCTTCTCATTTCAAAAATTTCTCTTTTAGTGATGCTCATATTAATAGAAAAATTCAGGCTTTAATAAGAATTACTGTGCCATGAAAAAATTTTTTTTCTTCATTCAAGTTGAAAGATTGGGGTCTCAACAGATATTACAATCAGGAGCTTAAAAAATTCCATTAGGCTTGTCTCTGGAGGAATTGAATAAGGTTCGATTGATGATGTATCAAACAATGAGATCTTAGTTTATAGTAATCTTCCTAACATTGGAGCCCTGGAGGAAAGACCTGTTTTATTGTATATGATAAATATGGAAGATTCCCAGATGTCAAGCAAGTATTTTGTTACCGGCTTGCTAGTAGTACAATAAGTCCTGGTGACAAATGCACAATTTTACGGACACCCTTTCATTTTCTCTTAAGGCTTGTCAGACTGCTGCCAATAACTGAGAAAAAGAGGGTTGAGTTGAGCTGTTCAGAGGAAAATATAATAGGATGTTGCCACAGTCTTTGCTACATTAAATATTTGATTAAACATCCCAGCTTGAGGTCAGGTGGGGGAAAAAATAATCAAAGAAAATTAATTATCATCTGCTTGTCATCAGAAATTCATACACAGATAGTAAAAGTATGTTACAATATTGTCTAGAAGAAATGGTGTCACGGATGGGAGTAGAGGCTTTTAGGTAAAGTTTATTAAAGAAGCCCTTCTGTTGAGTTACGAGGTGCAGAAAGGATCCCCTTGCTTTTTAAACTCCTTCTCACAGAGGAGTCTAGGTATGGCTGGATCCAGTCTTGGCCCTAAGATTTGTCATTGGTTTTAGTACAACTTTGTCCTGCAGGATTAAAGATTGCAAACTGAGAATATTTATATAAAATAAATCATTTATTATTACAAATGATCAGACAATTGATCTTAGTGAGAATTATTTACTGCACAATACAAATGCTAAAACTACTAGTAGTATAGTATAAGACAGGGTAGTTGTCATGGGGGGAAACAGTTTTTCCCCCTGTAGTTATAAAATGGTAAAACCCCAGGGGGTGGTGATCCTTGAAGTTTTGAAGTTTTACCCAATGAACACTTCTGCAAAATATAAGCATATCACAACCAGAATGGAAGAGAAAGTTGTTGTAGTTTGGTGTTAATAGAAGGGTAGCCATGTTCTGAGGCCACGAGGAAGGAGGGGCAAGAGCCCCTCTGGGGGGCCATGGCCCCCCAGCCCCCGGCTGGGGTCATAGAAACTTGGAAACAGTGTTAAACTGAACCGAGCTCTGTGACTGAGAGGTTGGAAGTTTTTCTCTCCACCGTGAGCAACAGAGGCAGCGGCAGAACAACACCGGCCAGAGAAGGTGGCAGAGAGCCAGGAAAGATAAGACGGAGCAGCAACAAAGGCATGCAGCACAGCAGGAGAGAGCTCCTGGAAGGAGAGCCGAGAGAGAGACAGCAGCAGAGAGACAGGGTTGGGGGAAGAACTGAATAAAGACCCCAGACTCCTTTGAGACCCCTCCTAGAAAGGAGGAAGATGATGGACTCTTACTTGAAAGAGCTTTGGAGTGCTACAGCACTTGCAGAAAGGAGTTAGAGAGCTCCAAGAGGAATGTGGAGAGGGTGACCTTGGCCACCCCCCCTCGCCACTGCTGCCGAGGTGTCAGCCTGAGGCAGAGCACAGGAGCTCTGCAAAGGGGAATTTGAATCCCCTGAAGATAAGGACCATCGCGAAGACCCCTGAGCTTCATGATATGACGTGGTGATAGCACCCCCTTGTCCTGGGAAACGCAGCCTACGGAAGACCCCTCGCTCAGAGACTATGGGGCCGAGGGGGCTTGGATACCCCCCTCATGTGTTCTGGCAGAAATCCAGTCATGGTTGCTGCTGCATGAGAAGAGGATAGATGACTGCTGCCCTAGAGAAACTGTTGCTCTGAGACTGGAAAGGATCTTTCCTGCTTCCCTCCTGGACTTTTATTTGGAGGGGAGAAGAGATTTGATCCATTGTAAATACTTATGTCGTGCTAGAAATAATTAAGATTGTATATAGTGTATTGTAGTATTTATTTGTACAGTCATTGTAATATACCCCTTTCCCCCATTTTGAGTCTGGTGTGTTTGTCTGGAAAAAAACATTTCCCATTGGGTTAAGATGTGGGAGGGGGCTTGGACTAGGGAATTAGTTTTTGGGGCTCTCAAACCATGACAGTAGTACACTGTGCTAAAGCAATTATTGAAGCAATTATATTAAAGCTAGCAAAAATAAATAAGTATTAATTAGATTTGGTGAGTGTAACTCACCATACCAATGCTCATGGGCAGATCTCTTTCTCAGCCTTGATGAGTATCCTTGAGGAATGTTCCCACCCAAGAGAGAAATCTCCACACATACACCCCAAGACAGGTTATGTTAAAAGAACCTGACTGGATGAAAGCGGACTGGACTTTTATAGTATAAAGGGATTGACTGACAGCCACCTGACTGGTTGTGATCTCACCATCAGGATGTTAATTCAGAGTTGAAGTCAGACTGGCTTCAACTTCACCTGGTGGCCCTCTCAGCCCACCACTGACAGACTTACAAATAAGACATTGTCCTATTGAGTTTCTTAGTCTGTATTCCAGGGGGAATGTCCTACTACCAATGGTCAATAGTGAATATAAAGAAAAAAAATGGTCAACATTGAATATAATGGAAAACTGCAACTCCTGAATACATTTTCAGCCAACAGATGCATCTGGCAAGTGAGAAGAATGATATGAATCTGGCATGTATACTTCAGGAATACAAAATCAACAGAGGAGTAAAGTGAAAGAAAAAAATTAGATGTAAGATATAAAAAAGCCATTGAAACCTATCAAGTCAAATTCATAAACACCATTTATGAACATGATATTCTTCTATGAGAAGATGAGGGAAAATCTGTGCATGCTGTGTACCTGAACATTGGTAAAGCATTTGACACCATCTCCCACAGCATTCTCCTGGAGAAATCAGTTGCTCGTGGCTTGGGTGAGTGCACTCTTCTCTGGGTAAAAACGGCTGGATGGCTGGACCCAGAGAATGGTGCTGAATGAAGTGAATGGTGATGAATGGACCAGCTGGTAGCCAGTCATGAGAGTAGTTCTCCACGATTCAGGACTGAGATCAGTCCTGTTTAACATCTTTGCAGATTATCTGGATGAGTGTATCCAGTTCCCCCTCAGTAACTTTGCTGCCAAAACCAAGTGGGATGAGGTGTTGATCTTCAGGAGGGAAGGAAGTCTCTACAGAGAAATCTGGACAGGCTGGATTGATGGGCTGAGGCCAGTTGTATGAGTTTCAGTAAGGCACAGTGTCAGGTCCTGCACTTGGGTCACAGCAACTGCCATGAAACACTCCAGGCTGGGGAAAGAGTGGCTGGAAAGAGACGCAGAGGAAAAGGATCTGTGGTGCTGGTTGGCAGCCAGCTGAACACGAGCCAGCAGTGTGCCCAGGTGACCAAGAAGGCCAGTGGCATCCTGGCTTGTGTTAGGAATAATGTGGCCAGCAGGATGAGGGCAGTGATTGTCCCCCTGTACTTGGCACTGGCGAGGTCGCACCTGGAGTACTGTGTCCAGTTCTGGACCCCTCACTACTAGAAATATGTTGAGATCTTGGAGTGTGTCCAGAGGAGGGCAATAAAGCTGTGCCTCTTCAGAGAAAATTAACAAGCTACTACAAAGTATCGGAATAGTAAATGGTATCATGGAGCTGATTTTCTTGGGTATTTTAGAGATGTTTATGGTTACTAAATGTGTTTTTGGTCCAACTGCGCAATATGTCATGTACTTAAAAACACTTGGATGCAAATTCATTAATTTTAAACAGGTTGCTATATCCAGCAGTTTGGCACTTTGAAGCAGTTTCCTTCAGATTCAGATGACTAAATAAATAAATTAAAAGTGAAAAATAGCTGGAAAACTTAAAACATTGCTAACTATAGTTGACTATTTTGTTTTCTTTCTAATTTACATTGATGATCTTGTGATTTGAATGTTGATTTACCTTCAGCATATTACTTTGTAGGAAATGGTATATAATTGGTATTCAAATCATTCTCTGTATACTGCTAGTAGTGAGTTGCTTCCAGAAGCGACAAATGTCTTAAGATTCATTAAAAAAATCCAATGTTTCCTTATATGTCATGGGGTTTTTTTCTGAAATAATTTAAATTTAAAGGAGTAAAATAAATTCCACATCTAATCAATATCAAGATTGTGTTTAGAAAATAAATGATACTGTGTTAAAGTAAAAACAATGTACTCCATCACAATAATTTGCATATATTATCGATCATTTCAGTACACTTCATTTGGTATTCTGTGAGATAGCTTTGAATAGAACAGAGCAGAACAGAACAGAACAGAATGTCCTCTGCACTGTCGTAATATGTTTTTTTTTAACAATGTAATAGCATGGAAATCTTCAATATTAAAATCAGAACTGTTTTCCTTCTATTCCAATGAGATGATTTAATATATAAAAATTTAAAATGCTGTGTAACACTATCTTGAACTGCATTACATAAATGATGGGATTTGGAATTATGTGTCGCATGCATTTTCAGAGAAGTGTAGCGTAGGACTGCAAGCAACCACTCTGTCGAGGAAGCTTTGGTATGAAGTTTAAAAACTGAACAAGATGTTGAAACAGATTGATGAGAACAGAAAAAAATACTGATCTTATTTATGCTGAATAACAACTGAATAACAAACTGATGAAAGTTGCACATAATATCATGAGCGAGGGCTGGATCTCATAGGTCCAAAGGCAAGTTATCGGAAACAGCCAGACCCCATAGATAAATGGAGGGGAGCACAGGAGAACCTTTGCAGAGTATGATCTTGCAAGAAAGGCTGTGCCTTGGCAACTATATCAGTAACATTGTGCAAGGCTGAGATTACCTACATAATGATATGAGAATTAGTTGTACCACCATTGGGAGGCATATTTCCAGCTTGGAGAAATGGGCAAGCAGGCACCTCAGAAAGTTCATCAGAAGGGATGTGCAGCCCATACATGCTGGAGTCTTACTGGCTGTAAAACAGCTTTGCAGAAGAGGACCTGGCAGTCCTGCTGAACACCAAGCTGAATATGAGCCAGTAGCGCATCCTTGCAGTAAAAAAAACCCCACCCAAACAACCTCCTGGATGGCATAACGAAGACAGCTACTACCAGGTTGAAGGAGGTGATCCTTTGCCTCTACTCTACCCTCATGAGAATCATCTGGAGTGTTAGGGTACAGACATGAAGACATAGTCATGAAGACACAGAATTGAGTCCAGTAAAAAACCACAAAGATGGCCAGCACCTCTCATAGGAAGAGAGACTAAGAAATGTAGGACTGTTCAATTTGGAGTGGAGGAGACTAAGAGGAGATCTTACCAATGTGTTTAAATGCCTTTCGTGAGGGTCTAGAGAAGGTGAAGTTAGACTGCTCAGTGATGCTCAGTAACAAGACAAGTCAGCAAATGCAAATGGAAGTGCAGGAAATTCCATTCAAACACAGGAAAACACTTCTACTGCAAGGGTGCTCAAACATTGGAAGAGGTTGCACAAACAGGTTGTGCTTTCTCCATCCTTGGAGATATTCACAACATGATTGGATCAGCTATGAGTAATCTGCTCTACCTGACTAGGTGGGAATAGAAATCAAATTTCCATATAGATGTAGCAAACTCCATGACAAATAGGGAGTAAATCAGTTTGGATTGGAAGTACAGTAGGATGGAGAAAAGGATGCAAGCAAGTAGGGAGGGCTGTTAGGGGGGCAAGGGCTGCACTTTGTGTTTTCAGGCTCCCTGGAGTCACTGTCAAAACCTTGCCTGGATCACCGTGGTTGGTGCCACACAATAAACTAGACCTATCACTGTTGGTGCCTCACAGGAGACGGACTCACTTGAAAACACGTGGAAGACTTCTGAAAAAGAGACGAGGAGAGAACTATTTATTTTCTAACATGTAGGAACTGATATCTTTTTTTGTATTTCAAAGCAGCACAGGAAGGTATTTCAAGAAAGCTTTCTTTTATTTTTGGATTTTGTTTTAGGATTATATGCAAACACACACACAAAAAAAAAAAAAGAAAATTAGATCAGAGCAGTAGAAGAAACGGTGTGCTGTGTGGCTCTGCTTCTGGGGAGAGAGAATCCACCCATATCAAAAGCACAGTACAGGAGAGTGGTGGTAACAGCAGCTGAACATGAAGAAAACTTCCTACTGTGGTACCCTGGGTATGAGAGCATCTGGGTTGTGGCTTTTTTTTTTTTTTTTAATTTCTCTCTCTAAGAAACATCAGAGCTAAGATGACTAGTGAATCCTTCCTGAAAATGTGTTAATTAGGACTTCAGGCCTTTTCTTTCTCTTTTAGCGGAGCTCCAGTCGACACTAAGAATGTCACACACAGAGTCAGTTGTAGACCAGTTAGAAGAGAAAATGGGTGTATATGAGATGTCTGGACAGTCAGGAAGCCTTGCAAGGTTAGATTACCCAATTAAGAGTTGAATAGTTTTTGTTCTCACTACTCTTTTATGAAGGGGCAAAATCAAAAAACATAGATGTTTTCCTAGAATTTGCGAATTTGTGAACTTTGTAAAACTCCACTGCTTCAAGGACAGCTGGACTTTGATGAGTTGATAGTTCAAGATTTAGGAAGATTCTGTCTGTTGTGCTCTTCCCTGAACTGTAATTTTTGAGTCATGGGGTACGTTAGGATGAGCTCTGGGGCTCTCTGGGTTGGTTGCACATGTCAATTTGGTTTTTGTACCTTTCTATATTCCTGGAGTCAGGAGAAATTATTCACCTAAGCATAAGATTATTACTAAGACACTGAATGAAGTCCTCAATTATTCAGATTCAGTTTAGATGGCTAGAAGCTTTATTTAGAATATTCATTTGTGGAGCTGAGATGGATGTATTTGAAGCAGCCTTTTGTGTGTGCCTGTGTCTACCTACACGGTTTATTGAAGATAAATGAAAGAAATTAAAAGAGTGGCTCGAAGTGCTTATTGGTGTTGTCAGATGTGAATTTTAAGCAAGGAGAAATGTTCTTGAAAATTAAGATACTAAAATAGATCAAACTGGGGAAGAGGCCACAGGAAAGCCAAGTAAATTTTTATGCAAATGGATAGGCCCAATTAAAGCCATCAGACTTCATTATAATGTGCAGGCATAGATTACAGCTTCTCTCTCTATACAGGGATACTAGCTACATGACTCAATTCTTTGCTATGTAGATGGAAACAGCAATTCTATAGAGGAAATCAAGTAATTCTGCAAAACATTAGCATTCAGGGCTACTTAGGCATCAGAGGGCTTTGAGTACCAAAATCTGAATATATTTAAGTTATATATATATACACACATACAAATGTATGTAATAGCATATGCATACATAATAAGTATGAACAAAACTTTATATTTATTAGACAGTTTTAATCCGAATTTTTTAGAATAGAAAGAGGTTTTTAGCTAAAGAGTAGAGAAGGAAAAGGATTACAGCTTGCCTGGACTGTGTTTTGCAGAGCAAATTATGGCTTTTATAGAAAGATACCTGTAGTTTCAGACTTTCCAAATTGGTCACCTGGTAGCAGAAGACTACCAAATCAGAAAGAGAGTCAGCTTTAAATTTCCATCTTGACACTACTAAATTTCAATTTTATAAGAGAAAAGACAAAGTCTTGAAAAACCTGCCGATGTCAATGCCTTTGCTCCTTGCTCAGCTAAGGCACACGGACCTCAGGGCCTCCACTGGGTTGTGTACACCTTCAGCTATTGGCCAGAAACTGTAACTGGGCCACATGCATTTAAGGGATGACACAGGAACTGGCATTTACTTAAAGAAGTTTTTAGTTTAGATCTTGCACATGATTGATATGACTAGATCCCAGAGATCAGTGAAGACCTGAACAACACCTACTTTATAACCATTCTCCTGGAAAAGATCAAACAATTCATCTATTTGAGGTTATATATAGTAAGACCTTGTAAAAAACCCCAGTGTATTTCAGTCGTATATTAGAATAAGTAATTAGTAGATAGCAATCATAGCAAAACTCAGTTATGCATGATCAGTCATATCAGGCTATTTTTGAACTTTAGTACTTTGCAGAATTTTTCTTTCAATAGTGTTTCATGTTCCCTAAATCCAGCCACTAATTCTTATGACTTTCAAACGCCTCAGTGAGGCTTTATAGAGCAACATGGTAAGTTTTACACTTTATTAGCTTCAAAGAAACAGTGACTATATACAGCACCAGTGGGTGTTTTTCCACATAGTTGCAGTATGAAGAATTTGGCTGTACCTGTTTGCTTTAATGGATACATCTGTTCCTTTTTGGACTATAAATTTCAAAGTCATCCTAATGTTGAATTCAGATGCAAGCTGTGTTTTAAAAAGGTAGTGCATGACAAGTTTATGCAATTTAATAGATTTCATTCTTTCTAACTGCTTTTAAGAAAATCGTATCTGTCATGATGACGTCATATACTGTTTAGCTCTTCTGTTTTTAACACTGTTAAAACCTTATAATTACAATTTTAAAGATGTTTCTATTTTGTCTTTCAGCACATTGAAAATGTTTCATCAAAGAGATCATTCTCCCATCATTTAGTAAAATCTTTTGAAGATGTCTACTAAGAAGCATTATTCAATGGCAAGGAATAAATTTCATTTTACTTATAAATGTTAAGCAAAAGTTGAGGATTTTATGTCATAGTCACCCAACTGATTTTGTCGCACATGTTTAGATTCTGTTGATAAAACAATTCATTTATATTCTTGACAGCCTTCTACAGTTAAAGCTGTAATTTATATCAGTCAATGAAAAGCAATTTTGCACCATAAGAGGAAAATCTTTCCCCATTTCCAAGCCCAAACAGAGGCTCATCTTTCACCAGATCAGGTCATAGCCGCATAGCCCAGACTTGGAATTAACAGTCTGGAAAAGAATACTGCCTGTTTCCTTTCATAATTTCACTCCTTATACATATACCAGGATTACCAGTGAATGTACCTAAAGCCCCATACAATTTCAATTTTCTTTTAGATAGATGAGAATTCAGTTGATAAATTTTTAAATGTTTTTCAAGTTCTGTAGTTATAGAAGGGATTAATATAGCTATAGGAATAAAAGGAATCAGGTATTCATAAAAAATAATTAAAGAAACACATCAGGGTTTATACAACACTGCTCAGTAAAAAGTTTGAAGAGCCAGAAAGTTGTGTAAGTTACAGAAATTTGATGCTTCAGAAATAATGAGATAATTATAATCAAATCTTTCAGTGCTGTGTTCAGCAGTGGAGTGGCAGCCACCAAAAGAGTTCGACCATCTATATATTTATAGGAATGGGATTATCAAGAAGAAAAAAAAGGAAATATCTCTATGAAGACAGTCGAATTATAATTTGGACTATTAGATAATATCTTTGTATCTGGTATGAAGTTCTCATTAGATGGTAGACAATTCAGTTAAACCAGAAATTTTACAGATAGCCATTAGTTGCATTTTTCTCACTTTTAGGGTGCCTGAGTTGAAGCTTAGAACCATGATTGCTGGTCAAATTTGCAGCCATGAGAAAAAAAGTTTTTCTGGAATATATAAGTGAATATACACACTAAATTGTGTGGGAAATTAGCTGATAGTGGTCAAGTTCAGAATACCTAGAATTAATGGAAATATTTGGCTGAAATCACTCTATGCATCAGTTCTTCACTTACAAAATAACAATAGTAAATTCTCTTTATTACTCAGGATTCAAATTTTCATTTCAGGATAGCAGGAAACATTTCAATAACACATTTTTGTACACTGAGACTGTACAAAATATTGATTTATACTTCAACAAATAAAACTCCCTGGAAGTCTTACATTTCATTTTAAGTTAAACTTGAAATATCTGAAATTAAATGCTTTTTAGAAATGGACTACCATAATCTGAAAATGTGGAAAATTTTTTTAGTATTTTACCTTTTTCCACTTGTTTTCAAGGAAAACAGTTCAGTTAATTTGAAACATATTACAATAAAATTTCATTGAATGACATATGAAACCAAATTTTTTTCACTGATAATAAAGTCTCAGATGAAATCAGCATTCTTCTATTTAAGTAAAGATTTAAGCAGACAATAGTAAATACTACTTTCAGTAACATTCTGAAACTCAGAATAAAATAAAAAAATATGAATGGCATCTCTACTTGAAATTTGTCAGATTTGTTCTCTGTATAAGTGAAGAAACTTGAAACCAGTTTTAGCCTTCCTTAATAAGCTCTCAGACATACAATGTGATTCTTAGGATGGTCCTGTGCAGGACCAGGAATTGGACTTTGATGATTCTTGTGGTGCCTTCAAACTCAGGATAATCTATGTTTTCATTATATTTTTAATATAGTATGTAAGTGTGCTTGTGCCTGTTACATTCGTAAGAAAATTTTAAGTGACAAAAAATAAAAGTTTTACAAGAGGTCATCTGAATCACCCATTAATTAAATGACACAAAAGCAATGTTTTATTCCTCTTATATGGTTGAGAATTCTTCTAGTCCCTATGTTAGGTTTAATGCATTTTGCTAGGATCATATGTTTCTTACAGTATTTTTCCTTCTATGAATTTATATAAAATCCACTTGCATTTAAAGAAAACCTTCTTAGTTAATTTTGTTTTATTTATAAATAAATTTTTATTGACCAGCTCCTGGCATTTCAATTGTTTCTGTGCATACATGCAAATAAGACATCGTTGTCTTTTGGATGCTTGCTGCAAGTGAAATAGATATAATAAATGTATAAGAAATCAAAATAAGTCTTTTTACAGATGAAGGATAGAGTTTTCCACAAAGAGTGGATTTCTTTTGAAAGCAACCAAATCATTCATTCAGTGTGTTAATTTTAGGAAGAAGTGTTTTCCTGGTAAATCTGAGATTGCAAGGTAAGGAAAAAAATTTTTTTCTTCCCTACATCTTGCAAGGGTAAATAAACAATGAAACAATTAATATTTTACACTGGTATATAAAACTAGGTTAACTTGATATGGAACTCATTATGCTAGGATGAAGGGATTCTGTTTAGTTACTTTCCTGGTAAATTCTGTTTTGGGTGTTTATTTTTAAGCTAACTGGGTCCAAGGATTTCTGTAAATTAAAAATAGTTCTCTGCAGGGTAGCCTTCAGATTTATAGCTTCTATATCCAGTTCTGCTGTCTTTGTTTGTGCTGAAAGACACAATTAGGATTCCTGTGCAGTAAAATGCTTCTCAGTATTCCTGATAAAGAAAGACTCATCTATTTCAGTCACAAAAACATAAATAAATAACTAGGCCCTGTATTTGCATATGTCTGTAGCGATTCAATTTGACTTTTAGATACCTTGGTTGAGATGTTCAATATTAATAGGTACTCGATTCAAAGATTAAGCTTTGAGCTCCAGAGAACACTGGGGGGTGGAGGTGGGAGTGAGCGGCTGGGTAGCACTAGTTGCCACCTGGGGTTATACCATGACATTATGAAAAGTAATTTCTTGCAGCATTTTCCAAACAAGGTGTCAAATAAACTTACAGACTACCTCATAGCTGGAATTTACTTCCTTCCAATCCTGAAAAACACATTTATACCTATTCAAAAGGAAATAGCCTGTAGTTCATTTCACTAGGATAGGTGCTTGCAAATGCAATGAAATGAACAGAATCATGGTTTCAACTTTAGTTAAACCTCTTGTTTTGGTTTGGTTTTTTTTCTGTTTGTTGGTGGTGGTGGGGTTTTGTATGTGTTTTGTTGGTTTCTTGCTTGTTTTTGTTTTGTGGGTTTGTGTTGTTTGTTGTTGGTTTGGGGTTTTTTGTTTGTTTGTTTGTTTTCCCCAGACTGTTCATGCAAAAGGAATGTGTACTTCCCTTGTCATTCCCTGGTTTCCACTGAGAATTGATGGCCAGATAGAGCAAACCCAGTAGGCTCCTTTTCTTTATTTTGTAAAGAAATTCCCTGTTGGGGCTTAAGATACTGAAAACAGCAGCATGGGAGACTACTATCTATTTCCCACTGTAAACCCATTAGGGAAAATTCAAGCCACACAATAAAGTAGTAAGTCTCCTTCTTTCACAACCTTTGAAAAAAGACATTTCAGAATACCTTTTTTTATTTTTTTTCTTTATAGTGAAAAGATGCAGCTCTACCTACAGAGAAGTAATATATTCCTTTGTTATTTAAGCCACAGGCTTTTTAGTTACCCACTCAGTGTATGAGCAGTCAACAGAATTATCTCCCAAGCAATTCAGAAGGTGAGTTAATAGCTTCTTTTATTCTTCAAGGTATTTTTTGTACTGCAGAGCTACAAGGATAAATTATAAAGTTTTCTGGAAGCCTATCTATCCTCAAAAGCAGTATTAAATAACTTTGTATTCCACTTAAGGTGTTATTAATGTTGTAATGAGAAGTGATGCCACACTTACTTTAGCAAATCTTGATTTTTTTTTAAAAAAGAGTAATTTTCTTTCCCTTCCTCCTCCCCAAAATATATATTAAAGTGTTTAGCAAAAAATAATACATACTTTCATATAAGAAACTTCATGGGATTTACACTTTCCTAGCTCAATTTCATGTCCTTGAATACCTTGGAAAATGAAATTATGAATATACTTAAATGCCAAACTCTTCACTAGGCCCATCAGTTCCTGAAAGAAGCATCTACAGTGTGTAAACTGGCATAACTACAGAGATTTTCCAATTCACCTTGGATATATCCTCTTATGTTGATAGTTATGTGAATAGCCAACAGCACTTTTATGTGGGTGATATATGACTTACATGTAAAACTGTGCCAGCTATGTGTCTTCTACCTACTATAAATGAAACATTACGCAAGTCTTCAAGATGTTACTTTTTTTTCCATTTCAACTTTCATAAAACTATTTTACTGACAAATGAAAGTAGAGCTGCACTATAAATGCGAACTTGCATTTATCACAGAAACAGAGGTTTTATCAGCTCAAGGTCATATTAACAGTTACTCATTTTTCTTTTATCATATTTCAGAGTATATGAAGGCTTATATGATTAAATGTTAATGAACTAAAACAGTAGAAGTCATTATATAACACAGTTTATATCCAAAATTGTACTGTTTTTCAGCTGTGTATATATGAGGATGTGGTAAGGAAATTTTTCCCTACTGTCAAAATTTGATTTTTTACCAGAATTGGGCTTCTTTTTGAAATATTCTTAGTGTGAATAAGATACAATTCAATACACCCCTGTTTAATCTTTCAAATAAAGTACTAATTAATCTAAAATTTCATAGATCTGTGGCCCCTCAGTTGTGGAAACTAAATTCCAACATTTCCCAAAACTTCTTCATAACTCTAGTCTCTAGTTTTCATTTAACTGCATGAGTTTAGGTATTTATCTCAAAAATCTTTTTTGAACCATTTCTAAAACCATGGAAGTATTGCATGTTATCATGTGAGACTTTTTTTAAGATAAAACCCTCAAACCTCCTATAGTTTTAAGCTTGGCTCAGTAGAAGTTCCATGTGTTGGACTAGACAGCAAAGACAGCATTAGGAAGGCAAATAGACAAAGTCCCTCTCATGAGAAGAAACAGCATCCACCATGAAGTAGGGCGTCTATGTGAAGGCTTTTGGAATATGAACCAGTAGGGCACCATATGTTTCAGTAAAGGATCCTACTCTTTTCAATTCAGACTCTTAGGCTGAACTATGAATGCTTAAGTGGGTTTCCTTTTCACTCAGTGCTGATGAAGCAAGTTCATTTCCTTTTCTTTTCCTCTTTTACTGTTTTGATTTGAGGAACATAATAAACTAAAAAATACAGCCTTTAATTCAAAATACATACCTGGAAAAAAAGATTATCTGATTTTTTTACATAAAACTCAGAGTCTTTTATCCTGTGTTTTACCAGGCGACTTCGTATTACTTGAACTTATTTCTACATTATGTCTTTTCATCATAGATTAAAAGAGACCAGGAAGAAAATGGCAGGGCAGAAAATATGCTTCTGTCACAAAAAGAGAAACTCATTGTAATTTAAAGGCTACCTAAACTTTCAATTGGTAATTACAGAAAAAAGTTTAACATATCTGAACACCATTAAAGCAATCCCAACAACACAACTACAATAAGGGCCAGGGTTTAATTTTTGCACTGGATGTGAAATAACCTTTAAAGTTAGCTGAGTTTTGAAAAGAAGTGATTATCACCAAAAAAAAGACAAACCCTCCAGAGTAAGGTCAGGTGTTGAAGGTGCATGAGAAGGTCAACAATGCAGCTCTTTATAACTTGCAAGGACAGTCACGCACATTGGGACAAACTCTCCCGCTCGATTTACACGGACTTTGTCAAAATCAGCAAGATACAAACACAATTTTGAGCTGTCAGTGGAGGTAACTGATAAGATCTCAGGCAATTAAAGTGAAAGGCTCTAGTGTGTCCCTGATGACTCTTTTGCAAATTATTGACAATATTCAAATGTTTTCTTGTATTTAAACTTCTAATTGTTCATTGATACAAGGTAGATCACTGAGACAAAAAAAAAACCCACAAACCACATTTTAGTTTCTTTATCTTTTTTAAAAAAACTCAACCAGCATAAATCTATATTTTAATGTCTTTTTAATATCTTACCCTTTGTTTTCAATTTAGCTGTATTTCTTTTGCTAAAAGTGATAAAGAATAATTCTTTTGTTTTACAAAGTTTGACATCTTTTGACATGCTTAAGATTTTGTAATGAATATTAATACATGTCTTCCTGAGAAACATATATATATCTTCTGGTCTTCTGGTAATTTTGCATCCCTGTAATGGAGAGTTTGAGAGATGACTTTTTTTTTTTGCAATATATTCTCTTCTGTATCTTTCCCAAAATTTAAGTAAGAAGAACACCAATTTCATCTTCCAAGTCCTTTAGCATCAGATGTTTATCTTGAAATAGCCTTTGACTATGCTCAAGCTCAGTCACATCCAATCATCAGCTTTTATCATCAAGGCTTCAACACATCTGACACAGACCTTGATTTCCCAGGTGATGCTCAAGACACTACAAGATTTCAAATAAACAGAAAACAAACTGTAACAGCATGTGAATGAGAAAGCTAGCTCCCTTGACAAAGATTCCTGAATACTTCAGAGAACAGAATGTGCACGTTGTTATTATATTTTTCTTAGAGAATCTCAAGTATAATTCTTTTAATAAAATGATAGTTTGGAAAAGACTTTTTTTCTCCATTCCACAATGGAATAGGGAAATATAAACTGAATTTCTGCAGGGGCACATAAGCCAGTTGCAATTCACTGGGCTATAATGAAGAAACTTCATTTTCAATTCAGCAGATACCTTCATCCTAGCAAATCTTCTTTTAGCAAATTCAGTAAATATACTGATTCATATTCAGTGCAGGAATAATTCATATTTTAATATTAATTCATACAGTTTGTACTCATCAGAAATGTTGGAATATATTTACCAGAGATACCCCTGAAAAGATAAGCTTGTTGTACTTTTCAGGCACACAGGTTACCTTTCTGGAGAGTGTGTCCTCTATGTCAGTTACATGTTTTCTGAGAGGAGAAGGAGAAAGTGGGATATGTTTTCCATGGTTTGACTTATGTAAAGATTGTTTTGAATGTTGTTCAATTAATATCATCAGAATTTTCCTTTGTGAGATTTATTTGGCTTCATAATCTAGCTTGTGTAAGTAAGGGATGATTTTCCCATAAGAATTAGCTATTCTGCACTTGTAAACACATACAAGTAGGTAGCTTGCAAAGCAAGATATAACAAGCACTTGTATTATTAATGTCTCAGTTAAAAAGTCCATACTGGAATATTTTATTTTGAATGAAAAATGAGTGACAGAAGTCTATCCTGAACTCAAAACATTAGCGAAGAATTTTAATCCTTCAGGCTTTTAAGTAATCTAACATTATATGAGATTATTTTGCTGTCTGTTATTATTTCTTTTTTTCAAATAAAAGAAAAATACACTGAATTAAAAATTTGACTTCATGTAAATGTTTGAAGTTAAAAAAAAAAATTAAGAAAATTAAATTATTAACAAAATTCCATTAAATGCTTAAAGCTGATTTTAAACTTCAAACTGCAGTTTTATGGACTAGATTCAGAGAACAAAGCTCAACCAGAGAATATTCCCATAATCTGAAATTTTGTACTCCACTTAATTTTCAGTTTTCACCTGCAGAACTCTTACTCTGACAAAGAGTTTCATATAGAAAATACATAGGGTTTTTTCTTATCTATGAGAGTGTTGTTAAATAGCTATTCATATTTTTATCTACAGACACTGCTTGATGAAAATATCATAAGTATGAATCCAAGTAGACCATGAAGGAATGAAAACAGTCCTTGCAGTTGTGGAAGAGCTAGGCAATACAATGCAGCTGAAATTAAACAAAAAAACCCAAAAAGTAAAAATAATGTACAGAAGATATAATAATCTAAATTTTATGCATCTCATATTGTTTTTAACCAGGCAGTTACTATTCATGAATGATATCCTGAAGTTATCAGAGGGTATTCTATGAAAACACATCAACTTGTCATATAATGTTCAAAAAGAGAGGTAGAGGGAAGAAATGAATGACAAAATCTGTTTGTAAACTCACAGAACTATTGAAATAAGATTGAGAAACTATATTGAATGGCCTCAAATTGGATACTTTAGTCCCTCTCTACCCTGGATGAGGTACAGAGAGGAAGAGCTAGAATAATTAAAGGTAGAGCCACTGTAAGAGAATAACTAAATTGAAAAGCATTCTCCAGCATTCAGATAGAGAGAAGATATGGCAACCATAAGACCATGTGTGTAAACTGAGAACTTAACATCAATTACGTTCAAATACAGAAACGAAGAATTTCTCAAAGACATTTGCAGGCTGCAGATTCAAAACAGGAAGCCTTTCACAAAACACAGAGTTAAACTGTAAGTAGCACGATGAAGTCATTACAGAATTCTGGAATCCATTGTCTTGGTGTTGAAAAAGCTGTTAATTGCACAATATAGAATATCAATCCACCCAGGGATATTACATGGAAGTATCAATGCAAATACTGCTGGCTCTAGAGATTTCAGAGTAGGACCTTTCTGTGGACTTGTTTATATCTTGATAAAAACATATTTTGTTTTTGCTTTCCCCTCCCCCATATTCCTTCCTAGGCCTTAAATATTGGACAATATTTTTGGAATTACATTGTTGGGCTGGATTAATCTTCTATCTGGTCTACTACATCCATTCTTACTTCTTATGGAAATCAAAATCAAGATTACTTAATTTTTTTTTTGCTTTGCATTTGAGAGAAAAAAAGAAAAAAGAACTGCACTTCTGTGTTCTGCCTAATTTTATAAGAGGGTTTTCTTCAGAGATTGCTTAAGGGGAAAAATATGAATAAAAGATAAATAATACAATTTTTCTGATGACCTTCCACTCAAATTTTATGCTATAAACTGTAGAAAGCAGTTTATGAAATGTGCTCAATATATATGTTAACCTTTGTTTTGGCCTGTCTGCACAGAGAACCTGGACAAGTATAGAAGTGACAAAGAGTAGTGGGTTGATCCTGGCTGGATGCCAGGTACTCATTAAAGCTGCTCTCTCATTCTCCTCTGCAACTGGACAAAGGAGAGAAAATAGAATGAAGGGTTAATGAATTGAGATAAGGACCATGAGAGATCACTTACTGATCACCATCACAGGCAAAAGAGACTCAAAGTGGGGATATTAATTAAATTTATTACTAACAGGATCAGAGCAGCATAATGAGAAGTAATACAAATCTTAAAAACATTTTCCCCCACCCCTCCTTCCTTCCGACGTTCTACCTCCTCCCCCCAAGTGGCGCAGGGACACGGGGAATGGAGGTTGTTCCGCTGCTACTCAGAGGTGAGTCCTTCCCCTACTCCCTGTGGCTTCCTTCCTACAGGAGACGGTCCTTCACAAATTTCTCCAACATGAGTCCATCTCATTGGCAAGTTCCTCACAAACTGCTGCAATGTGGGTCACTTTTCCATGGGGTACAGTCCCATTCAGGCTGCTCCAGCATGGGTCCCCCACAGGAACACAAGTCCTACCAGGAAAACCTGCTCCAGCATGGGCTCCTGTCTCCATGGGTCAGCAGGTCCCTACCAGGATCCTGCTCCAGGTTGGGGCCTCCCACAGTGTCACAGCCTGCTTTGGGCATCCACTCACTCTGGTGTGGGCTCCTTCACAGGGTGCAGGTGGATCCTCCATGGGGTACCTCACAATGGTTTGCACCACAGGCTGCAGGGAAATCTCAGGTCTGCTGCCTGGAGTACCTCTTCCCCCTCCTTCTGCATTAATCTTACTCATTAACATCCAAACACAGCTGCATCCAATGCAGTCCTTCAGGCTCCTCACAAGAGGAAAGCTTTCCATCCAAGCCAGTTAATGGCAGTCTATGCCATGTCTCTGCCAAGAAAAATGCCATGTTCATTTTCAAATGGCAATTTTGTGTTTCAGGAAGTTTAATTCTTGGTCTTCTTAGTATTGTTTTGCCTATCAATCTTTTCAAAGGTGTTTTTACCAGAATCAAAATCTACATGCAGAAAACTGCTTCTCATTCACCACAAGATTTTCTCAACAGGAATCATATGGTTTTAAAAAAATCTAGTGGTGTAAAATTTATGGCCTCATATCAGAAATTTGGCCTGTAAAAGCCATAAAATAATAAAGTTTACTAGCTGACCAAAATAAATTTTACTGTTATGATTTTTTTTTAATTAACAAAAATCTGTTAGGATACAATATCACCTTAACTAGAAGCATAGTGACTGATTTTCTTAATGTTTTATATTATTAGCTTGAAGTATCACTGATTGAATTGAAAATTATTCAGCCAAAATTCATTTAGAATCATGTGAAAACAGGGTTTATATGGCCGTTGTAATACCAAGAGAAACACAAGCATTTATTAATTCAAAAGATAAAGCTGAATATTACTGATTGCTGTTGTCAGAGGACAATCAACCTAATGGAAAATTCTAGTTGAAATAACAGATTGCTGTATGACTGAAATATTTACAAAGATTGGTGAAATTCTCACAGCTGAATCATACTGTAGATTTCACTGTTTAATCTTAGAAAAGCATTTGTAAAAACAGCCATTCAGGTTCATCGAGAAAATAAATTATACATCACTTCTAAAATTATTCCTTTCAAGCCTTTTGAAAGCCATATTTTAGGGGAGGATTTCTTGTTCCTAATTAGTGTATAGAAAACTAAAAACATTGTGCACAGCATTTATCAGCTCATTTAGTGCCTGATGAATTATCAATTCAAAAGCATTAAAACAACAAAATATCATACTTATACTTTCCAAGTGGAGTACTTGCAATTAAATTGATATATTGATATATTATCAATTAAATTGATATAACATATGATATTGGATTTCATTAAATTGATATAATATATGAAAGTGGAGAGCTGCATTTTTCATTAAAGTACTGAGGAAGAGTTTGAATTAGAATTTATGGGAACATTATTTGTGAAGTGCTAACCTACCTATAATTCCTATAACTCACATATAATAGAATTTGATTTGGGTTAAATTTTCATTTGTATTTACCACATTCTTTTAAATTGTCCAAGTAATCTAGCATGGTATGCTAAACCAGAATTCCTGAAATTATTAAAAGAACCAAAAAAACCCACACAACCAAAAAGGGAAGATCTAGTGTTTTGCTCTGCTTAATGTTGTGCATGAGTGGAACATTTGTATGTCACATTTATACATAGCAATCTCTGTCTTTGTAATCTTTGATTCATTTGTCTCTTAAATGATAAGGCTTCTCTCACATATATACTTAGACAATGCATATCAAAAGTAGTGTTATCATGCCATCATTTGGGATATTAGGTTAAGGACAATATCCTGTATCAGTCTAAAGCATGGGTGATTTTTCAGCTTAAGAAAATTTCTTATTTTTCAGCTGCTTGTCAACACAGTTATAAAGAAAATTATTTATGATATTTTTGAAAGGCATTACTTATTAATGACAACAATAAGAAGAACAATGCTACCATATTATCAGATTTATTATGACAGTATCACACAGTTATTGTGTTGCATGAACTGGCAAACTGCATTCTTGAATTTAATCTTTAAAGGACTTTAGTTTTACCTCATAATTTTGAAAATCTTTGTGCATTTGATTAAGAAATTAAATAAATTCAATTAAATATGGTTCAGTTTCATATTTAAATGATTAAGTTATTGTTCTTTCACAAAGCCTGTATAATTTTAAAACTTATGTTTATAAATGGCATTCATTGTTATTTTTATGAGAGACATTAGAAAAAATGAATAATGTTATACAGCTGTTTGCTGGTTTTGGAACAGATGCATTTTTTAAGTATCACCTATAAATATATTTCTGGAAGATTAGATTAAATCTAAATATAAGAAGTCTAAAATATTTTGTTTGGTGATCTCATAAAACAATTCAAAATTAAATTTAGAAATATTTATTTCAAAGGTACTGTTTAGACATAGTGTACAAAAGATATATATGCATCTATAGGAAAGAAATATATAGTCTAGATGAATTAGATTCAAAATCCGCCTAAATTCCAAGAATAAAAATGTGTGGTTAAAATGAGAATTATTTAATTGATTTAAAATATTCACTTATTTATCAATGTATATTGCTTGTTCTAAGTAAACTTGAACACAAATTTTCTATTTTACTTTACAACAGTAAATGTTGTGAAGGAGCAAGATTCAGGATGGGAGCAGTTTCAGGAGTGGAAAAAGTCATAAAGCAATTGACAGGACTTTATTATATGGATTTTACAGTTATTATGTGGTTTTAAATACACACACTGTATGTTGCCCCTATATTTGTATTTCCCGGGCATGCCCAGGCATGCCTGCTTCCCTGCTTCCCTCTCTGATAGGCTGAAGAAGCTGCAGAGAGGAGGCAGTTACCATTTGCCCTTTCCTTCCCCGGTTCCTCCCCCGTTCCTCCCCCTTTGCCTGTGTCCCTACCCCGATTTGTTCCCCTCATTGTCTGTCTCATGCTCCACCCCATGTTCTAGCACTTTCCCTGCCTGAACTCATAAAACCCCAGCACACCTCAATAAAGCATTACATTTGCATCTCTATCTTGACTCTTGACCCATCTGTGCTGTGTCACGGCCCCATTCCCCTCCCCCCTTGGACCATGGCAGAACGTCACAAACAGGGATAGCTTGTTAGACTTTATTTCCATGAGAGAATAGTTTCACAGCATCTAACTTTACAGAATAGACTAAAATAATAGATTAGTCCCTGCTCTGTTTCAGGAAAATAATAGAAATACTAGAAACCATTGTGATACACAGTGAGAAAACTAGTGTGGTATTTTTGGACTTATTAAACACCTTCAAGCAGACAGAATTTCCACTAAAACAGTCACCATGTTGCAGGATTAAGGACTAAATCCTGATATTTGCATTTTTTTTTATATAACAGAGACAACATTGAACCCTGCTCTGTGAGTTTAGTACCTGGTATGACTTTGGGAAAGTTTTGACAGCATTAAAAAAGATGATTGGAAATCTCAAGCTCTGCTCTTGAAGTAATTTACGTGGAGTAATCATTGATTTTGATTTATATTTAAAGCTTGAACTAACTCGCAGAGAGAAAACAGATTTCATAATTTTGTTCAATACTGTCTTCTGAAGATTTGTTTATTGGTTTGTACTTACTGGAATTAAAAAATAGTTTATCATAATAACCAGAGTGTTGAAAGCAATATTTAGTTAAGTTTCATAATTTTGTTTCTTCTTCATTCCTTATTTCTTTCTTGCAGAGTAACTCTTTAATTTAATTCGGATATGAAGAGGATAACTAGTTTTATTTTGTAAACTGTATCGTATCAGATCAGATTTATAAGACACACAGCTCCAAAGAGATAATTAGAAAGGAAAAATAGCTCTAATGGTGCATAATTGAGCTACAGAATGACAATGTTTTCATTAACTCTGTATGCCGGATTTGGCTAGAATATGGTTAATTTTTTTCACAGTGGCTGTTATGGGGCTATGTTTTATATTTGTGCCAAACACAATGATGAGAATAGACATACTTTTGTTATTTCTGAGAAGGGCTTATGCAGAGCCAAGGCCTTTTCTGCTTTTCGTACTACCACAATGGCAAAGATGTTGGGGATGCATGGGAGGTTGGGAGGAGGCATAGTCAGGACAGGTCACCCAAACTGGTCAAAGGGATATTCCAGGCCATATGACATCATGCTCATGATATAAAGTAGGAGGAAGAAGGAGAAAGAGGAGGGACATTTGGAGTGAAGGTTGTCTTCCCAAGTAACTGTTACGTGTTACTTTTCTCCCAGAGATGGCTGAACATCTGCCTGCCACAGTCTGGTGGGATAGGGAATAGGATTGCATCACTGCACAAAAGAGTCCAACAAGGTAGGAGGTCGGGGTGCAATGGCCACTTTATTAGGGTAGAGCAGGGACTTATATAGGGTTTGGTTGGGGGAGGCTTGGCAACTGGGGCGGAGCATGAGATGGACATCTCAAGGTATTATGGAATAGGAGGACATATAAAAGGAGGGAGGAACTTGGGAGGAGTTGGGAACTAGGGACCGATGGGGACTCACTCTGCACTGCGGCACTTCATAACCAATCAGTGTGGGATGAGCAAGAAAGCTAGGGAGAGCAAGGGAGTAAACAACTTTTAGCGGGAAAACAACCTGGGCAAGCCCGGGCAAATCCTGGTTTATACAAACAAGTGGGACTAATACAATGAAATGGGGGGAATACATTAAACAGTATTCAGAACTGGGTATAACCATGCAAGTCCATAAAATGTGATGTCTTCAGGCCCCATAAACGTCCCTCCATGCCTGGAAGTGTTCCCATTCGGATTCCTGTTCCTCAGCATCTGCCTACCCACATGACTTAATTCCTTGTTTTGCATTGCTTGTGTGAGTGGTTTTTGCTTTCCCTGTTAAACTGTCTTTTCCCAACCCACAAGTTTTCTAGCTTTTATCCTTCTGATTTTCTCCCTGATCTCGCTGGTGCGGCGGTGAGCGAGCATTGCATGGAGCTTGGCTGCTACCTGGGATTAAACCATGAGACTTTGTAATTCAGTGAGTCACTTGAGATGTTACTCGTGTATACCAGAAGTCATATGATTACTAGCAATCACATAAATATTTGATAAAGTTGCTATGGTGCTGTGCATGGGTAATAGATTCTTTTTTTCCTATCTAGAGGCCTTGACAACATGTTGTTGGAAACTGTCATTTAAATTGAAATTTTATAAAGGAATATAGGAAGTCTAGTATGGCCAGTCTTCGCGAACAAAGATTTGGGAAGGGTCTTTTTACCCTTCGAGCCTGCACAGTGGATTTTTTTTTTTTTTTTTTTTTTTTTTAGGTGAGACACAGTGTGCGCTGAGCTGAGCCCACCCTTTAATCCTAAGGTTCATCTGCCGGGGCCAAGCAAGCTTGGACAGTGGCAGTGAGGTCCTCAGGACGTAGGTTTGTTTAGAGTGACCTTCTCTTAGATGGATGGCCTTACATGGCTGACGAGCTCCATCTGCCCGGGGGAGTGCCCCGACCGGGAATCGAACCCGGGCCGCGGCGGTGAAAGCGCCGCATCCTAACCACTAGACCACCAGGGGGCCCCCATAGGAAGTCTAAAAAAATTACCAAAAGACATTTCTTTCTTAGTATAGAGAAACATTCCAACTTGAGTTGCATTAACTCATTATTATGCTCATCAAGTAACTCTGTTATGAATATACAGCAATGAATTGCCGAGTTACCTCATGTAAAATTACTTCTCTAAAGTTTTGGAATTCATTCTTCAGAGCAAAGTTCTAAATCTGTAAATTTTAGTTAATTATTTTATATAAAGAATGGGTTTTTTTCCTTTAGTTTACCCATTGATCACATCTGTAGCACAGAGACACATACTTGCATGCCCTACCTGATTTCAGAGTAGACCATAGTTTTTTCCTCCACAACTACTCAACTACAACAGACCTAACAGTCATTGTAGTATACCTAAGAAGGGGAAGGAAGCATCTTTGAATTTTCTCAGACTATAGAAAAGAACACAAACAACTGAATTCAGTCTTTCTGCTTTCCCTGGCAGTTGTGAGGCTGTTTTGGCTTTGTGTCCCCAGGTCCAACCAGCATGAGTTTCCAGTAAATAATGTGCTTATTGGGAATAGTGTTTCCAATAAATATGTTCATACATATGCATGCACACAGGTCGCAAACCTACGTGTGCACACAGTCACATGGATTGGCACATATGGATGCGAGTACCTTCACACAAAGCTGAATTGCATGGACAGTCTGAGCTAGTTCCTTTTTTTCAGATGATCAGGATTGAAGTCCTGGACTAAAACATGCTCATATTTATTCACAATGTGAATAAAAAAAAGCTTTGGACACCTGGTCTCCCCCGGCAGCTACCACTCAATCTGCCCAGTTGGTGGCACCAGAGATATGTGAACCCCTGAGGTTGCAGCTCCACTCCAGCTGTTCTTGTCACACATATACAAACAGAAACAGCTGTCTCCAGGAGCTGCTCCAGACCTACAGTCTCCTCAGAAGCTGAGATTCAGGATTGCAATTCCTCAAGTAGCAGCTCTGTTCTATGGTCTCTGTAGAATCTGACTTGCATAGCCTTGGTCTCCACATCCTTTGTCTCCAGACTTCTGGTCTCCCCTTTAGCTGTAACTCTTGCGCTGGCTACTCCTACTTGAAGTTTGTTTATGCATGACATGTGCACATGCACGCAGACTGAAAATTAAGGTAACCCAAGGAAAAACACACACTCCTGGTGTCAGCACTCAGCCCCTGTCCTGTGGACTCAGCTCTGTGGAAGAGTGGGTGCTCAGCCCTCTCTCACAGGCACGGAGAAGGAAAACCATCAAAGATGGAGTTTAACTAGAAGAGACCAGAGAGGTTGCACTGGCTGGCGTAGACATGGCTGGGCACAAGGATTGACCATCCCAGCTCACACCCCATCAACCACTTTAGTCCTTTCCCCTTACCTTTCCCATTCTTATCCCTCCTTTTACTGCCTTTGGTTCTCCACTGAAATATTCCATGGTATTCCTGCAATATTCCTAGAAACATCTCATTAGAAGTTTTACACAGTTCCAAAATACTTTTCCCTAACCTCCCCTTGCATGCTCTTTACCCTGTTAAGCAATAATCTGAAGGCTGAAAGAGATTTCAGGGCGAATTTATTTGTCTGACTTCTGCAGGTAGGTTTCAAAGGTGGACATGGGGATAGTAGTTCCACTTTAACAACTGTAGGAGTAGCCAAGTTTGCACAGTTCACACAAGTTTGCACTGAGGTTCTTCTTCCTGCTTTGGCTTCTCCATACCTTTATGGTTATGGAGAATACAATTTAAATATATAACCTAAGAGCAGCCACTTAATGCAGTTTTTTAATCACAGTTCCAGACTTGAGCACTTCAAAATTACTTAAGCAGATTTTATTTCTTTCAGCACCTGTCTAGTGTGTTGGAACGGGGTTCTTTCCCAGTGTGGTGGAGGAGCATCTACATGGATAGGTCCTGGTGTTCCTGTATCGATGCCAGTTTCAGTCCCGACAGTGTCGACATCTGCCTACCACTTCCTAGAAAAGACCACAGACTGCTCAGTGTACCAGAATAGACTCTTATCTGCCTAATCCAAGCACTCCATGTCAGCTAAATTGTCAGTGGTTTTGAAAGAAGTCCTGTACAGCAAGTGCCCAGGGTCCCAGTAGGACAGAATGGGACAGGGACATACCTTTCCTGGCACTGAGGGAAGGCTTTTCTGCCTTAGGTAGTTTCCAGTCACTGCAAGCAGCTTAATATTCTAATACACAGCATGAAGGTAATGAAATGTTACACATTACTTGCTTATTCAAACAATAATTATGAATGAATACTTTGCTATCAGTAGATGAAAAACTATATATATCCTACATTTTGTAGACCTTGATCATATATCTTTCCTGTGTGCTTTCGTTTGGGTTTTTTGTTTCTTTTTTCTTAATTTTTTTCTTTTTCAGTTAAATATTTCATTTATTTTATATAAAATACCTTTCTGTCATAAATAGTTTACTACGTTCTTAAAGCTTGGAGGAATACAACAACTCTGAATAAATGTATTTCCTAAAATACCCTAACTGTTTCAAGCATTATTGTAGGCTTATTAATCAGCAAGTCAGAAAATATGAAATTGAAAAATAAGTGCGGTATAGAGTGGCATTTTTTTCAGACTTAAAGAATTAGTAATGAGCGTTTGCAAAATTCCATGGAGAGTATGTTAGTAATTGCAGGTCTTAAAATGTATGGTATAAGTCATGATGAAAAAGAGTCATCATCATGGCTGGGCTTCGCAAATGAAGATTTAGGAAGGCTCTATCCGCATTTGTTACAAGCACGCTGGTGGCTAATAAGGCCAATAGGAGATAGGCATGTCCGATTGCAAAAGGTACAGCAGAAAGACTCCTTAGATGGTATATTCTGCAAGACACAATTCTTTCTGCATTGTCCTTTCTCGTCGAGAGTGATCCTGCGTGCTTTCTCAAAGGAAACAGCAGCGTTATAGATGCTGTGTCTCCAGGCCTCCCGATTTGAGGCCAGAGTAGACCAGTTATGTTGATCAATATGGCCAAGGCTGAGATGTTGTTTCAGGGAGTCCTTGTATCTTTTCTTCGGGGCTCCTCTCTTGCGTCAGCCAGTGGCAAGTTCACCATAAAGCAAGATCTTAGGGAGGCAGTGGTCCTTCATCCTGGAGACGTGCCCTGCCCAACACAGCTGTGTTCTCAGCAACATGGCCTTGATACTTGTGACTGCTGCTTGTTCTAGAACAGATGTATTAGTCACATAATCTGACCAGTGGATGTTTAGAATTGTATGGAGACAACGTTGATGGAAGTGTTCTATGATGAAAAAGAATATGACTCTATAGAAACATATCTCCCACAAAATGAAAAAAAAAAAGTATTTTTGAGATTTACACTGAGCCATTTCTGACTGGACAGTAAATTCTGTGCAATAACATTTCAAAATATGGTGGGTTTTTGATCAGTCAGGAATTGATATGATATTGTGCAGATGGAGTGTGAACGTGGGCCTAGATCCACAATGGGACATCACTGTCCTGTTGCGTGATTGTACTCAGGAATATCAGTTTAATACAAATAATGTCAGATAGCAGAACAAGAGTAATAAGCTGATTTATCTTCTAGGAAACAGAGAGAAAACCCAGCAAATAATATTTTCTGTAGTTTCATAAGAAAATATTGCAAGTGTAAAATGCAGCCATAAAATAACTGAAAAAAATAAAGACAATCATCCTGTTCCACTTTCATTATTCAAACGTGTGAATAATGAGAAGAAGAATATACTAATTCCTTGAAATAAGTGGAAATAGAGAAAAGAAATACAAAGGAAATATGAAAACAAGTTCTGTGGTCAGTAACAAAGGTATAAATGTGCAATAGAGGATTTATATAAATGGGCTAATGACAAAATGGACATGAAAACTTTGCAAAATCAATAAACTTCACCTTCAGACTTAAACAAATTTAAACCTCATGGAAAACTGAACAGTTGAAACATTAAGATCTACCTGAAAATTGGAAAAAAATAGTTTAAATTTTCAAAATAATAAAAAACCCCACAATAAGTAATTAAAAAAATTATTTTCCTCTCTTTATCTTTTTCCCCACTGCCCTTCTTTTCACATCTTCTAAATGCAATATAGACCTATTTTAATAAAATACCAAGGCTTCCTGATTTGTTGTACTAGTTACCTCACAGCCAGTTTTGTCAAGCTGTGTTAAAGGTCACAGTGTTATTGGCACTTTGGCTGAACGCCCAGTGTCCACCGAGAGTCTGTCCAACTCCCCCAGAGGGAGAAAGAAGAGGGAAGGGAGAGGGAAAACAAAAAATCCTGCAAAACCAAGGCTGCTAAGAAAGATGGTTTTATATTTACACAAAGAAAAAAAACTATAAGGACACATGGAAAACTAACAATGAAGACTACTTCCCTGTGAAAGGTGTTTTCCTCCTCTGAAAACAGCCATCTATCCCATCCAACCATCCCGGAAGAGAAGAAGGAAGTTTTTTCCTTCTCGTCTCTTTATATCTGAGTTGACATAACACAATATGGAATAACTTATTGGTAAAATATACATACGTAACCTATCCTAGTTCCATTTCCCTCCCAGGGAAGGTTGCAAGCCCACTACACACAGACAAGAGAGTCTGTTATAGGTTAGAAATTCAAGAGAATTTTTCTTTTCCCTGCCCCCCCACTGTAGGAAAGATGGAGTTTGAATGGAAGGGGAGAAGAGAGTTAATTAACCTTACAAAAGAACTAGCTACCCAGGCCGCATTCCTCTCTGTTGGCCCATCAGAGGCTTGGGGGAGAGGGGAGGAGTTTTGGGAGGAGGTGGCTAGTTCTGCTCAGAGGGGAGAGATTCAGACTGCTGGGTTCTCTTTCGGGGACGGAGACAGGGTCTGTGTTCGGTGCATTTGGAGAGAAGGCCTGGAGGTCTGTTTTTCTGGCTTCCCGTCCTGGTCAGCCCTGACTGCTGGCCTCAACTTGCCTGCGAGCTGTCTTTTGTCTCCAGCCCGGACCTGCTGCGTTTTCATCGGAGAGTCTCTGTGCTCGCTGGGAGAAAAGGAGGAGCTTTTGGGGCACCATCAACTGAGAACAACAGTGAGTCCTGTTGGGGGTGAGCTACTTTCCTTTCCCCTTCCTTCCATTGGGGAAAGGGTCGGTCCCCCATCTTTTTTCAGCTTCTCCTGTGACCCGAGAGCACCCCCCGGACCCCTCTCTCCACGTGGCGACCGCCAGTGATCCAACAGCACCCCCTTCAGGCCACGAGAGAGAACTGCAGGCTCCACACCTCCAGCGATCCAACAGCCCCCCCTGCCAACCGTGATTAGAACTGTGCTAGAGGACAGAGAAGTACTCAGACTTTTTCTTTTGTTTGAAGGGAACTTCTGGGTACAGGACTATTGTTTAGCTGTTTTTATGTTCTGTTACTGTTCTTGCCAATATACATATATCTTTTAATAAAGGGTTGTTATTTCTTCTTTTCTTCCTTACTTCCTCAATTAAAGCCCCTTAATTTTTGAATTTACAATTACTGAGAGAGAGGAGTTTGGTCTGTCTCATAACTCATCCTCTTTAACAAACATTCCAGTCTCTTCAAACTGAGACAAAGTCACATTAAATTTCAACCACAAAATGAAGATAAATGGCTTGGTGCATTTGAGAAAGAAGCTCCTGTGGGATGTGAACGTGAAATGCACTGGTGATAAGCATAGCTATGGCCCGCAGTCAATATAAAAAAATGGTGGAAAATAAATCTTCATCCTAGGTTTCTTAAGGATACTTAATATAAGCTGTGTGATATCAGACCAACTGAAAATGAAGAATGCTATGGAAAGTGAATTGTCTAAAGCTATTCCTTTGAGACAAGACCAAAAATCGTAATGCTATACCTGTGCATAAGTCAAAACTAAATCAAGCACAACTCTACAATAGATATAACTGGGGAAAATGCACTATTACTTTTGTTTTTTCTATTGATTAGCATCAGACGCTAATATAACAGATTCTGCCATAGCTGCCATGTGCTGAAACACAGATCCTTTATTACAGTCAGGGAATATACCTGTTTAATACTGTCTTTATACCTATGCCTGTTGCACATTGTTGTGTGAAAGCAGGAAAATAGAGTGAATTTGCCTTTCTAACAGAATCTTCACACATTTTTTGTTTTGTTACTGTGATATGCTGTGGCGTTTTTTAAGAATATGTATTGGAATTAAAGATCCTGTAAGGAAATGCTATGCAACATGAATTATGATTACGAATATAAAACCACACTATGCAGAATGACTTTAAAGACGTCAAAGTTGTTGAAAATATTTTTTTAGAAGTTAATACTCTTAATTTCTACCCATGAATCATGGACAGCCTCCTGCAATTTCTAAATTATGCCTCCTTAATTAATAAAAGCGTTTTTATTTTACATTAGTTTAACCCATGACAGACTACATGTAGCACTGCTCAGCAAGATCTTGTGCTTATATTACAATTAATTTACTATTTAAATAGATTATTTATAATAATTACTTGCTTGAAAAAAGGATGAATAAATAGGGGAATAACCTCTTTTTCCTACACAGGAGCAAATATCTTGAGTACAGCTTTGGAAAGAATTAATCTAATTATGGTTTTCCTTGAAGGCAATTTTCAGTTGAGTGCCTACAAATATATATCTTCACTACATGTTGCAGAGTTCCACAGACAATATAATTTCCTACAACAGGTAAATGCATGCATATTCTGGTTTTTTTCCCCCCGTAAAGTCTTTCATTGTTTTTCAATTCCACTAGTTCTTTTATGTGTTTTTTTATTATTATTTTTTAAATTATTCACTTTTAAAACTTGGATTTTTTTCAGGTTGAACTCTGTCACCTGGAAAGAGCCATCAGATAAACCTACAGCTATTTCTTTTTCTGATATATCCAATGTTCTGCAGATGGAATGTGTTGGTACAACTTGCGGAATAGCTATTGCAGGTCATGGTTCAGAAACTTTGTCACTACCAGAGAAAGATTTGGATTAGATTTGGATTCTAAAGTAGTATTTTAGAAGCCATTTAGAAGAGGTGAACCTCACAGAGATCTACAGTATGTGAGTGACCAATTTCATCATAGATACATGTGATATCTACGGAACTGTTCCCGCTTTTTTCTCACTCAGCTATTATTTTCTGTTTCCAGTTTATTTCCTACATGTATATTTTTTTGACAAATGAATTTAATTTCTGTTTTCTTTCCTAAAACACTCAGTAGAAAAGAAGTAAAACAGAACATGCCTTAACCCTGAGGAAGTGTACAGGAATGTTCTCAAAATCAGAAATTTTATCTGCTATAACTTTTTTCTAAACTCTTTGGCCAAATACATTAATAGTAGAAAAACTGTCACTGGAGTGACTTTTATCAGAAAGAAAGTGATGTACCAGCACTCATCTGAGGAAAAAGGATGAAATTTAACCTTCATTCCAATCAGCTGTTCTTTAACTGCTTTATTTCTACTCCTGTGTTCTTCTTCAATATTTGTCCCTTTTGACCTTCTGCCATGAGATTTCTGTGTGTGACTGTAAGTTTTCATAGATAAAGAACTATGTCTTAAAATCTTCACTCTAATTTGTGTTTGTTTAAGCTAGTTTAAGCTAGAATCACCCTCACAGAACTAGATTTTGAATACTTGGCATGCCTCTTATAAATAACATTTCCACATCCCAGTATTGGCAATACAGAGACTGACATCTGAAATTTCAATTTACGTACTGTTAACTCCATACTCTGACTTTCATCTTAAGCCACTATCAATTTACAGCATGTTTGTCTAAAATCTGCCAGTAAACTGGTGTGCCAAGTTTAGCAACTGACCAAACATTTCCATTTTTTTGATATTGAAATTACTGTCTCTAGCAGATTAGTAACTGCAGTTAAGCATGACAGTATTGCTTGTGTAATCTGCAACTGACATACTGTATCAAAAAATGGTATTTTCTTTAATCTTTGGAAGTGTCCAGAGAATAAGACTCCTCGCTTTTCAAATATATGTTCTTCTGGATATCATCCACTCCAGTTTGGCGTCGGTTCAAAGTTGCTGTCAAGGAAATGCTTTTACTAACTCCTGTAATAGTTATATTTATTTTGCAGAAAGCATATTGCCAGGTCTAAAAAAGAATGAAAATTTTTAAAGGTAGATTTAGATCTCCCTAACTTCTCTTTAATTTTGAATTATGAACTTCTGTCCCCCTGCCTTTTCAGATTCTGATACTAAAGTTTTCGTGGTCTTGGATCTGAAGAGCTGTTTCATAATATGTTTCTTATTTCCATCATTCTGTTGCTTTTCAACTGAATTTAAGATTTACATATCTAATGTGCTATATTGCAGTTTTCACTGTATATTCTTAATAATAGCATGCATTTAGTATACATTTAAAAGGTTGACAAGCACATACAATATTTAACTTTGAAAAATCTACTTCTAACCTCTTGTCATAGCTTCATTTTCTATGCATTGTTTTTTTTTTTTTTTGTCAGAAGTTATCTAAACTTCTGGGATGGTCTTTCTTGACCTTCTCCCTCTCTTACAAGAAGCATAGGCAGCACAGATTCCACCACCAAGGCCAGGACCAAAGCACAACAGAACTAGAAGTGCACATGGTGACAGAAAGCTTACTCGTCTCCCGCTTAAGAACTCCACTCTAATGAAACCAAAAGCTACCGCTTAGAATCACAGAATCATAGAATCAACTGGGTTGGAAAAGATCTCCAAGATTATCAAGTCCAACCCTTGATCCAACACTGCCGTGGTTACTAGACCATGGCACTAATTGCCACATCCAGTCTCATCTGAAAAATCTCCAGGGACAGACAATCCATCACCTCCCTGGGCAGCCCATTCCAATGCCTGATTACTCTCTCTGTAAAGAATTTCTTCCCAATATCTAACGTAAACCTGCCCTGACACAGCTTAAGACCATGCCCTCTTGTCCTGCTGCTGGTTGCCTGGGAGAGGAGACCAACCCCCACCTGGCTACAACCTCCTTTCAGGGAGTTGTAGAGAGTGATGAGATCTCCCCTGAGACTCCTCTTTTCCAGGCTGAACAACCCCAGCTCCCTCAGCCTCTCCTCATAGGACTTGTGCTTGAGTCCCTTCACCAGCCTCATTACTCTTCTCTGGATCTTATCATCGATGTATAACGAGGTCACTTTCTCAAACATTATAATCATACAAAAATTAATTAAAATTTCTTGTGTCTGACAATAATGGAGGAAGTTCAAGTAGACTAGAAAGGATGGAGTTTTCATTTCTGCTCCCAGTGTTATTCTGAAATGTATAAGTAGTGTGGGGCTAATCCTTGGTGTCTCCACTGTGGCTTCCTATCATGTAGGCACTGATATTAAATTTGCACAGAAACAATATAAAGAATAAATTGTGAATAATCCTTATAAAGCTTCAACCATCTGTTTCTAGGCATAGTAAAGGAGAAGGATCTTATGCTAGGAATTATTAGGAAAGAAAAAAACATAAAAAGAAGAAAGTATCGTATCACTATGTGAATTCTTTATGTGCTTACTTCTTTAAAAATATGTTTGTTTTAGTTATCCTATCTCAAAAAGGATCCAACAGAATTATAAAAATTGAAAATAAAAGAGCAACAAAGATGAGTGATATAGAATGACTTCTGTATGTAGAAAGACTAAAGTTCTTCAGAGAGGAAGAAAGATAGTTGAGGAACATTAATAAATATGAGAAGGTGGAGAGAGAATGAAATTCACTATTGCTCAAAATCAAATATCAGCAAGTAGTAAATGACATTTGCCTTAAATCTAAATTCAGCATAACTTATAGTATTATATAAGAATTTTATAACATGGTGTCATAGCCAGACACAATTTTACAGAAGTGAGCATTGTCTTCACCAAAGATGAATGTAGTTGCATGTGAAAGTCATCCAAGTAGAAAAGCTGCCAGACAGACAAGTAGATAAAGACAAACCTGATCATCTTTACCTCAGCAACTAACATGCTCCGAGGACCGCAGTCATCAGTGCTAACTGTAGCCCCCAGACTATGATTCAACTCAAGTTTTCTCAATTTGACCCGTTCAATTCTCTATCCCATTCCATCATGGAGTGAGTCAGTGGCTGGGGCTGAGCTGCCCACTGCGGTTAGAACAAGAGTCATTCATTTTACTGTCTATCAGTTTTTTGATATTTCCCAGTGGCACAATTTAAAATACAAAACTTACTTTCAAAACTTACATTCTACAATGTTCGAATACTCAAGTATTTAAGGACATGCAGCAATGAGATAACAGACATTCTATAACCTGTTAAATCAAATGAAGATGTGTTTTTATAGCATATAAATACTTGAAAAAGGGTTTAGAAAGAGTATGTTAAAACCCTTATATTTTAGTTTCCTGACTCTTTCCAACTGAAATACTTTTCTGTGTACATATTCAAGAAAGTGCACAATAGTATTGCTTGTATCAATCTTTGAGATTCAGCTGAGAGAATGGTGTTACAAAACAGTTACTTTAACTGGCTTACAAAATTCCATTCCCTTTTCCCCTAAGGTACAACCCGTAACTGTTTTGCAAATTTGACTTTTGCTCTTTGGGGAAATTTCAGAAGAATGACAATATAAACAATCTAAAAACAGATTTAAGTTGTTGCTAAAGAATGAAAAATGGACACCCCCCACACTCCCTTAAATACCTGGGAAATATAAGGAGTGATGAAAGAACTTATATTTCAGCTATAGATCTCTTACCAGAGACCCACACGGCATATAACAGGGAAGAGTAACTTCATTATTTTCTTCTGCAAGGTAGTGACAGATCATCTCCTAAGAAGAACAATGGTATCTAGTAGTCCAAATGTATGAGAATGTTGCCTTTTTAATATATTCCTCTATGTATTTGCAATACAGATCAAGAGATAGCTTTCATTGTCAAATTTTGACAATGTGGTTTGACAATTCACTGACTTCAGGTTAGGGAAAAAGAAAAGCTAGTAAAATTAAACCAGAGGAAAAATTTGTAAACTTTATTTCTTAAATTATTTAATACAATTTATTATTTTTATTATTATTATTAATTATTATTTTTTCAAATTATTTAGGCTGAAAATTCAGTGTAAAGAGAAGGAAAAAATATCTTGATGTGATAACCTTGGAATTTTATGTTGTAATAAAGTCTCTCTTTTTTCTCCTGTATGAAGAGAATTGAAAGATATAAAATCACTAGTGGGTTTTTATATTTGGGGTAATAACCAGGGAGATTTTTTCTCTACTGTTATGATATGATACTGCAACATATAAGTCTCCTTGGTCAAATTCCATCATAGAAAAGAAGGACAACCATTATATACTTAAGAAAACACAAATCTGTGCCAATTATTATTCTATGATGTAGGATAGGTAACAATTAAAATCTCTATTAATCACATCCAACTTAAAAATTGCTTTTCAAAGCAAGAGTTGTAAGATAAATATGACTTTGAAAATCTCTTTAAAATACTTCAATGATGAATTTTAACTTTCTGTATTTAATCATCCAAGTGAACAACTGTTTGGTTTTAAATTGCTGAGAAACCAAAATATTTTATTTGGGAAGGATGCTTAAGAGAAACGTGACTGAATAACTCAGTTTTAGGAAAATGAATCATGAAGTTTAATTTCTTATACAGAATTCATGTATTTAAAATATATAGTTGAAATTAATGTTAAAAAAAGAGAAAATTACACCATGATAGGTTAGAAATATCAGGGGGTTTAAATAACACATGAAAGAAATGTGCAAAGATATTTTAATTTATTTTTTCAATACTAATTTTAAATTATTATGGAAAAGTACTTAATAAGTTATTCTAAGTCACTATCTGAACTTCTAGGATTCACATCAATACATTAGGCTCAGATCTAGTGTGACAAGCATGTGGCTGGAGTCAAGAAAGAGGCTGAGTGAAGTATTTTCCTCTATATTATACTATTGTTTCTACACCCATAAAACTGCGTAATATGATCTGCTTTGTTCTGCAGAGTCCTTAGAGACTGCTGGATTAAATTTCTAGAGTGCACCTGTTATATACTGCAATCATTTCTGATAATGTCTTTATCCAAAAGTGTCAGGTGAAAATGAGATCTGTTTTGCAAACTGTACAGTTGAAATTACCTGCTACCAATACTACACTGCAACTTTCAAATAAAAAATAAAAAAAAACTTTAATAAGGTTGATATGGTTTGAAGCTGGCTCCCTGCCAAGTCTCCAAACCTTACCACCAGAAGTCCCCCCCCCGCCCCCAAACCTCAGGGAGAAGAGGGAGAAAAAACAGCCAACTAAGAAAACCCGAAACAAAAGAGACAGCTAAAGTGATATATATAAATATATTTACACTTATGTTACAATTGAAATATATATACAAGTTAAAAATATATAGAATTTCACAAGGGAAGGGGAAGGGGGAAGGGAAAGGGAACAAAACCAAAACAAAATATATGTATATATATATATATCCCAATCAGTAGCCCGAGATCTAGTAACTAAGAGTTAGCAAAGAAAATATCCCACCACTCTCCTTGGGACAACCGAGAGTCGCTCCGGGACGATCACCGGCAACCTCCGCCTCCCAAGGTTGACAAGGCCCTACCAGACCTCGCTCCCCAACCCGACAGACTCAACAGCAGGGAACCTGCACCTCCAAGCCGCCGGAAGGAAAGAGAGCAAAGGCCTCTCCTCCTTTCTTCTTATAATCTGGTTTACGTAAAAATCATAGGGAATACTGGGTAAATCTGGACCCTTCCTTGGTTACAAACTGGTCACCAAGGAAGGCCTAGCCCAAACCACCACATAAGGTTCATTTTTATTTTTGATATCTGAGTTGTATAAATATATAGCTGTAAGTGCATGTTAATTTATACATCCTTATATGCGAGATATACTTAAAATTTGTATTTTACCAGTATGATCAGAATTCTGACATGCACAAAGGAAGGAAAAAAAGTCCTTTATAAAGTCCTTTGCAATTTTTATTTCACCCACTTTTTCCTAAATAAGATTCATGACAAATAAATTTTTTCAGTCACATCCTCTTCTGTGGTTATGTATTCAATTAAAGGGTAAATCTATGAAAACAAATGTGTCAAATCCAAACTCAACAGTGGACACAATTTTGTTTCTTCTATAAATTGTATTTCCTGAGGGTTTTTTGTCTATTATTTTTTTTTCTTTTTCAATTGATTCAGCCTTATGTTTACGGTAGTAGTTGAAACTTTTCCTTAATCACTAAATAAATTCCCAAATCAATGAGAGTGCTATTACAAAAATAATTCAACTTCCATACACAGATTCCTTGAAGATAGAAGCATTAGTTACTAAAGAGCTCCAGAGCTTATAGCCTCTTCTTCTACTAATACCTTGTCCAGTATATGTGACAGTCTACCCATCTGTTTCCAATATTACCGCATTGCAAATACGTATATTTTTAATTTTACCAGGTGAATCAAATTATATTCAAAATAGGTACACGCAGTGCTTATATTTTTTTTTTTCAAATTATTCCAGTAAGTTGTGTAAAACCAAATTTATAATTGAATAAAATACTTATGGTCAACAAGTTTACATGTATATATGTATATAAAATATATGAATACAAATAACTTCAGGTTGGGAACATATTCATTCAGATTGATTGGAAAAAATTTTTGTACTTGCATTGTTTTAGAGATAAAGAAATTTAGGTAATCAAATTTATTCTCAAAAAAAAGTACTTTAAATGTAAGGAAAAATTTATTTCATCATTCAGATATATGAATGCATGTTTTGATTTCCCATTTTATTTCCATTTAGTTGTTAAAATATATCCAAAATATAGTTTACCTCTGATTTAATTTTTGGGAAGGTGCATTTGCCAAAATAATAATATCAAGTCCATTTAGCATTATTTGTCTTATACATTTCATAATTCCACTGATCATTTGTAAATTTTTAGTAAAGTGTCCATTGGTTATATTAGTGACAATATTTTTTATTATATAAATTGCTTTGGACTTCAAAATTTAGCTGGCATTGTGTTCTACGTCTTTGATTTAGTCTCGTAAATGAGTGATTGCAGGGCAAAATAAAAGATTATTCCCAAGTTTTTTTAAACCTCAGGGATATACTGGGAAATGACTTGAATAATGTTTTCTTCATATCTCTTCATTATTTTAGATAGGAATCTGTGGACTGGTCAGAACCATTTCAGAAGTGACAGAAGCCGTATTTTAAAGTGACAAGTCTAATTTGTAAACCAACTCTTAGGATTCTCCTTGACATACTCTCCTGGTTTCATCTGTGATAGAATTAGTTTTCTTCTTAGTATCTGGTACAGTGCTGTGTTTTGAATGTAGTATGAGAATAATATCAATAATACACTGATGTTATAGTTGCTGCTGAGCAATGCTTACTTTAAATCAAGCACCTCTCATTTTCCCGTGCTATCCCAATGAGAAGCTGCACAAGAAGCTGTGAGACTGACCTGAACTGGCAGAAAGAATATTCCATACCACTGGATGCCATGCCCAGTGTATAAACTGGGGGAGTTGGCTGGGAGGGGCTGATGGCTTGTCAGGAACAGGCTGGGCATTGGTCACTGGGTGGTGAGAAATGGTATTCTGCATCTCTTGTCTTTCCTGGGTTTTATTTATCTTTCTCTTTTTGTGATCTTTCTTTTCATTACGATTATTATTGCTATATTATTATAAGTATATATTGTTTCAGTTATTAATCTGTTTTTATCTCAACCCGTGGGTATTACTGGTTTTTTTATTCTTCTCCCCGTCCCTTTGTGGGTTGGTTGGGGTGAGTATCCATATGGTACTTAGTTGCCAGCTGGGGTTAAACCATGAGTCATTCTTATATTTTGAGGACTCAACCTACTGTAGAGATATCCTATAATCAAATATTTCTCAGCATTTTCCCTTGTATTGAAAGCTATTCTCAGAAAGATGAACACTTGAGGGGAACTGTAGAGGCTGCCTTAACTAAATGAAGTTTGAAGTGGAAGCAGGTGTAAAAGGAAGTAATTTTAGTGAAAGCTTCAACTTGGATAGATTTTTCAACCACTGAGTGTTGTTAATCTTGAAGATTTATAGAGTACTTAACCTCTAAACCAGGCCTGCCTTGTATTTACCTTGTTGACTTTGAAAATATTATTACTTGACATACTTGGAGCTATGAAGGCTGCTGTAGCTCTTAAACTCACTTTTTCTGCTGTAGACAGAAAGGATTTTTTTTTCATGTTCAGAATAGTTTACACTCATCATGTTTGGGCTGTAAACATAATTCCAAATTGATGGTCTCATCATCTTTATTCAACTCCCACTGTTCAGGGGGAAAAAAAGAGGTACACTTAGACAGCATTGAGTTATCCCAAAAGTTCAGAGTAAATAGTTTATATTCCACTAATTTTGAAACTTCCAAGTTCTCCTAGAGTTTTGTTCTTCTTTTACTTTTAAGCTCATTAACTAGAACTTGTTGGTTCTACATTGTGTGGGTTATTTTAATGCTCTTTCATTTGAATTCCTCTATACAGCACAACTTTTTGGTTTTAGAGCCTGAACGTCATGATTACTTCTAATTGAGTTTTTTTATGTGAATTAGAGACATATTTCAGATGACTGGTTTTTCCATGGTTTTGACTAACCCATAAGGTCTTAAAATTCTTCCCCTGTGCTGTCCCTCTAGCAAAAGATTTATACCTTTTACCTACAGGAGTTCTTTTTGCAGAAATAGATCTACTTGTTCTGTCTTCCTCCAGGAATAGGCCATATGTTTGGGATAAAAACCTCCCTTGGAAAGTGAAAAGTATTATTTTAAGTCCCTGCAGCCTGAGAGCATGCTGGGCACAAAACCCTGAGGGTCCTTGTTATTGTTTGTGATCACTTTTTGTAGTCAGGCATCTGATGTTTACTATGTCTACATTTAAAGATCTGATAATGGATTTTATGTCACAAGCTTTCATAATTTATGTGTTCTCTATATATCAGCTCAAAAGAAGATAATTCTGGAAAGACACATTTTAGATAAACTACTTTATAATAATTTACAGTTAATACCAGAAGACTTTTAAGTAAGAGCAAATTGTGCATTGTAAATATAGTCTTCATATTTTTTCCAATACTAATGCTTACATAGATCAAATAAAAGTGTATTTTTCAAATAGGAATTCTAACCTAATTTGTGTATGATACATTAAAAATGTTATCATTCTGTGTTCTATTGAATAGGATTTATTTTATAAATCCAAAGTAGTAAATTACTAAAGAGTATTTACTACCATGGAGGAAGATAATGAAAACACAGGATAAAGTGAAAAGCATTGCCATTTCCAAAGGTATTTGCCAAAGTTTTTGCAGAATCTGTTGTAAATCATTTTATTACAACTGGAAATACATTGCCATCTACAGACTGACTTTTTCTTATTTTTATTTATGTAATGAAGAATTTCATATGTTTACATTAAAGATGTATTTTTTTTAATTATTAATAATATCAAGATCCCTTTAATATTTACATATTTAAAATTAAATTGTAACAATACACACTCTCAAATATGGAGACTGGTAGCAAATTAGCTTTTGCACATTTAAGAGTAGATGCAGCATATTTTCTCGGATGAATCTGAAGCCTACCTCAATCTGCAATGGGTCAAATTCTGTCAATGAGTGGGCTTATGTCTTGAGGGAGAAGAAACAAACTGGGCCCTTAGAGTCCTGGGTAGTTAGAGTCTGTTTTAGCAAATCTCAGGGCAATATTAGTATAGTGAAAGAATGCACAAACTTCTCTCTTGGTTTTACATATACATCTTAATTACTTGAGAGTTAGATTCTTTCTAAAGGAGGAACTAATCATTGACTAAAGACGCATCATTTTGCCTGACGGAGGTTATAGACAGATGCAACTATCGGTTTCCAACTTCCTTTTGACTGGTTTTGTATAAACATTTTAAAATATTGTGGTAAGATATTTTAAAATAAAGTGATTATTATTGCTGGGGACATACTAGTGCATTCTCTGCTATCAGAGCTACATGATCCCAAAAGAATAATTCATTCAGTATTATCAGTGTGCTATAGGCATATAGGCTGTGTCCATATCTTATAAGCAGATAAGACTTATCATTTTCTGCGGTTAAAAACAGGGAAATATTTTCTCCATCCAATAGTTCAAACTTGAAGAAAAATCTTGTTGAACATCTGAAACAAATAAGGTTTCTCTTTGATTTAGAACAGCTATAGCATACACTTCTTTTGTCACAAAATGAAAGAGAACCAGAAGATAATAATCAGACTCCTGAAGGTTAAAGACTACAATAGAAATATTTATATTAAAATATTTTCAGGATATTTTACAAAGTACAGAATTTGTTATTATTATCCATTTTCTTAAAAGTAAAGTCCAGGCTCACTGAAAGTCACTTTGTCAAAATCCTACTGGATATTTTTTTCCCTTCTTGCACACTGATACAAGCATCCTAGCAATGTTTTTTGTAATGAGGTGTGAACAGAAAATGAATACTCACAGGAAATGCTCTGAGGTATAGCAGAGCATGGGAATGGCAGAAACGTAATGTATCAAGAAAAAAAAATTCACATCATAAAAGTTTTACATACATAACCGAGTTATATGATACTACAGTAAGCTTAACTAGAATGGTTACTTCACATATGTATACGTATTGAGACTAGGGATCTAAACTACAGAATTACAGAATGGGTAAGGTGGAAGGCACCACTGGTGGGGACATCCAGTCGAGCAGGATTGTGTCCAGACTTTTTTTTTCAATCTCCAGTGAGGGAAACTCCACAACCTCTCTGGACAACCTGTTCCAGTGCTTGGTCACACCCACTTTAAGTAAAAAGTTCTTTCTCATATTCAGGTGGGACTTCTGTGCATCGGTTTCTGCCTGTTGTTTCTTGTCCTATTGCTTGGCACCATCATTATTTGGCAAAGGTCTGATTTTTTTCATTGTTTTGGTTCTGATGAGTAGCACAAACTTCTATTTAAACAGTTGTTTCCGGTTAATTTATCTAATATCCTACAAAAGTGAATTCCCCATAGAAATGTTCTCTTTCAGGTTCCACTATCTCCCCCAAACCACCTTATATGTAAGTTTCCTTCCTGTTGAAGTTTCTTGGCTGGAGAATTCATCTTCTTTATCTTTCCCCTCTGTCACCTTCAGTTCCTTTTCCTCTTCTCTCTTTTGTGTTTACATATCTGCTGCTTTGTCACAACATGGACAATATGAAATTTATGGAGAATTACACTGCTTATTGTATTTTCACATAATTTTGGTAAAAGAGATCACTTTTGAACACTTTTCAGTGCATGCTCAAGAAACTCCACTGGATTAAATGGCCTGTAATCATAAGGCAAACATATAATAACAAGCTAGCAAACAGATGTACAAAACCTTTACTGCTGCATACATATAACTTGGCAAAATGAGCAACAACTCACATTCTTCAGTTACAGTGATTTTTTTCTACTTTTAGGACAAACAGATTTCATAAACACTGTAAGGTAAACATGCTCAGGTATTCTTCCCCAGAATGCCAAGGCAGTGGAAGGATTAAAAAAAAGCTTTATTTCAGATGCAAGGACCACTTTTTTGTGATGCTGTGCACTGGGCCTCCAGGGGAAAAACAGCAAGTTCCTGCCCCCTCAAGGCCTCTTTTATCCTCTCCTTTTATCTCCCCTGCCTTCCCAAGACCTCTGTGCATGTCTGTTAGGGCTATCTCTCTCCTCTCACAACTCAGACAGAGAGGCTGAGAGCTTCTCTTGCTATGCTGGATGGGGAAAGCATTGAAACTGCCTTTGAGAAAGAGTTATCATCTAGGCAGAAAGCCTTCCTAGCGAAAACTGAGTTCCTAACAGTATATTAGCTATTGTTACCTGAGCAAAAAGACTTTTCTTGCGTACAATGTTGCAGTGCCTTTTGTATGGGGGGAGACAAATTATATGATAATAGAGTGTGAACTCCTTTGCTTTTTTTCCTTGAAAATTATGGTTATAATTGGCAACAGTATAACTACTCAAATGTTCTCTCTCTAACATGGATTCAGAGTACACAGTTTTGGGGTTTTTTACTTGCCCAGGAAGATACTGCTTCATCCTTTGTTACATATGCTGTATGAATTCCTGTCGTTAACAGTAATGAGTGGTTTGTAATGTCAGCTAGGGATGAGAGGCTACAAAGCCAAGTGCATTCCTGTGAAGACAAATCTCATGATGTCCCAGCAACACTTAGAAGTCCTCTCTTTCTTGAATCCTGACAGGAAGATTAATTATTAAAAGCTTGGTCATGGCATTCAATTATTAAAAAAAAACTATTCACACAGAAATACACACACATTTAACTTGCCCTCAGAAATGTTAAATTATACTTTACTGTTTCAGTTTTCCACTTTGTTTCTTAGCAAAGTTCTATAAACTGGACAAACTTATACTTGTTTTGTACTAAGAATATTTGTTGAAAATAGAAATCTTATCCGAAGGAACTGCTTTTATTTTCTATTTCTCTTTTATTTTGAAAATTGTTATGTATAATATTAAAACAATTTTGGTCACAGGACAACTTTTGATATATTCATGTGCATATTAAATGTTTTAAAGAAATCACACGGAGATTACTTTATAAACTTTGTCAAATTTCTTTACTTTGGAAATCATTGTGTGTGTCATATATACATTTATAAAATACCAAAGAATTTAAATGAAAATAGTAATATTCTTATAATGTTTCTGAATCAGAAAGGGAACAATATAGAAGACTATTTTTTTTTCTAGCTGATTTTGTGTCATCTACGTTTCTTTTCTGGCTATTTTTTCTATTCCTATTTTATCCCAAGATCACAATTATGGAATATTAGCAAAATAATATTTTCAGAACAAACTGTATGGAAAGCACTTTGTTATATTTGTAGAACAGTACCTAAAGTTCACATTACTATTTTTCTTGTAAAATCTCCTCCCTACATGAAGGATATTTGTGAATTCTGATTATTAGTTTTACATTCAAGTGATAGAAATTATCTCACTTTTAGCCACTGTAGTGTAGTCTTTGAGATTTTATTAAAACTAGTTGTAAGTAACCAGAAGTTTCTAAGCTGATATCAGGAAATATTTTACATCTGTAAAATGTACACACTTTATCTGTCATAAGGTCAGCACCCGTAGATCTGTCTCTTCCTCTCTCAAGCAAATTCTGCAAATCTTTTAAGAGCCATCCACCTCAAGAAAAAACAAAAGTACATAAAAACAGGGTAAGAGGTGAAATGGATAAAGAAATTAAAGTATTTCAGCTCTTTCAATAATGCTGAAGAAATGAAAATGTGAACTGGAAAGTCTGAGTTCTCTATAGACTCTTGCAGAGATCTCAGTGGTACTTCCAGATGACTGAAAAACCCTCAGGGATTGAGAGAAATCTCAAGACCCAAAGTGATCTCAATACCATCTCTACATCCTAAATTGCATTATTCCAGAAAACTGCTGATAGAGAATCTCACTCAGCCCAGTATACGTGCTACCAGAAGATGCAGTACTAGTGTTTACTATTAAGAACAGTACAATAGCCATACTTTGATTAGTTGTTTTTATTACTGTCTTTATATTAAGATTTTTCTATCAGTGCCCAGACAATGGTCTGGGTCCCTGTGATTTTATCTACATATAGATTTAGATGTATAAACAACCAAAGGAAAGGATTACCGCAACAATTGAGATAGAACAAATAAAAAGAATAAAACAAAATTTTTCCACCAAAAATATTGATCATGTTGAATAAATGTTTTTTTAAAAAAAGCAATAATTTATTTTTTTCTGAATACTTTCCTTTCCCCTAAGTGCTCTGAAAGTACAGAAAAAACCCACAAGTGTTTGAACCTCATTTCTTAAGAAAAAATAAAGTAAAATTCAGTTTGATTATAGCCAGAGACAATAATCCAGATATTTCCCTTTTTTCTGTCTCTCTTCTGCCTTCACCCTGCCCTTGTAATTTCTTTAAAAATTTCAGGTGTTTGACTATGAGTTTGTTAGAAGTTGTGCTGGTTTGTCTTTTGCCAGTGTGTCAGTGAGTTACCTTAAAAATTATGCTTTAAAGAAATCCCCCTTTATTAATTTTCTCTGCCTATTCCTTATTGCTTATTAGTAAAGCTAAGAAAATTGTCTTTTCTGACAGTCGTTATAGATTTAGGCCTTCTTTTGGCAGCTTCCATAAGAGTATATCCACCTCCTTCACCGTGTAGTTCTCCATGGGCTGCAAGAGGACAACCTTATCACCATGGTCTTCTCCACATACTGCACAGCAATCTCTGTTCTGGCGCATGGAGCACCTCCTCCCGTGTATCTTTCTTGACCTGGTTTTCTTCAAGTCTGTCTATTAGCAGAATACACACGGCACACAATGCAGCTCTGGCTGTCATGGAAGTAACCTGGGCTGCAGCAAGGGATGAAGCTAAATGCTGAAGTGCCCCATCTGCACAAGGCACCTCACGCTTTTGATGGTGAAGCAGCATCAGTCAAGCAGAAGGTTCAGCTGTGATCCCTGCACTCTACCCTTTCACATTGCTGCAGAGCTGTCAGCTGCCACCAACTCTAATGACAGGAGTGTTAGTGAGCTAATTCAACAGTGCCTGAATGAAATATTTTGTTCTTTCCCTGTTAAAGATTTTATACTTTTTCGTGCTCACACTTTTCTTACTGAATCCCTGATCTACTAATGATCCCATTCAACGGGGTCTCTCATAGAATCACAGAATCATTAAGTTTGGAAAAGACCTCTAAGATCATAGAGTCCAATCTTTGACTGAATACCACCATGTCAACTAAACTATAGCAGTGACTACCATGTCCAGTTTTTTCTGGAACACTTCCAGGTAACTCCTCCACCTCCCTCCATTCCAATGCTTAATCACCCTTTCAGTGAAGAACTTCTTCCTAAAGTCCAACCTGAACCTCCCCTCATGCAGCTTGAGGCCACGTCCTTTTATCCGGTTTCTAGGTGCTTGCGAGAAATTGCCAACATCCAATTGCCAACCAATCCAGGTGGTTGTAGAGAGTGATAAGGTCTCCACTGAACCTCCTTTTCTCCAGGCTAAACAACCCCAGCTCCCTTAGCTTCTCCTCACAGCAATTACTTTCTAGACCCTTCACCAGCTTCTTTGTCCCGCTCTGGATATGCTCCAGCACTTCAATGTCATTTTGTAGTGAGGGGCCTAAAACTGGAGACAGTACTTCAAGTGTGGCCTAACTAATGCTGAATAGAGGGGGACAATCACTACCCTGGTCCTGACTGGTGCTGGTAACACTAAGGATACCTTTGGCCTTCTTGGCCACCTGGGCATACTGCTGGCTCATATCCAGCCAACTGTCAACCAACACTTTTCCTGGGCAGCTTTCCAACCACCCTTCCCCAGCCTCGAGTATTGCATGGGCTTATTATCACCAAAGTTCAGAACAGAGCACTTCATCTTACTGTATCTCACACCATTGGCCTTGGCCCACTGACTCAACCTATCCAGATTCCTCTGCTCCCTCCAGAGCCTTCCTTTCCTCCAGCAGATCTACACTCCTGTCCACCTTAGAGTCATCTGCGAAATTACTGAGAGTGCAAGTTGATCCCCTTGTACAGGTGATCCATACAGGTATTAAAAATTACTCTCTTCAATTTCATCTTTTTTAACCTTTCTGCAGACCTTCTGATGCCTATTTCTTATAAGTCTGCAATTTTATCAGCCACCTGAGCCAAGGTTGCAGGCAAGTAGAGAAATTGAGACAGAATTATTAAAGAAAAATATTGAAACTAATCTCTGTTTTTTCCTAAATAGCATAAAGAAATAATTATATTTAGAATGCAAAATTAAGCAATTTGCATCTCTATGGTAACTGATTGCTACCCTCTGATTGATAACGGGTTTACTGTCACAGATATTTTTTAGTTTTACTTGTAACTAATTTTCTGATACATAACTATTTAATTCAGACCTCTAATCACTTATTATGAATTTGTAGAGGTATAACTTGAAAATGAGCCTTTAAGAGTTTTCCCCTCATTTTAAATGCAGTTAATACAGTAGATCTGAAAAACTGTTTTTTCTTCATTTCTACTGTTGATTGCAGTAATAATAAAACTAATTGCCTGTAATCCAGTAAAGCATAATTACACCTGACTTGATTTAGACAAAGATGTAGATATTTTATAATTAGATCACATGAAGCATTTTATGAATAATTCATAAGAAAATATAATTAATGAGATAATTTTGTAGACTTAGTTTAAACAAATATTCCAACCAAGTTATGGGTACACTGTGTGCGATTCACCTTAACTGACTTTAGCTGTCTAAAAATAATTATCTAAGTCCAAGTTTGTATCTTAGGAGTCTCTCCATAGCCAATGAAGAGTAGACAGCAACACAAGAGGCAAGGGAAAATATTGGTCAGGTCTCTCAGTTGGCCTAAGATTCCGCATGTTAATTAATGCTATCTTAGTCAATTAAGTTAAATAATCATCAAGTAGTTACTAAATTTGAATCTACTAACTGATATTGGTGATCATATTTTAGACTCAACAGTTATTTTAAAAGGAGTCTTTGCTTTGAAGATGCTTTTTATAAGTTATGCGGTATAGGATTATTTGCTATAAAACTTGCAAAACTCAATGGTTTAAGCACGTGTTAATACCAAGCTTTCCTCTCTTCATGTTTAAAGAAATGATGGGTTTGCTTAATTATTTTCAAGTTCTAAAGGAAAACAGCTAGAGGATGTAAAGTTTTTTAAACTTTTATTTTCTAATTAAAGTAGATGTCACTAAATGATTCTAAAGACATTTAATTTTAAAATTTGTCATCCATCGGTTGCATAGTGAATCAGTTTCTAAGGATGTCAGAAAGATGGCAGATGATATGTAAATATATGAAGCCTGTGGAAGCATAATAAATATAATATTAGGTGCAGATAAATTAGGAACAACATCTTATACAGGCAAATGGTTCAGCTGTAGTATTTTGCCTGGAAGTTTTGCTTTTAAACACATATATCCTTATAATTTCTTTTCTCTATGAATATAAGACTTAAATCCCTCCCCCATCCCCACGGTACATTCCTTTACTCTTTTTTGAATCAATTATTTTTATACTTTGCTTCATTTAAAAAAATTAAATTAATTAATTCAGTTGAACGAAAAAAAGGTCTATTTTTCAAATGTTGCTGAAAACATCTGGGGGAATGATTTTCATTTCTTATAGGAAAAAATACAAGGTTTTCTGCTGTTGTCATTAGCTATATATAATCATAAATTAATTTTGTTTGAAAATTTTTCTCGTTTATTTTGCATGGATGTTCATCTGTTTAAAAAGCCTGAACGAAAGTAGGTCTGTAAATTTCAAATGCAGGGAGAGTGAAGAAAATATGCTATTACCATTACAGAGCAGAAAGGAGAGGGGAAAACTTGCAACCTTTTTATGAGCAGCCCTAGAGCTGAAATGGATGAGAACTTCAGATGAAATTTGGCATGGAAATAATTCTCATTTAAAAGAAGTACCTTTGCTTTCAGACAAAATTGGTTTTGACTTTACCAAGGTATGAGATTTTGAGTATTGAATACTGACTACAATAATAAGGTTTTAAGCCTCTCTTTCACTTTCTCCCTTCTTTCCATCAGTACCTAAACTTTTCCTTTCATATGAACATTAAAAGTATACAATATCTTTACAATAAATGGTGAAATAGCATATATTGCTGAAGATTGACAGTGTCGCTTTTTTATTTCATAGATAATAAATTATTGAAACTGTTTTTGATATTTCTGGTTTTTTGGTTTATTTTGTTATAGCACTTATACTTTATACTCTGTTCACTGCCTTGCCCCTCATCAAGGAGTAACTGTCCTTTATCTGAAATGCCTCTTTAGTCTAATTTGTGAGAGTGTGAACATTCACAAAATTGAAACTCATACCAGTATTATATGGTCTTAACTGTAAGACCTCTTTTCATAAGAGGCTTTTATTTCTCTCACCTAATCTGAGATTGGATTCCAACTATCCTTCTAAATCAATATAGCTCTTGCAGTAAACTCTAGCAGCCTTTGTTAATCTCAGTCATCAGGAATAAAGCACTCCTATTAAGTGATTTTTTAACTGATAACAGTCTTGCCATACAACAGGGAGATAGACTGGATTCAAATTACAGTTTCAAATGGTTGAAAAAGTGACCTTTCCTGTTCATTCTTTATTCTATCAGGGCTCCTCTATCTGAATCAGGTAGGAGAAGATAGCATTTACTTTAAGGTTCCCTTGCATGAAAAGCTTTATACTAGAAGTATGAATGACTTTCCAATTTGAGAACCCAAGTTCACCTCATATTGACTGGACCTGTTGTTTTCCTCCTAAACAGATTTACCCCTTCTCAAGAACTTTTGCCTTCATTTATTACTTCAGTTGAAGGCTTCTAGCATAACTTTTTTGTGAATGCAGTATTGTAGCTGCTGAAGCCAACAAGTTATCCATATTTTACACGTTTTGTGGAGTATTTGCTTTTTTCCTCACAATGTGCATTTTCCTTAGAGTAAACATATACTTCAATTGTTTTTAATTAGCTTAGCATAATGTGCATAAAGATTCAAATGAAGGCTTTCAAATAGATAGAAACTAAATTAGATGGATTATACCACAGTGCAGAAATTAGTCTCAGAATTTCTTCCAGTATAATATGATTTTTTTAAATTAAAGTCATAATGTAAAGTCAAACTCACACTTTTAGTTTTGTCTTTGAAAACCTTTAAGATATTAAATAAAGACAGATATCAATATAATTTTTGAAAAGATCAAATGCCAATAAAGTCTAGGGGTGAACTTCTAGATTCTTCCAAATAAGCAGATGACTTTGGATCATTTAAATTTTCTCCAATAGTTTTACACCCCTGGTGTTTGTTCAAGATGTGTTAATTCAACTGCAAGACAATTAGTGTAGCCAATTAGAGAGCTTTTTCTAATAACCATATGTACTGATAGCGAAGAATAAATGGTAGCTGAACATCCCTCCTGTCACTGATTAATAATAGTCGATTTGGTTTCCTCAGTCCAGTATATAATACTGAGACAGAGAGAAGCAGTTCCACACCTGCTCCTTTCCTTGTCTCACTCATCAGGATAAAGAGATCATGGCTCTCTAGGAAGCATAGGCTCTTACCACTCCACAAGGAATTCAAGGAACAGCACAGGGAAACTAACAAATATTTGTCTACCCTTACTATGAAGCATCAAGATTCACAGAAGTTTTGGTAACAATATTGATTACTTTTTTAAACTAAACTTATTTGCTATAAGAGCCTGATGAATATTCTCTTGGCAAATAGGAGAATTGTCCCTGCAGCTTCTTTCTCTACTTCTTTGTTAACACATGCTTTTTAAATTCATTTTAACTCTAGCAATCTGTTAAGAACCAGATCTTCAAAAGCATGTAGGTGCTTAATTCACTTTGTTGGGTAAGAGAGACACCTAAATGTGCCTGGAGGATCTGATGCAATGTTTGTTTCTGTTCCCTGACTCCTACACTGCATTTCATGCTGTCACTCCAAAACCTTGTCCTCATGATAAAATTACACACATAACTGATACAAAAATTAATATTTAGATTTTTACATATAAAATTCCCATAATAGCTTCTATTCTGACATAAATAAATGTAATTTAATGATTTAAACAAGTTAGTGGAAAAAGGTAATACCTTTTATAAGACTATCATAGCTAGAAAGAAACAAATTTACCCTGTTAAAATTAATGGACCTATTTTGGCTCAAAAAATAAATTTGTTTAAGTTTTAGTGGCACTAAGAACTCTCATTAGTCACTACATTCACAATATGTCCTATTTAAACACCACATATTTCATAATCATCAAAGATCTGAAGTTGACTTACTCACAGACTTCTGAAAGAAGTCTCTGTAACTATTTTTGTAAATTTTCCTCTTTACTAAGAGTGTACTCTGTAAAGTTCAGACAGGAAAGCTCTGGAAATAATTGACAGATTTGTGCTGCTAATGCATTAACTAATAGCTGAGTACAGCAAAAAGTCATTTTGGATAGAGACTCACAAAGAAATTTTAAATTTTTCCTGCCAACACCTAATACTAAGAATTTATTCCTTTGTCTCAGTGTGCTACCAAGAGGTATGCTTAAAATAGCTCTGTCTAAATCCAGCTTTCTTTTCTACTTGAACCCAAACCACATATAAAAGTATATAACCTCTTTTCTCTTATTTTAGCAGAAGTAAATTAAAGTGTTGTCACTACACTCATAGACAAGGAAAGATATTTTTTTCATTTCTCTCTGTGATAACTGAGGATATAAATAATACTCCCTCCCAATAAAAACTTGTTCTCAGTTACATCTATTCTGAAAAGGAATGTCATCCTTCAAGAAAGTTTAACAACCCAGATGTTTTTGGGATGTTATACTTTCAATTTCTGATGATAATGAACTTCGTGTTACATTAAAGCATTCATTAACATAAAAAAAATAATTTTTTAAAAGAGGAAGAAGGATAATCAGCATGTTCTACTTATGCAATTATCCTAGAGACTAACCCTTTGCTTTAGATGAAGTGGAGGAGCTGAGTCTGGTGGAATTCACAAAAGTCTCTTCCCCATATAAATACCTATGCTTGGATATTGGCACCAAAGATGGTATTCGAGACAAGCAAAAGTTTTGAATCTCTCGTGGACAGCAAAGTATAGATGGGTCTTCGGTTTCTCTCAAAAAGTTGTGAAGTCTCTTCTTCCTGTGAATAGAACTATTTTGTTTATTTCTCTGGGTCTTCTACTGCCTCATGCAATTATATCAACTGGGCTTTCCATAAAATCTTCTGTAATAAAGAAGGAAAAGTGGGACAAGATTTTCTAAAAGAAACATAAAAAAGGAGGCATACAGGGAAGCAAAGTTATGATGCCTGAAATGGAGAAAAACTTTAAAGGATAAGAGGGAGCTATCCTTTGAAGTATAAAGTTGTGACATGATCAAAAGCTCACTGTAGGTAATGGAAAGATTTCTATTGACTTCATTGGCCTTTGAATTCAGCATAGTCTAGAGGAAAACAAGCAACTTTGCTCCCTTTTCCCATCAGCTCCTTAGCTGGGTTGTTTTCAGAATCAGTCATACTAAGTAAACAAGATAGAGAGTAAGGAATAGAGTTAGAAATCATAGGCTTTAGTTGAAAGAAATAGACAAAAAATTATTAATTTATTTTAAAATGGTAAATTGTAACTTTTTGGAAAGGAATTTATGAAGGTAAGTATAGTGGATACTATCTCAGTACCAACATCTAGAATGTTGGTAGAATAACCTAGAGATAATTCTTTTCCATTTTAGATAATATCACCTTATATGCCCCTAGAATGACTTTATTACACGGAAAGGGATATTTGTACCTCTGCACACTTACTGAAGATGACCACAATCCCCATGTGTGACTTGTTCCCTAGTTTTCCTTTCATGGAAATCATGGTATTGTATAGTCAGCATTTTTTAGTCTACAAAACACAGTAAATTTTGTCCTTGCTCTTTTAGAAAGAGATATACAGGTGTGAAAAAAAATCTGAGATGAAACAAGTTATTTAACCTGTAAGTTATAAAAATTGAACAATCACCATGTTGGTTCATATTGTGGTTCATCCCAGGAAAAATAAATCTGTTGTTTAGGCTTAGCAACACTTTGTCGAAGAGTGTGTAGTTTTGTTAAACTATTCTTTTACTCTAGCCATACCTGAATGAAGGACTGGGGCTAGTATTTCCTAGCTACAAAGGATTTTGTGGCTCCGCCTATCTATCTATCTATCTATCTATCTATCTATCTATCTATCTATCTATCTATCTATCTTTATATATATATATATGTATATATATATATATATATATTTGTAAAGCAATTCCTCATTTTTAGTGCGAGAATGAAAGTTCATTTTGGAATTTTGTTTCTGGTGACAAAATAATTATTAATTTATATACCAGAATCACTGCTACCAAGAGAAAGCCTGCACCTGAACTTCTTTTCTGTTTATTGGGATTGACTTGTATTTAATTTGTATTCTGTCTCTTTTAAAAATGCCTTTGCTTCTGAAGCCATTGTACAGCTGCAAGAATACATACAAATTTTTTAGTCTGCAAATTTTCTGAAGCTACAAGTTTGAAAATGGTTGCTTTTTTATGCACTATTTTTCCATACCTAAATGCAATGTAACAAAGAACCATATCTCCCTCTCTCTCCTTTTACCTTGCATCTTATGGAAACATGGTTCTGATCAAGTTGCTCTTAGCTGATGAGTTTCTTCTTCTGCCTTCAATATTTCATTAGCTCATTGACTATTTAAATGATACAAGAGCTAGTTGAGGTTTGTGTGTTTCTCAAGATATTTTGTAAAAAAAGACGTTTATGTAATGAGAGGGCAGAGAACAGATGGAATTAAAACCCTAGTCCTGAACTCACACCATGGTAGGCATTAGATAACTCAAATGAAAGAAAAATGTCTTAAGTGTCTCAACCATGAGAAAAATAAGCTTCATTCAGAGTTTATATTTATTCTAAAGCAGGAAATACAAGGGAAAGTAAAATAAAAATGTGTAGCAAGAATCACTTGGGGCTTCTGAAGCATGAAGCATCAAACATGGTAGCTGTCAGTCCATGTCACGTCTGAGCAATTGAGCCGAAGTCAGATGCCTGACAAGAGTCAATCAGGAGACCAAGAACCACCCTGTTAGCCTGACTGGTGGTTTATTCTTTGTATATAAAATCCATCACTTCTTGACTTGGCGGTTTTCTTTTTCTGTGTGCCACTTGATGGCAGTTGCACTTCTAAGGGTCTCACTCCTATTCCTGTCTAAGCTGTTTTGATTTTGGTTTTCGGGGTGGTTTGTTTGTTTGTTTACTTGGGTCTTTTGGGGCTTTTTACCTCATCCTTTCAAACTTCATCCATACTTTCTGGCTCCTGCCTCTGCTTTTTTGTCAGTATCCTAGTCCTCCTTGCTCCTTTTCCTAGTTGAAAGAAATAGACAAAAAATATTAATTTATTTTAAAATGGTAAAGTTCTTATTCCTTGTTCCAGGAATGCAGACAGTTACTCAAACAATGTTGTCTTGTTCTTCAGTTCAGTAAGTTTTTGTTGCTAGAATCTTGTAACAGTATAGTTGTTAAGGATAATTAATAATAATCCAACACTGTTGAACTGACCAAATAATTTGATAACTCCTTGCTATACTTACTATACTTCTTGTATTGATGAGGGTTCTTTTTGTTTGGATTTTTTTGTTTGTTGTTGTTGGGATTTTTGGCAGGGTTTTTTTCCCCTTTAGGGTTTTATATATTTCCAGGTTGGAGTTTTTTGGTTTTTCCTTTTGATGCTCTGAATTATTAATGATCACATGTCAAAAGTTCTTGGGTACCTGTAATTTTATTTTCTTTTTCTTTGACAGATTTTCTTACAGTTCTTTTTCAGCAGTTTCAGACAAAACTATGCACTCTTGGCATAGCAGAGGTGGGCCTTGTCTCCTCAGTACACAGGTGACCAAGAGCTATGAAAACAAGGGTTTGCAGTGGGATTACGGAGAGAAAGAGCTTTATGGTTCTGCTGCATCCTAAGGTGAGTAGTACCAACATTCATCCAAGTAGAGATAAAGTAAATTGTCTCATCAAGTCTTAAGCACCTTGAGTTTGCAGAGAGCAGTTTTGATGCTCATAGTGAGGCTTTTCCTACTTGCTCTTGTGTCTTAAAATTTGCTTAAAACATTTTTCATTCATATTTGTTTGCAGATGAAAAGTTGCACTCTAGCAGACACAACATCAGATAGCTATTCTTTCTTATGCAACAACTGCTTAGGTTTGTTAGACTATATAAGGTTTTCTCTGACCTTGAGCTAAAATAGGTTGAGCAAGAGTCACTTGACTACTAGACCATTGCTAGATAGAACTTTTTCAGACCAGTGTAAGTCCACACAAATTCCAAGATCTTGAGCTTTCAGGTCGGTATAAGGGGCCTACAGTCTTTTAACAAGAATGGCAAAAAAAAGTATTTTTTGCTATGCTACAAGGTCTAGGACTGGATTAAGAAGAAGAGATTTAGTATATTGGTCATTTCCTCCCTCTTATATTTCTATTCAGTTATTGGCAACAGAATATAATAGTTATTTGTCTTTCAGATTATCTTCTTGCTTTCTAAAGTTTTTATAGCAGTAGCAAAAAAAATAATAAAAATACAAGGAAAAGTGAATTTGAAGAATTCAAAAAGAAATTAAATGACACTACTCAACTTTATTCAAATGGTATTCTTACTGTATATAATAATAAGAAAAAAATTACATGGGGAATTAGGAGTTAGTGGTAAGCAAAAGTATTTTTATATAAATTTAAATAATGTATTTGCAATAGTGAGTGTATATATGGATATGATATACACAACTCCTCAAAGATCGAAAATTTTGCCCTGTGCAGTAGAACATGAAATTGTCTGATTCAGACAGGATGGGATTACATGATAATCAATCATACTCAGGAAAAGATCAAGTACGTTCTTAACATGTAACCTTCAGTGCATACATATAAAGGTCACTGTATAATAGGTATTTTCTCCTGCAATTCTGAATTCCAGTCAGATATTTTAATAACATTATTATGGCTAAATATTTAATAGCAAATCTAGAGCAATCATAGTAGGCAAGGACAGAGCTGATAGCGCTAATGTTGCTAAACAAGATTTGGGAACAAACAGCTTGTTGTGAACCATTTAAAATCCAAAATGGTAGTCTCAAATGAAGTATTGATCTTTATAGGTTATTTCTGGGTTGGTCCTTTTTAAGGTAAGAATGTCATAGTTTAGGGAAAATATGTTTTTTAAGTGAGCTAATCTGTGAGGTGGTGAAATGAATGGTATTCATTCCAACATAAAATAGCTGTCAGAATAAATGCAGAACTATTTCACTGATTACAATACATAATAAATACAATATTTCTCATGTGTTCAACATCTTTCTTATTTATTTCATATATATCATATGATTACAGGATATCCATGTTAAACACCTTTTTAGTAAGGTACAAGGAAATCTTTTGATTTATATGAGGAGCAGCTGAGGACTTTGAGCTTGTCTAATTAAGGGAGAAGCAGGCTCTCTGCAGCTTCCTGTGGAGATGAAGCAAAGAGGTTGGTTCTGAGCTGTTCTCCCTGGGATCCAATGACAAGACATATGGGAACAGCTCAAAGCTGCATGGGGGAGGTTTAGAGTGAATGTTAGAAAACATTACTTTACCCAGAGAGTGGTCAAACCCTGGAACAGACTTCCCAGAGAGCTAGTCAATGTCCCAAGCCTAGCAATATTTAAGAGGTATGTGGACAATGCCCCTAATGCTTTAATTTTTTGTCAGCCCTGATTTGATCAGGCAGCTGGACTGGGTGATTGTTGTAGGTCCCTTCCAACTTAAATATTCTATTCTATTCTATTCTATTCTATTCTATTCTATTCTATTCTATCCTATTCTATTAATTTTCTGTGACCAAAGACAGATTCTAATTCATCCACATTAATAACAATTTTAAATTTTTTCATTTCCCCATAGTTTTGTGTTTCATTTCCCAAATGGAAGAAATTAGTTCTTGTTTTAATTTGTAAGATACCCCCAATGTTAATACTGAATTGTTTATTCCTCTGACATGGAATTAATGTTACATCTGCCTGAATAAGAAAGTAGCCTTTTCAAAATTCAGAGAAATTCGTATTTACTTTTCAGTCAGTATCCTTGACATACTTCAATGTTGCCATTCTAGAGTTTTACAGTCTTATAATCTACCTGACCTGAATGGAGAATTATATCAGTAAATTATTGGTCAGGCTATTTCTAGTATTTAATTATTCAACTTAATATATCTTAGTCTTTATCTTAAAGAGCAGTTCTATCTTGTGAGAGCATCATGCCTAGAACATTCGTATTCCTACCCTTCACTTTCTAATCCACTAAAATATTGCATGGAACTTGCCCAGATAATATTTTCCAGGAAAAAGGAAATAGCAGGTATGTTTCTTTGCTATTAATTTCTTGCTCTCATTGGTTTCTTTTCTTTTATTCCAGTGTATTTCTGCTCTCTTAGCTAAAATGTCTGACAGGAATGAAAAAAAGGAGTGTCATGATTTTAGCATAGTTGAAGAAATGTACCAGTTTAACTTAAAATAATTACTCAGTAACAAATTTTCCAGGGAGACATAAACAGGTACTGAAACCCTCACTCTAAGGACTTCAGAAGAGAACCCTCTAGAAACACAGAGAGATTCAACTGCAGTGAAGAGTGAAAAACAGAAAGAAAGAGGTTTCTATGCTCATCCTTTTAAAAGATCATCTTAAAAATGCTGTAGTAGTTAACGATACACTTCAGTTTGTTCTTCCTATAAATATTACTTAATTCATTATTTGACTGTGTTTGGGGTTTTTTTTCTCCTAGTAAAGGACAGTTTACAGAAAACTTTATTTCCTTCTTTAAAGAAGCAATCTCATGTAATCAGTTTTTATGGTCCTATTTTTTAGCTAACATAATCTGGGGAAAGATTGCATTGTACCAACAATATTTAATCTCAGAAATTATATATTTATATATATTTAGTAGGATAGCCATTCTGCAATACATCAATGGCTGAGACACATGCTAGAAAGAATGTAAGTTCTGCAAATACAGCATTGGCAGTGCAAATGACAGATCTGCACACAGTGCAAAAGCCTCTGGGGTTTGCAATGCCACAGCTAATTTCCTTTCCCATTTTGCTTCACTTTCCACAGTAGCTTCCCTTTCTATTCTTTTTACTGTATTCACTGATCTCTCCCAGATACTTACAACATTTAATTTACATGCTAGTTTTCGACATTGTGTTAATAAGACAATGTGTTTCTAATAAAGATATAGAATTTTAAGTGATATTTATTTAAATTTTGTCCTGCCAAGTGACCCATGTAACTGAATTTTTTTCTTTTGAGGGTTTTGTGAATGAAAATTTTTACAAGTAGAAAACAAGACTTAAATATGCACTGTCAAATCCAAATAAACACATGACATATTTACTTTTGTAATGTATATTTCATTGACAGCTTCAGTGGTAAATGTTGAATTTTAAATATGTTGGCTAATTTCTCTTCCTACAAATTTTTTTATTATTTGCTTCCATTAGTGAAATAGTGAAATAAAAAACATCTGTACTGATATTTGATTATTTTCATTAACCACACTTTGGCTTTTAATTCTGCCTGGTTTTGTCCCTTGTAGGGACATGAGGTCTACCTATTGCCACTACAGAGTTGGAGTCTTTTTAAAAATTCTTCATTGTTCTCAGTCAAGATGATCAGCTATTTCCTATTATTCTTTATTCATTAAACAAATTAAGAAAGATGTGACAGTCAGACATGGATTAAACAGATAAGAGAAACTCAAACATCCCTCTGCTACCCCATCCCACAGAAAAGAAAGGAAACTGGCCCACTCTGCCCAGTAATAAGGCAAAGAGAGAAAAAAGGTAATAAGCAGACAAAAACTACTCTTCTAGCTTTTCATCCATCCACAATAAAAAGCTCAGGAAGGTTAGAATTATGTTGCAATGTCATATAAATACCTGAAACACTACAATTACAAATTGTTGACTTACTAAGTTAAAAATATTAAATTAGTGCCTTAAATAAATTTAGGAAATGTAATTTTTTTTTCTGTGACTCTAAGGAAGTCTTCCGTCTTCTTTTAGCTCATCTAAAAACTTGCCATCTTAAGGCAGGATAGTTATTCAGTTTTCTTCTCTTTTCACATGATAGATGAAAGCTGCTTCAGAAAGTAATCTATCTTATTCTAAAAGTGCAACAAGGATACTCTTTAGTGTCTGTGGAGTCAATGTAGCTGAGGTGAGATCTTTAGTTTTTAGATAACTGATGTTAAGTGAAATGAATCTCAGCCTCAAATACCACATTCATACGTTCAATATTCTTTCAGTGTTTCTAATGTAATGTCACTAGCTCAAGCCAAATACATATTAAACCCCATGAAATCTATTCCACCTCCTCAAACAAAATGAACAAGTTCAAGTAATATCCAGTCCGACTTAGAATTTGCAAAAAAATTTCTTCTGATTATTCCAAATATTTTTTAGTTTATAAATAATTTTAAAGATTTTGTGCTTTTTATTTTCCTGGTTGCATTCATGGCCAGCAGCTTAATCAGTTAACAATAATCTGCTATCTTCTTCTAAGCTATTATACACCAGTAAAATAACTTTTATGATGTACCATTCATAAGAAATTAAAATTTCATTTGCTATGAAATTTTGTCACATTATTTAATTGCACATATGCCTGAACAGACAGTGCTACTGTACCTCCTATATGTTATTGATGATTATTAAGGTTAAATATTGATTTTATCATGTTTCATCTCTGAAATATTGTACTTGTCTCAGAATAAGCATCCAAAAGAGTTGTCAAATTTAAATACATAATCAATTGTACTTTACCGTATGGTGTTCAATTCAATTATTTTGTGCCAAGAACAGCAGCAAATCTTTATACTGAAGTAAAAAAACCCATGAGCTACAGACACTTTGTAAAGCTGAAGAATTCAACGTATCATGCTAAGAACTGATCTGAAGCTTTAAAAGATTCTTTAGAGGCTGTGGATCATGCTGATAGTTAGACATCAGAGTCATGAAAAATAGTAACAGAAAAGGTTTTGGAATAGCTCCAGCTCTAAAGAACTGGATGACTGAATATAAAATTACAAGTAATCACTATAAAGCCTATCTTGAAAAATATATCTTTCAATCCTACAGACCAGAAAAAGGGCCTGTTCCTATTATGGATTATCAGGGAACAGGTAGATTTATCCGAAAACCACCTGGAGAAAAAGAAATCATTCTAAAGTCATATAACATTTACTAACGGATAAGGCATATTACCTTTAGTTATATATAATCATGCATTAGAAAAAAAAATTCACTGTTAGGGTGGTCAGGCATTGGAATAGGTTGCCCAGGGAGGTGGTGGAGTTCTGATCCCTGGAGGTGTTGAACGGTGTCTGGATCTGGCACTGGGTAATACTGTTTACTGGTTTAGAGGTTGCAGTGGTGGTGCTGGGTTGACATTTGGACTTGATAATCTTAAAGGTCTCTTCCAACCTTGATGATTCTATGATTCTAACCCCAAATTGCTAAAAAATCTTTAGAAGATATTGTGTACATTGGCCTATCACTCCAGAGTTATATCAAGTTATCGAGCCAATTGTGTTAGCTGCCAGCAAATTGACAAGTAATAGAATTACAGTCTGGGAATAGAGGAAAAATGCCTTTCATCAGATACTAGTTATAAGAACCCAATGCTGTTATCTTCTCTGCAGAAAACTTTCCGGTTCAAATAATTACTGGGGAGAATAAAATAAATAAGATCCAGATTTCTTGTCTTGTTCTAAAACCTGGGCTTTTACAGAAGGAGAGAGACAACCTAATATCATTTGATTTGAACAAAACTACAATCAGTAAGCAAAAATGGTTGCTAGATCAGGTCTACAAAAATGTCTGAGCGATCGATTATGATTAAACATGAAACAATTCAGTGTATTTTTGCTGATGAAGGTATGTGGTAATGATGAAAGAAAACAGATCAAAAAGCACCTCCTAGATATAATTTTCATTTGTTGCTGGCTTGGCTGAAGGGGAAAATGAGGTACAATACCTACTAAGACTGATTGCAAAATTTTAATATTAATTGCCTGCTCTGAGAAATAATATCTATCACAGAAAAAGGAGTGCTAGAGTCACCAATGACAACTACAGCTATAAAGAAAGACAGCAAGCAAACACAGAACATTGTAGTTTCACTGAGGAAGCCTGGACTCAAATGCAGTATTTTCTAGATCTATTTTTGTAGTCAAACTGTGAAAGCATAACACTCAGCCCATAACCTCAAACTTAGACAAAAAGGGAGTAGATTCTCATGAAAATGGGCCAATATGAATTTTAAATTCTTGTATTACCTAGAAGAAGGATATTCCAGCTAAAATTCTTACAAAAATATCAGATATATATTTTTTTTTTATTTTTTATTTATAGAGCTGCATTTCAGAACTCTTTAATTTCTGCTTTTTACATCCTCATTTTATTTTTAAAGTTGGTTGAGTTCTAATACCTTTATGTGTAGCTAATAATTATAATTTATTTATACTTCAGAGTACCACTGGCCTATTTAAAGGCACTTTCAATAAAAGAAATTAAAATACTTCTCAGACATTCTATCAGAACCTAGATAATGAGTAAAAACAAGAAAATTTGGCTACGCATAAACATAAAGCAGAAAAAAATCAGAAATATAACAATACTTTTCTTAATTTGTCTGAAAGAAAATAACTTGGAAAAAAATTGTGAAGATTAGTATTAGATTGCTCAGCATATATGCTTAACAGGCAGAAGTTGTTCAAAATTTAAAGACATGGTAAATAGCATTGAATGGATTATAATGTTATACTGAGAACATCTCATTCTACTTAGAAGTGAACTGCAGAAAAATTAAGGAGAGACATGGACTATTATCATTGATCTGAAAAGATTCTCTCAGTAGAGAAGAATTAAAACAGCTGAAGTATTCAGTTCATAAAAATGATAATAGAAGCTTACATTAAAAAAAATTACAGAAATTACAAAAAAAATATTTCAGGAACTGTTATTTGCTAATTTCTGTTCAAAAGGAGAGACAGAAATAATACTTAAGAGATGGCAAGGATTTTGATTACATTAAGTAGAATTAAAGAGCTTTCTTTACTCTTGCTTTATTCTCTTCTGGCTGCAGCTTTCTGTGTTTGATTCTTACTTGCATTTTCAGTCATTATATTTAATTTGACACTTCAATTTTTACTCCATAACAGGCTTATTTTCTTTTCAGTTCAATCTCAAAACTCTCAGAAGCTGTCATGATACACAAGCCATGTTTTTATTTGATTACACATATGTATATTATATTTTTTTGTTTATATCCAAACTGAAAGTTTGGTAATTACAGGGAGAGGTGGAAAAGTAAATGCAAACCTAAACAAAAATACTGATTGAAATCAGAGCTTCCTGGGAGACAGCAATAAGCAGGTGGTAACAAACAAATGGTAACTAATTTTCTTCTATTGTTAGAGGTGATCATCAGAACCACAACTGATCAACTTGCAATTGCATAAAGTAGAAAAGGGGAAACCTTAGAACCCTACTGAATTAATTCCTTGGCAAACTGCTGTTATTTCTTCAAAATCACATACATCTATATTCTTAATTATTGTAAAATAATTATAGATTATAGACTAGTACAGGATACAATGAATCTTTATATGTCATCTAGTCCATCTATCTGCTTAAAGAAGGGCCAGCACAGAAAAGGCTGCTCACAGCTCTGACCAGCCGACTTGCAAGCACCTTCAAGGATGGAGGTTCCATATCTCCAGCAGCTTCTCATGGTCTTTGACCACATTCACAGTAAAAACATCTCCAGATCTAATTGGAATTTCCCATATGGCAACTTGAGTGTTCATTACCTCTTGTCCTATCCCTGCGCACCTTCGGGAGGACTCTGCATCCTAGGGTGAGTCTTTCACCCTACCCTCTACCACTGCTTTTCAAGTCCTCTTATGGAACATTTTAATTCCTGCTGATAAGTGGCATGTTCTTTTAATGGACTGAGTGTCCATGCAGTGCAGCACTCCAGCCATGTGTACTATCTCACCAAAACTCTCTAATCCCACTGATATCATAGCTCTGCACCATTCATGAACTTTTAATTCCACTTGTTTCCCATACTACCATTTGATTCATTTGTGTTGCAACGCTTGAAATGGACCTCTAGTCATTCTGCTTTCACATAAGGAGTGTGAGGACCATTTCTTTAATGTGTCTCCATACCATCTTTTCTCTTTATCCACCCTCCTTTATCAAATATCATTAAAAACCCTGCTGTTCAGACCAGGAAATTTACTATCAGAGATAAAATCTCTCACTTTGTCAAATGAACTATTGTCCAGCCATCTTCATTTCTTAGGGAGGGTTCTCTGGGTATAAAAGCTAAAGACCTGGCTGCAACACAAGTTTTACAGCCTTGAAAGGAATGTCTTCCCTTTTATCAGCAGCTTAGGAAAGCATCACCTAGGTTCCTATTCCTTTCCCTGTTACCTCACCTCCACAGTCCTGTTCATTTGATGCTGGGGCAAAATTTTACAGACTACACTCCTACAGTTTTTTGCCTTATGGTATGATCATATTTTTCCACTTACTTCTTGGTGTGGAGTTTTTTATTATCTTCCAAATATCATTGTTTCCACTAGACACAATTTGACTACCAAATTTTAATAGAATTTTGAGCTATGTGAGTCTTGATCTCAAGCAATAGGGCAATGTCTACATTGCTAATTGAAAAAGATAAGATAAAATAACAGAAAGGACATGCATGAAGATGTTCAATATGACACAGGTTATAAGTAACCTGATCCTAATTAATCATATCAAATCATTAAGGAATGTTACAGATATAACTGAAAGAAGTTATATTTTTACTAAGGCATTTTGCTGCTCACTTAAAAATTAGCCTCTCTTGTTGTTTTTATTTATTTATTTATTTATATGGTTATTTTTCAACAAGACTTCAGAAGACTCTTAACTTATAGCACATATGTTTTTCTTTTTAATTGGTGTTGAAGATCTGGTTATGCCCATGACAGCATAATTATTATTATTATCAGGAAAAATGTCATCTGGAGGTTACCTTTGAGATAGTCCATCAGATCAATCATTAATGGCATTAGAAAGGTATTGGCAATGATACCTAAAAAGAAATAATAAAAAATCTGTGTAGATACTCCCCAATGATGCCGTGACGCCTTCATTTTGTCTTCACTGTGAACCAAACACCCCCTCAGACCACCAGTTACCAGAAATCTCATACTTACAGATAAATGCATATACACAAAATGAAGCAAAAGCAGCACTAAAAGAAAACAACAATAAGGAGATGTATCTATTGCATTCAACACTTCAAATACCTGTTAGGTGCCTAAGTTTTACATGGTGGATAATACAGGCATTGTTAATATTTCATTGCTCTTTCTTGATTTAGAGTTGAGAGCAAACAAATTAGTATTATGTAAAGAAGATAAAGAGAATTTGAATGTTTGGTTTATACACTCCAAGATACGGTACATTGTCAGATTTAAGCAATCTGTGACCTGAAGGACTGAAGGCAAACTGAAATGAACTAATTAAACAAATCTAATGAGGTTTGACACTGACAGCACATTTGATTTGTTAGATTGGGCATGATGCTTCAACATTCAAAGTTGTTCGTATTTAAAGAGAGGCAGTGTGTCACAGTTAAGGTCAAGATTTTTCCTTCAGAAATTTTTAAAATATTAGAAAAAAAGAAAAAATCCTCATCCTTACATTTCATAAGAACTGATGTATTTCTGATGTAGAAGTGAAATAATTAATAGAAGGTTGCACATAACGTGAAATGCACTACAGAAATACTTTCAATATATTTCAATTTTCTGCTGGACTTTTTCAGTGAACAGTGTTGGATTGGATAATCTCTCAGAGTCCTTTTCTGTCTTAATTGCATTTCACTTCTGTACCCCATAAAATGGCAAATCCATATGAATGTACACCCTGAATCAAAGACTTAGAAATTAACATTTAAAAATATGTATGAATATATTAATGTGCTGTTTTACAGGAAACTACTTTTTTCAAAAAGAAAAGTACATGCTCTTAGAATTATTCTGTTTATAAAAGGCCTGATTTCATAAGAACAGAAGACTTCACTTTTTCTGAAAATTGGAATCTTTTTAAAATATTTAACCTTGAGTGTCCAATACTTAAGTTACTTAATACTGATATTTACAAATAATGTTATCTTCACATGAAAAATACTGATTATTAGCAATATTTTCTTTCTACCAATTTTAGTAGGATTTTAGCCAAAAAATAACCAAGAAATATAAATTCAACTCGTAGCCATGATTCAGCTAGTATTCCAGAACACGTTTCACTGTGGTCTAATTGCACCAAAATGTTTATACAGTACCACTAGACATACATATATTCTTGAGTTTGATTCATCATTATACATGTCGCTACACATTTGCTATTTTATAAGAACAGACTAATATAGAAAGAGAGAAAAAAAGTAACCAAGAATAACTGCAACACTGTACACCTTGTCAGACACTATTTCAATTAGGATTTCTCTTTGAACTTCAACTAGATCAACCCAGACTTGTAGTAAAATGTTTCTGTTCTACCCTGGAATGTCTAGTCTCTCTTGTTCATTTGTTACTTGAGTCCTGAACTTCAAGAAAGATTTGATACAACTGATCACCAAATTAATAAACAGCAACATGAAATTAACTTCTATAACTCTACATTAATATTATGAGCATTTTTAAAAATGTTTTACCCTTCACTTAAAACAAATACAGTTCAAACTACACTCTTCACATCAACTAGACCCACAGAAGTATAATAATTTGTTAGTATGGATATCTATGTTAAACTACAGAATATATACAGATACTTAAAAGCAGTGTGACTTTCAAATTCCTTGTGTTCTCTATGAACTACATTTATGCGCTTCATCATCACAACTCCCCTGCAATATTGCAATGCACACATTAGATTAAGTTATTTTGCTGAAAAAAATATTGTACATTAAGACTAGTTTCAGAATCTGTTAATATCATTGCACAGTTTTTATTTTCTTCCTTGGGCAAGTAAAAGCCTAGGTCTCAGCAAGTTTTATTCTTGCTTTTCAGAAATCTGTAGATATTCCATATACACTTAGTACCACTGAAGAAGCACATCTAAAATCTGTCAAAATAAGTCAGTAGTTTAAGCACTTATTATATATCAAGTTGCAACTCTATTTTTATTGCCCTGAAGAACTTTACCTTTCAGAGACTTTACAGTAAATAGAAGGGGGAAATAGAAGTCTTCAAGGAGCCTACAGAGAGAGTTTGTGCCTCCCAGAAAAGTTCGTGGAGCCACGATAGAGAAATTAAGAAGACCCAAAACAGAATTTAAAAATGAAATAAAACCAACAAACCAAATAAACAAACAAATAAACCGAAAACTCCAAAACCTCAAACATCAGTATCTAAGGCAGAAATAATACATCAGATAGTGAGGAATAAAAAGAAGTTCATACTTTTCTGCAGAGAAGAGATCACTAGTTATGAGTTGGCCACAGTCATGACACAGATTTATGTAAAAATAAGACAATCGTTTGTCAGATAGGTTCCCTACATGTCTTGAAACATGAAGGATCAAAAATATAACCAGAATTTTGCTTTGAAACTTTCGCTATTTCTTTACAGAACACCTGAATATATACAATATATACCTGGCATTTTTTTCTCTGTCCTCAAAATTAAAAAGAAAAGAAGTGTTGGTGTTAAAATTTAATTGTTACTAGGATTACTTTTTAATTATTACAATTTACTTTGTCTTGTTATACATGTGATTACTTATGATATTGAGTAATTGTTCTTTAGAATGGATTATGATTTTAAGTAACTGGTGAGGTGCCAGGCAATGAAATAGAGATTTATTTTTCTATTAAATAGAAGTGTATAAGTGTATATTGAGAGACTGTGAAGACTACACCTTACCAGTTATGCAACAGATTTAACTCCTGGACTGGACTGAACTTCATTGACATGTTGAACCAGACTACTGCTGTGATGAACGATGATTGTGTTGAATAATGATCCGAAGGCTGGAGCACTCTTCTGTGACAAAAGGCTGAGAGAACAGGGATTATTTAGCCTGAGAAGAGAAGGCTTTAGGGAGACCTTTTTGCTCATTTCAGTACTTGGAGTGGTCCTACAAGAAAGCTGGGGAGGGAGTTTTTGCAAGGCTTTGTAGAGATAGGACAAGAGGTAATGGCTTTAAACTGAAAGAGGGCAGGTATAGAGTAGATATTAGGAAGAAATCCTTTACTGTGAGGGTCATGATGCAAAAGAAAAAGTTTACCAGAGAAGTTGTGGACTCCTCATCCCTGGAAGTTTTCAAGACAAGGTCGGATGGGGTTTAGAGCAACCTGGCTTAATGGAAGATATACCTGCCCAAGGCAGGGGATTGGAACTAGATGATTTTGAGGGTCTGTGATTCAGTGATTCTATGAGGTATCTGAGAGCTAGTCAGCTATATTTGGGCAGGGTTTACAACTGTAAATTACCACCTGACTACTGTTCTAAGAGCTTTTAATAATTTTTTGGTACAAAGAAGCAACAAGACAAATCAAAAAGGTACTCTAAATCTGAAATTGGAAAGAACCCACTGAGAAGAAAATGTAATGTCATGAAATGATGAAGTCCATAAATGAAGGGAAAGGAAGGAAATAGAAAGAGGAACATAATAAAACCATGACCTTTTTAAGAATGTTATGTAATCTTTGGTTTTGGAAGTGTAAGAAAAATGTAGGCAGCACAATGCTGTTGCAGAACCAATCTTTCAGACAGAGTCCCCTTCTAATCTTATTTGCATGATCATAAATTTATGACTTCTGCAAAGAAATAGTGTAGCCTCAACGAGTAGTCATATGGGCAATATTACTTCAAGATTATGAGGCTTCACAGATTAAGATCAATTTGACACTAAACATTGGATGTGGTCAAATACTTTTTCTGTGAATTATATCCTGAGAGTAGAAGATGTATTTGATCGTCCCAAACATGCTGACACATAATTTTGTTGTAGTGATTTTGCATAAAGCTTTTTAGACTTAAAATTACCTTCTTTTTCCATATTTTTATATAATTTTGTTAACTGAAGATAGAACTGTTAAAAAGATACACATAATTAGATCACATTTCAGTCAAGAACACTATATTTGAAAGCTGATTTTTCAGTTACAGTAAGGAGAAGGGTATGATGTTCAAATCTATTCTCTGAAGTAGAACATTCCACACCAAGGTAGAACTGTTAACATTATTGCTTGCTGTTTGACAAAAATAAGCTATTACACTTCTGTATGACTGGCTCTACAAAATAAATTTCTCAGCAAAACAGAAGCTTTTAATCTTGTTCCTGTAGAGTTTGCAAAGCTTTCCCGAGAGATCCCAAACTTTACTGGTTAATCACACAGAGTGTACTTACTTGAGCTGATTACATTCTGGTTTATAGTTACCTATTAGAGAAACTAATTACAGCTCCAAACTGTGTCAACAGTGTTTGACCTAATTTGATACCAGTTAATCAGTTACATAAACAAATTCTGTTTATAGGACAAATTGAATTTGAGTTAGAGAATATACAATGTAAGCTCTAGACCATACTTTAGATATAAAAAATGTAATCAAGTTTATTATTTTGAGTGATTTTATTGAAATGTAAAGGACACCCTTGGAAAGAAAGTACTCTTGGAGAATCATAGAGCTTACTACAGTAGCTACTGTCTTATAATTTGCTGAGAATCTTTAGCATTGAGCTGTTTTGTAAGAAATAGTGAAGTACCGCTTCAGCTATTTAATTTTTTAATCTAAAAGAATCTAATCTTATAGATTTAATAGTATTTCAAAAGCTGATTGTAGCATTAGAACTAGTATGTGTATGGGTACCCATCTACCAAATGTGTGAGGTATCAGACAACTTCTTAATTTTTGCATTTAAAGAGCGTTATATTGTGATTGGCATAATTACATTTTGGAAATCATGGCAGGTGAAGACATTAATAAATACCTTAAGTTCAGGGTAATACATAAAATATAAAAAATCCACATACATTGGTTTCTCTTGGATATCAAATGTCAGGTATCAACTCACAAAAAGCTGAAATCAGAAAAGGCAAAAAAAGCTATCTATCACTTTCCGACATCAATGGAATCACAGATTATGAACAGATGATAGAAACTATGAAATCAGATTGTTGAGCTTGGAAAGGATAGAAATGTGTGGTCCAGAAAAAAAACATACTGTGGATAAAAAATATCTTGCAGAAAGCTTATAGAAAGTAGACATTTCTAAAGTATGATAAAATACAGTGACCATAGAAACAGAGGGAAAAGAAGATGAATAAAAAACCAGAACTAGTGAAAAACAATCTAGTCTACAGCAACTGTATATATGTGAGAAATATCCCAATGTCAGATAAGGGTTATTCCTGCAGTTATCTCAGCTGGGGATGGGGGTAAATGCCAGTTGGAGAGAACAGTCTTCTAATTACAGTGTAATCTGACTCAAGTTAGAAGGAATTAATCCGCTTTGCCTATAGGGTGACTTAAGTTACCACATTTGTCAACTTAATGGTCCTAGGTATGAGTAGCGTCAATTTGTTTCGGTGGAAAGCATCTCTTTGAAGAAGACTGAATGAAAAATATCAATTTTAATCAGTAAGAACTCATTCATAATAATAATTTTTTTCATTAATCCCATCATGTTTATTATGTACTTCTGCAGTCCTCAGAGTATTCTGCTGCAAGAGAAACAATATTAAATCTATCTACAACTTTTACAAAAATTAGAAGTTTCAGGTTATGAATTTTTGATGAGCAATAAATACATATCTATCAGCATTACTGGGTAAATAAATAGTATGACATACTAGATGTCCATGAATAAATGGTCACGCATCCGCTACAATTTTAAGAGGAAGACAAATGACTTTGCCAAATACTATTGTGCAGTCTTTCTCTTTTATAATAACATTTTCCTGAAGGTAGGTAATGAACTGAACATTATATTATAATACAACTTGGAATAAATGTACTTCAGAACAATGAACAGCAAGTTAAAGTCTTATTGCAATTTTCAAAGAATTATTTAAGTCTACAAATATATACTTTACTGACGAATCTGTATATAGCCAAGGCACACTACCTCTACATTGCATAAGTATTGTATAATGGCTCTGTTGCCTCAAGATACTGTAGAGAAAAAAGACTCCAGGCCAATTTAGTGTATAAAATAAGATGAAGAGAGTAGGTCCTTTAATCTCAGGCCTGAGGCCCAGGGAATACACGATGTGCATATCAGACAGTGGTTCTATGATTTTATAACAAGGTCTATCCAATCCTAGATTTGTCCACTCCTCAGTTCTGCCCCTCAACACACCCCTTCAGGAATTGAGTCTGGGGGCGTTTGGGACCCCTTCTTCCTCATCTTCATCTTCCTCACATCATGCACAGTCCTTGGAGCTCCTCCAGAGTTCTGGGCTTGAAGATGTGATATCTTCTGGTCCAGGTCTTGGTGTGTTTTTCTACAATTCTACCTTGAAAAGAAGGCTAAACATACTAATGGAATTTAGAGGGATTGATATGGAATCACGTATATGTAACTACTATGTTAAGGGTAAGGGATATAATACAGCTACCTTAAAATCTACATTCACTACACAACTACTTCTAAAATCTACAAAAGTCAAAAAACCCCAAAAGCTCGGAGGCATCAGCTTACAGAGAAATTGTCACATATATTTCCCAGATTCTGGATGTTCAGTCTTTGCTAATTAATATATTTTATATTTCAGTGTTTTCATAGTAATTTATCCCCTCCCCAATGCTTTTTATTTTAAGTTCTGTGACTTTTTAATAGGATGAAGGATATAGGTGTGAGACACACACACACACTCCACACACACACACACACAATTTAAAAAAATAAAAATCCTCAGTCTCTTTTCCAAGGCCTGAGCTAAAATCATTGCATTTGATTGAAAACTCTTATGACACTTAAAGATTTTGATTCCAGTGCCAAGTGAGTTCTTAGCTGCATGGCTAGCACAAGTACTCTCTGAGCCATTTAATGTTTCATCATCCTGCTCATTTACTTAGCGTAAAGCATTATTGATCACATTCCCCATGTAGTGGTAACACTATCCTTCTGAACTGATATTAGAGGATGAGAAGTCAAGACATTTGAACAAGGAATTTCTTGTATTGTAGTACCAGTGCCATTTACCTCTGAAGACAACATAAATATTTCCACTTGTTTCAAGGACTTTACAATGAGCTCTGTCTTTCTTTATCCTTCTGAAGTTCCACTGACTGTGATATATTACTTTATACTGCCATCAGGGAGAAAAATATCATAAGTTTATTTGTCACAACAGTAAAGTCAATAAACAAAAACAAGTTATTAAAAGATAGGTCTGATTTGGTTTCCTTTCAGTCCAATCGGGAGAAAACAATAAGATATATTTTCATGAAAATTCAAGATTCACATGTGTAATGATAGTGGAATTTATACTTTCCCTGAATGCAACAAAACTACCTTACTCATCTAGAGTTTTCTGCTGGTTTTGGCTATGATAGAGCTATTTTTCTACATAGTAGCTGGTATGAGGATGTGTTTTGGATATGTGCTGGAAACAGCATTGATAATGCAGGAATCTTTTTGTTATCACTGAGCAGTGCTCACATAGACTCAAGGTCTTTTCTACCTCTCTCCCCACCCCACCAATGTGGAGGCTGGGAGTGCACAAGGAACTGGGAGGGGACACAGCTGGGACAGATGAGCCCAGCTGTCCAGAGGGATAAGCCACACCCTATGGCATCATGCTCAGCATATAGAGCTGGAGGAAGCAGGAGGAAAGGGGGCTGTTCAGAGTAATTGTGTTTGTCTTCCCAAGCACTGTCAGGTGTGATGGAACCTGGCTTTCCTGGAGATGGCTGAACCTGCCTGCCCATGGGAAGTAGTGAATGAATTCCTTGTTGTCCTTTGTTTGCATGTATGGATTTTGCTTTACCTATTAAACTGCGTTTCATCCCACGACTTTTCTCACTTTTACCCTTCTGATACTTTCCTCCATCCCACTGAGGGGGAAATAATTGAGCAACTGGGTGGGGCTTAGTTACTGGCTGGAGTTAAACAGTGACAAGTTTAAAAGGATGCTGTAAGAAAAAACAGTGTAACAAAGTGATATCTTGTAAAGGATTAGGCTAATCTCTAAGTGCAAACAAGTTGGTTAGACAAATAATGTTGGATCAGAGTTGAAATAAAGTGAATAACCAGGCAATCTATAGAGGTGGAAAATGAGATAAAATAGGTGGAACTTCAGGTGAGGTATCTAAATAGTTGTTGCAAATACTACACTATACTTCAAAATAAGTTTCTTTGTCTATTTCCCAACTGTCCTGCTCTTCTCTTCTCTCTGACCATCATAATTAGACAATTCATAAGAGCCTTTGAGAATCTTTGAGTCATTTCGACCATGGTTAAACAATGGGGATTTCAAAAGTGTACAAGATATGAAAGTACCTTGTATTGTGCTCATATTCCTAAATTATGTGGGTAGAATTTACTTAATGTAAATACAGCTAATGAAGAAACTACACATATAGTATGTAGATACCTTCCTGAAAGAACATGAAACATTAAAAGACTGTGACTTAACCATATTTTTTTTTACCCTAAGAGCTATAATCACCTATGAAGGTAATAAAAGGGAATTCTTCTTCCTGTGTTGCCTTGTGGTTCAAGAAAGATGTGTGAACTCCAATTTTCTAATCATTCAAAACTTAACTACATACTTTGTTTCAGCACAGCTAGAATGCCTTTCATTTGATAAAATGTTTCCTATCATTTTGAGAATCACTGTTGTGCCTTGAGGGAAACCTTGTACATCTTAAAATAATATGATATATAAACTATCAGTGTTTCATGCATTACAGTCGAAGAAATATCATTATAAGAAACAAATCCTCAAGACAATATACCAAATGTTCATAACTTTCTCCCATAAGAAGGTTGTTTTCATTATAATATCTTATCAAGAGCATTAAACTATTACATAAGGTGGAAAAAGACATGTTTTTAGTCATTTTCCTGGAGATATCACGGCTGAGCTTTCCCAAGATGCAGTTGTTTCCTCTTAGTTTCCTTGTCCTTTATAGATAAAGTATATCTTATATTAGATTTTTCTGGACCATTAATAATTTAGGGACTTGTACATTGTATTATATATAATATTGCTTTTGTTAATAAAAACAATTAAAGAACAAAAATTTTATGTGTGCATACCATTAAAGTCTTTGCTGGACAGAGCCTTGATTTCTGGATTTAGGTACTGCATGTTATTTACAACTTTGTAACAACTCCAGTAATCAAGGATATGTCCATCAAAGAGTGAAAGTATGGACACACTTATAATAAAAAAAAAAAATAAAAAAACCCAATACTATTTACGGTGTCATTCTTACCTCCTCGTGTCTCAATATGATACCATTCCCTTTTACAACATTTTTTCTCTCTGATTTCAGTCTGATTTCATATAAAAGAACAGGGATATGCAGGGTTACAGACATTTTCATATTAATTAAGAAATTAATTCTATCATTTATGACTCTCCATCTCTCCTTTTTCTCTAATATGCACTCTGGTCACTGTTGGTTCTTATTTTAAACACAGAAAAAATATTTATAAAAATGTACACTAGTAATACATAAAATGTGTATTCAACTATGTAAAGAAATGTGTATTAATTTAGTTTTGTTTCAGAAAAAACACATTATTGTCATGTGACCTAAAAGTCACTGTTATTCTAATGAGTATTTAACATTTGAGGAAGGAAATTGTAAAACCAATAACATGAAATATTGATGATTTCTAAAGTTATTAAAAGTATTCTGTTCAACTTTGATTTTTTATAAGAGTTTTTACATAACAATAACAGAGCCTTGAGCTTGACACATGAAGCTGTAATCAGAATAATTTAGACATATTCAGTCTGGACATAATCAAAATATATATTCGAAGACTAATACCTAGTTAGGACTAATAAGATAAATTCTACAAATTTCCTTAAGTATTGCCTATCCTTGTATTTTTTTATTGTTCTATAATTCACATTAGTGATTGCTGGAAAGATTTTGCTACAAAGTGAGGACTAAATTTATCTAACTTGATTTATTTAACTATCCTGTGTGACTACAGGATCATAATAAATGTGGGGTTTGGTGTCAAAACACCATCTCCAATGGTGACATATCCAGATATGTTTGTCTTGACGGGACAGCATATCTGGTTTTTTATGCTCAGTCTATCTGTACTAGGAAAGTTGGATCATATCACCACACTTAACTTACTGAAACTAGATAAAACCAGAGTGAGTGAAATTACTGTACAAAAAAATTACATAGCATATACAGAGTGAGTAGTTTTGCTGTAGTCCCCTATGTATTATTACCTTGAGAATTAGCAACATTTGCTCAACTCTGAAGGATCCCTTAAATTTAACAGGGATTTTGGTGTGTGGATTGGAGTAATAATAAAGACAAAATATACAACAAAGTCAAATGCTCAATTGCAATGTTTTGCAGTTATTTTTGAAAGAGACCAGTTAAGGATTCATGGTAAGAATTACAGTAATCTTGATTTATTTGGTGTAGTTTTATATAAGTGTCTCTAGACAGTAAACCTCAGTTTTCAGAGTATAAGACAGTTAAGAGTAACAGCCTGCAAGTATTAAAGATTTTGTACTGTTCTCTCTCTACTAAAGAGAATGCTGAATCTAGTTTCTATCCCAACCTACGATTGAATTGCATACTGTGCACAGATGATTTAATAACTGATATTTTTTTGAAAGATGGGTCATATAATATGTTGTAGGATAAGGATTTATTTAGTATATCTGCAACCTCAAGTTTTAGAATTATATGTTAAATTTTCAATGATAAGAAGTCTTGTATTTCAAAGGATTTCAACTAAATACAAATTTGTATACTTTGCAAAAGTATGTGATTCACTTATGTATGCATGAAATTTGCTAAGGTATGTAACTGACATAGGCAACATTTGATGGAGCAGCTGATCATGGAAATAATTTCCAGACACATGAATGACCAGAAAACCATCAAGATAAGTCAACATGACCTCACCAAGGGGAAGTCATGCATGACTAGTTTGATAAAATTCTGTAATGAGATAATTGGTTTGATAGATGAGGAGAGAGCAGTGGCTGTTGTCTACCTGGACTTCAGTAAGGGCTTTGATACTCTCACCCATATGATCCTTATAGAAGAGCTCTTGATATATGGCCAGGCTGGGCAGAGAGTGAGGGGGGTTGAAACCAGGCTGAATGGCCAGGCTCGGAGGGTGGTGGCACAGTCTAGTCAGAGAATAGTGACTAACAATGTACCCCAGGGGTCAATATTAGGTCCAGTCCAGTTTAACATCCTCTTTAATCATCTGGATGATGTGGCAGAGTGTTAACCCCCAGCAAATTTGAAGAAATGCAAAATGAAGGAATGGCTAAAAAGCCAGAGGATCATGCTGTCATACAATGGGACCTTGAGAGGCTGGAGAAATGGGCTGACAGTTCAACAAGGGGATGTGCCAAACCCTGCACCTGAGGAGGAACAACCCCATGGTGGGGACTGCCCAGCTGGAAGACAGTTTAGCAGAAAAAGTTTCCTGGTGGATATAAAATCGAACATGAGCCAGCAATATGCTCCTACTGTAAAGAAGGCCCTCTACTCAGCAGTGGTGAGGCCACACCTGGAAGACTTTATTCACTTCTGGCCTCCTCCAGGACAAGAGAAACATGGAGCTACTGTACAGAGTCCAGCAAAGGGACACAAAGATGATTAAGAGTCTGGATAACCTGTTTTAAGATGAAAAGTTTAATGAGCTGGAATTGTTCAACCTGGAGAAAAGTGGGCCCAAGGGGGACCTTGGCAATGTAGGAAGAGTGCAAAGAAGACAGAGCCATTCTCTTTTCAATGGTCCACAGGGATAGAACTAGAGGGAGTGAGCACAGCCTTAGTGAAAACTGAGTAGAGTCCATCTGAACAGCAGGAAACACTTGTTCGTTTTTATTTTTAATGCAAGGATGACCAAGCACTGGCACAGGTTGCCCAGAGATGATGTGTAGTCTCCATCCTTGGAGATATTGAAAAGCTGTGTGGAAATGGTCCTGGGCAACTCTAGGAAGCCCTACCTGAGCAGGTGGTTTGGACCAGATGATCTTCTGAGGTCTCTTCTAACCTCAGCCATTCTGTGATACTGTGACTTTCTTACCGTCTGCCCAGCTAGTGAAGTATGCAGTTTTACAGAAAATTGCTGATATCTGTTCACTCTCACAAAGATGAAGAGGTAGATAAAAATTATTATTATGTGTTGCCAAAATTAGCATGTTAAGTATTGCTGTGCTCAAAACCTCATCATGGTAAATTTAGGATGTTTATTTAAATTAATTATAAGCATATATAACTTGAAATTGATCTGAGCAGCGGCTTGCAGGAATGGAGTTTAGTGATTTCTGTTGAATGCTAGAGCCTGCAAGCTTTTTGAAAATGTTGGTAGCTTACTCCTTTCAGCAACATATCATTCTGAATGTAAATCATATTTTTTAAGACAAATGTTGTAGACCAGTGACATGGAAATAGCACTAGACAACTTTATATGGGCATATAAATCAAATCTCAAGGATTGGATTCAGATACTTGAATAGAGGCACATTTTTCCAGTATTTTACACACCTTTTTTGACACTTCACTCCTCGTCCAATTCTGAAAATCTGTTGGTCACCACAATAAAAGAAAGACATTAAGCTGTTAGAGAGTGTCCAAAGAAGGGCAACAAAGATGAAGGGCTTGAGGGGAAGTTGTGTGAGGAGTGGCTGAGGTCACTTGGTCTCTTCAGTCTGGATAAGAGAAGACTGAGGGGACACTTCATTGCAGTTACAACTTCCTCACAAGGGGAAGATGAGGGGCAGGCACTAATCTCTTCTCTGTGGTGACCAGTGACAGGACCTAAGGAAATGGCTTGAAGTTGTGCAGGGGAGGTTTAGGTTCTTCACCCAGAGGATGGTTGGGCACTGGAACAGGCTCCCTAGGGAAGTGATCACAGCACCAAGCCTGACAGAGTTGAAGGATCGTTTGGATAATACTCTCAGGCACATGGTGTGACTCTTGAGGACGGTCCTGTGCAGGATCAGGAGTTGGACTTAATGATCCTTGTGCGTCCCTTCCAATTCAGCACATTCTGTGATTTTAATTTGTGATAATTTTGAACAAAGTTTGAAAAAAACACCACTGGTTTTAGCATACGTACCTATATCTAACCAGAATACGCATGTAAGATTTTGCTAACTTTTTCAACCAGTTTTAGAGGACAGAAAATACTATATTTACAATTATCTTGTGAAAATACTATATCATCAATGAAAACAAGTACTGCTTAAAAGCAGACTGCTTTTATAACACTTATTTCTATTTTTTGAACACAGCAGGAAGATAGTTTTCAGTCTTAAAATAAATAAATTTGCTGATTTAGGTTTATCTCCAGAACAGAATATTTAGTTGCTTGTTTATGGTTCTTTTCTAATTAAACAACAAAAAACCCCCTCAACTAATAGGAAGTAATTTCAATTTTTTTCTCACATCTCACATAGAAGGTGTATTTTACTAGTCCAAACTTGAAACTTTTCACAAAATCATATAATCTTAGAATATGTTACATTAAAATGGAGAACATCTGTTCCATCCACCTACTCAGAAAAGGGCCAGCATAGATCAGGGTGCTCACAGCTCTGGCCAGTGGAGTTGTGAGCATCTTCAAGGATGGAGATTCCACAACTTCTCCAGCAGTCTGTCATGGTTTAAGACCACCCGCATCGTAGAAACATCTCCAGATCTAATTGGAACTTCCTATATGGCAACTTGAGTTTCCAGTGCTTCTTGTCCTATCACTGTGCACCTTCGGGAGGATTCTACACCTTCAAGATGAGTCTGTCTCCCCTACACTCTACTGAATATCTGAAGCACAATTATACCTCCCCTTACTTTAGACCCAGCACTCAGCTTCTCCCCACATCATGTACCCCAGCCTCTGAGAATCCTGGTGACCCTTGGTTGGATTTACCCCAGTACATCAGTACCCTTCTTGTACTGGGGACCCCAAAACTACTCTCTCAAGTGCCAAATGGAGGGGAGCAATCACTACCCTGGACCTGATGGCATTACTCTAGTTGATTCATCTCAGGATGCCCAGGCTGAATTTCTCCCCTACAAAACCACAATGCAGATTCATGTTTAACTTGTCCACTGGCATCCCAGGTCCTTTTCTGAAAAGAACAAAATAGATAACGAAGAGTCAGCTTGACTTCATAGAACTAAATACAACCATTTGAGCTCAGCAACCTGTCTAATTTTTCACCTCACTAGAGTTCTTTCAAAACAATCAATTATTATTTTGATTTTAAGGATTGTGTGGGATACAATCTCATTGTGAGTTTGCACCATTAACAAAAATGCTATTAACTTCAGTTGGACAATCTGTATTACTAAGTACTGTTCATTGTGAGCAACAAATAGAAATAAGAAACTTTCAGTTGTATTGGACCTATGCAGAGTTACGCAGATATTCACAAATATGTGTCAGTAACAAAGACGTGAGGAAGAGGGCAATAGTGGCATTCACATCTTCATGCCTGTCTACCACAGAACTCTTCATAGCAATTTAAGTTTAACTCTTCTGCAATTACCTCAGGCTCACCTTGCTTCAACCTGAAGTTGCTGAGAATCATAAAAACAAAAGCATTTTTCCAGCAGGGAATAGCAGTGACACTGAGCTATGTATATTAAGCTTACAGAGCTCAATGCATTACATCTATGCTAGGGCTAAAGCAAGAAGTGAAAATGTTACCTGCTGTCTTTATGCATCTTTAAGGTCTGGATAATGCTGTCATCTGGATACCTTTGCACTACTTGAATAATATAAACCATTGTAACAACCATTAGAAGAAGCCCTCAAGGACAGATTATCATGTTTTTTCTTTGGCTAAATCTTTCCTGTCATTATTCCAGAAAGGGGGAAGCAAATGGATCCCCTGACACCTGAATAGTGTCAGATGGCAATACATAGAACACAAATCTCAGCATACACTACAGATAAGCCCACTGCTCAAGCAATCTCAGGATTACAATATGGTTTTATGTCCCCATCCCTGTACTGAGTACTCTTGAAATACAGCAAAGGATGTAGAAATTTACCATGTACAAAAAGAATAAATGAGACCTAAATACAGCTTTTACTCCCTTTGATGAATATGTATCTCCCTTTGATGGTGATAACAGTTGCTTGTATATATGAAGATACTATCTCCATAGCTAGAAAAATTTTAGATAGGCTTTGTGAATAGGCATTTTGAATGCAAAAGAAAACTAGAAAACTGAATCTAAGAGCAGAATAACATGGAATTACCAACAATTTTATATGTGAAGTTATAGTAAAATGGATTTCTGCTTCGAGGTTCCCTTCCCAAACCTTCCCAAACCTTCCTTTCCCTTCCCAAACCTTCCCTTCCCAAACCTTCCCAAACCTTCCCAAACCTTCCCAAACCTTCCCTTCCCAAACCTTCTCCTTCCCAACTGTGATGTTCTGCTGTGTTAATAAATGTGGATACAGGTTGAAAATTACAATGTGAACATTTCTTTTTACTGCACACCAAGCAAAAGAAGTCAGCAATCACAGTTCATTAAATATTGATGTAGGTGGTATTTTCAGACCTTGTATGTCACTTTGCTGCTGCTGTCAGAGTGAAAAAATCTTACTGTAGAAAGAAGTTTCCACTATCATAAGTTTTCACCTAAGGCTTTGTTTTTCCGACAATGAAGAAGATTTACAGAAAAACTAGGAGGATTGTAGGTTAGATATGCAGCTTTAATTTAGTTACTATATTGACATATACAGATTTTTTTAAAGTGAATTTATATGTGCAAGTAGGCAACTGTTCATACATTTTTTAAATACATTCCTGATTTATTTGGCAAGTTAATGAATGTACTTTATGATAGTTTTACATTTATGGGCCTATAAAATATGTATCATTTTTATTTTACCAAAGAAACTGAAGCAAATATTATAGCATTAGAAAAATTTAGTGTGCTTTGCACACATCTGGCATTGTATAAGAAGTAGGATTGTGTAAGCTCAGAATAGCTTACCTTTTCCCTTAATTAACACCATTAAATTACTCTGCTTACGACACCAGACTGCAGTCATCCTCCTGTCTGTCCAATTCTATTTCCAAAACATTGACAAGGTACATTGACAAGCTAAAGGAATTACCAAAGTATAACAATGAGCATTTGAATTGTAAAAGTCTTCTGCTGTGACTCAGAAATTTAGTATGGAGTTTATTAGAAACTTTTAAATACATAGACTAGTCTTGACAAGATAGGAGATTCTTTTCCACTTCATAACCTTCAAATAACAGTGTTTTTGTGAAATGTGGGAATTTCACCTGAAAAGTTATGATGAATGGAGTTAGATCCTCTTGGTGGCTCGTCACAAGTGGTGTCCCTTGGGACTCAGCCAGTCCTGTTAAACATCTTTATCAATGGTTCAAAGGAGGGGATAGAAGGCACTCACAGTCATTTTTCCCAAGACAACAAGTTGGGTGGGAATATTGATCTACTTGAGGGCAGGAAGGCTCTGCAAAGGGATCTGGACAGCTGGATCAATGGGCTGAGGCCAATAGTATGAAGTTTAATAATGTCAAGTGCCAGGTCCTGCACTTTCATCACAAAAACTCCAAGTAGCACTACAGGCTGGAAAGAAGAGTGGCTGGAAAGCTGCCAGGTGGAAAAGGACCTGGGGGTGTTGGTCAACAGTTGGCTAGACATGAGCCAGCAATGTACCCAGATGGCCAAGAAAGCCAATGGCATCCTGGCTTGTACCAGAAATAGTGTGGCCAACAGGGCAAGGGCAGTGATTGTCCCCCATACTTGGCACTGGTGAGGCCGCACCTTGAGTCCTGTGCCCAGTTTTGGACCCCTCACTGGAAAAAAGACATTGAGGCTCTGGATTGTGTTGAAAGAAGAGCAATAAAACTTGTGAAAGGTGTGGAGCACAAGTCTTGTGAGGAGTGGCTGAGGGAGGTGGGGTTGTTTAACCTGGAGAATAGGACACTCAGGGCAGACCTTAATTGCTCTCTGCAATCACCTGAAATGAAGTTATACTGAGGTGGGGGTCAGTCTCTTCTCCCAGATAACAAGTGACAGGACAAGAGGAAATGGTCTTGAATTGTACTGTGGAGGTTTAGGTTGCATATTAGAAAAATTTCTTCTTCCCTAAGGTTATCATTCACTGGAAAAGGCTGTTCAGCGAAATGCTTGAGTCACCAGTTGTCAGAGACTGAAATGGTTAATGATTTATGCATTCTAGGAGACTTTTGTAGGCTTTTGACTTGCATTATACCTCTGATGAGCAATCGAGTCCCTCACTCCCTCCAGTGCTGAAGGTGTGAAGCCCTGAAAAGACAAGAGGTCGAGCTCCAGGCTTTGGACTTGATACCTCGATAAGCCATCGGGCCCCTCCCTCCCTTCAGTGCTGCAGGTGTGAAGCCCTGAAAAGGCAAGAAGAAAACAACTCCCCGCCTGAGGGAAGGTGTAAAAGCATGCTGAGGGTATATAAACTGACTAGTGACTTTGGGATTTTGGGGTTTTTCCTTCTCCCCCACTGTCTGCACATCGAGGCATGGCCCATGACACTGATCATGGATATAATAACTGATAACTTCTTGGAGTGTAGGGACTTCCCTCCTTCACCCCCAGCAGATCAAGGCCACCACTTCAACTGACAGACATGGAAGCTGCAACTACTAAGTTTCATCACTGGACCCCGTGGGCGGTGACTATATACATCTGTCCACTCTCAGCTTTTCTTTCCCTTACTGTCCCTTACTCTTATCCTGCCTTTCTCTCTCCTATGCATTTTCTTCCCCCCCCAAAGGTTATCTCTATGTCACATTGTTATATTACAGCACCCAAAATGCTAGCATGCCTGTTGATACAGAATTGTTAAAATAAACCTTGCCAGTATATGTTTTCAGACACCGATTATTTAGTGTGGTTTCACTTTAATCCACCCCAAGGGAATTATTGATAAAAATCTGTGTTACCCCCCTCCATTTTTCTGGGGTGGGTCGTAACACCAGTCCTGGATGTATTTAACATATGTGTAGCTGTGACACTCAGGGACATGTTTATTGGTGGATCTGAAAGTGCTGGATTGGTGGTTGGACTTGACGGTCTTAAAAGGCTTTTCTAACCTAAATGATTCGATGATTATAAGTGTGTGCCACTTGCTTCAGTCACAAGAAATAACTAAATGTGGACAAGAGTTGTAACCAGAACTCTGTTACACAAAAGGAAGAATAACAGGAGGGAGAAGTTATTCTTTGAAGGGAAAGGAGAAGGGAGGGAAGAAGTGAGCACAGGAGGAAGGAAGGAAGGAGGGAAGGAGGGAAGGAAGGAGGGAAAGGCCTTTTGAATTGCTTTAAAACATAAGATTCTAGGTTGTAGTTATAGGTTGTTTATCCTTGTTAAAAAGTGATAACTTGCAGAGCAAGGTCCTTGGGACTTTTACTAATACTATATTAAAACTTCATCACATGTTTACAATAGTGCCAAGTCAGTAGAAAGTAAGTTTAGACTAATTCATTTCTCAAATAACTCATAATAAACCAAAAAGCATAATCATATTTAAATACAATTAAAGTTGAGAATTTCTGCATTAATTTCAAAACCTATATTTAGAATCTGAAGTGTGTTCATATCACAAATATAGATACCTAAATTAATAACCTCTGCTGTAATCCGTGAAGAAAGAGATCCGTTTTCTAAACTGATCTCTGTTAGAAAGTAAATTAGACAATTGCTATACTGGAGTCTAAACTGGGTATTGAAAACACTCATCTGTTTCTCTATAAGGTACAAATTTATTAAAAACGTAGCTGAACTTCTGTCTGAAACATACTGGCAAGGAGTACTGCACAAATCATACTAAGAGCTCCTGGGTTTGTAGTACTTCCTGTGATTCAGGTTCCAGAGTGGAAATGTATCTCCCCAAATTTGAGAAGTCAGCCTTATCTAGTGATATTATTTCGTGGTCAACTCTAAAGTCACTGAGAATAACGGATAAGTGCTTGGCTATTATAAACTGGTATAATTCTTTTACTTTCATTGAAGATTGGAGCTGGGCATGTAGCAGTAAGAGGGTAACAAGAACACTGAAATATAACGTGGTAATTTAGTGAGTTTGATATTGTAAAAACAAAATAAGCACCAAATAAGCACTATTCTACAGATAGAGTAGAATGAATATTTTCCTTCATGTCATTTTATCAGAAATATGTTTGTTTGAAATACATTTTTAATCTGCTTTTCTGCATACTGCATCCATTAGATTGGATGGAAGTCTTGGTCTCCTGGAGGGTAGGAAGGCTCTGCAGAGGGATCTGGACAGGCTGGATCAATGAGCCAAGACCAATGGCATGAGTTTCAACAAGTCCAAGTGCTGGGTCCTGCACTTGCATGGCAACAACCCCGTGCAGCGCTACAGGTTGGAGGAGAAGTGTCTGGAAATCTACCCAGTGGAAAAGGACCTGGAACTGGACAGGAGCCAATAGTGTGCCTAGATGGCCAAGAAGGTCAACGGCATCCTGGCTTGTATCAGAAATATTTTGGCCAGCAGGACAGGTCAGTGACTGTCCCTCTATACTTGGTACCGGTGAGGCAATACCACGAGTCCTGTGCTGTTTTGGGCCCCTCACTGCAAGAAAGACACTGAGAGTCTGGATCCTGTCTAAAGAAGAGTAACAACGCTAGTGAAAGATCTAGAGAGTAAGTCTTATGAGGAGCGGTTGAGGGAGCTGGAGTTATTTAGTCTGGAGGAAAGGAGGCTCAGGGGAGACCTTATTACTCTCTGCAACTACCCAAAAGGAGGTTGTACTGAGCTGGATGCTAGTGTCTTCTCCCAGGTAACAAGTGATAGAATAAATGTCCTCAAGTTGTACCAGAGTAGGTTTAGATTAGATATTAGGAAGAATTTTTTCACTGAAAGGGTGGTTAAGCATTGTAATGGACCACCAAGGGAGGTGGTGGAGTCACTGTTTCTGGAAAGTGTTCAAGATACAACCAGACGTGGCACTTCATTCTATGGTTTAGTAGACAAAGTGGTGTTCAGTGAAAGGTTGGACTTGATGATCCTTTTTTCCCAATCTTAATGATTCTATGATACTGTGGTTCTATATCTGCATGAAATATAACTGACTTGTTTTTGAAAAGTGTATCATATTAAATCCCTGAAATCTAAGAGGTTGTATGACAACACCAGGAGACTGTTTATTCAAAGCAAACTAAAATCACATATTATCACAGATAACACTAAATTTTGAAAAGACAATGATCGGACTATTCCCAAATTCACTTCCATTTGAGAGATCCCTTAATTTATTTTATTAAAAACACCCTCCTGAAAAACAAAAACAAAAAAACCCCAAAAAACCAAAAACCAACCCCAACCTATTTTGTTGCAATAAAAGAAATCCTCGCAAAAGTCTCCTTTGACACTGACAAAGACTGTGCTGCAGAATACAATATTTTGATAGAGATATTCATTCTCATTGGTGCAATCATTTCTACATGGTGTAGCATAACACCCAGTGTGTTTTTATGATTCAGTCCCAGTAACACTATATGCCTGTTAGTATGATTAATCAGCCCAAACAGAATACAGCTTGGGTTTAGCTCTCCTGCTGCTTGCTGCAGAGCTGAATCAGTCAGGGCCAGTTAAGGAAGTACACTTCCCTCTATTGCACAGTATGGGCATGACCTGTGACTCTCTGCTATGATGATATAATATTATTTCCAATACACTCTCTAATTACCTTTCACACATACTATTTATTTGTTCACAGTGGAGGCATTGCACTGTAAGAATTGATCATGAACTTCACAGTGTCATAGTTTTTCAGTAAGAAATGCCTGTTTGTTAAGGAATAAACCCCCCCATATATTATCTCAAGGACTTCTCCTTAATATTTTGCCTTCAATTAAACCACTGAAAAAGAAATTTCAAGATTCTCGACATATATTTTCAGGAACTATTGAACAAAAGATTGTTATTTCCTACTTAAGTATAATGCATTTGTTATTGCTCCAGATCACCAAACGAGATCTTGAAGCTTTTAATGATAATCATTTTCTCTCTTTCTCCCTTTCCAGACAAGCAACAGAAGGAGACAGACAGAGTTTTGGGTTTTTTTGGTATTGCTTAACATCTGAGAGTAATGATTTTAAATACAATATTTAAGTATATTACTGTAGGCCTAACACAATAAAGGGCTGTCGGTTTTGTCTTTCCTTGTTTTGGTTTTTTTGAGTTTGGTTGTGGTTTTTGTTTTTGTTTGCTTGTTTGTTTTGGTTTTGGGTTTTTTTTTGTTAGGGTAAATCAAAAAGGAATAAACATGGGAACAAGTCAGGAAAATTAAACTTGAGATTTGCACTTTCTCCAATGCAAACATGCAGAATTTAGGTGATCAAGACTGATATCTCTGTTTTAATCAACAGAAACAATTAAATACCTTTGGATGATTATCCATTTCATCCTAAAATAGGCACACAAGATAAGGCACACACATCAGACACTGTAGGTGTTGAGGCTGATTATGACAGTTGCACATCAGCTGGCTAAACAGAAGGGCTTTATCAGCCTAGATAAATGGGAGCAATGTGAGATGCCCTAGTACATAGAATCTCAGAATCCTAGAATCATAAAATGATTTGGGAGAGTGTCAAACTTCCTGACACAGGCAGAGACACCTTCCACTAGACCAGATGGTTCAAAGTCCCATCCAACCCGCCCTTGAATACTTCCAGGGATGGAGCATGCACAACTTCTCTGGGTAACATATTCCAGTGCCTCATGACCCTCACAATAAAAATTTTCTTCCTAATATCTAATCTAAACCTTCTCTTGTTCCATTTAAAGCCATTAACCCTTACAAAGCCTTGTAAAAAGTCCATCTCCATCTCTCTTTGTAGCCCCCTTTAGGTACTGGAAGATGCTATAAGCTCTCCCAAGAGTCTTCTCTTCTCCAGGCTGAACAACTCCAACTCTCTCAACCTGTCTTCATAGGAGAGGTCCTCCAGCCCTCCAGTCATCTTTGTGGCCCTCCTTTGAATTTGCTCCAACAGGTTCACATCTTTCTTGTTACATTGAGGACCCCAGAGCTGGATGCAGCCCCACCCCCCCAGGTGGGGCAACACAAGGGCAGAGTAGAGGGACAGAAGCACCACCCTCAACCTGCTGGCCAGACTTCTTTTGAGGCAGGTCAGGATATGGTTGGCATTCTGGGCTGCAAGCACACATTGCCAGGTCATGTTGAGCTTCTTCTCAACGAACACACCCAAATCTTTCTCCTCAAGACTGCTTTGAATCCATTTTCTGTCCAGCCTGTGTTTGTACTTGGATTGCCCAGACCTATGTGCAGGACCTTCCACTTGGCCTTTTTGAACTTCATGAGGTTTGCACAGACTCACCTCTCAAGCCAGTCCAGACCCCTCCAGATGCCATCCCTTCCCTCCAGGGTGTCAATCCCACCACACAGCTGGGTGCTGCTGACAAACTTGTCAATCCCACTGTCCATGTGCTGATGAAGAAGTTTAACAGTGCTGATACCAACGCCAGCCCCAGAGGAACACCACTCAGCATTAGTCTCCACTCAGCTTTTTCTCAAGCTGTGTTGGGTCTACCCATGACTATAATTCTCTGCTTTTATCTTGACCCAAGAGCTTTTTCAACTTATTCTCTCCCTCTGTCTTTTGGGAAGTGGGAGTGAGAGAGCAGCTGGGTGGAGCTTGGCACTTAGGCAAGGTCAACCCATCACATTTATACATGATGACAAACATCAGCATTATTAACTATATGAGTTTCAGCATGTCTCATCGGACACAGTTTCATACACATTTTGTGCTATTAACCATTTACAGAGAGAATACAATACCTGTGAAAAGATTATGATATCCGATGTGGTCTACGAAGCATTGTTAATGAACCTTACAGGAAAACATCAGGAGTAATATTTATTTAATTATTTGAGAATTTCATCTTTGTTTGTTTCCTGAACTTATTTTCCAGAAGCATAGACCAAATGAGAGAAAACTGTGAAATTAGAAAAAAAAAAGTAAATAAATAGTTATGCAAATAACATGCTTACAATTTCTAAGCTTCAGGCAGATTCTTTAGTGCAGTTTTGTAAAACTGAGCTTTCAGAAGTAAAGGCTTGGGGAATCCTCCCTTGACTGACAGAGCAAGTCAGACAGGAAGACCCACAAGACCAGAAACAGTGTCTGAGGTTTTAGTAGCACAACACTCATAAAATTGTAATCATACTCTGGAGGCAAGGAACAAAGTCTGACTCTGTTTCTCTTACTAAGGGATACTACGGATGTTTTGTTGAGATCTGGAGGTCTCGTTAAAAACAGGAAATATATCACCAAATACTTTGGGGGTTGTTGGGATATCCCTAGACAGTTGATTTGATCCTGAAGAATGAAAAAATACAAGACATTAAAAAATTCTAAAAAACCACCGAATTTTCTTTCTTTTTTTTTTTAGATCAGGCTTTAAACATAAAAATACATTTTTTACCAAATATTTGGACTGCCTGTGCTACTGAAACTTTTGGGTTGATCTCCAAAATTCAAACAACTGAAACTTTCTCATGAGCTGAAACAGTTATTTTCAGTGCCAAACAGATACGTAACTGGCATAACATTTCCTTCATCAGAAAAGCATGCCAAAATCTGGAGTCGTAACATGTGACTGTCCTCAGTGTGACACATTGTGAAACATATCCATGTTGAGCACAATATGCTAAAAATGTGATTTCTTTGTAGCTACAATTCACCGTAGGATTTCCTTAAATATTAGTTCTCTGATACCGCACGAAATCCGTGATCTGCTCAGCTGTCGGTTGGTTCTGATTAGGCAGTACCAAACAGTTATCACCTCTCTTTTCTCAGTCATTTTCCGGTGAACAAGAAAGAAGTGGAACATCATTTTGTGATGAATTAGGAGACTGCTGGAATCTAGGGAAGTAAATTTTCATTTTAAAAGGCAGAAAAGAACAAGAATACACGTGGAGCAGCTTTCAATATGTTCTCAGTTGGAACTGTATTATGAACTAAAGCAAAGTAAATAGCAAAAAGGACAAGAAACCATTAATATTTAGAGCTGACATTTTCAACTTTCTTGGCAGCAAATAGGAGTCCTGCTTCATTAAAGACTCAAGTACTTTTAACAGGTCTTACGTTGTCACAGCTACACTCAGAGGTAAATAGACTGTTACATAAAATCTCAAAATCTTTGTTGAATTGTGTTAATTTTCCCTTCCAGAAACCCCACCCTTTACCAGGTTTAAGGAGACTAAGCACTAGGTCACTACATAATATCATGTTTGCTCTCCAGTTAGGAGGTGGCTTTACCTGATCATATGTAGAAGAGATTCTATGTAGTAAAACTCAATACCTCCTTAGAAGTGTCAAAAACGGATAGCTTTGTTAAGCATCAGATATATGAATAGCATAAACCATTTGGGGAAAAAATTCATCTTGTGTGGTTGTCAGAGACTGACACGGTTAATGATTTACATATTCTAGGATCACCAGGGGACTTTTGCAGGCTGAGAAGAGGGGGCTGCTCACCCAGCAGAGCCCACCCCCCTGCCAGTGTTGCTGAGGGGTCAAGTCCAGAAAAGGCAGGAAGAACTGCTTTTGCCATGCCCCTCACATGCACTCTGCGCGTCTGGCCTGGGCTGTCGGAGACATTGGAGGCTAGTGGCATGGCTTGTCAAAGCCCATCCTCCATCAATCCTGAAAGGTGGGAAAAACCTTTTACCATGCACTTCACAGGAACTGTGCTCGTACCCGGCAGGCTTTGGAGGCCTGTGACACTATCCATGGAAAAACTCCCTGCCCTGAGAAGATACAAGGTGTTCTGGAAGTATATAATAAATCATAATTTCTTTGAGTGTGTGGGCTTCCCTCCCCCACCCCCAGTGGATCAAGACCACCACTTCAACTAATAGACAAGGAACCTCTGGACTCTGTGGGCTGTGACTATATATATCTTTCCACCTTTATCCTTTCTTTCCCTTTCTCTCCCTTATGTATTTTCTTAAGTGTTTTCCTAATGATTGCTATATTGTTATAGATGATAGGTATAGGTGATAACACCCAATGTGGCAACATACCTGTTTACCTTTGAAACAAAATTGTTCTAAAATAAACTCTACATATATATGTTTTCAAACACCAATTATTCAGTGTTGTTTCACTCTAATCCACCCCAAGGGAGTTATTAATAAGAACCTGGGTTACCCTCGTCTTTGTGGGGTGGGTCGCAACAGTGGTGGTCTCATAAGCCTTAAGAAAAATCTCATCCCCTGTGCAGAAGTGTATTTAAAGAGAGAATACTTTGCAGTAACTGAGACTATACAAGCCATGAAACAGCTTCTTAGCTTGTTGAACCAGGTGGATCAGAATCAAAGTGTGTGTACTTTTGAGAACTGTCTTCTTTTGGTTTTGGATAACTATCTCTGATATTAAAGTCCTCTATACATTATCTTCATATTACAAATTTGAAATTAACGTTTATTCAGCATGTGATCTCAGGATATCTGGGGTCACGTTCCATGGAACCAGGAGACCTTGTTCCTCCTCAAAGGGTTTAGAGCTCCAACAAAAAATTGTAGAGGCAATGGGATGTTCCTAGCTGTACAGCATAGCTAATCTTAGGAGGAAATATGTGATGCTGTTTAGACAATTGTTTCCTTACAATAAATATTATCATGATATCTTTGATATGTAGAACAAAGAGGAAAGGAATGCCTGAAATTAAATTAAATTCTTCTAAATTTTATAACCATATGCTTTCCTAATTCAGTTGCTTAGACAAGATATCTTTTGTGTGTGTGTGCTGCTCAATGGCTCATAATTCTTTAACTCTGCCCCAAATGGTAAAGTAGTGCCTCTTTGTAAATTGTGAATTCCCTGAGTGCAGCTTCAGTGGATATGTATTCTTCTTTCTAAAGGAAGGAATTTCTGATAATGAATCCTGCAATTTACTGTATTGTGTCAGTGGGCTGGTCTAGCCTTTTCCTATTAAAATTTCTACTGTTGAAGGTCAGATTTTACTTTGGAATTTTATTACTATACTTTTACATTGATTACAGACTATAGTACAGGCCATTCTACTGCATAGTCTCTCCAACCATAATGTGCCTGTGGGATGGGGAAACAGACTGTCTCATTTACAATATGCTGGGTCTTCTGACGATTTTATATAAATTCCCTGTAGTTCATACAGCAGTTTAAAGGAATGACAGGAGTATGTGACATATAATACTTGATTTTTTGATATTTTTTCCAGAAAGCATCTGTAAGTATTCTGTAAATCACATTGAATTTCACATATATCACAGAAGCAAAAACATTTTGATTAGAATATATCAGATGTGGTTTCACAAGCATATGAGTAGAGACATTACTCTGATTACAGGTTGTAAGACTACACTTACATAGTAAGGATATCACGAGTTATGATTAAAAATGTCAGCCAGTGGTCTATTACTGATAACAATCTTATTTAAAATACAACAATAATTTAGGCAAATTATACCTTCTGCCTCCATTTTAAGCCCCTCTGTGTCACATCCCCATGTCTTCATCTATCCTATAAATGGTGTGCACTCTTGACATGGATACCAAGACTTATCAAAAGCCTGTTGATAATTTTTTGCCCCTTTACTTCTAACATGATATACTCTCAACTATTTTCTATTTGTCAGCTGTGCTGGTTTTGGCTGGGCTGGAGCGAATTTTCTTCGCAGTGGATAGTATGGGAATGTGTTTTGGATTTGTGCTGAAGACAGGGTTGATAATATAGAGATGTTTTTGTTATTGTTGAGCAGGGCTAACACAGAACCAAGGCCTTTTCTGCTTTTCATACTGCCACACAGGCAAGGATCTGGAGAGTGCATGGGAGGCTGGGAGGAGACACAACTGGGACAGGTGACCCAAACTGGCCAAAGGGTTATTCCAGACCATATGACATCATGCTCAGTATACAAAGTGGATGGAAGAAAGAGGAAGTGGAGGATATTTGGAGTGATGGTGTTTGTCGTCACAAGTAATTGTTGTGTGTGATGGGGTCCTGCTCTCCTGGACATGGTTAAATTCCTGCCTGCCCATGGGAAGCAGTGAATTAGTTATTTATTTTGATAGTGTGCACAGCTTTTGCTTTCCCTATTAAACTGTCTTTGTCTCAACGCATAAGTTTTCTACCTTCTATTCTTCTGATTTTTTCCTCAGTCCTGCTGGTGGGGGAGTGAGCTGTGTGGTGCTCGGTGGCTTGATGTCGTGACATCAGCCTATTCATAACAAGTAAAATTTCCAAGGCTATTCACTTCAGGAACTTTCTGTCCCCAGAGAGGTCCACAAGGTTTCCTACTACGCCATTTACAAATTATACCGTTACACTGGTATTTATATTCACCGAGGATAATGCTTTCAAAACCTTTCTGGAGTGCCCATGACAGGCATAATGTACATCCAAACACTTATGTACCATTAGTATTCTCTAAAAAATAATCCTGTTCATGGAATAGGAAATAGGAGGGAAGGATTCACTTTAGTTGACAAATTCCCAGAACTAGCAGTCTGAAACAGTAGGAAAACTGAAAGTCAACAAAACTGATGTGGATGGTATCAATTTGTTTTGTGGCCAAAACACTGCTGATTCTCAGCAGAACTCTGTAGCCACCTCATGTATTTTATGCATGAATATTACTCAGTCAAGGGTGGAAAACAAATTATTTGTTCTGTCCTTAAGAAATAGTCAGGTATTATGTTTGGGACCTGAATATCTGAGTCAACCACTACTCCCATGCCATATTTCTTGCAGATACAAAACCAACACTATTGTGTTAATTCAACCCTCAGTGATCTCTCACACAAAAAATCAAAATGATGGTGAGCAAAAGAGAAGAGAAGGGAAGACAAATTTGTTCTCATAATGGTGAAAATGCGACATTGGAGCTGCCATTACTTTTAACACTTTTAAATGTTTCCTTTCCAAGGAACAGAAAATAATAATATGGGAATTACAGAAACTGGGAATTTGAACAAAATTTTGTAATAGATGCATATACAATATGACATAATTTTCTTATGTCCTAAGGAAATTTATCAAAGAGTAAACTTTGTACCAACTTAAAATAATGATCTAAATGATCTGATTGAGAATGCCAGATCTAATGACAAATGTAGGGCTTAAGTAGAAAAAACTTTTAGTTCGTTAAATTTACAATACTAGAAGAAAAGTAATTTAGTTCCTTTTATACCAGGACAGTTGTTTTCAGGGAACCAATATTTCCGATTTGCCTTTAAAATAAAAATGCCCCACACAGTGTCAGACATTAACTACTACTGCTACTATTAGTACTAGCAGGACTAATAAATCTATGTAGGTATCTCTACCTATTTGTTCTGTGTAGCCCGTTTAGGGAAGCTAGATGCTCTTTTACTTGTTCTTAAAATTTTAAAGTCAACATTTTGAATTGCAACAAAACATATTCAAAAACCATATTGCCTGAAAGTCACTGAAACACTTTCTTAATACAAAACTGAGTACAAACTACATTTCGCTTTCAGGAATGACTCAACTTTATTGCATTACTTTTTCTATGTAATTAATGAATAATCCTATTTTACAGCTCCACCAAAGCCAACTCCTCAAATACAAGGAAATAGATCAAAATGCATTCATTCGGAAACTGAAATTTTGAAATAATGAGTGAAATAATAACCATTGAAAAACAGCTATCATTAAAAAAAAAGTTTTTCAACATTTATGACTTTGCTGTATGAGGTCTAATGAACAGAGAAGATAGTATAGTATTTAAAGTCTACACAGAATAAAGTTGTTCATAAGGAGTCCATATAAATAACTTATCAGTATCTTACAAATGCTAAAAAAAATATTACCATTCATCTAAGGAAGTAAGACTGATTGAATGGTTTCCAGTGCAACATGTGGCAAGTTCCTTTGTCTGAGTTACAACAAGGCCAATTCTAAGAATGTTCATATTAACATATTTTTTGGCCTGTTCAGTGATTATTCTTGGCTTGAGGACAAAAAAAGATATGTGTTCATGCAGTAATTTTATAGATTCTTTGGGGAACAAAGAAAAATAATTTACCTACCCCGGGAATTATTTCTAATCAATTTTCAAGAACCTGTGATCAGCAATGAATACTGTAATACTTCTTTGAAAAAAAAAGGAATTTTTTTTATGTATTAAGGAAATAAATATCAAGAGCATTGCCAACTTTTCTAACCTGTTAGGCAACTGTTCTATATATTTATTGAATATATAGGAAGTATGTATTGGTGTGTGAGAGAGAGAATCATCTATTTGTTCTGACAGGCTAATGGGAATATGCGAGCAAAGGTAGAATACAATTTGTATTGCTCAATCATGTTTGAATAATGTAGGTGGTCAAGAACTTGCATCTCACACCTTCTACTAAAGCAGAAATGTAAAAAGTCTAGAGAAGGGTGATAAGATTGGTCAAAAAATAGATTTAATGAAGGGAACAACTGAAAGAATTTTCTCCAAAGAAGAAAAGAGTTGAGTGGTGGAAATCTTAGATATCCATGGAGGTAGCAAGTATCTTAGGTGTCCATGAACTTGAGCATCCCAGAAAACTAATTGGCAACAACTATTCAACACTTATTCCTATACTGGAAATGTGAACACCTAAAGAAACTAACAGAAGGTAATTTCAAAACTTGTGAATGAAAATTACCTTTCATGTGACACATAGCTGATCTATGGGTTCCTAGCTATGGAAAGCTGTGAACACTAAACACTAGCATAAATTCAGAAGACGACAGAAAAAAATCATTCATTCATTCATTCATTCATTCATTCATTCATCCATTCATTCATTCAACTAGGTCAGGAAATTCTTGAGGTGTCAACTGCCAAAGGGTCTTTCTGCTGTGCCTTTTGCAACCGATGTGCCTATCTCGTATTGGCCTCTTTAGCCACCAGCACGCTTGTAACAAACGTGGGTAGAGCCCTTCCCCAAATCTTCATTCGCGAATCCCAGCCGTGATGACATAAAAAGAAATCAAGGGAAGTGATTGTCCTGGTCTGCTCTGCACTGGTGCAGCCTCACCTTGAATATTGTGTGCAGCTTTGAGCACCACAATAAAAGAAAGATATTAAGCTATTAGAGAGTGTCCTAAAGAGGGCAACAAAGATGGTGAAGGGCCTTGAGGGAAAGCCGTATGAAGAGCGGCTGAGGTCACTTGGTCTCTTCAGCCTGGAGAAGAGGAAACTGAGAGGAGACCTCACAGCAGTCTACAACTTCCTCATGAGGGAAAGAGGAAGAACAGACACTGATTTCTTCTCTATGGTGACCAGTGATAGAACCCAAGGGAATGTCCTGAAATTGTGTCAGGGGAGGTTTAGGTTGGATATTACAAAAAGATTCTTCACCCAGAGGGTGGTTGGGCACTGGAACAGGCTCCCCAGGGAAGAGTTCACAGCACCAAGCCTGACAGAGTTCAAGAAGCATTTGGACAATACTCTCAGGCACATGGTGTGACTCTTGCGTATGGTCCTGTGCAGGGCTAAGGGTTGGACTCAATAACCTTTATGAGTCCCTTCCAATTCAGCATATTCTGTGATTTTGTGAAATGTTAATGGCATTAATTCACAAATTTAATAGGAACAAAATCTTGTATCGTAAGAACCTGGTCAAAGGTCTGACACCAGATGTCTGGCATACCTCAGCAGGGCACCATCAACATGAAAGCAGTCATCATATCTGTCAGAACTGCTTACTGCAGTATATTGGTACAAAATGACGAGTTTTCAAATGCTATTATTAGAAAATATTTATCCTACAAAATATATCACCTGTACCTTTTTCTACCAGTTACATCCTTTATAACACTAAGTTCAGGAAGATAGTTGAAGGTAATTTACATTTATCAATAGGGTCATATTACCCAGAATGAATTCAATATTATTTTTGTGTCCATATGTAGAAAAATTAATCATTATTAAAAGGACAAAGTTAATATTCAGAGACCATGAAAATGATCTGAAGCTTATCCAAACAACAAAGGGAATATGTATTGATTTTAATTAAGTTAAGGAAAGGAAATTAACAATGGACCAAAGATCCAATGAGGATATTGTCTTCGATACTAGTTAATAGTGAAGCTCAGTGAAAATTTACAGAGGACAAGTAAACTAGCTCCCCTACTGTGTTCTCACTGAGGGAGTAGGGAGAGTGACTGACTGACTGACTGACTGTGCTGTGTGGGGTGCTTAGTTGCTGGATGGAATCCCCCCAAAATAATTCATAGAAGTTCTAAAATTTTTGATATTTCTTCTTTGTAGGAAAGTAGTTATCTAATAACATTATCTGAGTTGTCTTGTCCTGATCTATCTTTGATATATTGCATTTTATTTATTTTTTCCTTTTATCTTCAAATATTTGTTCTTTCTTATTTGAGATCAAGTGCTCAGTTTTGTATTGCCATGAGTTGTTCTTTCCTTCTCTTCTTACACAGTCTTAATTCTTAGTCCATCTCTAGCAATATATATTAAAAAAATGTTTGTCAGTGTACCTGGAATTTAAGTGTAATGTCCTTTAGAACATGCATACATGTGTTCTTTTAAGAGAAATGAGGAAAAATTTGTTCTCACAAGAAAAAATGAAAAAAACAGTACAACACTGGACTAACAAGGCTCCTGATTTACCTTAATATATTTGCAAAAGCAACATAAATTATTAGTAGTTTATGTATTATTCTCATCTACTTAACTATCTAAGTATTATTATATTATCCAGTTATTTCTTTGAATGAATTGGTAGAAATGCTTTTGATACAGGCAATAAAAAGCAACACATTTCATTTGATTCTGACAAGAGGGAATAATTCCTCTGTGTCAAAGACAAGGTATGTGACTGTAAACATAGAATAAAAGAGTTCTTTATTCTCAGGAAGGGAAAGAAGCATCACAGACTTGTAGTAGCTGTAGATTTGTACAGCACATTTTTCATTAGAAAAAAAATTTACAAAGAATCTATAGGAAACCCTTTGGGAATAAATTATAGAGAAAACAGTATTTGGGTAAATGACATCTTTTAAAATGACATCTTTTAAAATAATGCTATTATTAAGGGCACAGTTGTTGATTAATGAAGCTGAAAAGAAAGCAGAGAAGTGAAGGAAAAGGACAATAGCTAACTCATGTGCTCCTAACTGACCTGAAACTTGTCATGGAGATGTATAAAATGTGAAATGATTTCATATTACTAGAGGTTACTGTATAAGAAGTTTTATAACTTGTGGAAGAAAAGTAAGAAAGTACAAGATTCAAAGAGTTACAATGAATGGAAAGTCGAGCAGTAAAAGAAAAACATTCTTGAAGTACAGTTTTATGAGTAGAAGGCATCACTGGCTTAATAAATACTAAAAGATAAAAATAACCAATATGAAGTTTTCAATGTTATTTAGCATCAGGATTCACTGTACAAAAAAATACCCATAGAACAACAAAAGCTCTTGATTTTCTAAGTAACAAAATTAATGTTGTTGAAATTTTTACATGTGGTTAACCCGGAATGAGAAAAAGAGTCAGTTTAAAAAAATCGTTACATACATGTCTACAGTTCAGTAAGCCTAATCAAGATCATTCTTCTGTAGTGAGAGATTTGTCTAAACCAAATTAGACCCACTTGACTCTTAAGTTTAAGGATCCATGGAAATCAGGGGGATTATTAAGCACAGGTAAAGCGTGAAAATACTGTCCAACTTCAAATGAAGGTGAAACAGGACCAAAGAAAATGCAGAGCAGACATTTGAATTTCCTGCACATGGGAAATGCCAAGAGAAAAAGATATTCAAATAAGCTAATTTGCTTTACTTATTTGCCAAGATAATTTACTCATTTACAACACATACAGTTTCTCATATATGTAATAAAGTATATAGGAAAAGATAGTATTATTATATGTAATAAAGGGAAACACAGACTATAAGAAATTATGGAAGGGATAGTGGAGATCTCATTAAAATGTTCCCAGAAAGGAAGGTCTTACAAAGGTCAACATTCTAACTATTCAGTGGGTACTTTTGGGAGCTCTTTTGGATCTCTTATTCTTTAATGTTCTTGTTAATGACTTGATGCAGTACAGAGTATCCATATTCAAAGCTAGAGATGATACTGTGGGAAAAGAATAGGAGAAAAGGAAAGGAGAATGGGAGGACTACAAGTACTCTTACCATTAAAACAATTTGCTAAAGTAAGTAAATATTCTAAACAAATATCATAAATACTACTAAGCAAAAATGCCTCATAGAAAAAAGAATGAGTAAGCATCAGCATCACATAAAATCTTGTGCCTATACTGAAATGTAGGTTGAATATCAGTCACCAATTAACAATGTTTCTAACAAAAAATTAGGTTAAAGAAAAAATAGCTAGTTGGGAATAAGTTTTTAAGACTGTTAAAATAATCTATTCTGCTCCACAAACCTCTTAAGTGGAGTACTTACATCATATTCTGAACAATATGTCAATAAAGATACAGATCAACTAAAAAAATATGAAGTAGTTCAGCAACTGTGATCAGAAATCAAGAAGAAAATCTGATAAACAGAAAGAGTTGGTGTGACTTAACTTTGAAAACAGAAGGCTGAGGAGAGAAAATAATGTCTTTAAATATGATAAAGATTGCCAGAAAAGAAGGAAACAATTTTTTGGCCATGATCTTTTAAAACAGGACAAGAAACAATGAGCTTGAACTTCAGGAAAGGAGATTATGGGCAGAATTGTGTAGTACATTGATTAAAAGGCTTTACTACCTCTATTGCAGGTCTCTAAAGAAGGTCTATACCTTGTTGATCTAACTTAAGTGCATGGAAATAAGTGAGTTTCTGATGTACTTCTACTACTCCAGTAGTCCAATAATGTGATAATGATATCCAGTTGCAAGCATACTAACAGAGTGAAAAATATTCCTGTTTAAAAATCAATAAGTACTTTGTCCCAGCACTAATTTATATCAAATCAAATTCAGAAAGCATGGACCCCTGACTGAGGTTGGGTCAATTAGAAGTCTAGGGAGAGCATGAACTAACATTTCTATTAACTTGGATTACATATTAACGCACAAGTTAATAAGGAAGTTACTCTTTACTCTGTTTAGATTTCTAATGCATGCACCTTTATCCTTTACCACATAACGTTTACAGTAAACACAGGTCTTCTGTAAAGACAAGTTTCCTTGATTTTCTATTCCAAATATTTTTTTAATAAGGATTTTTTCCTTTGCATTTAGAAAATATTAGCATTTACAGTAAAATTCCTTTGAAATAAAATTTCAGTGAATTCACTTTACAGCATCTAATCAATTAAGTTCCTACTTTAAAATTTATGGAATCTTACATTTTGACAAATGTTTGGTTGGTTTTTTTGGTTGCTTGTTTTTTTTTTCTGTACAGAATCAAATATTAAGGAATAGTAAGTATTTAAAGAAAGTACAAAAAGATATTTGCCTTTTAAGAAAACATTAGAATATCCTCATTATATGCTCAAAAATTGAATATAATGAAAAGAAATCATGTCCTCTTCCTGTGTTAGGAAGCAGCATTGCACTATTAGGTATTCATCAGTCCACTTTGCTTCTAAACGCATGTGGCACTCCCTTTATTCTACTAGTTTAATAAAATTGCCTTAGACCTGAAAAATACGGGATAGTGTTCATTAGCTTAATTCATCATTCAAATGACATTCAAGATATCCCTTTTTTTGATTAAATTTAGTTAAACCTTTTCAATAGTAAGGATGGAGTTCCTCTCACTTGTAGGAAATACTTATAGAACATATTTTATTCTTTTTTTGAAATCTACATCCTAACCCCCAAGGCTCTTCCTGCCCTTGCTCCATCTCTAACTCCCTTCTAATTTCTTAGAAAAGTAGGACAAGGCAAAGCAGAAGGAATGAAGTTCCAAGAGTCAGGCAGGAAGGCAGAGAAAGAAGGTAGTATGCTTTTAGAATAACTTATCTAGAATTAAACTGAATCAATAATACTGCTATATCTATGAAACAGAATTTGGAGAAGAGATTACTCTTCTCCATGATCATGATTACTTCTTCTACATGATCAGAAAGGTCATGTATACAAAACATACTTAAACCTAAAGCACATATAGTCCTATTTACTTCAACGATGACATTTGGTTTAATTCAACGAGACACAAAACTTTTTTAAATGAAATTCAAGTGGGATGAATTTTGAAATTATATTTCCAAATTTATGGGGTTTTGGTTTTGTCTTCTGTATTTTCTTATCTACAAATACTTCTTTAGTATTGCAAGCAAAATACTGTCCTCCTGCACAGTATAGCTACACATATTTATATCTTAACAATGAAAAGTGTGCTTCTTTGATGAGCATTTAAATTTAGCCAGGCCTGACATTCAGCTCTATTCAGCAACAGAACGTCGGAGGATAATGATATATTTTCTTAACAAAGTTCCTCCCTTTTGTGCTGTGTATGTTTTATCATATTTCTTTACAAGAAAAACACTTCTTTGCTGTTGGCAAATGGCACACATTGGGAATGGATTTTGAACAAATTTTTTCAGTTTTCAGCAATTCATCTCATATTTCACATTTTAGCAGGAGATGTGGCATGTTTCAGTATTCCCCTGATCCAGATTAGAGTGGTAGAGGCAACAAAGTGTTGTAGAGACTAAATCTAGATGGAGGAAACATGTCTCCCTTTCCTAGCATTGCAGTTATCTGGACCAATGCTGAAGTCATCCTTTAGAGACAGAACATACAGCTTCTCCACACAGTAGTCTTGTATTTTCATTTGAGCAAGATTCATTTTAGGTCTGCTTTTCCGCAGAGAATATCAAAACAGACATAAGGATTAAGATAATTATTTTAATTTAAACCAATACTTTCTGTTAGTTTGTTTACCCAAAACTGCTTCATATCATATATATGGTGATGGCAAACTCACTCACAGAACTGGACCAGGTAATCAAAATGTACTCTAAATTTTCTTTAGCAGGAAGCACCTCAATTAAGGTCAATGTGGCATGCTGAGTTTTAATCTAAAAGACACCAAAACTTTTTATACATTTAAATTGTGTCTATCCCATGTCTAGAGGCTTCTTATTAAAACCTAAAGAAGGTGAAATTTCAGGTATGTCCTTTGCAAGTCTGTTTGTCTGTTATACAGATAATTAATAAATGTTTCAGCATCCAAAAGGAGATTAATTCCTTTTCTGAGGGAATAGAAGATGTTTTATTTTTCACCTAAAACACTTTATTTCCTGTAAATAAGCTAAATCCTAAGAAAATTTGTTTATTTCAGACTGCTTGGCAAAGCCTAAGTGTTTTTACTTCTATGATGTGTTCCTGAAAAGGAAAATTTAAAATTTGATTAAACATAAAACAGATCTCAATAAAAGCTTTGCTCATGAGGGGCTAGTATGCCTAGGAAGATTTGTGAGTCACTAGACCATGTGGTTTTATTCATCAGTTAACTGATAAAGGGTCTAAGTTAAGAAAAATATCATAAGAGTCACAGGAAAGCATATGATTTCAATACAGGTGAAGTGACCGGGAGTCACTTTAACTGCATTGATCTCCCCAATGCAGCCTCTCAAGAAAAAATTGTAGAGATGCTGAAAACCCCTGCACGAGAGCCAGAATGAAGCAATATGGGTTGATTTAATATTCCCATTCTGCATGAATGTGTTTTTAAGCATTAATAACATGTAATTTCTTTGCCCAATGCTACAAAGAAATATAAAATCCTTTTATAATTAAACAATTTTAAATATTTTATCAGCACACTCTAAAATATACCTCTTTTCACTCTCAACCCCAAAATGCTATGAGTCAATAATTTCCATATGAACTTTCTGGCCCTATTTTATTATATTATATTATGTTATACTATACCATGCTATGCTATATTATATATTATGTAATACCAGGGAATAAGATTTTCCTTGCTGTTCGTAAGATGATTTAAGTTCAGGGTTAAACCCCAGAGATTATGAAATCAGAAAATAATAAATATATACTCTTCAGTGATTTCTCAATTTTATTCCACTATTGTTTTAGTAGCAGTCATTGCACTTTGTATATTATCTTTCCTTTTTTTTTCTCTATCATACTTTTCCATAAATGAAAAAAAATATTATTAACACTCAGAACTCTAGAGGCTTGGATATTGCATTTAGTACAGGGACAGGGTGTAGAGACTTTGGTGGATCTTGGTGCTTTTGTTTTAAAATGTCATCTGCTGTTTTTAAGTTACAGTTGCCCAAATGAACTACATTGTATGCTCCACAGTCAAACTAATTGAAAGTATTGGAGATTACCATAGAAACAACATCATGATAAGCCTGGGATATTGTTAAAAGAAAGCAATGGTTGCAAAATCATCAGTACTTGAGTCACAAAAATCAGATGAGATGCTAAAGAATCCCTTCACTTGACAAAGGGCAAGTGTTTAAGGATCAGTCAGTGAGCTGCTCATCAGTGATTCACAATGTAACAAATAGGTCTCTTACAAAGCTTCCAAGTACAGGCCAAAATTTATCTGTAAAGTACACAAAGGTCTAGACTTAAAAGAAAGAAATGTGTTTCAAGGTATTGATTCTGCATGGTAGAGCCAGTTAATCAACAAGGGAAAGTAAGTTCACAATCCCCTGAGTTGTGACTGAAAAATATTTAAGAATGGAGTATAAAAAGAGAGAAAAGGAACAGTGAGGCCAATGAAATTTAACAGGAGAACAAAAATTGAATATAGTTATAGGAAATACTCAGAGAAGAAAATGAAGAAAGACTGCTGGCCAAAAATTAAATAGTATTCCTTCTTCAGAAGATATTGGGTAGAAATGATGGAGTTGTCTTCTCCATACAAGTATGCCCTAAGGAGAGTAAATGAGTAGTCAGGCAAAACAAAGCCTAGCACAGCAAAACAACTGAAGGGAAATGGAAGGGGAAAGAGAAAGGGGAAATGGGAAAAGTAAAAATTATTTTTTCTATGGCTAATAGTCTTCAAAAGGAAGCATCATTAGAATTATTAACTACTTCTCATTTTCTTTTCTAAGTACAAGTTCATCCACTCTCACCATAAACTGTGTTAATATTAATCAAATCAGAAAAGAGATAAGCATAATGGGGAAAGCCTGAGACTGTGTTCAGTAAAATATTACTAATGACTGATTTCCTTTTATGACAAGATAACCTACCTAGTGGATCAAAGGAAGCCAGCTGATTTCAGTGAATCTTTCAATACTGTCTCTCACAGGATCCTTCTGAACAAACTGTCCAGCACACAGCTGGATAAACACATCATATGGTGGGTGAGCAATTGGTTCACGGGTCAAGCACAGAGGGTAATAGCAAATGGGGTAACATCAGACTGGTGACCTGTCACTAGCGGGGTTCCACAGGGCTAGGTTGCAAATTTTCAAGGTTTCTTAGTGAAAGAATTTTGGGGTCCAATGCGTTTATGCCCATTTCACAGTAACAGATATAGTGTTTGTATGACAGTAATAGTGAGGTGATAGTTGAAAACCTTATTACAAATCTGTGGTGTTTTTCTCTATAGTCTGTCACTTACAGAAAATGAAGCCATAGGTTTTATCTTTTGAGAAGTAAAACACAAGTGAAATAAAAAAAGCATAAAAGATCCATAGAAACAGAAACATCTCTTCACTCTGATTTCTAGTTCAGAGTAGGTGTTCTTTTAAATGATACCTTTGCTGAGGTCACTAATTAGCTATATTTTAAAAGTTGCTGAAATAAAGAATGTGTTATCTAATAAAAAAACTTGAATCTTTAAAGCAGAATGTAGTAATTTACTCTATTTTAATACATAAATTTAATACATTTAATTCTTAAATGAAAGCATCTGTTTCCACTTCAGTTAAAATTAAATGTTTAGAATTAATTTGTTAAAAGTAAGTAGAACTTTAAGTGTCTCATCATCAAGAATTTGATTAATATTCTTATAGCACTGATAATAAAAGACACACTTGTGATTCCTGTGGAGTTCTCATTTATTACTGCAGTTTCTCATTAAAATACCTTCATTTAATATACCATTTGAAAGTGTTTCTAAAAGCACCCATGTTGGATTATTTATTTGCAATTTGGACCATTATTTAATAACTCAGCTTCATAATACTAGTTCTATTCCCTGACTACCTTTACCTTCTGCTCAGGCAGATTATAAAGTTGTGTTATCTATGCATCAGATTCTTGTCTGTAAAATGAAAGGTTTATTTTAAGCTATTATTATTATTATATTATTGTTATTAGCTAAAGATCTAGTTAGGTAATTTCATTAGTCTGAAAACTTTTTACCATTCACATGAAACAATAAAAATAAAGCTTTAATTATTGGAAAATGAAAAAAAATGGGTTATTGAAACACACGCTTTTATACTGCAGTCCAAATTTAGCATTGCAGTGAAGTAGAGAACATGTCTGTTGTAGCTTGGTGTATGTGTATGATAGACTCCATACAAATTAAAAAAACCAAACAGGTCTTAGGAGTACAAGGCAGAAGCAATAGTCATAGACATCCCCTTAATGACAATACAGCAGTACTTCCATAGATAGTGATGCAGCACAAAATTTACGGGCGATCATTTCTGTCTGCCTTTGAGATCATCCGTCAACTTCATTCAGAAGAAAAGGGAAAATGCACAGATCAGCAAGGTTAGATACAGCCTTATGTACCAAAACCTGAGGCAGCTCCATCGATGTCATTAACTTACAGTCAGATTTGTTGCTCCCCTACACTGACAAAATGAGAGATCCCTGTATGAAGTTAACTTCTACAAAAGAAATGGGGTTTTTTCAGTTTGTTAACATACCCATTCTGTTAATATGTATTTTCTCTGCTAACCTGTACATTTCTGGACCACATTTTGTGTAGCTAGCTTGTTTATCTGTGAACTATTGAAATTATCAGTCTTTTAAGATGTAGTAAGAAATGGACTGATATTTTTTCAAGTATGTTTCAACACAGCCTTAATACATTTTTGGCTAGATTGTAACTTTACATTCTTATTTTAATATTTCTGAATTTCTCAAGAGACTTTGAGAATCAGCTTGCATAGCTGATAGTAAAAAAGAAAAGCAACACCTACAAAGCACATCACAGGTGATCAATGTAATCACAGTAAAGTCTAACTTTCTATGTCCAAGTCTCTGGCCTTTTGCAGGCTCCTTGAAGGTGTATACAATTCTTCATTTCTTAACTTTGAAGCCATAGGCCCACTCTGTGTGACTGTTCTGAAAAACAACCAAAACAAATGCCTTAGAAAATTTTGTAGATACAATATTCTTTTTTATAGAGATTTCTATACAGGTTTCAATAGATAGTAAAGACATTAATTTTAAGCCTAAAACCTTTCTGAATTCTCTACAGTAAATTGATCCACTCTTTTTTGTATCTGATATGTTTCTTAAGCTGCATTATTTTCTTTTATGTATTCTACTTTTTTTTCCTTTGCATTTCATGGTAAAAAGACTCCTTTAATTGTTGTTATATTTTAAGAATCACAGAATTACAGAATCAGTAAGGTTGGAAAAGACCTCTGAGATATCAAGTCCAACCTGTGACTGAACATCACCATGTCAACTAGACTACGGTACTAAGTGCCATGTCCAGTCTTTCCTTAAACACCTCCAGGGATGGTGACTCCATCACTTCCCTGGGCAGTCCATTCCAAGGCTTAACTACACTTTCTGTGAAGAAATTGCTCCTAATGTCCAACCAAAATCTCCCCTAGTACAGCTTAAGACTATGTCCTCTTGTCCTGTCACTAGCTGCCTGGGAGAAGAGGTCAACCCCCACCTGGTTACAACCTCCTTTCAGGGAGTTGTTGAGAGTGACAACGTGGCTCCTGAGCCTCCTTTTCTCCAGGCTAAACAACCTCAGCTTCCTTCTCTACTCATAAGACCTGTGCTCCAGATCCTTCATCAGCTTTGTTGCACTTCTCCAGACTCACTCCAGCACTTCTATGTCCTTCCTGAACTGAGGGACCCAGAACTGTACACAGGACTCAAGGTGTGGCCTCACCAGTGCTGAGTACAGGGGAAGAATCACTTCCATAGTACTGTTGGCTACACTATTCCTGCTACAGGACAGGATGCCATTGGCCTTCTTGGCCACCTGCTGAATCATGTCCAGCTGGTTGTTAACCAGTGCCCCAGGGTCTTTTTTCACTAGGATGTTTTCCAGCCACTCTGCCCTGAGCCTGTAGTGCTGCTTGGGGTTATTGTGGCCAAAGTGTAAGATCCAGAACTTCATCTTGTTGGACCTCATACTGTTGGTCTTGGCCTATCTACCCACCCTGTCCACATCACTCTGCAGAGCCTTCCTACCCTCCTCCAGATCAACACTCTCGCTCTCATCTTGGTGTCGTTTATGAATTTACTAAGGGTAGACTCAATCCCCTCATCCAGAACTGTCCCCAGTATTTATTCCTAGGGGACACCACTAGTGACCGGATGCCAACTGATGCAACACCGTTCACCACCACTCTCTGGGCCTGGCCCTTCAACCGGTTCTTAACCCAGCGAAGGGTAAAACTGTCCAAACCGTGAGCTGCCAGCTTTTCCAGAAGTATGCCATGGGAAACAGTGTCAAAGACTTTGCTGAAGTCCCAGTAGACTACATTCACCGCCTTCCCCTCATCTACTAGTGGGTCACCTGGTCATGAAAGGAGATCAAGTTGGTCAGGCAGGACTTACCCTTCCTAAATTCATGTTTGCTGAGTCTGATCCCTTGGTTGCCCTGTATGTTCCGTGTGATCATACTCAATATGATCTGCTCCATAACCTTACTGGGCACCCAGGTCAGGCTGACAGGCCTGTAATTCCTCAGATCCTCCTTCTGGTCCTTCTTGTGGATCACAATGGGGGCATCAGGATGGTCAATCTCCAGTCATCTGAGACCTCCCTGGTGATCCAGGACTGATGATAAATGATGGAAAGTAGCTTAGCAAACTCTTCTGCCAGTTCCCTCATCACCCTAGGATGAATCCCATCTGGTTCCACAGACTTGTGAACATTTAAGTGGCTCATCAGGTTGCTTACTACTTCCTCCTGGAGGGTCCATTCTGCTCCTTATCTACCAGCTCAGGGAGCCAGTTGTCCTGAGGATAACCAGTCTCACTGTCGAAGACTGAGGCAAAGTTAAGTACCTCAGCCTTTTCCTCATCTTTGGTGACTATGTTCCCTGCTGCGCCCGATAAAGAGTGGAGGTTTTCCTTGGGCACTCTTTTGTTATTAATACATTTATAAAAGCACTTTTTATTATCCTTTACAGAAGTGGCCAGATTAAGTACCAACTGGGCTTTCAGCTTTCTAATTCTCTTTCTACACAACCTAACAACATCCTTAAATACCTCCTGATTTGCCTATCCCTTTTTCCAAAGGTGATACACCCTCTTTTTTTTTCCCTGAGAACCTAAAGTTTTTCTGCAGCATTTAAACCTGCAATTGCTACTATGTTTCTTCCTGGCAGGAAGGAAATGGTTGTTGGATCTGTGCTGCATTTTGATCTAGAGAAACACTAGGTAGGTGTTTAATCAAAGACTTAATCTTCTATGTCAACAGTTTGTGCATGGATAGCTCTCAGCGTTTACTACATACATTCTGTGTTGACATTTATGCTCCAAGCAAACTCCAGCAATAATAATTTGTCTTTGGATTACCTCACAGGGTCTGTGAGTGTTGGCTTATCTGAAGTAAAACTGTGTTCTTTGGTTTTGTTTGAATATGTAGATAGTTGATCCTGCTTTATAGCTGCATAAATGATTTTTTATGGACCCAGGATTCTTAAATGCTGCAATGAGTTAAAATTCAATCCCATTAACATTTGCCTTTGAGAAAACATCTTTTGCAGTTAACTCATTCAATATAATACCACAGGAATACCATTAGAAAAGGTGCATAAACTTCTAATTTTATTCCAGAAAATGTTTGCCTTTTTGTGTGTGTGTTTTCAAAGCCTCAATTCTTTTCACAAATACCAAATTTATCTTTCTACAAAGGTATGAAAATATCAGTGATGTTCAGTGACTGACTAACACTGACTTCCTCAACTCCACTTTCTCTCACACATTCCAGAGCATTCCTGAACCCCCATTTTTACACATACCATTATTCCTTCATTTGCTTTGTTCTATTTTATCCTCCACTAAAACTATTCAGGAGTTAATACATCTTTAGTTCCCCATGTAGTGAAATCTAATCTCTAATCTTTTAAAGGATTTGATTTACCCAATAGGCACTAGACAAATCAGTGACATTATTTTAAATACATGGTTTTATCAGGGAACCAAAAGGACTAACATTTTCCTCTTACCACTGTCTTCGGTGTTTCAGATTCATTCTGATTTTTTGCCTTTGCAGATGATATGGGAATGGGATCATTTATCTAGGATTTTGGGATTCTGCCTACTTCTGTTGGGACAGGAATTCCAGCTGTCTGCCTGCTGCTCAGAAAGCCCAGATAAACCACTAGTACACAAGCACAGCTCCTGTTTAGTTGCTCTAAACTATCCAGAATACACTCCGCACACACTGACCATCTGCTTTCATTCTGTGATCAGAGTTGCAGTGGGCATCAAGGGTAGGCAGCAGGTGTTACAACTTTGTTTGGAATAAATACAAGGGCCACAGTATTGTGCAGAGTATATTCCTGGACTTACTGCAGGTGTAAACCAGCAACCTCTACAGGTACTATTTGGCTATTGAAGAACCAAAATGGTGCCTATCAGCCATAGGTTGTTAATTTTGTCAAAGTCTCTGTGATACTTTCTGTGTTTAATCATTCATCTTTACAGCATTGCAAAGGACTATAAAACCATTGATTTAGACAGGGAGAGGGTAGTGTTCTAGATAAAAAATGAGTAGAATTTGGACAAAATTCAGAAAAACAAATTCAAATTCTGCTCTTCCAAATATGACCAGCCACCATCTCTTTCACAAGGCTTTTGAACTTAATTATGTCTCTTAAAGTTGCTTGCTTTCTGTCCCTAGGAATATATAAGACTGTCTCAGACTTTGTAGGGCTGAGAACTTACAGATGTTCATAAGCACAGAAAGAGTCTAGAAAATAGTCATGTTTACAGCTATATTTGCTCAGCTGGTATTTTCACAGGATATCCAGTCTTGCATTTCTCACCAAAATGTGGATATACCTCCCAATTTCTTGTAAATAAGAGAGAAAATGGGAAGAAAATAGTGAACATATTATCAAGATATGTATACAGTAAATTGGTAGTGTAACACAATGCAGTAACAGTAACAACATTTGTCAAGTACTAGTCTGCAGTCCTGTTGTCTGCTCAATGGCATTTAAAATGATTCCTCTCCCTCCTGTGAAGGAATGCTTTACTTCCCTCACTCTATACATGTAGACTATACTAAGTAGAGGGACACACTGTCTCTCATGTTGAAACCTGTTTCGCTTGGCAAAAAGATATTCGTGTGAATGAAAACTAGGTAAAGAAAGAAAGCAAACAAGCCTCATCATGGTTCTCTAGATGAGGAATTTCCTCACTTCTTCAAACCAGATGAACTGAACTATACTGCTTAGAGCCTTTTATCTAAATTAGTACATTAAAAAACAGAAAACAAAAACCAAACATCTTGGAGAAAGAAATGGGATTCAGCATTCCTTCCTTCACTACAACTTCCCTCAGTATTAGGTGCCACTTTAAGTCTTCTGGTGTTTATAATTTTGAGTGTTGTCATTTTCATTATTTACAGAAATGTTAAAACATAGATGGAATACTTTGAGAATGTTGAACTCATTCAGTACAAAGATTGCAAAGTACTCATTTGAGTATGGGGGCTTTTTTTCCTCTGGTTTTGTTGGGGTTTTTTGTCTTACTTTTTTTTTTTTTCCCTCCTAAGAATAAGAAATGTACACAAGTTCTTACAGTTGTCTTCATATCTCAAGCCAATGCTTGAATTAATATATAAGAAGAAGTCTTTCCTCATTCTGTAGTGGCAACAGAACAAGAGTAGACGTAGACATCTAACTACAGGAGACAGTTCTGGACTAGGATCTCTAAGAAGTTTTCCAGTCTTGAAACATATTTGAGTAGTCTTGAACTGTACTAGGAAAATGGCAGCTATATTTTTGTCTAATTTTCTAACTTTTGTTTGTGTGTGTGAGCATTTATGACCAGTATAAGGGTCATCATCAACAAATGCTAGAGTAGCTGCATGATTGCTGTAGGTAACCCCAACCAACCCTGACTAGGAAGCCTGAATCAACTTTACCATGAAAACTCTTGGCTTCCCAGATGTGTCATAAGGCTGAAGCAAAAGATATTTCTTAGCTAAACATGCTGTAGTTTCAGCAGAAAAATATAGTTTTGACAAGGGAATATGGCCTTGGATTACAAAGGAACACATATTGTTTATTTAAGTATGCAAAACCATGTATATTTTAACAGTACCAGAGAAAGTAGTGTAAATCTCTCCCTGCCACTTCTCTGAAAAATACATACTATTATATAATATATATTAAATTCTTTATAATGCATATGATATAATGTATATATATGCTATAGTGTATTACACAATTTTTCAACTTTCATTCAAGAAAGATGATTTCCATACCTCAGAAAATTACTGTATCCCTTTAAAATGTATTTCCAACAATCAGTTTCATCTGCCACACAAAATTCCTGAGAAAGAATCTCTCATTAGCTAAGGTAATAACTGCATTGATGCAATGAAGGGGCTTTGGGTTGCTCCTCTGGAAAACTGAGATGCTCTATTTATTAAATTCCATAAGCTCAAACACTCTCTAATGACCCTGATATGTTATTTGCAATTTGGATCTTATTGGGATGAAAGTAGTTCATTGTTGCATCATTTATTTAAGTCTTAGTAGAAAACTATTTTGTGAACATTGAAATTTTGTAAATATTAAACTGAGGTAACTGCTTGAGGACTGGTATGAATTATAATTCTTAGCATAATTTAATTAAAAAAAAAACCAGTACAGAATGAACAGAATACTTTTAGTTGCATCGCTTCAGACCTCACTGACTACATAAAAAGAATCTAACTTGAATTAATTGATCAGAATCCTTTATAACAGGTACATAGATAAGTCAGAAATTTTGACCTTTACATTTTGTATCTCTCTTTATAATATCAAAGAATCTTGTCAGTCTGACAGTGAGGGGGAGACATAATATGTTATAGACTGCAAGTGCTAATAGATTTCCCAAAAGTACATAATGCTTTAGGTATCTGCCAAAACATTAAGGAATTAGTGATAATATAGTTTACAGAGATGCAAATAGACAAAACTGAATAACCAAACCAGCTCCATTCAGCTAGAATACTTAATTATTTAACAAAGAGAATACCAAAGGAACTTAATTTTAGAATTGCAGGTAGTCACTATGACATCCAAAGAGTTGGGAGATTATAGATAGCCTCCCATTCAAAGTAAAAAGCGCAGAACTACTAATTATTTGACTTCAGATTCACCATGAAGGTAGTACAAGTAATCTTTTATAAAAAATATTTAGAAATTTACTATCTGTTTAAATAAAAATGTATAAAATTTTAAAATGTTTTTTGAAAGTTCCACAAATTTGGGCTCACACTGGTAGGAATAAAAACCCTGGCAAGATAAAAATACAGAGAATATCTAAAACTAAGTGGTAGTTCACTCACAAATGGAAGACAGAACAATTTATTAGAGACCTCCTCTACATATATCTTTTTGATGCAAAATGAATTGAACACAAATAAATTGAGACGCCTAAAACAGTGAGTTGCAGACTAACCAAGCCAACAGTGTGGTCTTTAAAGCAACAACAACAAAATTTAGAATCAGATGAAACAAAGATGGGAAGGCCTCCAGCAATTCTTCACTATAGTGAGTCCAGACATTATAAAATAGCCAAAATTTAACTGTTTAACAACTGACTCATTACCATAACATTCAGTGAACAAATCCTGATGATCTCCTCTACTTTTTGACCTTAAGTTAGATGCCTAAATATCACTCAATGACCCAAGATTCCTACCAGAAGATGAGGGGAGAAACATATCAAGTGATGATGTCTCCTCTGCTCTTAGGATTGGCACCTGAAACAAGTCAGGTCAACCACTCAGGTCACACCAGATGTCTAATCTTCAGATGTAAAGCAGGGTAAGTCAGATGATTGTTATCATCTGTTTTTAATACCATTGTAATTAAGAAAAGTGTTAATTTTGTAGCAAAATGTCTGATCAGTACCAACAAAATGGAAAGCTTGAGAGGAAACCAGTATGAGTAGAGTAAGAGAAGAAAACCTTGACAGAGGGGTCAGACTGCATCTTTAAAACATGAGTTTCATAATCATATAAGTTTAATTTTTAAAAATAACATTTGAGAACTATACAGAAGGTATATTGAACAGATAGATGTGAAAAACTGAAATAATCTTCAGTACTAAACTAAATAATATAATAGAAAGAAAGCAGAAAAGTTACATTCCTGAGATTAAAAACCCAGTAGTTTGTATAAAATGACATTGTAGATGTTAACCTAGGCAAACAAGAGGAGTATTTAAATTGATAAGCAGATTATTAAGATGAGTTTAAAAGTTATGAATGCAAAATGGAAAAAAAAGGTAGTTTGTTTGAAAGTAGTAGGGCAGTGACAGACTGAATAATGAAATAAAGCCAATAGTAGACTTTTTCCCAAAAAAAATATTATCAGAAGTTTTCTAAACCTGATATTGATGATATTACTATAGAAGAAACTGCAAGCTACCCCTCATTTCATAGAAAAAGATATTTGGGAAACAAGTACACTCATGATTGAGGTAGTTTCTGCTCAAGTAAAACTACTCAGGAAGGAAATGCTATTTCAGTAACAAAAGATGGCACTTGGTTATTTTGCAAATTATTTTTAAAGGAATTATTAATTTGCCTTTCAAAGATTGTTATTTTTTTTCTGCCAAATTGGCCTTATTAAGGGTCTTGCTACCACAAGCTCCAGGTCCAGAAGCAGGAATTATAACTACTCACCTAGCTGGCCTGACCACATTAGAATATGAATGACTAGAACTTGTCACCTTGATGCTGCTCTGAGATATCAGATGTTATTTTTCCTCAATCTCATCATCATGTCCTATTTAAGGCACTAAATCCTCTAAAATGGATGTAGGGGAGAGGAGAGAGAAAAGTGTCAGGAAACATTTAGAACTCTGTCTTCCTTATTCAGTCTGTCGTGTGCAAGGCAAGGGAGCTGGGGGCTGTCTATTTTGGGTTTAGTTTCAGAAACTCTGTGATGAGAATTAGCAAGCAGATTTGGGGCATGAGGATGATAATTTATGTGACACTTCTGAAAGTCTGATAGATACATGCATAATGTGAAGTGTTTTAGGATTAATGAGGTGATGAAGAAGAAGTAAAATTAAGAAGAGTTGCAAGTTCTCTTGGAACACATGTGCATTTCAATTCTGAAAGTTGCCAAATATTGTGAGATGACAAGCATAAGTGACTAGAATTACTGTAATAGTGTGAAAACCAGACAAGAAAAAGACATTATTTTCTTTCAAGGCTTGAATTTCGAGCACGTGTGTAGCGTAAAAGTACTGTGTCTATTGTATTTTTATGGTATCCACTGATGTTTTGAAGAATGCTAATTTATATGATTTAGTAAATTAGGCATAATTAGGCATTTACTTTTTTAAATTTTTTTCATGACAAGAGACTTTAATTACCATGGAATTGTTATTTAGATATTCACAGTTTTCTTGTTTATTTTTGCTATATGAATGATAATTTTAAAAATAGCATTATTTTTCAATTTAGGCAAAATCATTTAACTTTTTGCTGTATTATACAGAAATATATGTTATATATTATCCTTATATTATGCTTTGTACCTCAGTATATTTTAAAAAAGTATATATCTCCAAACCCTTTCAGATTTTAAATAATTATATAATAATTTTATGTGCCATTTATGCTTTTAACCAAACACTGTATTATTTGCTTGGAAATTGAACTGAAAAAGTTTTGACTGTTTACAAATCGTGCATTGAGACTTTTGTTTTCTAAAATAGTGATATAAACATGTACTCTATGTACTCAAGCCTGCCTGTACAAATATTACCTTATTTAAATTCACAAAGAAAGAAATAACAGCAAGATCTCGTGATTATATTTCTCTATAAAACTTATATGTAAAAATTTTAAAGTATAATTTGAGGGTATCTGACATTATATATTGAGTTTGCATGGCAATCTTTTGGTAGCACGGGTGCTACAGGGGGGATTTCTGTGACAAGCTGCTAGAAGCTTGTCTCATGTCCAACAGAGCCAAAGGCAACTGGATCCAACATGCACTCACTGCTGGCCAACTCTGAGCCCATTAGCAGCAGCAGAAGCATCTCTAGGGTAATAGATTTAAGAGAGGGAAAAAGTTGTTGTGTGATAGCAATTGTAACCAGAGAGAGGAGTGAGAACATGTGAGAGCAACAGCCCTTCAGACACCCAGGTCACTGCAGAAGGAGGGGGAGGAGTTGCTATAGGAGTGGGAGCAGAGGTTCTCTTGTAGCCCATGGTGCAGATGATGGTGAGGCAGCTGTGCCCCTGCAGCCCATGGAGGTCCATGGTAGAGCAAACATCCACCAGCAGCCCCTGGAGGACCTGGTGCCAGATCAGACAGATGTCTAAAGGAGGCTGTTACCCTGTGGGAAGCCCGTGCAGAAGCTGACAGCACGTGTGGCCCTGTGGGGAGAGGAGCCCACACCAGAGCAGGTTTCTTGGCGGGACTTGTGACCTTCCAGGGGACCCACGGTGGAGCAGTTCTTTGAGGACTGCATCCTGTGGAAGGGATCCCATGCTGGAGCAGTGTGAGGAGTCATCCCCCCAAAAAGGAAGGAGCAACAGAGATTGTGAACTGACCTTAGCCCCCATTTCCCATCCTTCTCTACCACTGATGGGGAGTAGTTAGAGAATTCAGGAGTAAAGCTGAGGCTGGCAAGAATGGTGGAGGGAGGGAAAAGTGTTTCATGATTTGTTTTCATTTCTCATTATGCTACTCTGATTTAATTTGTAATAAATTAAATTAATTTTCCCTAAGTCAAGTCTGTTTTGCCTGTGAAAGTAACTGCTGACTTTACCTGTCCTTATCTCAAACTACAAGCTTTTTGTTGTTTTCTCTCCCCTGTCCATTTGAGGAGGAGAGTAACAAAGTAGCTTTGGTAAGCACCTGTCACCCAGACAATCAAGCCACCACAGATCTGTGTGTGCTTTTTAAACCTCAATCCAATTAATTTACTAAGATTGCTAAGTCTTCAATAAAACCAAATCAAGTTTCTATAAATCTTCATTTCCCCTGTCGTTGTTGCATCTCAGATTGAACTGAATCTTGCCTGGAGACTTTTTGCTCATTTTAATTCATCTAAAGTTCAAGATGAACTCATGACATACAAAGCCATGGCAAAAGAAATGGCTACATATTGAATAGATATTTCACATTATTTTTTATATTGAATTATTTTATTTTGGTTTAACATGAAAAGTGAAACCTTAACATTGACCATGTTCAGTAACTAATTTTGAGCAAATTTCAGTTTTTACAATGTCTCTTTTGAAGAAATGGTATTCCAAATACCAGCTGTTGGTAACAAAAAAAAAAAAAAAAGGGATATAAACAAATAACCTAGTACAGAAATAAACTACCCTAAACATAAGTTCAGGGATTATGACTGCAGGAAGCATGAAATACTCACTTAATCAGAAGATTGTAAAGGTTTTCTACCTATGCTTTTACTTACCTGTCATGGTGCACGCTAAAACATTATGATCTTGGTATGTTGGGAAAGTGCTAGAACAGAGAACTCTGATTACTACAGCTTACACTATTTGCTACAGAAGTCCCAGTTCTATCAGTAATAATATCCCCCATAAGTGGAACACATACCTATTATATCCAGGATAACATTTGCAACATGAGAAAACTGAGCCCAAAGAAAAAAAACAAACTAAACAAAACCTCTACAAACCCCAAATGCATGGTCTCCCCCAAACCCTTCTACTTCCTCAAAGCCTCAAAGTTTGTAAATACCATGGGGCTCATTTCTACATATCTATTTCTTTATTCTGTTCTCAAATTCCCCTCAGACATATTCTGTCTAAATCACTTGAAAACATACAAATGAAACTGCTGTAAGCTGTTTCTGAAATGTTTTTATTTAATGCACTGAAGTCTGTTCAGAGTTTCTGTTCAAGTTCAGTGCAGCAGTAATTTTTTCTTTTTTAACAGTTTGGCTTCTGTTCCATCTGTAATAGTATCTTAAATTTCAAGAATAACATTAAAAATGTTTTAAATGTTATCAATGTTTTGCAATTCAGCAGCACTCTAATATTTGATTTTTTTTTTGAAAAAGCAAACCTGCAACAATGAAAAGTTATTTTTATCTTGATCAACGAAGACCAACAGCACCACCATCACTTGCTATTTAATTAAACCAGAAGAGCTGACAATAAGAACTGTCTACAAAAAGAATGTCCAGAGCAGGAAATTTTTAGATCTTTGTTAAAATACATGTAATCAGTGATCAAATTCTCAGAAGATACAATTACAGTTTAGAGCATTACCATGTTGACTGTGAACTTTTCATAGTCCCTAATACAAAACTCACTAAATAATATGCGCTTATCGTAAATTCTCCGAGAAATATGTTTTTTATGAATATGACAGAGGAGATCAACACCTACATTTTCAAACATTTGCAAACTCATATATGTTACTTTGACCAAATCTATAAGAAAAATAATACTTATTTTATGTAGTAGGTACTTGACTCTGAATTTTCTTAGTCTGTTCTGTACCATCATAAAACCCCAGAGATTCAAATTCTTGATTTGTAACTTTCAATTGTCTTTTATTATAGAGTTACTCAAGTAGTATCTTTTAGAAAAGATTTTCTTTATTTTTTTTCACCTGTCCATTGGTTGCTTAACATAACTTTTATTTTTTTCTTTCTTCTTCTGGATGTCTACCTTTTGGACAAAGCACAGAATTATTGCAAAATACCTATGCCACCAAACCTATATCACATAACTTAGATGTGTCTATACGCAAAGTAAGCTTGAGAGAAATAACTTCTTGGAAATTTTATAGTCAAGTTTTAAATGTGGCTTAATAATTCTCTTGTAAATTAGTTTTCATCTGCCTCTGTAGACAGATGTGTAAATCCAGATCTGGTCTTCCACTGTAGGCATTCAACATGTCTTACTGAGACAAAACAAGTGGCAGATACTCTTGATAGAATGTTAAGTACCTGGTTTGGTTTTTAAAGCTCATTTTAATATATGATTAATTTAGTCAAAAAATACTTGTATCCAGTCTTACATTTTTGGTCACTTCCAGCAAAAACAATATTTTCTCTTTGAACTTAATAGGAAACACTGGAAGCTTCTAATAAAAAGCAGTGACATTTTGCTTACAGCTTTATTCATACAATTTTCAAGCTCACTCCACCATTCATGACCTCATGGACTTGAATATATATTCACTGAAAACAAAATTCCAATTTCTCAGCATTAATCTATGCCCATAGTGTTGTCTAACAGCTCTCCACACACACACACACCACTCTAAAAATTGTACTCTTTTTAACAGCAAACATACTTTTGAGGGTAACATGTTTTTGTCCTATATATATCATAATAAGCATATATAGTTGTTAACCCAGGCTTTCACAGACCTTAGAAATTTGTTGGGAAAAACCCTTTTAACAGCAATATTCCAAGATGTGCCAGACAACTCTAGAGTGCTCTGAAAGAGAGATTCCAGATATGACAATAATAAGAATGTATTTTACATACCTTTGGATTTTATATGTATATTGTATTTGTGTGTAGACATAGATATCTCTAGTTAATAAAATTGTGTTTGCCATGCATCAATGTTTGATAATTTTTATAATGATTATTTTAAATTCTCACCTATTTCTACTCACCCATGTGTCTATCTATCTATCTATTTATGAAATGCATATATCGCTTTGTATGTATGAGGAGGTTACCCTATAAACTCTTATTTCCAAAGAATCAGTAAATACTTTTGTATTTAATATAAATACATAATATAAATACATATGTATAAATGCATATTTATAAACATCTCTGTCATGCTGAAAAAGAAAGCAGGTGTTAGAGGAAGGAACACTGAGTACCTCAATCCTTTAATTGTCAAAACTGAAATGCTTTTGCAATTATTTTTTTTTGTCTGACGATAAGACAATACTGAGATAATCCAAAAACCCACGGGTATTTGTCATGTAAAGATTTTTCCAATTCCTTCCGCAAGCCCTAGCATGCTTTATCACTATCCCATAGATGTTATTGTGTCTAAATCTCTTCTTTTCCATTGCTATTTCTTTAGTCCATAATAGCCTTTGTCTTCTGACAGTTATTCTCCCTCTCCCTCTCCCCTCTCTCCCTCTCCCTCTCTTCATACCTATCTTTCAGTACTGTGTTAATAACCTAAGAATGGTAGTTTGTCAGTTTACAAATTAATTTGAGATTACAGGCTCTTCATGCTCAGTCATGTCATAAAGCCAAACTGTGGCTATGTTAAGTATTTAGTGCTAAGTTTACAACAACACACTCTGAGCTGACTATTGATTATGTCTTTCAAGTTCTTGTATGTTCTTCTTCTTTAAGTATTACTGTTACCTCTCTTGTTTTATGTTGTTTTGCAGGCAGTTGCCAATGTATTCTAGAAGATGCATATATGATTCATAGCCAGCCTTAGGGATGGAACACTTATTGCCATCCTGTTACAGTCTGTTCACATAAGAACACTTCTTCCAGTCATCAAAGAAATCTCATGAATAACTGCACAAGTTGTCAAATATAATAAATAATTTGAAAGGAGACAGATAGCTGTATAAATGTAATAAAAGTATTTAATGGCAAGTATTTAGTGTGTTTAAACAAGTTTACTAACATTTTATTTACTGTCGCTTCATATCATTACTAATATTTAAGCTTTAAGAACTTTATTTCCTTTGGAATGTGTTACAAATTATAAATAGGTATCTTACTGGATAAACATGATTTCAGCAGCAAGTGGTTTCCCTTTCCCTACATTCAAGCAAACACAAGATACCCACCTTGAACAAACAGCTTTGTTTTCCAGTACAGAATTGGTTTGTGTCTCAACAGATAGAAATGAGACCTGTGCTATTACTGTCTGTGGATCTATCCATGTATAAACTGAATCTGGGAGAACATTAGTCTAAGGCCTGACACTCTCAAATTTTGTATTTAAAATCTCTATCTCTGGGCAAAATCTTCATATGAGCCAAGAACACACCTCTCTTCTCCCTCTTCAGGTCTGTGAAATAATTTGTGTGAATCACCTTTCACATTGAGTTGTTGGTCCTGCTTAGGAATCCCCCCTTAGCTCCTCTGTGCTCCACCCACAGCTAATCTATGGATAACTTCACAGATCATAGTTTTATATACAGATGATGCTTCTAACAAGATTTTAACATTGCAGCAGCATGACACATGGCAATTGTCAGTATATATGTGTTGTCTGGTACCAGACAGCTCCTTAAATTGAGAATATATTGTTTTCTCATTATCTGTACTGCAGTTCAATATTTATCCACCGCTGTGATCAACCTTTTTCTTTAGTGATAAAAATGCAAAACACTATCAGCCTGTGGCCCTGTAATATAGTATTGTCATTGTTAGTACCATGTTTTATGCTGACTTTCCAAAACCTCGGGACTGGGGTTTGTCAGGTTTTTTGACCAGGTGGCTATAGCTCATTTTTTAATTACTTTCACAGAATCACAGAATGGGTAAAGTTGGAAGGCACCACAGTGGGTTATCTGGTCCAACCTCCCCACTCAGCCAGGGTCATCCTGGAGCACATTGCACAGGATTGCATATAGACAGTTCTTGGATATCTCCAGAGAGGGAGACTTCATTACCTCTCTGGGCAGCCTGTTCCAGTGCTCAGTCACCCATACAGTAAAGTTCTTCCTCATGTTCAGATGGAGCTTCCTCAGTTCATCTTTTTGTCATATAACCATAGTTTATATGGATAGTAGTAATAAGCAGTTATTCTATGTAAAGACATTTATGACTGATGTGATTTAGACAATAGCACGTCTGGTAAGTATGACAAAAAATCAGAAGCAGCATGAAGCATAGAGCAGTACCTGCATGGGAAGATTAAGACAGGGAGCAGGCTTGGATCTAAAGACCACAAACTGTGAGAATCAGTATTCATCACTTAAAGAAATGCAGACCTGGAAGTGGCCAAAACTCAGTTCTGGGTAGCAAAAGAAATTAAAGGAAAATACATAACACACATTTGAATGTAAAGAGGAGAAGCAGATGAATAGAGAATACATCACATGTCAACATGCATCCAAAAAAACCACCAAAACCTGTAAAAAGACTTTGAAAGTGTATCCTATAATAAGGAAGAAGAAATCCTTTACATGAACATCACATTACTCCTAGTGAAGAACATGTTGCACATCCCCACTCCACCACCAGAATAAAACATAAAGAGCCGTAGCTGAATGGAAAGGATGAGCGTAAAAGCAAGAAAAGGGATAGAAACTAAAAACCGTGTATGTTACATTTTTATTTATACTAGTGGTATAACTGAGGTTTTTTCCATATGAAAAGATTCTGACTGTGCTATTATTCTTTCATATATTTTCTGTAAAAAATAGGTCTATACTATTAGACTAGACTCTTAAGATATTTGTTCTTCTAAAAATAAATATTTGGTTTTGTATATATACACATATTTATATATGCACACATATGCCATATGCATACATATGCATATACATGTGCACATAAGGCACACTTATTTTCTGCCTATAAAAGAGATTTTGAGTATAACAACACGAACTCACAGAGGAAACGTACATATAACATTTTGTTTTAGTGAAGTTATTTTGATCAGATTTTCTTTTGATGCACACATGACAGTACACATTGCTTCTATTACATTTCTATCACTATATCCAGGAAATATGCTTGAGAAGAAAGTTCTGTTCTTTAATGCTCCTTCAGTAAAATGTCAGTTTCACGGTAATTTGACATAGTACTTAAATTTTGTCCAAGTTTCTCCATCTGTTTCATATTCCAATATGTTTATTGGCATTTGCTTTCATATAGCGTCTATCTGTCCCATGAGTATGCATAGGTTAGCATATTTGCCTCTGTCATGGGAGATAATATCTCTATAATACATTCTTTTAGGATATTCTTCTTCAAATGCTTCAATTTTCACAGATCAAATAGCTTTTCTAGCTATTTGAAATATTATGGCTGGAGTAGATTGATCAGTACACAATGACTAACCTTCACGACCTTTTACTGTGCCCTTATCTACTTAGCAAAGGTACTTTGCCACGTACTTTTCTCACTGCAGGGGATATCAATTCTTACATATTCCTGAAAATACTTGACTTGGTATATAGTAGTATTGGGTTTGCCCCTTTCACAGAGTTACCAAATATTTGTTAACACATTCAAGTTCTTTTCGCTATTAAAATTTCAAGTTCTTGACTCTGTAGCTTAAAGCTGACACTTCAGAAAAATTTTTCTTATCTCTTACCAACAATAGCTTAGCCTAATAAGTATCACTTTGTGTAAAACTGGATCTACAGTGCTCACATATCTCAATATACCAACAATTGTTCCTTTATTCAGTAAAATTCCTCTTAGTTTGAGCTGTTTTCTGAATACCAAGATATACCTGCCAAAAAAGACCTACTTTTTCTTCTTTTCACAATAATTTGCAACCAACAGTAATGGCATTTGAGAAGCATTGGGGATCAGGGAGTGGTGTTTCCCATTTTTTTTTATGTGTTTTTTTCCTCCTGTATGTCTAAAAGGACTGTCCCTATCCCACTAAATTATGATTACAGAGATACTGGGTCTTAGTGGAATATTGCAACTCCACCGAAAGGAATGGAATTGGGTTGGTCACAGGATTATTTTACTGTCTTCTCTAATACTGAGTTTTAATCTCAAGATTCATTTGAAGTTTCCTTAGGTTTGATAAAATGACACTTAAAAATATAATGAATCAAAAGTATCTTTTTGCTTACATATAGCTACACTTAACAGGATAATTTTGTTCACCAAAATGATACCAAATGTGCAATCTGAATTTATAATTATGGCCTCTTGGTACACTAAAGATATTATTCAATCTATTTTCTTTAGCAAAATCACAGAACATTATGTAATAGGTCACATTTTCATCAATTATTCCATTGACTCACAGAAAAATTTGACCCTGAAGGGATTTACGAACAAGTAGTATTCTACCTGCAAGTTAACAGGGATTTGTAAACATCTGTCTGCAATAGTGTTGTAAGTGTTGTAAGTAAGAATTGTACAGTGTTGCTTTAAGAAGGTGAAGAATTGATGAGGTCGGTTGAGAAAAATAAGAGCTGCACCCCTTGCTTATCTTGCACCTGGCTCAAGCAAAGCCTAACAATCGAATATTTGAAGACGATATCTCACCACCAGATGTTCTTTCAGTGAGGTACAGAAGAACACCACACCTCTGTACCAGCCAACAATCACACTGCCTTTATCATGGAAAACAACCTTGTTATAAATCTGATTCATTAAGGAGATAAGGATATACAAAAAGACCAGATGATGAAGGTCAGAGAGCCTTTACTGTTTCCTCAGTATGTGAAGGAAGAGCAAAGTGTTTATCGAACCTCTTCTGTCAACTACAAATTCTGAAATGGATCCTCATTAAGTCTCATTAACATATTAATTTACACAACCCTTAGGATGCAAATGAAGGGGGGTTATTTTCTGCTGAATTCCAGTACCCTTACTGCAACAGTAAACTATTAATACTAGAAATCAGGAATGTTAGAGGCATGAATCTTGCAAATAACATGTGAGTATCTTCCAATAGTATTGACAAATAATTAATCTCAAAATGGCTTTTTATTGTCAAAAGAAAATGTTTGCAACCAATGTCATATGATTACCATATAACATTGTTGATAAATGGTATATAGGAAAATAAATTCAAACATCAAACCTTTTCAGCATGTATAGTGTACATGCACATGTAAGTGTGTATACATATGCTTCCTATGTAAGATTTTTTTTGGTACAAAACGCCTTGTCTGGAGTCTGAATCTGAAAAAAAGAGATTATGAAATGGCACTGAAAAAAGGGAATAATTTACCAACCATATTCTTATTCCAGGAATCCATAATACAAAACAGTAATTTCAAAAATGGATGACAAATTTACCTTGTTATCAAGATATTTTCCTTTTCTTTTTTCAGATCCTCTTATATATATTCTTATCTATATTTAAAACGTAATGGTGGCCCATAGACACCTATTCAGTACATTTCTGGAACAGAAGTAGGATGTAATAAAAATGGAAATTAACATTGAAATCCATGCAAATAACATACTACTTACTGATTTTGAAACTCCTACAAGCTGATAAAACATAGAACAATTTTCTAATTACTGCTTTCTGAAAAGAACCCCTGACTCCTGCATCAGTCACAGCTGAACTTTGAGAAAATATGTTAAGGTGCTAATAATATATGGGTATGGTGAACTCTGCTCCTCTTGATATATAAAACAGCATCAATTTATAGTTAAATGAATGTACATGCTGCCTTCATTCTATCTTCTACTTTGTTAGCCAAATATCAGGTTGATTTTAAAATACTTCAGTGTTTTATAAGATCTTGAATCTCAGTTGCATAATTATTTCAGATACTTTCTTCATCCTCAATCTCAGTAACTGTAAATTTGATCTAGACATATGACATTACTGAACTGCAAAGTTCTAGATCCCAAGTCTCAAAACAAGGCCTCAAGATTCAAGGACCTATTATTTGGGACAGCTGACATAGGTACTTCTCAGTAGTGTATTTGTCTTCTGTCTATTCTAGAACAAGTTAACCTCATTTCACATAAGGCATATACCATGTCATACAGCATTTTGTTTACTTCGGGATGAGGATGTTCAAAAAGGCTATTACTGTGGAATAGCTAATACATCATAATTAATTATTGCAGGGTATCCTGTTCATGTCCATAACCTCACGTAGCTGTTCTACAAATCTAAATCACGTCTATCTACTTATCATTCTAATGTGAGTAAAGTTCTACAGCCTTTGGGACATATTTAAGTACTCTTGTATTATACTTCATTTCATGAACAAACCCATTGGATTCACTTTAAAGGCTCTTAAAAGACTTCAATGAGCTGTGAAATTAAGCTCTACCCTTGTACCCTTTTCAATCTGAATTTCATCATGGACTTTTGTACAGCTGTTTTGTTGTATGAATGTTTGTGGAAGAGCTTTTAATTCACCTGAATCCCTGATATTCACAGATGAATGACCATATTCATAATCCCACCGTATAAGCATGAAATTATTAGCAGAGTTTGACAAGGCAAAGTTGAATGAAGGTTGTACAGGATAGACAGTGCTTATGATTAAATTCAGCCTTGAGGTTCCCTAGCATCCAATTTTACAATTTTTTGTTTTCTTTTCTTTTTTATCTAGGTGAGAATCTGTATGTAGATGCAGCAGAATGTCATGGTTTTGTTCTTACAAATACCCAATAATAATTGTAGACACATTCCTGAAATCAGTACAGATCTGTTAGTTTACAGTAGCTCACAATTTTCCTCTTCAGGCTGAAAAAAAGATCAATATTTAACCTAAATATTAGAAAATCCAGAAAGAAATAAGGAACAAATTTGGTTATTGAAGAAATGCCTTATTTAAGGACAGTATTTTTATTTTCAGGGAACATGGTTCTGATTTTCAGTGATGCACAGTAACAATGATATGTTTGAAGGCCCTGGACTGGCACTGTAGCACTCTTTGATGTTCACCACACCAGCTGAGTACCCTGCTGCGTCCTAGTCAGAAGCTATGCAGAGAAGAGTAGGTATAACTTCTTTCAAGAAATACTGGCATCATACCCAGCAACACTAGCAATAGAAACTTTTGGGATAAAGAAAAGATGAGTGTGCTAATAACACATGGAAACAAAGGGAATAAGTAAGCCTGTGCAATAGTACAGCCATTCCTTCCTGCATATATGTCAGCACCTATTACCTACAATTATTCTTCACAAAGTCTGCTTGTATTTTGTAGACTGGAAGGATGAAGAGATACTGGATTACAGAGATAGTCTTACCATGTGAATAAATGGCAGCACATATAAGGTGACCCAGTATGATAAGATAATAAATCCTCTTAGTCTGTCTTGTATTAGAAATACTTCAAGCAATTATATCTAATGAGAAAATAATTACAGTTCACAACTAGTCCATAAGGAAGATGTACAAGGAGAAAAAAAAAAGAGCTCCTATAATAAATATATACTTTGATCAGCTCAGAAATGGAGTGATAGTTGAATGACTTGTCTGTGCTGGTTTGAGCTGAGGTAGAATAATTTTTCTTCAAAGTGACTAATATGGGGTTTGGTTTTGGATTTGTGCTGAAGACAGGGTTGATAATATAGAGATGTTTTTGTTATTGCTGAGCAGTGCTTACAGTGCAGCGAAGGCCTTTTCTGCTTTTTATACTGTCACACTGGCAAGGAAGTTGCAGGTGCATGGTAAGTTGGGTGGAGACACAGTTGGGACAGGTGACTCCAATTGACCAAGGAGATATTCCATACCATATGACATGATGCTCAGGATATAAAGCTGGTAGAAGAAGGAGAAAGGGAGAGATGTTTGGACTGAAGGTGTTTGTCTTCTCAAGTAACCATTATGAGTGATGGGGCCCTGCTCTCCTGGAGATGGCTGAACAGTTGTCTGCCCATGGGAAGCAGTGATCTAATTCCTTATTTTGCTTTGCTTGTGTGAGAAGCTTTGCTTTCCTATTAAACTCTCTTTATCTCAACCCACAGGTTTTCTAGCTTTCACCCTTCCAATTGTCCCCAGTCGTCCTGGTAGGGGAGTGAGTGAGTAGCTGACTTGCACTTGGTTGATTACTGGAGTCAAACCACAACACTATCCCATTTAAAATCAAAAGTTCCTCCTGATGATGAGTAAACAAAAATCTAAGATACAAACACTTTCACTTGAAAGTCCTTGTAAAGGTGGTTTCAGGAGGCAGAAATAACAAGTTTTAACTCTTTGAGATGTAGCTTGCTCATTATAACTTTTTACCACCTTTTCCTGAACAAAGAGTGGGTTAAAAAAGTCCATAAGTCTGTTTCAGAGAATTTTTGCATTATTTAAGCCAGAGTGTCCTAGCCACACATCATAAAGCTTTTCAGATCAGGGTGAGGAGGGACGATATGAACCCTGACAGAAGTGGATTATTCTTATAGCCATGTTTAGAAGAGCATTTTATTGTGGGAAATTGATGATCCCCTAGCATCTTCACAGTCTGTAACAAAGTTTGAATATGAGTAGAATATATTTTTTACAGTATGTGTGCATTATGGCACCTTTTATTTGTCTATTAGTTTCAGATTCAGGGCTTTTTGATGCAATTTTTCTATCACCTGATACATCACAGGTAGGTGTAAACTCAGTATAATTGTACTGAAACACTAGGTTGCCAGTGCCTTTTTTTTTTTTTTTGAGAAAGCATATTTGAAAAACGTTAGAGTCAACATGGCTTATTTGGATATTAAGCTTTTTCATATAGTTTATTGATAAACTATGAAATTAAACATCGGAGATCTTTGTGCTGGACATTCAGTTTAGTAGTATTGTCAGTGAGTGATGTTGGTGATGAATATTTTTATCCATGGCAACATTAAAAAATACTTTTTTAACACTTGAAAAATCAGTTTGTTACAAACTGAAGAAGCATGATCTGAATTATGAAAAAGTGGCATATTTGTTACACACACACTAGTCTCTGCAATCTGAGGACCCAAAGTGTCATCACAATTATTTGCTGCCTTTCCTTCCTGAATACAGATTTGAAGGAGTGACCTTTGAATATCCATATCTGCATATCTATACATGAATATTGTAAAATCTATGAAGGCATTTTTTACAAACATTAAATTTAATTAGATACTCTCAGAACACTGGGAGATAATACATGCATGTCACTTGTACTGAAATATTGGCCAGCTTTTCATAGCAGCATGTGTGTCTACAGTAGGTATTAGCAACATTACCAGCCTGATGCCTGCACTAAGCAACAGACTCACATTAATGTAATTTAATAAGGTGTCTTTTGTTATTAAACGAAGAATTGTATGTTGCTAGCTGAGGTGGAAAATAGTTCCCAGAGGTTTTTCTCTCTTATTCCATCTGAGGTTATTTTTAGGGGACTTTAATATTTAAAAGTCTATTACTAATTTCAGCGTTGCCCACAGAAACCTGCTTTGTAGTTCTATTGCCAAATTATCCCTTGAAGGCAAGTGCTGTAAATAATTTCTCAGTTCTGTTCCTAGACACTTGCCAAGGTCATTATCTGTCTTTTCCACAGTCCCTGAATTCTGACTTTGATTGTGAGTGGTAACTAAGAAACAGTTATGAGATGCAATCACAAGCTGTGGCAGACTTGTCAAAAGCTGAAGATGGTCCCTGAGCAATCTGATGAAGCCAGTGGCTCAGCTGCTCTTGCTTCTTTAATTCTTCATTTATCCTTTGAATTGGTCAACCAACAGAGCAGCAAGAACAAACATAAAACAGGCACTATGAAGCAGACATGACAGCCACAGAGAAAGGAGTCTCCAGAAAACCGGTTGGATGGAACTGACTATAGAATTCTAACATTTAGCTTCTAACCAGCAATAATTTCTTCTTATGCTCTTATACTTTGCTTCATCTCTCACAATGTCCAAAATCTGACATATTTTTTAATGTATAAATAATTATTGCCTTATGAGATTTTCTTGAGTTCAGCTGATGAGGCCCTGTACAGACAGGTAGGAGCAGCCTCACATTCACAAGCCCTGGTCCTCTTGGGGGGCTTCAACTACCCCGAAATTTATTGGAGAGACAACACTGTAGGGCATCGGTGACAACTTCCTTCTCCAAGAGATAAAGGAGCCAACGAGGAGAAGTGCTATGCTGGACTTTGTTCACACCAAAAAAAGAGGACCTTGTGAGTAATGCGAAGCTCAAGGATAGCCTTGCCTACAGTGACCATGAAATGGTTCAGTTCAAGATCCTTAGCGTGGTAAAGAGAGCACACATCAAGCTTGTTACACTGGATTTCAAGAATGTCTCAGTTTAAGGAGACTAAAGTGTTTTGCTAAGGAGGATGATTTATCTCTCCCAGCAATCAAGGAAGTATGGAAAAAGGAAGAAATAACAACCCTTTATTAAAGAATATATGTATATTGGCAAAAACAGCAAAAGAACACAAAACCAGCAAAAGAACACAAAACCAACTAAACAATAATCCTGTACACAAAAGTCCCTTTCAAAAAAAAAGAAAGTTTGATACTTCCTGTCCTCTGGTGCAATTCTAATCACGATTGGCAGGGGGAGCTGTTAGATCACCAGAGGAACAGAACCTGCAGTGCTCGGTGTTGGCCAGCAGGGCCAACAGTTGGGCTCTGGTGGTCACTGCGTGGGGGCCTCGGATCGCAGGAGAAGCCGACAGGGTAGATTTCATCCCCACACGAGGAGGGGAAGGGGAAAAGGGGAAAGAAGGGAGGTTTCTTTTCCACTAAACTCACGCTGTCTGTGGCTGGCTGCAGCCAGGACTCCTCCCTTTGGTTGATGAGCACAAACTCTCCAATGAAAACTGAGCAGATTCAGGCTGGAGACAGAGCAGCACGCAGGCGAGCCGAGGCTGGAGAGCAGCCAAATGAACCAGGTCGAGAGCAAAATGGCCTCAGAGCTTTTCCGACACACATATACCCCTTGCCTCCGTTAAAGCAGAAAGTGAAGTGCCCCTATCCAAGGAGAGGAGGGGAGAAAAAGTCCTCACTGTCCCTCTCCTGCCCCAGCCTTAGAGAGGGCTATAAGCCTAGAATGTGGTTCTGCCAGTCAGGTCCTTTCTGTAGGTCAATCACCCAAGGAAGAAAACTGTCTTCCCCATTCAACATCCCCCCCCTCCCAGTGCAGCAGGGGGAAGAAAATTTCCATTTGTTTTTTTTAGAACAAGTAAACCCATGACAAAGAGAGCAGACGTTGGCCTCTTTAGACATTTGCTTGGTAGACTACAGTGGGAATAAGCCACAGAAGAAAGAGGGGCCCAAGAAAGCTGGTTAATATTAGAACATCACTTCCTTCAAGCTCAAGATCAGTGCAACCCAACGATGCAAGTAAAGGGGCCAGGAGACTTGAACAGATGAGCAAGGAGCTTTTGGCTAAATTGAAACTGAAGTTTACACAATGTTGAAAAAGGGACAGGCAACTTGGGAGGAATATAGGAACATTGTCAGAGTATTCAAGGATGCGCTGAGGAAGGATAAGGTCCATTTGGAATCAAATGTGGTAAGGGATATCAAGAACAACAAAAAGGGCTTCTTCAGGTACATCAGTAGCAAAAGAAAGACTCAGGAAAATGTAGACCCATTGCTGAATGAGGTGGGTGCCCTAACGGTGAATACAGAGAAGGTAGAGTTACCAAATGTCTTTTTTGATCCATTCTTTACTGCTAAGGCCAGCCCTCAGGAATCTCAGACCCTAGAGGCAAGAGAGAAAGTCTGGAGAAAGGAAGACTTTCCCTTTGACAAAATTGATTCAGAGGTCATTTTGACAAAACTGATTCCCTCAGATGCATGGGTTTCTATGGGATGCACTCATGAGTGCTGAGGGAAATGGCAGATGTTATTGGTAAGCCATTCTCTGTCATCTTTGAAGGATCATGGAGAACAGGAGAGATTCCTGAGGACTGGAAGAAAGCCAATGTCACTCCATTCTTAACAAAGGGTGAGAAGGATAACTCAGAAAATAGCATATTAGTCAGCTTCACCTCCATCCCTGGAAAGGTGATCCTGAGTTATCCTGGTGACTCATCCTGGATATCATCTCTAAGCATGTAGATGAAAAGAAGACTATCAGGAGTAGTCAACATAGATTCATCAAGGAGAAACCATGCTTGACCAATCTGATAGCCTTCAATGATGGAATGGCTGGCAGGGAGGATGACTGGAGAGCAGTGAATGTTTTTTACCTTGACTTCAGCAAGGCTTTTGACCCTGTTTCCTGTAACATACTCATAGGTAAGCTCAGGGACCATGTGAACAATGATGTAGATTGAGAACTACCTGAATGGCATAGCTCAGAAGGTTGTGATCAGTGGCACATCTGCTGGATGCCTGCAGATAGCGATATTTCTCAGAGGTCAGTACTGGGTACAGTACTTGTTCAGCTTATTCATCAATGACCAGGATGAAGGGACAGAACACACCTTCAGCAGTGATGATACAAACTGGGAGGAGTCTCTTATACACCAGAAGGCTGCACTGCTACTGAGAGATATCTGGACAAGCTGGAGACTTGGGCAAAGAGGAAAAAACCTAATGAAGTTAAATAAAGGCAAATGTAAGGGTCTAGGAAGGAATAACCCCATGAACCAGTACAGGTTAGGGCTTGACCTTTTGGAAAACAACTCGATGGAGAAGGACCTGGGAATCCTGGTGGACAACAAGATAACCTTGAGCCACCAATGTACCCTTGTCACAAAACAAGTGCAGATAATATTCTGAGCTGCATTAGGAAGAATGTAGCCAACAGGTTGAGGGAGGTTTGTTTCTATTTCTGGGCTCCCCAGTTCAAGAAAGACAAGATAGGTCCAGTGGAGGGCTATGAAGATCATTAGGGGACTGGAGTACTTCACTTATAAGGCTGAGGGAGTTGGGCCTGTTTATCCTGGGGAAGATATGATTGAGAAGGGATCTTATCAATGTGCACAAATATTTTAAAAGCAGAGATCAAGAGGACAGGGCCAGAGTCTTTACAGTGGTGCCCAGTGACAGAACAAGGGGCAGCAGACAAACCGATACACAGGAAGTTCCATTTGAATATGAAGAAAAAACTATAAGGGTGACTGAGCACTGGAATAGGCTCCCCAGAGACTTTCTAGTCTCCTCTGGAGATATTCAAAATTCACATGAACGTGATCCTGTGCAACCCACTCCAGATGAACCTGCTTTAGCAGGGGTATTGGGCTAGATGATTCCCAGGCACCCTTTCTGACTCCAACCATCCTGTGAATCTGTGAGGTATAAGTTTCACGATCGAAAGGATTGCAGTGTAAAGTCTTATTTGTTTTATGTAGCTTTATGATGAAGAAGCACACCAAAATTGTAGTATCAAAGATAGCTCATCTCTGAAAGTCACAGGTTTACACATCTTAAACACAGGACAAAAACATGTAAGGTTCCTGTGTGAGGTTGGACACCTAGTTATATGCTGAAAAGCAATCATGAGGGTCAGTGTGCAGTTCAGATCCTTAAGTTTAGGAACCATGTAAAGAGATACAACTGTAGTTATTCAAGTTCCCATAGTAAGTATATGGCAGAATCTTTAGGAGATCCCAGCTTTCAGCACCACATCCTGGCATCCCTCAACCCCTTTGACTTTCAGTAATACTGGTTTTTTTTAACTCTGGGTATTTAACCTCTACAGATTGACAAAATGAAAATTAAAATGACATTTCAGGGTGAAATCTGGTCCCAGTAGAGAGAAAAGAATGTTTACCCCACTTCAAATGTTCACTTCATGAAGAGATGCAGGGAAAAAAATGCAATAAAACAAACAAACAAACAAATAAATGAAACCAATAAAAAGAAGGGAAAAAACCAAGAAGGAAAGAAAAGGAAAGAAAGAGGAGGACATGAGGGAAAAAGAAAGAGAAAGATAGAAATAGAGGAAGAGAGAAAGAGAGAAAGAAAGAGAGAGAAAGAGAGAGAGAGAGAAAGAAAAAGAAAGAGAAAGAAAGAAGGAAATGGAAAACCAATAAATTTCAGGCTTCTGATTTAAAACTACAAAGCTGACAAGAAATACATTTTTTTACTTATTTTAGTGAATAAATTATGTCTGTACTGTTTTAGTCATAGGCTACTTTGAATTCAAAAGCTACACCTCTACTATTAAATTAGAGTCAAATCATATTCCTAGGAGCTGGATCTTGGTTTTGCATATTGTTAAATTTTTAGAGATAGGATCTCATACAGGTTTTTGTCTCAACTAGTCAGCAAGCTTCTAAACAATTTCTGGGCACAGCTATAGGTGTACCAAGGTACAGGAAGCTTTCCACTTCTGAATAAGCATTTAGCATAAGGTCATCTTCTTTTAGAAGATCATCACCTTCTAGAAGATGAGAGAGTGTAATTGTATCTACATTTGCTTGATTATTAAAGAACAATCCTAACATCTTTTAATTTGTTTTGATAGACAAAATAACTCTGTATTATTTAAAACACAAATGTATTTTCATTACATAAAATAAATAAGTATTCTATAGAGTAAAATATATTAAATCGCAATTAAATGTTTTTAGAATTTCAGTCTAAAGAAAAATAAATTATTAAATTTTATTTTATTTTAATCCAGGCAAAACAATATCAGAATCACAGCAGCATAATTTTTAGTCTGCATTCACTCTTGACTCAAGATGGAGCTACATAGTAAATATTTCCGTTTCAAAATCAATTTTTGTTTAACAGGTGTGAAATATTCATTTCATGATTTTAACCAGCCATTTAACCAAAAATAATTTATACAAGGGAAGGAAAATATTTTGCACCTATCTCCCCTTGTTATGGTAAAAGTATATCCAAGCAGTTTCCTTATATAGTTGGATAACTAGTTCTCTGTGAGTTTAGATATCACATTCTCCACATAATATTTCTTACACATTATGAAGATATAATTTATAAAGATAAATAGTATGTTTATGATTTAAAAATCCATATAGAAAACAGTTCAGGGTTTGGGCTGATTTGTTTATTTCTCTTTATTTTTCTCCCTTTTTTTTTTAATTGAAAATTATTTTATTAACAAAAAAATAAAATTTTAAACCTCTTGAATTATTAAAGTCACCAAATATTTTTCTCTGTAAACAAGCAAGGAATAAGAAAAAAATGTGCTATAAATAGTGCTTTTAAATTGAGTCATATTTAATTTAAAAAGGAGAGTCAGGAATGATCCACACAAACATAAGGGAATTTTTCCTTTTTCAGTAGTACACTGAATTCTACCTTAACTAATGTTCCCCTGTGAATCCTTGTTCCTTCTTTACCAATTCAGATGTTTCCCCATGACACATATACAAAAAAATGTCAAAAGTCAAAAAAACTAAAAAACAAACAACCAACAAACAAATCACACAACCGTCTGATAATTAATTCTACATCTGAAAGTAGAGAAAGCTGTGTGGTTTATTTCGTGTTGTATTCTGTGTATACTGTGTTTTAGTTTGATTTGTCACTCAGGGTTTCGTTGCCCTTGTATCCCTTCTACTTAGTAAGCACTGATGAAATTGCATTACAAAAGGTGGCAAAGAAAAATGGGGTTTTTTTATTGATCAGTTAGAAATCTCAAGATTCAGACTGGGTATATCCTTCAAAGATTTTCCAGAGTGGTTGTGGGACCACTCCTAATATAGAGCAGCTACTGCCTACAACTAATACTAGCTCCAAGTCCACAACTTTTATGTAAGTTATACTGACATGAACTCTTTTGCAGTCATACACTCTATTACCTTGCCTTTGGTGTATCAGAACCCCCCACCTCTCTTGGCTGACAAACCAGAGCAGCCTTTCTCCAGAGAGGCTTAGCTTGCATAACTAGACAGTATAAAACACCTAACTTGTCATAGAATCATAGAATCCTTACAGTTGGAAAAGACCTCTAAGACTATTGAGTCCAACCACTAACCCAGCACCTCCATGTTTATCCCTAAACCATGTCCCCAGATACCACATCCACATGCCTTTTTGACACTTACAGGGATGATGATTCCACCACTTCCCTGGACAGTCTATTCAAACGTCTGACCCCCCCCCCACTTCAATGAAGATTTTTTTTCCTAATATCCAATCTAAACCTCCCCTGGTTCAGCTTAATACCATCTCCTCTTGTTCTATTGCTCGTTACTTGGGAAAAGAGACCAACACCCACCTCTCTACAACAGGTAGCGAGGAAGGAAAGGGAAGCAGTTGTAGGGAGTGATCAGGTGCCCCTCAAGCCTCCTTTTCTCCAGGCTAAACCACTCCCAACTCCCTCAGCTGGTCCTCACAGGACTTGTGCTTCAGACACTGTGCCAGCTCAATTGCCCTTTGGACATGCTCCAGCACCTCAATGTGTGTCTTGTAGTGAGGGGCCCAGTAAAGGTGCCTAGTAAAGGGGGACAATTACTACCTTTGTACTGCTGGCCACACTATCTCTGATACAGGCCAGGATGCCAATGGCCTTCTTGGCCACCTGGGCACACTCTTGGCTCATGTTGATCAGCTGGCAGTTGATCAGCACTCCCATGTCCTTTTCCCCTGGGCCCCTTTCAAGCCACAGATAAATACAAAATTTCAGTCTGACATGTTTTATATCTTACTTTTAGTAAGAAAGGACTCAGACCAAAGCTCTTAAAAACACCTTCCTGATCTAATACTTCTTCGAAACTTTAGGATTCAAACTTACATCTGTCCATTTCATTAATTTTATAGAAACTTAGTGGATTTCATCTCCATGTTTTTCAGAAATTCAAGAGAGGCCCTTTCGTTAACTGATGTTAGACTGTTTTCTCAGTGAGCTTAAAACAATGTCTACAGCTAAGGAGAAGCTCAAATAATTTTTGACTCAAGTAATTATAGGATTGTTTCACATACTCATTTAATTTCCCAAAGGATTTTAGACAATAAGTTGAATATTGTTCAACAAAAGCTTGCCTACAGACTGGAGGAAACATTTATAATTTGTTTCATATTCACTCACTAAAGCACATCATATGCCAAAGAAGATTTTTAGAAAACTACAGAAACATCCCCGTAGGTATGAAAGAACCTTGTCACATTTTAACTGAATCATTCCACCTATTTCACAGAAAAGCTTATTTATATTTTTCTCAGCAGGGACATGTGAGATAATGTTACATTCCATTCCTCACAGATATTATTGAAATGATGCTCTCTCAACAAATGAGCTTTCATTTACTCTTTCTGTTTGGAATAGAGGTGAAGGTTAATTTCTCTTCTGTTTTAATTTTGGGGTTTTTTGTGTGTGTGTTTGTAAGTAATTAGCCTTGTTATCTCCCTGAATTCTATTAACATTTTTGTATAGAGACTGGTCATAATATTTTTTCTCTGAAAAAAATCATGGTTCTTTCAATGAACTTTGTTTGTTTGTTTAAATTAAAAAAAAAAAAATAAAATAGAAGACAGATTGTGTCTGCTTCTTCATGACCTGGGCTCTCATCATTCTATTACCACACACACTCAGTCTTTAACTCCATTCAGCATTGTTCAGCAAACTTTTTAGAATCTCAGTGGTTGTATCAGGATGAAAAAATCAGTGCTTCTTCAGCTTTACTAACTCCACTATTTCATTGAAATGCCTCTTTCCTAAGCTGTGATAGTGCCTGTGCTATCCCACAACATTTAGCCAATAATGACTCAAAGTTATCAATATTGAACAAGATCAATGGTCTGTTTTCACTGAGGATTTACTTCATGGTGAGTACTTTCTGACATGCTGCACATAATAATTTCTTCTTGCTCCCAGTTCTGTGCTCCTGTGACCCATTTTTATGACTGTGTCCAAACCCAGAGTAAATAACAGCTCTGTTCAATGCTCTAAGTCCAAAGTTTCTGGAAGGATAGCCTGCTTTTGCCACTCTATAATACTTTAAGATTAGTGCCTTCAAAAGGCCCTCACCCAGCATCACTATAACCAGAAAACTTCTTCAATGCATGGTTCAAATTTTACTCTGAAGGAAGAAATAATTATGATTTGAGAATCAGCAAAAGCACAATAGAAAAATATGACACCTAAAATCGTATGCCAGAGAAATTTAGGGTTAATTTCAAGACCAACCTGATTGAATACCACTCTAGGAACAAGACAAAAGCCTCAGTGGATGTATGAAAAAGGATAAAATTACGAATACACACACTTTAGTTTTATGAAGAGCTGACCAGCATGCCCTGTAACAGCTCAATTGATATAAATGCCAGTATGAAGTGTGTTGTTACCTTAATTCCCAGAAGAATAAATTCAATAAAAAACTGTATAAGGATTCTCATCAATCATTTAGCCACAAAAATTATTATAGAAAGCATGACCCCTATCATAGGTGATTTTCTGCACACTAAATCGGTACAAATAATAGATATGATGATACTAGAAATTTATATAGAAAAAAACCCAACTCTGTCATGCTAAAGACTTATGAGGATTTCAGCAATAATCCTAAGCCATTTTACCAGAAAAATGCTTGATAGGTACTAAATGAGACTAAAAAGTTCTCTCTCAACAGAATAATGGCTACTTGGTCAGAGATCTTTTTCTTCTTACATTTTTCAGAAGTAGTATGATTGACTTTCCATTTCTTTGAAATGCCACGTAACCTATGAATTTTCTGACCAACTTAAGTCCACCTGTATTCATTCTTAGACACTCTTTATCTCCATCTATTAACCCTTTCCTGATACATGATACAAAGAACTGTCTTTTACAGCTGAAAGTTTTCTACAGTAAGGTCTGAATAGACCACTTCCTTTGCTAGTCTGGGATAATGTAATTACCTAAAAACAGTACAGTCCACCACCATTCTCTTCTTCAGTAGAAGAAGAAAATATGATACTATAGTGACAATTCAGGAAAGCAGGGAGATTCAAGTAGGTCACCATGCTTTCCCTAGGTATACTAGTGAACTAAGGTCATGATCTATCAGAAGTAAAATTTGTCTCATAAAGGGAAGAAATTAGAGGTTTTATATATAATTCTATTTAATTTGTGTGGAAATTAATTGAATGTTTTACCAAAAAATCAGAGTAGAATAATAATAAGCCAAAACAAATCTTAAAACACCTTCTCTCCATACCTCCCTTCCTCCTGGACTCATCTTTACTCCCAAATTCTCTACCTTCCCCTCCCCCACTCAGCAGTGCAGGATGATGGGGAATGGGGTGGCAATCACGTCACCACAGTCTTCCTGCTAGTCCTACCCCCTCATGGAGAGGACTTTCAGTAGCGTGTCCTATAAGTTTTCTGTTCTTCACAAATACCAAATATTTTCTTTTCAGAGATAGCCTGAGTGATAGCTTTTCTACCGTGACCTCAAAACAGGTACCTGCTATATTTCTACCACAATTAAGGTGGCTTCTGACTTATACCTGCCTGCCATTCTCTCCCTATTCTCTCACCAGGTTTTCAAGAGTGTCCTACTCTAATAGAAAACATGTCAACTCCTCAGTATCTAATGCCTGCTGTATTCATGCTAACTACATCAGGAGCTGACTCCACTACTGCATTGGCATTTCATCCTTATTGTATTCTTTATTGGATGGTCACATCTGTAAGAGTGTCCTGACATGGACCATTGCCCAGTTCTTTTTAGCTTTTTACCATTAATTCATAGAACCATAGAATCATGGAATGCTTTGGGTTGGAAGGGGCCTTCTGTCCTAAATATCTAAAATTACTTATTTTGTTTTTGGTATTTCTTTGCTTCTACATTTAGCTACAGATTCACTACCATAGTCCACATTTTTACAGATTTATTACAAACATGTGAGAGATGGTGCATGTTTTTAATGTATCTAAGAAATCTACTTTGTTTGAGTTACTCGTTTTTATGTTTTGAGCTTATTTTTTTTTTTATTTTCCCCAGCACTGTGAGATTTTCCATACAACTGTGCTTCTACTCCTGGGCCAGGCTAGCAGCAGCTGTTTCTGTCTTAGATCTTAACAACTTTGATTTACATTAATCTATAACCAGCAGTTGGCATGCCTACTAGTTACCTTTTTCTTGTACAAGTCTGCAGTATGCCTGCATCCATTTGTGCTCAGTCAGCCCATTGATCTGAACATAAATGACCGCATGGAAGGAGAAAAATCATTCATAATGCAACTCTGTTTTTTCAAAAGAAAATGTTTCTCATCAGGAAATAAGACATTTTATGATTTTTTAAAAATTTCATAGCCTGTCCAGATTAGAAAATGTAGGTCTTTCCTTTCGTATAAAAGAAGATTTTAGTAGATTTTCTACTTACTATATATACATATATGATGTAATCATAAATGATATTGTGGCTTGCTTTCTTTGTAGATTTCAATAATTCTAGTTCAAGGATTACAAAATACAACTCAAAACACAAGCTTAACTCAGTCCAGGATGGGTTCCCAAATTGGAAATGGTGGTCTTTATGTTGTTCTTATTCTAAATAAATGTTCGGTTTTGTTTTCTTTTTCCCTAAAAATATTTTTTTTTAATGCAGTCAGTTTCTTAAATTCATGTAGATTTTGCTGTCTTTAGTTCTCAGCACAATAAGACACGAGCCAAACTGAGAAAGACCTGGCTTCTGGAAACTGAGTAAGAAAACCTGTCTGGTCAGGTTGCATCTACAGATCCTGGAGTGCTAAATGGTATTAACCACTGTTGCTTCCCTTCCTCCCACAGTAGAAAATTTGGATGGCTCAGAAGCCCCCATAGCAGACAGAAGGATGCAATTAAAAATCTTCTGATTTGGATGTGGTTCAAGCGCCAGTTTGGCCTCGTTTAGGCAGCATGAAAAGAGCATAGCAATTGTATAGGTACGTTGGCTTTCCAAGGCTTCTTGGTGAGATTTTTCCAAACTGCATAGGATGTCTCACACAGTCCACATTATCAACACAAACAGAATCCAAGAGCCACACAAACAGAGAAAATATTTAGAAGAAAGTTATAACCCTGATCCCCAAACTGGTTGCTGTAAGATTGAACTTCCTTAATACACTTAATGAGATTTAACAGACAGAAAACTCAGGAATGAAATTTTTTCTTTCCATTTAAAATACTGTGCACATGCTAACATTTTAGTGGTTAAGGCACAAGTATCCAAATATTTAAAACCAATATTCAGATTTATTACATGGGTTTTCCTGCTCCCCGTGGGGTCCTTCCCATGGGAGACAGTCTTTCACAAACTTCTCCAGCGTAAGTCCTTCCCAAGGGCAACCATTCTTCACAAATTGCTACAGCGTTGGTCATTTTTCCATGGGTACAGTCCTTCAGGCACAGGCTGCTACAATGTGAATCCCCCACAGGGCCACAGGTGGTACCAGGAAAACCTGCTCCAATGTGGGCTCCTCTCTCCATGAGTCTGCAGGTCCCTACCAGGATCCATCTCCAGCTTGGGCCTCCCATGGGGTCAAACCCCCCTCGGGCATCCTGCTCTGGTGTGAGATCCTTCACAGGCTGCAAGTGGATCTCTGCAGAGGCACAGCTGCCTCACCATGGGCTGCAGGGGGACCTCAGCTCCAGCACCTGAAACACCTCCTCCCTCTCCTTCTGCACTGACCTTGGTGTCTGCAGAGCTGACACTCTTCTCTGGCTGCAATTTTCATCTGCCCAATATCTTTTTTATTTTCTTTCTTAAATATGTTATCACAGAGGTGTTACTACCATTCCTGATTGGCTCAGCCTTGGCCAGTGGCAGGTCTATCCTAGAGCCAGCTGGCGCTGGCTCTACTGGACATGGACATGGAAGCTTCTGGCACCTTCTTGCAGAAGTCATCCCTGTAGCCCCCTGCTACCAAAACCTGGCCACAGTAACCAAATACACAGGCTAAATGTGTATACGAACAGAAAAGGAAACTCTGTAATCAAAATTTATGTTCATTGAAGAGACAGGAGTTGCAGGTAAAAATATTATCTAATTGTGTATGCAAAGACAATATGAAATTGTATTTGCACAGGCAGACAGATTGAGAATGCTGTAATCCTTAATTCTGAAATCCCTAACTTTTGAACTCTGACATTCTTTTAACATAATTTTTCAATATAGTGCACAAGGTATAATGCATATATGCAGAAAATGCAGTTCTGGCAGCAACATTCTCACTTTATTTGTTGTTAGCTATTTCTTTTCTCAGAAAACTAATGAAGCCCAACAGCACTTCATAATTTGCAACAGAAGGGAATTGACTTTCGTCTACCAGTCTTAATTCTTTCTTTTTGTTACTATTAAAACAGTTACCTGTGCCAGCTAATTTAACTCTGACTTGCATTGATATACTACATTCTTATTTTTGATTGTCTGAAAGGAAAGGGAAATCAAGGTTTGATCAATCTGTCTATTCTGCTCTCACAGGTACGGTAAAAGGGGATGCTTTCAAAATGTATTTTCTATTACAAAGACGATCTGTACTGAGTGCCAATTTTTCCTTTCTCTGCTAGTTATTTCCTTGACATCTCAGACTTGTACATTTTATTACAAAAAGCAAACGATTATATTACTCAAAGTACAGAATTAATTTACTTCCTCTTGGAAAGCCTCAATGACAAAAAAGATCCTACTTTTCCCAAAACACATACTGCCTGAAGAGAACAATTCAGTATAAAAGAGTTTTCAATCACTTGTTCAGAAATTATCATAGCTAAAATCTGTTTTAAAAATTATTTGCTGATTTTACATACAAGATTTTTGGCCAAGAGACAGCACTCTTTAAACAGTAAAACATAAAATATAAAATTGCACTAACAAATATAAATAAAACAAGATTATAATACTGCTTCATAGTGTCTTATTAACTAAGAGTACATTAACACAAAAAGAGATGATATAGTATACAAAAAAATCCAAATAGTTCTAAATGAAGGGTCATTTCTGAAAGGAGCAACTACCAATTTACTGGAAGTGCAACTCTGATGCTTCTTATTCTGCTTTGTACATATTTTCTCATCAATAGCAATTTAGATAGGTATTTTTTTAAGCTATGTTCACTTAACTGTATAATAAATCTTTTGTTCATCACACAGAAAAATAAATTGCTTTTACAGAAGAGAATAAGCTGAACATTAACCTTTCAGCATGCAAGCTCTGAAGCACTTAAGTTATTTATATTTTCTAACCTTAGAACTTTGTTGTGCAGAAATGACTGTGTTGTTTGGAAAAGAAAAACAAAAAACAAAGTAAAACAAAAATCATCACCAAATCAAAACAAAAGAACCCTGAATGGCTTTATGACTTTTTTAGCAGATGATCCACATATTAATTAAAACAGTGAAAATATCCACTGATAAACATAGTTGTTCTCAGACACCCAAATAAGTTGTTTTTTCTTTTAAGAAAGGTATTTGACAGGTTAAAAGTAAGTACACTATAGAAGAGAAGATCTGTGCAGCAGAACCAGAGGAGAAGAGATATTGAGAAAGAAAAGCAGAAAGAGGAGAAAAAAACCTTTCAGAGGCAAGATGGTAGAAAACTGTTTACGCTGAATTTAAAAATGAGATAAAAAATATTCTCTCTATCTAGATAGACTGCTAGATAGGCATCAAAGTATGTTCTGAAAACAAGATTTCTTGTTCAAGTGACTATGCAGTTTAAACTACCACTGATTTCCAGAAAAGTGCAGACAGGAAAAGCTGAATTAGAACTTTAGGATTAGTAGCTAATAATTCATAAATAAAAATTATTAAATAAAATTTAGCATGATTTTGGTATGGGTTATGATTGTACTATTTAATGTAAATTTCCATGGTAAATTTCCAGTTACTCCGAACAATTTCTTAGCAATATCACTAAAAAATCCCAAACATCTTCCCCCTATGCTTTCGAGATTACAGTTTTGAAAGGATTTCATTTCAAGCCTTCAGAGAATTCATTGGAGTTTGAGATAGCAAAACAATGTACTCAAGTGTCAAGAGCACCCAATAAAAACGTATTACAGGGTGAGATAAAAGCACTGAAAGAAATTCAATGTAAGTCTTTCATTGCTTTGTTTATCTTACTGAGATTAATGTATCAGTCTCTATAGGAGATAACAGGAAACTAAACAATTTTTAGAGCTTTTTTTCCCTCATGCTTTTCTAGTCCCAAACTGCCATTGGTTTGGGGGGTTAGTTTTTTTGTTTGTTTGTTTGTTGGTTGGTTGGTTGTTTTTTTTTTTTACTAAGGGCTCTTCATTGTCATTCAGCGAGCAGCTCAATTTCAGTATGTTCTTACCTTAGAGGGTATGAACTCTATACAAGTCAATATGACTAAAGATGCTACAAAGTAATTGTTATTAGTGATTCATTTTACAGAGCATTAAACAGTTTCAAATGTGCAGTTCATTTTGTGTGACAATACAAAGAAATTAAAATGTTTTGTTTGGTAATGTAATATGTGGAAGTTCTACATGGCCACTTTATATGGCTGTCACATCAATATACTTTCAGTCTGTTCTGTAACAAATGTATGTCTGAAAACATCATCTCATGAAGTTCTCTTGAATATTTTATTAATCATGCATATTGTGCATATTAATGTTTCTCTTCAGTATCTGTTGAATGGACAAACAGTCCAAAGAATTAACTCATATTCAAATTCGACTTAAGAGACCAGTAGAGTTTTTATTGCAGATGGTGTAGCTGAAACATAGTGTTTTTCCTCTCTCACCACTTGCTTTTAGTTTTTTGCCTGAATTAATATTCCAGTTTCCCTCCAAGAACTGCCTTCCTAAGAATAATCTCTTATGTGTCTAAATGGCTTTTCTTTTAATGATGAAGCATACAACAATGGGATCTTACACAGTTGTATCAAGATCTATAGATATTAGTGGAAGTAATGAGCTGTTTTATGGTTCTGTGATTGTGAACATTGAAGTTGACTCTGAGTAGCAGGTTGAGTAAGATGACCTCCTGACATCGCCTTCAATCTACACTATTTTGTGTTCCTATAAAGATATTAGTTCAATAATAATTTTGATGAATAGTGAAAAATGTAAGAATAAAAAGGATATATTAAAATATATTTTGTTTAGTTTTTGACTGTTTGTTTGTTTCTTCCCTCTGTTTTCAAAACCTGAAGCTGTATGAATAAATTTGTGGTTTAAGATATTAATTTAACCTATTGGCTATCAGACATTTTCAAATTAGGCCTGAAGCAATTAGTCATTGTCTCATACAACAAATGTAATATGAATCCATCATAAATTGGCAAGCTTATTTCTTCTAATGTATAATAATTTTTTTGCTTTTAATGATTACTTTCTAATATGTAATCCAACACTTTCTAGTTCACTTTTTCTTTGGATGCAGGAGGCCCCCCTTCAAAGTGGATTCTCACATAGAAAATGCTTAACATGTCTCACAGAGATATCTATATTATTTGATATTAAAAAAATTTCTTTATTTTCATATAGCATCCAAAAATATGAATTCATTTTTTAAAATGTATTTTCTCTGGAAAGCGTGAAATATATTACTATGTTACTGACAGTATTGTGTTCTTATATTTTATTCAATGTGGATTTTGAAAATATCTCAGTAAATTTAGTGCTAGTACCATGATGTGATATACATTTTAGGAAAGCAGCATGTATCTAAAATTTTGCAGATGCAAATTATGTTCACCAAAAGATGATTAAGGAACTACATATTTTCTTAAAGATTCTTTCCTATAGTCTTTTTTCTAACTAATTTTTTTTGTTGTTGGCCTGCAATAAAACTAATGCTTGAGCCTTCACAGAGCAGGATCAGGTTACCTTTTAGTTTTCATTTTTTGTAAGGCTGTCAGTCTACAGGTCAAATAATATGTCACCACTTTACAGACAGAATCTCTCTTGTTATTAATCAAAGGAGTTCATCAGCTTACTTACCCAGGAACTTACAGAACGAATTAATGATCATGTAACTGTTCACTATGATCCTTAAATCCCCTTTAAAGTCACAGCTTTCACAATAAAGTGTCAACAATTACACTTTTAATTTATTGGCAAGTGTACTGAATAACTCTGAGCTAAATCAAAGTCCTATGTGATCCTTTCTACACTAAAGACAATCATATTTCCTGGGAGACCTGTGAGATTGGTTGTTTTCTACTGTCACTTATGACAAAATTATATACAGGTACATTCACTTCCTCATTAGATAACACAGCTTTAGCCATGCAACTGCATAAGAGGTTTGTGTTACATCTGGACTATGTATCTCTATATTTTTATATTTTAAATCTAGATTCTTTTGATGAAACCATATTTAGCACAAAGCAGAATGGTTTCATTGGGACCACATGTTTCAAGCTTAAAAGCATGATGTTGTCATCTTTGCATCTCTAGGCATATGAAGATAAAAAGGTAATATATACACAATGGCATTTGGAAGACGAATTTTTGAGTATATTGAAAAATTTATATGTATTAGTGAGTAGGATAAATGCTACAGTTGTGTCATTTAAAGCACATTATATTGATTATATACTGAAGAATAGTATTGAATATTCTTAAGTCTAAAATATTTTGTAAATTTCCCTTCAGAAAAATGTATGTGGGTATATCATAGAAAATATATTAGAAAAAAAATAGAAACCATGTATAAGGAGGTTAGAATTATTCAGGTTGTGGTCCAGTTTCCATTTGGTTCAAGTAAGACTTTGAAAGCAAAGCATGAGAAACAAGCAGATAGTTTAGATTCTCAGAAAATATAACTTCAGCTGGAAGCAGATTTCTTTCCCCTGTGATACTCACAATATTGTGGGTTCTATGCTCCATCTGCTATAAAAGTTTCCACTGTCACCTGAAGTATCAAGAAAAAATTCTCTAATTTTACAAGATTGTTATTAAAAAGCAATAACAATGAACAAAATATTTCCCATTGTGAGATCAATAATTTATTACATATTAATGTATGAAAAATATAGCAGCGTATAGATATTCAATGCGGCATATGATGAAGTCAGCTGTCAATCATGAACTTAATTTAAAACAGGAGCTGTGTAAGGTTATTTTAGCATTCCTGCTGTGATTGACTGAAAAAGAATGGTAGACATGTGTAGACCCATATTATTGTGTTAAATGTAAGCTAAGATATTTTACACATTCTTACCACAACTTTCAAATCAGTAAAAAAACTCTTATTGACCTAACCTGGAACTTGTTCAAGAAGTCCATAAAAGAAAAAAAAAAAGAGCTCTAACAGTAATGTTGGCTTTTCTCACTTCCATTTTATTTCAATAATGTACTGGCACACATCCAGTGAAGAAATATATATATATATATTTATATATATATATATATGTATATGTCATTTGCAGCCAACTAGATGAAATGGTAAAATTTTATTTGGATTATCAGATAAAATATTACTCATGATAACTGAAACTGTGCTAAAAATCAAGACAAGGGCTCCATTTTATAAAGCACTGTGTAACACACTGTAAATACAAACAACATGTTTTTTTGAGGTGTGAAAAGCTTAAGGATAAAAAACTCAATTATAGCTGTTGTTTAAAGAGACAGAAAGAAGTCTGTTTACAATATTTAATAAGCAAAATCTATTTGACACTGTAGCACATGACCATCTCCTCATCTGTGGTGCATTTAGCTTGGCTGGCTGCCAGGCTGCTGTCTCACTGCTGCTCTCTCACTCCCCCTCCTCAGCAGGAGAAGCTCATGGATCAAGGTAAAGACAGTGAGATCATTTAGGAATTACCATCACAGGTAAAACAAAATTACCTTGATGAAAATTGATTTAATTTATTACCAATTAAAATATATTTGAAAAGTAAGGGGAAAAAAAAGCACTAAACTCTATCTCTCCCTCACCTCAAGCAGCACTGGGATGGTTACCATCAGATAAGAATAGCTTCTCTCTGGCATTCCTTCCTCCTCATTCTTCTCCTGTAGCAGCATGGGCTCTTCACTGACCACAGCTCCTTCAGGTAATATCCAGCTGTTTTGCATTGAGACCCTCCACAGGTTTCAGTGTGGATATCCGCTCTGGCATGGTTCTCTCCAAGGCCTGCAGGGATATACCAGCTTCAACATGGTCTCTCCACCAGCTGCAGTGAAACTTCTGCATCTGTAGTACCTACTCCCACTCTGACATTGGCATCTACAGAGTGGTTTTTATCACTTCTTAACACCTCTAGGGCATCTTTTGCCACTCTTTACCCATGTTTTCCCAGAGGTCCCATCCAAGGCTGAGGGGCTCAGCTGTGCTCTGTGGTGGGTCCTTTGGAGCTGGCTGAAATCAGCTGTGTCCAGCATGGGGCAGTCCTGGTCTCTTAACACATGGGTCCCCCTGCAGCCCTCACCACTGTCAGTACCTGGGCATCTGCACAACAGCTCTGCAGAGAGGCAAGAATAGACTCACTGGACCTCAGCATCTGCTTCCCTTGTACATTAATGCACTGAATCCATGCACAGGTGGTAGGTTCTACAAACAGTGCACTTAATAGAAAAACTTTGTATCTTATTGAAAAAAGTGGAAGAAGAAATAAACACATGCAGGAGATGCAAAGGTATGCAGATGCTTTTCTATCCCTGTGAAATTTATAGCTCAAGCTCTTGTTTTACCAATGATAATGCATTTAGAAATCACACTGCACATAGAATTGAAGCGATGCCAAAATATCCATATAGACAGGGAGAGCATTACTTGAACATGAACCTCATAAGCCTGGAGAGTAATGGCTTACAATCCCAAGAGATTTATTGGCATCAGAGGAGCATTTGCGTATGGACAAGTTGCAGAACAGGAACAGAGTCACAAAATTATCGTTGCATGTCTTTGCACTTTGTGAATAGAAATATGAATACATTATGATCTGAACTAGTACTAGTCTATGTTATTAAATTACAAATTTATTTGAAATATGCTGTGCTATAAGTTATATATTCAGCTGACAAAAAAAATATTCACTAAGTAGTCTTAATAAAATTTTTCACATATTTCAAAAGTGGATCTACTCAATTTGTAAAAAAGTGTGCTCCTAACAATGGCTAATTCATTATGCTAAATCTATCTCATGTTTCTTTTGTCAAATAACAGTAGATAAATTTTTTGCATTTTATCAATTCCTCTCAAAATGGAGATGGGTGAGGGAATTCTTTGAAAAAAATCACATTCTTATCCTTAAAAAAAACATATACTATTTACAAATATGTGTATGTATATGTACATATAACATATTTTTATTTTTCTGCTAAAGAGACTAGTAAACCTCAAATAAAATCCCATAGTAAAAAAAATAATAAATAATCTAAAACTTTTAGAATTTAACCCAAACACAAAGCAAGGTTTAGATACTGTTACTGATGTCAGTTAAAGGACCCCTACCTTAACATCTGTCTAGCTGTACAGAGGTACAGTTTCTGGTTCTGTTATGCTCTCAGTTAACTTTAGGTTCAAACAGAAATCCACTATTTCAAAACTGGAACCTAATGTACTGTCAACTGATTTTGTGTCTTTTGTTACATGAATAAAGATTTCTATATTATTTTCCACTTTTTAAAGTATGAAACATTAAATACACACATATATATCCTACAAGTAAACTGACATCAAAACTTATATAATTCAAGAAAAAATGTTTAGACATTCTAGCAATACCAAGATAACATAAGACTTACTGGTATTCAATTTTCAAATAGGCTGATGTCCTGATATAGCTGAGGTTTCTATTGCACAGCCTCATGACAGAAGACTATTTGCTAAATAATGGAATTTATCCGGTTTCTTTAAATGGTTTAAGGTGGGTTTTTGGTGTGTCTTGGAAAGAACACTTCTTGACTTTCTTTTACCTCTCCTGCTTGTTTAGATTATGTACTTGAAGCAGAAACTCTTTAATTAGATTTTTTTCCAGACGGTATAAACCTGGGCTTATCTGATGTTCCTTGCAGTTCTATAATAAAATAAATACTGGTATTAATAAATAATTAATAATCTCATATACTTGCTGCACATAATTGGTCTTGATTTACCTATTTGCATAACATTAATAATGCTTAAGTTGTAGCAATTACAATAAAATATTACACTGTAAAGGTAAGATCATAAGAGCTAGGAAATACAGGTATGCATCACTAAATATTCTTTAACTGTAATTTTCTTCCACAGAAATCTTTTGCATAACATTAATAATGCTTAAGTTGTAACAGTCACAATAAAATATTACATTGCAAAGGTAAGATCATAAGAGCTAGGAAATACAGGTATGCATCACTAAATACTCTTTAACTGTAATTTTCTTCCACAGAAATCTTTGATTCTTTGATTTCATGTGCTGCAAATGTTTATTGAATGATGAAGGTAATCAATATTTTAGGATTTATGATCACTCTTTACCTTCCCTTTTGCCTGCATATTGTTGAAATCTTGTTCTAAACTATTAATTATTGATTTTCTCATAGTCTTCTTTTCCAACAATATTAATATTAGTGACAAACATTAATATTAGTGAGAAATGTTAACACAAGCATTAAAATAGGAGAGGATAAAAGGATTGATTCACATAAATTGATTCTATTTGCATGTTCTTTCAAAACTTTTTTTTCCTTTAAAACTAAAGGATTATTTTGTACTTTGCATTTCATGAAAACCTGTATGTTCTAATTTTGCTACAATATTTCAAAAAGTATACTGATTATATCTCAGAAATACCTCAGTATCAAAGGGCTAGGTATTCTGACAATTTTCTGGCTATTTTACAGGATCATAGAATGGGTGAAGTTGGAAGAGACCACTGGAGGTCGCCTAGTCCAACCTCCCTGATTAAGCAGAATCATCCTAAAGTATGTTACTCAGGATTGTGTACAGTCAGCTTTTCAATATGTTCAAGGAAGGAGACTCCACAAGCTCTCTGGGCAACCTGTTCCAGTGTGTGATCAACCGTGCAGTAAAAAAGTTCTTCCTCGTGATCAGGTAGAACTTCCTGGGTTCCAATTTCTGCCCGTTGCCTCTCATCCTAATGCTTGGCACCACCGAGAAGAGTCTGGTTCCATCCTCCTGACGCTCTCCTTTCAGATACTCATGTAGATTGATAAGATCCCCTCTCAGTCTTCTCTGCTCCAGGCTAAACAGGCCCAGCTCCCTTGGCCTCTCCTCATAAGAGATGCTTCAGTTCCTCAGTCTTCAGCCTCCTGTCTGGGCTGTTGTTGTTATAGCATGGTGCACTGTAAGCCTTCTTCACTGCCAAGGTACACTGCTAGCTCACATTTAGCCTGCTGTTCACCAAGATCCCCCAATTTTATGCAGCAGAGAAGCTCCTGAGCCAGTCTGTTTCCAGCTGGTCTAATGGGCCCAGTATAGGGCTTTGCAACTCCCATTACTGAATTCATAGAGTTCTCGTCATCCCATTCCTCCAACCTATATCCTTCTGCAGGGTGGTCTTCCGTAATGGGTTTGTTATACTCCCTGAGAGGGAAAAAGGGAAATAGGATAAGTCATTTGATGTGTATTCGTCCAATAAGATATTTCATACCATATTATGTCAGCCCAGCTATTTAAACAGCCAGTAAGTAAGAGAGTCTCTCTTCTTCTGGTTGCTGAGCAAGGTGGTTTCGGGAAGAAGAAAGCATCCGTTTTTTGGGAAGTATCTTTATTTTTAGCTCTTCTTTGTATACATATTGTTTATAGTGTTTTCTATCTTTATATATAAATACAAGTAATCTTTCTTAGCAGTTCTGATTCTAGTAGTAGTTTTTTTCCCCTTCTCTCTCTCCTTTCCCCCCTCACCCCTTCCTTCGGAGGGACTTGGGTGCAGGCCCAGTGCATACCTGGTGTTCAGCCAAAGTAAACAATAACATTTTCCCTTTGAACATTTTTAGTGCTCATCGCAGTGTGGTGTTGTCCATTACTTTCATAAAAGTACATAGAATCACAGAATATGCCAAGTTGGAAGGGACCCATCAGGATCACCAAGTCCAGTTCTTGGCCCTGCAAAGGACACCCCAAGAATCACACCATGTGCCTGAAAGCATTGTCCAAATGCTTCTCGAACTCTGACAGGCTTGGTGCTGTGACCACTTCCCTGAGGAGCCTGTCCCAGAGCTCAGTTACCCTCTGGGTGAAAAACGTTTTCCTGATATCCAGCCTAAACCTCCCCTGACTCAGCTTTATGGCATTCACTTGAGTTCTGTCACTGGTCAAAAAAGTGAAGAGAATCACAGAATATTCTGACATGGAAGGGACCCGAAAGGATCAAGTGCAACTCTTAAGTGAATGGCCCACACGGGGATAAAACTCACAATGTTGGTCTTATTAGCATCATGTGCTTATCAGCTGAGCTAATCTCAGAAATTGGTACCTGCCCCTCCTCTTCCTCTCATGAGGATGTTGAAGACTGTGATGAGATCTCCCCTCAGTCTCCTCTTCTCCAGGCTAAACAAATTAAGTGGTCTCAGCCTCTCCTCATATGACGTCCCCTCCAGACCCTTTACCATCCTTGCAGCCCTCCTCTGGACACCCTCTATTTGTTTAATGCCTTTTTACATTGTGGTTCCCAAAACTGCACACAGTGCTCAAGGTGAGACTGCACCTGTAAAAAAAAGTCATACTTTTCTTCCATCTGATGCATGTTGGCATTGAGTGGGACTCATTTCAGTAAATTCAATTGTCTACTTAAAGAAGAGATGCACTGAATTCCATAAATGAATATTTGTCACTGTTTATTGATTACAAAGATATCTAGAACACAGAAGTATATGCTCTGTCTCCTGGATCTCATATATGGTGTCATAACCACAGCAAGTCTTGTGTTGGAAGGGACCTTAAAGATCATCTAAATCATCTAGATCAACCTCTCCACCATAATAATTCAGTTAGTGATCCTTTCATGTTGAACTTTGTTATTGATCCATAAAACACTCAGTTTGTTGAAACTAAACTTTTTTATTTCAGCAGTTTTCATATATATATATTCATTCTTATAAATAGACATCTGTGTGTGTGTGTGTGTGTCATTGCTTACCCAGAAAATCAAATGTTTCTTAAAATCACAGAATTGTACAATATCCTAAGTTAGAAGCGATCCACAAGGATCATCAAAGCCCAACTCCTAGTCCTGCACAGGGCAGCCCCCAAAATCACACCATGTACCTGAGAGCCTTTTCCAAACACTTCTTGAACTTTGACAGTGTTGGTGCTGTGACCACTTCCCTGGGGAACCAGTTTCAGTGCCCAAACACTCTTGGATGAAAAACCTTCTCCTATTAATGAACCTAAACCTTCCCTGACACAACTTCATGTCATTCTCTCATGCCCTGTCACTGGTCACCATAGAGAAGAGATCAGTGCCTGCCCTTCCACTTCCCCTCACAAGGAAGTTGTAGACTGCAATGAGGTCTCTACTCAGTCTCCTCCAGGCTGAACAAACCAAGTGACCCTGTTTGATTTTTTGTCTAAATGATAATGCAAACACTAACCTATTCCCTTCAGAAAACTGTACTACTTTTAGGCTAAAAACCAGTACAACAAGTTAGTCTCAGTCACTCTATTTGGTCTGCCAGAATGAATGTGACCTCTTCTGTTGTTACATTAAAAAGGTTCTTTTCTCTAGAGTAATCCTTTGGGATGTACCAGTGTAATCTCTGTCTTTTGGCAATCCTTCCATGTCAAAGATCAATTGTTACATGAGGACTTTTTTTTTTTACCTCTTTTTTTCCTATAAGAATTAGTCAGTCTTGTTGGTTCATCAAGAAAAAAATTGGAACATAGGAAATGGACCAGCTCCAAGGTCAATCTATTAATTAATATGGAATGGAAGATGTTTCAGAGAAGCTATAATAACAATTTGTATAGAAATGCTGATACCTTGCAATTTGAAAGAAAAGGAAAATGAAAAAAAAAAAGAAAAAAATGAAGAATAAAAAATGGAATGGAAACAGGATTTTATTGTTGTTTTCCAAATGTACTGCTTCAACAATGACAGATTCTAGTGTGAGGACCTGAGATTAGCCCTGAAAGTCTCTCATGCCAAAAGAGCAAAGTAGGGGAGCAGGCCAAAATCAACACAAGCTTGAAAACCTTCCTGACATAAGTTTCAAGAAGCTTTGCCAAGGAATCTCTTGCATCACTGGCAATATTGTCAAACAGTCTGACCAGTCAGAACTGATCTGCATGCTAAAAAATTATTTCCTGACAGACTAATGACACTCTCTAAGTTAAGACAGTTTATTTACAAACTTGATTTATGGTTGTTTATGTACTAATATTAAAATTGAAACGAAGTTTTAGCATAGTCAGAAGGAACAGTGGGTATATCCAATTCCATTTTGTCTGTGGATCCCCCTTTGATAGACTATAGACAAATAAATTGTATTTATAAAGTGTAATGATGTTTCAAAGATAATTGAGTTCCTATAATCTAAACAAAAATTTGTGATATCTTGAAAGAGAGTCTCAGATCTGTGTCTTTACCGAAGAAAAAACAAAAGGGAATACAATTTATGCATATTTTTTTCCTGGTAGTGCATAAAGGACAGCTTCTTTTCCTAGCCAGACAAATGCACATAACTTGGGCCAAGTTGTATCATCTGTTGTCTTTTCTTTGGTGGAGAAAATCTCTGGTGACAGTAGAATGCAGAAAGGAGAATTAGTGTTTCTCTTGCTATGAGGGAAGGGTGACAGGTAGCAAATCAGGCAAACCCATAAGTCAGCTGCTTCTCTTTGCTGTGCTGCTAATGAAAAAATTGCTTTTCTAAAATCTTAGGAGCACAGAAGTATTTTAGAGATATTTATATAATTCATGTCTATTTGTATTAATCTCATTTTCACATTAGAACAACATAATTTCAGTTTCTGTGTTCTTTAGAAGTACTAATCTTTATTATGCAAAATTCCCTCACAGTTATCACACATATTATTATAATGCTCTTAAGATCATTAAACTTCAGAATGATTGATATTAAACTATTTTTATTGAGTCTTCAGAAGCTATCAATCAAGGTTCTAGGTCCTTTTTTTTTTTCCTTTTTATAAAAATAGCAAACAAATAATCTGTGCTCCAAAGAAGTTCTAGTGTAGTCGGAAAGCTTAGAGGTATTTTGAAGTTAAAATGAAACCGTGGTCATATTTGCCCTTCTTGTAGTTTTGGGATTCAGAAAGAGAGGAAGGAGTACATGGAAGGAGGAAAACTGTCCTGTCCTAGGAAATAGGTTTCATCCATTGCCTATCTTGTAAGAAACAGGAATTTTCAAACTGATTAAAAAAAAATCCCCCCAAAAGAAAATCAAAGAAAAAAATTTTCGTACCGCCCGTAATCCAGTGTGTTGAAATCTTTACCCAGAGAACTCTACTGCAGCACACAAAGCTTGAATTCAAAGAAATAATTTAATAATTCAGATCAGACCATTCTGCTTACTCTCACTCCTTCGTTTTCCTATAAATGAATAAAAGCCTGTTCAATAGGTTTGGATCTTTCATAGCTAATAAAAGATCTTTCTAATCCCTGCACCCTTGGCTATTTTAATCAGATGAAAATACCTTTGCTTAGTTTTTAGTTACAAATTACTGTTAAAACTAATTCATATGTTATTGTGAAATGTTATAGTTTGAACACCATGCACATTTTATGATTTAAAAGGAGTAAAAAACATGGCCCATCACTAGTTAAGATTTCTAGATCGAGGATGAATTGCACACATTCATATAGTGTTGCTGATTTATAACAGGTAAGTGTCAAAATCACTCCCACTCTAGCTAATTAACCTTTTGTGAATTTCTTGTAAACTGTTTTTCTGAAACTGCAACGGTGACAAATGGCTGTTGTTCTTTTCACTCTACTTCCTCAAGAAATTGAAATGAACTTTTGTTTTGCAGTGAAAATCTCCTTTTGCTTCGTAGATTCTTGTTACCCTGCACATGTTCTGTTCTCGAGAGAATGTTTTCATACAAGAATATAATATTTCAAATGAAAAAAAAAAACAGTTTCTCAGGCTTAAAAGGAGCCTGAGTTTAGTTGTGGAGGGAATTCTTTTCAGTATTATTGCTTCATAAAATATATTGATTTCACAGCTTCAATCTGTTCCAAAGAGAATACTTCATGGGATCTTGTTCAGCTCTTGTCCTCCCCAATGCCACTGGCAGAATATGTTACATTTGTTTGCAGTACACACTGAGGGAAAGAAAGAAAAAGAAAATAAACAGCTAGTAACACTTAGTGCAACTGCAATTCACTCACTAACAAAGGAGAAACAGTGAATGGGGAATGGAGAATGAGCAAACATAAAATGATTTATAAACAGAATTGAATCAGGAATAACATAACCAAAATCAAAGCTGACACTTCCGGGGAGAGCTCGTTCAAAATATCAAGATCATACCTGCTGGAAAAAAGGTATGATGAGGGATCAAATTAGTCTGTAGTAAAGCAGGATTCATGCTAGCAAGATGATGGGGTTTTTTGTTTGGTTTTGGTTTTGTTTGTTTGTTTGACGAACATCCTCAGTGTCTAAATAGAGAAGCTTACATCATATTTTTTCCCTTTGCCTTTATGCTCAACAGACACCTATCAGGTATTAATCTGACCTGTTTTAGATGTCTGCATGATAAATGAAGCTTTCAAAGTGCTTTATTTTCTTCATTTTCCAGAAAAAGATCCTAGCATATGCAGCTCTAAGTATGAATCTTCAGTGAGATGAATTTCTTACTCCAGTCATCTAACTTTCCTGTTTCGCTGTTCCTCACTCCCAGGTTATTGCAACCAGCAGCAAGACTCTGGTAAAAGAAGTCCTAATACAGAGGAATACAAAGATGCATTAAAGAACTAATTCACTACAGTACACCTTACTGCCTTACAACTCTCAGAGCAGGTCTTCGACATTACCACTGCTGAGGTTTATCTCTTTCTCTCAAATCCTTAGGACATTGTAAATTTTGAAGTGACAATTTTGGTCACTCAGAGTCTTCCTAAGGCGATAAAACAGTGACAATTTTGATTATTTAAGGAGTGTCTAGAATACTGTAGCAAACTTACCACTGAATAAACTTTCCACAGTTGTTGGAGCTTTCTTGTGATGGGCAGATAGCGGGGGGAGGAAGATTTTGTTCTTTTTTTTTTCCTTTTTGATCTCACTACTAGCATAGTTGAACATGGACTGTTAAAGACAGATGAACTGAGTAGATCTGTTGTCTCATGGCCTTCAAGAAATGTGAAACTTCTGTTCTGTTTAAGCTTAATGAAAGTGAATTTTAAATATAAATTTTCAAGTGTTCAAAATATTTCATTTTAAAGTCAGTCAGGTCTGCAAACACATCATAGATTTCATTCAGAAATTGAAATTAAGTCTTCAGAAAATATTCTATGATACAGTTTGATTATAACAGCACTACTTCTGTCTTAAAAATCTAAATGGAAATTTCCCAGTGCAGAGACTTACTTTTCCTAACAGAGTTTTGAAACTGTATTTAATTGCAGCTATCCAGAATTCCAAACTTTGTGCTCCTTGTGGGCTGTATCAGATCCAAGAAATCTAGAATCTGTTAGGAATAAAGAATGACTGGATATCAAGTTTACAATGTCTCCTCTGGAAAAGTTTGTAGACACGAGGGAAGAGCTGTATAAACACAAGATGACAACTAGCTCATACATTCAGTAAGAAGAACTCATTTAAGCAATGATAATATCAAACTGCTGAAGGAAAAATGGTCAAATATGTATCACATTAACAAAAATTTGATTAGCACTGGACCCAGAATTCAGTAAAGATAATGAACTTCTTAAATTGAAAAGTATTTGGTTCTGAACAAACATATAAAAATCCACTTGAAAGTGAGGTTCAAGGTGACTATAAATAGCTTTTGCTTTCTGTACAATACCCTCTTTATATGTAAAAATATTTACTTGGCAAAAATTTATTTGGTCACCTAAAACTGCAACTAGTGCTATTATCTCATTGTATCATAAGCATCAACTATTCTTTAAAATAATTTAAATGATGTAGTGGATCTAAAATAAGAAATAAAAAGGAAAGTACACATCTTTCTATGCAGAGTCTGTCTCAATGTGGGACCAGGAGACTGAAGCTCATTCCAGCACTGATTGCTATGAGCATCATGGGTATGCTTTGAAAGAAAAGGAAGAATAGTATTGAATATGAAGCTAATGAACAATCTGTCCACCTTACAAAACACCAAAATGCTATCCTTTGAGGTATTGCCTCATTATTTTTTTATGATTTTTTTGCTCTGTAAAGTAACTGATTGTACAAAGAAAAAAAAAGTAAAAAAAGAGAGAAAGAAAAACCTCTGTATCTAAAAAGACAAAAAAAGAGTCATACTGACAAGGACTAAAAAATACACATTTTTTACATCCATAAGGAGGATGAGTTAAAATGGTAGCACTCCATTTTGTCCTATATTTTTTTCCTGTAATTGCACCATAAGGAAAGGATTTTCTGATTCTTCATACATTCTGACAGTGATGAGGGTACTGAGACTATAAACATAAGCCTGTTTGTGGGCCATAGTGAAGCTCGATAAGTTGTCTGACAGGAAAGCTTTAAACAAATCCATACTTTATTCTAAACATATGCAATATATATAAGTAGCATAAAAAGACTCTAAATACTGATACCCCTCTGCTTCCAAAACAACAGTATTCTTTCATGCAACAGGAAAATTTATCTATATTATTTAACAATTTTTTTTACTGTTTTGTTCAATTGTGTCACTTTATAGTATGAGAAGAAATATAATTTTTAAAAAGTTAACCATCTGTGGAAATATTTAATGAAGTTCAGTTTTTCTTCATGCCCACAGATTGCTTTGCTTCATATCATATACATATATTGTGAAAATTCTTTTTCTCCCTGAGGTCTTACGATCTTAATATGAAACAAGGTGAAAATTGTAATGACTGGCAGCTAGATGAGATAGCTGACTAGGAAAGCCTCCTACATGAATCTCTCGTAGGTAGTTCTGAACTTCTGTACTTATCTTAGGACTTTGTTTAATTTGTTTCAGTATATGGAATCTGCAGCCAAGAGGTAGGTTGATTATCCTCCATTAGATCTTATAAGAAAATGGAAGAGTTTGAGAGAATTTTACAGGAAAAGCACATGTATTGAGCATTCCCATAACTTCATTTTTGTTTCAATAATTGAATAACAAAATTAAAAACATTTTCACATAAGCAAGTGTCACTTTTACATCATCTTTTGTTTTATATCTTGTTCTGCTTGGCCACTGAAGAACTAGCAACAAAGTATTATAAGTATACCGTTTGATGAATATTTTATTAACTGACAATATACTGAACTTTGAAAATATCATCCTGAACCTTCAGCCTGCAATTGTCTAACAGACCTACCAACATGTCATATAATGGAATGGAATACAGACAGAAAAGTGATAGAAAATTCAGAAAATTAATGTGGGTGACCCAATAACTTACACTGGCATATCAAAGAAATTACAACACTAATATATAAGTTCTGTTCTCTAAGTTCCCTATGGGTGTCATATTCATTGCATGGAGGATTTTATTGAAATTAATGTTAAATAACCATATTATTCACAAGTAATACTGCTTAGTCAAAGTCCTGACATTAGCCCAAATGACTACCTATAAAACCTTTGATCCCAATCACTTACTGTGTGCCTGTATGTGATCCAGATTTTATAGAAAAATTAAATATGAATATTTCAGAGAGTTTTTAAGAAACATATTAGTGGGGTTTTTTACCCTCTGGATTTTCAAAGCAATGTTTTGAAACCATGGTTTACTGAGGGGACAGGAGAAAATTTAGCTTTTTAGTCAAAAAAAATTAAATTGTACAAACAGAATGTTCCAATACATTATGTCATCTTGCCATGAGGGTCCAACATTTAAAAATTTTCAAAACCTTATTATTATTAGCAAGGACAATTTAATAGTCTTCAGTCACATGAAACCCTTCTACCCACAATTCCATTTTCAAAAAAAAAAATCAAAGAAAGAATTTTGCAAATGGTGTCGAAAAGTCACTGTAATTGGAATCCAAACCTGGATATTTATGTCAAAGATGGATTTACTGTGAATCCAATGTCTATCACTGAAATCTTCTGAAGAACAGAATTTCCCAGGTGTTTGATTGGATTTTTCTGTATCCATGCCCTGTGGACAATGAAACACAAACTTAAAAGCTGTCTTCAAATAATAGCTTAGAATACATTTACACCAAGCAACTCTATTGTGAACTTAAAATTCCATTACATCACTCATACTGCTTTTGTGAGTTTTGTCCCAAAGGGAATTTTAAGAACAAAAATCAAAGTTTTGACTTAAGAGAAGACCAACCATCTTGAAAGTGCAAAGATATTTATCTGTACCAACCTATATTTTCAAAATAAATTTTGCAGCAAAGCCCTAGACTTTAGTATGCGCAAAGAATAGTCTTCTCTTTCTGAAATTAATATTAAAAAAATTAGTGAAGGTAGTAGAGGGTTTTTTGTATGCTTGTTTTTTGAAAGGTACAGTTATACTTTGTGGTTCTCACACAGAAAGCTAAATGGTATAAGGGAAGCTGTATGCTAATGCACTTAAGCTTTTTCTTTTGTGTAAGTCTTTGTGGGACTGGGATCCAAGATCTAAGAAAATGAAATGCATAGTTATAATTTATAATTAATTACAGCTCTAACTATTCTCCAAATAAGGAAAAAACCTCATGTCTAAATGAAGAAATGTGTTGCAGATTTGGTTTTAGGTATTCTGGAAATTAATTAATTGTTACTAATATTACAGTTAAGGTGACTGTTCTCTCCTACTTCCTCAGAAATTTGGATTTGGACAGCAAGAACATGCAGATAAATAATGTCCCCACAGTACTAGTGAGTAAATTCATCCTTTTCCTTCAGAGTAGCTCCTGTTAAAAATCTGCTGTACATTCACCCTGATGAATTTAGAAATAAAATTGATAAACACTTCTAAAACAGTAACCACAGGAAAAAAAATCAGTAAAAATGAGAAAAAAAATCCAAGAAAATATGTAGAACAATCCCAGTTCAGACTAACTGAGAATTTAGGTCACAAAAGGTGATTGAGCCATTCAGTTGCTTCATAGAGTACACCTGTAGTTAAAATGTCATTAAAAACAAGGTCTTGATAGTGTGTTAACCTTCTCAGTGAGGTATAAATAACTTGGCTTAGAGTGGAACAACAATTCTGCATGACTGTATATAGCATTACAGCTCATTTATATTTACATGAAAATTATCTAGCTCCACAATAACAGTAATCAGTACACAACAACTTCTGCAGGTCAGATTCTGTCTTGCAAACAGCTAGATAACAACAACTGCTCTCTGCATACATGTTTCATTATTTGTAAACATATAACAACAACCCTGTTCAGAAACAGACTGCACTTATTGTGACATAAATCCAGGAATGGTGGTGATGGACAAGATCAGACCTTGGAGAAATTATTGTTGCTGGACTTGTATAATGTATAAAAAATGAGTCTGTAGTGCATGATCTTTAGGGACTGTAATTTATATCATTTTACTTAGTTTCATCATAATACATGAATCTATGATGTTGATAATGGATATCACTAACAAAATTCCTCAAAGTTTATAGACATTCAAATATATGAAACTTAATTAACGAAATTGCTTCAGAAGTAAAGCAATATATTAGTTGAAAGGACCAATTTTCAAAGTATTAATATTGGGGTCTTATCCAGTTCGTTTAAGGTTTAAGATTTAAGATTTAGAAGCTGAGACTTAACCTCTACTTTTAAAATAGTTTCAAGCCTGGGTAAGCAAGATGTGTCCCTTATTAAAACTAATTCTTAAAGTTCTGGCCTTAGCATATAAAGAGGACTATCAAAGAAAAGTTATTTTTATGTTTTAATTGTAAAATGACAAATGAACTATATGTTTTGATAACATGATCTGAAATGAACAAAAAAGTAAAAATCTCACAGAAATAATACATGGATGGGTTAACTGTTAATCCAAATTCCTTCCTTCAAAGAAAGCCATATAATTTTATCCACGTATTCTCTTAATCCACCAATTTAGGAAAATGTCAGGAATTTAAATCCTGTAACGCATTTTCACTATCTTTATGACCTTCCCTATTCATGGAATTGGAGAAAAATTACAAGATAACAACTGGGTAACAGTAATATTTAAATCGTCAGGAGAATAGATTAGGCTCATAGTACTTTCTGTTCTCATTACAGACATTGTCATAAGAACGTAGAATTCAAATTTTAATGCCTCATATATTTTAACAATCACAATTGTAAAATGTTCTTTTGTGACCTTCTCAATGTTTGTTTTCCAATTTATTAGCACCTTTTATATTCTCTGCCCAGAGCTCTTGTACTGTATAATGGGAGTGTCAGAATTCTCAGCCTATATACACATAGCACTATTTAAAAGTTTATATATTATAAAGAACAGAGGTAATCTTCTGACAGCATCAAACAAATAAGTGAATAAAATAAGAAATAAGAAAATAAAATAAGAGCTATCACATCAGAAATGGCCACTTATGTGCACTTTCATGCAATTAGAAATTAACTCCAAGAAGTAAAACAACCTGATAAAACCTTTGACTGTTTTTTTTCTGGGTTGCAAAGTGTGCATTGCCAAGTCATGTCTAGCTTCTTGTCAGAAAACACACTCAAGTTTTTCTTTTCAGGGCCACTCTCAATCCATTCTCTGTCCAGCATGTATTTATATATTTGTATCATGTGAGTTCCAGGTATACAACCTGGCCCATGGACCTCATTTGAATTTTGTTACACAGGATGTATGCAACAGAAGAGCTTGACTGCAGTCAAAGATAATTTTATGCCTCATATTCTTTTCTTACTTAGTTCTGATATTAACATTATAATAGCACTCAAAATATTATTTTTTTTCTTCTTGTTCCCAAGTTATTTATATGTTTTGGTTTGGGTGCAGTTTTTTTTTAATTTTATCAGCACCATTTCAAGTGAAAGGTGTGACTGGAAATAGCACTTCTGATCAAAACAGTAAGAGGACTCAAGACAGCTTATCTTTCTGGTTTAATGTGAACTGTACTGTGTTTACTGGTGTCACAACATGAAAGGTATTTTAGATTAGGACCAAGGGAGAAGCTATAAAAAATTGCATCAAATTAACATTAGCTGGACAGAAGCTGGAAGAACAGAAAGATCTTATTCAAAATATCTTGAAATAATTAATCTAGAAAATAGTTGAATGATGGAAACTTTGGCACCTCAGTAGTGGCAAATTAGAGCATTTTTGTTTATTCCTATGTTTAGTATGCCAGCAGATGAATTTGGTTCAAATATACAAGGAAAATTTATCTATAAATGTGTTTGGAATTTGTATTACTATCAAAGTGATACAGTAAGATTAAAGATTTTGATGGTTAAACTTAAAATGTGAATAACATTGTGCTGTAGTTTCTTGCTAGAATATACTAACAACCAGCAACTAAAAAAAACTCAGGATTTTTAGTAAACCTCTGAACAGTTTCCATTTTTAAAATACAGCGTCTAATTTTTTTCCAGTCAGACGATCTGTGTAGATTACAATTTACAAATCAATGAAGTCTCTAAATTTTAGAGACACCTTGTTTCTTTTGTCAGATTTTCAGCTGAAGTGTGTTGTTCTACAGAAACCTCCTGGAGCCTGAACTACTTTGTTTTGTAAGCACTAGGCTTCTCAGTATGAAAAATAATACTTTTTCAGCCAGCTTCATTAAGTGCAATGGCACAGTCACCCTACATTGAAAGATAAGTTAATCAGCTGTATCTATTCTCAGAGAGTATCAGTAGGCAGACAGACACAATCTCTTAGTTAAGAATGGCAGTTTGTATTCAGATCACATATTAATGAACTTCCAGCTTCAGCATCTCTCCAGTTTTAGTAGTATGTCTATCTGGAATAATAAATATAGATCTGAAAAAGAGAACTCTCTAGTAGACTTTTAGTGCATGGAAATTTCCCCATGTGTCTTATTTTCCTTTTCAGGCACATAACAAATTGTTTCCTGAGTGGGTTTACCAGAAAACTTTAGATATTTAATTAAGCATTTTCACATCTACTTTATGTACAATCATCTGGACAAGTATCTTGACTATCACTTTCACATTTTGCTCATTGCACCATTTATCTTTGATGCAATGAATCATATGCACCTGCAAAAAACAATGGGTTTTTGTCATTTTTGTGATTGCTTTAGTCAAGTCTCAATTGACAAACAAAATTTTTACTCATTATAGCATTAATTTAAGTGAGACTTATACAATGTAGAAATACATTTATCTTGTCATAAGGTCTATGTGCATTCCTCTTATTTAATGCTTAGCTGTTGCACAGACAAGAGTGCTGGGTCCATGTTCTCAGATGGAAATAAACAAGTAGGAATATCCCTCTGCAGTGGGGGTACTCATTAATGAAGCAACCATACAACCACATTAACACAGAACGCATTTCCTAGCATTAACTTTTCTTTCAGGATGGGAGATAGCTTGTAAAATCTTTTCTAAGCTACACTGTATTTTACATAGATTACATAGATTATATAGATTACATAGTCAATACAACCTATGGAATTCAGAGGCCTATTCAATTTATCTTCTAGCTAATGCCTGCATTTTTATGTTTTGCAAGACCCTAAGCTTTAATCAGAATGTGATGCTGCTGCATAAATACAGGGAACATGCCAGAAGAGTGGTAAAAAATGAAGTGAGCATTGATAGATGCCATACACAACCCACAGGATGCCCCAGATCTTCTTTAGGAGAAGGAGGCCAAGCAGGCAATTACATTTAGGAAAGTGGATTCCACACTACTGACAGCAGTGACAATTTCTCTGCTCACTATAACAGAGTCACCCACCTCACACAGACACAAGTTCACGTTTATGTGTCTGAATGCAGAGCTGAATATTACCCTGAAATTTCCAACATTTGTCTTGTAGATAGTCTGTTTCTTAGATCTGACAATTACTTTTTTGATTCAGACAATTTGCTATGCCTTTAAATTCAGTACCAAATTAGCTTTTCATAGAAAAAACCTCTGCTTAAAATATTTTAAGTTATTCAAGTCCTTGTTCAGATTCTATAATAAATCTTTGAGGGATACCTGAGTCATATTTCAGTCAGACACTGTAATCGTTTCTTGTTCTTGGAGGCTTGATTGAAAACCTGCTGAAATAACTGATACAGTCATATGCCTTCAACAGCTTTTGGATCAGGCTCTGCCTGCCTTTGAATAAATACTATAAATCACCTCATTTTATATTAAGAAGTAAAAAAAAATATCTTTTGCTTTCAAAATGGACTCTGTACCCCCCATTAGATTATTTAGCAACTAATTCCTACAGGTTGGGAAATACAAGATCAATGGATTTGGTGATTCAATAATTAAAAAAGTATTGAGCAAGGAAATATTTTAAGTTCTTAAAATGGTTTAAATTAACTCTCAGATAAAACTTCAGCATTATTTAAAAGGATTTTTATTGTTTATTTTTAATTCTTTAAGAGTGATTTTTACTTCACAGTTACATTCAAAATACATTTTATTGTATTTCTAAGCTGTTAATCTGAACAAAGAAGGCAGCATGTAAGATGGTGTTACTGTTATTATGATGCAAAGGTTGTATTCTACATATTATTTTTGTAAAAAGCAAATGCTTAAATCTTTAGAAGGAAAATAAGTTCAGTATTTTGGAATATCTAAACGGACTGGTTATTTCCAACTGAGAATAAAATAGATCCTCTCTCCTTATACATATTTGATTTCCTGCCCCAAACCCATGAAAATTATCACAAATGGAGTTTAATTAGAGGAGACAGGACCGACGCAGCACAGGCACAGCTCTGCACAAGGACTGATTGGCTCCAATTTACAACCCAACAGTCCCTTCGACCCCCCTGTCCCACACAGTGCCTCAACCTAAGGAGCCTCTCCTACTCCACGTGGGTCTGGTCCAGCCTTGGGACTTCCCAAGGGCTCTTGTGGCAGCAGGGAGGGACAGACTCCAGTGCCCCAAGGGGGTGCTAGGGCTCCCCCACCCCTGTCAGGGTGCATGGGGATCAGCCTTTGGTCACCATAGCCTGACAGCCACCTTTACTGTTCTTGTTATAAACAAATTAGTAGAATTTGTTCTAACTATAATGGTTTTGTGGTCTGGAGAATGGTGTGGGAGGGATGAGGTTGCTTTCCCCCGGGCTACTCCTAGACAGACAGACAGAACCTCCTAGTATCACTGTTCAATGCCTGCTTGAACAGTGAATGATGGCAGCCTGCAAATACCCACCACTTCTAACATAACTCACATTTCTTAAACGTACAGGTTCTTGAGTACAGAGCAACATTTTTTTTCTTTTAGGTGATTTCCTACATGTGTTTTTTTCTAATACTTGTGTTGACTGATGCGTTAGCACCTAAAGTAGCACGCATCAAATAGTGATTATTATTTCTTTTTGTAACAGTCCATAATTTATGAAAAACAAGTTATGTTAGTCAGTGCTATAAATGCTTAGACAAGAAAATATTGAAATTTTGATGAGTCAAAGTTCTCATATCAGCAGGCAAACAGAATTTTGACAAAATACAACAGGGTAACATCAGCACTTCATGACAAACCCTTGGAATATTTTCACTAGTTTTCCAGCTCCACTGTTTAAATTCTCCTTTGTGGTGACTTCATAATACTGAGCATTTAAAAATAATTAAAATTGTAACAGAGTACATTATGGAGACTTTTCTTCTTAATAGTATATTCTGAGGCTTAAATTTAATTTTAAAAAAGGGAAAAAAATGTGACAAGCTGTTAATAATAGTGGCATTTCTGCAGTCTCTCCTGTAACAAACCTTTAACCTTGACAAAGATCTATTGAGATTAACCTCTAGAAAAACTGGTATCATATGCAACATCTTTAGCCTCAGGTTAATGGGATAAATAATTGAGGCTAGTACTCTGTGTAATGAGGTGAATTTTAACATTTTAATATAATAATCAGATCTAACCAATTGTCAAGTCTCTCTACAGGCTTTGTCTGTCCTGGGACTTACTATTTTTAGCATAAAATGTAGTCAGGAATGCAAATTACTGTAGTGAGATAACAGGGTAGGGTAGAAGTGGAACGTAGCATGTATCTCATATAGTTACAGAAAATGAATACCTGAAATCTGCAACTACCCTTTCCACACCTGTATCTACCAGAGTGAATTTCAAAAACAGCATCTGTTCCAAACTACTGCCGAACAACTCCTAATTGACTCACCCATATAATTCAGTCTTTACTCTGTTTGCTATCTACTGACATGAAGTTTAAGATAATGTTGATAAAAATAAAAAAAAAATCATATGGTAGCTGTTTTTCTAATCAAAAGAAGAGTTTTAACCCTTTTTATTTGCTTGTGATGGCATACCATATGCCCAAAATTTGCAGCATGTAAAAATGAGAAATTTGATTATTTGAAAAGCTTCTAAAATATTTACAAAATTTAAACCCCAAAGTTTCAACCTGCATGATACTGTTTTTTTTTGTTCACTATACCAGTGTTTCAGAACAAGCTCTGATAAATAAACTGCATTGCTCTAACTTCTCATAGCTACTGATGCGCCAGAGTGGTCTCAGGTGAATAAGTTGCTAAAGCTTTGACTGAACACAGAAATGAACCATAATTTCTGCCTGTCAAGCATAGGGGACCTATGACATAGAGTCACCAATAAAAATACAGGTACTTCCAAAGGTCTGACAGCAAAAGGATTTTATTGAGAATTGCAAACAATCTCAAAGCCTTGCAATTACTGTGTGATAATGAAGCTTTTATTTTTCATAGGAAATTATAATAATTGCTTATCTAACAGACAGTTAAAAGAAAGTTTTTTGTTCTCTCTATCATTAGGAAATCAGAGTGGGTCATAGTATAATTTGTATAGATAGAAATTAGAGCATCTTACAGATTGTTTTGTTGTAGAAGCATCATAGATCCAGAAAGAGAATGGATATTTGTAACTATGTTATTATTTCTTGTTTAATGTATTCACATACAAACAAAAACTTTTGAATTGTAATCCCTATTTCATAAACTCTTTTCTCTTTGTTTTTTGGGTTTTTACAAAAAAAATGTTTTTGTTGTTGTTGTTGTTGTTTTTTCCTTGGTCTTGATTTGGTTTTAATTTATTTGTTTTACAACAGACTACAGAAGATAGTATTTTCAGTCCTAGGAAAAAAGACTAGGTTATCCCACACATTATGGCTAACTCAAAACATTACCTAGTAGATTGTTTCATTAACATTCCTTCTTCATTTTTCCTTCTGTGTCTTTCTGTCTTGAAAATCTATCTCACAAAAATTAGTTATAGCCAGCTTAAAATTGCCATATTCTACTAAGACACGGCAGACTCTGAATTGGGGTAGCACTATCCACACTGGTTAACAGATTCAGTCCTCCCGAAAGAGACCAGAAGTGCAACTCATGAAGGAAGAATATGTACCCAGGTGGCCAATAAGGCAGAAAACGTCCTGTCAGCACAGTATGCCCAGCAGGATCAGGGCACGGATCAGCCCCCTGTACTCAGCACTGGTGAGACCATACCCTCTGTTCGGTTTTGAGCGCCTTACAACATGAAGGACATTGAGGTGCTGAAGTGTGTCCAGAGAAGGGCATCGAAGCTGGTAAGAGGTCTAGAGCACAAATCTTATGTGGAGAAGCTGAGGGAGCTGGGGGTGTTTAGCATGTTAAAAACTAACTCATGTGAGACCTTATTACTCTCTACAACTACCTGAAAGGAGGTGAGGGTCAGTCTCTTCTCCCTGTGACAAGTGACAGGATGAGAGAAAATGGCCTCAAGTTGTGCCGAGGAGGTTTAGATTGAATATTAATAAACATTTCCTCACAGAAAGGGTTTTCAAGGATTAGAACAGACTACCCTGAGCAGTGGTGGAGTTTGTCCCTGGAGGTATTTCAAAGACATGTAGATGAAGTACTTGGGGACATGGGTTAGTGCTGAACTTGGTAGTGCTGGGTTAATGGTTGAATTGATGATCCTACTCTTTTCCAACTTAAACTATTCCATGATTCTATATCACAGTTGATGAAACTCCCCAAAGCTTCATTAGCTGCTTAATTTCTCAGGGGTAAAGAGACATGTTTTCTCACAAGCTGATTGATCAACTGGGAATATAAAAGATCACAGCAAGTGTGCCTGCATAATACAAAAGATAGTACAGAAGTATTTCACTTACTTTGCTTCTCTGTCGCAGTTTGAGATCCCCAAAAATTCAATTTCCAAGTCCAAGCCCCCCTCCCACAATTTGCTTCAGTGTGAGAGGGTTTTCCAGACATAACACAACTCAGTATGGGGGGAAGAGAATTATATTACAGCTTATTACTTACACAAATAAATACTATAATACATTATATATACAATTCTAACTATCTCTCCTATGGCAAAGCAATATATTTACATTAGATCAGGTCCCTCCTTTCCCTCCAATAAAAGTTCAGAAGGGAAGAAGGAAAGATCCTTTCCACTTTCAGGGCAGCAGTGTCTTTCCTCTTCAAGGAAGCAGTCGTAGCTGGAGTTGTTGTATCTGGAAAATATCTTTCTCTCTCTCTCCTTTACAACACAAGTGGTCTCCTCTCACCCCTTGGCCCTTCAGATCCAGCCAAAGGTCTCTCTCCCATGGAGTGCAACAGCTGGGACAAAGCTCGTCTCACCATGGTCATATCATGAGGTGCAAGACATCTCATGGAAGTCCCTTCCTTGAGGGGTCGAGTTCTCTCCAGTCAGAACTTTTAGGGCAGCTCTCAGTTCAGTCTTTGCCCCAAGTGTTCTACCAGAGCTTCTTAACTCTGTCTCAGCTGCCAACGTGGCAGAAGGGGGGGTGCAAGGCCACTTCCTCTGCATTCCGTCCTGGTACAGCTCACAGTACATCTCCGAGTTCTCAGGTGCAAGGCCACTTCCTCTGCATTCCATCCTGGTCCAATTCACAGTACATCTCCAAGTTCTCAGCTCTTCTCTCTCTCTCTCTAGTTGCTGCTACATTTCAGGACTCCCTAAAAGTTTGGAAGCCCACCCCTCCTTTTCAGGAGGTCTCTGGGTTTTGGGAAAGTAATTCAGTCTTATCCAAAACAGTCTCTACTGAGTTTTCTCTGCTCTGTTGCCAGTTCTCCCTCCTTGCAGGACATCTCTGCGTCTCTCAGCCTGGCTATGTGCCATGTTACTGGTTACTGGCTATCTTCTTGGCTTTCAGCCACAGCTCTCCACTCAGCGCTGCCTCTGCCGCCGCTTTTCCAACTTCTGCTGCCCATTCACAGTGGAGAAACTCCCTCAGCTCTTGGCCACAGTACTTGGCCCAGTTTAACACTGTTCCAAGTTCCTGTAGCCCCCAGCTGGGGGCTGGGGGGCCTTGGCCCCCAGCGGGGCTCCTGGCCCCTTTCTCCTCGTGGCTTCACAACATGGCTACTTCTCTTCCAGCTACATCATCTTCTTCCTTCTTTTCCGGTCTGGTGTGATATGTTTTAATTTTTCAGGGGTGCTGATTGTGTCAACACCAAGAAACACCACCCCCCTGGAGTTAACCACTTTCCAACTCCAGGGGAAAATCGTTTTTAACCCAGGACATTCTCCCATATCATTTTGGACATTCAACTTCATCTCTGTGCCTGGGAAGGTTACGGAACAGTTTCTCCTAGAAGCTTTTTTAAAACACGTGGATGACAGGGAGGTGATTGTGGACAGACAGCACAGCTTCACAGAGGGAAAATCTTGTCTGACCAACCTAGTGGCTTTCTATGGTGGAGTAACTACATCAGTGGATAAGGGAAGAGATACAGATGCCATTCATCCGGACTTCTGCAACACTTTTGACACGGTCTCCCACAACATCCTTCTCTCCAAATTGGAGAGTTATGGATTCACAGGGTGGACTGTTAGGTGGATTAGGAATTGACTGGAGCGTCACATCCAGAGGATAGTGGCAGAGTCCTGATGGACATCAGTGACAAGTGGTGTCCCTCAAGGGTCCGTATTGGGACCAATGTTGTTTAATATCTTCATTAATGATATAGATGAAGAGATTGAGTGCACCCTCAGCAAATTTGCAGTTGACACCAAGTTGAGTGGTGCTGTTGCCACACCTGAAGGACAGGATGCCATTCAGAGGGGACCTAGACAAGCTCAAGAAGTGAGCACCTGGGAATATTGTGTGGTTTAACAAGACCAAGTGCAAGGTACTGCACCTGAATTGGAGTAACCCTCTGTATCAATACAGGCTGGGTGATGAACAAACCGAGAGCAGCCCTGCAGAGAAGGACTTGGAGGTGCTGGAGAATGAGAGGCTGAACATGAGCTGGCAATGTGCACTTGCAGCCCAGAAAGCCAATCATATCCTGGGCTGCATCAAAAGCAGAGTGGCCAGCAGGTCAAGAGAAGGGTCTGCCACTCTACTCTCCCCTTTGTGAGACCCCACTTTGTCTACTGCATCTGAGTCTGGGGTCCCCAGCACTGGAACAGCATTGACCTGTTGGAGCAAGTCTAGAGGAGGCCACCAAATTGATCGGAGGGGTGGAACACCTCTTCTGTAAGGAAAGGCTGAGAGAATTGACATTGTTCAGCCTGTAAAAGAGAAGGCTTTGGGGTGACCTAACTGTTTCCCGTACCTGAAGAAAAGATGGGACAAAACTATTTAAACAAACATGTAGTGACAGGAAAAGGGGAAATGGGTTCAAATGGAATGGGAGTAGGTTTAGACTAGATATTAGGAAGAAATTCTTTACTACGAAAATGGTAAGGCACTGGAAGAGGTTGCCCAGAGAAGCTGTGAATGTCCCATCCATGGAGGTGTTCAAGGCCAGGTTGGATGGGGCTCTGAGCAACCTGATCTAGTCAAAGGTGTCCCCGCCCATGACAGGGGTTTTGGAACTAGATGATCTTTGGAGTCCCCTTCCAACCCAAACCATTCTATGATTCTATGTGGAACAGTGGAACAGCACAGAATCCCAGGCCTAGAGCTCCACTCTCCACACTGCATGCAAAGGTAAAGTATTTCACAGGGCTTTTAGCATCTCTAGCAAAGACGTCAGAGGCTTGAAAATGTCTGATTGTTCCTGAAATTTCCATGTCTGTCTCCTCATGTCCTGCTCCTTAATTGTCAAATTGAAGTCATCATCCAACACTCAATAATCTTAAATTCATATTGATTGATGGCATCTGAAGATAACTTTTTACCACAAAATCCAGTTTTTCTATATGTATAGTAATTTTTGCAATTTGGTTTTCTAGTCACTGTCTTCCTGACTACAGATATGACTGTAAGTTTTTCACAGTATCAGGTCTGAGCTATGGGATCCTTACCTCTGATATCCTTTTCATCTGTCTTTGATGGACGAAGAGAACAATTAGCCTTTATTTTCTTTACACCTTTCACATGCTTTCTTTTTTTTTAGGCACCAAAATGCAATTCCTTTCATCTTGCCCTATAGGACATCTTTTCTAAATTTCCTATCATATCAGGAACTCAGGTCTCCCTGGCATACTTATGTATATGCATGTGCATATTTATGATTTTTTTTTGTGTCTTATTTTCTGCATTAAACAAATACTCTCTTTAATGAAATGTAAAATAAAATAATTTCCCCTGTAAATTTCATATAATTCATGAATTTTTGCATTTGAAGCAAATGCTTATATTATTAATTCTATATTTTTTTAATATATATATATATAATGTATTATATATATTTTCCTGATACTTGCAGTTTTTCTGCTGTTCATCACTTAATATTGTCCTGTAATTCATTAACATTGTACAGTTAACTCTAATTCAACTATAATAACTTTTACTTTTTATGACTAAATATCAACAGGAATTTTAAGATTTGTATTTGTATTTGATTTACAAGAAACAGCAATTTTTGGGCATTATAAAGTTAAATATTTTCAATTATATAGAAGTTTTAAATTTCCTGAATTTTATCTTTTTCATGGGAGACATAATAAAATATATTTTTACTTCAATTCTTACATATGGAGAATATTTAAAGAAAAATTCTATTTTAAATTAAATTCATGTATGTGTTATTCTATATTTTCTTAATAAATTTGCCCATTAAAATGTGTTCTGAACCTGTCTATTGGTAGATTTCACACTTTATACTTACTCTGAAGCAAAAAATGATGTTAGTCAAAAAACATACTGAACATAATGCTTTAGGATGGAATAGCATGTTTGCAATGATTGGAGGTGATAATTCAAAATTTACGTTTGAGTGGCTAAATTTTGGAGCAATTAACTTTATAATGCTAAATAAGAATTCAGGAACAGTGTGATAGAATAATAGAATAATTTGTAGTATAAACCTTTATTACCTAAAGAAATAACACCTGTCAGTATTTTCATTAGAAATTAACTGTATCTTTTTGTCCCTGACTGAAACGGAAGGCAGGAGAAAGGTCAAATTTAAGTCTCAGTCTCCCTTAGAAGGTAAATTTTAATGTATATAAATGATTTGCTGAATAGGTTTCTATGTGAACAATAGTAGCAATTTTGCTATCAAAGTCCTTTCGAAGAGAAACTGAATCACATTGCTAGCATTCTCTCATGTTATCACCTATAAATAAACAAACAAACAAATAAATAAATGTAGTGAAAATTTGTGGTTTCTCTTCATAATCCATACTTTGATTTCTATGTATTTGTAAGAGTCAGTGAATCAAAATTCCAATTTTATCTTGTACTTTATTTCCCACCTGAAAACTTTGAGTGAAAGATCACCAGTTTTACTTAATTTCCTACTGAGCTCTTTCAGCATACTACAGGCAGAAAAACATTAATCAACCCAAAGGTACTCTTAAAGACACCCTCATGCATTGAATTCAAGTCTCTCAATGCTCAGAAGACTTGCAACACAACCTCTTATCTCTTTTTTCTCTCTCTCCCTTGTCACAAACTGAAACAAAAGCCATAATGCAAAAGGTTAAAAAAGAAATCAAATAACAAGTGAAGTCATAAATGTGACAGAACCAGCCAAGACTACCTTTTACTACTTTTCTAAAAAGCCTTTGGGGAAAATTGCTGAAGGCCTTTGGGAGAGGACAGTAAAAATAAGGCTGAGGTACCCCCTAAACGAAGCTAACGGGAGCTTTTTTCTTCTTTTTTTTTTAATTACTTTTTCTTTTCATTGACAGAGAAAGGCAGCTACTCTTCTCTTTATGAAAAATAAAAGCAAAAAATGGTGAAATTTTTATATTGATAGTCAAAGAGAAAAAAATCTTTAACCAGGAGTTTGGAATTTCCTGTTGATTTTTTTAATGTGAGGACAATGCAGCTGAAGGTCTGGACAAGTCTATATTTTAAGAACATGGATAAAGATTCAGCGAGTGGTGAACTGAATATTAATATTTAAAAAACAGTTGGAATTCCTTTGGTATCATTGTCCTTATAGAATTTTTATATGCAAAATTTAAGAGTGAAATCAATGAAATAATTTTTAGATAAATTAGATGGCAGGTTACTGAACTGTTTTTATCTTGCAAATTCACCTTGTGAGACAAGAAATTTAATTCTATTTTACTCTTTTCTTTCAGATACTCAATTGCTACAAAAGAACTGTCATAGATGGAGTGGGAAAGAACTACAGAAGAAGCTATAGTACATACAGTCACATTACATGCCTATTCCCGGGCCGCAGCGGTGAGAGTGCTGCATCCTAACCGCTAGACCACCCGGTCAGGGAACTCCCCCGGGCAGATGGAGCTCGTCAGTCCTGTAAGGCCATCCATCTAAGAGAAGGTCACTCTAAACAAACCTACGTCCTGAGGACCTCACTGCCGCTGTCCAAGCTCACTTGGCCCTGGCAGATGAACCTTAGGATTAAAGGGTGGGCTCAGTTCAGCGCACACTGTGTCTCACCTAAAAAATCCACTGCGCAGGCTCGAAGGGTAAAGACCTTTCCCAAATCTTCGTTTGCGAAGTCTGGCCATGAGTGACATGCCTATTCATCCCCTCATCATGTCCATGTTTATTTTGTCCAGTCCTCATTGTTTCCAAGTTACTCTCCGTTTAAAACTCAAAGCCTGAAGTGGAAGTACATGACATGAAAATAAGCAAGCTATGAAGAACAGAAATTAACGAGTGAGGAGAGTTTTATTAAAGATAAGGCAAGTAATATCAATGTTTTAATTTTTTAACTGCTGTGGAACAGGGTCTGTAGCAATTTATTCTCTTATCTGTAGCACTGTACCCTAGGTATTTAAATAGACTTCTCTCTTCCAAACAATATATTTCTGTGTACCTGTGCATTACACCACCTGGCAGGCAGGTTCTCGTGCCATCTTCTATCTCCTCCATCTCCTTTTTTTTTGTTTTTGTGTTTTCTCCCCCCCCCCTTCCTTTTCCTTTTATCTTTTTTTTTTCCCACCTTCTTTATTAGGAAAAAAAAGTCTTGGTACCAAAATAATACACAATGATTTTTAATTGTATGTGATCTTTCACTGTGAAATTAACCAAAAAAATAAAATATCTTCACAGAATATCTATGCTTTCCCTATGTTGGTGTGCATGGATACACTTTTAAAGCAATAATATCTCTCTCTGAAATCATTATCTGTTATCCAAAATTACCATTCTGAATTGTGCCTTTTTAATATAGGTCCTCTTCTCTCCCTTCTTCCCTTTCCCATCTCCTGTCTTCCTCCCTTGCTTCTCCCCTCCTTATTTCAGTTTCTAAAGAACCATATGAGTATCCTCCAGGTTCTTCAAAATTCTTTTTCACATAGACATAAATGTGTCACATAAGTATAAGTTTCACTCATAAGCTTAAATCACACCTCTTTTCTCCACCCCTTCCCCATGGAGTTCTTAAGGGAGTACTTCAGACAAGCAGTTGTAATTATGTACTTGGCCTATTTTATACAAAAATGGCCCCATGGCATGATTAACAAAGAAAGAAATTAGCATTTTTAGAAACCCTTGGCAAAAGATAACTCAGATAAAAATTGGATTTAATTTATTACGAATAAACTGAGTAGCCATTTTCTTTTACTGATGAAGAAATTGTTAAGAAAAATTGCAGGTTTGCATTCAAACAAATAGACAAGCAAAACCTATTGAAATAATGTAATATAAAATGAGCTCTTTGGACTACCAAGTTTAGCATTATTTAGGGAATCCTATTTGTCATGATTTAGGACTGGTATTCCCCAATTTAGTCTCCCACTGAGAGTCTCCAAACCACCTTCTACTTGCTTGATGTCCTCTCCACCTCCCCCTCTTCCTGCCATGCACTGAAGAGAAGAATTGAAGGTACAAAAGGTAAAGATTATGGGTTGAGATAAAAATGATTTACTGGAAACAGCAATGAGATAAGAAAAGGAACAGTAACAACAACAATACTAATGACACAAGCTAAAAGAAAGAAGGTTTCATGTGGAAATCCCCTGACAATAGGGAATACCTGACTGCTCCCTCTGCCACACTACACTACCCTGGAAGAAAGCCCTTCCCCTGTCCCCAGAAAATGACATGAGGTGGTATAGAAGAGCCACCTGGTTCTAGCCAGGCCCCTTCCTGGCTACTGCAAAAATTAACCCAGTTCTGACTGGAACTAGGACACTATTTTAGATAAATCAATGGATATTTGACCATATGGATGAGGAAATATAAGACTTTATATTTTCTGCAATTACTTTATTGCCTTTTTTTCTTGTACACATATCTTCTTAAGATTGTCAAAGGCTTTTTTTTCTTCTTCTTAGTGAATCCCATCTGCAGAAAACAAAGGGAGACAAAAACAAACAAACAGAAAACACATACACACACACAAAACCCAACCCAACCCAAAAAAAAAAACCTAACCCAAGTCCCAGTGTATAATTTACATCATTATAAGTGGAAACACTGTGTAGTTTGTGTACTGAGTATATCTTATGGGAATACTCTCAGAAGCTTAATCATACTTTTTTCCCCACTAGAAGTGTTTTACTAATTTTCAAAAATCTTTTTGAGGTTTTTTTTTAATCCATTCACTTTAAAAAGGAAATATTAATGGGAAAATACTGCAAATACTCTGAAATGATAAAAAAAATATCACAAACAAAAAAAAAGAGAGAAAAATGTCATGTATGTAGTAACATTTTGAAACTCTATACTTTCAAATAATCACTAGCAAAGGCAATATTTTGGTCAGGGTGCAAAGGCTTCCATTTCATTTGTAAGCTTAGCCAAATTATTTGTAAGATATTAGACAGAATTTTAATTAATTATGGAAATTATCTAAAATATCCTAACCAAATATCTAAATGCATCAGTTGCAACTTCTATACCATTTCTTCTGGTGCTTTTTTCCTTTTCTTTTTCCTAGAGTTTCACATCAGTTCTTGGTCAGCTTGAAGAATAAAACAATGAAAGCATCTCAGAAAATGTTCACATTTGTAAAAGAAAACACTAATACAGATAAAGCTGTCTATCATTACCAATATACTAGAGAAACCAGGTGGGCTCAGTGCTGAGAAACAGTTTAATAGATTGAAATCAATACTGAGCTAAAACAAATTGATGCCATATTAAAAATTTCTTTAATATTCACTTCTTTTTTTTTTTTCTCTGAAGAATTCTGATCTTGAGCCTACTTGTGCTGCAAAATATCTTTTGTATATGAATTAATTTAAATGGATGCTTATTACCCTGGAAGTTAATAATTTTAAATTGAATTGGGATCTTTCATAGAAGACTTTATAAAAGTGATTTACATTTAGGTTAAGAAAGTAGAAAAGGAGCAATCTAGTACATGATAACAAAACCAGGAATGTCTGGAACAACTACTAATGTTTTTCTTCTCTTTCCTTGCATCAAGATTACAGATAGATATAAATACAGTAGTCTGAAGTGGATCAGATTTAGTAGTTCATACCTGATTCATCGAATATTGTCTCTACTGAGATGAGTCTTCTCATCTTACTTTCTCTTAAATTCTATGCCATTGGTTGTCTGCCTCCTGTATCTGAAAAACAACAACAAAAAGCCCAATTATATTATTATTACATATAAGTTCTAAGAGAAAATTAGATTACATCTATCATGGAATGGTAATTGATTAGGTAACTCATTAGTCTATTTTAATGCACTAGCAGTGCAAGTACAAATAGTGTTAGTGATGTAGCTTTAAGATTTTTGTACTTAATTGTCTCTAAAACAGCTGAGCAATGGAACTCTGATTAATGGTGGGAAGAAAGTCTCTGAATTTCTGAAAGGAACTATACTAAAAGACTGTGAATCTCATATATATGAACTATAAAATTTTAATTTGCTTTTCTACTTGACTAGAGAAGCAACTGCTTTGGTACCCAGAAAGTTACACAGCTGTAGACCATGATAAATAACTCATTAGAAGAATGTCTGACTTCAGTAAGAAATACAATTGTTATAGATTAAATATAGCGTAAAGAACTACTTTTAAGAAGAAGGGGCAAATTCACTTTGAAATTGCAATTGGAGTTTTTATCTACAGAACTCAGTGCTGAATCCAAAACCAAATAAAAAGTCAGCCTAAGTAAACAAGATCAGCTAATTAATCTAATAACATTGTAAAAAACACATAGCATAATAAAATGTTAATCTAAAATGGAACAACAGTCCTCAAGGGACAGTGAAAAGAATGAAAATCTTGTTAAAACTGACTCCTAATCAAATTTACCATTGGCTGGATATGTGAATTTCATTGCCTTATTTTTTTTTTTTGAGCATTGATGCTCAGGAACAGTGCCTTTAGATACTGTAAATGTTCCTGTATCACATGAAGTTACAGTAATCCAACATGCTAGAATTGTGCCCTGTCTGACTACTATGGTAGTCTATGATAAAAATCACATACCATTATATCTGTAATATCTTTCCCTCATTACATTACAATAAAGCATTTCACTGATTCTCTGATTTCATTAATGTTTACCTAATAGTTATTAAAAGAAATTTATTCCATTTGTCAACATTCTAGCAACCTAAAGTTTTACGCATTATTATTGTAATTAATCAACTGTGAAGTGTAATTTCTGAAATTGGAAAATAGGAAAAAAGTAAAGTGATGGAGTCAAATTTCAGAGCTTTTTCTTTCAAAATCTGAGTAATTTTGCTGCTTTATTTTGATATTTCATTTTCTATATTTATTTTGCAATTATTTCTTTAGCTTTCAGTTTTCTTTATTACTTGCTCTCAAGAGAGTTCAATACTACTTGTGCCAGAGGTATGGATTTGAAGACCATCATATGTTCTTTCCATCCTTATTTTCCATTATTTAAAAAGATATAATTTAAAAGATTATATTTTGACATTTTTTTTTGCAATTGGGAACTATGTAAGCATCTCCTAGTCTTCTTCTCTGCTGTCTTATTTTTAAACTGTTCTTATCAGTGCACTGGTTAGTCCAAGATGAAGAAATCAAAGCCAGTGAAATTGTTTTCCTTAAAAAAACAAAACTTAAATTCTATACACAAACATAGAGAAAAGCATTTCAACAGAAAATTCCTATAAGTTGTTCAGTTTTGACCTGTTGAAACCTAAAACTTCCTGAAAATATCCTGCATGTTCTATTTGAAATTGCAATTTTTGTTGAAGTAGCACTAGTAGTATTGAAATTTGGTTGTCTGACGTAGCCCAAATTAGACCTTGGTTATGAGGTCCTTCATATGATCAGTTTTTCTTTATTTGAGATATTGACATTCTGGTAATCTAGAGACAACATCAGTTATACCTTACTGGGTATGCTCGTAACTTAATGTGAAATTACCTACATGTCTGTGAAGAGACATATACTACGTGTCACAAGTCCTTCCTGACAAAGACAATAACAGAGTGGGGAAAAATATCAATCCCTGGCTGTAAAGATGTTGCACTAATTGATTCGTGTCCACACTGCTTAGGAAACGTCGTTCCTCTTTAGTCAAGGGTTGAACCAAGTCCTACATTATTAGGTTGACAGAAAGCTTGTGGCCCTTTAGTAATAATGAAAAGATGATAATAACTGTGTTGAAAGAAGAGCAGAGAACCAACCTCCAAGTCACAACAAAGCATCTGTCCTGTTTACACATGAATGCAGACCATCATTTGTTTAATGCTTCCCACGGTAGCCTTGAAAGGGAGCTGGTTTAGAACAATTTTGTCTTGAATATATGCATAATCTGAGGCAGGTGTCCTTCCCACTTCTTGTCTTCCATTCATCTAGAACAAGAGAGGTAAGGCACCATTTCCTCTCCTAGATTGTACCCTCTGTTTTGAATCAAAAACTACCCACAGGATTACGTGGTGGGATGGTAAATACTGAAGTCAAACTCCAGGCTTCCAGGAAGCTGAGTGGGACAATGAGGTGCTTCACCCCACGTGTGGAGCTCAAGTGTATCTCAGCCATGGTTTGTCTGCCAGCTGGATACACTGCTTGCAGAAAACTATCATCTGAGTGTTGCACTAATTTGGCATTATTTATCTATATATTGATAATCAAATGAGTCTTTAAAATTATCTATATAAAATGCTCATATCCACAGAAATAATAAGAAGCAGGTAATCAGAAATTGCTTTATTTAAATAAAAAAGTTTTCATCATGTTTCTAAACAAGTTATGCCATAACAGCACTGTTTTATCCAAATTACTTTTTCTCTCAGTACCAGGAATGAAAATAGTAACAGAACCTGAAATAGTCATTGCACCAATTTCCTTTTTACTTTGTTTTCCTAATCACTTATAAAGGAAATGTTGGCTTAAATGCTACAAAATTCCAAACTTTTGTTCATTGAAGATGCTTCATGTTTTTCTTGTTTGTGAGTGTACAGTGTTATACTCACTACCAAGTGGAATTTCAGATTTAACAGCATTAATACTTTACTATATAGTATTGTCTAACAATCTGGATTCCTAATGTAAAATCCTAATTCCATCAGACCTTCTAGCATCTACTGTATTTCCTTCCTCAGTTGTTCTTGAAGTAATGACACCATGTTTTGTATAACAGAAAATAGTGATAGTGCCTTTGTTGACATAGTAAAATACCTATGAAAATAAGAGACTAGTAATGGTAGTTGGCTTTGAACATGACTCGTCTTGCATTTCTTATTATTGCAGCTGAAGGTGGAAATCATTACTCTGTAACTGTAACACCAAGGTTATATGCTCTGAAATACTAGAACAAATAACATTAAAATATATGTGGAACAGATTAAGAAGAATAGGTGACAGAAAAATTAAGCCATAAGTTTCTGAAGCAACTCCTGTCCCTTAAGAATAAATTCTTTTGACTATATATTTCAGATTGCCTATGGTTTGTTCAACTGCTAGTAGAGTTTGTTCCTGTAGCCATGTAGATGACTAGGCTCAAGAAACTAATTTAAACTCAATAATAAAGTGCTGTAAAATGGCAGAGGGATTTTACAATCTAAGTTTAACCACCTGTCATTATTACTGGGTTCATTCTCTGACACATCATCTCATTTTTTCTTCTTCCTATTCACCAAATGAGGAACATTGGTTTCTAACTTTAGGATCTGAGAATTTCTTTAAAGTTAGATGTTAAAAACAGCCAGTAGGTGAATGGCTCTGTCCTCAGTTAGAACAGCTGGGACCAGTTCATCACTGTATGAGTGTAACCCAAAACTGTATATTCTATAGCCTTCCATGCCATTTCTCAGAAATTGGTATCAATAGACTATTTACACCCTCTGCCCAGAGCACCCTGACTCCTCAGGCTATAAACTGGATGTTAAGAGGCCTGTGAGATAGGGTGCCTCCCTGTCCTCATACTCTTTTGTGGAACTCCCTACCCTGAGGGAAGCACTGAGTATTCCTGCCTGAACTGGAGAATATATAATCTTGGAGTCTTGAAACTTTTGGAACCACTCGTGGGATCCAGAGGAAGACTGCAGATCACCTTTCTCAACCAGACTGCAAACCACCACTCTCAACCAGACTGCAAACACCACTCTTGACCAGACTGCAACAGCACTCCCACCAACAGGTTTTCCCCTCTCCTTTTACTTTAGACTCAGGGGGCCCAAGGAACACCACTCTGTTCATGCCCCAGGGTACTGGGTTATACCTTTGGGTTTTGTGGGTTAAAACCAATTGTTTGTCTGTATAATAGTACTTATTGTATTATTTTATTAAATTGTTGTTCTGATTTATAATCTCTCTTTTGGTTTCAGTTCATTTACCCTGCTGGTTTACCTTTAAACCAGCACAGGCTCACACACTGAATTTTGCAAAGATGTGGTCAAAATTTGCTTTTATAGACAGGCATTCAATCTGACTCTTTTGCCATTTCTCACTACGGCCCTGTTAGCCATGGTAGGAAGGACTCACAACAACTATGACTTCTCTTAAAGCACAGAAAAATTTTTCAGTTATGCTCTCAGAAAATATTGTGTGTTATAGTATACTTTATTCCATCTTTTGCACAATCTTTGTTTTTTTTTAAACAGAAAAATACACACCATATTGCATTACTTAATTGGTAATTTATTTATCTTGGATACTATTGTGCAAATATTTAAAACATTGGACTGCAAGACTCTGGAACTACAGACAGGGTGTGAATTTATGCATTTGCCTTTGTCTCTATTTGATCAATGATTATGGTGGGTAACTGGACAATGTAGGAAAGTTTACAAAATTTTGCTTTTTCAGCAGGATTTTAATTCACCTTTCCAAAATTCAAGACAGTAAATGGTATTTCGGTGCTGACCTGGCTTGGTGTTTTGTTCATTTAGAGGATTTCTGCACACTAGGATAGAAAAGAAAATAAGATTGTCATATGAAGGCCATACTATTGCATTACCAGTTTTCATATCTTACATAAACACTGAAATAAATACATACAGCAGTTTAAGAATGGCAATAAAGAACAGATGTATTTTCAAATGAATTTGACGTTTTAAAGAAATCCCACAATTCAATATAATAAATGTAGTAAAAAATGGTAATTGAAGGATTCTAAATCTGAAATTGGAGGAATCCAACCAGTTCTACTGTCAGCTTTAGCAGTGAAGAGCTTATTCGTTTGCCAATAAGAACAGACATCTTAGTCAATATTAAATCTTGTGAATTGATCTGACCTGTTAAATGAAAAAGTACCTCGAACGTGAGAAGTGACTTGAATAAGGTCAATGACAGCTCTCATTATGTACTAGAAGAAAGATAGTTAACACTGTGTGTTTGAGACCATGACTCCTTTCCTTTTGCTGGTCATTACTTGATTTCATTATTGTGTCATTCATGTTTTATTGTAAAGTTGATAAAATAATGATGCCCAAACATATTATTTATTGTCAATGTAACATCAGGAAATTATCTTTCTCTGTTATGTAAATTGATGAGAAATATTGGGGAAAAAAAAAAAGATTTACTTAAAACAGAAAACCAGAACTATCACAGACCTAAAATTCTTGTTTCATAATCAAATCACTTTGTACCTCAGACCAAATTTAGAATGGCTGAAATACTGAAAGCCTTAAATAAATGAACAGAGATTTATAACAGTAATATTTATTACTATTTTATTGTTATTATTGCTAAAGTAGAAACAAAATAAAAGGCCTTCTGACTTTAAAAAGTCTTTTTTTTTTTTTTTTTTTGTGAGACCTTTATCTTTTGATTTCTACTGCTTACATATTATCTGCTGGAAATGCATTCCTTAGAATTAGTCTTTACAAATTTATTCATAATAATTAATTGGAAATAGGTTTCTAAGACGATATGTGATTCTACAAGGTTAAATTTGTAATAAAGATTTTCAAAGGGCTTTGTTTAAGACCTCAGTTTATAGGATCACAAGATGATTGTCTTTAGCCATCAGCCAGTTTTTATCCTTGCTATAACCCAAGTTGGCAACTAGTATTTTCCAACAGTATTGTTCCACTGGGGCTAAAATTCATTTTTTCAAAACACATTGTAGCAATGGCACCATTTCACTTGGACTGCTATTCAAGTGAATGATTTGACTGGTTTAACCAGGATAACTGCCTATCCTTTGTTCCCCACCTTGGGCAGACAGTTGATGTTCCTGTTACGGTCAGAATCGTTCCCACCTTTATCATGCAAGAGCTCCTGGTACAGTCAAGGGACACCTCACTGCTGAACTGGTGCAGTCCAGGGGTGCTTCACTGCTCAGCTGGTTCAGTCAAGGCTTATCAGGAGCTGCTGAGATCGTAGAGAGGACCGAAAGGAGTGGGGGAGGGAGTATGCACCACCACAACATAACACAAGAGGGTGCTATGCTCATCCATCCCTCATGATCTCTCCGCGTCTGTCTACCTGTGTTGGGGGGAATGTGTATGAAATTCAAAATATTGTCATATAATTCTGAGAGACCCCATACATTTGTGCAATTATTACTTTCAAACACATATGCAAAAAAAAGTAGGCCTCATAGCATAATGGATTAAATTCTTTCGCTGTTTGTATTTTTTCTATTTGTTTTCCCTTTTCCCAATGAGTTACGAATTTTCTTCAAAGTACCTCAATATGTGCTCTATGTTCATTAATAAAGAGGCACTGTAAATGTGATACTGAAATTCTGATTTTTTTTCCTTTATTAGTGGAAAGTTATCGATACTTTAAGTATATCAGAGGGGTTACTCAAGGAGTAATAAACAATTCTCAGAGCACATAGTGTTCTAATACTTGCATGATTACTTTTCTTTAATTGTACATTAGCAATTCAAACATAGACATAAACATTCTGTCAAATCTACCTAGGTAATGAGGTTCTATTTTAAAATTTATAATCAGTTTAAATCCTATTTAGGCAGTTAATTTCAACAACTTAAGCTGAGTTTGACTAATCAATTTTCCCAAACACAGAGCAACGAAGGCATCATAAATTAGCATTGAATTCTAAATTAAACTAGGTGATTTGCACCACTGTGCCAGTTAACCCTTGTAAAGGTACTAGTGGGTTTGCCTAGGCTTGTTAGTCTAAATACTTTCAAGCAAGCTAATAGGGAAACAAAAATATCTAAGGTTTTTCTCTGTATGATGACAGGCAAATATTGAAGGTTTGTGCATTTTCAGATATACCAGAGAAGACATTTCTCAGTTTGTTAAACAGTTTGAAAACCTCAGAGCACAAAACAAAAATTTATATTCTATTGTTTATTAAAACTGATGAAACATATACAGACTCCCACCAGATAATTTAAATAAAATATGACCCTTTTTTGTTGTTGTTGTTTTTGTTTGGGGTTTTTGTTTAAATATCTTTGCCATGGAAGCACTAGAAGAAAAAATAAATTTAAAACCTTATGGAAGTGCACAGATATCCATTCAGGTAATTGCAATGTAACAGCCTGACATCAAATATCATAATAAAGAACAAATTAACACAAGTTACTGAATAGATTGATTCTGTACAAAATTACACTGGTTTCCAGTGTGTTTCTATGGGTTTATATCATTGTTTATGTGACTGATCTATCCAATTAAGAACTTCAGTGCTCAGCACTGGTGAGGCTGCACTTCAAATCCTGCATTCATTTTTGGCCCCTCACTTCAACAAAGACATTGAGGTGCTGGAGCATGTCCAGAGAAGGGCAACAGAGCTGATGAAGGGTCTGGAGGGTAAGTTATATGAGGATCAGCTGAGGGTTGTTGAGCCTGGATAAAAGTAGGCTCAGGGAAGACCTTATCAGTCTCTACAACTACCTTGAAGGAGTCTATAGTGAGATGGGGGTTGGCCTCTTCTCCCAGGCAACTAGAGACAGGACAAGAGGACACAGCCTCAAGCCATGCCAGGGACGGGTTAAGTTGGATATCAGAAAGAATTTCTTCATGGAAGAAGTTGTTAAGCATTGGAATAGGCTGCCACCAGGCTGTCCCCACCCCTGGAGGTCTTCCAGAAACATCTGAATGTGACAGTGCCACAGTCTTGTTGTCAAGCTGGTGATCAGTCAAAGGTTGGACTCGATAATCTTGGAGGTCTTTTCCAACCTAAACGATTCTGCAATTTTTGGTAAGACACTCTACCTAGGTTTAAGTTGGTAAGTCAGTCAACTTATGAACACTGACATTTCATGACACTTTTATAATGTAAAGGGTGTTACATGATTCTTGCAAACTTTCCCACTAAGTTGTAATTCATATGCTTCTCAAAGAGGAGAAAAGCTGAGATCAGATAGGGTATTTAATCTAGGAGAAAAAATCTAAATAAAATGCAGTGCTTGGACAGTAAAAAGAAATTAATTAAGAAATTAAGTTTCATTGTTAGGCATAAGGACTGGAGAAAAAAGTTACTGACAAAAATGGAGGACTTTTGTCCTGATTTCATTGTAGTCAAGAAGGTTGTCTTTTTGGAAGACACAAGCTATTGCTGTCTTCTGAATCTAAACTGTATGGCTGATGAAAATAGAGGCAAGATGTCATACATTGAATTAAGCAGCTGAACATGAAGGTGTTGATATTATGACCTCCTGAGCCTCATTAAAGACAATTAGAATCAACAGGGCAGATAATCATGGAGTCTTGGTTCATTCTGGGAAGTGCTCTTGCCCTTAAGGAAACTACAGAACACCTGCAAAGTACCTGTATTAAGGCCTGTTTGCCTTAATGATATGCACATTAGCAGAACCTCTTGGAATCATGTTCCCTGATGATTATTAATCTCATACAAATGTCTGGTTATAAAAGTTGTTAAAATATTACAGAAGATATTAAAAACAAGATAGTGATTGAAACACGGCATCAAAGTATATGCTCAACATCATGAGAAATAACAAAATGTTATGACTCTATTTAGTTCAATCTGAAGTTTAGATACTGGCTTATTTTTAGACAAATGCAAACCAAAGATTTTTAATAAGAGATAGAGTCCCTAAGTTGTTAAATTTCTCACCTAAAGATTACTTTTTCAAGTAATCCTGTGGAAGGCACTGAGTGAAATGACAGGGATTGTCTGATTCGATTCAAAAGGTTCACTGTGCTGAGCTTCCTGGTAACAGCTAGAAAGCAAATATTTGCAAAGGCAATTGAATTAGTGTTTAAATGCCAAACACTCAGTAAAAAGTACTAGAACCATTATTGCTACTAGAAGATACACTGCTGAAGCAATTACATTGTAATACAGTGCATATTGTAAACATAAAGTAAACAAATTTAATATATTCCTGTTATTTTCCTCTTGCTGAGAGGATTTTCCATAAATACCTGCAAAGCAACAGCATTGATCACTTTAAAATCCCTCCTGAAAGCCATTCTTTTACCAGAAAACAGGATCCTCAGAATAGCTACTGCCCTGAAGCTAAATGCACTGATTCACAGGTAGTTATTGCCTTGTGACTTTCTAATTCTCTGAACTCCATGTCTTTATCACCTTGCTCAACTTAATGCAGAATTTACAATATCTTTGTTAGGGTTAGATTTTTCTTCAGCTTCTGTACAACATCAGCCACAGTGGGTTTAAGCATTACTTTTTGAATTGCAGTGTTAATCAGCTAAGTCCAAGAGAAATGTGAAAGGTGACTGTAAAACAAACTTATTATTGACTTACTTAAAATTTGCTCTTCAGAGCTCTGTCTCTCCAGTGGAAATATTTTATCTATCTGCAAATCTGAAAAAAAAGGTTGAAAATCATTGATCTAGCAAAATGGTATTCTGTTTGATGACTTTGATTCGTAGTCTGCAACACTAGGAAGCAGCATGTAAAAAGACCTTGTGTAGAACAGCTTTATATTGTATGCATCAGACTTCTTGTATGTGAGATGCTCAACTACACTGGGCCATAGATGACATGTGTTATGACATTTTCAAAGTAGAAGTCCAATTCCTAGGAATCTTAAATCTATCCCTTAATATTGTTGGTCATAGGCACTAAACTAATAGTAGAAACAGTCATCATTAACAGTGTTATATGATGAGGTATCAATATTTGACAGAAATTAATAGTCTTTATTCACATGAGGACTGTAAGGGTAAACAAAACATAAAACCCATCTAATATGTTGCTCTTTCTATGTCTCACATGGAAGTCTCATGCAAGCTTGAATATAGAAGCACAAATAGAAACCAAACAAGATTCTTGTTTAAAGTGGCCCCTGCTACCCCTTCAAAACTGGGAACCTTGGTTGTATTATACCATTATAGGAAGACTGACACAAAAATGCACTAGAAGGATTTTGTTGGTTTATAATCCCTAGAAAATAGGTAATTTTGAATTATAGATTCATGCCATGTGATTTTGCTTACTTTTGTTGCATTAGCGCGACCACCATTTGCAGAAAGTGTTTGACATTTTGTTGCCCTGGTTCAGTTTTTCTAAGGAGTTTGCTTCTACACATAGCTTCATTTTCTGGGTCATATGAGTGTTAATTCTAGCATCGGCAAGAATACTTGACCAGGACTGTACAGATTTTGGGCTTGAACTTTGACAGAACTAGAGTCTGATAAAGCAATTAGCTCTTTATTATGCAAAATCAGTGATGAGTTATAGTTGTTTATTTATTTATTCTTATATTAGCACTTCTTAAGGTACAGTGCACATTTACAGACGTAGTAGCCATTTTTTTTGTGATTTCGTTGTATTTGGCAACTTAGTGACCTCTTCTTTCCTCAGTTGTACTGAGTTACAGTTACACTTATATGTTATTTACTTCCCTTTCTTCATATCAAAGAAAGCAGGGGAGAAGCTCCAGTCATTCTTTGGCCACGACCATTGGAAAAAAGTAGCTATGATCAGTTAACTGTGGGAACTGTGAACTGCTTTCCACTCTTGCCACACCTGGGACCATTTGAGGTTGGTGCGTGTTGAGAGTATAACACCAAATTCACTGAAGGGTTAGCTTTTGTTATCTTCGGTAAGCAGTTGCCAGATCTGCCTAAAACAATCACAAATTATTGTGGCTTTGCTGCACACTAGCTGAATCTACCATATGGCAGTACCGTGGAAATGATCCAAACATACTAAGGAGTTTTTTGGGTTTTTTTCTTCCTCCTTACCCTAATAAAACATGTTTATTTGTTATTTTCACTAGTCTTGTTATATAAATATTGTGGGAAAACCTAGTGTGCTTTGTAAATTATTGCCACATCTAAAGTGAAGTTTTAATTAGTAACTGAAGGAGTATGAAAAATTAACTTTACATTCCCTTGGGATTTCAGACTCTGATCTCTTATGGGTCTAAAATATCTCCAGCATTAGACTATGTTATAGTTCAAAAAGGTGAAAAATTTCCTTCCTTTTCTGCTTAGCTCCGTTGAGCATGACATTATGCCCACTGAGCTCTTATGCATTTATTCTGTCCAGATAGTCAGATAAGCTTTTTAAACATGTGAGTGACGCATCTAGATCTCTGGCTACACATGGGAATGATTTTGAAAGTTGTTTGGAAACTGCAGTTTGGAATCAAGGGCTCAACCACAGGCAGCTCACATCTTTCCCTAGGTTCTTTCTGCTGCTTTTATTCAAAGTGATTGCCATCAAATGTTAATTTCCACATTCAGTGACCTATTTTCATTTTATTAAAATGTTCTTGAAATAGGTACTGGTTTTAAATAACAGTTTTCCCTTATAAAACAGAATATTTCATTCAAATAGTTCAGATACTTTGTGCAGTGCCTCACACGCTTTTTTTTAGAGATACTAGAACTGTGATTGCTGATGTCAACTGAAAATTCATACAAATAATGAACAACAACTAAATATTTAACTAAAATAAAAGCAAATTAGAGCTACATAATTATTTTGAAGATGGAAAGGGTAAATTCATAACACCTTCATTTGATCTACTTTGATAGAAGTCTTGCTGTCCTTGTTTAGTTAACAGAGAAAAACAGAAACCAATTCCGTTATTTTCCTTCAGAAAGTAAATATATTTTCAATTATTATTTTATACCATGTTTATGTAGTTAATCTGCTTTTAAAAATATAAAAGTTGTTCATTTAAAACATTTCTAAAAATTAGGAATTAAAATCCGCTGCCTGGATTACCCGTCAAATGATGTTATCTACAAGGCAGAGAAAAATAACTGACTATTTTAGACGTGACAGATCTGGTTTTTGTTAGCTTTTGGGAGTTGTTTTTGGTTGATCAGGAATCTTTGAACTTCCACTGAACTTACACCACTTAAATGCAGTACGTTTCATGTCTTTTTACTTACTTGTTTTATAAGCTGCTGGGTCACTTTTTAGAATTTTACATATATATGCTCCCTGTTTTAAGCTCTAAAGAACTGAAGAAGTTCAGTTAAAGGATAAAACAGAGATGTCACCTTCTGGTGACCTATTTTTTTTCTGGTGACAGTGTGTTTACATGGCAAATTTTTGGTAGCAGTGGACCTACAGGTGTGAGAAGCTGCCAGAAGCTTCCCCCATGTCCAATGGAGCCACTGTCACCCTGCTCCAAAATGGACTTGTCAGTGGCTAAGGACAAACCTGTCAGTGACAGTGGTAGCATCTCTGGACTAACCTAGTTAAGAAGGAGGGAAAAAAATCTGGGCAACTGTAGCAGAAGAGAGGCATGAGAACATGTCAGACAATACTTCACCAAGGTCAGCGAAGAGGGAGTGGGAGGAGGTGCTCCAGGCATCAGAAGAGAGATTCCCCTGCAGTATGTGGGGAAGACTATGGTGAGGTAGGCTGTCTCCTGCAGCCTGTGAAGGTCCATGGTGGAGCACGTGACCCCAAGGGGGACCCAACTTGTGATGAACTGATCACATCCTCATTCCCCCTGCACCATGGAGTGGGAAGAAATAGAGGATCGAGAGCAAAGTTAAGCCCAGGAAGAAAGGGGAAGGTGGTTTTAAGACTTGGGTTTAATTCTCATTTCTCTACTCTGATTTGATTGGCAAAAAATTGAACTAATTTCCACAAGTCAAGTCTGTTTTTCTCACATCATGGTAAACGGTGAGTGATTTCTTCTCATCCTTATCTCACCCCATGAACCTTTTGTTATTTTTTTTCTCCCCTGCCCAACTGAAGAAGGGAGTGATAGAACAGTTCTGGTGGGCCCTTGGTGTCCAGCCAGGGTCAACCCACCACACTTGGGTTTGACTATTTTGTTAATAAGATGCATTCCTAATGAGCTCAATTTCATATGTTTCTGCATGTCAGGCTTTCAACTGAAGTATTGTAATCCAGAGAAGTCCATTGTGTTAGTTCTGATCTCAGTGATGCAAGAAAACTAGGAAAGGAACACAATTCTTGACACTTTCAGATCTTGCAAAGAATTCTTCACTTGAGGCCAATCTATCCTGCACTTAGCTTGTCAGTGTGTACTGAGAAACGATACTATGTTTCATTCTTTTCCTTTTGTAATTTATTTTGCTTCAGTAAAAAAATCAATCAACCAACCAACTAAAAAAGTCCGGTCTTTTTGCAGATTACGTTTTTAGTGACAGTACCAGCTTGGTACATTCAAAATTCAGCTGGTATTTCAAACAACCTTTTAGGACAGACACGTATCAACTTTCCTTTTTCCTGTACTGCAGCCAGTTATGTCTGGCATTCAATTCTAAACCTGAAATGTTATAATTTGAAGGGACTCATAAAACAGTATTAGGAATAAAATTTCAAGGATAAATTTATGAACATCTCCCAAAATATAATGTTGTTGCTCAGTGTTATTCATTTTTACATAGGTAGTCTGATCCAAAACTCACTGAAGTCAATAAAAAACTTCTTATTGAACTTTAGGTAATGGGTAATACAATGAAGCTGTTTCACCTGCTGAGCATTATTCAGAAGAAAGGCATTATTCATCATCATTTTTTCCCTTAAAAATAAAGACAGGCACCTTATCCAGACTCAGAAAGCAATTCACAATAAGAACTAAAAATAGAACCCACTCTCTACTTGTATAGTGATAACAGGCATAGCAGAAGCATTACAGAAAATGTTGAATAACAGTAGAGTACTGCATAATAAAGAAGTACTGGATAATTGTATGTGTTGTCCTTGAAAATGTATTCAGATGACGGAATAATTTGTAATATATTTTTATATGTGAGTCTCTTCTCTTGGATTTTGTCGTACTTCTTATTGGAATTCTGCTTCATATTGTAAAATAAGTGTTTAAAGTCTAATCTATCTTTACAACAACAATTTTGTTTTCTACATTTTAATCAAGGAAAGGTAATGCACAATAACCTTTCTGTGCAGTTTAGTCCTGTATTCATTAGTACTGTGTAAACCTCAATTTTCTTGTCATTTCAGTTTTTAAAACAACTTACAGAAACCTAAACTGCAAATTTATTATTTACTACTTCTTTTTCAACCGAAAAAACCCAACTTGTAGATGTGCATGAACATGTATCATCTTTACTGATTCTTCACAGTTTTAATTCTCAGATCTTTTACTTCTGTTCAGCTAGATTCTCTTTGTTGTAGATACAGAATTATGAAGCCCAAGATTTTGAGAAAATAAAAATCTCAAATTTCAGTACTTCAGAAAAGACTGCCAAATTTTTCATAGCCTTTGACAACTTTCAAGTTGTAGACTTCCTTGTTTATATCAAAACTGCTTTTCCATCTAGTGGGAATTTTTGTGGATGTATAAGAATTGTACACAATTTTGCACACCTCTAAGTGGATAACTGATGAGAGAATCTTAATCCAGTATATTCTGCAAAATAATTATATATGGTCTTCAGTACACTGAATGAGGATCACTGTTAGCTCAGTTGGCCAGCAAACCAAAACTCTTTTTTTGGTCTATTTACCCATTGATTCACAAAGGAAGGAGGCAAGAATCTCTACACTGAAGATGAATTGATATTATGGCCTACACCACACCTTCAAAGCCAAAAAAAGTTGATCATACTATGTCACTGGTCTGATTTTTTTACCAGAACCTACAGGATACAGGACGTTAATTCTGTTCTGCTATAAATAAGCAAAGTTATGAATAGCTGAGATTTACCAGATCTTACATATTTCTGTAGGTAATTCTGGTGTTCTGGTGGTGTCCCTTAGGTTTTGTTGCTATTTCTTAATTCAATTAGTTTAATTCTTTGTTTTCCTAAGTGATATTCAAAACTATTTTTTTCATTAACTCAGGGGGTTCACTACTTTCGTTTTACATGTCAAACCTCATTTCAAATCCTTTTTAATTCTGAAGAATTTTCAAAAATTTGCTAATGAACCTTATATACTCTTTTATATATGATCCAGATAATTAACACATTCTTTGTTACAAGATCAGCTATTCACCATTTCAACACCTGCAATCCTATTATGGATTTTGGGACACTCTCTGTTTGTGAGTATGTGTGCACAGAAAACTTGCACTAATAATATTTGAGAGAGACAGATGCATAACAAGAAAATATTTCTTGAATTTTGTGCAAAGTTTATGTTATTATCTTTATATTCTCATAAATTTCAGTACAGATCAGTACAATCTACTGTACTGAAATTCCCTTTAAATGCAGTCTTCTGTTCTAAGACAGACATTTTGAGTTTTCTCTGTTACCAATCAATTGTAACAAGGCAGAAGAAAATTTAGCAGCATTTCAGGGTAAAAAGTAAAGATTTTTTTAACTGAAATTGGGAACAACATTTTTACAAAATGAAATTTGCAAGTTGACCAAATTATCTCTCTGTCCTTGTAGGCAGTCTCAGGAGACTTTCATGATTCCTTAGCAGCAGAGCTCTACTTTTTGGGAGGCGGAAGAAATTCTTCTCTGAATGGAAAGACAAGCAGGGCGGTATATAAGAACAAGCCTTGCACTGGACTGTATATTAAAGGATGCCTCATCCTTCCTTTCCAGCAAACCTTTATCTCTATATTTAGACTGAACTAGAGCATTTTCTCAGTGCAATTGATTCAAATACTGCTTTAGAGAGCTGTTGAGTGAGAGACTCCAAAAGGAAAGAATGTAATTTATTATGAACACTTCTTTTACTGAGTAGAGGCTTTTTACAAGCTTAATTTTCAAATTATGGAGTAGGACTACACGCTTAATTTGTGAAATCAGTAATTACTATGTACTGTGGTTTGTGAAAACCCAGTAATTAATAATCACTCTATTCATCTTATACTGAAGTAGAAAAAAAATTGGTAGTGTGGATTGGAAGCATTGTGGGAGATACGATACTCGAGGAACCAGTGAACTTGAACAGGCCGCATCTACTCTATTTGGACTCACATTTAGGGCTTGAGAAGCTAGTATGTAAATCAGGTAGTCTGTTAACTTAGATTTGGGAAAGGTAAACAGTGTGTGGACAAAGAGATGGAATGTAGTGATCCTGAGTCACCAAGCACTGCACACTTAAGAGTTATTTGCTGCTCATATTTCTGGGCTCTCCACAGCAGAGCACCTTGGGCAGCTACCACTCACTGCCTGAATATCATCTTTGTGACCTTGCCTTAGTCTAACAGTGCAGCACAAGTCCTTGTGAGAACATTCTTGAAAACAGAGTTGTTTCCTTGTGTGGGAATTAGATGGTAGATCAAAGCACCAAAAGGGAAAACTCAGTCAGGATCTTCTCTGCACAGTGTGCCTGGAGAAAATCCAAATAGACTCTGTTCAATACTACACAAACACAGGTGCCCTTAGGGACAGAAGGTTTACTGACTAACTCTTTTCCTTCTCTTATTCTATCTTATTAAAGAAGTTATTTTATCAAGCTGTTTGTTTTCAGATCTTTTTTACTGAGAACCATAAAAACCATGCACCAATTCAGTCTCACCTTACCCCTCACCCCCAGTACAGAAAAGTGTGCCTGAAAACAACAGGACAAAAACAGAAGACATAGCTAAGCAGTTTATGATTTTGAATACTGAGAACATAGAAGAAGTACCTGTAATGGCTACAAAAAAAAAAAAAAAAAGGATGAATAACATAAATTTCTGCTTCCCAGGGCATAGCTCTCTTCAATGTTTGCTTATCCATTCTCTATATGTAGCTCCATAACAAAGTCTACAGAAAATGCTGGATCTTGCTCCTCTTCCAGTTCAGATGACAATGACCACATTTGCAGTTTACAGTTAAGGAAAGGCAATCTTAATGATGGTAAGTATTCCAGAAATTTAAATTTAAATATGTCATTAGAAAGGTAAAATAATCAAATATACTCAACCATTTCTGGCCAAGAAATTTCAGTAGTTAAAAAGAACAAGTTTTATAGTCTCTAAAACTGAATTATGTTCTGCAAGTAAGCATGGTTTTAGCTCTCACTGGAGGAATAATGGTAAATAAATTGAATTATGTAATAATGAGATAATTTTTGTTCTTCTGTTTGCAAGCTAAAAGACAAGTCAGGTAAATTTTAAAAGACAGTCCAAATTGGAGATAGAAGTAGGATTCAAAGAAACACTGAGAAGACCCCAAAATACTGATGAAATGCATCTGAAATGTCACAGAATCTCTTTTACACTACATGTTATATAATCTGAGTACACTGATCAGCTTCTGAAGGAGTTATTTCAATGAAAAAGTGGTGCTGACCTGTGTCATCATTATGTTCTACTGACATACAAAGCAATGTAAGTTATTTGGTGTATGTTTATATAGGTGCTGAGATTCTAAGTTTATGGAATAACATTAAATGGAAAGATTACAAAATTAAACAACATACAGGCAATGCAACTATAAAAATAAACATTGAGAAAGGAATAAAGTTTGGATTTTTTATAGGCTTTTTTTTTTTTCATATCTATATATTGAACACTTCCTGATATTAAGAGTTTCGGTTTACCATGTGGACTTTTTATCTTATTAGTTATTTCATTTTCTTAATATTTCCTTGATGGTATTTGAGTAGAAGAGAGTCACTGAGTTCTCTAAACATAAACAGTGCTGTCTGTACTCTTTTGAAATGGATTCTGTCTCTCTGAAATCACTCATGAAAGGAAGAATGTATTTATTCTTCAGAAATTGTAGATCTACAAAGCTAGATTTTCTTTTGCATTTCCTGGAGCACTCTTCAGGCTGCTGACCTCTTCCTAAAACAAATGTAATTGATGTTTTTTGTTCTGCACACACATCAAGAATTTTATGTTGATACAGAGGAAGGAAGAGGGAGAGGGTCAAAAGTAAATTCTAAACCAGCTCTCCTTTGATAGAAGAGACCCTTTTCTACACCTAAATGGAAAAATCTGCTCAGATTTTCACTTCTGGAAATAATTTCTAGCTTTTTTTCTGAATGTATGTGTGTTTAAGCATGTATTAGAAAAGCAATTTTTAGTAAAATACAGAGCAGTTAAAGAAAATTCTTTAATGTAATTTGCAAAGAAAAGAGGAAAGGGTGTAAAGGTGTAAAAATAAAAAAAGAAAATATATAAAACTGATATATGCCATCATTACACAAGTTATACACTTACCTTTCATCTATCAGTCAAAACTGGTTTATAAACAAAAGATATGTCCCATTGACATAGCAGACTTTAATCCGTGTGATTAAGGAAACTATGACTCTATAAATATGCATTTGCTTTATGGATATTTTGCATTCTTCACAATGGTGTCTAACTATAATTATAAGAAACATTTATTTTTAAACTTCAGCCTCAGAATGTTTTAGAAGGCAGGCAAAACAATAGGACATATACTTCAGTAGGTTTGGGAATTTTTTTTTGTTTGTTTGTTTGGCTTTTCTTGAGTGATAGAAGCTGAATGTGTTTATAGGATGTGGAAGTATCATACACAAAAATGCAATTCCTTGTAATCAGGTCAGTTCTTGAATTTGATCTAATGAGTTAATATCTTTAAAATCAGGTGAAGGTCAGGTTTTTGAGAACACAGCTGTGGAATCTCTGACTGCTCTTTGCTCAGTGTCAGACAAAGTATATTAAAACTCAAACATTCTTTCATTTTCCCCAATACTGGATATTTCTCCAGCATTTGAACACAAAATATTCAGTTGGACAGGGTGCTGGGCCATCTTGTCTAGACTACTTTTTACAGTTAAGAATAAATCAGAACACTGAGGTCCCTTCCAACATGGTATTCCATTCATATTCTCTAGTTTCCTTCTTATTTGAATAAGAACTTGATGATTGGAAGGAAAACCACAACAGCCTGTATATTAATTTTGATTTAAGACTGATGTTTGATGTTGGAATCACAAACCTGAATATCCTTGGATATGGTAATATTACTATTCATTTCGGCTCTTTTTTTAACTCAAATTTAATTTGTTTTGGTTCCCTCTGCAAAGTGTCTGATAACATGTTATGACCTTTTCACTATGAAATTTTCAACAATGTTTTTACAAGACTGAAAGTGACATTTCTGCCAACTACTTCAGATAAAGTGATATTTGACCTTCTGTTCAGAATATGTTTAGAAGGAACAACAGAGCCATCCTTAAATATGCCAGTAATAAGTGTGATCAATTATAAGGCCAATTTCAACAAGATTCAGTAAGATGAGTTCAATACAAGTCACCTAAAAATGCAATGTGTATCATAAAAATACTTTTAATGTAATCAGTAGAAAATACCAGCCACTATTTTAACTTTGAGAAAACCAAAACAAAAGAAGGGAAAAACTAAACCACACAAAAAAATCAAAGAAAAAAACAAACCAAAACAAAAACCCAAACCAAAATAAAAAACAAAACCTGAAAGTTAGATAAACATATGACAGTTAAATCCTTGCTCTGCTGACATATGTATTTGCTTCATTTTAATGCCAAGTTTTATGGTTGTTCCTTCCACTTGCAGACTAACATCTTGTGTATTTGAGTAGTTTCAGGCAAATCCCCTTATTGCTAGGCCTAAAGTCTTCTTGCCACACAGACTTGTGTTATTTTAATAGGTATCTTGAAAACTAGATTTTATATCATTCAGAGGACAAACCTTTCCCCTGACAATGGATTTTATGGAGATTTCTTAATTTGAAGAGTTCCTGAAAGTTCCGTAATGGCAACTCATGAGCTATTCTGACGATGTGGTATCCTTGTATGAAGAGCCCTTCCTCCAGATGATATAATTTACCCAAAGAGAAGATTGTTCAGGAATTAAAACAGCTAAAATTAGCCCTGTTGAGTTCTAGGGCTATCAGAGAGTAGGAAGGGTTCTGTTCTTTCTCAAATAAAAAAGGGGAATAATACTTACATTAAGACAGTGTTGTAAGTACCAGAATCTGCTGCCATTTCTTAGGTTTAAAAGACATAGTCTTAGACAAAAGTGAGATAAAGATTTAAATTTAATCTGAAACCTGAGCTTCATACAATTAATATGTTAATTACATTGATTAAGCTTACAGAAATAAAAGAAAAAGTCTATTTATCAATCCAGGCAGGATAAGTGGAGTTATAACTAAAAATAGATATCACATGCATTTTGTCACTAAAAGAAATTACTGTTACAATAGTATTTTCAATGCAGTGGTTGCATTTAAGATCTGATACCCATTTTAAATCCATGTTAAAATACTGGGAAAAAATCTTATTTGCAATAAGGATGCATTATCATAAATATTTAGAGAAATATGTAAAAAATTTGGAAACTTTAAGACAGTAGGAGTTATTTTAGGTAATCATTAAATGATTTATAACGAAATATATTCTGAAAAAAATTCATAATAGAACTTTTCACTTTAACTGAAAATCTTTTCACTTTAACTGAAATAAAAATTCACTTGCATCAACAAATCGGAAAATAAAAAAAGAATATTCATTACTAAATCCAAGGAAAAGGACATGACTGTTTAAATTCGTGGTTAGCTTAAGAACCAGTAAAAAAACTCCAAGGCTTTTGTTTTAGTGGAAAGGGAGCCTTGGAGCCTCTTTTCAGCACTTTCACATATCAAGAGAGTAATTAACTCGGGCTAGACTTACTCCAGGGATGGAAACCAGGCCTACATTACACAACTGTGCATTGCACTTTTCCAACAGCCATGAGGCTGATTTTCTATTCATACTGATATCCTGTGCTGTATAGCACAGCTTCTCAGAAAAATTCCTCTCTCCCATATCAAAATGACATTTTAACTTTTGGGTTTTTAAATACCCTTTTTACTACTTTATTTTCTGCTCTGCCTATTGATTTTTCTAACCTTTTGACAGCAGCTTTACTTGTCTTGTCTTTCTGCATAATTCTTTTAAATTATATTCAGACCACAAGACAAATTCTAATCTCCATTATACAAAAATACAGTAAATCTATTGAATTTAACAGCAATATATGAGATTCAAAGTCTGATTCTCATAAAAAATAGACCCATTGGCTTTTAGTATTCTAGCTTTTAAACCAGGGAAAAACACAATGAGCCAAGTTCATTTCCAGTGGAACTACACCAATGTCTGCTGACTTCCAATAGAAGAAATCTCACATTTTCTCTAAAATTTTTAATTAAAGCCTTTTTTTTTTTCCTCTGAAACATAAATCTTAAAAGTTTAAAAATTTTGGAGCTATGATGGTAATTACTGCCCCAAACCCTCCTGTAACTTTTAAGGAGCTTTCCTAACTGTGGGTCATGTGCACAAAATTTTGTATCCCTGCTTAGGTTCCCTTTCAATCAAGTGAACTACTGAATGAATCATTTTCCTATTCCATGTAATTTTCCTATTGAAAAAAAGTCATACAAGTCAATGATATGAAGGTCCATCCTGAAACACAGGTAGGAGCCACTTAGGATAAGCACTTGCATCCAAAACCTGGAAAATACTCCTAACATTAAAGTCATCCTATCACGGAAGGCCACTGAATTAGTCAGGTATGATTTGCCTTTACTGAAGCCATATTGACTGTCTCTAATTACCTCCCTCTATTCCATATATTTTGATGTATCTTCTGGCAGGTTCTGTTCCATGTTCTCAGAGGACAAAAAAGTGAAACCGACTGGTTGTAAGTTCCCAGGGTCCTCATTACCCTTTTTTAATGAGTGTGATACTCCCTCTCTCCAGTCTCTTTGGGACTTTGTCTAGCTGCCATGATTTTTCAAATATGATAGACCAATGAAATCACTTATCTATGCCAAACTTACAGTATCCCGCCCCTTTCTAAAAATAAGAAAGATGTTGAAACTTATTAAGAATCAGAAGTTTTAGTGAAACTGTCAATGCCTAGGCTGTATTTAAAAACTAATGTACACACTTGACAATTTCACAGTAAAGAAATCCTAAATCCCTAAAAATTTTATATAACATTTTTCTATCTCGTATAATTACTGATTTATGGCAATATAATTATTAATCTTAAAACCGCTTATAAGTTATTAACTTCTAGAATTCCACTTTCAGCATGAATGCACTTCCCTGGGCTTAATAATTCTGAAATGACTGAAACTGTAGGATTAAGTCTCAGGGATCTTCAGTACAAAGAACAAAGGAACAAATTGTTTCATTCATTATCAACGGAACATTTGAATCAACCTTAAAATCCCCCCACTATTTCTAGTCAAGACTTATTTGTAATTATAGTCATTGTTATTTATCTTTTTATTATACTTTAGACTGGAGCTATGCATGCCAAGGAACTTTCCTGTGGAAAATATTCCTCATCTTATAACTGGTATTCATCATAAGCTTTTGCACCAAATACATTTTTATGCATATGAATATAAACGTCCTTTTCCTTAGGTCTTTCAAGAACCCTGTATTTAATTTAGAAGAATAACCTCTCTGGGGAAAAAAAAAAAACCAAAAATAAACAAACAAAAAACTAACCAACCAAACAAACGAAATCTGTGAATCCTTGCATTATTTGCAAATTATACTCTCTGAGATGATTTGAACCTCTCTGTTGAAACAAATGCATGTTAGTATTTAACAATTCTAATATTGTATAAAAGAGACCTTTTCCCCCTCAAGATATGCAGTTGCATTGAAGAGGATGTTTTTGCTCAGGCCTATAGTGGTTTCATAATGAACCCAAAGAAGACATATTGAGGAAACTCACCAAATATTTGACTGATATGTTAATCAGAGACTTGGGTCTTATGAGACACAATATTCCATCATTCCCTCAGACTGACTATAGGGTTGTAAGCCTCTACAATATCAAGCCTTTAATGATTAACTTTAATGATTAACTTATCCACTTAAATATTTTAATTTAGATTGCAGAATTTCACCACAATTTTCTGTAAATCATTAGTAAGTCAATACTACTCTTTGGGTACAAAACAATTTGAAGTCTTTTGACAAAGGTATCTCATCTAAGGTCATACAACACCCTTTAGGTAGTGTAGTAAGAAGCAGACAATTTTCATTCTTCGCTTGTTGCTTTTCATTATCAAAGTTTAAAGTATTTCAGAAAGTATCTGAAAATTTATGGTTCAATTGTCTTGAAAATTTTATGAGACAGTGAACCCCCCCCCCCATCTGCAGAATTTCATCAATATATTTTTTACGTGGACAGGTGAAAGGAATTGGTTTAATTTCTACTGAAGAGAGGTTGATACTTGGTAATGCATTTTAGATCAAGAATGTAATTTCCACAGAGATTACATTTCCTAGTAAAACTTTCCAGAAAGTACTATTCTACCAAATGATTTTGAGATGTCTGCCAGAATTTGACCAATTCAAAAAACAACGACTCTATGCAAACAGTATAAATACAGTGGTAACGCATTACTTTTCCATGATTAACCAATAGCTCCAGTAAATTATCCAAGAGTTTGACATAGACAGAGTTGGTGATAGCAATCAAACTTGGACTTTTTTTGTTTTGAAATACAGAGAAACTTTTAAAATATACTTTTCATAGCTTCTCTTACCCGGTAGCTGTGTACCACAGAAAGATGATCATTTGTTATGATCATTTGGACTTTGTGTTGCCCAAAATCTAATTTAGTTTCCAAACCTAAAACTTGTCACTGAACTGGAACAGCAAAACAATTGGTTCAGGTTAAATTAGATTTACTAACTCTTCTCAATAGAACAAGAATACAGATGACGTCTCAGAAATGGGTGCAGAGTCCAACAGATGCTGTAACATCATTTAAAAATAAAATGTTGCCAGATTCGCCTACATTTGTTTGCACATAAAATGATAAAGTAAATTTAAATTTGAATGCCTTAATTACCATATTGGTATTTCTTTTGTAAACATGTGGAAACATGAAGGTTTAGGGGGAAAAAAATTAGTTGCATTCTGTAACATTTCTATTGATTTTTCCCGCTTTCAACCAGCATTGTTTCTTTTCAAATGTTCACCCTATGATTTCAACGTCTGTGTGATAACTGGTTTTACAGCCATAGCGGCAGCTTCCAAAGTGTCCTGAATTAATGGGTTATGCAGTTTAAGAGTGTACGTTTGGAGGAAAACTCACTCAAACAGCAGTAGGGAATGGAATCAGCCACCAGAGTATGAGCAGCCAATAGGACTGATATAAGCTTTTGCTGGTTAACTGGGCTTATCACATGCTAAATTTCTTTGTGAATACAGTGTTTTGTTTCATACTGTCTGACATTTTGACCTGTGTAAATAAACCTAATTTGGGAGCAGGATTTTTGGAATGTGGAAATGAGATACCTTAAATGATGTGGGCTGAATTTCCTGGCTGAAATAACGGTTCTGTATCTGGCATTCTTTTCTCTGCTGCCCTATTGACTGAATACACTAATAAATCTATGAGTGTACTTGTGTACCTCAACTACGGTAGTATCATCTTGACAGCTCTTTCTTTTTCCATTAATCATAATCAAGTGTCATGCTTTTCAATAGCCCAAGGCAAGTGCACATAGTTGAGTTCGAAACGTGATTATTCAGCGGATGTGCCTCATGTTCTGTGTGGCTCATGCTGAGGTCTTAGATTTTAGTGAATCACAGAGCTTGAAGAGAGTCCAGGCTCATCTGGAGAGCATTTTAATGCGCAAGCATCAGTGAGGACAAATGAAGGGAAAAGGGACACTTAGCATTGATCTAGCACCACAGCGTGCAAGAGAGGTTGAGCTGCATTACGCCAATAGTAGGAAAGATAAAGTTAAGAACAGATACAACCTTACTTTGCCTGAGGACCTGAATAGCATTTTTGGCAGAGGTATGATCACTGATTATATCCTGTAAAAGTTATACAGCAGTTCTTGCAAATCATTACATACAGGAGTAGAAAACTCAGAGCACCTTTCAAGAATAGACATGATTTGAGTTAACCTATGTTATTCTTACCAGAGTGGTGTCTCTCAAATTTGAGCAAGTGTGTAAATATAAAATGCAACTTTTCTTTTGTGTTTGATTTGTCTATATGAAAGAGATAACATTTAATAGGAAACGAAATGCCATAGACAGACACTAAATAATTGTCCTGATTAAATATAAGGGAATATACTGTACAAACATATATAAATGTTTGTGTGAATACATATATATGTATGTATATATATATATGAATGATGAACAGGATATGTATATGTTTTAAAAAGAGATCATGGTAAAGACAAATTATAAGGTCTTTAAGGAGAGCATTTCATATTTCTTACAGTTTCATTGTACTTAAAGTGACAATTTCTCAGTTGAATTCTCAGACACTTACACTGGACATATTTTTGGCCCAAGAAAAGCAGGTTTCCAGCTAAGATACTGCATTTGTTTTGGAAAGTCAAGTGCAAAAATGAGGCAGTGCAAAAATGAGGCAGTGCAAAAATGAGGCAATTCAAAACTGAGAATTTGAAATTGTTGAGAGATTGTTATTTTCTAATTTTTGATTATTAAAAAAAGTGTGTGTCAAATGTTTACCAGGTACATTTGAGAGCAAAAACTTCTTTGACCATATAGTCAAATGAAAGCGTTCAGTAAGGACATATTTGTTTTGCAAAAAAATATTCCATGGATTCCTGATTTTTCTCAAAGCTCTTTCAAGTAAGAAAAATGTCTGAAGGTCTTGGGCACCACAATCTCTCTAAGCTACCAAGCTATGTATTAAGCTGTGTAATAGAAAGTAGAGATCACTTGCCACACTTGCAAGGGCCCCAGAAATAGTGTTTTAAAAAGTCCAGAGGATTTTTTTTTCTACATTAAAATTTGGAAAAGTCTATTTAATGGAAATATGTTTAGTTCAGGAGTCTGAAAACAATCCATGGCTAAGCTGTATATCCTAGTTAACATGTGTTCTGGGTATCATTCTTTTCTCTACAAAGAGAACAATAAATGCTTCAGGTATGAGAATGAGATACTCCTAATGTACCTTAGAGTCTTAAAAAAAACCCTAAGCAAACAAAAACTCTCTATTCTATTAATGTAAGGATTCAATAGCAATAAATTTTAAGGATGTCAAAAAAGAGTAGTCCAACTTACTGAAAGGAAGATGGAAAGCAATACCTCATAAAAAACGCAAGGCAAATGTTCGATCTCTAAAACATTATACAAGATGAAACAGAAATGGACGGCTGGTAAACAAGGATAATTAGTCTCTACACTACATTCCCTGAAATTGTGGAGTTAGTTTCAGTTGCAGCTTTATAGGCTAAGTATAAAAATAAGTCCCTTTGATTATTAATAAAAATAAAAAAATATATTTTCAGTTCTCAAGGTTGGTTGTTTCCATGCATAAAAAGAATCACATTGGGTGTCTTATGCTCACAATACTCAATCTGGGATTTTCATTATCCCCATGTTGACTAGGTGAATCTCTTTTTTTAACTGTAAAGGTGAGAATGAATCTTTCCACTCTCTTCAATTCTGAAGTACTCATTAAAGGCATAAGCTGTTTGAATTAAAAATTGTACCATTTGTTACCGAAATTTATCTCAGAAAGAGATCAGGCTTAAGACTAGAAAAGAAGAAGCAAGGAAATGTTATATTTCCTGTTAAATAATAAATGTACAACTCTAAGTAAAATCAAGCTATGAAACAAGCTTCTGAAAAGTTTATAGATATCCAAGGTAGACTAGCAACCTGTGGAAAGGACATTAAATTCATTTGTTTGCTCTAATCTTGTTTAGTTTCTTTCTCATACAGAAATTATAAAATGTGAAAGACACTTGACTAGTTCATCCAGCAATTGTTAATACAACATGGCTTTATTTCTTACTGTTATAGAAAGGAAGGAGGCATGGAGAGAACCAAGGATATCCATAACTGATGGCAGAGAATGAACTTAACAACTTAGATTACTCCTGGGGACTGTGTCCCTGATAAGCAGCCTGCCCTCCCAAAAACCAAACCAAACCAAAACCAAAGTCAAACAAACAAACAAAACTAAAACCAAAGCAAACTGAAACAAAAAAAAAATCCAAACCAAAACAACAAAACCAACAGCAAAAGCCGCAACAACACAAAAAAAAAGAGATAGAAAGAAAAATGTTCTGTAGTGTATTGCTCGGAAAAAATGTACTATTATCCCCACAGAAGAGTGTCTTTTTCTGGCCATCCTCTTGAGATTTTGTGAATTTTGTCAATTTCCTTACTGGCTGCTCTTGCTCATTATACTGATGACATTGATTGGAAAATACTCAGAGTGGATGCAGATGTTGAACACTCTCACTGGATACTAAGTTTTGTACATAAATTTTATGCAAACAGTGCTTATTGGCTATTAAAATTATTAGGAATTACTACTATTATCTACTTAGCTTGATGCAAGTCCAGGAATATGAGAACAGGAGCACTTTAGATATAGGTGTACAGCACTGCAACAGCAGCCAAAGAGAGGGAGGGTGTGAGTTTACAAAATAAAGTGAAAGGCATGATGCAGTGTTACAAGTGGTGGACTGCCGAGTTGCACATGGAAAGTGGAGATCCTTTGCGTTGCAAAGGTTAACATTCTTTTTTTACAAAGATGTGTTACAAGTGTAGTCATTAATATTTCCAAAGTAGCCTTGAGTTCTCAGCAATCCTGCCTAAAGTATTTGGAATTGTAGATAAAGAATATTGATATTACTTGAGCTCCATTAAAATAAAAGTTAAAGGTCTACCTTACCATAAAAATCTACCCTGTAAGGAGTTGAGTGATTCCTTTAAAAGGTACTCTGAAATGTGTAAGCATGGAAGAACTTACATTTTTTTTAAAGCTAGGAATTTCTGAATTGTGTTAATTTCTTACTCTTATTTATTTCAATACATATGATTCCTTACTCTTCATATTTTCTTTGTATCTTCTCCTTTTTTCCCTTATGTTTCTTATTTCTTTTAATTTGCTCCAGAGAAACACAGGCATATTTAATTTGGGAGGGACCTTTGGAAGCCAAGGCAGTGACAGCTTCGAAGTTCGTTCCAGCTACAGAGACAGAGGACTTTGTTCAATACCTTGTACTGCTGAGTTTTCAGAACCTCCAATGGTGAAGATTCAATATCCCATCTAGGCAACCCATTCCAATATTTGGCTACCCTCATTGTGAAGATTAATGTCTTCATTTTCAAGTAGAATTTCCCTTACTGCAATTTTTCTTTACATCCAAATCTTATGCTGTGCATCTCTGAAAAAATTTTGTCTCTGTGTTTTCTATGAGCATTTATTATGTAGTCAATGAAAACAAGTAGATCTTCCCTTAACCCATGCTTCTTTTGGCTGAGTAAACCCAGTTCTTCCCAGTTTCCTGATATGTACGTGCTCCAACCACCCTAGCTGAAGCTGTAAATGCGCTGGATTTTTGGTGGGATCTTGTGTAAGACCCTGTCAAAATACTTATGCACTTTCCAGATCTTTATGTGGAACAGTGTCTTTCAAGGCTGGTTGGATTTGATAATTCTATCTGACACACTGTAGAACTGGCTTTTATCCAGAGATGTAATGGTACTTCACTGTTTCCTAGGAAGTCCTAGGAAGTCCATGTCAGGTTACATAGTAATGTTTGTATATACCTTGAATTCTTATATGGTATAGTTTACCTATTTTCTGAATTTCCTTGTTGGTTGATGTATTTTTTTTTTGTCTGTTTGAATCCAGATGAAGTTTTAGATAGATGGATATTTCTATTTGTGTCTGCTATTCGTCTGATGCTTTTCTACCACTCCCCCTTTGCTGAGATTCTTGTTTATAAGCCAGTTTTTGCCATATGAGGTCAAAATCCACACATTGCAAGGATAGACATGAAGACATAAGGATGACTAGGAATTCTTTATCCCAGTCTTTTTCTGAGTTGCTGATCATCTCTCTCTAAGGTTAATATAATATTTTACTACATCCCCCTGCTTAACTGGAACTCTGTGCTTGACGAACTTTGTACCATCCATTTTACCACCTAAAATTTCAGAAAAATCTTTGATTAATGGAGCTGTAAAATAGCAACTTTGACCTGAATCAGTCTTGGACTGCCATATCCTTCAGCTGTTCCACTGGATTATTATAACCAGCTGGCCTCATAATCTATTTCTTTTGGTTATCTCATACTTTGCAGTGAACATATCTGAAATATCTTGCTTACTACAAAAGACTCTCCTGTGTGAACAGTTTGTGTATTAAAACCTTTATTTTTTCTGTGGTAATTCCCTGATTCAGGGCCAAGGTCCAGTGACCTTGCAGGCTTGGCATGTGTCTGTTCTGAGATTTTTCATTTGCATTGCTGAGGAACATGAGGCTGCACAACAGTTCTGGGTTTTTTAGTCATACATTCCCTGTGTCCCCTGGATAACATAGGGCTGAACATCTCTTTCAAATGGTGTGAAAGTTTGCTTCAGGCAAGTAAGCTTTTGATCCACAGCATATGACCTGTAGTGTTTCCCTTTCCATTTGCATCAGAGTTATACAAATCCTTCTGATCAGTCATAGAGCTTTCAGTGAATCCATGAGGAGTGAAACTGAGTTATTTGGCTTTTATGTTTCTTCACTAACACTATTAATAGACCACAGAACAATCTCATCTCACTGGGCTCCAATTCCACAGGGTCCTTCCTCTCACTCTTTTTGTTAGTATAGTGCAGTAACTTTGCATGCATGTCAAATTTTTTGAAAATCAAATTCAAGAACAGAGGGATATGGTGGCAAAGCGCCTACAGGAACTATAGTAAGGTCCTCTTATACCTATGAAAATGGAATTTTAAGGCAGATGGAAAGACTTGGAAAAGCGTGTTGTGCTACAGATTTCTCTATTGATTTTTTTCCCTCAGTTACACAAATATCATGGCTAATTCATTTTAAAATTCTGTATCTATACCCTGGATTTTTTTTCTTTGTAAAATCCATTGTAAAACTGCTTATTATAACTGTTAAAAGATTGCTTTTACAATTTTTGTACAAGTCTCTCTACCATTATACTCATTTATATGTTAACACTACATTCTTCAAATGACTGTTCTTTGTTTTAAATACAGTAGTCCTCTGATGGAGAAAAAATAAAATATTGTAAGAAACTGTGCCACTTAATCAGCAGTGATAAAGCCTGCATAAAGTAACGACATTAAATCTAAAACATTCTCTTTTGGTGGAGCTTAGATGGCTATCTCCCCAAAGTTGTCTCTTTTCTAGACTGGGGAATTTAGCTACTGAGAAGCTATCCTTGGCTTCGATAGAGTTTCATGTTGTGATGGGTCAGCTGTGGCTACTAGACAAACTCCTACCCAGAAGCTCACTCACTTCCTCTCCTCAGTGGTAAAGAAGGACAAAATAGGAAAAAAAAGTAATGAGAAAGCTTGCGGGTCAAGAAAAATACAGGGAAATTGCTTATCAATTATTATTGTGGGCAAAACAGGCATGGATTTGGGAAAATTAACCTCTTTTTTTTACATATAACCACTTAAGTGAATACAAAGTTGGTAGGAAAAAAAACCTCAAAAAACCAAAACTGAACATGTCTAGAGAGCCAACAAGGTTTAAATTAGGAATCCTCATCTGTCTGTCAGCTGTAGAAGAAACTTATGCACCTCAAGAAATGCCATGAGAGGCTGAGCAAGCCAGGAATGTTCGACTTGGAGAGAGAAAGGGAATTCCATCCATGCATATAAATATGTAATGGAGTGCAGAAAAAAGTGGCAGTGAAGCTCTTTTCAGTGCTGCCCAGTGGTGCCCAGCAAAATTTCTTGTCCTGTTGAACTCAATAAGAATTTTTCTATTGATGTGAGTAGGAAAAGAATTCATCCAACATTTTAAAATTTATTTCCAATCTTAATACTACTTACTGTTTTCTTTACACTAATGTGTAGGCTAAGACTGGTCAAAACGAAAATCACAGCTTGGTTGCACATCTACAGTTGAGTCTCAAAGAGTACCTAAAGTATCTTTCTTCTACGCTTAAGAAGAATGCTATTTATGTTAATAAGATATGTTATATGCATATCATATGGAAAAAAGCATAACTGGACAAGACTGTTGGGACTTTTTTAGTTCCTGAAAATCTGAGAACTACAGAAAATAATAGTTGTCTGAGAAAGTGATACTGAAATCTCATGTTAAGATGAGAATATGAACTATATATGTTTTGAAGTGTGTGTACAAATCTGTGTTCAGACAGTTTATATGGGCTAATTTGAGGCTAACATCTCTCAAACTTTCATAGAATCATAGAACATATGTTCTTAAGGTTACATGCAAACTGCATTTTTATTAAGGGACCAGGAACTTTATATTTTCTCTATCAAATTGATTATTGTTTTTAAAGTAGTCATGGAAAATAGAATATCCTCTTTGTAAGAGATTCCAAGTATAATTTTAAAATAATGAAAATCCTTCTGCTGCAAATAGACTGATGTAATGAAATGGACTTCAACGCCATCACTCCTCTAATACTACAAAAGAAAAGGAGGGTTTTTTGTGTAAGTATTTTCATAATATAAAACTCAGTCATAAAGGAGTTATTGATTTAATCAGAATATTAATATTTTTAGATGATTAAGTGAAATTCCCCCACAGAAGGCGAGGTCATCCAATTACAAAGCTTGTGATCCAGGTGGCCAATTACAGGTTCAAACATTAAATCATGAATCTCATAGCAAAAGTACAACCAGAGTCATCACTCTGTGATCAAGCAATGTGCTGGTATAATTTAGACTCAATAACTCTGCACAGCAAAGAAATCTCCAAATAATCAGTTCTCTTTTTTCTTTGAAAATGTGTAAGTAAATGAAGAACTAGAATTCTTGGGTAATAATTGGTATTAGGACATGAAAATAAGGATTATAATGAAACTGTAATATAACCTTATCTATAAATGAATAAGTAGAATTTCTTTACATAGATACTGCTAGGGTAAAATATAGTTTTATAAAACATTTGTTTTTTAATTTCACAAAAAGAGACTTTCTTAAACTCTTCTGTTTTCTTCTCAATTTTTCTTATACAGACTGTCTTTTGAAGTGGCTTGAGGCCAGTTACAGAAGTTTATGTCAGCAATGAGGCCATCTTTTGCATAAAAGAAAATCTGAACTAGCTTCTACTATGAGAGATTTGGATAAAGCAATGTCTTTGTCTTGGTGAAAACTATAATCCCCTTCTTAAGCCTGAAGCCTTCTCTCTTTCACAGTTCTGACATGAAAATTCAAAATGCAGAGCCTCTAAATCATGAGAATTAGGAAAAAAAAAGAAACAGAAAACCAGTGATATCTTTCTTACTAGGAAAAGCAATACCAACAGCTGATAGATAAGAGTCAGTGCCTTGAGTACTTTATTTATGCCTCACGAGAAAACAAAATGTAATACAATTTTACTTGTTTGGAAAAAAATAATTTTGGAGACAGTAAATATTCCACACAATTGTGCAAAACCAGCCCACCAGATTAATCTGGTTTGTCTTTTCACATCAGATTTTGCATCTGCTAAGACATATTTTCATAAAACCAATATGGAAAATAAATATTTGTGCTATTAGCTACATTTTTACACAATAGGCACAACATGCACAATTTGCTTTACACTAAGACATTGTCATAAGTAAGCCAAGGTTATGATGGTTTCTTCCGGTTATATTTAACCAGTGGCTGATACCAGTTGCCTCTGGAGGCAAGGTCTAGTCCTTACATTGTCATGAAAAATTCTGTACTCATAGAGTTCTGTACATTGCAACAGGATTGGAAATTACTCTTGAATCATTTTGTTCCAAGTGGACATCAAGTGGTTGAAGCTGCAGGGAGCCATTACAGTGACATGGTGTTCTTACTATTAAATATTGTTGTTCTTTGCTAGAAGATCACATCAGTGGTTTATTCATTCCTAGAAACTACAGTTCTATCAGGAGTAAATGAGATTCTGTCTTTGCATATCTAGAAATAAATTGTATTACTTCTTGTTCAAGATGGATAGGATAATAAAAAATAAGAATCAATAAAGCATATAACTCAGAAAAGCACAAAACCAGATAAATGAAAATATATGTATAAACTGTAGGCAATAACAATACCACACCACTAAGGGAAAATTATGCTACTTTTTTAAAAAGTGACATAGTACATATATTTCTGCTTTGGTGGTGATATTCAGGAATGGTCCCCTCCAGTCAGACAGGAGAAAAGTTGAATGATAGAGGGTCTCAAGGTTTAAATATGCATGGAAGGTATTTTCAGGACACCTATTTTGTTTGGGAATTATGGAGATATAGTTTCTAGTTTTCATCCTGTTTCTGATGTTTGTTTCACATCTTGGTCTTAAGGTTCAGAGGTAGTGATGGATACAACTCGGCATGAAAATGAGTTTTTCTAATCTGTACAGGTTCAGTTTCGCTAACATTAGTGGCAAACACACATGCATATTCAGCAGAATAAGTAAGCAGGAAGAACCACATTGCTTTCTCTGGAGCTAGACTTGCTCACCACAAATATTATTTTGGCCGAGTGTCTTCTAAATAAGAAAATGTGTCCTCTCCACCATTCTCAATCTTTTAAAAGCTGTCATCTTGTTGACAGAATTATTATTTATCAAACAAATATGTTGGCAAAGCAAACATTTTGTTCAGTCTTTGTTAAAAAAAAAAAAAAAGAGATTTTTAGAAAAAAAAAAAGTAAATCTTTCAACCGTTTGACAGTTTAATGCTGAGTGTTCACGTGTAACTATGTTCCTTACATAAAGATAGCAGAGTGTGCATTTGATCTAATAAGATACCTACTTTCAGGAATATTGATTTACACCCTTAGGTGTCTCTCTATCTCTCTGTTATTTGTTGAAGTAAAGAAATGGTAATGTCAGATGTAAACATCCGTACACTTATGAATTGTAGATATATGAGAGTACTTCAACATCTAGAATACTATGCCAATCACTGGAAGATGCATAAAATATTTTTTTGTGTCTACTCTGTGACAAGACATTTACTCAAAAAAGCAATGTCCTTTGTCACAGAAGAGTGAATTCAGGCATCAAACCATTCCAGTATGAGATGGAAAAACATTCTCTCAGAAATGTGCCTTAAAGGACCATCTCAACGAACACAGTGGGGAGAAGCCCCCTAAATGTAACTACTCTGACATGGGGTTTGAACATAAACTCACTTTTGAGGAAACATCTTACACAGCTATATAGGAAAAATAGCTTTCTATTATGTCCCTAGAAAGTTAATTCTATGAGTTATTTATACGAATGATTGTCTCATACCCCTGAGACAATGAGGAATAAAGGGAGAAAACCAGTAGGAATGGAAGTAATTGGAGAAGTAAAACATATGACCATGCATTAGCCTTTACTGAAAATTAAAATAGTGATGGCAACTGGTTTGGTAACCCTGGATCACAATAAAGACTCTTTACACTAAATTCTGTCTTAAATTCGTGTTTGTGTGCCATAGAATGAGTCTCAAACCAAGCAGGGACAAGAATTTCTCCTCGTGTATTAGTCCTGCAACCTTGAACTTTGAAGAAGACTGGAAATAGCAATTTGAAATACTGTATAAATTACATAATTTTACTAGAAACTGCATACTGTGAAACAGATGCTTGTTCAAATGTTACCTGATTGTTCTCTTCAGAGAATAATTTCAAGATTAATTCTATTCATTTGCTTCAGCAATTCAACAATGTCTCATCTTCCCTTGTCTGGTCTGTATTACTTATAATTCCTCTCTATAATAAAAAGGAACAATTTGTTGCTAGAAGCTTTGTAAGAGAAGGATATCTGCATCTCTTATTCAGCAAATAAAAAATGTTGAGAAAAATAATTGCAGCATCCTGAGAGGTAGTAGTTCTTTAATAGCACTATTTTAACTGCACTAGAGACCAAGTGAATGTCAAAAATTTCACTTTACTGTCAAATTCAGTTTCCTCATCACTTCTTAAGATCCTAGGAAAATGTCAAGTAAATCCAACACAATTAGATGTATCCTTGACTGAAAGGCTATTCTCCCTGAAGAAGTTATTAAAAGAACATTTTAGAGGCAGTTTGCTCAGTACCTGTGAAGAATTGATAGCTTGTACTTCCCATGTTCTTAAACCAAAGTAAAAAAAAAGAAGAAAGAAGAAAGAAAAAGAGAGAATTGCTCTTGGCAACGAGAACCTGCAGGCTGACACCTGCAGAATACAACATGATGTGTACGCAGTAGCACAAGCATGTTGCTTTCATTTCTAACCCATATTTAGGTAAATTATTTGCAGCTAGCACACTAACCCATCAATGGTAATTAAATAGCTGAAATGTGCTTTTAAAATGGGAAAAAAAGAAGGAAAGTATTTTTCAATTTAATTGACTTTTTAAAAAGATACTGATAAAAAAATCTGCATTTATATTTTATAATTATTGTGATGGCATGGTGCATGTTAGATATGTTCCTACAGTTGTTTCCCTGAATAATTTTGTGATTTAGGCTGAGATGTAGGTTGTGATAGTGTGCCTGTCCATGGCAGGGGTGTTGGAACTAGATAATCTTTAAGATCCCTTCTAAACCACACCATTCTATGATTCTGTCATTCTGTGATTCCACAATGGGACTTGATATAGCAACAAGAAATTGTTTTAATCTGAGATTTAGATATCCCAATCTTTCCAACTAATGGAATTCTTCTGAAGGGCATTGGGCACATTATTTGATATTCAAAGTAATATCAAATTATTGGTCATCATATTATTTTCAAGAAAAAAGTTGTAACTTAGGATTCGCTATTTCCGGGGAAAATATAGAAAACACAAATCAAACCAAATCGAACTAAACCATAAAACTGGAATAAAAACTTTTCCCTTACACCCACCCTGCAATCCCTGTCTAAAGCATTCTACAGGTCAAAAGGTATTCTACAGGTCAAAATCAGCTTGATAACACATCATATGGGCTGCATTACCTTTTTCAGCAAGGAACTGCTAAATAAGATATTTTAAATAACAATAAAAATTTTAAAAATCTATAACTGAACACTGCATCAATTCTACGTAAGCATACATATGTACAGCTTTATTCTTGTGAATAGTCCTGTTTAATTCAGGTGGACTATACACATGTTAAGTAAAAGGAGTAAGAGCTTCTTTAATCTATACTTGATGAAAAAGTAGAAGTAAATTTTAACAATCTTACACTACTGATGTAAGTCACATGGTATTAATGCATAAGAAGTTTTTTATGAATACTCCTACATAAAATATATTACCCACAGGTAAAAAATAATACCTTACTAATTTCAATAGAGACTATAAATTTAATCAACTTTATTGTAGCTCACAGGCCTTGTCTTTCTCAAAACATTTAATCTTGTTTGAGAACAATTCTGAAATCAAGTTATTTGACAGAACTCAAGCAGCACTGCCAGTTCCTCAACCCAGGAAAATGATGGTCAGCATCATATAAGCCATTAAAGCTTTTCAGTGGAGTTTACACTTAGAGGTTTAGCCCTCCTAAATCAAATGAAAGTATGTGTATATAAGCAGATGTGCACATAAACAGATGTGCACTCACATGTTTTGATTCCCTTGTGCCTCAGACCATTATATAAATCTTTGTCAGCAGTGAAAGTCTTAAAAGGAGTCCACATTCTCAAAAGATAGAGACCTTCTCCACATGTATGATGCTCATTCTTTCAGGAAAGATCAAAACAGTTGTATTCTTAGGTCATATATTTAAGCCCCACCAAATATATATTTTTTGTGAATAAATGTCACATAGTAGGGAGCATGTAAAATATGCCTCCTTTCTTCACAATGACTAGATTTTTAATTAAACCCTTTCCTCTGTTCTTTCTCTCTTCTTGTCATTCTAGTATTTTACATTTAAGAACACTCTTTCTAACAGACTGAATCACAGTCATAAACATGTCAGATCAATAGTTCACTACTTAAACAAATTCTCTGCAGTTTAATTGTGGTTATTTCATATGGCTGTGGACAAGATAGCACTTTTTTTTTTAAGTTGAAAGGTGATTTTTTGTGCTTGCAACTGAAATTTTTTTAAAACTTCTTGTTTTCCTAAAATAAAAAACCTTGTGAAGAAAAAACTGCAGTCACCTGGAGCCTTTTTTTTTTTTTTTTTAAGTAATAGGAACAATTCTGTTGCCTTGAATTGTTAACGCGTAATGTGCTTATTGCAACTTGGATAAAAAGACTCCACACAGCACAAGCCTTCATACTGCAGTGATTACAGAGAAGTCTAAGTGACTTTGGAATAGGAATTAGAGCTTCTAGATGAGATGCACAACATCATAACTTTTCCTTTAAATTTTGTCTTTTATTTGTGATGTTTACTTTACAGTGTATGCTAATATTTGAATTGGATCATACAGTGTAATGATAAATGTCAAATTCACACTCTATGCATGAATATAGAACTCTGTATTCTAATGCATGTACAGAATTCTACAGTATGGATCTACATACAGTATGGAACAACTACTCATTTTCACTCTAGAGGAAGTATCTAAAAAATAGACAAAAAACCACACGATTAAAAATATATAAACAAACATACAAACACACAAACATACAAACAAAATCCCTTAAGACTTCTTCACCCTAAAAAAGTGTATAGACAGTGTATTATACAGAACAACTGGAAGTTCATTAGGTAGAATTAATATTTAGCCTTATTTATGTAGGTCTCAGAGGCAACCATATAACTCTAAGTTAAATGGCACATTAAGCTAGTAGAAATCATAACAATTTTGTAATTGAATAATTATTTGAAAAGTCTAAGAAAATTTGGTAAGTGTAGTCTTACCACCAGTAAATTTATCATGAACTGCTGGTACTTGGAAAATATCTAAAAGTCTTACACATATTACAATTTTTTTTTTTTCAAATTATGGTCATGTGGAGAATTTTGCAAAGGAAAGGAGGTGATGTTAGTTTTGATTAAAAGAATGTGTGTTTATTCTCTTACTTTTTCTAAATTAAAACATTGTGATTGTAATGTAATTTTAATGAATTATTGACATTCTGTTAAAGTTGGGAGCTGGGAAATGCTAACTGATTTTAAATGAGGCTGAACAAGGGCATTAGTCTATATTTAAATTAAGGTCAAGCCTTCCTTTCCCCCCCCATGTTGGCATGAATTTAGACTCAAGACAGGCTCTTTAGTTCCATTGTTCAGCAGAAACTTGTAAGTATATCCAGTTAACATAAATCCGTAACAGATTCTATATTTGATCTTATAAGTAAAAATTGATTTCTCTCTCTCTTTCCCAATTTCCTCTTTGAAACTGAGGAATTCTGAATGTGAAACTATTCTTGAAACTGATCCCTACCCTTGTAATAAACCAAGGATGATGATTTTTAGAAAAGAAGTGAACACAAAATATTTCCCTGGAGGCCAAGCCCACATTTTGGATCAAGATAATGATCCAGAGCCCTTTAAAACACTGATGCCAGTCTGTTGGAAAATAAAGTAATTAATTTCAAACCAAGGCAACAATATCAAGGAAATCATAAAGAAGGATAAAAATAAATCCCAAAGATGGAAAATTTTGCCAGTCTTATTGGTTTTAGCCTGTCTTGGAGTGGAGAGCACTCAGTAGTAGCAATGACTCGCCTTCCTGCCTGGTGCAACAGAGTTTTGCCATCAAAAGGTCATTCACAGTTCTAAGATTTTAGGTTATTTTCTTACTAGAAACTAGCAAGTTGGCTATTTTGACTGAAAATAAATTGGATTAAATGCTGTGAGAATACTATAATGGAGATTACTGAGCTATCCTTTAAATAGTAGCTCCATTGGGGTAACGCTGTCCAGCACTGTGTACAGATATTAATCTAGGTCCCCAGAAACCAATAAAGGTAGGTACAATTTCCCTTTAAATGCCTACAAAGTATCTGTCTATTTTAACTGATTGAATTTCCAATTTTATGTGTTTATTTTTGCATTTAATTACACTTAATTTAGTTACTTTGTGCAGCACCTCATATTTGGACTCAGACCTGCTAGTGCATAGTCTAGATCCATTAGCGGTAATAGTGATTTGATAATAATTTAAAAGTTATAATGAAATTGGTATAAAATTATCACTGAAATAGTTCTGCTACTTTTTATAAGGATATTGAAGGTTCACAACTAAAACTGTATGCATAGTCCTTTAATGATCACAGGCTAGGAAAGGTAATTCTTCATTCATAAAATATGCATCAGGCTTGATCATTTTTCTAATGGTAACTCATTATCTATTTTAGGATATCATGAGTTTAAAATTTGAATTATAAGAAATTAAAATAAAAGGCAAGACTATTCGAGAAAACATGACATAATTTAAGTGAAATTCAACCCAGTATTTTTTGTGTAAGAGACTCAAAGCACTGGAATAGACACTAGAAACCTTGCTATCTCTTTAGGTCAGTTTTAGAAGAAACCTCTGACATTGAACATTCTGAAGGAGATGACTGCAACTTCAAAAAAAATTCCATTCCATTGTGGGTTGGGGAGTGAGGAGAGGGGAGTAGGAGGATGAAGTTTCATTGTTTTAAAATACAGTTATTTCACTAAATAACCATATTAGTCAGATAATGAACAGCTAACAAAATCATCCCGATGTGTTTATAGGACCTGTGTTAACCTTACTCAATGCAGTGTTACTTTTCTGCATCTCTAGTTATAATACTTTTACAGCTATTCCATCTACAGTTTTAATATATATAAAAAAATAATATATCCCTTTTTGAGACTGGGGCACCCCTACTTATCCAATTATTTAGGAACTGAACTTCAGTTTATATTTTAAAATACACAACTGGAAACTTATTTGACTGTTTTTCTGTGTTCTGCCCAACACAGGAAAGAAATTGGAGATTTTGATATGTAGACGCATCAGTAAGCATAATTTCATACTTGTGAAAAGTCATATGTCTACATAAAAAATAGGCAAATAACAAATATTCCCAAAAATATCCAATGTGATAAGAACTCCTGTGAGAAATTACAGTCCATCCTATACTCAAATTTAATAAGATGCATATTGCTGATTATCCTGAAGTAAACAAAAAACAACTAAAAATCTATTGTGTATATAGTTAAAACACCCCAAGCTGTAATAAAAACGCCGTAGTTTCCATCTCACTTGGTAGCCATGGAAATTATATATAGTTTGGTAGATGGATTGCACTGTTCTGGTGCTGTGTTTTCTTTTTGGGGAGTGATGTTTCTTTTGATGTTTGTTAGTTGATTTTTTTGTTATTGTTGTTGCATGTTAAGCCTAATAAAGACAGATAGCTTAACTCTGAAAAAGGTTTTTTTCTTTACTGAAGAGAGCTGTTAACAAGGTCAGAAATAGCAATCTATCAGGGATACGAGACCTTTTTCTAGATATTTCAGAAGAAAGAGTTGCTAAAAGGCAAATTTTTATTGTTCCAATGAAGTGGGCTCACGAGGACTACTTCAGAGTATGACTGCCACCTTGAGCTTTTCATTAAAAATAACAAAATATTTAGACAAAGCAAAGTAGATTCATCAAATAAGAATCAATGATGTTTGCAATACCTGTTTGCCAGTTCTTTGTCTTCTGAGGTGCTGACTCAGGTCTAAATTTAGTGCAGTAATACTCAAACACAAGTGCTGTAACAAGCAGGCTATAAAGAAAAAGGATAAAAGAAGGACCATCACCACAAATTCCTCCAAAGGACAGAACTGACTTAGGCATCTACATGCTGACAAACATACAAGACAATGATAATACAGTATAACACTTGACTGTATTTCCTAGGTCTTTTAAAAGTTAGATATTGCAATGTTGACTGTTCCCTTTTGTGACTGCATTAGTCTTTGTAGGTGTTAGCTACCTTACAGTGCTCCTAAATTTGTCAAATGTGTTTTCTGTTTCAAAATCTGTGTTATAGACTTCTGGAAAGTCTTCTTGCTTGCTAGAATTAAAATAAATAAATAAATAAATAATAATTAAAAAATATATAGCCAGTAGTTCATTGACTACATTGTAGACAAAAAACATACCACTTGCTTGACATGATGTGAAGCACATCATTCTCAACATAAAAAGGTCCAGTTATGATGGTGGCAGTGTGTAATACTGTACAGTGTATCTGTTTTAATTATTGGGATGTTGTTTTTGTAGTGTAGGTGGTGGCATTTGTTTCCTGAAGAGATTATGTGTTTATGAGATCATTGTAGTATACACTTAATCTCACAGAAGGCACCTCATTTTCTCTTGACTGTATTTAGTGAGGCTATTTTCTTTTGTCAGAATAAAAATCAATGGGCTCATTCAAAATTACAAATCAATTTCTTCCATTTAGATTACATTGCTTTTATGTGCTTCATTGAGTGTAAACAAACTCCTCACTCCTCAGAATATCTTATAATTTATCTAGAAATAGGAAGACAAGCACTCAAGTTTGGGGGGGGGTGTTTCTATTTTTTACATTTGCTGCATGTTTTTTAAAAAAGTAAAACACATGATGTCATGATGTTTTCTTCTGAGGACTCATCATTTAAAAATACTGCTTAGGTAAAACTCAGGATTAAAAGTTTATAATTCACAGGGGAGAAAAGGGTTAGTGTCCAAAAAAATATTTCAAAATTACCTACTTTACCCATACGCGATATTTGTTTAAATTGTACTGGAAAAAAATATTTTGAAATGTTGATGTAATGACCACATTCCCATGGAATACTTAAAAAATATTGAAATAGTATATTGCTATAGAAGATAGAAAAATTTTTTATTTAGCTTAACTTATGACTAAAGAAAAAATTGCTAAATATGCATGCAATAATATCACTAAGTATATTTAATAGATATAAAATATAAGAGATTGTCAGAACTGAGAAACATAATTATGAATTGTGTACAAGAACCATGATTATGCCATAAAAATTATATTATAAGACATTCTGCTTCGTTGTCCCCTCATTCTTTTTATAACCAAAAGGAATACTAATAGAAAGAATGATGGAAGAATGATAATGTAAACAATATAAAGTTAGCTATAACATTCATGGTGTTACAAGAATAATTTTAATTTCTTTTCAAAAGAGTAAAATTATTTTATATTGGCTATATATCTTCTGATTTATTTCAGAACTTGTATAGATGAGGGGAAAAAAAATGTATGTCCTAAAAGAATATGTAAATCATAATGGCATGAAACAATGATTTTTACAAATGTAGGGGACTTTATTTTGAAGATAGGAACTAGTATTAAATACAGAATAAACTAAATCAAATAGATTTTAATAAATGCGGATATATTGCTCCAAGAAAGCCTGGACCCGAATTCAATACAGTTGCAATCATTCAAAGTGAAACATTTTACACCCTTACATATGTAAGAAAAAGTAGGAGAACAAATCTTGGATTTAATAATTAAGTAAAGAAATAGTCTCTCTCACAGACTGTAGCAAAGATTTGGAATTTGAAGATCTGACTTAGGGAGTCCTTTGATTTAAGTTATAAAAAGGCAATAAAAACAGCACATAAAGAGGCAGCTGACAGACATATCACTATGTGGGCATGGAAAAGAGCTGGAGATGTTGCTGAGGGCAAAACAGGACTGACCAGTAACAGGTGTCACTGTGTGCAGTCCCCACTGACTGCAGGAACTACACCTGCCACAGCATAGCTATGCTGGAGGGAGGACAGGTCCACCTGATGTCTCTCACAGAACTGGTGCTGGCAGAGGGGCTGTCCCTGACTCTGGGAGCTCAGTGTACCAAAAGGGTAAGGAGCTGTGAGAAGAGAAGGGCACATGCCACAGCATGGTGGGATACATAAAGAAAATTTACAGCATCTTCTCTGAGCCTATGCAAAAAGACCTCAAACCTCCAGGAGGGACAGGTAAAGACTGTATTCACTGGACAGCAAATGAAGACTTTAGTGACAAAGCCAGGGTGATCATGTTAGGAGGAAACAGTGGGGTGACAGTGAGTCACCTGCCGTGGGAAGACCTCCGTCTGCAGACCTCACCTGAGGTTTACTGCTGGCAGGGGACTCAGATCAATGTTAATTTTGCAATTTTTTTACCCTTTAAAAAGAAACCCATTACTTTTTGCTGCATGTAAGTAGGGTTGGGGCAGGAAACATTGTAGATAATGGAGGTTTTGTAATATTATTAAATATGTTTTCAAAACTGACATGTGACAAGTCCAGACTTTGACTGCAACAGCACTGTCTAGTTTCATACTGTTCTGCTTGCCACTGTGATATCTCAGTTTATTCAAATCCGGCAGTCAAAACCCTCGAAACACGCAAAAGCTGGAAATGAGGTTAAATCACTTTGAAGATTTACTCTGTATGTACAAACCCCATGTAACCTAGCATTTATTCAGCCTTTCCACTCCTGTTCAATAGGCATGTTGTTGTATCTAAAATTTGATACATGTTTATATATATATATGTCATTATTTCTATATATAATATAAAAACACATCTGTGTTGTCATTGTCAAATACCAAGTAAATCTTAACAGAAAAGCATTTAGAGGCACTCAGGTTTTTTTGTCCATTAAAATATTTTAAAATAAAGAGTGTCCTCAGGAAATTCTTTTTCTGTACATAGGAGGATATGTTTAGTACCTAATTTTAAAAATAAAGAACTGCAGTAAGAGTATGTTAAAATAGCCTAGTTGCTTAATATAATTGTTAAAGGTTCTGCTGCAACTCTAGGTAAATTCTTTAACTGCTTGTAAAGCCGCAAAAGTGTATTTATCCTGTATTTAGGGATTGGTTCTGGGCTTTGTCTGTTGCGCAAGTGAAGGGAGCTGGTGCTTCCTCCAAACCCCCGTCAGACTCCCAGGCCCAGCTTCTGCGCACCATGGTAAGTGCAGGCGATGGGAAAAAAGGATAGAAATAGAGGCAGAGTGTTGCAAAAACATAGCTATAGGTCCACAGCTGGATGTACAAATAGTCTATAAACATTCAAAAAAACTGGTTGGATTCACAAATAGCATGATTTATTGAATGCAACACATAGGATTCTTTTGGATTGCCAGTGATAATTGCATCAATTGCAGAGTAGCTATATACAGCCCTAACAATAATATTTCAATCACAAACTTAATATCCCTGGTCAACACTCAGCATAGAGGACCCAAAGCTTACCAAAAGGAGTTCCTTCTGGGGAAGACGAGGAGGAAAAAACCATCAATCTGTCCCTGCGTTCCGCATCAAATTCTCATCCCCCAGTTAGATGCAAGATTGGGGTACTTTTTATACCTCATTAATCATTATTGTGCAAAGTACTGTGAGTGGGACTCTGGTCAAATCTTCTGGCTTTTGGGGGCACATTTTACGGAATATTTCTTGGTAGGAGGTGTACTTGGTTTGTACAAAACATTTCTGGGCATCAGGTAGAAGAACGAGAGCATGAGGCCTATGCCTTGCTCAACATCCCCCACGTCCCCTTCCCCCCATGCCATAGGAATATAAACCACCAGACCTCCATCTAGTTTCTGTGCTTGCATCTGTGGACCCTATGGCATATTGAGTTTTCCATTTTCTTCACAATTTTATGTTTGTAACACAGAGTTAAAAAGTAAGAGCTTGGTGAGCAGCAGGATCTCTGCCCCTCCATTCCCCCAAAGTGGGTGGGTGTCCAGTGGGTGACTGTTCATCACGTGATGGATTGGAAGTCCCTTCCAACTGTGAATTTCAAAACCTTGTTTGGGTTTCTTTTGTGGAATTCTTTTCAAATCATTTCACCTAACTTTAATGATTGTACCATCAACAAAAGCACAGACATTGTTCTCTTGTTTTGAGAAGACTTGAATCTCATTGTTTGTCATTTTTGAGAAAGAAAAACCTTGAAACACATCAAAAGCATGTCTTGTTCTAACCTTTGTTACGAAAGTTCTGTTGAAGTGTTACATACCCTTGACAATAAATGAAAAACAAAAATTTCTGTCTCTGTCATAAACCCACTCGAGGTATGAGAAAACTTAAGCTAGCCACATTAAGTTTTAGATCAAACTATAATTACAAGAATTTAATTAGTTCTAAGTAAGAATAATAATGACTGTCTTTTAAATTTGTAGGCTCTTATCAACATAGTTCTTATGTTCCTTGATCCTGAACATACCTCTTTGCTTTTTTTTACTTTCTCCTCTCCAACTTCATGCTCCTTTTCATTCTTAATAATTTATGGAACATTTTGAGGTTTCATGTGGATTCATATGTATTTCCCACAGACTTAACCTTTCAAGGTGCCATTTTGAATATTTTCCGAAGTTCTTCCAATTTGTTGATTTTAGTTCACCACACTTTGCTCGTAGGCTTTTTTAATTCACTCAGTTTCCTGAAATTGAATATGTTATTATTCTTGTATTATATAGTCTTACTTATTATTATACTGTATGAAAATTACTGGTGATAAATGTTTCTAAGCTTCTTGTTAAACTTCAGTCTTTTTTTTTTCTCTTGCAAAGAAAGGATCTTCTATGTACTTTTAGTTATATTTTTCAACAGATGTTATTCAGTGATATCCAAGACTAAAATAACTTCTTTTAAATAGAAAAGGAGTTATTCATAGTTTTAAAAAAAAAATCTTAGGTCTAAAATATCTCCCTTCTGTTTGTCTGTGTCAGGTCTGACAACTGAAAAGCTTCTTTTATACTAATTTTCTTTCGGTGAAGTCCCTGATATGTAATCAGCTTTTGTAATGATATTTCCTTTGATTTCCTTTAATTTCCATTGTGGTTTCAAAATTGAAACAGAAGTTATTAAGAGTGGAAATGAGAAAATTATTTTGATTTGGTAATGTCAAAGATATAGAAAAGAATGTTACAAATTATTATTATAGATTGTACCATGTATTTTCTCTTGTTTATACTGATAGGAGACAAAACAAAATATTCTGTCACTACAATTCAAATGCTTCTGTCCAAGCCCCTTTGCACATTTTACTTGTGAGGAAAGCACAATCCTTTCCCCCAAAATACTGGCTTCTAAAATGCTTGATAATTTAACTTAAACAGCTGGAAAAAAAAAAAAAAGGTGAAATTTTCATATCTCGGCTGTTTGTAATGTCATTTGGAACAGTTTTAAAATTCTCCATTGATGATCAAATGACTCACAATAACAACAATTACTTTCACCAGCCAAATTAACTTTTGAGTAATCATAGAGTCCTGCAGTAATAAAGCTTCTAGATATCCATTTTTAGTATTAGAGGGAGTTGGAGTTTGGATAAAAAGAGGCAAACAAAATAGCTGGTACACAATGTCTTAAATAATTTCCTCTATCAGGATGACATTTCACTTTTGACCTAATGTGATATGCCCTCCCTCCCTATAGAATTTTTCAACTAGAATCTACAGACTCCCTGGTGATGAAGTGATTGAAAGCAGGTTTCGCATACCATTTCCAACAGTGACTTTGCATTACTTGTAGGACTTTCATCCTACAAGTTTTCTGCGGCGATGACAAGTGATCCTGTAGGTCATTCCAAGTCCAACATGTTCTAGATGTGTCAGGGTACAGTTGTGTCCCCTACAGCTGCAAAGGTCAGGGCTGGATTCGTTAGGGCAAGTTCTGCTGAGACTGAGAAGTCAGTCAACTGTTCTGCTGCCACTGAGTTTTTGGTCTTTTTATGCAGCGGGTAATCTTTCTTTATCAGAGGAATTCCTATATAATCCTTCATACCAGCTCTGCCATGAAACTAACCCCTCGTCAGTCCTAAGAAAAATAACTAGAACGAGAGAAAGTGAGGAAAGAAGGGAGGGAAGGAGAAACAGACAAAGAGGAAAGAAAATAGGAAAACGGGAAGACAAAGAGAAAAAAAATTTACTTTTTTAATAGTACAGTTATCTCTATTGATTGACTAAATATTAGAACATGATATGCAAAATACAGACAAAATGAGATGGGATGGATGGGAGTGGAATCAGGGAGGGCAGTAGCATAGGACTGTCTTTTCCATTGGCCAGGAAGCATTATGACTTCATTTCAACAGATGAAGAGGTAGACTGTTAGAGACATGATCTTTCAGAGCTTCTCACAATGCATAGAGAATTAGAAATCTCCAATTTAAAAATTGTTTTTATTTTGTGACTTGTCAAAAGTATATCTTTAGCATAAATGTTTTTCTCACAATGCTTATACATTGTAAAGACATTGTAAAGACATTGTAAAGGGATTTGCACTTCAAATGCATAGAGTACTCTACATTTCATGAAAGCACGAACATGCTTTGGTTTAGCTTGTATAAAAGTACCTAAAGAAGATAAAAAGTGTTACATTCACCACAATAATTTTTAAAGACTTCCAACCTCTCTAAACCTGCTCTTTTTTTTTTTCTTTTCTGTCTCTGAAAAATAACTCCATGTTCTGGTCTCCACAAAACCATTGTATTGCAAACTGATGATTCTCCAGTGCTGGGCAAACACATTAAATTGTCTGTACAATCGAGGTACAGTGAGCCCAACATTCACAGCAGATTGCTGCCTGACATAGATAAGACTGTTAAATAGAATTAATGGGATTTCATAAGTCATCATCATCGTAAGAAATCATCATATATATTTATATGATCTCTGATGATCTGCCAGAGATATGAAATGGAGAGAACTCCTGTTTATGTCCTATGCTCTGGAAAGAACTTTTTTATTTCTAATTTCATTTTGTTTACTCGTGAATTTTATTTTTTTTTCCATACACAGATGTACATAAGCTTGATGAGAAACATTTAGTTATTGTTTAGTTTCTTTCCAGACATATTGCTCATCTTTTATGCTGCCTTGTAAATCAACTGGAAATCAAAAATAATTATTTAAATTAAAGAATATATGTTCAAATATCAGAACTTCTCAAATTAAACAATTGAAAAAGTGCCTATTTACCCTGTTTATATTTGACATTATTTACAATCATCTCTCATAAGCTGGAAAACAAAATATTTTCCTTGTCAACTAGTTTTTCCATTGAATCGTTAATATATTTTCATTGGAGAAATTATGAAATATTTAGTTTTCATTCTGCTTGAGTAAAATAGTTGCGCTAAAAATGTAGAAGGAATTGAAATAGAAAATGTTTGCTTTCTAAAGATGACCTCTTCTGTGTCCCTCTCATGACCACAGAATGGATAACACTTGTTGGCAATACAAGCAGTAATTTTCCCGTAAAGATAGACACAAAACATCAGACCCCCACTGCTTTAGAAAACAAGATAACTAGGTAAAATGACTACCTATGGGCATGTTTATAGTGTTCTAGTTGGGTAGGATATTAAAGTAACTGTCCATTATACTCTTAACAGCCATAATCTCATAGTGTGCTGTTCACCAAATGGCTCTCTGCTCCCTTAATAGCATTGGGCAGGGTCCTATGGCTCAGCTCAATTAAAACTACTCTGACAAGGCGAGATCATTTTGGCAGACAGCACTATTGCTCTTTCATATAAAAGAGCCCTGGGAACAGAGCAAGCAATCTCGCACCATAATGGATGAACTGGAGCTAATGATCAGTGATGCAGTACAGATTTACTAAGTTAATGCAAGTTGACTGTGCTGTGACATACCATACACAGCTTTCTAGAAATGGTTGCATTTTGAAACTATGCTCTCTAGGTGTCCATTGCGCTGCTTCAATCTTGTAGTGCATGTGAAATAATACATGCCGAGACAAAATGCCATCTATGGATTACATGTAAAATTTGTTTTGAAGTAATAGAAAATCTAGTAGAAGAAGGCTTCATTATTCCTCTTATTTTCTGGTTAGTCTATGAACTGATACCTTTTTTTAATCCCTTCATATATCTGAAAAAAAGGGTGCCTGTATCTGTATCTAAATCATCTCTGCTTAATCCTTATATCATTTTCTATTTTACATACATATATTATATATAACATATATAATATGTGTATAAACAAACTATATGTTTACTTGAGTTTCTTTGATTTATGTGTGTCTTCCTCAAAAAATGAACTGGATTTTGATAACGTTCATTTTGTTACTTCAAGACCAAAATAGTCAACCAACAAACACTGTTATTGGTCTTCTTCCATAGGAGTGGGTTGGGCTATGAACAAAAATTCCACAGGGATAGATACAGTTAGATAATCCTGCCTCTTTTTTTTTTTTTTCTAAGTAAAACTGTAGCTCTTAATTAAACTGTTGCAATCAAAATTCAACAGCTGTGGTTTCAACTGTGACCCTTTAGGAACAAATCTTGCAAACGGAACTCTAAAAGAGAAAAAAAGAAAGTCTTGTGATAGAACTCTGCTTTCTTTCTTGCAAAATTCACATTTATTGCATGTAGACACAGTTTTACATAGGTTTGACTATCATATTTTTCATCATCATACACAAAATATTATTGCATTTTACCAAATGAAATTCCAGATATATCTGACAAATGACATACACACATGAAAAGTTGGTTTCTATTTGCCATTCCAATTTGGGATCATTTCTAATATTTCACTCAGTAGATTTGACAAAGGTGGCCATATACTTTACATGATCAGATGAGGGTCCTGGTGAATGACTAAATAATCTCATAAACACATCAGAATCAGCAATAATCAGATTCTGTTACACTTCAGGCAAAATATTTGCAACACGTGAATTGATCTAATAGCTAAATATGTCCTCCAGTGTTTCTTAATGGTATTTGAGTGACTTCTTCAGCTCCCATTAGAGTTATTGAGAGACTTAGTCCTAAGCATAAAACAATACCTCTAATTACTTAATCACTGCACATCAGAAAGGCAATGCTGTTATCCAGAGTCTCAAGAAATCAATATGAACAAACCCATGAGACCGAGCAGACTTCAGATAATGTTATGAATTAGGCATATCTTATGTGGACATAAGTACCCTTAGAAGACACCAGAAAAAAACAACAGAAGAGGCAAGATGGTCAGGAGGGAGACAAGGTCTAAGACAACACTGCTCTGTGTCCATTCAGTAGAAATACAGAGCCACGTGCTGACTGGACCTAAAGATGCATTTGTACTAACATCCCTTATAATTGCATTGTGGTTTTTCTGGAGTGAGGTGACAGAGACAGGACTCTCAACAACATTAGAAGTATGGCCTGTACCATGAAGTGGCCTTTTTTTCAGGCAGTGGAGCAGACATTAGACATTCTTTCTGATGTTTTGGCTGAAAATCTGCCATATGCATCCCTGTGTTTTCACATGAAGAAGGTCTCAAAATCAACATAACCATAAAACCATAACCTCAAATCAACATAACATGTTATATCCAAGTGGAATCCAAGTATCATTTTCCTCTTTTCCAGACACTGACTTCCAAACTCTCATTTGAACTGATAGATGTTAGTGTCCAAAGTGATACTAATAAGCAATGGTAACACCATGTCTTTCTAAGTATACATATATTCCTGTCAGTACTTAATGGTAATTCAAAATGTGCTTTATTCTGAGTAAACTAAGTATGTATCAACATTTTAGATGCCTACTGAGCATTATTTTAAAATATCCTAAAATATTCTAAATCAAAATGCTTGTGTTTTCTTATACAATCATAAAATTCCACTTGTTCTCCTTATCCAAATAAGAGATCTGTGAGCTACTTTTATGATGGAAGGAAAGGTAGTTTTCAACAGTCTCATGTAACCTGCATGAGATGGCATTAAAAGGCATTAAAAGCTTCCCTCACTAAGAATAGTTGCACTCTGTGCCTAAATTAACATACACATTAGTATGATAAATTACTGTAACATCTAACATCCAAGTGAGAAATTAATGATACACAGTTTTCATAATTTAGTGTTTTAAATTTGTTTTGATAACCATGCTGGTAGAGGACATAAGAAAAAGCAAAAAAAAATCTAGAAAACAATTCAAAAATAGAATATATATAGAAGCGCATGAGCAGGGGAATTTTAATCTCTCCTTGAGGACAGTGGTTTTAATCTTAAGTGCAGAAGACTACTTTTAGTGCTTAAACTTTGCTTTAAAAGCAGCTGTAAAACCCTGTGAGTATCCATTGACCAGAATTTCTTGCATCAGAATTGCCTCCTAGAAATTACTCATCATATTTGCTAAATTTTTATGAACATGATGGGTACATCTAAAATGCCACTGAATACTTAGGCAATCTAAAACAAAAAATATTTTTTCATATCTAAAAGATAGATGTAATTTGAATCCAGAAAGTTCCAAGATTATCACAGACTCATAGAATTTTAGAATGGTTTGGACTGTCCAATCTAACCCTTCTCCCTTTCAGTTTAAAACTGTTGACTCTTGTTGTGTCCCTACAGGTCCTGACAAAAGGTCTCTTTCTTTTAAGTGCCCTCTGTATACTGAAAGGTTGCTTTAAGATCTCCCCTAAAGCCTTCTCTTATCTAGGCTAAACATCCTCAACTCTCTCAGCCCATCTTCATAACAAAGGTGCTCCAGCCCTCTGGTCATGTTCGTGGTCCTCCTCTGGACTTGTTCTAACAGGTTCATGTCTTTCTTCAATGGCGAATGACAGAGCTGGGCACAATACTCCAGACAGGGTCTCATTAGAACAGAGGGAAAGGATCACCTGCCTTGACGTGTTTCTTTTGATTCAGCACAGGATACAGTTCTGCAAACACACAGTGCTGTTTTATGTCCAATTTTTTGTCCACCATTATCCCCAAGACCCTCTCCTCTTTATTCATCCATCTCTCAGCCTGTATTGACACTGGAGATTGATTGTCCTGATCCGGGTACTGGACCTTGCACTTTGACTTGTTGAATTTCGTGAGGTTCACACGGGCCCACCTCTCAAGCCTGTCAAGGTCAATTATCCCCTGGAAAAAGAAGAAATAGGTTGAGTTTTGAAAGACATATTAAAGCTTCCTGGGCACTTGAAACATTTGGGAATTAGAAAACTGGTAAAGTTTTGGGGTTTTTTTAAGGCCTATCTCATTCATATATTTTATGCAGCAAGTCTTCCATAAAGTGTTTCCTGTTGGATTCTGTAGCTCTCACAGGCAAGATCAAATATGAAATCTGGTGATCAGATCTAACTTTTCATAAGATATAGAGAAAATTATGAAATCTTTAGTATCAACAGGAGAAGAGTTGTAAATTAGGAGATATAATAAATCTTCATGATGTAATATTAATTTAAGACAGCTGTGCATATTCATTCTTTAATTGTGTCAGTTTTGCTTGGAGTTTTTTCTGTGGGGGTTTTTGTTTGTTTCTATTATTATTATCATTTACATTTCTAAATTATGTATTTTTCATGTTACGATCCAATGTTTTTGAATGCATTTTAATCTTATTCTGGCATCAATCAAGTAGGATTTAAGACGAACGGACAAAACCACAGCATTGTTTAACTTGCTGACAAATCTGTAAACCTTGGGAAATCTTAACATGTTCTGTTTTCCAGAATGTTTTCCACCGTATTAAGAGTCTTGGAGGGATTCACTGTCTCATGAACAGGACACAGAAAATGAGCTGGTATTATAAAGTGAGAGGAAGTGGTTTCTTCCAATGATTACTGTAATGTTAGCGAATTTATGACAGGTAGCGTGTTATTATTTGGATTTGGTTTTGACCTTTTACTCTAAATATTTTGACTTGAATTTTTCTTTCCAAATATCAGGCAAAGCTACTAGAGTGTGGGTACTTCTGGAGCAGCTGGTGATTCGATTTACTGTAAATACATTGGCAAGGCCTTAGTTTTGTGACCTAGGGATGAATTTTAGAATCTGTTGAATGGAAAACAGTTTCACACAGCATCTACAGCTTGTGTAACACTGTCGCTATTAGAAACAATAATGTTTTACTTTCCTTGTAGTTATCTGAATCGAAAGTTGGAGTTTCACATATCCTGTCAAAAACATGAAGCTCATGTGGAGTTCATGTAAGACCTAAGAGTTACAAGAACCTGAATTTAGATGTAGTTTCTAGTTTACTTCAGAGTAGTAGAATAAGCAAACCTATAATCTGCTCAATATTTACAATGAGGTTCAGGTCTCTTTTTATGTATCTCTATTTCAGTATAAACAGTAGATCTATCTACACACGAAGCACGTATCTAAACACCCATTGTAATGAATGCAAATCAATCAACATAGTAAAGTTTGGTGTACTATTCCTAAACAGACTCCTACGCTCATTCAGCTAAATTATCCACTATATTTCATTGTGATCAACAGGACTAGAGAATTGAACATTCTTGGAATCGCTAAACAAATCATAAGTGCTCCTGTTTGACATCAAGAGTCAAAGCATTGAGTGCATTAGTAGGTCTTAATGGCCTAGACTTCAAGGAAAGGTACTGTCTTGTTGAGATAGAGTAGAACAATATCTTATGCTTCAGTAAGAAGTTAGAAAACTATGCTGAAGTGTCTAGTGATGGCTTGAATCAGAACCTTAATCTTAAATTGTCAACAAGTTTCATTAACGAAGAAATAGACATCTCCAGAATTGTATGTTGTCCTAAAATAGTGTCCAAACTACTTCACTTTCTGGAAATGACAAAATCTCCCTATTCACTAGCTGTGAAATCTAGATCTAGATTTAGTTGTCTAAATACAGACTTGCAATGTCATTTTGGGCACTAAGGGACCTATAGCTGATGCCCAGGGAGGGCTCTGGGTCCCCTAGTTTTTATTGTGTATTGGATCTGCCAGAACTGTGGAGATGACTAGGATATACCCTGAGATTTTCCAAATGGCTCAAGGTGATAATTTTTTCCCCACAAATGAATCCTGACATAACTATCTATTTAAATTTACAGATTTCTGAAAATCTGAAGTCAGATGAATTGTGGTTTGTATACATGGAGCACAAATAGCCCTTTGAATAGATTAGGAAAATACTTAAAGAAGGTCTTAGAAAAAAGATTAGTACTGAGTATTGATATTAATCAAAACATGTCATTCTATCACTGTCACCTGTTTTTCAATAGAAGGATTTTTTTTTTTTACTTTTATGTTCTGCAAACACTCTGCAGAGTGGACTTGCAGTCACAGATGCTCAACAGAGCATCAACACAACTTTAAATTTTGTAAAAGGAAGCTCTTAATTATAAAGATATCCTGAAATGAATCGTGTAGCCAGTGCAGTATCTTCCAAATATCTGTTAATCATAACTCCATTAAAATTTAATTTTTTTGTTTTGGAAATAAACCAAATGTGTTTATGACTTGTCTAAAAAAACAATTAGACATTTTATTAGAAATTAGCTTCATAATATCTTTCAAACTAAACTCTGAAACTGGCTTTTCTGACATTTTAAGTAATTAAAAAAAGAACGTTGTTTTAATTTTTCATGTTGTTTTCTTTGTTGAAAGTTTAGATACTGTGGTTTTTATTCTAGATTTTTCTTTGTCCATATGAATCCAAAAGGAATAAGCTGTTTTGTTTTCTAATACTCTTTAAAGAAAGAATGAGGACTAACCTTCACCATGCATTGTAGGCAGTAAGGCTCTTAGCTTGCTGCTCTAGTAGTTCAGCATGCTTCTGGCTGTGTCCCCTAGGATAGTAGAACTGGGGATGAACCAGAAAACCTTCACCATACATTAGGAAAATAAAAGCACTTGTATGTCTTTATCAACATCAAATAAGGGTGCATTTGCCTTCACAGCCAAGATTTTAATGCCCCGAAGAGAGTGGTGTTCCTAAAAATAAATGTAACTTTGTATCAACACAATTCAAGTTACTCAACTTGAATGTTTAGCCCACGGCTTGCAGAGGATAAAAGTCTCATGTGACTACATTACTCTGTGCCTTGAAAATAAAATTCAAGCATTGTTTTAGGTGTGTACATTGTTGACCTTTCTCAAAATTCCAACTGTTAATTTCCTACTCCAAGATATAAAGTAGAAAATACTTCAGGTTGAAGAATTTTTAAATCTCTCTGCTGATCTTTATTTAAAAGGTATTTAAATTTCATACCATCTATATAAAATTATACATGATTCATTACATTTTTCATTAACAGAAAACCCCAGAAACTGCTCCACCCCTAGCAAAATTGCTGCTAAAGAGATAATGCACATGAGAACAATGGTTGATCCAAGTGCAGTGCCTAACTGTAAGATGAGGGAGCAGTTGTCTGCTCAAAGGAATAAGTTGCCAGAATATGTAACAGGATGATTCCTTTATCTTCTAGGGATTTTTATGAGGTACCTTATTTAGCTCAGCTAATTTTCTTCACTTCTATGACAAGGAGTATCATCTGCAGATCAAACATTTTCTCAAAATGTGGATGATGTATTTGTTTTTAACTATCACATACTGAAGGTCTAAATAAAGGGCTTTGACACAACTACTACATTTTAGGCTACAAAAGTCAGGTAACATGAATCCTACCCGAAGTGATGAACTGCTATACTCCAAGATAAGTGTTCTTAAAAAATATTAATTGTGACTAATTCATCATATGTATAGGTGAAATAATATGAACAAGGTCTAGGTGTAACCTTAATCTCCCCTTACTCTGAGACAACCCAAACCATTTTGGTACCGATATATCTAAGTTTGGGATAGACTGAATAAAAATTTGACTGTGTAATTTATCATTGGCTCAGAAAACTGGCTAGGTGGTCTTCTAATGATATATTATTAGACACATGTATAACACAGCCTCCTGAAAATTATTGGTTTTGTGTTTTGCAATTTAAACCAAAGTGGTACAACAGATTGTGTACAGAACAAACAAAATCTTTGGAAATAAGCATAAATGTGTTGAAAAACTAATCCAATTACGTCAGAATCTGTCATTCTGTAAAATCTTCCCCTGAAAAAAAAATCTACAAAAAAACATCCCAAGCCTCTCTCCAGCCAAAAAAAAAAAAATGACAAGACTGCTTGGTAGATTTTTGGTTTCTTTCTTGCCCATTTTCGCATTCATATGCCTCAATATTCAGTAATTAAACTTGAAAAAAGTAGTGATACTTATTAAAAGTTGTAGTTAAACTTTTTTTTTAATAATTTAAAATATGCATCCAAGTGTTGCAGAACAGATACTGAGCTGGCATTACTTGTGACAGTTACTCTAATATAGAGGTTACTGGCTTTACTAGGTTAAGGATCTGATCTAAATCTTGAAAAATTCTACATAGTATAGAAAGTTATACAAAGGCAAAGTGAACATATCATGGAGTTGATAAGCAAATGTTATAAATATAAATGTTCATCTTATTTTATTGTATTAACAAACTTACATGAATGAATATATATTTAATACAGTTTTTTTCCATATGTGACATATTGTGCACAAGCATTCTCTATTCAGATGCGTTCCTGCTGATACAACCTGAAGCCAGAATAGCTGAAGTTGTTATTTCTTCAAATCTCAAACTTTGTATCATTAAGCTTGCTCAGCACTTTGATGCAAGACCTCTAGGGAAAATTCATGAGCTGCAGAGCATGCTATTAATGGTTCTGTGAACTGTGATCTTCCCACTCAAAAAAGTGCTGGAGGAACCACCAATTATTCTGTGGAGTTATCAAGAGGGTTCTCTTTCAAAGAATATGGATGACTCTGGACCTGGGTTTTGATGGATTATTAATGTTTGTGTCTTTGTCAGATTCTAGGTCGTTATTTGTTCTGTTTTTCTTGTTTAATTTTTAAGGATTTCAGTATATATAAACTTTCCCCTAAATCATTGCACTACAAAGCTGCTACATAATTACATCTCAGAGGGACTATGTATATGGAAGTAGAGATACTCCTGTTATTCCCACTCAAAGATATTAGACTGTTTCAAAGCATGCACCAAAATGGAAACACCTCAATTTACTTTACATATAAAAATAAGAAAAAAAAAGATAAAATAGATAAGGGTGCAAAACTCAGAAAAATTTTCCCCCTTTGTAGTTATTCTCACTTTTTATCTTAGATTCCATGCAATACGTTTATTATTTTTCATTGTTTTGTATTTAAACTTCCTCCATAATCTTTGAGGTTTATTCCTATTTAAAGAATATTTTTCTCTTTGCATTGTTTCTTGTTTTTTTATTTTTAGATTTTATGCCGTATACCTATCTATGTCTGACTTTTTCTTATGTTCAGTTTGATATTCTACCTTTTATCTGTGCATTATCTGATAATGATCTGAAGTATTGACTCATGACTTGTTATTCAAGACCAAGGCCCTGAGCAAGCTGGCCTAGTGGGTGTGTGGGAGGGTGTGTGTGTGGGTGTGCGTGTGTAACTAGGTGATCTTTAAGGTCCTGTGGCATTCCACCCTTAAAGGGAAGGGAGCACCCAAGATTGTAGATGCCCATGGTCAAAAGGAATGACAGAAGTCAGAGGGTCTGCAAAAATTTACAGAATTTTATTAGAAAATTAGACACTTGGCATGGAAATTGATATAAATTAGTCCCTTATCATCTGGTATAAAAACACAGCAGTGAGATTAGAGAGAGGGAGAGAATAGAGAGGAAGAAAAGAAGATCATCAGTCCTGACTCCAACATTGATCCAGCTGATAGAGTGTCCAGGATCTCAGGGGCACATGCTTGGGCTTTGTGGGGGTACCCATGCTGGAGATAAGTATCTTGCTTTCTATGGAAATTAGTTGTACTTGTTCCAGTCTTCTATAGACTTTTCTGAAAATGAATCAGAGAGCTTCAGGGGTCTTTTGTGGTCTTCATCACCTCCTACTGAGTCTACCTTTGGTCTATAGTCCATGCCTACTCTTAGTTATAATATGTATATGCATAGGAGTCTATGCGTATTTGACATTCAAGGCTTTCTATAACTACAGGATGGTACTTACTTACATATTATTTACCATTGGAAGAATACCAGAATATTCAATTCTGTGTAACTGGGGAAAAAAGTGGGGTGGGACTTAATGACTATAGATAATAATTATAAGGAGAGAGATTAGACAGATAGATAAATAGATAAAGTGTGTGTGTGTGTGTGTGCGTGTGTGTGTAAACACAGAAATAAATATGAGAAATACTTGTCTCAGAGTCAATTGTTCCACAGTCTTACTACTGCAGTACAATGAAAAAGAAGTCTTGATTAAGGTTTGTAGCTCACAGCCACGTGGCCAGTTTGCAGAGTAAAAAATGAGTACACATCTAAATGTCCGATCTAATGGTGAATTTCTTAACTGCTGCATAACCACACCTGTGCCTAGGTCTAGAAAATCTTTGCACTACTACTTAAACAGAAACATCTCCCTGATACAAAGTACTGAAGAGAGCTGAGATTTCAATACAGGATGAAATACAAGCAACAACAAAAAATATAAACCTTTTGAGAATTTGCAACTCACTTCAGGATATGTGTTAAAGTAAATGTTACTTTAACAGGTAAATAACCTAAGAAATGAAAGCACCTGAAACACCACTCATAAATTTGATGTCATTTATTTCAGGTAGTCTGTCAAAGCACCAGCAAAATAATTCCTTTGGAGAAATGCCAGAGGTACATATGCCACACGTACCAGAAAGAGAGAAAGAAATAAAAATAAAATTAATTCAAGCATATATAAATTAAGACATGTCTTTATGTTTCTGAAGATATAATATTCTGTCAGTGACACACCTTGTCAACTTATTCCTACTTGTCATTCAGGGTAAAATAAATCTGATTCTTTTTCGTTCCATCATTCATTTTTTTGACAGATAGCATTGCAAGCAAGTATGTCAGTCAAAGAGTGTGCTATGTGTGTCTTGTAGCTTCACTGATGCTCTAAATAATACAGTGTTTGCAGGAAAGAAATATAATTGTCAATATCAGTATTTGGATATGAATAACAAACTAAATATAGGTCAGGGATACAGACATCTAGGAACAACATGGAAAAGAATCACTTGCACTACATTCATAAGCAAACTTTCTAAGTACTATACTTAGAGCAAAGTAAAACCTTATTGGTTAATTAAAGTAATAAACCACAGGATTATGGGGTTTGTGGGTTTGTTTATTTGCTTTGATCAGATCTCAAGGAAAAAGAGTCAGAAGTTTCTGAAGTATCTTGGTAAAGAAGTCATCTTAATTATAGGAATCAGAAGTGGGGCGTTGCTACACACTGGACAAGTATACCTATGGTCTTTACTAGGTATACATTACTGAGAAATAACAAAGATAGAATACAGGTTAGATAGACGTTGATCTGATTCTATATGGTTGTTAATATATATTTATATACACTACAATGACTAGAAAAAATATTTCCGTGATTATGTCCTTATGTTATTACTAGAAACAGTTTCAAGAACCTGCACCAATTAAAAAAATAACTGGTAAAATATCAAGAAATAGCTAGCATAAATAATTTTATTAGCATGTTATGGAATTATACTCATATATAATCTTACATATGATGACTACTACATTAGTTTTTATTACTGATGAAAGCCATGTAATTTGAAATGTAATATTTATGCTACAATGGCAATGTTCTTCATGGTTTGGGTTTTGGTTGGGTTTTTTTGTTTTATTTTCCATTTAGTACCTTTTCAGTTTATAGCAAACTGTCAACATCTGTAGTAAAGTGAGATGAATGTTATCTAGAGAAACTGAAAAATTATAGGAATGAGAGTACACCTGTAGGAGAATCATGCATTGTGCAAAAAATACTGATTCAAGAGACTAACTAAATCAGTGTAGAGAAAGAAATGGTACCTACAAAAATTTCTATTATCTTAGTTTAATTATTTAGGAAGTTGGTTTTCTAACATGTTGTCTGTATTGTTGGTTTTGTTCAGTGGTCCAACTTTAAAGAAAAAAATAAAGAATTTTATAAATACACCTTTTGAAGTCCCTTTTCATCTGTTCTCCTATTCCTCAGGTAATAGCCAGATTCAATGAGAACAAATCTGTCCTGAGAACTGCAACAGACTTCAGTATTGTTCTAATTATCTACACATTCTCCTGTATAACTTTCAAGTATCATTCTTACTTATATCAGAAGGAATGTAATCTTTGCTGGAGAACCGTATTCTCCAGGAACCGTGTTCCTTATTAAGATTAAAATTGAAATTCCTTATATTTGCTCATCTAAGTTTCCAGTACTGCAATTATCTGCTAAAGGCCAAAATTAAATATTAATTTCAAATTAGATTTTAAAAGAAATTCCATAAAGATTCCATGATGAAATCTTTACAAAGTTGAGTATAATTGTGTTCTTCAACAGTAGTATTTGGTGAGAATTACCTTTATTTGTGCAAACAGTGTTCCTGAATATTACTGGGGTTGCAATTAACACATAACAGTTCACTTCTACTGCTCTTTCTTCATTACACTCTTCTCCAACTCAAGCATTTGGGTCCTTTCCCTGGGTAAGAGTCCTTCAGGAGAGATTAACTCAGTGTGAGTTTCTCCATGGGCCATATTTCTACCAGAAAACTTACTGCTGCATGTGCTGCTTTCTACAGATTGCAGCTTCTGCCAGGACACTGCTCCAAGTGTGGGTTCTCTGTGACTTGCTTTCTCCAAGGAACAATCACTTACTCTGCTATGGTGTTCTGCATGGGCTGCAGAGTGAGAATATCCTCTGACATGGTCCTCCATAGGCTGCAGGGAGGCTGCTTCACTGTGGTCTTCTCTGTATTTTACAATTTATTTTAAACTGTATTTTACAATTTCTTACATATGCTATCCATGGGCAGGATGGGCTCACTAGCCTTCGAGCAGTCATCCCAGGAGAAGGACAACTCTAATTCCATACCCGGGCAGATGGAGCTTTCTTAGCCCTGTAAGGCCATCCATCTAAGAGAAGAATACTCTAATTAAACCTATGTCCTAAGGACTTCGCTGTCACCATCCAAGCTTGCTCAGCCCTGACAGATGAACCTTAGGATTAAAGGGTGGGTCCAGTTCTGCGCATGCTGTGTCTCACCTAAAAAATCCATTGTGCAGGCTTGAAGGATATATCCACATTTGCAAAGCCCTGTAGTGACAGGCGAGGGTTGAAATGGCAGATGAAAGGTGCACTGGAAGCCTGCACAGAAGGTGCACTGGAAGGTGCACAGACCCAACCCTGCATGCAGGTGGTTCAGTACATTGGTCACCTGAGACTGATCCCGGAGATGACGGTCTTGTTCGGCAGCATCCTGAATGACCAAGCAGCCTTTTACAAGGAGAGCACTGCTTGCTCCACATGGAGAGGGGCCTAGAAAAAGTGGCCTAAACAAAGCTCATCTCCACTCTCCAACGGGCATCTTCTGATGCAGTCACACAAAGATTAAGAAAGAAAGGCACACATCTGCCTTCAAAGGTGTATCCAAATTGACACTAACATACTGGAACATCAGAACCACACTTGGTACTGCAGATAGTGGTCATCCTGAGCGTCATTCTGCTCTAGTTGCCCACGAACTCTCTCATCTCAACATGGATATGGCTGCTCTCAGTGAAGTTTGTCTCCATGAGGAAGGCAGCCTTAGAGAACATGGTACTGGCTATATGCTCTTTTGTTCAGGTAAACCCAGAACCAAAAGGCATCTTTCAGGAGTTGGCTTCATGATTAAAAACTCTACTGTCCCTAAACTTGAAAATCTGCTGACAGGTCATTCTGACTGCATTATCTCCCTACACCTTCCACTACACAACAAGCAACACATTGTCATCTTTAGTATATATGCCCCAACTCTCCAAGCTGACCCTGCCGAAAAAGATAAATTTTACACTGACCTGCACCGCCTTACCCAAAAGGTTCCTGCAGATGATAAGATCATTATCCTTGGTGATTCCAACGTCAGAGTAGGAAAGAACTTCCTTGCTTGGAAAGGAGTATTAGGCAAGCACGATGTTGGAAACTGCAACGATAATGGTCGCCTTCTGCTAGAGTTTTGTGCGAAGCAGCAGCTCACCGTCACCAACACTATCTTCCAGCAGAAAAATAGTCTGAAGACAACGTGGATGCATCCTAGATCCAAGCATTGGCACCTCATTGATTATGTCTTGATGTGACAGAAAGATGTTCACGATGTTCATCATACCCCACGTGATGCCCAGTGCAGAATGCCAAACAGACCATCGACTTGCGTGCTGTAAACTTGACTTCAGCCTTAAGTTCAAACCTAAAAGGTGCGTTATTCCAAGGAGGAGACTCCAAGTTAACGATCTTCAATCGACTAAAGTGAGAGACAGCTTTCAGGCAAACCTTCAAACTAGGTTCGAAAACCGTTCCATAGATCCCTCTCCTGAAACACTTTGACAACATATTAAAAATAGCATCCTGCAGTCCTCTGAAGAATCCTTAGGGTTCTCCTTCAAGAAGAACAAGGGCTGGTTTGATGAAGACAATCAAGAGATCCAGGAATTGTTGAGGAAGAAGAGAACTGCTCACCAAGCACACCTTGCTCTGCCATCTTGTCGTGTAAGAAAAGTAGCCTTTCGTCTTGTTTGCAGCAAGCTCCAACAGAAACTCCGTGACATCCAGAACAAGTGGTGGATCAATCCAGCAGGAAAAATTCAATTATGCGCAGATACAGGTGATTACAGAGGATTCTATGAAGCCTTGAAAACAGCATACAGGCCTACATACCAGGTTCAAAGCCCTCTACTCAGCGAAGATAGTCAAATGCTTCTGACAGGTGAAACCTCCATTCTGAATCGATGGTCTGAACACCTTGAGACTCTTTTCAGTACTAGCCATGTAGTTCAAGACTCAGCAATTCAGTACATTACACAACAACTAGTGAAGAATGAATTGGATATTGCCCCTACTATGGGAAAAACTCTTAAGGCCATACAACAGGTGAAAACTGGCAAGGTAGCTGGGGCTGATGAAATTCCTCCTGAAGTCTGGAAGCATAGAAGTCAAGCACTTCATGCTAAATTTCATGAGTTTGTGGTGCACTGTTGGGAACAATGTGTACTACCACCAGACCTTCACGATACAATAATCATCACTTTATGTAAGAAGAAAGGAGATAAATCAGACTGCTCAAATTACCATGGTATTACTCTGCTCTCAATTGCTGGCAAAATCCTGGTAGGAACACTTTTGAACAGACTAATACCCGCCATATCAGAAGAACTTCTACCTGAAAGCCAATGTGGTTTCAGAGCCAACAGGAGTACCACGGACATGGTATTTGTTCTCAGACAACTGCAAGAGAAGTGTAGGGAACAGAACAAAGATCTCTATGTAACCTTTGTTGATCTCACCAAGGCTTTTGATACTGTAAGCAGGAAAGGTCTGTGGCAGATTTTGGAACGTTTAGAATGTCCCCCCAAGCTCCTTAAAATGATCATCTTACTTCATGGGAATCATCACGGCCAAGTCAGATATGGCAACACAATTTCTGAGCCCTTTCTAATAAACCATGGTGTGAAACAAGGATGCGTTCTTGCACCAACCCTATTCACAATTTTTTTCAACATGATGCTCCAAAGGGCCACGGCAGACCTTGATGATCAGGATGGTATCTACATTCAATACTGTACCAATGGAAGCCTATACAACCTAAGGTGACTGAAAGCCCACACTAAGACCTTAAATCATCTTGTCCGGGAGCTGCTTTATGTTGATGACAATGCCCTCATTGCCCACACAGAAACAACTCTGCAGCATTTAACATCCTGCTTTGCAGAGGCTGCTGAGCTTTTCGGACTGGAAGTCAGCTTAAAGAAGACAGAAGTCTTCTATCATCCTGCACCTCAGGAAGTCTTCCATCATCCCCATATCACCATTGGCCAATCAGAGCTCAAATCAGTCCAGCAGTTTAATTACCCGGGTAGCATCATCTCCTCAGATGGTAAGATCGACGGAGAGAGGCACAACAGGTTAACAAATGTATATAGTGCTTTCGTAAGACTCCATAAGAGTCTGGCAAAATAAACACTTGAAGAAAAATGCTAAGATCAGTGTTTACAGAGCCATAGTGCTGTCTTCTCTTTTAAATGCGTCCAAATCACGGGTCATTTACTGGTACCACCTGCGTCTCCCAGAACGCTTCCATCAACACTGTCTCCGTACAATCCTAAACATCCACTGGTTAGATTTTGTGACTAATACATCTGTTCTAGAACAGGCAGCAGTTACGAGCATTGAGGCCATGTTGCTGAGAACACAGTTGTGTTGGGCAGAGCATGTCTCAAGGATGAAGGACCACCATCTCCCTAAGATCTTGCTTTATGGTGAACTTGCCACTGGCTGCCACAAGAGAGGAGCCCCGAAGAGAAGATACAAGGACTCCCTGAAACAACATCTCAGCCTTGGCCATATTGACCTTTATCACTGGTCTACTCTGGCCTTCAATTGGGAGGCCTGGAGACACACCATCTATAACACTGCTGCTTCCTTTGAGAACGCACGCAGGATCACTCTCGAGGAGAAAAGACAACACAGAAAGAACCGTATCTTGTCAATACCACCTAAGGAGTCTTTCTGCTGTGCCTTTTGCAATCGGACATACCTGTCTCGTATTGGCCTTTTTAACCACCAGCACTCTTTTAACAAATGTGGGTAGAGTCCTTCCCACATCTTCATTCGCGAAGCCTAGTCATGATGACATATGCTATGCCAGAAGCACCACCAGCATCACTGATGATTTCAGCCTTGGCCAACGGTGGTGATTGGTTAAGACTGGCTTAGTCCAATATAGAGACAGCCCCTGATCTCTTCGCCAAAAGGCAACCCCTGCATAGCCCCCTTGTTACATAAACCAAACAAAATATTTTTCATGGTTATAACCAATAGTATTAAATTGATAACCAATATCATTAGGATTTTTGCTAAATAGAGGCTTTAACAGTTTATTTTTACTACTAAACCTTTCTTTCCATGAGAACATAATGTCTTTCCTTTAATCAATTACTAGCAAATAAGCTGTTCTATTGCATGCCATAGCAGCCACTTATAGTTGCTATCATCATAATTTCAAGTTAATTGCACATAGTAGGAACACAGTATATCTTAACGCCTATGTAATCTCTCGTAAATAGTAGTCTTTGCATTAGGCTGGTATTTTCTTATGCCATATAACTAATTATGACCCCAAAGACTTGAACTGGATAAATAGTTGTTGATAGGAAAAAATTGAAAATTCATCTAGAGCAGCAACTCCACTTGTTATTACCATATTTATAGTCTTTTATCATCTGAAAACTCATTATTAGTGCAAAAAAAGTACAAATATGTATAAATATCTTTTTAAAAAACAGACATTCTTGCAATTTGACTTAGAGAAGTGCTCTGTGACTCATAATAAATTTTACTGTATTAAAATGTTCCAGTCATGTATCAATTTGCCTCTTAATCAAGATTGAAAATAAACAAATCTGGCTGCTTAACAAAGATTATAAGCAAGAAACAGAAAACAGTGGTATCATGCATGTAAAAATCTGTGTTAGAACAAATTCTTGAAGATAGAGAGAAATGCAGTACTGACAGTTAAAGGCTTACACAAACAGAAGTTAGTAATAAAAAAATAATAACCAAAAGAATAAAAATCCAGATATTTTATTGTTTTGGTGGAACTCTCTTCTAAATGTTTAGAGTTTCAGTTGGTGCTACAAAGCTTTCTTCAAAATTATGATTGTTGAAACAATATTTTTAAATAAATATTTTTAAATTTGAAACTAATGGTATCAGGATTCATAAGTTGAAAGACTCTAGAAAAGCACAAAAATACAAAATTTTGAAAATATAACAGAATAGATGAGTCTGCTCATTTTACTCCCTAGTCTGCTTATTTCATCATCTTTTAATCCTTAAATTAGCTTCTACACATGTGACATATGGTCTGAAGTTGAGAAAACCTGTCACAGAGTTAGCAGCCAAGTATTTTGCATTCAGTCTTCTAGTATTAGACAGACAGTACTCACTACCATTTTTTCCCAACAGACACTGAGATGGTGATTCTTCTGTCATGGATAAGGAGAGATCCTCTTGAAAGGAGTAAAGACAGGAGCCAGGAAAATATATTTGTGGAGGAGGTAAAAACCTGGAATTCATACCCTTGTTTTCAAGAGCATGTAGATACTTCTTTAAAATGTGCTTTTTCTGACAAAAGAGGGAAAATTGTGAAATTTCATGTATTTTCACTACCGACTTTGGCTGTTCTTGTAGCAGCCTATCCAGGAACCTTTTCCTTCATAGGAGAAAAAATGCAATGTAGTCTTCTCTGAGAGCAAGGCTTTAACAGACATTCAAAACAGGTAGAAAAACTGAGCAGCGGTAATGAAAAAAGTGGGGAGAAAAAAGGCCAAAAATATACATGTATGCATATACAATATGTATATATTCATGCACAATATATACACATGACGTCTCATACATACATTTAAATTCCTAAGATAATTTCTTAGCTTGAACATAGGGACAGGGTCCTGAACCAATTCTTTTTATCCTTTCTTTTTTTTTTTCCCTTTTAGTTCAATACTGTTAACAATGCTGGAGAAGAACACATGTTGCAATAAAGGCTGAGCATAAAGAAATTGATCTATTCATGAGTGAATACTATAGCTACAATTGATCTCACCGTCTTTGTTCTGCAGAAAAAGAGACTGTTTCAATGCTTAATGGTTGTTACTAAAAAGTCAGCAAGTATATTGGTTTGAGTTCTTTCTGGAAATCTAGGGAAATTTAATATAAAGAACTGATTTCTTATGACCATCTTTTTTTTTCAGTCAGTCAGCACCACAAGGTATCTTGTCAATTATGTTACCTTCAGTTCTTCAGTCACAGCTCTAAACGGCAAATGAAACGACAACTTTCTGCACCTGTCATTCCTATTCTCTCCTTTTTCCTTCCTTGTAGTTCTTCTGTCATGTGCTGATTCATGTGACTGGAAGAGGATATACTTCCTCTCTAAAGTGATTGTTTCCAATCTAATCTCCTGAGACTACACTCCATTACCTTAGTTCCGTTGAAGAGAACCATCATATCAATAGTTTCATATTAAATAACCTGTATTCAGGTAAAAAGTTACCTTTGCCTTTTATACCATAATTATATAATAAATGGAAAATATCCAACCTTTAAAAAATACTGCCATAGTCTTAAGCTGCGGCAGGAGAGATTCAGGTTGGACATTAGGAAGAATTTCTTCACAGGAAGGGTGATTAGACATTGGAATGGATGGGCCAGGGAGCTGATGAAGTCACCATCCCTGGGGGTGTTTAAGGAAACACTGGATGTGGCACTTATGCCATGGTCTAGTTGACACATGGTGATGTTAGATCATAGGTTGGACTTGATGATCTCGGAGGTCTTTTCTAACCTAACTGATTCTGTGATTCTGTGGATGTAAAGGCAAGGCATGAGATGTTAGGATGTGTCAAAAACAGGTTGTCTGTGAACATTTAATTTAGCATCCTAGAACAAGGCATTATGATAAGCCTTCTAAGTACATAATCACAAAAGTATTGTGATGATCATGATCATCCTCCTCGCAGGGTGAATGGTGTTCTCTGTATGAACTCCTAGATTCTGTTCAAAATCATACTTTTCATTCTTCAAATTACCTTATTTGCAGATTACTGTTTCATTCCAATTTTAAAGAATTAGACATTTCTTTCATAGAAAGTTTGGATTCATAAACAATTAGCAGAAAATAAATAGTTTCATGCTTAAAACTGTTTATGAAAAAAGAAAGCACATCATATATAGGGTCAATAATTTATTGTTATCATAGTTGGCACCCTAACAGCCTAATCTAAGATTTCCTGATGTTATGCTCTCCTTTCCTCACTTCCCTGAGCCCTAAAGTTGGTGGCTACATGTAGCAGTGGTAGGGGACTGTCAGGGCAAGGTATCTTTTCTCAAGCCCTCTGTCATTTTAACAGACCTGTATTTGTCTGTACTACATTGTTATGCTGGAATTGTAAAACCATGATGGCATCATAAAAAGTTAAACAAAAGTAAATCAAAGTAGCCACAGAAATAGAAAAATCACTCTTACAGCTAACTCTCAGTCCTGAGACCTTGCAAATTCATTACAAAGTTTATGTCTTGCTACCAGAAAGATCAACACCATATGACAGTGTTATGTGAATGCAGTAGGTCTAGAAACAAGTTAATGATTTGTACCCAGGACTTTAAACCTGAGTCCTGAAGATTCCTGTTTCTGTTTTAGCTTCTGGAGACCTCAGAGACCTACAATAGCAACAGCAAGGGTACACCAGCAGCACACTGATAGTCCCTCAGATAGTGAGTCGCTAGAGCAGTTCTGGATAATGCTTGATGCAAAAATGAGCCTTAGATATAGCAACATTGCTACTGAAATGTAGCAAATGCAAATTTACTTTTCCATGTTTGCAGAACACCAGGAAAAACAGTAGGACAGGTGTCTGGCTCAGGTCACAGCTTAATAAAGAACATGTAACTCTATATTGCTGCTAACCTGGGCATCTTCCTGCCCTCAGTTTCATGTTGCACTGTGTCCCTTCTGTTCACACAGATAATGTGCTCACAGTAACATTAACCAGATTGTTCAACAGTTAGGGAGACAAAGAAGTTCACTGGGCTGAAAATTAATGTTGTTTATTGCTAATTTCTTTTTGGTGTGTTAGTTTTCAATTCTCCCTATTCCTTGTTCAAGGACAACATATGGTTGCATGAATAGTAGTATCATTGAAGAATCAGTAGGTGAAATATGTGTTCATTATACATAGATGATTTACATTAAATTAGGAATATTATATTTTGTTCCCAAAGGCAGTGTGATACTTCACACCAAGAATAAGTTATTTACAGTCGAATAAAAAGGACGGATTTCCTTGTACTCTTGTACATTGCATTTGGTGATATGTGTGGCTTCTGGAAAACAAGAGTTGAAAGTCTTTTACTTGGTAATGTACTCAATTGACATTGATGACTTGGCAGTGAGATGTTAATTTTGTCAAACAAGCAGACACTTCAGTGTTAAATGTTGTCTTAATCCCAACCCTACCTGTGTCTGCACCTTCATAATTACTTAAGACAATTGCTGCTTGCAAAGAGATCAAACTTGATAACACAAATCTTTTCAAGGACAGGAAGAAGGACATCTTGAAATTTGGGGATTTTTTTCCCCTTGATTTCAATCATATAATCCTACAAGGTAATGTTACTTACTTGATGTAGAGAAGGACAACATCCAATTAGTATTCCATCTATACTTTCAGATGCAACCAGCCTTGTTCTTCTAAACACTAAGGATTCAGGTCCATCCTGACAATGGGTTGTACATGGGACAAAATAGACAGTATTGCTTTTTGAGCCATAAAAAACAGTAGGGTGCTAAACTTGAGTTTGAGATAGTATGGTTTAAGTAGGAACTATCTTCAGAAGCTATAATGAATTAAAAAAGTTATAAACCTAAAATTTTTCTTTTTTTTCCTCTCTAATAATATTCATACAAGTATATGCATTCTCACTGAAACTTTTGAACTTTTGGGTTGTTTTGGGGAAAAAATCAGTTTTCCACAGTTTCCCATGGGTTCAATCACAGAATGATGTTGTTTTGCTCTTATCTGATTTCCAGAGACAAAAAAAGACTTAGCTAAATTTTATCTGTCATAAATTGACAAATTCAAATACACACCAACATAAACTATACCATTCAGTAAACATAAGATCCTTCTAATGTTATAACTTTTGAGAAGTAGATTTCTACTGTGACAAATTCTCAAATTCATTGAGAGTTATTAGCAAGGTCTATAATATATTCAGTTCCAGGAAATCTATACTGTATGTTTTATTCAAATATGAGATATCTTTACTGTTAAACATTAAACTGGTGTTCTAAATACACATTCTAATGAAAAAAATATACATATATACATAGAAAAATGATAGTTTAATCATAATCACTAAAGCTATAAATACACTGGAATTAGAATATTTCAATGTTATAAAGAACCATTCAAAATTTAGATTAGAAAATTGCAAATTTTTTTTCTGAAACTGGCTGTTGTAAAATAGCAGAGTAACGTAAATAAATGATCATGAAAGATCATATATCATACTGTACATATTAATAATGACATTGGTTATTTTCACATCAGAGCCATGGGGCAAATGCAAATTTCCCTCTGATTTAGATGGAAAGAAATCTTTCCTCCAAATAAACCTAGTAATGTTTGAACTACATTTCCTTCCAAGGAACAATTAATTGATATTTTGCAAAAAGAGTTCCATTTACAGTCCTAAAACAAAGCAAAACACACTGATTTTTCATACACTTCATCTGAAACACATTCTTAATGTCAACTGACTTGTGTTTTTCTCTAGTCATAATGCTGATCGGATGAGCAAATGCCTCAGTAAAATTATTATATTTGCAGATATTAAATCTTTGCTCTAAACATTTGAAGTTTTCCTGAATAATTAAACCTACTCCTTTAGGTATGGATACACGCCTTCTATTTAAATAACTGAAATATATACATGCAATATCTGCAGTGTAGTCATAACTTATATAACAATAAACATTCCTCCTGCTCTAAATAAGGGGATGTTTCTAGGTGATTCACATAGATTGACTCTGTTCCTGCTTTCAGTGATGGTGATGAACCACTTGCTCTCCAGAGATCCTTATCAATTTAAATTATTTAATGTTTCTATTATTTTATAGAGATTGAAACAAATAATATCTAACACAGGCATCACTGGAAGTTGTGTGTGTGTGTGTGTGTGTTTATATATGGGAAAACAATCAAAATATGTTCAAAACTAAAACATCTCATTAACTATTAATGTTTTAACCTGTTGGTTTGGGTTTTTTAAGGTAAATATAGTTGTTGAGTCATGGAATTGCAGAAATAATTAGGTTGATTTGAATATCTGAAAATTATTGAGTCTAGTCTCCTGCTCAAAAAAAAAAAGCTCTTTCAAACTAAAACTCGTTGCCCAACATCTTATCCACATCAGTTTTAAAATATTTAAAGATGGAGGTTTCACAACCTTTCTGGGCAATCGAATTCAATGTCCAACAATTCCTATTGTGGAGGACTGTTTTTCTAATGGAAAACCAGGATCTTTCTTCTTACAACCTTTTTGTAAACTTTAGTTTTTATGCTTTCATCATACACTTCCAAGAAAAATTTAGATGTCAGTGAACCAATTTTATTTAAAGAAATATAGCAATTTGATGCAAGCTTAATTTCCCTCTCTTCAGACTAAAAAGCTTCAGGAGGTATCTCGGTACCCCCTTGTAAATCAAATACTCCAGAAGTCAGTTTTATTCCAGCTATCTCTTCTGGCAAACTGACTCACAGTACCAATTCAAGGACAAACTAAATCTGTGTAACACTGGGAGCACATAAAAATCTTCTGGTTGATAGAAATGCACAACTGTGTTCGTGTAATGTTAGGTGTCAGATTCATCTCTATATAGACGACAACATGAAAGTAACCAAAATACTATGACATTCTCACTTCTTCTTTGCTTAGAAGACAATAAATACAGTATTTGTATTCACATACAATTGGAAAGATTATTTCAAAGTAGAGCTTACTATAAAAGCTGACATTTCTGGAATTTCACTGGAGAAGTTACTGAAGTTGTTTAAAAATTGTGTATAAAATTGTTGACAACCCAAATGCTTCTAAAAATATACTCATAGAAATTTCATGTTACCCAGAAGGCAATTATAAATTAATATTTAGGAATTTAAGAAGGAATTTATATTAGGGTTTTCTTGACATATTGCAAGATACATACATTGTGCTCAAGCCAAAATTTGAGGTTTAACTTTTAATTCTATTCACTTTTAAATTTCTGAAGCATGAGATCTGAATCCTCTCTATCTGGGCCTGATGCTTCCAAACATAGATTTACAAATAAGCATGAAAAATCCAACTTCTTTGCACAATTTATGTTGACTAGCATAATACTACCCTATTTCACAGTTCCTTATAAGGTTACTTCTTTCACTAATTCTGATGCAGCTGACCTGGGACAACACAGTTTTCAGCTCCTGTAGTACTGTTCAACCTGTTCATAAACTCTGAATTCACTGTTCAAGCACTAGAAGTAACTCCCTGAAGAGTTTTAAATTATATGTTAGTAGAAAGCTGAAAGTTAGTGATAATTTTCTTATCTTTGACAATGCCAAGCCAATTACTGTTTTCTTAGAAAAGCTACCTGAAAGCTTTTTTAGATGTCCATTCTGTCCTGCTGCTCCTTAGTCTCCTCATCTTACTGATTTGATAATTGCTGACTCTTCAGGTCTGACTCAGCAGACCACTAGCACAGCAGCAGAGAAAAGGCTGGAAGTGCAGTCCATGTAAATACTGTTTTCTTTGCAACATCCACTAGTAGTATTTGCTTCCAGCTTATGGAGTGACTTTGTCAAGTCTTTAGTTTCCTTGTTTGCAAACAAATCTGATCTGCAAATGTATGTAAAGAGTGTGTTTCAGCTTAGCTAGCCATCTAAAAGTTAAATGGCTGCTCAGATTTAGAAATGTAGCCTCCCTGTATAATTATTCAAAGACAGAAGCAACTCCCAGAAGGTAATCCATCCCAACTTGGTTCTGTGTCTGAGATAAGGGCATGAATTGCCTGTGGCAGTATCCATTTTCTATTGACTAAAAGGGGAGAGAGAAGTAGCCTAGACAAATAGCTTTGACTAGATGATCATTTTTCAGGCAGCTAGAGTTGGGTGAGATGCACTTAACCCAAAAGTACCCATCTCCCTGATGTCAATAGGCCAGTGTTCCTCTCTTATCCCTTTAATCATGCAGAAATGCAAAAAGTACCAGTTTCACACCACACTAATACCCAGGTAGGCATTTAGCAGCTTGTCAGAAAGAAATTCTCAGCCTCTGATGTCCTTAAAACATCTCTGGTACAAATCCTTTGCCCAGAACTATGTGCTGGGTTCTGTACAGTCTTCAAACAAGTGTAACATAGAAGGAATTTCATATCGACTCCTTCTGGCCCTTCAGCTCATGACAGAACTGCATTAATAACAAACAAACAAACAAAATAATCTCTTAGATGAAAGATCTACAGATTTTTAATTACAAGATGGAAAAAGGGGACTAGATAGAGAACAGAAAACAGAAACAGAAGGGGAAACTTAGAATAAATATTTATCAGTCAGAAGCAAATAACTTTTAAATATTATGCAAGTTCTCTAGCGCCTTTAAGATGAAAGCAAATATAACTTGTTTTTTTTTGTGAATTCTGCTGTCAAAAAATATCCATAGGTAAAAAGAGTGTGAGTACTCTCAAAAAAATGTGAGATTGCTTGTACCGAAGTTTATTTCATGCTTCCCATTAACCCATCAGAGCCCATATCTCGTTTTTGTTTGTTTGGTTGGTTGGTTGGTTTTTGTTGTTGTTGTTGTTTTTTGGGGTTTTTTTGTTTGTTTGTTTGTTTTGTTTTGTTTGGGTTTTTTTGTTTTGGTTTGGTTTGGTTTGGTTTTTTTTAGGTAGTACTGCAAGGAGCAGGGAGATGGACTTGCTGCTTATGTCTCTTACACCCGAAGATATTCCACGATTGCATTTTTTGGATATCAAATGAAATCCTTTCACTTTCCAATGGAAAAATGAGAATTGCTTCACAATTAGTCTGTGCAAGGACTTCTTTCAATAAGGTATTCTAGAAATTAGACACAGGCTCTGCACACATGTAAAAGAAAGACAAAGACTAGGAACCTTCCTGATGTTCTGTGTGTCTCAGACAATAGACTACTTGTGTGATACAAAAACAAAGGACTTCTTGTAAAGCTTTTAAAGATCCTGTCTGAGACAAATTATGAACTTTATGTATTATGAAACAGCTGGTGAATATGTTTTGTAAAAACAATTCTTGCAGTCTTAGGGTAGTTGTGAAATATTTGACAATGTAGAGGAGCTTATGGAGGTAGTCAATATTCTCATAGTGAAGGAAATAAACTAACATTATTAAGTCCTTTGAACAAAGTGGTATAGAAAAAGAGAAATAATGTTCATACCAAAAGTGTGTTAGACTTCTAATAGAGCGGGTAAGTCTACAACATCTGTACATTGTTCTGACTGAGGTTCAGTATACAATCTTTCTTAAGTGAATTGCTAGTGCAATCAGAAAGGTATGAAAGGAATGGTAATTTTTAACTACCTAGGACTTAACCTAAATGGTATGAGCTTATCTTGGCATGTGAGGTATACTTTACCTCAGCAAAAATAAATTGTACCTAAATTGATGCCCATTGAAACCATCAAACCATCTTGCAGAAAGTGGCTGCAGTGGGTCAAATGATCCCACTCTTACACCTAATGCATGTGACACACACCGCAAATTAGGCAAGCTATAATCACTTTTCCTGATGTTGCTTTAATGACTGAAGGATGCTGCACAGAAAACAGCCATAATCTATTTCTGAAGTTCCATCTAAAATGTGTTGTAGATTTTGACAGCAATTTTGAGAGTAAAATATGCTTTACATCTGTACATTCTGCTAAGGGCAGAAGAATTTATAAGATTTAGGAAAATTCAGTACCTGTTCCTAAGGCTTGGGAGACCTCTGTTGGACATCCTTATCTTCTACAGCAAAAGTTAGCAAAGTCCTGACTGCCATAGGGCATCCAAGCTGCTGAACCTTGTTTTCTCTCAGATATCTGAGGAACTCTGCTGAAGGAAATGCAGCTGGGTAGCTTGTGGTGCAGAAACAAAACTTCTTATATATGGCAAGGCACAGGGTATTAAAGAGAGTAGAGTCAAAACACCGAGGATTGTCTGTACAGAGTGAATTCCTTTGATCAAACAACAGCCAGCCTTTTTTTTTTTTTTTTTGTGGTTGTTGGATGTTATGGTTAGAATGAAAAATCCCAAATGTCTGTTCTTCAACTATTGTGATATAACAAAATTCAGTATTCAGAGTGTTTGTGAATAAAGAAAAATAAAAGGCCACACCAGCCTCAAGCATCTGAATTTTCCTGCTCAAATTTCTAACCCCACTTGTTCTTTATGTTATGCACAGGGCTCAAGGGTCTAGTTGCTCCTTTTCTTGACTAGCTCAGTCCTACGGTTACAATCTCAATGAACCAATAAATTAAATCCTGATGCATTGTAATTAATTAGTTAAAAACCTGAAAGTAATGAAATCAGAGATACCCTAAGACCCTACCCTGATTCCAGGAAGACTTTTTTTCCAGGACATATTTTTACAACAGGTGATTACTGAGCAAGGAAAATCTAATCTTAATTTCTTATGTAATTCTTTATTCACATTAATCTTTCTGTAGCATCTTGTAAGAGTACATTCTGGTGCACTAATAATCCCCTTAGAAAACAAACAGAAGCACAAAATTAAAAGATGTTTTAAATTTTTTATTTTATCCCACTGAGAGCTTGAGTGATCAATTCCAGATACCACAGTAAATGAAAACAGATCAAATCTCCAAAACATTCCCACTCTTATTTATTCAAACGATCTTTGTCATTAAGAATAAATGGCTCAAGTTTTGTACAAGTTACTCTTTATTCTCTTTGCTGACACGATATAGAGAAGTTGTGTACCTAGAAGTATTTTTCAGATCATGGAAGGGACCCTGGGAGATCTCCAGGCCCCTCTGACAGAAAAAGGACCACCTCTGGGATTAGGTAAGGCTTCTCAGGTCTTGGTCCACTTGAGGAATAAAAACCTCCAAAGAATGGTGATGGCATAGCCCCTCAGGTCAGCATGCTCCACTGCTGACTGCCCTCAACTAAAGAGAAAATAGAGGTCTTCTTTTTCCCCCATAATATCCTATTAAATAAGGATAATAGTTTGAGGAAACTTTAAAACTTGAAAGACTTTTAAGTAGTTATTTGGTCATTAACTCTTTCAGCTAAACTTACTGGTGATAATCCTGGGAAAAGAGCAGAAGTAATATCAGAATCTAAATTGTTTGTTTGAGTTACAAAGGAAGAAAATAAAAATCTGAAATAAAGGTAAAAAAAGCAATCTACCTTTTATAGATATCATAATAATAATAATAATTTTGTCCTTCTGTTTTAAAACAAAGGCACAAAGGACATGTTAATATTTCCAGCTTCTGTTGAAGTTGTTATCTGATAGGTGGTCCAGTCCTGTTGTCTTGAAGCCTTTCTCAGAATAATTATTAATGAAGAATAAATGAGAAAATGATGCTACTGTGAGTTTCAATTTAAACATTGACTTAAATTTTAAAAACTAATGAAGAATTGAAACTTTTCAGAATATTACTTGGAGATGTTTATCCAACTATCATTACCTCCAGTCTTTAAACTGTCTTTATTTACAAATATATCTATGTTTTTAATGAATCTAAGCAGTTATTTAACTTATGTAAATATGGATTAATTTCTCAACAGTCAAATACTTATTCATATGCAGATTGGATACCATCTTTAGTGTTTATATATAAACATTGAGTTGAGATATTAATTTATCTTGATTAGTATAATTTCCTTTATTTTATTAGTTAGAAACAAACATCTTATCAGTTATTTTTTCACTGTCATGTTATGCTTGTGCCATTGTAGTTATCGTAAAAATGTACTTTGATTATCAGCCTCTGTATTCAGACTGTTAAATTACACCACATGTATATTATTTAATCAATCTAAATTACTACATTATCCATTTTATTTATAAATAGCAGAAATACAATTTTAAAGTTAAACAGAAATGCTATCATAAAGGTTTCTTCTTATAAGGTTTGTTTTTTCATAATAAACTATAATTCATTTCTGAAATATATATATATAAAATGCATTATATTTATGCGTGTATACCATGATATAAGTTAATGTGTTTGTTACCAAGTCAGACAAAATGTATGCTTATTTTAGTGCTTCTGACAGTAACCTGTGACAAATATTTAAAAGAATACAAGAGTCAGAAATGTACAGTGAAACTTTCCCCTTTATATCCTCCCAGCTTCCACAGACTTGTTTTTTAGGGACCTCTGCAGAGGTAATAGCCCTTGGAGCTTTTCATAAAAGCATTGTCTAATTGTTTCCTGCAGTTATCCACAAAGCTGGCAGCAATGTTGTGTTGACTTATACAATTTAATGATGTATAGTGTGAAAAGGTGTTTGTACTCATTTTAGAACTTCTTCCTTGCAATTCAGAATGATTCCACTGACCTTTCACTATTATACAAGATTTGTGTAGATTTATATACATATTCCTTCTCATTCTTCTTTTCAGTATAGTTTCTACTTTTGAAAACATTTAGTTTCATATTTAGAGTAATTTAAACCATAAATTCTTAATTAACAATTAGAGAATTTCAGTCCTTTAATTAATTTAGAATTTAAAATAAATAAAATACAAAGGTGGCAAGTTCTTTTTTCAGTTTATAAGGTTATTTGCAAAACTTTTCAGCTGACACTTTAGTCTGATACACTTGCTCTGATTTGTCTTCCATAAAGAGTAGAACCACTTTTGAGAACTTCCTTAACACCTGAATACTTGTGCAAAGAATTGTTTTAGCTTAATAACTACAGCTTTACCTTCCTGGAAGGCTCATTGGTTATTGGTTCTGCAGAGGTGTTTTGTCATACTTCCTGTTTCTATTGGGTTTTATTGCTGGTTTAATTACTTTCAATAAGCTGATTTTATAATTTTTTCTGGCCCATCTTTTTGTGGCTATCCATTGTCTTGTCAAAGTTTCCTAATTTCTACCTTCAATAATATCTTCTAACAGATAATACACATTAAATATAGACTTCTGAAACAGCTTTGTACTACTTGAAGGTCTTATGGCATTTTGAATGTTTCTTTTATCTTTCCTCTGAAAGAAAAAAAAAAAACAAACAACCCAAACAAAAAACAAAATCAAAAAGGCCCCAAGTAACCAAACAAAAATGGATTATTCCAGGTTGTTTTGTATTATATACATTTTGAAGTTTGTGACTTTAACCACATTATCTTCATTATTACAGACTACAACAGTTTTGAACCGTGTCCCCTGCACTCAGAAATAAGTATGTTGTTTTCCTTCTGGTTTTGTTGTTGCTCTAGAAGGCACTTGATTAAATAATCTACTTCTTCATTATGATGTTGTTCTAGGGTACAATAGGTTTCTGAAACACAATTACATCTGCCCTCATTATGCCAAATCTGTGATGGCTCTTAGTTGGTCACGGTACCTGTTATACCTTGGATGAATAACATGATGTTCATAACACATATTTTCAAAGTTTCTCTTTTTAATGCTTGACACAATCCATATTGCAGTGTTAGTACACAGATAGTCTAACATTTCTTGATATTTTATTGAGCTCATATTGTGGTTTAACCCCAACCTGAAGCTAAGCACCACACAACCTTGTCTGGTGGGATGCAAGAGACAGTCAGAAGAGCAAAAGTGAGAAAACTTGTGAGCTGAGATAAAGACAGTTTAATAGGTAAAGAAAAAGCATGCACAAGCAAAGCAAAGCAAGGATTTCATTCATCACTTTCCATGGGCAGGCAGGTGTTTAGGCATCTCTAGGAAAGCCAGGCTTCAGCGTGCTTAATGGACTCGGCAAAACAAAGGTCATCACTCCAAACAACCCCCACCCCCACCTTCCTCCTTCTTTTCTCTGCTTTATATGCCAAGCATGACACCATATGGTGTGGGATATGCTTTTGGTCATTTGGGGTCAGCTGTTCTGGCCATGTCCCTTCACAATTCCTTGAGCACCTGTTTACTAGTGGGATGGCATGAGAGGTGGAAAAGACCTTGATGGTGTGTAACCATTGCTTATCAATAGATAGAGAATCCCTCTGCAATCAGCACTGTTTCCATCACACATCCAAACCATAGCCCCACACTAGCTACTGTAAAGAAAATTAACTCTATCCCAACAAAAACCAGCACAGGTCAGCATTTTATTTATCACATAGTTCCACTTCACTAATGTATCTACTTTGCCTTTCCTGTAAAGCATATACTATGCCATATATATATTTCTTAGATTGTCTTTCTGTTTATTGCCTTACTTCGACTAGACTTCTGAAATGTCCACTGTGTCAACATTTTTGTTAGAAGAAAGTTATTCAATCCCCTGGTGTCTCAGATGGTTGTGGGTTGTATTAACATAGAAGTATTTTTCCTTCATGCAGTTTTAACGTGGTTAAAGTAGGATTTGAACTGCTGAATATGCTCTCATCTCTTTCTGATCAGAATTTTATCTTTTCAGAAGTCTTTTCTTGTGCCTTGAGAACTCAGTGTCTATATCTTCATCCTCACTAAATGATTCCTTCAAATTTTGTTGTCTTTCTGCATTTGTTTGCTTCTCTAGTTTTCTTTCTAGACACTTAAAATAATTCCTGAGGTAAATCCACATACCTTATGACAAGAGAGATTATTTTTTCAGTCTTCCATTGGTCTTCAGAGGACACTACAAATATTAATCCTGTGCCATTAACTGACATATTAGACTGTAGTATAACCATATCATTTGTGAGGAGCAGAAATATTTTTGCTATCCTAATGACCAAGAGCTCCCTCCTAGAAAATGTATTATTTTATTCATTACTTATAAAGTGAGTGTAAGATGACTGTTTCAGATGTAGATATTTGCACTGTGTATTTATATCTAAAATTATTAGAGACACTCCCCTCATACCCAAAACACAGCTTTTGTAGAGAAAAACACATTTTCTTTCGATCATACTGGAAGTCACATGTTGTATTATTGATTCAAAAGGTGACCTAAAGTCCACCCTTCTTCATCTTTCGTAATTTTTCAATATAAGCCAGAAGTTCAACCTATCTATGAAAAATAAAGGGTTTGTTTTGTTTGAGTTTGTTTGTTTGTTTGTTTGTTTTTATTTTGTTTTGTAATATGGCAGGAAAAGTGCAAATAATAAAAGCTTACTTTTTTCTGTGCAAGTCAATGTGCATTTTCCTGATCGTGCTTCTCCTTATATGACTTCCTATGGACAGCATGAGTCATCCCGAGCAGACGGCTCTTCTGTAGCATTTAGTTTAGAAGTTGTCTTGAGACTCCAGACATTATGAAAAATTTTTGCTGTTCAGTTCTTGAATACTATTTGAAACAAATGGAATACCATTTATTTCCTCAAGAAATTTAATAAATATTTTAAAGTATTGTAAAGATAACTAATGAAAGTTTTAACTCGCACAATAATGACAAACGTTAAATACTAGAAATGAGACCTTTGTTTTGTTCTCAAAAGAGAATGACAGGATGCTTTCTTTGTCACAATATTCCAATAATTATTACTCTGCTGATTTTTTTTCTGTTCCATAGTGTCTATCCTATAAGAACTAATTGCTTTTGCTGTGAGGAATAAATGAAGGTAAATAACCTCAGGATGACCTTCATATATAATTTCCCTAAATTTAAAGCTGTATCATTCTAAATCCTATAAATTATCTTCCATATGAGAGATACTTTTGAAAATAAGTGACCATTCTTACCTTGGTTAGCTTCTAGTGACTTATTTTGTATAACACTGTAGCTTTTCTAGGAAAGTATCTCTGAAAAAAAATTATTGTCCTAGTAACAGAATTTAGTCATAGAAATCAAAAGCATTCCCTCAACATTTTCCATGATTTCTTTTAGAAATGAAAAAAATTAAACAGAAACATATTTTTCTACTAGTATGGCAACAATATACTGCATATCTCCATACTAGTAATATTTAAAAGTTACCTAACTGCTTTGTTAATTAAGTTATTAAAAATTGTATTTTCTTATACTTAAACAATAGCAAAATCCTAAAAAATAGGTTAATAGCAAAAGAAAATCTAATAAAATATTCAATTACATTATTAATATACATCACTAGATTGATCAAAATTGCGCCATGACAGTAGAAATGTAATAAGACAAGAAATACATAGTGGTATTTTAAAATTCTCCAACTTTCTTATTGAGACTAAATTAAAAGAGAGAAAATATACATATGTAAATAGTCCCTGAACCTCTGAAACTTATGCATGTTTCTAAGTTTGTGGTAGTAGTTCCATTCTCTTAAATAACACAATTGTTAACAAAGCATCAAACAGATGTACAAGCTTTGGCAGGATAGAAGTTTGGGAACTAGCTTCCTGGAGATAGTGAGAGCCAATTTTTTCTTTCTGAAATGATGTAAAAAATACTGTAAATATTAGGAGTACATATTGCTTTTATCTTCATAAACTCAAACATGATTTAACAATGGAATGAAGAAAGAAGAAATTAAGAGCCTTTGGGAAATATGCTGAGCAGAAGGCAAAGAGCAAGGTGATTAAGTGAAGACTGTAACAGGTACAATAGCCTCACAGGCATAATAACATAACACTTGGATCTTATATTCTTGGTGTATTACTTGTCTGTCCATGAGTAAATTTCCTTTTGTTGTAATAACTCCTTCCAATCTGCGAGCAACAATTACAAATTATTCTGGAGATAAGTGTTTCTGAGGGAAATTCTGTGTGTGTATAGGAGAAATGTGATGGGAAGTGCTATTGAAGGAGTTATCTAACTCGAAAGAAAAGCAGCCTTGGGTTCCCTTTATAGCCAAAGGAAGGATGTACTTATTTTTTCATGATTTGCATTCAAGAACCCAGGCTAATTTCTCCCCTGATGTAGGTGCATCTGTTCAGCATCTAACACTGGCTGGGATAAGTGGGCAACAGAAAGAGATAAACACAGTACTGCTGAAGGACACTGAATGAACACAGACACTTCCTAATCTGCAGGAGCTTCTGATTTCAAATATTTTTTTTCTCTACTCAAAGTAATAACTTGGTCTGGCATAAGCATTTGGCTGAACGGGAGCCCATTTTCCTACCATAAAGGGACAATATTGTAAAAAATCCCTTTTAACTTGAAGTGGTATTAATTTCCTGGCTAGGTGTATGACTTTGTCCTGACTTGCTGATCAGCCCTTAGTGCACTGGATTACTGTTTATATTTGCACATAGGCTCTCATTCTGAGGAGATTTTACCCTATAGAAGCTACTGAAAGTGTAAGCAGAGCCAGGTAAGTGCTCAATGATCTGTTTTAGAAAGAGTATTTATAGAGCATGGGATAATCTGGGCAGAAAGGAGGCCAGTGGCTATCAAAAGCTTTTCTTCTCCTTTGTCACAGATACTTTCTAGTAAAGGTAAGGTTAGAAAATATGTTCACTATAAATTAGTAGTACAGTCTACCTATTAGTCTATTAGCCTATTAACTCTTAGGACATCTCTATTAGATCAATATTACATTTAGGTGTTAGGGTGGCTCTTAAAAGACCTCCAGCCATTATCTAGTGAAAATCACAGTAAATCTAATGTCTACACTATATGGTAGGAAACTTTTATTTATGAACTATTTCTCTACAATGCTTGAAAATTCTGAAGCATGGGATTTCCTCATAAATCTTATAGTCCTACATGTTTAAATAAAATAACAGCTCCTAGTGACCAGTAATTATCTTGAGAATATCAGGCGTAGGCATGTATATATAAAAAACATATAAGTACATACACCACATAAGTGACTCTTTAGCTTTCATATCTGCAAGAAAGTCCCTGATACTGTAACCTAGCTTCAACCTGTAGTCTAAAAATCCAAGAGAATAAAAAAAAATTCCATTTTATTCAGCACTGATTTAAGGACAGCTACAACCTGTCAGGTGCCACCATACAGCTTGGAGAAATATAGTGAAAGGTTCTTTTACCCCAATTTGGAAAACAGGCACTGGAAGTGAGGTGGCAGTGATGCCTCCTTGGCTGCCCTGGGCACCTGTTTCTGCTCTGGTGTATGTTAGTCCCTTGCATGTTTCTCCTGCTGTTGTCCTCAGCAGCTCAGTTCTCCAAGTCTTCAGCACAGAGACAACTAGAAAGTTATGGCTTTAATTTACCAGGTCCTGACACCCACAACAGCTACATTCTTGAATGTAGCTTACTGTGTCTAAAGGTGTCCCAAGAGAGATGGCCTTCTAAGCTACTATGTTAGATAAATATAGTGTACCTATTTGAAAATAAGAAGTTTGGGCAACTAAAGCAATTTAATTCTGCACTGACATTAAAACCAAAACTAGACACCTATGCCTCAGAAACTGTTTCACATTTTTTGTGTGCTTGTAGAGGATAATGGTGTGTCCTACCTGCTGAATAGTTACAGAGTCTGAGTCTCATCATGGCAGAAGAATCACAAAGAGAAAAATGTATGATTCATACAATTTATGTTGGTCAAATTAAGAATAGTATGATTGATCTCATCTTGATAACGTCTATCTATGCCTTCAACATTTTCAAGGCTTTCTCTTTATAGGGTCTCTTCTCACTTTTTTTAAAAAACATTTTGGGTACATGAGCAATTTGTTTATATTTCAAAGTGAAGCTGATTTTGTACACCACGAAAACTTAAACATTGACTTGTCATTATTAAGGCCCAACCTAGCAATTATGCTTTATAATTTGGCAGTAGCAACCACAGGTTTCTTCTCTTATAGTAGCAGTTAGGGAGGCATCTGTCAGTTGTTTTCCAAATAAACTTCTAAGGTTTACAGATGGGAAGTCTAAATCTGCCTAAAAATAAATATTGTGTCAAATTTGAAACAGGTAATTCCTCTCTCATAATTTTCCATGGAGTTTCTGGGTTGTCTTTTTATTAAAAACTTTTTATTTAGTACCTTTTTTAAAAAAACTTAAGTTTTCTTTAATAGACAGGGGTTTTTTAATCAAAAATTTTCCTGGACAAAATACGTTTTCTTTTATGAATGTTATCTTTTGAAAATGTTTTTATTTACTTACAGAAAAAAATTTTAAAATATCAATCTTAATTCTCATACAAAATGTAGTCTTTTGATACTAAGAGCTCCACTTTTTTTTCCAAATTTTTTTCCAAAATGTCACTGAACTGCATGGGGGTTTGCCTGCAACTTAGGAAATTCAACCTCTATGTGATAAAATCAAATGGCTAAAAAGTCCAATTTTTGTATTTTCTTTATTGTCAACACATTGACAATACTGACAGTACTGTCTCATATGACGGTCTCATACTGACAGTCATATTCAAATTATTTAATTGAAAAAGTAGTACGTAAATAGAATATATCTGCAACATCATTAAGCAAAAGATGTCCTTGTGAAAAAACTTGCTGACCATATACTAATAGCCTTTTTCCTCAAAATATTAGTACAGTAGGAAAAAGAATTCGTCTTATTCAAAAGAAATATTGAGTTCAGCACAGGAAAAATCCTCAGGGTGCTCTTGACAAACGAAGCACTATGCAAAAATTTTTTTCCTCGAGTTAAAATAGAAGCCTTTGGACAGAAATCACTGTGCAGCTATAAAAATTCCCATCCTGCTGAGCAATTTCAGGTTATGTGTGGCTGGACAGTGTGATGCTGGTCTTGTTCCACCAAAGCTCCACTTGGCAAGTACTAATGGAATCTCTGAAAGACTCAGAGATTGCCAGACACAGCCCTTTGCATCCTGCTGTACAACACCAAGCATTTAACAACATCCACAGTATTCTCATGAACAATGAAAAGAGGATTTTGCCTAAAAATGCTATTTAGATGTCTAAAAGAATTAAGATTCTTATAGTATTAGACAGTAGGCTATAAATTCTGAATTTGATTGAAATAGTAATTGGACCAAAATGATTTAATTATGGATATTGTGTTTGGAGTTATAGACACAGTAATTTAAACTGTATCTTTCTGCTTAGAAGACACCTTCCCTTCTTGAACCACAGACTACTCTTAATGTCTTGAAGAGCAGCCAGATTAGAACATCTGTACAATTACACTTATAAAAAAGGAGAACATTTTATAGCCCACATGATAAATGCATCAAAAGCTACCTAGAAAAGAATGACAAGCTTCGAGCTAAAATATAAACAGACTTAATATAGCAAGTGAAGAATTTATATAATTCACAGAAGTGGAAATTAATGGGAAAAGATTTTGCTCAAATGCATCTGATCTGAGGATTTCACAAGCTCCACATTCAAAACAGAGCTAGAACACAGACCATAAGATCATCTGCAATTTTTTTGGTTTAGGTACTTCGAGAGATTTGAAAAGCATAAAAGCCAGAGCATGCATATGCTGCTTACAAAGCAAATTTGAATGAATTAGAAAAGATGGAAGACTACAACTTAACATAAGAAAACCTGTATTCATGTTTTCCATTGCAGTTTTTATTTCTCTTTCTCATTCTATTAAAAATAGATTAAAAATTCAATGGGCAGCTTGGATTCCTTCTAAAATATATTGTTATAACAGACATGGAGACTGAAGAAACTGAATGCAGTTAGATAGTATGATAGGTAAAAGGAAGATAGAGTATCTTATCAACAAAGAGTACATTCTAAAGATTCCATTTCAAATCCTTCTGAAGTATTTCCAGACAAACTTTTGTTATATATGCCTGATTTTCAAGACATGAACTATGCATTTAAGAAAAAAAAAATTATAAAACAGAATATTTTAGGAACATGTAACTATTTTCTTGCCTTTTGTCTGACCTTCAAAGTCTGATTTATATGTTTGTAACTTTTTTTTTCAGAAAAGGAAAGGAAAAGCAAAATAAACCTTTTAGTGAGTTCAAATAAGATACTTCCATATAAACTGGATAATTTTTTTTTTTGAGACTTATCAGCCAATGCAAACATAGTGCACCAAAATACACCAAATATTTTTAATTGTCTCCTGAGTCATGAATGGATTAGTTCTTTGAAGTGAAAAACTCTTAAACATAAAGAAAATGAAAAGTTCACACTAAATATTCTTTTGGTGATCAGAAATACAAAGAACACTAAATACAACTATTGAAATGAAGAATCCATTCTCGACCCTACAGAACAGCAAATATATAATCAGAGAAAAAAACCCCAAAACAAACAAAAGCTATGCTTCCAAATTATTTCCTGGTCAGGCTAAATCCTGAGCAACATTGTCTGTAGTATTACATTTAAATAGTTCTAGTAACAAAGTATGGAACTTTATTTATTTACTTACTGTAGCAAGTCAACTGTGTCAAAGACTTGTTACAATCTGAGCATAGTTTGCTAACTAGTGTGAGATAAACCAGATGAATAAACCAAATCTTAGGGAAAAGGTATGAAATGTCTGTTCTGGAAACTTTGAAGGGGAATTTTTATTTTTTCTCATAAAATCAGGAGTGTCTAATTGCATATCTGTTCATATGTAATTTTAAAAAAAGTTTTCACAAAAGTGTAGTCTCATGTAAAATTTTTCAGCTTTCTTCTGAATAGTTTCACAATGAATGCAGAAAATGAAAATGGTCAATATTCATGGAAAGTATCCATATCTTTTAGTTCTGAAAATATTCTATTCATTTTTACTTATATGTATATTCTGCTTTTGTACAGGAGGAAAACTGTCTTGCAAATTCACATACAGCATTACTTTGCAAATACTAACTAATGGTGAAAAAATAACAAATATTTGTAGTCAATCAGCACTGGAAAAAATAAAATAAACTTTAACTTTGGCTTTTAGGATTAATTAATTAATTCATACAAAATTTTTTATGCACCATTCAACAACATGTGGGTTTTTTCCATTTTTATTTTAATCATAATGTGTTAATCACTTTATATTAACATAACAAAGCTCATACAGAAGCAATTATTGTGGAAGAATTAATACAGTCTTCACTGATACACAAGCAATCTTGCATAATAGTGCAAACTATAATGTCTGTCTACTGTCAAACTATCAGCTATCTCTATGCATGTTCTAATCTACAACAAATACATAATAGGTCATTCTTATTTCGTCACTAATGTGTTTTAAATCACCAGATAGTTACCAACTATCTTGTACGTAGGCAGCTTTTGTGAAGTACGTACTTGTCTCTCTGTAGGAATGTAGATTTTTACTTGAGCATAAGGGACAGATGATATATTGTACATTGTCTTTGCTTGTTAGAAGTTACCCTATCCATCTTGCCCCATTGCAGAAAGTAGTTCACACATTTTTATCCATTATTAAAAGACACCTGACATACCCAGAGCTATCTGAAAGAACAATCAACCTAACTCAAAGGACATGGAGGCCTGAACTGACAGAACACCAAACATTTAACTTAAATGAGAGAACAGATTAAACTGGAAGTAGCCAGTATCTCTTCTTCTTTTCTTGGAAAGAGAACCTATCGAAAAACAGGCCCCAGCACAGAGCATTCACTTTGCTGAACCAATGAATTAGAAATTTACATAGGAGAGAGATGTAAATCAAGTGTGGGCCAGATGTATAGCTAAGCACACTATGCTGAATGTTCAAGAGTCACACAACCTCTCAGAGGGGTGTTTGTACCTGAGGCAACATTAACGACTCTGATGAAGATATTCAACAGAATCACAGAGATCGAAGCGGCCCCTTTTCAGTTCTGTGTTTCCTGATGTGTATAAACACATTCTTGTCATTGTTAAACATATGAAACTGTCTCCTGCAATGCTCTTGGGTATCTCTAAACGAGACACTGAGCATAAACACAATGAAGCTCATCGCAACAGTGCACATCCATAATTTCACAACTATGCCAAGTTAAAAACCAAACCATACAACATCTTTTTTTCAACTAAAAGAGCTGAGTTAAAGTAGAAATATTTCCATCTATATTAAACCTGTTCTTATAAATCTACACTAGATTACGATATTTGAAGAGCTTAATTTGAAAGCCCTTCAGTGAACTTCTTTGTGTAACTACATTTCTGACCCGATCTGTAGAGCTGTCACCTTAAAACACAAAGGTGGAATTATGCTGTCATTTACTGGTTTTACACAGGAGAAGTCAGTTTTTCATTTGGTAATGTAATCTGACAGTCTGACAAAAACATTGGAAAAGGAATAATATCTATTCAGCTCTTGAGGGAGTCAGAACTGATGGAAAAATAGATACTTTGAAAAATTTCATAAATGGGAAGCTCGCTCTCAAGTAACATACCGTAGGCTTGTGTCATTCCTAGTCACTGGAATCTCTTTTACTGATTTCTCATGACACCACATCAGGCCCAGAAAATTCACCTGTAGATTGTCTCATGGTATACGTATAGCTGCATAGGAATGAGACATAATTTTCAACTGTAGCCAAAAAGATTCACCTCCTGTTTCCAAAAGGAAAACAAGTACATTAATGCACTCCTACACCTGTCCTTCATCCCTCACTGGGGGCTTGTATTCAGACTTTACTTAGTTCTATATACAGAACCTTTTCCAAAAGGAATATCACCAGCTATATAGGGTTTTATTTAGACACAGTACACTCAAGTACATTATCTCTTTGGAAAAGTGACTATGAAAAGTTCAGAACAATTAAGTCACTATATCCTCACTGTCAGTGCAATATGATAAAAATAATAAGATTTTATGGCAGATTTTTCAGCTGAACCATCTTTGATTACTTCATGAGAATCTTGTCCCAGCTGTAGCAAGCAAGTACACAAAATTCAGTTATATATTTCTCTCTTCTCTTAATAGGATGATAATTCTCCTTCTCTGCAGATTTCAACTACAAAAAGATTATTTATTTTTATATAAAGAAATGGGAGTGTGGGTGAGGTTTTGTCCCTTTCTATGTTATTCTGCATAATTTTGGAAGTATTATGACATTTAATTGTAAAACATTCATTCATGTAGAACTTTGTGAAAGCAATAAAAGTAATTGTTTCTGAAAGTAGGAAGCTTGCTCTTACCTCACATATGTTGAGTAATGACCTCATAGAGTCTCATTATCATGTGTAAGAGCAGTAGAAATCCAGGCAGACTTCAAACAAAATCAACCATCTGCCATTGTGTGGCTTTTAGTGAACTGTACTTTCCTACTAGGTGTCCTTCAAATTTATTAAATTAGTGAAATTATTAATCAAATATTAAAAAGAAAGATTACAACGTCTTATCAGCCCAACTCAAATGGCAGCTTAACTACATGTAGAGTTGAATGTTATACATATACAGTATATGTTACAGTGTTAATGTCGGTTTGAAGAGTTAATTTCATAATATCTCTCCTGATTTTGAAAATGTAGTCAGAGACTTTGCTTGTCTTTGAAGAGACTTCTGCCAAGTAACTTGATTCATTGTAAAAACCTTCTGCATCATCAAGAATTCTTATGATTTTTTTCTCTTAAAATTTGAAATTTGTTGTCTGCTGATTAACCTTCCTCTTTCACTTTCTTTTTAACTGTCTTGTTACAAAGCATTATTTAATGCAGAACAGGTAGTTATTAAAAATTTTCAAAATTATAAGATCGTCCTAGATGTTTTTTTCATCTCCGCTTATTCCTAATATTGACGTTTTCTGTATCTCCATTTCTATATGTTTAAAATAGGAGTAGTGATATTTTCATATTGTAAACCTCCTTGAGGTTACTGATGTGCTTATCTAGGGGCTTTCTCCTGTGCAATACCTAAATATGTAACTCATACACTTATCCTCAGTCTTTTGTTTAGTTGTTTTTCCCCATTTGGGTATTATAAGTGTTTCTTTTTCCCACAATTCTGTTTTTTTTATACTTTATGTCTAAGCTCTCAAACAAAAAAACACATCAACTATGAAAGCAATATATTTCTCTTGGGTTTTCATATGAAATATGTGAGTCTGCACTTTATAATTTTTCCCCCGTAGAAAGTGTAGATTTTGCTGCTGTAACACTTTTTGCCTATGTCAAAACAAATTACTAACCAAGGGGAAGTACCGGATTCTTCACCTGGAATGGGGTAGCCCTGGTTGTGTGTATAGACTGGGGAATGAAAGGCTGCAGTGGAGCCCTGAAGAAAAGGATCTGGGGGTCCTGGTCGATGGCAAGTTGAATGCGAGTCAGCAATGCCCTGGCAGCCAGAAGGGCCAACCGTGTCCTGGGGGAAATCAGGCAAAGCATCACCGGATGGTCGAAGGAGGGGATTGTTCTGCTCTGCTCTACACTGGTGAGGCCTCACGTTGAATATTGTGTGCAGTTTTGGGGACCACAATATGAGAAAGATATTAAGCTGTTAGAGAGTGTCCAAAGGAGGGCAAGGAACATGGTGAAAGGTCTTGAAGGGAAGCCATATAAGGAGCTGCTGAGGTCACTTGGTGTGCTCAACCTGGAGGAGACTGAAGGGAGACCTCATCACAGTCTACAACTTCCTTGTGAGGGGAAGAGGAGGGGTAGGCTTCTCTTCACTCTCATGGCCAGTGACAGGACCCAAGGGAATAGCCTGAATTTGTGTCAGAGGAGGCTTAGGCTGGATATTAGAAATAGATTCTTCACCCAGTGGGTGGTTGGGTAGTGGAACAGGCTCCCCAGGGAAGTGGTCACAGCACCAAGCCTGATGGAATTCAAGAAGCGTTTGAACGACACTCTCAGGCACATGACGTGACTGTTGGGGATGGTCCTGTGCAGGGCCAGGAGTTGGACTCAAGAATCCTTGTGGGTCCCTTTCAACTTGACATATTCCATGATTCTGTGATTCTGTGATTTGTTCAAATACAAGAGTACTCCAAGACCTAACAATTTTTAAAAATGCTATTTACAAGGAAAAAAAAAATCCTTAATCCTTTTCTTTTTATGGATATTTATGTCAATCTTTATTCCAGTAGTACTTTTTTATCTCACATTTTGGAAAAAAGGTTAACCTTCCTGAATGACTTTCACAGGTAGAAAGGTAATATAAAAAAGAAAGATTTTGGAAGGTGCTTAAAGATGTTTCAGAAGTTAATGTAATTCCATTTATTGAAAGAAAAATTTTTAAAAAGAAAGAAATTTGTTACTCAAAAGCAGTTCTTTCTCGGGAGAGCAGAGAATAATGACTAGAGCATGTTGTCTTAATTATGAACACAAACATTTCTGGTTATAATTTTTATTGAGTTTCTTACTCAGAAGCATTAAAGAGGTTACCATTACTTTTAGGAAGGAAAAGGTTGTGAAATGGGCAACCTACTGCAGTCTTTCTTCAAATTTCATGTGGAAAGAGATCACAACAAATCAACTGTCATGAAGCAGCTGTTGTGGGACATCATGTTCCTACTTTGCCAGTCTGCATGTATTCTCTGTCAAAAACACTGGCCTACTTCTAAACAGTCTATGACTTCTGATGGATTTTAAACCCTTGAAGAAATCATTTTGTACTCAAGTAAGTGCAGTGTTGCAAAGATCTTTTATTTGGAGTAGGATTTATATATAAAAGGTTCTTTAATTGAATATATATAGATTCAGAGTATATAAAAAAAGATTTTCTGACAGGTGGGTAAAAGCAAGTAGATTAAAAAATATCAAATTTAATATAATGTCCTGTAAGTTCTCAATTGCAGTGTATAGTAACTGTGTGAACAGCATGTGAAATTTAGGTAATATTTAAGATAGTGTTTTTCAGCTATAGAATGTTTCATAGCTTTTCTGAAACACTGCTCTTACCCTTTGCTATATTGCTACCTCTTAAAAACAGTATAAAATATTTGAGTCATCTCATTCCTTGTACACTGGGAGAACTGTATTTTATGGCATTAGATGGAAATTTTTTTATTCATCCTGTTTTCTTTCATTACAAAACTCCATACGGACTAGCACGTTCAGTATTGTTTGATATGCTGCAAGCTTGCCAGTTAGAAAAATTAAACCCTAAATATTCCAAAAAGGAATCAGAATACAACATTTATAAACAGGAAGATTAAAACAGACATTTATTTGGGCTCTGAGTAAATAACATACATAGTACAAAGCTGCTTTATGCTCACAACCCTTTAGAAAATGAGGATAATTTTGTTCTAATGTAAAGGTGCTTTTGTTGTTTTTACTGTTTGTGAGAAGAATAATCTCCAAATAACACAGTTACAGCAAATCAAGTGTTGGATCACAAACAACTGAACCTGGTCTGTGGTAGGGTTGGAGGAAGACAAAAAAGTAGTCAAAGAAAATGCTGGTACATCAGTAAATTTCTAACTAACAAGGAATATTAAAATAACACAGAATCATTGTAGACTAATTTGGTAATAAACACAGAAATTATGATCAGGAAGCTAAAGTTCTAAGTTTGAAGCAGCTACCCAACTAGATGTAGGGTAGTTACAAATTTTAATTAGTTTGAAGTACATATGCAGAATCATATAATATGATCGTATGACAAAACAGAATGTTTTTCCTGTTGCCCCGAAAAAGACTGTTATTGTAAATATTCATACAAAACATTCTTTTTAAAGTTTCATAATGAAACATTTTGATTTTTATCTTGCATTACCTAGAGAGAATTTACTGAAAAACCCTACAAAAGATTTCCCTTGTGTCTGTTCCCTCTTTAAGAAGCCATTGAAGTTAAAAAGTTGATAGATTTACTTCAAGGTGATATGTCTTTGTCAGGAACATATTAGCCCTCTTTAACATTTACAGGATGTTGAAGCACTGTTGAGTCATGTCTATTAATTCATAAATTTGTTACAATGAAGGTAAAACTGTCAGAATAAATGAAAGTCATTTAATGGGAAATGAAAATATCATCAAAATATCTTAATAAAGCACATTTAACAACAAAAAGAAAAAAAAAAGAAGTGTCCCATAATTAAATAGTGAATACTTTAAAAAACAATACTTTTAACCTGCCTAAGGTTAACAAATTATGTGAAAACAATTTAAAAAAAAGTCTAGGAATTAGTTATTGTATTATTAAGCAAAGCTATGTTCTATTCCACAATCTGTGAATCTGATTGTAATTTGTGTAAAAGACCAAAGAACTTTTTAACTGCTGGACTGATTTGAGCACTGATTCGCCAGACTTCCTGAGGTGCCAGTTGATAGAGAACTTCTGTTTTCTTTGAACTGACTTCCAGCAGAAGCAGACCAAAGAATAGACCAAAGAATAGAAAACAGAGAAAATACCTTACATTAGACAGATTCTCTATGAATTAATCCTCTCTCTATATATACACATGAACATACACATGAATGAGGGGAGAAAATTGAGAAAAATATACTAGTTTAACAAGATATTGATTTTTTTATATAAAGAATTTCAAGGAGAGAACAGTTGTCCCCTCATGATAATGTGTTTGTTATTTCTTTGTAGTTTTGCAAGTCTACAAGCACTCATCACTGACATTTCTGGGATTAGCAGCAAATGTTTTTCATAGTAAAAAGACAGTTTGATTCTCACAAGACAACGTTGGTAGACTCTGGGAATTGCAGCAAAATACTTCCAAGAGCAAATCCTGAAAATTAGAAACAACAAGACTATGCAACATCTTTTTTTACAAAGATGCAGAAGATATTCATGCTGGATCTTGGCACAGGTGTCAAGGGGAAAAAAAATGATGAAAGATGAAATAATCAAATACTTGTGATTTCTCCATTAAAACCATGGTTGAGATTTCGTTATTTCTTCATTGTTTGTCGTAATGCTTGTTTAACCACCCTGGAATCATATTAAATCCTGATATAGGTTGTTTTTTTACTGAACAAATACTTAATTATTAATATTATGTCACTAGACATAATTTTACTGTTCTGTTTCATGCACCATAAAATAGAAATGTTAACAGGTGTGATCAGGTCAATATTTATCTGTTGCTGGAGACAAGAAAAAAAATAAGTGGACATTATAAATATTAAAGAAATTGACTATAACTGCAACATCTGTTTGTAAAATCCAAGGTTGAATCTTTCACTCAATCCTTCTTGGATTGAATAACAAGCTCAAAACTGAATCAAAACATTATTAGCTTTAAGTAGTATTTTTTTAAATTATTTTTAAAATGAGACTATGTAAAATTCAAAGCATTTGAAAGACAGATATAGTTATGCAAAAAAAAATTAAGAAAACCAGTGAACTCAATTTAATGGTATGTTTTTTAAGTAATGGAAAATCAGGTGATACCCACAAGATTTGGGTTCTGTCTAAGCCTGATTCATAATTTATAGCAAACATAGCAGTAGAGCAACTAGCTAATAATTTTTTGCTTTTTTTTATATTTTCAGTGTTTTTATCTGATTTCACTGATGTATTCTTAACGAATTAATCATTCATTGAGTCCTAGTGCAACATGTGAATGAAAATTAAAGTGGTCAGTAGAGCAGTTTCCAATTTGCTTTTGAAGACTACACTATTAGGTCTGCTACTTAAAACAAAAATTTGTTTGGATAAGAAACTGACCATCCGTGCCTTGGGAAAAAAAAAAAGAAAAAGACAAAACTAGATGTTCCCTTTGAAAACTGTGCCATTGGTTACTAGCTTCCATTGACATTTGCTTGCTTTTGTTTGCTTGTTTGTCTTCGGTTTATTTCTGTTATTTTCTGTTCTGTATACTTTTTCGTTTAATATAGGCTCTTTTTCTCTGATGTGACACCTACATATAGTTTCAGGGATCAAAAGATCATGTATGATGGAGAAAGCAGTGGTACCAAAGAACAGTAGCATGGTTCCCCTGGTTAAGATACAAATATGTGATCTGATATTCTGTGGTAAATCTAAGGTAAATTTGAAAGGTCATGTAGTGGTGAGCTGGTTTTGACTGGGATAGAGTAAATTGTATTCATAGTAGCTGTATGGGGCTGTGTTTAGTATTGTGCTGGAAACAGTGTGATAAGACAAGGATTTAGCTATTGCTTTAGCTATTGCTGAGCAGTGTTTACCCACTGTCAAGGACATTTCTACTTCTCACCCCACCAGTGCAGGTGGGGACAGAGCCAGGACAGCTGACCCCAACTGTCCAGAGGGACATCCCACATCATATGGCTTCATGCTCGGCATATACAGTGAGGGAAGAAGGATGAAGGAGGTGACATTTGAAGTGATGGTGTCTGTCTTCCTAAGTCACCATTATGTGTGATTTTTATTTTAACTCTGGAGTTTTATCACTTTTACCCTTCTGATTCTCTTCTCCCTCACAGTGTGGGAAGGTGAGCAAGCAGTTCTGTGGGGCTTGGTAGTTGACTGCAGTAAAACCACAACACATGGCTATCAGTATCCAGTAGTTTGAGCTTCGGAGTCTTTGTATCTGGACTTGATTTCTACCATTTTATTTAATTTTGGTAAAAGGCAAATAGGAATTCTACTTATTATCTTCTTAAGAAAAAACAGATGAGCAGGTATCCAAGAAAGAATTGTGATGTTCAGGTCTACAATTCCTACTATTAATATTCTAGTTTACACAGAGAATTGTAAAATACTCCTATCATTTACCTACTGATTATACCAAAGGAAATAAGACTTGACAGTAATGAGCATAATGAAGCTTGTTAAAGTGAAAGAGGAAAGTCTGTTTCTGGAATTCTGCTTTCACCATTCACTTAGGTAACAAAGATTTCCCTTGTTGCTTCTGATCTTCACCAAAGAATAGGGCTCCATTATAGTGCAATGGAGCATTTGTACACATCTAGTTCTTTAAACATGAAAGATAGTTTGAGACCCTTTTCCTTGTTAGTCATTTTCTGAGAAATCATAAGTGAAGATGTGAATATCATTTTAAATTTGTTACAGTATGAATTTGAACTGTAATGGTTTAAGCCCTCATAAGTAGAACTCAAGAGAATTATTTCCTCATGCTCCAACATCCCATGTGAGCTTTTCAACTACTGCTGAAGTAAAATTTATTTAAGGATGCACTAGAATAGACTGGGAGTTTTCACGATGTCACTTACTAAGTCTGAGATGGTAGACTGTAATTAATAGATGAAGGCAAGTAAGAAATGACTTCTGAACATCTCCCTGCTGAACTGATTCACCTTTACTAAGTGATAATATGATCAAGGTTGAAAAGTTCTGGTACAAGAGAGAACACGCAGAAATGTTTCCCAAACCATGACAAACAAATGACTAACATAGATGAGTCACGGGGATGACTGCAAGACAGCTGGTGCCAGGGCTGAGACAGGGGTCAGGGAAAAGGGGGAAGATCTCAGTGGTATAAACAAGGTACTGCTGCAGCCTGATTCAGTGCAGATCTTGTCTTAAGTGGAAGCTTAATGCAATAAAATTTGGATTTTCATAACCATAAAAACCATGCTATGGTTTTAGTAACCATAGTAACAATATCCAAAAGCACTGAAAAATTTCATTCTAGCATTTGTTTGCAAATTAACTGAACTCACATGAACCTGTTTGCAGGCTGAGTCTGAACATAATGGGATTCTGGTTGAGATGCAGGTTTCGTGATAGGTGAACTTTGAATAGGAAGCTTCCTAGTGGGAGATACTGAAAAAAGATTAAAAAGGGTTAATTTTATGTGCAGACTTTGCTCTACAAAGCAGAGAAAGCAGAACAGGCAAAATAAATCCAGTCAATTAATTCAATGTCTTTGTTGGTCACTGGATTATATGGCTTTCACCTTTGAAAATATCTGCTAGAATCATTCTGGTCCTGTAATGTCTGGCCCTTTCTGAGCACAAATCATTTTCCTGAGAGCTGCACCCCAAATATTCCTTTTGCATTTACAGAACAAGCCCCATTGATCAGACTGACAGCCTCATAGAAATTTTCTACTTGTCTTTGGTTTGTTTTTTGTTTTGGTTTAGGGTTGTTTGAGGGGGATTGCTGTTTTTGTTTGTTTGTTAAGTGTTTTTATTTTTTATTTATTACTATTTTCTTAGTACAATGATGAAACAAACATCACTGTATAATTTTAAAAATATAGCAGAAAACTCTAGATGAATTTATCACATTTTCCATAAATTACTTAGACACAGGAGAAGGTAATCTGGTCATGCAGTTTAATGCATGAGAAAGGGGACACAAATGTAAGATATACATCTCAAAGGAAGCAACCAGATAAACCAGAAAGAGTGTTCTTCTAATTCTATAAGGGATTATATGCATCCATATCTACAACCATGCTGACTACCAATGGCTTTAACACACAGAAAAACAAGTTTCCTATTTCTTGGTGTTCTGCTCCAAGAATAAATTTTACTCACTTGTTTTCTCTTTAATTTTTAATGATATCTAAATTTTTAGCTTGTTCAGTATTTTTATATATATTAAATATATTATACATGCTATTATATATATTATATATATAACTTCTTTGTATATATAATATTATATATTAATTTAAAAATAACATTACTGTAAAAGAAATAAAAATATTTAAAAACAGCATTTCATACAAATTTCAGTGATAGAGCACAAAAGCACGGTGAAAAATACTTACAAAAGAAATTAAGAAAAGAGATTTTTCTGTAACTTTGGAATTAATCCTAAATATAGTGTTAGTGCTGTGAGATCTATTTAGGTCTTCCTAAAAAGGAAGTCTCTGTATTATGGAAACAGAAGAATTTACAAATACAGGTTATTTAATGTCTATTACAAAGAAAACCACTAAACCTTGCTTCTTGATAATTACCCTAGGAATAAAATACAAAATATCTTTATTACTATTCCCAAAAGTTAAAATAAAAGTAGGGGAGGGGAAAAAAAACCAGCACAGTGCTAAGTATACATCTTGTAAATTTCTCTGACATAATTATCACATTTATGTAAACCATAAAAAACCATAGATTTTAACTCATTCCTTCAAAGGCAAGAACCCTTACACAATGGTTTTGAACTGTAGGTTTACATGAGTCAATGGGAGTTTCAATCAGTTTCCAGGAAGGTAGGGTTCATAAGGCCAGAGAAACATTGGTAGAAAAGACCACTAGTGGTCACCAAGTGGTCCAGCTTTTTTCCCAAAATGGGACTATCTTACAGTGTGCTAGAGAGGTAAAGTGTAGTCAGAAAAAGATATGAGTGATTTCATTAGTGTGTATGAATGTGAAGATTATAAATACACATACTGTGTACAGATTGTCAGCATACTACTAGTAGGAATTATGGGATTATCATCCAAAACCTCCTGATTTATTTTACAACCTTCTTTCAGATTTTTAAAAATTTCTTATTTTACTCCCTTTTGGAACAAAAAAATCCAAAACTAAACTATTTTTAATGGTAATTTCCTGTAACTGAACTATAAGTGAAAGATTTCCACTGACGGTTGCTACTGGTGAAAAAAATATTTGGAAGCACTTTCTCAAAAAAAAATTAAACATTTACCAACACTGAAAATCTGTCACGATTCCAAAGTTCCAAAATTAAGAGAATGAATTAAAAAATAATTTTAATGGAAAATTACTACATGAAAAGTTATTGAATCAAACATGAAAAAAGAACTAATGATATGCATAATTATCTTTGTAAACTACACTCAAATTTGGTTCAAAGTTTTAGCTTTTCTCCATGACTTATTGTTTTAAGTTGGAAATCAGGAAAGCCTAAGACTCTCTATTCTTGTCCATTTTCTCTCTTTCATCATGTGCATTTGTTTGCATAATATAGAAGAGCAGCAGGGCAGAGTAATTACGGCAATCAGTCTCTGAACACATTAATCTGCTCTAAACTGCAGGGAGTAAATGATGCAGAAAGAAATCCAGCAGCGAAATATTTCTTTTGTTTGTGGCAAATCTCATACCAAGTTTAAATCATGCAAGGGCAACTTGTAATTTATTTCATGGTTGCCTAGGCATCAGCAATTAAAATACCTGGTAAAAATGTTTGATTTGAAGAGGCTTATAAAGCCTCTAGTTTATGTAAGTTAATGAACATGTTATTGTAAACAATAACAAATACTCTTCTTTGTTTACTCGCTTGGAGAATAATCCTTGTTAATAACTATATTCTTCCAATAGACTGTAGCTAAAGGTTTCAAACAGCAAATAAGATTTTTATTTCTTCTTTTGTTTCTTATTTTATTTCTTACTCTCATTTATTCTAGGTACTTCTCATAAAAAACTTCAAGTCAGCAAGAGCAAAGCTAAATTCATTTGCGAAAAAAAAAATTAAACCCCACCACACAGAGATTAAATAATAAAACAATTTCAGATCCAGTTGATGGATTTTCATTGAATTTTTGGTGAAAAAGAAAAAGTGCAGGGAGTTTTTTAAATTTCTTTTTCTTCTATTAAATATTTTGATGTGAATTTATTTTCTTTAAACCTGTAAAAAAGAGACTGCAGGAGGGGGAAAAATGTTTTATATCAGAGTTTAAAATATAAAAAAATCCATGAAATTTTTTGTTCGTAGTAAACCAAATTACTTTGCAATGTCCTTAGTTCTCTCATTTGAAAACAAAGAAGCAGTAACATTTTGTGCAATGTTCAACTCTCTGCACTCTTAAATATCATCCCTGCCTTTAGATGTGCAGTGAAAATGTAATTCCATTACTGTGAGTGACTTTATTTTCTGCCTTTTTCTAGAAAAAGGGCAGCATATTGCCTTTAGCCATTCAAGTCATAACCCAACAGAGCATCAGGTACAGGATTTAGGTGAGTCTGTGCTGAGATTTTGAGCATGGATAAAAAAGGACATACTGTATACCTAACTTGGGAGAAGGCAACACATCCTGCTGCCATCATTAAAGCCAAATAACCATGTCTCTAATTAGGTGGATCACTGAATAAAAAAAATATAGTAAAAGAACACTGATATTAATGTTGCTTTATCAACCATTGAATGTGTCCTGTGTTTTCTAAATATTTCAGAAATCTGAAAATGTTCACACTGAGTTAGTTATACATACAACTCATGTACAGACTTATATGACTTCTATTATATGGTTTATAATAAGTAGCTTAAGGGAGGTTGAGCGCTGTGTGTTCTCTGCAAATAAATCTGAAATTTCATGCTTACTTTATTTTAATTCATGTTTTATTAGGGATTTTTTTTCTGAGTGTTAAGGACTTTACATAAAGTATTTACATGTTTACCATTGTTTTGGAACAATCAATTGACTTCATCCTCCCTCCCAATATAAACTGAAACAAACAGAATAAGCAACATGGTATTTGGCATTTGAGAAGCTTGACAAGAGCCGGCAATGTGCGTTTGCAACCCAAAAAGTCCATCATATCCTAGGCTATACCATGTGTGTAACAGCAGATTGAGGAAGTCAATTATCCCCCTCTACTCCACTCTGCTGAGACTCCCCCTGGAGTACTGCATCCATTTCTGGGAGCCACAAAATAAGAAGGACATGGACCTGTTGGAGTGAGTCCAGAGAAGGGCCACAAAGGTGATCAGATATCTGGAGCACCTCTCCTATGCAGACAGGTTTACAGAGTTAGGTTTGTTCAACTTGGAGAAGACGATAGAGAGACCATATGGCAGGCTAATACTCAAAGAGAGCCTAGAAGAAATCTGAAGAGGGACTTTTTACAAGGGCATATAGTGATAGGACAAGGATTAATGTCTTTAAACTGAAGGATGACAGGTTTAGATAAGAAGTCTGTCCTGGTTTTGGCCAGAAAAGATTTAAGATTTTTTTGCAGTAGCTGAGGGGTAGCAGCTGTGGGTGTGCCTAAGAGGTTATTTGATTCCATCATTGCCATGGGTCAGGTAGAGGAACTCTCCCTTTGGAGAGTAAGTGTGTTCCTTTCAAGTGGAGCAAGTACGGCAGAAGAAGCAGTGGGGTGGGGCAGCTTAGGGTCAGGGTCAGTAAGTATTTTGCATGTAAATCACTCTCTCTTTGTACACTCTTGCAATTAGTATTGTTGCTGTTACTGTTTCTTTTCTTATTGCTGTTTCCAGTGAATTGTTCTTTTCTGAACTTGTGATTTTCAACTTTGGTGCCTCCAGTTCTCAAATCCATTCTGATTTGGAAGTTTTGATGGGGGCACTGAACACAGTAGGACCATTCCTAAACCATGAAAATGCTGGAAAAAATCCTTCACTGTGGTGAGGCAGTGAAACATGTTTCCCAGGAACTGTGGATGGCCCATCTCTGTCAGTGTTCAAGGCTAGGTTGGATGGCGCTTTGAGCAACCTGGTCTTGTGGAAGGTATCCCAACCCATGGCAGCGGAGTTGGATCTAGATTATCTTTAAGGTCCTTTCCAATCCAAACATTCTCTGATTCAGTAAACATTCTAACAAATGAAGACTGTGCCGCTTAAAACTGATATGTGACTTTGATAAAACTGCTGATTTCCTAAACAAAGGAATATCGGTAATACTATCTAGACTATGATAAGCTATTTAATTTGTTCATGATTATTAGACTGGAAAGTTTTAAGATTTGTATAAGAATTATTATTTAAAAAATGAATGAAGAATTAAAACAAGGGTAAGACAAAGCTGGAAAGAGTTGCAGGTAGAGTTCCTAAAACAAATATAAGCCTTGGAAAAAACTTTTAACAATTTTTAATGATCACAACATTAAAAAGTAACATTTTATTGCCATGTTTGCTGTTCACAAATGTAAAGAAAGCATTATCACTGCAGAATTAAAATTGTATCGAGGACTGATCAGACAAATAAGAATACTATTAAAAGCAGACAAAAAACAAACCATGAAAGAAAATTATGCTAAACACAAGAATTCTTAATTTAAAAACAACAGAAGATTTTTTTTTGAAGTAAATTACTTAATACAACATGTTTTATTTAAAATTAGTGTGATTCATCTGCTCCCAAGAAAATATTTAATAGATGACATATCGGGCATGGTTCTTTCATGTAGTGAGTGCAAGGCATTAGTAATATGTCATTAGTAATATTTTTTACAATTCTATTACTCATATTTAAAAAAACCAAGAAAGTGAATGCATACTACAAATCTAAAAGATCTTCATTCTCAGAAAAAAAAAAAAAGACTGTGCAGAAATATGAGTGATATGTATACATCTATACATCTAAGCAGGGTAAATGTGAATGGAAGAAGATATTTGAACACAAAATATATTTGTACTGGACATTAGAGAATAAAACCTTTCTAACTGGAAGGACATTAGGGCACTAAAATATATTGTCTAGGAAAATTCTATCACCAGAGTTAGAGGATTTCAGGAAGAGTCTGGCAAAAATCTGTCAAGAATGATTTGGGACTCCAGATCTTGTTTTTGGTCAGGGAAGTGGAAAAAATTACATATTTGGTTTCCTGTCTTGATTTTCTGAAAATTACTTTAAACAGCACATCTTTTAACTCCACAGGTCAATTAACTGAGCCAACAAAAACAAAACACAAAAAATATTACAGTTTAATATATCTTTTGTTCATTCACTGTTTATTGTAGCACTTCTCTAAAATCAAGATTTACTTCTCCAAAACCTGCAAAAGTGAAGGCAAACCACAGATATCCATAACGTCTTGGTGCATGACCTTCATCTCTCACGGTCATTCCCTTACTGTAGATCATTATCCTATGATACCGGACAGTGGGTCTAATGCCACTCAAACATTTCACAGTCTAATGTACAAACTGTGTCATTTCTTTATCAGTATCATGCTTCATCTATCATGCTTTCAGCTCAAGGAAAGTGTTTGCGTCTGTCAAGAACTACATTCAGGAACAGTTTGATAAAATGGTTGGTTTGTCAAATTACCATTAATGCAATCAGCAGTTAACGTAAGCATCAACAAGATGAAAATATCAGCAACTATAACAGTTTAACATAGAATTAAACAAGAAAATTCTGTGTTTCCTCAATTCATGAAGGACATAGAGGTGCTGCAGCAATTCCAGAGAAGGGAAACGAAGCAGGTAAAGAGTCTATAGGGTAAGTCTTATGAAGTGCATCTGAGAGAGTTAGGGTTGCTTAGCCTGGACAAGAGGAGGCTCTGAGATGACCTTATCACTCTTTACAAAGGAGGTTGTAGCCAGGTGGGGGTCATCCTCTTTTCTCAGAAAACTAGTGACAGAATGAGAGGACACAGTCGCAAACTGTGCCAGGGGAAATTCAGGTTGGAAATCAGGAGGAATTTGTTCACAGAAAGGGTGATTAAAAATTGGACTGGACTGCCCAGGGAAGCGGTGCAGTCACCATCCCTGACAGTGTTTAAGAAAAGACTGGGCATAGCACTTAGTGCCATGGTCTATTTGACATGGTTGTGTTCAAAGGTTGGACTTGATGTTCTCGGAGGTCTTTTCCATCCTAAATGGTTCTGTGATTCTGTAAAAGAGTCAGTGGGCAGGGAAAATGGAAATCTTAAACAAAAGTGGAATCTTAATCAAACTGTGTGACAATGTTTATACGTTAGCCTGCACCAGCCTATGGCCTTAAGATCAGAAATGTTACATCATTTTATACTGAAAGTAGTGATTGGCTGTTAACTGAACAAAAATAATTGAATCTCAAGCACAAACATTTCAAGAGTGCATTAAACCATCTGTTTGCCAACTCTGAAGAGGTATTAAATAAAATTCTACATTTCCCACACAGAGCAGCTGGTAGCAACAACCAGATATACCACAGTGTTTTACAACTCTGCGGATGGTTTAGGAAATAGTTTCAAAATCTTAAAACATATTTGCTAAAATATTAAGAGATGAACATGTGAAAACTGGCCTTTTACAGTTTATACCTAAGAGGTACCTTTATATTCTCAGTAATGATATAATTATGTAAAATATCTATAGATATCTATAGATATATTTCTCATAGAATTAAAATAGTAATAATAAAAATTAAGATAATTGACTCATATTGTATTTGTATAACACATAGCTATACTCCTGTAGTTTTTGCAGCTCAGTGCTAACTGTTGAAAGTCAGTATTCAGATTTTTAAGTGTGCAGAAATTTACAAAGTTTAAAATTGGGATATACAATAGTAGAAGTAGCACAGTGAAGCCTATATCTCCTTTTATGAAGTATTCTCATTGGAAGATAAATATGTCTTGTAGCAATGGCTTGCTATTCTCATCCCTTTTGGATTCTTACTTTCAGCTGGGAAGACAGGTTGTATAGATTGATCTTTTAATTTCTCCCATCCTGGTTTCAGGACAGATAACACTACAGTGTAGTGGCAGAGTTAGTTTTCTTCCTAGTAGCTGATACAATGCTGGATTTAAGACAAGAATAATGTTGATAACATACTGATGTTTTAGTTGTTACTGAGTGGTGCTTACCCTAAGTCAAGGACTTTTTAGTGTCTCATGCTCTGCCAGTGCGGAGTTGCACAGGAAACTGAGAAGGACCCAAACCAGGACAGCTGACCCAAACCAGGACAGCTGACCCAAACCAGGACAGCTGACCCAAACCAGGACAGCTGACCCAAACCAGGACAGCTGACCCAAACTGGCCAAAGGGATATTCCATACCACAGGCTGTCATGCTCAGCATATAAACTGGGGAGAGTTGGCCGGGAGGGGCCAATAGCTGCTCAGGGGTGGGATGGGATGAGCATTGGTCAGTGGGTAGTGAGCAATTGTAATGGGCATCACCTGTCTGTCTTGGGCTTTATTCCTCTCTCTTTTTGTTGTTTCCCTTTTAATTACAATTATGTGCAATTATTGGTATTGTTTATTGCTTATTATTGTTTATTATTATTGCTATTGAAATTGTTATTTTTTGACATTGCTATTGTCATTATTATCCTAATATATTACTTTTTTTCAATTATTAAACTGTTCTTATCTCAAACCATGGGTTTTACGTTTTTTTGATTCTCCCAATCTTGCGGTGGGGTGGTGAGCGAGCAAGTGGTTGTGTGGTGTTTAACTGCTGGCAGGAGTTAAACCACAATAACTCCCTGAAAGAAAGAAAGATGGACCTGTGTAAAATTGTAAAAAGCAATAACAACTCAAAAGGAAATGTCAGAATCAATTAGCAATTGAAGAAAGTGAATAGTACTCTGACTTATAAGAAGAAAAGGATCTCAGAGAAGTGGCCTTTGCAATCTTTGAGAAAAACAGAAAAATGAAACCTGAGTTCTAAAGATTTTAAATGTGTATGTGCTGACAATACAGTGACCTTTAGACTGGACTTTACAGATAAAAGTTTTAAGATACTGCACTTATGGCTTTTCTTTGTATAGAGGATTCCCATTCACATTTTGAACGTAGTCTCTCACAGGCAAATGAAATACAACTTGCAATAAAATGACCACTGGAAAGCCCATGGACTGGGCAGAATTAGTTTCCATGCTATTCTCCAAAAGAACAGAAAAGAAAAAGTGTTTCAACTGCAAATCAAAGCTTTCTACTACTTTGTGCTTTAAGCAATGTGAAACTGTCCACAACATTATATTTTTCAAGTTCAGATACACTAAAGGTTTTATTCTGTTGTTCTCTGTTGGCTTTTCCCTATAAGTAAAAATGCACCAAAACACATAATGCCTTCTGATTTCCTAACACCTTTTAGAAGAAAAAACTCAAATGTTTACAGTAACTATGACAAAACATGATAAATGCAAAAAAAAAACCAAAATAAAAGCACCAAATAAAGCAGGGATGTTTTCTGGTTAGAATCATAGTTTGCTTGCTGGGGGAACACATGGAGTATTTTAATCCATAGTTGTGCTTAGTGAAACTAGCTTATTGTGGTTGAAGGCAGCTATTTATCTATGCCTGATGGAATAGGAATGAGGTTTAGAAGAAAATGACCTAACAAAATATTTTACAGGGATGGGAAAGAATGCTAAAGCCCGCTTCAGACTAGGTTTCTTATGTGTATTTCATTATTCCCACCATTTAAATGTTTGGGAGTTTGGGGATTAAAGGTAGAAGAGTCTCCTAGACATAGTCCTGCCTCATCTCTACAGCTTGTGGTTAATTTCTTATTTGGAAAACTACCACAATAATGCAAAGTTATAACACAGGTTTAGACATTGGTCAACGGACATGTGGGCAATTTCCATTTTCACTTAGTCTGGATTCACTGCATTATCAAGAAGCAACCTTTCAAACCAACCATGAATAGAAAAGATGAAAAAGAAACCAGTTTATCTTCACATAAATGAATCTTCCCCTCTACAGTGATTACAAAGCATGTACACACCTGGCCCCGTCGTACACGCTTTTTACAAAGACTATCACTCAACATGGGAACCACATAATACCTCTAAAGAAATTGCTATTACTGTTTGTTTGTTTCCAGGGAACTCTGACAAACAGCAGTAACGCTGAGTGTTTCACTTCCTGGCTTTTTGTATACTCAGATCAGTGTGTAGAATTGCTTCCTGGAACATACTGGGTAGTGAGATCAATGAGAGACCTGAGAGGTATAAGATATAGCCTATATTTAAGGACCAAAGTAAACTAACTACATTGCCATATACCTCAGATCGACCTGAGCTGCTGCTTCAATGGGAAATAGTTATACATATCCCCTAGGTTATACTAGGTTTGATGGAGGAGTAGAGTAGCATAACAAGAAATAATTAATTTGTAGATTTGATATGACACATGGTGGAGAGTCATCATCTTCATACAGTTAAGTGTTAACAACTATGTCCCTATAGAAATTATAACATTTAATTATTTACTATTAACTTATTCCTTTCTTTGGGATATTTAAGTTTGGTCTCAGCATTAGTATACAATCAGATTATTTCTAATGTTAATTGTAATAATGATGAGGAAGACTAATTGAATTAACTTTTGTCTTCTAAACAGACTGCACTGGACAGATAAGCATAGAAATGGCTTTTGATCAGTTGCAGCAAGTAAAATATAAACTGTATATATAGTCTGAATGTTTTAAAATTTTATTTCTTATTTTCTTAATTCTTCAAAGACAGATCTGTTTGACAGTGCTGATGTCTTTGTTTCTTTCTCTATCAGGCAAAAATTATTGCAGAAAAATCATCACCCTAATATGAATTCAGATATAATCTCTGACATTAAAAGTTGTTAATAATGGCAAGGGTCCTAAATAAGATTTCCTGGTGAGATTTTTACTCTTTGCTTGGATACAAGATCAAACACAAAAACAACTTGCTAATTAGGGTCAGCTATTTTTGTGTTTGTGGCAGAGTTTAGTAGGAACCTCCACATTTTAAAGAGATTTAACTCTGCATTTATGACCCTATTTCAGGACTGAAGTATGCTTGTAAAAGAGTATTCAAAGTAGAGCTGCTCTCAGACTAAGTGACATTTGTGGTCATTCAGAAATGTACAGGTAACCGTATCTGCTAAATTTTCAACTTCAATTCCAAAAATGCACTGGTAATTCACCTATTTTCTATAAGAAAAATAATTCAGTGCCATAAAACGCCTTGATATAACAGGTTCTTTGTTTCCACATGCGTCTGTCTTTATATATCAGGCTCATGTTTCAGGTTTGCTAAGTGCAAATAGCTGAGACAGGATTTTGAAAAGAAATGCTCATGATGGGGTTAATGGATTTAAGGAATATTGGCTTTATCTTCAAACTGCCTTCAGATCTGGATAAACGACAGAGTTACTCTGGTATTCTGGGCATCAGGCTGCAGTGACCTGCAGAACAGAGACAGTTTTTCCTCCTACTGTACAGGAGCTAAAACCTCCTGCTGCCAAGGAAAGACGTTTATGTGTGGAGATTGAAGAGAAAACAACAACACCAAATTTTACTTTCCAGTACCCCTCTTCTGGTAATTTCTTTTGTTATTTATACTACTGAGAAACTTGAAACAGTTCTAAAATTGAGTCTTACCTTCCAAACCAGAGACTGAAAATTATGTTCTGGGGACTACAAAGACCAGAATATTGCTTTATTTCTGTGACAGGATCCATCGTATTTTTCTGAATGTCATATGTCATTTTTATGACATACATTTGTTTTACATTTACTTGGTGCATAGTTGTTAAATTAGCAATGTTTTTCTTCCTTATGACCATCACAATAACCGGTCACGAGTCTTCTGTAAATTCACATAGTAATTGAAAATAAAGCAAAAGTCAATGTTCTAGCTTGCAGTCCAACTCACTGAATTGCTTAATCTTAGGCATAAAATTTATTAGATTTAAAGAACAAATCCCATTTTTGGCAAGTAATCACAAAGGCTCAGTGCCAGCTCGTTATTTCTATCATTCAATCATAAAAACTGATATGTGCTATTTATATGCTATTCACAGATACTGAATGCCAGAAATAATCCTAGTGTTAAATCAGACTTCTTGCATTATTCATGATGTTCTCTGTAATATTATTTTTGCAACTTAAAGAGAAACAAGCAGTATTGCTACTTCGGAAAATAAGTCACATGAAACTGTATTTGTGTTTCATGGCCATCTGAAGAAATTCTAAGGTTTGATTTCATTAAAGGCACATATCTATATTCCTACAATGTCAAGGCTAAATTTCATGTTAAGAAATTAATTAAAATTACAAAAAATGTGCACCAAAGTCTCTTATTTAAAATCTTCCCTTAAGGTCCTTGATTCTTAAAGCAAGGTTAGCAAATCTATGCCATGAAGCAAATGTATTTTGAAGAGTATGCTTTCAAAAGGGCAGATTTTAGGCAACAGAATTTCATCTGACATGGTATTAGTCACTTGGGTAGTGTGATTAAAAGTCTGCACTCAACAAGAGAAAAAAACAACATGGGTGGCGTGAAATATAATCTTTGACTCTTCAGTCTAAATGATCTTGTATCACCAGTGATTTCTACCTAAATCTACAATGGGGTTTTTTTACATTTCCTTGGCCAGCTGAACCACAGTTTGTCTATGACCCACAACTTGAGTTTTGTCTTGCACAAGAATATATTTCTAATATATAGATGGGACAAGTCATTAGTTTTCTCAGTGGGACTGCTAATGTAGTATTCAAGACCTGCATTATTATAAATAACATTTTTAAGGAAAGCATTTTTTATCATTATGTTTTTTTGGTTCACCTTACTGTTAGTGTTATCAAAATCAATTCATATATGTCACTATCTGTACATACATAAGAAGGCTGCATTTTAGACTCTAATTATTTTTAACTGAAAGCATCAAAGAAATTTCATATTGGAAAGTCTTGTTTCTCTTTTCCTCTTTTCCTCTAAAAAGTGTGCATTTATTAAGCAGAAAAAAAAATTAATAACTGAAAGGCATTGATGCAGAAAAGTGAAAAAAAGAGCTTCTTGAAAGTAGTTCTCATTTTCTGAAGAAGATTTCTGTTTCAATTTTTTTTCCTTCCTTCCCTCCTGTTTTCAAATCATTGCAAGGATAAGGTTATTGAAGTATTATCAAATGCCTCCTGCCATTCTGACTGTGATATATTTCCTAACCTTTACTCTGGCTTTGACTGGGTGATCCCAGCCACTGTGTCAAGGGAATGGCTCTTCTGCAGCAAAATTAAATTCTGTCATACCCAGTTGTTTGGTTCCACATTGTGACAAACTAATCAAAAAGTTTATGCATTTTTAATAGAAGTCATGAAACAGTGAAATTCATGGAATCAAAGGAAATTTAAAATATAAAAAGAACAGTGATATGTTGTTTTTTCCTATCACAGCTGTTGACTCATTCCAATACATTCCAAACATAACCTTTGCAGTCACAGGTTCTAATGTATTTCTCTGTTTTCTTTTGTGACACTCACTGTGCAATACCATCAGACAAAAGTGTATCTGGGTATTTGAAAAGCTGAGAAATAGGCCAATGTGAAAAAAATAGGATAAAGATGGTCAGATGCTTTTTGTGTAAGTTCTGTGTGACTGCAGCAGGATCATTTGACAATGTCTCATTTAGCTGCAAATGAACCACACCAGACATGCAAAGTTATCATCAGCACAGAAATAAACAAAAAGGGAGAATGTAAAATAATGCAATATCATAACTATATTGCATAAGCAGTCTTGATCAATATTTTTTACTGTAATTGTGTTTTTATTATTTATAACATCTTCAAAACCAGGAAAAAAGTTGTCATAGGTTGAGATTGGCCCCCCCTGAGAGGCTGGAGGGCTCGGAGGTGATTGGGTGCCAGGACAGTGTTCCCTGGAGAGCCAGTCACCACTCATGTTGTTTACTTCTTCTCAAAATCATATATCACAGCACCGGAAGCTGTTGGCAGTTCTCTCTTGGTTGTTTTGCTGTTGGTGTCTGCTGCGTGTAGGTGGACAAGGCCAGGGGGAGGCTGGGCTCCCTCTCTTCCCCTCTGGGGGGTAGGGGGGAGCCCTGCCATCCCCCAACTCAGCCTTTGGCTAGAGTTAGAGTCAGCATTTGGAGTGTGTGCTGTGAAGGAAGAGATTCACAGCACCTGAGGTAAGAGGAGAGAGGCAGGCTTTGCAGCCAAGCCCTCTTCCTCCTCCTTTTCTGCAGTGAAGCTGTAGAGGGGGGCTTTTTCTTTCCCTCCACTGTAAGTGGAGAGGCTAAGCTGAGCCAAGAGACTGGGCCATGGAAGTAGGCCCAGCACTCAGGAGAAGAGTCCCAGGCGAAATTGGAGATGAGCCAAGAGCTCGAGAGTTGCCTGCCGAAGCTGACCGGGGGCAGCTGAGAACTGATGTGGAGGAATGAGGATTCCAGGATGTGGACGCTTGATAAGCTACACTGCAGCAGCCTACGAACAGAGGTGAGACACCGAGAGGGAGAAATCACCAGCAGCAGAAGAGCAAGGAGTCAAAGCTATCTTCTCGGACTTCATGAGCAGGAGAGACTACAACAAACAACTAGAACTTAGTGAGGGGGGAACGTTCAGGAGCCCAGAACACTCCCACAGCAAAAGACTGTGTTACATATCAGCCTTAAAGGCTGCTCCTGGACTAAAGTTAAAGGAGGGGTTTGAAAGGACTGACTGATAGTAATGCAATATATATATATATATATATATATATATATATATATAGTTGCCTTTAGTTTGTATAGTATTTATTTGTGTAAATAAATGCATATACTTCCCCCTTCCCCTACAGAAGCCTCTGGTCTGAAAGTTTCTCTCCGGTGTTAGGATAAATTGTGGGAAGGGGTGGGGAGAAGACTAAAAATTGGATTTTAGATTTCTAATGTGGCTCAAACTGCCACAAGACTAAACCAGGACAATCCAAAATTTAGACTGGAATGAAAAACACATCAAAAAAAAAGGAAGAGGAAGCTGATAAATTAATACAGAAGATTCTCTACCTGTCTTTTGAACTAAAGTCTTCTCATAAAAGCTGTTTTTGTAACAGTGCATTTAGCAACTAAGCGTTCTTGAAAATCATATTCCAATTTCCTTTCAGACAGAATGAAGTCAAGAGTTGTCTGGAAACCAATGAAAAGTCTTTTATTTCTTTGTCACTTGTGTTTTGCAAGATTCGTGTTTCTTTTTACAAATAATTTTAGCAAAAATTAATTTCAAAGAAGTAGATGTAAGTTACTACTTCTGCCTGTTGCTGTCTGTGTTCATGCTGAAAATCACTTTATTCAATGCCTGATATAAGTGAGTGTGACCATGCTTGCTAGTGCCTGTACTGTTGGCCACAGCAAAGCACACGTGCCTGCTGAAATTGAGCCCATCACATTTTCACCCTTTGAAGGCTTCAAAGTCTGTTTGGAGTCAGACAACTGTCGACATCATGCTCCGGCTACCTCATGCCTCAGTGCTTTCCAACAAAATACTTCCACTTGCCTCTACACACTCAGCAGGCAATGGGTAGACTCCTGTGCTGCTTCCAGAGACATATTTGAAAAAGCTCACTATCAACAAGTGGTATATTTCAAGACTATCTACACTTTCTGCTAGGAAAGTAAATCCTTGACATTGATACAAGAAATACCTTGTATTTCATTTACTCTCAGACAAGTTTGAGTAGAAAGAAAGACAACTGGAAGGCTATTAAGAAGTAATACTGTTCACATGGAGTACAGGGAAGTTAGTCAGATGCTACTGAGATAATTGGCAACTGATGTCCAAATTTCCACGTATATATTTGGACAACTAGTTGAACTCCGTTTTGTGCGAAACTTGTTCCTCTCTGTGTTGTCCTATGTTTGGTGTATATTGCATTAAGAAACTTCAATGAAAGCTGTTTAGATGAGAGTTTGGAATACCCTCATTTTACTCCCTTGACCTAGAGGATGACTGAGGGCTAAACCTGGATTTGTCAGTGAGCATCTGCCAAATTTAGGCCTCTGGTAGGAGTTATCTTAAGGCTGCTACCAGCCACAGACAGTGGTGGTTTTCTACAAAGATCCTATACAGACTTCTGTATTGGAGAAAGATTTTAAAATCTGTCTTATGAACTTGATGAAGTAACAAAAAAGGCACCACATTCAGCTTTTTAAAATTCAACAGTATTGGCCCTAGTGAAGCAGTCTGAAATATCTCCTGTCTGATGGCAGCATACTGCTAAAGAAGAAAACAATAAATTCATTAATAGAAATGTGAAGCCAGGTTAAGGACTTGTGAATACTCAGATGACACAAAATAAATCTGAATTTTGAAAGGCTGGAAGATGAGTTCTCTGAAATGAAGATATTTTTCTTATTTTCCCAAATATTAGCTGTTATAGCAGGAAGCCGCAGGAGGTAAATTTCAATATTAAAATGTGCTGTGATGTCTTGGAGGAGTGTGTGAAGTCTTTGGGCTGCAGGGAAGTCTGCAAATGGCTACAAGCAAGTCAGCAGGAAACACAGGGGGAACAGGCACCTCCATTAGGTCATGGTGAAAGATTAGGACATGCAGCTCACCCACTTCCATCACTGAGCACTTCGTAAATGAAACATTGCATTCCCAGCTGTTTGCATCAGCAGGCAAAAAGTGTGAAAAATCAGAAATTAAAACACCTATGTGAAGTCAAGAAAGAGTCAGGTAAAGCATCAGCTCTGTCAAGAGGAGCTAAATACAGTGGTCTTTGGTGACAAGGAATTGCTCCATTCAGGTGCCCTGGAGCCAAAGTTGTTCATTGCTCCATCCAAGGGGTTTTCTTATCCTCAAGTTCCATACAGCCAGGATGTTGCAATTCCCTCTCCCTGGGTCCTACCAGCAGTAAGATTGAATGCGTATTACCCCTATAAACATACACTCATCAAGTGTAGATCCAGACAAGGCTGGATGCAAAAAACAGTATAGAGAACAATTCCTTTGCTGGTGCTTTAGAAAGGACTGGAGACCACCATCCATGTAAAATGGCTGGGGTAGAGATTGATGGCCCCATGCTGGGCTTGAACATGGCCCTGTGCCCTGTCCAGGCTGAAAGGGAGCCCCTCTGTGGGGTACAACAGGGACAGGCAGGGCTGGTGCTGTTCTCAGGGCACCAACAAGTACAAATTAAAGTACTTTTTCTTCTGAAGTCTTACATATATGTTTGAAGGTTATTCACCCTTCTACCAGAGAGGTAGATAATATCAGGAATAATTACTTCTCTCAACTAAAAAGTATAACAATAAATGCTCATAGTAAGACCTACAGTACAGTATGCCATCTCTTAAAATGTACATGCATCACTAAGTTTTATGCTTAGCAGATATCGTTTAAATAACACTCATACGGAGAGAGCATCTATATTACAGCACCCACTGTCAGAAAATACAATGACTATTCTTGAGTCTGTTAAAAAAGTGAGACTCTAATAGCACTCATTTCACATTAAATGTGATCCAATCTTGGGCTAATAAAGACATTTTCAGTATTAATGAAACTAATCCAACACTAGAGATTTCTGCCTGCTCATTACAATAATTTATTCATAAAGTGTTCAGTTGTTCCTGGGAGACTCTGATGGAGAGCTCTACCCAGGACAGACATTTCTAGGAGCACTTCTGAGCTGGCCTCCAGTTTATCACTGGATTTTTCCCTTGCTGTCCCTGTTAAGCTTCTCCAAGCAGTCAAAGTCTGCAAATGTGAGCCTACTCGAATATTTTCCGAAATGAGTCCATGATCAGAGAGGACAAAAATCTTTAGCTCTTCACATTTGAGTGTTTTTAGTTCAGCATTTCTCTGGCAGGCTAGGGAAATCACATAGAATAAACAATAAAACTGAAATTAAAATAAGTGATAAAGTCAGAGTTTACTAGGAATTTGAAAATATTTTTTAAACTATTCACACATTCTGGCTGGAAATGCCAGACAAAAGATAATTTGAGCAGCTATTTTCAGATAATCACTTAGAGGAAAAAATACTTAGAATCTGGTGGGAAGTTTACATAAGATAACCATGACCAGCAAGACAATAGGTATGACTATGAAAATAAAACAGAAAAGTGACATTGCAATAACTTAGATCACTTAGCAAGAATATTTCTAGGTCTTTGTCTCCCATTCTCATGCTTGACTTGTCACTCCATCTCCCAACACTTCACCAGAAAAGTGAAAATCTAACAGGAATGAGAGTGGATCTCTTTAATCAGATTTTCCAAGACTGTTTTTGGCACCCTGCTGGTCAGGAATAATACAACTGCTGCGCTTTTTACTCACATCTAATCTATTGCTTGGGGATCCATTGAGAACCCAGCTACATAACTACATGTTCAGGAGCTGTACTCTCAGGTTCAGGAGCTTAAACGTTTGATATGACAACCTAATTGTCACTATACATTAAAATGATTTTTTGGTTTTTGAATAAAGTGTGAATCATCTTCTAGTGTGTCATGGTTGTTTGAAACAAACTTCTCTCTTTTTATATTATCTATTTTACTCTTGATATAACTTCTGTAATAGTTTTCTCTTCTTCTTCTTATCATTACACTAGAATTGCCATTATGGAATGCAGTTGTCATGGTTTGAGATAGCCCAAATTCCAATTCCCTAGCTCCATCCCCCCTCCCACATCTCAACCCAATGTGAGATGGGTTTTTTTTCCAGACAAAACACAACCAGACTCAGAATGGGGAAAGGGAATATATTACAATGACTATACAAATAAATACTACAATACATTATACACACGACTACAACTATCTCTACCATGACATAAGTATTTACAATGGATCAGATCTCTTCTCCCCTCCAAATAAAAGTCCAGGAGGGAAAGAAGGACAGATCCCTTCCAGTCTCTTAGGGCAGCAGCTTCTTCAGAGTAGCAGTCACTAAGCAGCAGCATCTTCTAAGGCAGCAGGCTCTCTCTGTCTCTTCTGTTTCTTGTAGCAGCTGATAGCTGGATCTCTGCCAGCACACACGAGGGGGGTATCCCCCTCGGCCACTCGTCTCTCCAAACGAGTGGTCTTCCGTGGGCTTCGTCACCCCAGACAAGGTCGTATCACCACGTCATATCACGAAGCACAGGGGGTCTTCGTGACGGTCTGGTATCTTCAGGAGATTCAAGCTCCTTGCAGGGCCTCTGTGCCCTGTCTCAGGCTGCGAGCTTCTTTGTAGCTTGCAGCAAGGGAGGGCCTCAAGGCCAACTTCCCACACTGTCCTGGCTGAGCTCTCAGGACGTCCGAGCTTCTCAGCTCCTCTCTGCAGTGCATGTTGCACTTCAAGGCTCTTTCAAGTAAGAGTCTATCAACTTCCTCCTTCCAGGAGGTCTCAAAGGAGTTTTGGGGGGTCTGGTATCAGTTCTTACCCCCAAGAACTCTGTAGAACTCAGCTGCTGACTCTCCTTCCCTCAGGTCTCCTTCCAGGAGTCCCTTCTCTGGTGCTGCATGTCTTTGTTGCTTCTTTGGTTCAGTTCTGGCTGCTGCTTTCTCCGGCCACTGCCACGGCCACTGCCCATGATGGAAAAAACATCTCCCAGCATAACTATAGGCACCTAGCCCAGCATTATGCTGTTCCAGGTCCCCACAGGCCCCAGCTGGGGCTGGGGGGCCAAAGCCCCCCCTGTGGGGCTCAGAGCCCCTTCCTCGTGGCTCACAACATGGCCACCTTCTTCTCCCTCAAACTACAACTCTTCTCTTCCGGTCTGGTTGTGATATGTTTACATTTTTTGCAGGAGCGCTCATTGGACAGAAATTCAAAACTTCCAGGGGTTTCCACCCCTTGGGGTCTACCACTTTTCTTATCCTCTGGGGGAAAACAAAGTCCAAACCACTACAATTTTTCCAGTTTTCTGATTTCTGGACATCAAACAACCATTTGATCTATTTAGTTCTTTCTTGACTCAAAGAATTCAAAGAAAAAAAAAGTGTCAGCTCTAGACTCTTCATGAGCTCAAATTCTCATGAAATACTTAAATTTGCAACTAAATCCAAAAATAAAATTTTGACCTATCTGAAATGCATAGTAAATCTTTTTTGGATCAGTCAATATTAATCTTGGATTATTAGAATGCATTTAAAATTATATTACTGAAATGAATCTTGCTTTGTAACAGGAAACTATAAGAGAAAAAAAATTATATTCCTAAACGAATATTCAGAAGAGCTAACTTGGCATTTCTAGCTGCAGAACTAATAGCCTTACTCTTACAAAACCTTCTACAATTAAGGAATTAATAAGCAATATACTATATTGATTAAAGCAAGTCTCTTCTATACTCAGTGAAGTCTTTCAAACTATTCAAACTTAATTCATCTTGACACTATGGTAATTTAGGTTGGGTTTTTTTTTCCTTCTAGGAGTATATCCAGTTTCAGATTACTCAGCATTAAATAACTCTTTGCTATTATCCTTTTCATTTCTTACCAGCATGCAGGCTTCTCACCTCCAGTTTTGAAGGTAATCCTTTTCCTCCAGTTAATTTAGAAGGAATTTCTACTGTATAGATTAAAAATAAAGATTTAAAATGGCCAAAAAATCCGATCAACATATAGAACATTTAAATACATGTAAAGTTATTTTTCTTCACCAGCAGTGGGTATTTGTGTGAACATGGTTGGGTTTCGTGAACGAAGATTTGGGAAGGGCTCTACCCAAGTTTGTCACAAACACGTTGGTGGCTAAAAAGGCCAATATGAGATAGGTATGACCGGTTGCAAAAGGCACAGCAGAAAGACTCCTTAGGTGGTATATTCTGCAAGGCACGATTCTTTCTGCATTGTCTTTTCTCCACAAGAGTGATCCTGCGTGCGTTCTCAAAGGAAACAGCAGCGTTATAGATGGTGTGTCTCCAGGCCTCCCAATTAGAGGTCAGAGTAGACCAGTTATGATGATCAATATGGCCAAGGCTGAGATGTTGTTTCAGGGAGTCCTTGTATCTTCTCTTCGGGGCTCCTCTCTTGCGGCAGCCAGTGGCAAGTTCACCATAAAGCAGGATCTTAGGGAGGTGGTGGTCCTTCATCCTGGAGATGTGTCCTGCCCAGTGCAGCTGTGTTCTCAGCAACATGGCCTCAATGCTTGTGATTGCTGCTTGTTCTAGAACAGATGTATTGGTCACATAATCTGACCAGTTTTGTGTACTTGCTACAAATTTAACTCTACATGTCTGAGTGTGTCATCTGAAGAAGTCTGCTCTTGATATTTCAGTTGAGTATTAGAATTAAGTAACTACAGCCTAACAGTTAGCTTTCACTGGAGGTGTTCTTATTTCTGACACACCTAAATCAGTTAAATTTGCAAAAAAACTTCCTTCCATTCCATTTAATTTCCAAAAATGGCTTTCTCAAGACATGGTGAGCAGGTGATAAAATTGTACTACCTATAAAGTTGTTGTTTTTGTTGTTGTTGTTATTATTACCATTAAAGCTTCTCTAAACATAAGAGTCCAGTCTTGTCATTGCTTAACTGTCTACTGAAAGGCACTTTGAGAGTATGCAGACGAAGGTAAGAACTTGATGGATTAGAATATTATGTCAGTAATAAAGACAGATGATCTGCTTCTCAGAAACTGCCAAAGGAGATGCCTTTTATAAATAGGCAGAAAAAATAATGGGACAAAACAGTGGGTGACATGTTCACAGAAACATGAAAAATGGGATAGAGGAGGAAATGGATGCCTAAATTCCAGATCATAGTTTAAAAACCCTAGCAGTCAGAGAAATAATAGATTAAATTAAATGAAGGATATTTTTGGTTTGTTTGTCACAAATTTACAGCACTGTGGAATGCCACAACTTTAGAAGAGGAACAGCGTGAATCAGCAAAAGAGAGATGCAAACTCCAGGGAGTATATCTTAGTGGTGAATCCTTTGAGATCCTTTTAACAATGGAATAACTTAGAGAATCTCTTCAGGGGGTTTGTCTTCTTGGTTTTGTTTGTGTGAATACTACTGTTGTTAAGTATTTGAGAGTTAATAACTCTATTCAGAATTGTGGGGCTGCAATGCCATCATTCATTGCAAATGGTAGGCATCTGTTTTATTTATGGATTTGTACAGCAGACCTTTTGCATTCTAAAAATAGTTCATTGTTAAACAGTGCATGATTCACTGAAGATTTCAATATTTCCCAAATTAGACAGCCATAAAGCATATGTAGCATTTGCAGTCTTTTTTGGATGTAAACTATTTTACTTTATTTATATGTAAAATGCTCAAATTGCAAAGGCCTGTCCTCAACAATAATATTTGAGATATATTCTTGGATGCCTGCCACTGATGCCAATTTTAAGAAAATGTGTACTTTTATTAGTTCCCATGATAATAGCATCTATAAATTGGTTGAAACACTGTTGAGTGGCAGACTGCTTTCTTCTTAATTTTCTCCAATTTTTATTTGAACAGATCTTGTTGCTGGAAAGGCAATGGCAGATGTTATTTTTTAACTACAACAAGCAAAGCTTCACTTCTCTGCGCAGCATTTATTAAATCCCCTTTAAACTTTCAGAAGATCTATAATAAGGTTTATAAAATCTGTATTACTTTAAAAACCAATTCATCTATGAGGTAAAAAAATTATTCTCTAAACTCCTAAGTCCTTATAGAAAGAAAAATAAATGTTCCCTTTGGTGCTTTTTTATTCAGAGGATCATATATGCTTTTATTTTTTTAAAAAATAGAATGATAATTAATGAAATAAATAATTTATGAAATTACATAGTTTTAGAATAATAAATGGGCTATTTATTATTTTACATTATTTAGTTATTAATGTTAAACAATTACATTTTTCCCTAAGCAATTGTGGTTCCAGCAATATTTCAGCAGTTCTAAAAGACAAGAAATCTATTTCTATCTATACATATATATTTTATTTCTGGTATTATATTGCCATAAAAATAAAGGATATACATCCCTAAGTTTTTAAATCATATAACACAGAATACTATTTTTTTTTGTGATCCAACTTGAACATTACGCTTCCTCATCAAAAGTTTGATTATTAAATTTTTTTTCACTGTCTTGTAAACTGTGGTCTTTACATTGTAGGGTATAAAACACTGAAACTTTGTCAATTCTGAGACAAACCAATATATCCTTATTAGGTGTTGTTCCATCTGTCCCATATAGTTTGTTTTCTCTTACAGTAAATTAGCATCAGAACAGCATTGGTGCTTGACCTAATCTAGTATACGAGATATTCTAGTATACGAAACAGTTCAGCCACTACTTGTCGCTTCCATCAACGCTGCCTCTGTACAATCCTAAACATCCACTGGTCAGATTATGTAACCAATACATCTGTTCTAGAACAAGCAGCAGTCACAAGTATTGAGACCATGTTACTGAGAACACAGGGTAGGACACATCTCCAGGATGAAGGACCACTGCCTCCCTAAGATCCTGCTCTATGGTGAACTTGCCACTGGCTGCCGCAAGAGAGGAGCCCCGAAGAGAAGATACAAGGACTCCCTGAAACAACATCTCAGCCTTGGCCATATTGATCAACATAACTGGTCTACTCTGGCCTCAAATCGGGAGGCCTGGAGACACACCATCTATAACGCTGCTGTTTCCTTTGAGAATGCACGCAGGATCACTCTTGTGGAGAAAAGACAATGCAGAAAGAATCGTGTCTTGCAGAATACACCATCTAACGAGTCTTTCTGTTGTTCCTTTTGCAGTCGGATATGTCTATCTCGTATTGGCCTTATAAGCCACCAGCGTGCCTGTAACAAATGTGGATAGAGCCTTCCCAAATCTTCGTTCGCAAAGCCCAGCCATGATGATGACCATACATATTAAGTAACATTACATATATATGTCATGAAATATGAACTTGAATAGAGTTTTTTAAAACTTTCATTGAAGTCAAAATTTTCAGAAATATCTTAAAGCCAAGGCCACTGACACTAGATAAAGCAGATAAATGTCAAATTTCTAATGGCTGTTACATAAACTACTGTTTAGTACATTATGTATCTTTAAAAAACCTCTTGAAATACACTGGTAGAAGTATGTCAATCCAAACTAATGAAAAAAGAAACACAAAAATTTCAATTATTGTTAAAAAATTCATAGCTTAAGTAATAGATTTCTGCTAGAAGCTTAACTCAATTCTATTGCACCTGATTTCTGGGCAGTGGTGAGGAGAATTATGCAATATAAGAGAAAATAAACTTTCTTCTAAAAGTAGAGAATGGATGAAAAGTCGTTGGCGAAAGACAAGAGCATTAAGTGCCTTTCAAAAGAATTAAGTTCAGCTATCTCTGCTATTTCCATGGTACTATGCAGGTATCTTCTCAAATCTTGGCTTTCAGTTAAGAAAAAGATTAACTGGTTTCCTCAAATGAAGATAATCCACACAATGATTTGTGTGGTGCAGTTAAAACTCGGATGTTTGGAACACAGGACCACATTGGAGCAACCTTCTCCCTGCAGGTAACCTGGACTGGTCCCTAATCCTGTAATACAAAAAAAAATGAGATCCGTTCAAGTCTTGGGAATATTCTTTGACTATTGTATTCACATTAAAATCCATTTATTACTCTATCTGAATCATTATTATCAATAAAACTGTAACTATTTTTTTCCCCATGTATATTTTAAGGTGGACCTTGGAGAGTCCAGAAGATTCTGGTAAGGAACAGTAGCTTATAGGAGACAAGTAATTTTTCTTATACATTCTTCTCACACTTTTAACTATATACCACATATCTGTGAAACATGGAATACAGAAATTGTATGCCACCTAGACAGGTAGGATCACAATGCATAGAGAGAGGGAATGTCCCTGTTTAGTGTGTAGGGCTGATGTTTTATCAGCAATCTGAATAGCACCAATATCATTCCAGCTGATTTACCAGCATGTGCTGGTTGGTTTTTTTTCCCCTACCATCTGCAGCATATGCAAACACATTACAAATCACCCACTGAGGTAATTTTTCTTTGTGTCTACTGCTTGCTTAGGGGTACATAACCTATCACCAGGTATCCTAATAAAAACTCTCTACTTCTCTTGTAAGTTTCCTTTTATTTGGGGCAACTGTCACCAAATCAAAGGTCTGTTTTAAATACTAATTGTTCATCAGATCAGTGAAGACTCCAGCACTGTAAATATGATTATTGCTGGACAGACACAGACACATGCTACACAACAGACAAAAATCAGTTGCAATTTTGCAATTTTTTTCCTGGAAAGGAATTACATATGGTTTGATTTTTTTTTTTTTTTTACTTTGCTGGTTTTTTGACAAATATTGCTGTATTTTTCTACAAAGTAATGCTGTGATTCATCATAAATAGCAAGTTCTACACCCATAACAAATTCAGCAAATGAAAAAAATTCATCCCTTGAGCATGAAGGTTAGTCTGAGTCTAGGTTGTGGTGCTTGTCTTCATGGGTGTAGAAATTTGCAAAAGTAGTCTATAGATTTTTGCATGCTGTACTACAGGAACAGTAGAATGAAACCAAAAGGAACTGTGAAGTTTCTTAGCTGGTAGTTATTACTGCAAAGGCAATCCTCCATTTAGGCGCTTAGCATGTGTGTGTCTCAGGTGTATATATTTAGAATGTCTTTACTGCTGAACTTGCGTAGATGCTGAAAGTCAGCTGTAATGCTTATTTTTATTTTAAGAACTGACAGTGAATGAAGTTAGCTTGACAGCTAATAACCTTTCAATGTATCTTCTCAGCATGATCTAGACCTTCCCAGTATTGCAGGATGTTATTCTACCCTTACAGTGACCAGACATTTTTACCTCCTAGTTAGATTTTTCATTCTATAAATATGAGGTTCTCTGAAAGACAGAACTTTTTTACTTCTCATTTACCTCTGGAGTGGTAGCACTGTCCTAAGCTGGAAAATCCCTAAAACAGAGCTATTCAGTCTGTTACTGTGCATAGTTCTCATAGGAGTAATTGGAATAAAGAGGTCATTTACACATTCTTGCAAACAAAAACTTGACTTTTTTTTTTCCTATATCACCAGTTCTACTTGCACTTCAAAACAAGGAAAAGCATAAACATAAGATGTCTCTAATAGTAATAATATCACATGCAGCTGCCAGGAACAGTTTGTACCAAGGAAACACTGGGCATATGTTGATGTGACAGCCATTGGCAGGGTTTGGTTGCATATGCTGCACTGTCAAAACACCTTTTTAACTACCTCAGAGGGATTGTATTATTTTCTTTTTCATTTTGAGATAAAATTCAGAAAGCAAATGAGTTTCTGCAAAGTTTCAAACACATATTTGAAAGTGTTCCTTATCCAGGAACCACAATGTATTATGCCTTTTTTCCCCTAATTTTTATATGTTATTCCTCAGTCCATGAGATCTATCTTAACTTTTTTCATAGTAATATATATAATACCATAATTATATAATTATTTTATCATATCTAGAGATCGATAGCCTGGATACCTAAAGTAATTATGAGTAGGTGTTTTATTTTAATATTTTTCATTCCTTAGAGGTGAACAGAAGAAATGCTTTCAATCATATGATAAAGATTTAGAGGAATCATATGCATGTGTACACTTGAATTTTTGTATGTACTACTCTGTGTGTGTATGAACATATACAAACACAAGCTCATAGAATATCTTTAACTATCACCTTTGCAAATAATAAAGAAATTGAAAAATGTTCACTATATTTCCTCCAAAAGACATTTTCCCTTTCATCCTCGAAGCAAAACAAAAAAAGCAAAACAAAACATAAAAGTGTAGATTCAGTCTTGAAAATACTTTCTTTTCCCAAAATTCTTGGAAAAGGGATGAGTTTAGCAACCTACCCAAATGACAAAGAAATGGGTCCAAATCCATTAGAGTCAGAGAGGTTCTTTCCATTAACTAAAATAATTTTGGGATAAGGCCCATGGCACATGTTTTTTAGCAATTTGTATTAAAAATGTGGAAGAAATTACAGCAACACATTAAAATCACATACTGAGAACGTGCTTTTATGTTATACTAAAAATGGCTGCTAGATCATCTTTATAAAGAGAGTTCATCATGGTTGTTGAATAACCAGAGTAATAGCTGTCCAGATGCCATAATGAGATTTATGTAAAATATTGTGTGGGCAGAAATTATAATCGCTTTTTTTTGGTTGTTATTGTCACAGAAGAGAAGATTTCATTTTTCAATTTCTAGCCTTGTGAAGTTGAGTTAACAGACTGAGATTACAGTTTAACTCCAGCTTATCACTACCTATATGGCAAATGCATATATAAAAAATGTGTACACATCTGGCAGCAAAATTTCCAAGCCTTAGCCTAAACTCAGAGGGTAAAAATATTTCTGTGATATACATTGTGAAATTTGAGGGCTATGAGCACTAAATGATTTACTGTTTTAAACTTTATATTTCAGATAAATGATACTGCCTCTCAATATTAATTACAAAAAAAAAGCACCTAAAAGATAATAATTCAATCACAATGAATGCTCTTGACAGCTGTTTGAAGAGAATTAGCTAACTATGCTGAACTGATAGTGAGATAATTCACAATATGAAAAAAAGAAATAGTAGGCACACTATTTTATAACAGCTGTGTACCTCCTTAGGGAAACTGAATAGTTCACGTGAAGACATGCATACAAAATACATCAGGCAGCTCTCAGATCATTTTCTGTAGCATCTTCTCAAATACCTCATGTTTATCATGGAGATGTCTCAGCTTCAATTCAGCCTTACTACAATCTCAGTAGTTTATATTTGGAAACTGTAGATTACTTTACTTCATAGTTCAGAGGGCTAGAACACCTTCCTGTGAAAAAAGGCTGAGTTGGGGTTGTTCAACCTGCAGAAGAGAAGACCCAGGGAGAAGCCCTGGTGTAGCCTTTTAAAGGGGCCCTATAAGAAAGACAGAGAAAGACCAGTAGTGACAGGACAAGGGGCAGTGGTTTGGAATGGAAATATTTAGATTAGATATAAGAAATTCTTTAGTATGAGAGTGGTTGTAGTGGGTTGACCCTGACTGGATGCCTGGAGCCCACCAAGCTGCTTTATCACTTCCCCTTCTCAGCTGGACACAGGAGAGAAAACTGTAACTGTGGGTAAAAGCCTGATGGAAGGTTTGGGAAGGGAAGGTTTGAGAAGGTTTGGGAAGGGAAGGTTTGGGAAGGTTTGGGAAGGTTTGGGAAGGGAAGGTTTGGGAAGGGAAGGTTTGGGAAGGTTTGGGAAGGGAAGGGAAGCAATTTCTTGTAAAAAAGTAGAGAAATTTGTATACAAAGCAATAGGTTACACGAGAATAGATTAAAAGACCTAAATCACTGCTTAAAAAGAAGTTGAATTTGCAACTCAAAAGTTTTAGAACTGTTTAAATGTGTTCTTTTTTTTTTTTCTTCATTTCAACTGTTAAAATATTTTCTAGTGTGGTATTGTCTCTGCAGCACAGTCCATAAGGAACAAGCATTTCTGGTAGAAATCCATAGATGAATCAGAAAAAAAGGTAGGAAAGTTAGAACTTCTCAAGGCACAGAATACTATCTTAGGGCTAGTGTATACACTTACAGTTTCTCATTGTTAAAGCTTTTTCTCTTCAGCACTGTAGTAATGTCACTGCTATCTGCACAATGAATTTTATATTTAGCACAGATGAACAAATGAGATAATTTGGTTCCAATTCTTTTTGTGCATTACCAATAGAATTGTGTACTGTTTGCAAGCACGAAACCAAGCTCTGCACTGATTAATATTGATAAATGCTAACATATGTATATTAATATATTATTATATAAACATTAATGTGTTATATATTGATATATGTAAAAATCCAATATGGATATTAAATATGTATACAACTACTTAATCGCAAAGGTTTTAGATATAGAAGACATAATTTAGTATCTGATCAACATAATCTTTCTGATGGCACCGCATGAGAAAGACAGAGTGAAACAGAAAAAGAAAATGAGAATGAGATAGAAAGAAAGAGGAAAAGAAAGGATGGACAGACAGTAAGGTAGAAGGAAGAAAAGTAGGGTGGGAAAGAGAGAGGGAAGGAGAGAAGGAGGTGGGGGCAGAGAGGGAGGGAAAAAAAAGGCTTTTTAGAGGTCTTCTCTGAATGGGATTATATAAAGGACAGTTAAGAAAAAAATGTTCTCCAGTAGTAGAAACTTTTCTGACAAAATTCCAACATTTTTAGTGAGTAGACCACCAGGTCACAGGGGTGGGAGATAAGGCGAGGGGAGGAAAAAAGAGTATTACAGACCATTGAAAGATTTTGTTACCATTGGATTTCTGAGTTTAGATAAATTGTACTATTCAGAAGTGCTAAAGCCACAATGTCATTATAATCATCATCAGAAAATCTGTTGCTAAAACCTTCATACATTAGCATAAACATTTATAACTACAATGTTATATATGGTGTAAGCTCATTTTTCAAAAGTCAAAACTTAAAAGAGCAGTAATTAATGTCAACGTTTCTGTTAATATTCTGGTAACTGTATTGTAACAATCCTTCACAGTCCAAATTATGTTACAGTCCACTGAGGGAAGTTAAATATTAAATGATTCCTGACCTTTCATTTCTTCATTATGTGTTTATTCATAGTGCTACCATATCTGGGTACAGACAAGCCTTGTCTAGACTCCAAGTAATATATATAGCATACAGAGAAAATAAATATTATTCTAATAAATTTAATAACATTATTAAAGAAACATAATCTATGAAAATATTGCAAATTAGATTAAGTTCTCCAGAAGGACTGCTCAAAACCAAAGTATTAGATCTCTGTTTCTCTGGACCTTAAAATTTATTTTTGTTAACCCCTACATACAGTGTAAATTTATTAGGGACAATGATCTATTCTCAGGACAAATGCAGAAAAGATTTTTCTAGTAAAAAATTTTAATTTATGAGGCAAAATTCTATGCAAAAGTTTATTAAAGTATGTCCACTTTGCATTTATCTTAATTTAATGAAGAAGTAGATTCCAGGACACTGTGAAACTTGCAGTTCTCATAAATGTGCTTCAAAAATTAACCAGTGGGGAACCCCTAAATTGAATCCAATAAAAAGCATTTGAAATTACATTTTCAGACTGCTCAGCAACAAATTCTTTGTAATTGTTTATATTGACCTTGTTTTTCTAATAAAAAATCCTCTTTTAATGTGTAATGTTTCCCTCAATAGAAAAGGCTTAATTAGGCTTCATATGCACAACCAGGAATCATGAACAGATTATAATTTGTATGACAAAACTGGAGCATCATTAAGATTACATTTGGTATGGTAGTTATAAGAAATTGTATTGAATAAATATCTGCAGCTTAAGATCAAATACTGTAATATAAATATAAACCCTTACCTGAAAATATAATTGTGGGCTTTTTTTTTGCCTGCATATTACTGTTCATTGTAGAAAGGCTGCAGAGAGGGAAGTAGGTTCATATATATGACTGATAATTTAATCTGTTATAATATAATCATTTTGAGGAATTATATCATGGAAACCTTTTCATGGTTTATTAAACAGAATTATTAAAAGTTCTCTCAATCAGTCACATTTTGTGGAAATAAGACTTAAGGAAAAAGAAATCGTTTATTGTGAGTCAAAATTAACATGAAATCCATTTCTCCTTTTGGAGTTGTCACTTCAAGTTTTACTGTGTTTACTGCTATGAGGTAAAATCTTTTAAGCAACATAAAAATATTTTTGATAAATAGTATACATAGAAAATGTCATCTTCCTAATTATACTTTATATATTTCAAAGAGTCTTCCTAATTACTTGTTAATTGGAAACAGGGTTCAAAAATAAACAATTTTTTTATTATATTTCTTTCTTCACCAACTTTTTAACTTCTGTAGGAGTGAGGGAAGGGAAAAACATGTAGCACTATAAAATATTTCTTGAAATATCAATGTTGTACCAGCTGATAAGTGACTCAGGATCTTGACTTAAAAACTGCTTGTCTTTTTCTCACCTTCAAGTCTGAATAGCAGAAAATGCTTTGATGGTACACAGAATGATACATCTGTGTAGGAGTCATGAAAGAGTACTAACAAAAGTGCTCATGCAGAAAGGCATCTATAACAAGGTATCTTACCTCCTCACACTTTCATGTTTACTTTGAAGTAAAAAAAAAAATAAAAAATCTTAGTTTCCCCTGGATAAAGTTTCTCTCTGATGATCCATAGTGTGAATAGAAGTAATAGGGATCTCTATTCATACTTTCTGAATCTGTATCCAAAACAACCACTCTTTCACCACTGGCTCAAGCAGGTAGAGAAGAAAAAGAGATTGTAATGAGATTTCAAGGAGTTGGTCTCCAAAATCTTTTACCCTTCACCTGTCAGTCCTAAGAATTGGAGACTACAGGAAAGCAAAATGGCTTGGTTTATGAGACCTGGCTTTCCATCACTATTGCAAGCATTTGAATTCCTCTTTGAAAATACCTTAATATATATATATTCAACTAACTCTAAGCTTTGATCAGTAAAACACTGCCTATTCAATATGTAGAGAAGTATACATTCAGCTGAAGTTGAAAAATAAATGACAAATCGTGGTTGCAGTTGCATCATGCTGATTTAATGTAAAGTGTGATAGCTTCAGATATGTTGTTTTCAATAATGTGAACTCAATTCCATAGAAAAAAATTGTATTTATTCATAGCAGAATGGTAGATGTTGCAGTATTGGGTTAAATTGAATGGATATATTTTGTGTGGAAGTATGCATTGGATAGGCAAGTACTTCTGACTGGAAATGCTGGAGTTGAGAAATAAATGTATCGATGTAAATGAAAATGTATTGATTTGGCAAAAAGTTACTGGCTTCTATAAATATATTTTTGAAAGAAAACCTATTAATGTATAAAAATATAATTCTATCATTTGGAAAGTACTGTTATTGATTTCAGAATAGATTGACAATATATCAGATTCAGCAAAATGGCCTTGATTTCAGTGTCTATTGCACATATTTCCCTGAAATTGTACTGCGTTAAAAAATCAAATACAAATCCAATTCAGTTGTTTCCAGTCTCAAAAGCATTACAACAACCTCATGTAGATGAACCGGTTAGTCTTAACTAAATTGGGAGAATTTATTTAGGATTCTTTAATTAGCATTTGTCTTTACTTACATTTCTGAGACTTCAATTTCAGTAATGGATGAGCCACACCTCATTCACAGCTCTGATTTCTTATTGATGCACATTCACAGCTATGCCTTTGCTTCTATTAGCTCCAAAAGCCATGTTTTAAAGACTTATTCTTCCAAACTTTTGTTCAGAGAAGACTTTAATACTACTTTTTTATTTTCCTGAGGAATGGAGTAGCTTTCATGTAGATTGTCCTTTCTCATGCTTCACTAGAAAATGAATAAATTTCCTCTTCCTTGGAAGTTAGCAGAATTCATACAGAATTTTTTGTCTTCTCTTCTAAACTTGTTTCTAACATTTTTTTGTAAGATACAGACTTTTGTTTGCCTGTTTCCTAGTGTGAGCTTCATCTTTACTATGGCATTAGCTACCAGGGAAATATGATAGTCATAACAAGTAATATCCTACTCCTTCCTAAGCTAACAATATTTGTGATTCTATGTTTTCTTCTATGAGTTCTAAGTGCAAAAAAATCATATTGTAATACATTTTATCTCAAATAAAAAAATACATTAAAATATTTACGTTTGTTAAATTAAAAGTAATTTGATAACTTTTTAATATTTTTTTCAAATGCTGTTTCATATCCCATTGCAAAACCAGTCTTCCTACACTGATAGCTTTCAAAATATCCTGCTTGATATCTTACCTCCTGATTCCTGTATGTGCTCACTTGTTGACAGCTTATTTGATCCCCATGTCTTCTCTCTTTTCTTTCTGCTCTTTCTTTGCCTTTCTGCAAACTTCCTACTTCACAGACACTGTTAAAGCCAGAGAGGAAGCTCTCTCCCCTCCCTTGCTTTGAACTAACTCAGTTCTTGGACTAAAATCCTGACAAAAATAAACTGGAGCACTAGGTTTCACTATATAATATAATATGTGCACAACATGATGAGAAACCAAATAGTAGACCCAGAAAGTAACATTAGCAGCATTTACTTAGATTATCTTGGAACTAAGACAGTCATAAGTTAGTCCTGTTTCTAGCAGATGGGAATTCACTGACCACTAACTGGTATCATGGTCAGAAATGCAAACTGAGCTTGTACAACAAAGGAAAAAAAGAAATTGAAATATGAATACTTCAGAACTTATTTTTATGGTTATAATATGCTGCATTAGGGAAGTTTGAAGAAAGTAAGGTAGAAACTGCAGTGTATTCCTGTTACTGATTTGTTTGGACTGTCCCCAAGCACAAATCTCAAGAATGGACTAGAGTGGTAATTGCAGAGATGAGAACTGGTGGAAGTAGACTGGTAATTAATTCCCTACACTAATCTCCATATTTCAGTTTACAAGAAAGGAGGGGAAAGGAAGCAGTATTTTGATAACATGATAACTTGGCTGAGGTTTTTTTGTGCATAAAGAAAAGCAAAAGAATGAAAAATGGAAGACAAAATAATACATGAATTTGCAATAAAATTCACCCAAGAAATACCATCTGCACATTCTAACTGTTAAAAGTACAAGTGGCATGCTGAGCTTGTTTTGATAGCTTGATGAAAAAACTGTTTATGAAGACATAGAGGAAAAGAAATTATTAAAGGCCAGGGACCACTTGTATTTATGTATGTAGATGAATAGAATTGAAATAGAGATGAAAGTTACATTAAAATAATTGTTGCAATGATGAAAAAATATTATGAAATACATAATTACACATGCACTGGTACACATACCAAACAAAACAGCTGGTCAAAACATCAGCTAGTTGTAGATTGTTCAGTTAGCTGTAAGTATTTAAACAAGAAAAAGAATATGATGTTGGCAAGAGGGTGAGAGGTGAAGATGGGAAATTATTTTTCCTCACCATCAAACAGAGCTATAGTTTAAATAACTTCAAGATCTTTGGAAACCTTTGAAATAGCTGTGCTGTTCTGCTTTTAAAGAAAGCAAGAAAATACCTCGGTGATGTTACTCAATTCAGATGATAAAGTCAAGTTCTTCTGATTGCAATAAAGGACTTCAAAATGAGACTCTAGAGACACCTCTTGTTCCCTTTCTCCCAAAAACTATTTATATGAAGTAGAGCAGCTTGATGTGAAGGACTGAAATTTCATCACTTCCTCCTCAAAAGAGAAATAGGTCTCAAGAAGGATAAATTCAGGTATCACTTCTGACTGAGATAGATGTTAGGTTCTGGATTTGACTTGAATTTACTTAACACTGGACTACCAGTTTTGCTGAAAAAATGCTGAAAATGAGATCTTTTCACCAATAAAAATTATGCTTAAACTAGCATGTTATCACAAGAAAAGTATTTTGGGGAAGCCACCATAATCCACCAATGTGTATGTAACAAAATAGTTTTAAAAAAATTCTTATGAAGGTGATAAAAATCTGGTAACAATATCCTCTGATTAATTAATACAAAATCAAACTTGTAAGTGTGCCTTCAATTAATGCCCATGCTACCCACTCACATATCTTACTTTTATTAGAGTTCTATTTCTGTGAGTTCTTGAAAACACAATATCTTGGAGTAAATTTTTTTTTTTTTGTGCATTTTTAAGAGGGCTTATGCTGTGTTTGGAAAACTGAATGGAATTCAACAAAATTAGAGAAGTTTTGAAGAAAGAAAACTGTGTTAAAACTCTACTCTTGAATGATAATGTGCTACATATATGGATTTTAAACTCTGATCTTTAGTTTACCATCTGAAAAGTTTTGTCTTGGTTCACAAAGAAAGCTGAAAAAAAAAAGCTTAAAGCTGCCAAATAAGAACAACTCCTTGTGAGGACCTATAGAATTTTTTTGATTTCAAGAGGCAGATACATATTCCATTTGAGGAAAAAATGTGGACCCTATAAGTTAATAGAACACAAGTTGGTTTTATGCATGTTCTAAAAGCTTGTCTTAGAGAGTTTCATTCTGTATTACTTAAGACAAATCTTAAGAGGATTTTTTTCCCCATTTTTTTGTTCGGTTGATTGGTTGGTAGGTTAGTTGGTTGGTTTTTTGGGGAGTTGGTGTTACATAGAACAAAATACCAATGAGGAAATAGAATTTACTAAAATAACTTTGTTTAGGTTCAAAAAGAGAATCACCTGCTATTTTTGAAGAACATGCAAGACATTTATTTCCTTTATTCTTTAAAGTGAGAAATGAGGGTCTATATATGTATGTAATAGTTATAATAGAAATAATTAATGGATGCAAGTAAAATAATAGCAACAGAAGTGCAAAGGCAACAGTTATACAACAGCAGCAGAGTATTACAGTAATAAGTCACAACACTCCTATTTCCTGAGCTCTCAAGAGAAACATGAAGGTTTGATAGTCTCATAATGAACCTTGGAGTCATACCTGATGAGGATTTAAAATTGCACTCCTGGGAGAAATAAGCCAGTGGGGGTTGTGTTGAACATCCTCCCAGTGCCCTAAAAGATATAGAAAAGACCAGGTGACTGAGCATGTTCTGAGGGTCTGTTAGCGCGGAAATTTTTGTCATTGCACAGTCAATCTTTGCACTACTTAATTTTGAGATGGTGTATTGTTAAGAAGTCTTGCTCATTCTGAGTCACAGATGATGTGTGGACTTTTTCTTCACTATAAGTAAATATGTGGTCCAGCAACTACTGAACAATCTGTGGAATGCAAATAAGAAAAGTATATCACTTTGGGGAAACTTTTCATTTCTTATGTAAGAGCTTTGCAACTATAAAGGGTAACTGTCAAAGACTCAGTAAATCCAAGAAGATTGAAGTTCACTGTCCTAAATTTAAAATCCTAAATTACTTCAGGAAATGAGGGACTTGTGGTAAGAGGAAATGTAATAATATATGGAAATAGAATTTTTTTGGATGAAAAGACTTGGATTTCTCTCAGTATTTGTGTGTACTCCTAAGTGACACTACTTTGATTTCATCAGTGCTTGTTCTTTCCACAGTGCACGTTACCAGTAAAGCACATTTCTACACACAAAGGGCTTATACTAAGCTGAACCACAATATCTTTATACAGTTAAAACAACATCTCGATAAATATGCAGTACTGTAAAAGACTTGTCTTAAATTAATATAATTTCAGATTTCCAAAGCAGTTTCTACATAAAAACTGATGACAGCCACAACAACAAAAATCAGATTGCAATGTTAGTGGAAAATAACACAGGAGAAGAAAATTAAACAGACAATGTAGTGAATTAAAAAAAAAAAAAAAAAAGGAACAAAAGACCACATTAAAAATAAACATAATCCCTGGGTTAAATGTGGGTAGAGCCCTTCCCAAATCTTCATTCATGAAGCCTAGCCATGAGTGAGTGAGTGAATGAATGAATCCCTGGGTTTGCTAAAAGCAGGGTGAGAGTTCACCATCTGTTTTATATTATTTTAATAGCCAGGCTTCAGTCCATTGTACTGTAAATTGAGTAGGTAATGATCTGTATTTTTACTTTTTCATTTTTTTTCTTTCCACATTCCTTCTTCTCTACCTCCACTACTTCTGATTACAAAATTGCAAACTAAAAGGTACATATTTATATATATTCATAAATGCATATATATATAAATATAGATCCTCATAGATGTATATACATATATAAGTAAATCTCATTTAGGGAGAAGATTGAAATGTTCATTAGTTCAAAAATATTTATGTTTATGTTTATTCAAAAATGTTCATAGTGCAGTTGCCCTGGAAGCTTGTTCCAGTTGCATTTCTTGCCTGGAAGACACCTGTTCAGCAATTATATGGCCAGCAGTACATTAGCAACATTGCCTGCTGGATTGCAGGTGTTTGAATCTATAGGGAGAAGGTCATTACATTACCATTTCTCTCCATCTGGCCCTAAGAAAGCTAAGTGTGTATGGGCCACTGAGATTGCTCACTTCAGAGGATATCTCTCTGTCCATTTATCATCAAACAGCACATACCACACTTCCTGAATTTCTAAGATGCCAGCCATTATTAATTTCTAGTTGTGAGGCTTATTAAAAGTAGTACTGCTCTAAGTAAATAGATTAACTCCTTAGTCTGCATACACACTAGCAAAAGTACCTTGAAATTCCTGTGTGTGCAATCCATTTGTTTGCCTGTTTTTACTGTAACTTATAGAAAAAAAAATGTTCCTTGCAGAAAGGTGGTTTGTATCTGGAGTTTTATGCTGTCTGTTGGTGTCAGACCAACAGTAGAAAGGTTGGTAGCTTATATTTTAGTGTAGAAAGCCATGAGGCACGAGACACTGACACTGATCAGCTAAATGTGAAAGAATAAGGGTATTTCTACATATCTTTCTTTGTTGCACTCACTTGTGATACATATCAATCAGAAGGATGAAACCAGAGGAGGTATGTTTTAACTTCGCCAAACCACATTATTATAACGTTTTTATAAATTCATTGAGAAAGAAACGTTAACAAGGAAGGAAAACTGCTTCAGCCACATCTTTCTTACGGGAAATATGCTGGCAGTTTGTCACTGGTCAATCCAGTACTGAGTTTGAAAGCTTTTTATTATGGTTACAACTACTCAAGTACCTCCCACTGTTTCTAAGCAAATCCAGATATGCAGCTAAGCAGATGACTATAGCTATGTCTTGTGTGTACAGGATGGATAAAATTTACCATGAGGAGAAGTTGAAAGGCCTAAATTTACAAATAAATAATGGAATTTAATGAAATATCTTGGCTGAAATCAGATTAATAATTTTGACCCTTTAGACAGAAATAAATTGGAGCAACTTGAAAAGATATAAAGGGGTTTATATTGAGAATTGATGCATTTATGGATCTTGCTGTATGATATATTTAGCTACAGCAGACAGGAACTCAAACTCCATGATAGAGAACATCCTTTGCAGTCCTATCTTCTTACAGTCCTATCTTTACAATAAAGAAAGACAATATTTTCACTGGGATGATGCGCTCAAAGGGAAATTTTTGGCCTACAGGTCCCCGTTTTCTGTTCTTGTGGATTTCAAAGAACCACATAATTGTTGATGTTCAAAAGGAGCTCTGGATGTCACTCTGTCAAACTCCATTGCTCAAGCAGGTCCACATAGAGCAGGCTATTTGAGTCCATTTTCAGGCAGCTTTTGAGTACTTCTGAGGATGGAGGCTCTACAACCTCTCTAGTAATCTGTCAGTAGCATGGTAAAAACATGCTTCCTTATGTTCAAACAGAACCTCTCATGTTTCTTCTTCTACTCATTACTTCTTAAGAGTACTGCCAAGGATACTAGCGACAAAATAAGTAACAGAAAAGAAACGGAGGAACCTTTATGCATACTGTGTAAAACTACTAGTAAAACATTTCTCCTTCTTCCTTTCTGTATCCCTATGAAAATGATTTCACAAGCTTGTGTATAAAATTAGAAGTTTTTTTTCTTGGACACAGTTATTAAAATAAAAATTTAGCTGTGTAAAAAAGACACCATTTTTCTCTACAGCTTCCTGAGGATGGGAAATGGTGATGGAGGTACTAATCTATTCTCCTTGGGATCCAAGGACAGGATGCATAGGAATGGCTCAAAGATACATCAAGAGAGGTTTAGGTTGGATATTAGGAATAATTTTTTTACCTCCACTGTGGTCAAACCCTGGAACAAGCTTCCTAGAGAGGAGATCGTTGGACCAGGCCTGTCAGTGTTTGAGAGACATTTGGACAATGCCCCTAACAACATGCTTTAACTTTTGATCAGCCTTGAATTTCAGGCAGTTAGACTGGATGATTGTTTCAGGCCCCTTCCAACTGAAATATTCTACTCCTATTCTATTCTATTCTATTCTATTCTATTCTATTCTATTCTATTCTATTCTATTCTATTCGTTTTTTTCTTTTTTATTATTTTTTCTTTCCCTCCCCCCCATTTACTTTTTGGGGGTTTGTTGGTTTGGTTTGGTTTGGTTAGGTTAATTTTTTGGTTTGTTTTTTATCCTCAAAAATCACAGAGTGGTATATGTTGAGTTGGAAGGAACCCACCAGGATCATGAAGTCCAGCTCTTAGGCCTGCACAGGACCATCCCCATGTGCTCACACCATGTGCTCGAGTCCCTTTTTCTAATATCCAATGTAAACCTCTCCTGACACAACTTCACTGCTCACCTCAGAAAAGAGATCAGTGCCTACCCCTCCTCTTCCCCTCATGAGGAAATTGTAGACTGCAGTGAGATCTCTCCTCAGTCTCCTCTTCTCCAAGCTGAACCTGCTTTGGTTTTGGTTCAGTTTTGTTTGGTTGGGATTTTTGTTATTGTTGTTGGGGGGTTTTTTGTTTTGTTTTGTGGGTTTTTTTTTTACCATTTAGTATTGTTTTAATGCTAGAGTATTATTAAGTTGCTCTACTGACTAATTCAGGTTTTTCAAAATCAGTTGTGCTATATAAGATCATTTTCACTAGATGTAACAATGGTTTATTGTCTCTTTTAAAGGCTGGGGAGGTAAATAACTCATTTAATTTTTAAAGTAAGGTGCAATAAATCCAGTTATTTTTTGGTTTCAGTAGCTTTCTGATAATCTTTTGGAATACACTTAATAACATACACTCATCTAATCATGCCTAGTTTATATGAAAAATGTGACTTGTTACATTGGCTTTGATTTTATATTTTCAAACAAAATATTTGTTTTCATAGAAGAAATTCAGAATAACGATACATCTTAACAGGGTTGCAAAAATTTGTAGAAGACAAATGTTTCATTCTAGAAGGAACCACTTTACAACAAACTAGTAGTTTTGAGAAATGGATGAGGAACACAGAACAAAACAGAAGTTCAGCTTCTTATCTGCTGAGATGTTTATCTTGTCTCAACAAAATAAGATCACTCTCTTCAGAACAAATCTTAAAATTGTAATGGAGCTAAACGATAAATAGAAATGCTGTCTTCTCATTATGTTGTGAGGAAGTGTTTTCCTGATGTACTTTGTCTTTCTCACTTGTGTGTATTAGCTTGGCATTGACCTGCCTGTACTGCTAAACACTGGCTATATCTTGGCAAGATGCAAGTAGGCATGAAAAAGGGTATGACTCATTCAAAGAAAAAAAAATACAAGAAAGAAGTAAGAGAATGAGAAATAGAAGAGGTCTGATGTGATGGAAATTATTGTAAGATCAGTTTGCCACTTGTGCATCATGATTTAGTGCTGTCAATAAAAAATCCATTGTTGGAAGTAGTGGCATAGTAACAAATAAACAAATATAAATAAAATTTGTTTTCCACAGTAAAGTAACCTGATGTCAAAAGGCATAGGTTTAGAATTTATAGGGTTTTAGCTCTGTAGTGGTTTGGACTTCGTTTTCCCCCAGAGGATAAGAAAAGTGGTAGACCCCAAGGGGTGGAAACCCCTGGAAGTTTTGAATTTCTGTCCAATGAGCGCTCCTGCAAAAAATGTAAACATATCACAACCAGACCGGAAGAGAAGAGTTGTAGTTTTGGGGGGAGAAGAAGGTGGCCATGTTGTGAGCCACGAGGAAGGGGCTCTGAGCCCCACAGGGGGGCTTTGGCCTCCAGCCCCAGTGGGGACCTGCAGGGACCTGGAACAGCATAAAGCTGGGCTAGGTGCCTGTAGTTATGCCGGGAGATGTTTTCTCTCCATCGTGGGCAGGAGTAGTAGCAGACGCAGCGTCCGGAGACTCTGGTTGAGAGCCGGGACAGATAAGACCTGAACCAGAAGAGCAGCAGAAACAACATGCAGCACCAGAGAAAGAACTCCTGGAAGGAGAGCCGAGGAAGAGAGAGTCAGCAGCTGAGTTCTACAGAGTTCTTGGGGGTAAGAACTGATACCAGACCCCCCAAAACTCCTTTGAGACCTCCTGGAAGGAGGAAGTTGATAGACTCTTACTTGAAAGAGCCTTGAAGTGCAACATGCACTGCAGAGAGGAGCTGAGAGGCTCGGTCGTCCTGAGAGCTCAGCTAGGACGGTGTGGGAGGTTGGCCTTGAGGCCCTCCCTTGCTGCAAGCTACAAAGAAGCTCGCAGCCTGAGACAGGGCACAGAGGCCCTGCAAGGAGCTTGAATCTCCTGAAGATACCAGACCGTCACGAAGACCCCCTGTGCTTCGTGATATGACGTGGTGATACGACCTTGTCTGGGGTGACGAAGCCCACGGAAGACCACTCGTTTGGAGAGACGAGTGGCCGAGGGGGATACCCCCCTCGTGTGTGCTGGCAGAGATCCAGCTATCAGCTGCTACAAGAAACAGAAGAGACAGAGAGAGCCTGCTGCCTTAGAAGATGCTGCTGCTTAGTGACTGCTACTCTGAAGAAGCTGCTGCCCTAAGAGACTGGAAGGGATCTGTCCTTCTTTCCCTCCTGGACTTTTATTTGGAGGGGAGAAGAGATCTGATCCATTGTAAATACTTATGTCATGGTAGAGATAGTTGTAGTCGTGTGTATAATGTATTGTAGTATTTATTTGTATAGTCATTGTAATATATTCCCTTTCCCCATTCTGAGTCTGGTTGTGTTTTGTCTGGAAAAAAACCCATCTCACATTGAGTTGAGATGTGGGAGGGGGGATGGAGCTAGGGAATTGGAATTTGGGCTATCTCAAACCATGACAGCTCTATAAAAGATACATTAGTTGGAGTGATCAAAACTGCTGCTTTTTTTAGAATGTGTTCCCCTTTTTTGTCTTGTTTTGCAGTTGAATTTAAAAGACATAAATAAGAGAATCTTAGCTGAATCATTTACCTGACTGATGAGATTCAATTACAGAAAGCTTGAGTTAGGCTTTGATAGTGCTTAGCTGTCAGTCTTTTGACACATGAACCGATTAAATTTACAATGACTAGTTCTTGTTATATTTTCTATGGAGTAGAAACTGCATATTACATAACAGGAAACTAAATGATTTCATTGTAATATTTTGAATTATTTAAAATTATTACTATACTTTTTTTAATTTCAGTATCTTTTTTGTGTTGCTTTTTATAACAATCTAAATGCTGAAGTATCAAAATAATTTGCAAATTAAAGTTTCATTTCTCAAAAAAAGCAGATATTTTAAAGAACACTTCTGTTTTAAATTAGCAGTTGTATTTAAGACTGTTAACTTTAAAGTACTCAAGTCTTATTTTTGAAAGATGTGTATGAGATTATAATTTAATGTGGAAATGACTTCTAATTTTTGTTAATTACAAATGTTCATGTAAATCCACTATAGCTTTCCTGTTTCTAAGTACAGTGGTTGCAGAAAATCTCAGTAAATATAGAATGTATGGGAATTTTGAAATGGCTGGAATGAGGTAAAAAGAAACATTCCATAAGAAGAACAGAAGACTAGTTTGCTCAAAAAGATACTTCTTTTTGAGAAAATTTTAAATGTATCAATGAAGAGTATCTTAACTAGAAGCAATTGATGTACTTTGGGTTTTGAATGTTTCATGCAGGATGCAACTAATAGAATAAAAGAGGTGAGAAGCAGAATATTTTCATTGATTAAAAACACACAAAAGAACATAAAGTAATAAAGAATCAGTTTGGATAATGTAAAAAACAGACAAGCACATTTCTTGTATTTGAAGAAAACTATTGCTTTAGAGAGATTTGTTTAGTTAACTCTTTTCCAGAGATAGGTCATGAACCAATTTCAACTAATATATCCATTCATCCAGAACTTTCAGGTCTAGGCAGAGGAGAATATTCAGTTGCAAAATTTAATAAAACAATTAATTTGTGAGTATATTACATGTTTTATGAGTGCATGGTAAGCTTCTAATGTTCAGCCAAAATGCTACAGGAATGAAAAAATGCCATCTGTGTGTTATGCCTCAATTTTTCTTTTGTAACTTTTATGTTGGATTGTAGTGTATGAAGACAGACTTCCAATTTTAGTGTGTTTTTATGAAGTTGCAGGTTCTACCTGTTCAGATGGAAGAAGCAATTCAGGCATGAGAAAGCTCAGAGCTGAATTCACACTTCAGTTTGTACTCCAGCCTCTTTGCTTGCCTGAACGACCAGGGCAGGCAGATAGAAGGGCAGGAGAGTGGCAGAGTTGGAGTGGGAAGAGCAGGTGAGAGAGAAGTACTGAGGGGAACTGGTTTTGTGTCTCATCAAAGAGGTCTTCAGAGGGTATAAAACACAGAAAGAAATATCTTTCGCTCATCTTAAACAAAATTAGAGAGTATGTGCTTATTTTAACAAATAATGCAAAGACAGGAACCTCATGGCTGGGACCCTCCCTCCGCGGCCGGGGGCCATTCCCGGGGCGGCTGCGGCTTGCCCCCGCGGCGCACGGAGCGGAAGCCCCTGGTGGGGGGGAGCTCCCGAGCCTCGAACCTCGTGGCTGGGACCCTCCCTCCGCGGCCGGGGGCCGTTCCCGGGGCGGCTGCGGCTTGCCCCCGCGGCGCACGGAGCGGAAGCCCCTGGTGGGGGGGAGCTCCCGAGCCTCGAACCTCGTGGCTGGGACCCTCCCTCCGCGGCCGGGGGCCGTTCCCGGGGTGGCTGCGGCTTGCCCCCGCGCCGCGCTGCGCGCGCAGTTGAGCCCTTGGCCACAGCCGTTCCAGGAGAGAGGCGTAACAGGGGGAGCCTTGCCAGCAGGTACTGCACCTCCATGAAAGAGGAGAAGGAAGATTCGGAGCACACAGAGGTTTGGCGTTCCAGGGTTGGGGGGGGGGGGCTGGGGGGGGGGGATTACCGTAGTGTGTCAAGTGGGCCGTGGTGGTCCGCCAACTAGCAGGAGGGAGAGTGGCACAATCCCATATGTAATGTTGCAGGTGAGTAGTGTGCCTGAAGATATGTGGAAACACAGTGGGGGGAGGATAAGGTCAGGGTGGATTGTAGGTTCTCTTAGAATAATGGAGGGCCCCGCCAGGCTGGGACCAATAAAAGGCACCCCTGCCTGGATGGGTACTGGGGTCAGAATGTTTGCTTTGTTTGTTCTGTCTGTCTGGTTTTGGTTCTCCTGTGGCTACTGCCCAGGCTCGGCATGTTCTGGATATACTTGCTTTGCTCTGTTACATCCTGAAACGGTGGACAGGACAAAGGGTTGTCCCTGGGTACCTCCTCCAGCTTATTTATAGGTAGTTGATAATAAAGCAGGAAATGAAAGACTTGTTCAAGGCGCTCTAATAGGAACATAGTCTCCGTTCCCCTGTGTGGTTGCAAACTGTATGGTACATGCCTCCAGTAGGGTCGCCCATGCCAGACAGATCAAAACCATAGGACCAGAGTTAATACATTCTTGGGCAGGATGAGCTCTTTAGCCTCCTGGCAGTCATCCTAGGAGAAGGACAACTCCAATCCCAAACCCGGGCAGATGGAGCTCGCTTAGCCCTGTAAGGCCGTCCATCTAAGAGAAGGTCACTCTAATCAAACCTACGTCCTGAGGACCTCACTGCCACCGTCCAAGCTCGCTCGACCCTGGCAGATGAACCTCAGGATTAAAGGGTGGGTTCAGTTCCGCGCACACTGTGTCTCACCTAAAAAATCCACTGCGCAGGCTTGAAGGCTTTACCCACATGCAAAAAGTCCTGTAGCGACGGGCGAGGGTCGAAACGGCAGGTGAAAGGTGCACTGGGAGCCGCAGACCCAACCCTGCATGCAGGCGGTTCAGGATATTGGTCATTTGAGACTGACCGGAGATGACAGTCTCTTGGGGCAGCACCCTGAACGACCAAGCAGCCTTTTCAAGGACAGCACTGCTTGCTCCACTCGGAGAGGGGCCTAGAAAAGGTGGCCTAAACAAAGCTCATCTCCACTTTCACCCGGTTGGTTAACCGCAGGCCAACGGGCATCTTCCTCCAATGCGGTCGCACAAAGAGCAAAAGACAAAGGCATGCACCTGCCTCCAAAGGTGTACCTAAATTAACTCTAGCACGTTGGAATATCAGAACCATGCTCGATTCTGCGGGTAGCGGACGTCCTGAGCGTCGGTCTGCCCTAATTGCCCATGAGCTGGCTCGTCTCAACATCGACATTGCCGCTCTCAGTGAAGTTCGCCTTCATGAAGAAGGCAGCCTCAGAGAACATGGTGCCGGTTACACACTCTTTTGGTCAGGCAAGCCCAGAACCGAAAAACACCTCTCAGGAGTCGGCTTCATGATCAAAAACTCCATTGTCCCTAAACTCGAAAATCTGCCGACAGGTCACTCTGACCGCATTATCTCCCTACGCCTTCCGCTAAACAACAAGCAATATGTTGTCATCTTTAGTATATATGCCCCAACTCTCCAAGCTGACCCTGCTGAAAAAGATAAATTTTACGCTGACCTGCGCCTCCTTACCCAAAAGGTTCCTGCAGACGATAAGGTCATTATCCTTGGTGATTTCAACGCCAGAGTAGGCAAGAATTTTGATGCCTGGAAAGGAGTATTAGGCAAGCATGGTGTTGGAAACTGCAACGATAATGGTCGACTTCTGCTAGAATCCTGTGCAGAGCAACAACTCACTGTCACTAATACTATCTTTCAGCAGAAAGATAGTCTGAAGACAACCTGGATGCACCCCCGTTCTAAGCATTGGCACCTCATTGATTATGTCTTGGTGCGACAGAGAGATGCCCGCGATGTCCTCCATACCCGCGTGATGCCCAGCGCAGAATACCAAACAGACCATCGGCTTGTGCGCTGTAAACTCAATTTTAAGCTCAAATTCAAACCAAAGAGGGGCAACATCCCAAGGAGAAGACTCCAAGTTAACAATCTCCAATCAGCCACAGTAAGAGACAGTTTCCAGGTAAACCTTCAAACTAGGCTCGAAAACATTCCCACAGATTCCTCTCCTGAAACAATCTGGCTTCATATTAAAAACCGCATCCTGCATTCCTCTGAAGAATCCTTAGGGTTCTCCCTCAAGAAGAACAAGGACTGGTTTGACGAAAACAACCAAGAAATCCAAGACTTGTTGAGGAAGAAGAGAACCACCCACCAAGCACACCTTGCACTGCCATCCTGTCACGCAAGAAAAACAGCCTTTCGTCTCGCTTGCAGCAGGCTCCAGCAGAAACTCCGTGACATCCAGAACAATTGGTGGATCGATCTAGCTGAAAAAACTCAATTATGTGCAGATACAGGTGATCACAAAGGTTTCTATGAGGCCTTGAAAACAGCATACGGGCCTACATACCAGGTACAAAGCCCTCTACTCAGTGCTGATGGTCAAACCCTTCTAACAGATAAAACCTCCATCCTGAATCGATGGTCTGAACACTTTCAGACTCTTTTCAGTACCAGCCGTGTAGTCCAAGATTCAGCAATTCAGTCCATCACACAACAACCCGTAAAGTATGAATTGGATACTACCCCCACTTTAGGAGAAACCCTCAAGGCCATACAGCAGGTGAAAATCGGCAAGGCAGCTGGGGTTGATGGAATTCCACCTGAAGTCTGGAAACATGGGGGCCTTGCACTCCACACCAAATTTCACGAGTTTGTGGTGCGCTGCTGGGAGCTCGGTGAACTGCCTTCAGACCTTCGTGATGCTGTCATCATCACTTTGTATAAGAAGAAAGGTACTAAATCAGATTGCTCAAACTATCGTGGTATTACTCTGCTCTCCATTGCTGGCAAAATCCTGGCAAGAATACTCTTGAACAGACTAATACCCACTATAGCAGAAGGAATTCTACCTGAAAGTCAGTGTGGTTTCAGAGCCAACAGGAGCACCACAGACATGGTATTTGTCCTCAGACAACTGCAAGAGAAGTGTAGGGAACAGAACAAAGGTCTCTATGTAACCTTTGTCGACCTCACCAAGGCTTTTGATACCGTGAGCAGAAAAGGTCTGTGGCAGATTTTGGAACGTTTAGGTTGTCCCCCCAAGTTCCTTAAAATGATCATCTCACTCCATGAGGATCAGCGCGGCCAAGTCAGATATGGCAACACACTTTCTGAGCCCTTTTTAATTAAGAACGGTGTGAAACAAGGCTGCGTTCTCGCACCTACCCTATTCACCGTCTTCTTTAACATGATGCTCCAAAGGGCCACAGCAGACCTCGATGATCAGGACGGTATCTACATTCGATACCATATTGATGGAAGTCTATTCAATCTAAGGCGACTGAAGGCCCACACCAAGACCTTAAATCATCTTGTCCGGGAGCTGCTTTATGCTGATGACGCTGCCCTTGTTGCCCACACAGAAGCAGCCCTGCAGCGTTTAACATCCTGCTTTGCAGATGCTGCTGAGCTCTTTGGGCTGGAAGTCAGCTTAAAGAAGACAGAGGTCCTCCATCAACCTGCACCTCAGGAAGTCCCCCATCATTCCCACATCACCATTGGCCAATCAGAGCTCAAATCAGTCCAACAGTTTAATTACCTTGGTAGCCTCATCTCCTCAGATGGTAAGATCGATGGAGAGATAGACAACAGGTTAGCTAAGGCATATAATGCTTTTGGAAAACTCCACAAGAGAGTATGGCGTAATAAACACTTAAAGAAAAGCACCAAGATCAGTGTTTACAAAGCCATAGTGTTGTCTACTCTCCTATACGGCTCCGAATCATGGGTCATCTACCGGTACCACCTGCGTCTCCTAGAACGCTTCCATCAGCGCTGTCTCCGTACAATCCTTAACATCCACTGGTCAGATTTTGTGACCAATACATCTGTACTAGAGCAAGCAGCTGTCACTAGTATTGAGGCCATGTTACTGAGAACGCAGCTGCGATGGGCAGGGCACGTCTCAAGGATGAAGGACCACCGCCTTCCTAAGATCCTGCTCTATGGTGAACTTGCCACCGGCTGCCGCATGAGAGGAGCCCCGAAGAAAAGATTCAAGGACTCCCTGAAACAACATCTCAGCCTTGGTCATATTGATCACCATAACTGGTCTACTCTGGCCTCCAATCGGGAGGCCTGGAGACACACCATCTATAACGCAGCTGTCTCCTTTGAGAACTCACGCAGGATCACTCTCGAGGAAAAAAGGCAACGCAGAAAGAACCGTTTCTTGCAAGATACACCATCTAAGGAGTCTTTCTGCTGCGCCTTTTGCAATCGGATATGTCTGTCACGTATTGGCCTCATAAGCCACCAGCGTGCCTGCAGCAAATGTGGATAGTGCCTTCCCAAATCTTCGTTCGCAAAGTCTAGCCATGAATGCAAAGACATGATTGTTCTCAGTACAGTAAAATATGAGCTGTGATACATCAGTATTTTTAATGCCTTCACTTCTAAAAGTAAAAAAACCTACAAGCTCATTAGTCTCTACATGTAAACCCAAATATCTACTTCTTGTAATACCCTTCAGTTCTATTAAATTCAATACACAATTCTGTAAATGAAATATAAGATTGGAAAAGTGATCAATTTAAAATGGATAAAGGAATTAAGAGAATCTATTTGTCTAAGGAATAGTAGAGTGGAGCTCCACCAGTGAATCTCTTCTTCAGAATCCCTAAAACATTAGTCTTTCTACTTCATCTCTAAGCTCTGCCACCAAGCTGAGCAGATCATGACCTGACTACACCTCACATAACTGTTATCTATGCAGCCCTCTGAGAGCACTGCCAGGGTCTGACATTCCCGGTCACCACGCAGATAAGCAATCACAGTAAAATTACACTCACAAATTGTGTTGAAAAATTTACTGGGGTAGTTTTATTCTAATATTATAACCTCCTTAGTCCTTCATGGCCACTTATTACAGGAAAAGTCATAGTCTTGTAGGTGTGAAAGCCACAATAATAAAGTTACCTGATGCTTGCCAACATAGAGAAACATGAAGCTGCTTTATTGTTCTTCTTCTTCTCAACAAGTATTGATATCAAATATGACACCAAGACTTCAAAATGGAAATACTTAAGGGAAAAGTAATTTCTATTTCATGAAAAGTTTACATTTAAGTCTTGTGGAATTGCAAACTGTCAGAAACTCTAACTTTGTGCCTGTAGTTTGTGCAATATGACTTGTTGGGTTTCAGTTTGGCAGTGAGCGAGAACTCCAGCCACTGCTCAGTCTGTGCCCATGGCATCTCATATCAACATTTTTGCTGGGTCAAACTCTGGACAAAAACACATCTTCTCATCAAAGAGCAGAAGAGTTGTGACCTATGGATAGAGCTGTGACCCAAGTTCCTTGGACATTACAGGTAGTCATGGTTTTCTCACTGCATACATCTTAAATTAATAATTTCTTATCTCAGAACCTACAGTCCTATAATTGTAACGGGATGCCACTGATATCATTGCCATGTTCTGCATTTTGTGGTCATCTTTCAATCAGTTAATGGAAAGCTCTGTGTAAATGTCAAATATTATTAAAGTTCTTTTGGATATACAGAAAGTGGCCCACATGAGGAATTAAGAAATTTTGATGTTTTCTACGGACAAGCATTTCAAAGACTCAAATTCCAACTCTAGAATTCAGGGATCATAAAAGATTAATTTCAATCAAGAAAACTATCACCTCTGTCTGTGCTGGTGTTGGATCTGACGTCAGATCTTCCTCAGAAGGATCTACTATATCTTCACCTTTGTCAGCTTTTGCTGCACAGAGATGGTCCTCAGGTTTAATATAAGAGTTGTTTTAGTGTGTAATGCAGACCTTTCTGAGGTCAGATTTACAAGGGGCAAATAATAAAAAGTTGCCTTGGAAGTTCAGATTGAGCTGGTGAAGCAAAGTTTTTAGTATAAGTAGTAATTACACAACATACTTAATGACGCCTCAGAAATATTATTTTCAAGCAAATAAGCATATAAGACTAAAGTTACCTAATTTGTTATCAGGCCACAAGAAACAGAACATTCTTATTTCTTTGGTCATGTGTGCTACTAGGCAGGTAAAACTACATGATTGCTTCACTTACCTGCTTCCTGCCTCGTCTAGTGTCTAGAATGAACTGTATTAAAGAACCAAATCAATTTATTTTTTGATAAATGAAACTTCTACTTATTGAAGATGTGCACACTGGAAGCTGTGAAGCGTGAAACCAAAGTAGAGAAACAGACAGAACAAAAGCAATGGTTAGCTTAATGGAGTAAATATCCCTATCTTACCTGTATTTATTCTGAGATTTGATAGAAGATTCCTTTTTAGTGTAAGTAATTTAAATCCAGATATTTACAGATGAAAATCAGCTAGATTTTGCTTTCCAAACCACTAATTAGAATTTCAGAAAAAATAGAGCATGTTTCACAAGAGGTTTCAAGACTGTTGAATTTTGTTTTCATTCAGATTAGGAATAAAATTTAAGCATAACAATTTACCTAAAGAAATACTGAAGAGGATGTAAGCTAAAGCAAATTACGTGGTTTTCTCAACCTTTCCCCTCCCCCCCCCCCAAATATGTTGTATCTGAAAAGAATTATACAGAAATCTTTCAGGAATTTTCACTGTTTTCACCAAAATAACAGCTGAAACCCAGGGCAGCTGTCATATCCAACTGCTTAGTAAAAGAGGCAATGTAATCTAGAAGAATAGATAGAAAAGAGTAAAGCTGTGTGCCTAATAGCTTGATTTCAACCATTAAATTAAATAATTAAAAATAAATAAACAAAAATTAAGGTGGAATAGGGAGTGGTTTTTTGAAGAGAAATATATTTATGAGCTCATTTGGGATCATTGGAGAGGCTGAAAAGCAAATTATTCTGTTTTCTGCTTCAGTTGTCTGATTTGAAAAATAAAAGAAGAATCTCTTCTCGTATTCATGTTGCAAAAAAAGAAATCTGATACATACTTTGGACAAATAAGGCTTTTTTATTGGATTTTTTTTTTATACATGGTGTGATGTCTAGATAGCATACTATGCTTTACTATGGCATGCTTTGCAATACACAAGAATATATTGCATCATGAGGATGTATATTTTTAAATATAATTGTTTTAAAATCTTTTCAAATGTTATTTTCTTAATTTCTATCCATTCTACAGGTTTCATTGAGTTACCCTGATTCATGTAGAATTTTTTGTGTATGCATAGGTTTTGTGTTTACCAGCTAACATTGAGAATTAAAGTTATAATGTGTTATGTGTATTTTTTACTCCAAAACTTTGCAATCATGCATGTCTTTCAAAAAGGTATGAGGGTACTATTCTGTTACACCACAACAGACATTTTATTAATGTGTTTCATTTATTTAAGTACAAATCATTATTGTTAATGTTTAATAATGTATAATTTATTAATGAAATTTGAGATCTGATTAAGCAAAAGACCTATACCTTGAGCTTTTTTTGCATGAAAAATTCACTGATTTCAATCAGACTTTACCTCTGAACAATACTGTGCAGAAGCTTTGGTGTCTATACTCATTCTCTCTTCTTTCCATTTTGTTTGTTTGTTTGTTTGTTTCAGCTGCAAATCACATAAATTTCAGATATACCTGACTAATCTAGTGGTCTATCATGGAGTGACTGCATCAGTGAGCAAGGAAACAGCTACAAATGTGATCTACTTGGGCATCTGTAAGAGTTTTGATATGGTCTCCCCCAATGTTCTTGCTGCTAAATTTAAGAGAAAGGGGTTTGACAAAGATTAGATAGATAAGAAAAGGCCTAGACAGCCACTTCCAAAGAATTATAGTCTCAGTGTCTAAGTGAAAATCACCAATGAGTGCTTACTCAAGGTCCCTCAAGGTCCATACTGGAACCAAGACTACTGAATGTCTTCATTTTTGGCACAGGCAGTAGAACTGAGTTCACCCTCAGCAAATTTGCATATTACACCAATTTGAGTGGTGCAGTTGATTTGCTAAAGTGAAGGGACGCCATCCACTGCCAGCTTGAAAACCTTAAGGAGTGGGAAGGCCAAGTGCAAGGTTTTGAGCCTGAGCTGGGTCAATTCCCAGGAACAAGACAGACTGAGGAATGAAAGAATTGAGAGCAGCCCAGCCAAGAAAGACTTGAGGTTACTGACAGAAGAAAAATTAAACATGAGTTTAATGCATCCTGGGCTGCATCAAAAGAAAGATGGCCAGCAAGTCAAGAAAGATGATTCCCCCCTCTCTACTCTGACGTCATGAGATCCCATCTGAAATACTGAATCCAGGTCTGGGGTCTCCAGTGCATGAAAGACATGGATCTTTTCAGAGGTACAGAGGAGGGCCACAAAAATGGTCAGAGGACTAGAACAGTTGAGAGAGTTGAGGATGCTCAGTCTGGCAAAGAGAAAGTTCTGGAAAGACCTTACAGACTTTCCATACCCAAAGGGGTACTGAAGAAGAAGAGAGAACCTGTTTACTGGGGCCTGTATTGATACAACAAGGGGTAATTGTTTTAAAGTGAAATTGGTCGTGTTTAGATTGGGTAAGAATAAGAAATTTTTATGATGAGGGTGGTGAGACAGAGGACTAGGTTGAAGGTGTGGATACCATCCTTGGAAGTGTTCGAGGTCAGGATGGACCAGGCAAAACCAATGAAAGATGTCCGTGCCCATGATGGGGGCTTGAACTATCTGATATTTGAAGCTGCCTTTTAACTCAAATGATTCTATGCTTCTGTATCCTACTAGCTATTCCACAGAAATTGGTTGAATATCAGAAAATGAAAGCTTAAAGTTAAACTGGGCATCTGTCAGTTTCTCTGCAGTTGCTTTTACGAGACTCCACCTGGGTCTTGCCAGTCCCTTCAGTTCATTTTTCTTTCTACTTTTTGCTGTAAAAATATCTCTTTCATTTATTAATGTTTTGTTAGTCCAGGTGTTGAAATCCCAAAACTTAGCTCTTTCCAAACAGTTTATTATTTATTTTCATTCTTTTGTGCCATCCCTGGTAGAATTATGACTTTATATCTGTCAATAATCTGTAGCTTACCCTTAGATAGGTTTACATTTTCACCTGTTCTGAAGGTTCAGTATTAATTCACAATTTCCATTATAATTACTTTAAATACTATTAAATTTATTGAATACATGGAATTGCTTGTCTCCTTAGTGAATCAGGACATTTAACCAATTATCATAAATAAAGCTCAAAAGCATTGAGTACCTCAAGCTCCAAAGAGCAACTGTGATCTGCACATACCTTTAATATGACCTATAATAATAAATAAGTGCACTTTTTTGTAGCTATTTGGCAGCTGGATTAGCTTATCTTTGGAGGTCTCTTCCAACCCAAACTATTCTAAGATTCTGTGATTCTACTCAGGAAGAAATTCATGACAGTACATTTAATGGCTACTTTAAATTTGTGTGAGCTAGAAATTGGCTTTACTTGAGTGTTATAAGCTTTCATATACTCACTAAAAATGAAATTCCATCAAAATCATGTTTGTTTCAGAGCTGCTTATCCCTTGGAGCATGTAGACTTTTCTGTCTCAGTCATCTGTAAAAGCAGATGTTTAATTGTAAAAGCAGAGTAAGGTTGCTAAAATGAAACAGCTGAATCTTTCACCTGTGCAAAAAATGACTCCATTTCATAATCCAGGAATTTAAAAAAACAAATGAACAAACAAAAAATCCCCAAACAATGACAACTCTTACAGGTATGAAACTAGTCTTTTATAGGTACATTAGACCCATCTTTGGAGTTTGAGTGTTTCCATTCAGAAAAGTAAGATGAAATCTCTGCTAGAAGTATCTCTTCGATGCACAAAACATATATCATAGAAGTGAACTGAACGTTTTCAAAGCAAAGAAAATTATGGATTTTCTTTTTCCTTTCTTTTTTATGTTAATTATGGAGAGATCATACAAAAAAAGAAGGTTTTTGAGTACTTAAATAAATTGTTGAAAAAACTCGGAATCTTAAATATTTCTCACAAACTATGCTTAAAGTGTGTGCGTTGTGAATGTATATAAAAGATAGGCAGGTTGTCTCTCCCACTCTGTCTGGACGTGTCATTGATGAATTTCTGCTAATCCATTTTTTCTATTTCCCTTCCATGACACCAGTGTCCTTTTTTCTCCTACATGGTGCAAAAGTAACCAAGAAAATGCTGTGCAGAGGCTTTTTCCTTGGGTGTTTTTTTAAATTTTTTTTAGGAGAAAATTCTTTCAACCTTTGTGTTAAGAAACACATAGAAATGTGTTACTCAGATGTAACTGCTGGTTTTCTTTTAATCTTCGGCCTCTGAAAAATGTGAGTTTTAAGAATGATTTTCTAATTATATATTTCTAGGTACGCTCATGAATGACAAATATTGCTTTAAGACCATAAAAATGCTGTATTGTCCTTTAGCAAACAAAGGAAAGATAAATATACATTTGACCAAAGTATATTTGATCAAAACTGTACTGAAAGTAGCTAGAGATATTACTAAAGGGAAACACTTTCTAAGAATATCAAAACCAAGGAAACACTCTCCTCCCTTCTCCCTTGTTTTCTGAGCATAAAAACAAAACAAAACAAAATAAAATCCCCCTGCACATATAATAGATTACAATAAAATACACCACTAAAATGACAATAAAAAGGCAATAGTTATTCTTTCAGTTTCTTAAGTTGTCTGTTCCAACCTTCCACTGAACAAAAACTTTAGTGTTTGCAGAAAAAACCCCTGGCATATACAGATATATTCTTATATCTATATGTAGACTTATTGATAAATTATTCTATTATATATGTATGTATGTATATAGACATATATTTCCATATAGCCTAGTCATTCTTAGGATACCATTTATGTAGTAAGCCTGTATGAGAAGCCTCATACTGCCTCACAGGATATAGTGCATTTCTCTACCATGTAAATACCTGAGAGCTTATCTTTCTTTATGAAAATGGCCTTGAGGTGTGATCTTGAACTGCTTGGAACTTAACTTCACGCAAAGCACCACTAATAGATAGGATTGTTTGACACAGTGAAAGTTCATATGCTAGTTTTCTTCAAGTGCCATATTTTAAATCTGGACCTCTTTTCCACACTAGTGTAGATGAATACACAAAATATGCAGAAATCTGTAATTATGTAATGTCATTACTGGCATGTGCTGAGTAGTTTATTATATTACAATTCAACCTTTTTAATTATGTCATGAAATAAATATTATTCTACTATATTATTAAACAAATTACTAAAATCTGCCCACTCACTAAATAAATCAGGCAATATAATTGAACATAAATAGCTTCTGGTACCAACCTAATCTGTTTAGATAGCAAAAACATTCTTTTAATTTCTCTTGCTAAGTAGAGAGCTTTGGCAAGTCAGGAAAGGCTTCAGAACATTTTTCCATTTCTTTGCAAACTGATATCATATCCTCTAATTATCTGAACAGGGAAAACAAACACAGATGTTGATATTTAATGAAAAAAACAATTAATTTAAAATCACTTCTTAGAAAAGCTTGATAAGGTGTGAGTTGCTTTCAATAAAATGTAACCCCTAATGTATGTATATGTTGAGTTTAAAAGTGCTATTTAGTTTTAAACAAATTTATCAAAAAAACCCTTGATGTTTCATGAAAATTAAACATAAAGTTATATTGAATAGCCTCTTAACTGAAACTTTTTATTGAAATATGCAACTATAGAATCTGAATTGTAGTGTATTTCTATTCAAAAAATAAGGATTACAAGAGAGGTAGAGATTAATTTGAGCTATTATTCTTCCGGGAAGAGATACAAAGGAAGATGGAATGAAAAATTTTGTATGAATCTGAGGCTAAAGTAAAGTGTAAAGGCCTAAAATCTGAGCATTATGACAGTTTTTGAAACTTCCTCCATTAATATATGGACTGAGAAACCATCTTAGATGCTTGGGATTTAACTTTACCTTCATTTCCTCTTCTCTGAATTTAAAATAGTACTTAAAATACTGGTGCTATACGAAACAATGAACTTTTCCATAACTACATGTGGCTGAGGCTTTGCCAAACATTGAAATAACATTTCTGTGCAGACTGTCAATATTTCTCTTCTTTTTCAGGTTTACCATACTAAACTGACATTTCATGTCATTAAAAATTTTTATTGTTTTGTATTGTTGTTTTATGTTTCTATCCATATAGAAGGGTTTTAGACAAGATCTCAGAAAACCTGATAGAACCTTTTATAATAAAACAAATAAGTCGTCTAAGACAGGAGGAATGAGATGGTTTTGCTGCAGCATGGGGCAGAGTGTTTCATCCTTTCCAAGCAAATTCCTACTAGTATACTTAAGGGAATCCTATTGACTCCTCTTTTGATCTGTTCTCCTATAGAATGAATGGTAAGATCATAGTCTTCTCATGTGTTTACTGTTTGCTCTTAACAAAGAATGATTTATGGCTTGATCAAAGTCTATGTTTAAAAGTGCCAAGAGGAGGGGAGGGGAGGGAGGGGAGGGGAGGGAAGGGAAGGGAAAGGAATATGTGACAGTCTGCATGAATGTGTATATACAGATACATCATTTTGCGGAAGACTGAAGTGGATTATGTCTAAATTTCCGGTTGCCTTTGTTACTTGGTCTACTGCATACTACTATTCATCTCTACAAGATACTGAATTGCAGAGGCCAGAAATTGCTGGTGTAGTCATTAATTTTGTTTCTCCTTGAAGTCGATAGTGCTGGTAGAGGGAAAATTAAGGATGGAGATTCATGCAGATCAGCTCTGTTTAATACTGTGTGCCGTATTTATGGTTCTCTCATCTGCAGATAAGGCAGTAAAAGACAAAAGTTGGTGCAAGTTGAAACATTCTGAAAGCTTTGCATACAGATACTTATTTTTTGAAGACAAAATGTTTGTGGGGAGCATACAGTTTCTGACCACAGGAGATAAATTTCAGTTAAGGAATAAAGTGAAAAGAGCTGTTTTTCACATTATTCATTAAATGTAATTTTCTCACTAAGCATTGCTATTTTGTCTATTTCCTTGTTTTTGATATTTGCTTAGTAATAGATGGATTGTTTTTTTTGTGTGTAATATTGAACTCATACAGAAAAACCTAGGCATTTTAAATATACAGGAAAAATTTGTCCTCTTTTTACTGTATATTTCTAGACACTTTCACCTACTGTCAATACCTTAGTATAGCTGCAGTCCTGTTATAATAATACTACAAACCAAAAACAGTCTTTACTCTGTTAAACTTGTCACTTTTGGCAGCTCTACTCTTTTTTTTTGTCATATTTCTCTTCCTCAACTATCTGCTTGATGCGAATAGAAAAAATGAGCCGTCATTCAGTATGAGAAAGACATGAACATATTAAAGTGGATGCAATGAAGAGGTACAAAGATGAATAAAGGACTGTACAAAGATGAATAAAGGACTGGACCTTTATCAAAAAGGAGAGTTTGACAGAGCTGGGACATTTCAACTTGGAGAAGTGAAAGCTCATGTGGATTTTATCCATGTCCATAAACACTTGATGGGGAAAGTAAAGATTTCACATAGTCCTGAGCAACCTGCCCTCAATGTCCCTGCTTTGAGTAAGAGGTTGGACAAAAAGTTCTCCAGATGTGCCTTCCAGTCTCTGCAATTTCAATGATTGTCTAATTAAACTAATAATAAAAAAGTTTATTGACATTAAATATGAACCCAGTAAAAGACCTAGAAATTTTTTAAACTAGTAGAGAGGGAAATTTATTCTACTGTTTGTAAAAAAGGCAAATTTTATGAAAGTTCTAACTTATGATAAAATTTAGTAGGTCTAGGGCATTTTCTTAGAGCACATAAATTGACCTTAATATTGAAATATGTCCCTTCAGGATTTCACCAGCTATGTGTATACTGCCAAAATGTAGGAAATTTTAGTATTTATGTTAGGGAAATGTAGGCTGAATATGTCTCCCTCTTTGGAAAAATACCAATAAGGATTCTGAGAAAGTGAAAACTGTAAGTCTCCTCATACCTTTACAGAGTATAAAATCTGTACTATTATCTAGTTTCTTTCAATGCGTACCATTTCTTTTTCATAAACAAAAAGTGGGAATGTTCCCTTGTGTCTGCTTAGGACACTTCCATATACACTTACTTTTACTAAAATAAAAATTATTTTTCCATATGAAATTTTTTATCTTGTGGTTTTCAAACAAACAAACAAACAAACAAACATATGACAACCAGACAGGCAAACTCCCTCTTTGTTTCTGTTAAACTCTTCAATTCTATCCTTTCAAATATCTTCCTTCCAGGGTTATTGATGCCTTAATTCAGTGAAAATATTTGTCTTCCATGAACAATGATTCCTGCTCTTCCAGATTCCACTTATCTGTAAGCAATACCTATTTCTCAAACTTTTCAGTGTGTCAAATGACTGTGTAAACCCAACTACCACCCCCAGCCAAGATCTAGGGAATCTGAAGTTACATGACACCAAGTAACTAAGAAATAGAGATAATGTGCTTTCTCATGCTCGTGTATAAATCAGTAAGGCTAAATAGTTGGTATTTACCACCCAGAGCAATAGACAATAAGGTAATTGCTAGTCTCAGTAATGACTGAATCCTTGAATTCAGCTAGCAATCTGTGAACACAGTAATTAATGTCTTGCATAACACAGCTGCCAAAAGCACTTTTCTTTCTGACGTGAAGTTTTATTAGTCATTTGTAAGTGATTAATGACATCTAAGATTTTGTCACTTCAAAGAACAAAGGAAACTTCTGATGCAGCATGTGTATGGACCCTAATTTGATGGGTCAATGAAAGTGTTTCTGCTCCTCTTCTACATTTGTTTTCTGTTTGCCTTTCTGAAGCTACATAGTGAAAAGAAATTCTTGTACTATGAGGAGATACGACCAATTTCAGTCTAAAATCACTTTGATGAGGCTTCTATTTGTCATCAGCTTTGAATTAATCTTTAAAATAAATGTCTTTAGAAGATTGTCTTATAAAGAAAGTTATTTAAAATCTATCTCATCCAGGCTAATATCATGCTGAGTAATTAGATTACATTTTTGTGCAACTGTACCAGTCTTCTCTTTTATAAACCTTTTCCTAGATTCACAAAAATATTCAGTTTTCAAAAACTAACCTGACTTTCTAAAGTTCTCCAGAAAAGTTATGTTACTATCTTTGTTTTAAAATTTCTTAGGTGCATCTTTGTCCATATTTGTAGTTTACTATTCATTAAGGAGAAGAAAAGCACCTTTTAGCATTTCTAATTATTGATGATGTTAATATATGAGAAAACCCAAACAGAGTAAAAGCTGAGATAATTGCTAAAACAACTCCTTCAAATCACGGAATAAAGAGGAAAAATCAGCTTTAATATTAAGGGGTTCACGTACAACAGCTGACAGTCACAAACATTAGAGACAAGGCCCATCTGTTCTGAGTAAGCTTAACATTATGACCGTATATCGTGATCCACAAAATATGCAAACTTTACTAACAGCCACAGAAACAACAGTAGCAAAAAAAAAAGCTTTTCAGCAAGGATGAGAAAATATGATCTTGATCACAATACATTAATAATTGATATTGGCTGCATTTGAGTTGTGAAAATATGTTTGACAAAGTTCCATATTTTTTTGGTCATTTGTTTTGTTTATTTGATTGGTTGTTTTGGTTTGGTGTTTCTGTTGTCAGGGTTATTTTTTTTTCTTGGGATTTGTTTGTTTCTGTTTTTATCTGTACAGAGATCTATTTTAATGGAGAAACTTATTTTATGTGAAACTAATTTCTCACAAGTTCTGCTCAAATGATTTTGAAATTAGAAAGCCATTATTTTGAGACTGAGGCCAATTGAAATCAGTTTGTGCCTTTCAATTGATTTAAAGGAGTGATGCCCTGCAATTCTATTGCCAAATTATTTGTGATATAACAAGCTTCCTTCCCTATTTGGAGGCTTTTTTTCTACTGTATATTTTTCTGTATGTTTTAATTGACCTTACAAAGTCATAACAGTAGCATTGTATGTAATAAATTCACTTTGGTAAAAAGAAAATAAAGTTACCATTGAAAATCACTAATCTTTTAAAGGAAGTTCACAAACTGTTGTGACCATTTCATGACTGGTGGTGTAATAGAGGTTGTGTAGCCAAGCAAGCACATTCCAAGCAAATCCTGCTAACAACCAAAAGGGTTCTCAATTAAGTAGAGCAGGTCTGAGGACAAACAAAACAATTGCCTAAGTAACCATGTGATACTGCTTACAGGGAAAGGACACTGACAATTTAGGTATTACTGCAAGCCAAGCAGTTTTCAGGAAAGAGATGTTTCTTACCCTTAGTTCTATTACCTCCTCTGCATGAAAAGTAATTTAATTTATCTTTTGAATTGTAGTCTCCTATAAATTTTATAGGTCATAAAAGGAAAACTTTAATCTGGACTCTGTGTAATAAATGTAGCATTATTTTCTGAGAAGGTCGAACTCAAAAACTTGAAAGTATCCACTACTCTTTTTTCTTCACATTCTAGTGAATTTCAACACAAAAAACCAATTATAATTCCTATAGAATAGGGATTATGAGATAGATATTTTAAGGAGTTATAATGTGACTATTTTAAATAAAAATTTCATACTCAACATATACTTTAAAGTCATATTTTTTGTTCCAATACATGTAGTTTATCTTCATTATATATTCTTACGTAGGTATATATTATTTATGCTCTTCATATTTATTTCCATATTTATATGTATCCTTATATCTTTAATAAAAAAGGAATTATATTGTTTTAAACATTTTAAATATGTCTAACTTTCTCTTTCTTATTTTCTTATAATTTCAGGTTGTATTGTGTATTATGCTCCTGAAAAAAGAGCACTGTGTAAACCGAAGGAGTAATAGATGAAAAAACTCTATATCAGCAGTTTAAGTTAAATTTGATTTTTTCTATTGGAAACATTTGTGAGATATTCATGCATATCCAGGCTTTCCAGATGAAAATATTCTTGTAAAGATACTTTGAATCACATCTCTGCACAGTGTTCTGCACTCCATTCAGCAAACCCACCAAAATCTGAAGTTTCATTTTCCATGGTAGTGGAGTCTCTTCCCTATGGTGTCAATTTTCCAGTTATTTAAGCACTGGTCTCCCTGTAGCACCAGATGCAACTGACCAATAAGAAATAGTTGGTGTTCATTTTAAAGGTTGTATATTTTCACTTATCCTGCAATCAAGATGCTGTTCCAAGCAGCTCTTTTGAAACTGGAAACATGTATACCAAATGGACAAAGAAAATCACGGGCTTCAGAAAGACAGAAAAGATTGAAAATCAATATCCTTCCTAAGCTTGAAAGAAGAAAATAAATACCCCATACACAACTCAGAAAACAGTTTTTCCCTCTGTACTTACCATTTCTTCTTATTTTATTGCAGTGTCCTACACAAGGGTATATAACACCTACAGCCATCATGAATTTGTCAACAACAAACTGTGTCAAACTAATCTAATATCTTCCCATGACACAGGAACAGCCTTGTGGCAAGAGACAAAAAAGATGTCATGTCTTGACTCTGGTGCAGTTTTTGATGCTCTCACACGACAATCTCTTAATGAAGTTCAGAAAATATAATCTGGTGGAAACTGTTACACAATGCAAAAATTTTTCCAAAAATAGCACAACTGTTTTACTATCACAAAGAAAGGATGACTGAACTGAGAACCTGTATCTGCAGCCAGAGAATATTGTCAGGATTGACCAGATAATGCAGGAAATAGTGTATTTGTTAAATTTTCAGATATACAAAACTGGAAAAGGTTGCCAGGGCATTGGAAGGATAAGAATTCAGAAGGCTCATAATGAACAGGGACAAAGGTTGGAAAAACAGGATACAATTTATAAGATATGAAAAAGAGTAAGTACAGGAAAGAATTGCATATCAATAAAAAAAATACATGTTAAGTGGGTAATATAGGTGCATAACAGACCTACAGATCAAAATCTGGGGAATAAACGCAAAGTATCAGCTGACTTTTTTTTAATTGGGAAAAAAAAAAAGAGAAAAAAGAAAGGTAGATAGCCTACCTATCCCATTCGTTTCAGATGAGTAAATTGATCAACCTGATTAGGCAGGTGAACTAGATTTTATAGAGAAAACCTAAAAGCCTATTAAAAATTTCACTAACATTTGTCCATGTACATCTGCATGCTATACAATGTAATATTGACAGGACAATAACAAGTGATAGAGTTATATATTGTAATAAAATAATAGAGAAAACCTTCACCTATCTATTTTGAAATTATCTAATGTCTATTTTTTAAAAGATTTTGACTTAAAAAAAAAAAGATAAATTGTGCTAGTTATACTTCTTTCAACAGGCTTCAAGGTAAATCTGTGCACTGAAGCAAAAACAGGTCCAATAAGCAAGTTGAGTCACTAGACCAGTCACTATCTACGCTTTTAAGGTTATCAAAATTGCTGGTGGGTTGTATTCTTTTTTTTTTGAGTTCAAGATATAATAAGTCCTTGTGGATAAGCCTTCAAAGTGAAGGTACCCTTTACCCTCTGGTCCTCTTCAGTACCATATTCTGGACAGTGTTGTTTTCTCCAGCTCCCACAGGCTGCTAATATTCTGCCTCTGCACATGCAATACCTGCAACCACTATGATGGGATACAACTACAGGGTATCACAAGGAGAAGAGATATGATATTACATCAATTATTATATAAAATGGATACAAACAGTCTCTGACACCTGGACTTGGGAAAAGACAATGGTCCTAGCCTCTGCTCATAAGATTAGATTCATGCTGCCTTAAAAAGGACATGTATGTCCTTTGGAAGGACACATATGAACACAGAGTGCAGTGTTATTAAACAAAGTATGGTAAAACCAATTTGATTACAACCAAATATGAATATAGTTCTATGCAACATTAATTCCCAAGGCTTGTACAGGCTAAGATGAAAGGAATCTCAATAAAAAGATAAGAGAAAGGGAAAGTTCATGCAGGGAAAAGGAAGTTTTCCTCTTCTGGTTTTAACCCACCTATGAAAATAGACTCCGGAAACAGGACTATATTGTTATATCACAAGCTCTTTAGGTATCATTGTTGAAATTAGTTAAATTAAACACAACAACAACAACAAAAAATCCTGACAAGGAAGGCTACAGAAATAGCTTAAAAAGTTGACTTATATATATGTACAAGATCAACTATTTCATCTAAGAAAAATTCAAAACAAAAATAGTTTATTTCTCTGGTAGCTAATACTCCTTCAGTAATCATCTCTCTCTGCATAATAGCAGACAGTTCTGGAGCATCAATTAAATTGATTCATGAATAAAAAAAAGGATGATGTTATGTTTTCCTCATCTTAAAAACAAACCCCATAATTCTCAGAAGAAGAAGGAAGACAAAAATAAAACAGTAGGAAATTAAAATATTAAAGGGCTTGTCATTGATACAGACATCCAGTGTGAGCCTTGCTAAATCTGAAAACAGTAGATCTGAGACAAAAATATTCTAGTGGTAAAGTAAAATGAAAAATACCGTTATCAATTATGCACTTATCAATTATAAATCACATACTGTGGTTTATGTTTTCTAAGGTTTCCTTACCCAAGATAGCATTTTTTTCAACGGGATGCAAAATTACTGAGACAAAATTAAATTCTTGACATTACTCAAACATGTGCAGAAATGAGATTTATTTATTGAAACACTACAAGTTAGTTGTGCCAAAAATAATACAGTCTTTTAAATCCTTTGTTAATGCACTAATGGATATGCCCACCAAATATCAATCTTCTGGCTGAAAATTCACACCCTATCTAGTGGAGCTTAGTTGATTTAGCATTGTGAACTTGCTGTAGAAAAGTATTCTGACACAAAGAAAGCTTTGTTCAAGGAAGACGAAACAACCATGGAAAACAGATCTAGTCAAGTAAACTTAAATTGGTTATTTAATGGTTTCCTGACTTGTTTTCAGTCTGCTGAAGAAACATTTTCTTCTTTTGTCTACCAAAGTTTTAAGTGAAATATAATGTAAAGGGATATAATTTATAGGTACCTTATAGTTGTTAATATTGAAAATTCTAGGGTTACGTGTTCTATTTATCTATTTATTTGGCTTTCTAAAAGAGAAAAATGTTTCATCCTTCGTTATACTATGAGCTTGTAGCCCAGAAAGCTAATTTAATCCTGGGTTGTATCAAAAGTAGTGTTGGCAGTAAGTCAAGAAGGTGATTGTCTCACTCCACTACCATGAAATTCCAGCTGGAGTACTATGTTTTAGTCTGAGGCCCTCGACATAAGAAGAATTAGGACCTGCTGGAGTGAGCCCAGAGGGCCATGAAGATGATCAGAATTCTGGAGCACCTCTGCTATGAAGCCAGACTGATGGAGTTGGGGTTGTTCAGCCTGGAGAAGAGAAGGTTCTGGGGAGACCTTTTTACAAAGATGAGACTTTTTACAAAGGATGTAGTGATAGGACAAGGGGTATTGGCTTTTACACTGAGAGTAGGTGTGGATTAGATATTAGGGAGAAATTCTTTACTGTGAGGGTGATGAGGCACTGGAACAGGTTTCCCAGAGAAGCTGTGGATGACATCACTGGAAGTACTCAAGGCCAGATTGGATGGGTCTTTTAGCAACCTGATCTAGTGAAAGATGTCCCTGCCCATAGCTTGGATTTGGACTAGGTCTCCTCCAAATCAAACCATTCTATGTTTCTATGTTTCTAAAAATATATACTAAACATTTAGGACCTGAGTTATTCTGTAATATTTTTTTAACTCAGGATCTTCAAACTTATTGGAGAGGGGAAAGGGGGAAGCGTCAGATTTTCTAATTTATCTTTGATTTACCTCAGAGACCAGCTGCTATTGAAAATATGATTATGTCAAACAGTTATTTTTGTCTCTGGGCTCAGAAATTTTTTTCTGCAACCTCATATATATCATAGATTGTTTGAATTTAAATAAAACAATAGAAGAATGGGTCACACAGCAGCCACTTCCAAAACCAAAGTGCTCTTGATCTGAATCATTCTTTCAAGAAAACTTAGTTCCCCTCTCTGTTTCTTGGGGTATCATGTCACTAACTTACATGTCTTTGCTTGTCTTGACATTCACTCTTCTCATATCTCCATGTAGTTGATCAGTTCTTGACAACTACTTTATGATGTTCATGATCCCAGGATATCATCAACACTAAAACCAGAATTCAATCAAGCAGTAAATTTACAGTCTGGATCAGGCTAAGAAGATTATATACCTGCTCCATAATAATAATGTGAAGGGTTGCCATAGGCAAACAACACCAAATTCAATGCCTGCCAATTAATTTTCATGGAGATTCAGTGGTTCTCAAACAGTAAAAGTTGACTAAACAGCACATCTCTACTTATATTCTGTAATGGGAATTTTAGGAAAGCATCCAGTGTGTATTATATGGGCTAAGGCACATTTTGGCTTTGTCTTCATAATCTAGGGTCAAACTGTGCAATGTAATCAGGATGCAGTATAAGTTTAAAAGTGAATTCAGAAGAGGTTATTGAAGGATGTAAAATCTTTTATGAGGAGCTTTGATACACTCTAATTTGGTATCATCATAATAAAAGTGTACAGTACATACTGGATTTGTGGTAAAGGTGTGATAGTGTGACGGGGAAGAGGCTGGAAGGAATTTGTTGACATTAGTAAGGGATGCAATGCTGTAAGGAAAGTTAGGGAATGGGGTTGCATGGGAATAAAAGAACAGTTTCTTGAGGCAAATACAGCTATGAACATGCTAGAATCATTTACCATCTGTGAAGATATGCCTTCTGCTCACTCACTGCAAGGTAGGCAAACACTTTTGAACTAGTGTTAGTTGTTGTCCGAAGATGATGTGGTATTACACAGCAACACATGGATAGGGTGTTTGTTACAATATCAGTGTATTGCATCTTTGTTGTCATTCACTGTCTGGTTGGTGATATCAGTCTTCATTACACCTGTCCACACAAAGGAGTCTCTGACTAAGTCTGATGAGATTTCCTGAACTGCTACTCTAGTGTGTTCTTATAACCAGTTAGCCCACACCAATTGCGACTACTCCGATTCATGTATGATTTGTTTCTGTTGACTAATTTAAACTACCTGCAAACCAAATCCTAACTACTCCATATCCTAATTAACGTATTTTAAATACTGCAACAGGCTGCCCTATTTGTCCATTCCTGACTATTTACATATACTTAATCTATGAACGGTTTACTCAATTCTGCAGCAATAACAACCTCCAGAAGTATCTGTGACAGCCAGATTCTCCTCCCAGCATGCAAAAAAAATCTATTTATGAGTCTATCCAGATCAGGGGCTGCCTGGAGGGAATCTCCAGGGCTGACTGAAACTTCCACCTTGAGAATTCTTATAACACTAAGTCGAGTACTTTTCCATGGGGATGGTTAGTACTTCAGTTAAAGACTTATCTCAAGTCACTTTATTGTCCCAAAGATTTTTTTCAGACCATGTAAGAAAATGTCTAAATGTGTTAGGTATGCATGCAAGGCCAACTCTGATCCCCTGCTACCCCACAATTGCAGTCACGCAGAAAATTTCAATTCTGTGCTGATATTAGAAATATTAATTAAAATCTGTAGAGATTCTATTAAAAAGGGCATGAGAAAGGAGAGAACAGGCTGTCAGGAGAGTCTCTCTTGCCTTTGCCCATTACCTGCCCCATGCAATGTTTCTCTTGCACACTGTCGCCTACTACCTCCATACTATGTCAACCACTTGTTTTCTATGCTACATCACTTTACCTGAGCAATGCTTTAACCCATCTGAGATCACCTGGATGTCCCACTTAAAACCTCTTGTCATTTACACCCTATCAAATATTACCTAAAAGACTGGGAAGACATGACTGAGAACAACACTGTGCTTCTCCACTGTGAACCACACAAGGCACTGGTGCCTTAGCCTCTGGTCTTAATAACAAAAGTAACCAAACAAAAATATACCACCACCAATCAACTAAAAATCAACAACACCAACAAATGCTCCACAGTCCTTTCATGCAGCTACTCCTGAAGATATTATAGTCTCTGGCTTCTGGTTGGACAGAACATGCTGACTCAGTAAGAGCAACTGAGCTATGAAAGGAAGTGGAGCTTGAGATTTTGCGGTTAAATAATTGGAAGCATAGTCATTGCCCTATTTGAGAGGGTTTGATTTACTACTCCAAAGGTTTTAACTCCCCCATCAAGTTGTGAACCTTGATTCCATTTCAGAAAATATTTAGGAATCATCACTTATTACTGGTCCTGGTCCAAAGACCAGCTACACTGATTTCTTTTACTCTCTGTTTTCCTTTTTTTTTTATGAGAATGTTTGGTAAAAAGAATTGAAAGATATAAGGCTTGACACTTGGTAAAAACAAAACAAAACAAAACAAAAAATCAACCAACCAACCAAAAATCCCCAGAAAACCCACAAACCCCAAACATATAACAAAAAAAAAAAAAAAAAAGAGAAAGAAAAAACAATGGTTTAAAAATAAATTAATAAATGGGAACCAACTCTCTTTTACTTTTGTTTTTATTATGAATATTTTCTTTGTGGTAATCTGCAAGAAAGTAATTCCCTAATGCACTGAAATCTTTATGATCTTAAGTGTTATTGTTCATTCACTTACTGTGCTAACTGTTGAAAAGAAGATGTCTTCATTCATAATCAAAGGACAATTCTTCAACAATTATTGATGCCCACAGCATAATCTATACAGTAGAAATAAAAATAAAGTTTAACATTTTTTTCTCCTTGTCATAATCCCAATAAAATCATGTAAAGACCAAAAAAAAAAAAAATCAAGTTATTACATATCTTTTTGGCCTCTCTGTAATGTGTTAAGAGTAGAATCCAGCTGACATGATTACAACTACAGGTTATGGCCATTAGAAAAAAAAAAGTTTGCTCAATACTTTTAGAAAGTTTGTATTATTTTTTGAAAATCGTGTTTTAACTACTCAACCAGAAAGTGGTAAACCCCTGTGTTACTTTAAATTATGCTAAGGAGTATTTCAAAATCATATGAAAGAATAGAAAGAAGATCCAAATCTCAATGTTTGATAGAAGTAAGATTGCTTATTTTTCTTTTAAAATGTAAAATGATAAACTGCAGTTCCTTTATAATATTGCATGGTGTATTTCAAACTTTTTGTCACTGTATGGGTAAAACAGGAAATACTTAGCAAAAGGAAATAAAACTAAAATCAGAGACTATAATTTCAACCTTATAGAGGTGAATTTGAATAAATTTCTATCTATAATATTTTGAAGCTCAGATTTGTGCTTTAAAAAAACAAAATTTTGGTCCAACTACTACTTTCTGAATTTGATAAAACAGATTTCTGCTCCACTGACAAATAGAAATACTTCATTGAAGCTAATGTAGTGGTATATTAGATTAAATACTTATAATTTAATTTTATTAGAGTATCAAGACAAAAATTTTCTTCTCACAAAAAAGGTCATATCTATTGAGACAATTGAGATACAAAATATGGAAAACTAAAGATCACTGTGAATAATTTTTTTTTTCAAAATCAGTGGTAAGCCTATTTAAGACAGAGTTGATATCTGATCATCTTCAAAAAAATCAAATTCTTCTGAATTATTTCTAAAAATTAAACCCTTACTATATGCAATAGTATCTTCTGATTCTGCCTCCTCAGACTATCTTAGCTTTTGACTTTTTTCAGTGTTTCATTCAGATTTTTATGCTACATTTCTGACAGAAAAAGGCAGTATTATGAATTGGTAAGCAATTGTTTTCCTCCGAAATATTCAACTGATGATAATCTTTCTAAACATACATTTTTTAAATTATTGCATTAAACATAGAAATAATAGGAGTCTTAAGCAACTTATTTGAAATATAAAAGGCAGAGCCGAGTAAAAGAGTAATTTGATACAAAACACCGTCAAGTCAGATTCAGAAAAATTTGAACGTTGCCTACTATTTTTTCTCTTTTAGCTTTAGTATGAGTTGCCCCTTGAACACATAGTGGAAAATAACTACACTGAGCACTTCCAGTCTCTCATATATCCTTGAGACATTATTCTTGAGACAAATAGTTTGTTCTGAGGGATATTTCACCCTTTTGAGGAGTAGGTCAGATTCACAAAATAGGACTTTAGGTCTTGTTTACCTTGGATAGGAATTAGATCAATTAATAGTTCTTGAGAGAAGTTTAGAGCCAGTAGCCTTAACTTTTCCAATTGTTAATATAGTCTTGGTTAACTCAACATAGCTTAATCTTGTTGAGTTAAAACTCTCTCTCTCTCTCTCTCCCCATCTCTCCCTCCCTTCCTTCCTTCCTCCCTCCTTACTTCTTCCCCCTTCCCTCCTTTCCATAAAGAAAGGTGGGAAAACTTTTGTCTACTGTCTGTCCAAGAAGCCTTGAGAAGCAGATAAGCTTAATGTGTTCAGTCAGAGGATCACTGTTGATCTGCTTAGTTAATGTAAGAGAAATAATTAATAAATACGAAATCAAACTGAATATAAGATGAGAGGGTGGTGAAGGGACATGGGTTTTTAGTATAACTGTAGCAAACATCTAGATAGATCTTGTGCTCTTACAATGAGAGAAAATGTATTTATTGCCCGCTGCTTAGTTAGGGTAATTAGGGCAGTATAGGATCTATTTAATGTGGGCATACAACCTGGATGTAAAACAAAGCACTTAAGAAAACAATCCACAGGAAGCAAATGCCTAAACCATTGATTGAGATTGAAGAAGGTATCTGTCTTTGAGAGCCTTTAACAAGATTTTTCTCTCCTAGCCTGAGTGCTTGCCTCAATAGAGATGAAAATACAAGTTCAATTAAGTACCTAAGTTGAGCAGTCCAATTCCTGTCCTGAGTCTCTTTTAATAAATAAAGACTTCTAATGATATAACCATTACTGAAAACCATAAGTCAATTAATTCTCCACAGCAGCAGAGAAAGATCTTCTGTATAAAAATATAGATCTTCATTGCACTGAGTGGATTTATAAAGTATGGTGAGATGTAATGATTTACATGTGTTACAAAAGCTAAGAAAAATGAAAGATAACCTTCCATTAAGAAAACTATGCAGAGAATAAGGCAAAATAAGAAGACTAAAATCAACAATCATTTTACCCAACTCCTACACAGCCAGGTGTTCCTCTAAACTGAAATATTAGGTAGCATTGGTCACCTTTAAATTCTCTTCTGTGGAAACTAAAATAGACTGTCACCATACCATATGCTTCCAGCAGAGGTAGTGGTAAACCGCAGGTGTAGTCTTCAGCTTCTCTAGCTTTATGTTAAAAATATCAAAGGTAAAATAGGCTGTTATTTTTTTTTTCTCCTTATTTTCTTCCATGCCCATTGCTAGGGGGTTTTTATGGTATATGTATTTTTTTGCAAAGGTAGCAGAAATCAGGAATTTTATTAAAGAAAAAAAAAGCACTTTATACTTAAATTTCTTCCCCTATAATGCAGCATAGCTTTAAATAGAAACATTTATTGACCAAAAAGTGAAACAAAATGTATTTTTTCTCTAAACATAAGCAGTGAATGCTTTCTTTAAAGTAATAGATAGCTAGATACAATGAAAAAAACTATCCTAGATAACAGTGTTAATTAAAATTTTAATTGTATCTGTATGAATTACCGAGGACAGAAGAAAAATCATATACAGAACATTGCCTGATGTTTTGGGTTTCTTTATTTTTTATTCTTTTTTTTTTTCTTTATTTTCCTCCCTCTATTCTTTTTAACTATTTCTGGAAGCTCATTCAGCTCAACTGGAGAGTGCAAGAGCATCCCCTGCAGGAACATTTCATCCCACACTGATTTTCTTGTCTACAGTGTTTTTTCTTCTGTTAATTTGTATTCATCTTGCATGGTGCACAGTAATTGTGTCTAGAGAATTAGAGAGGGATGGCTATTGCAGTGGTAATAGAATTACTATCAGTGTTCTAAGCTGGTAAAAGGATTGTGAGTTTCAGTCAGAGGATTTAAAAACACATGCTGAAATGTATACTGGGATCTCTTTTCTGCAGCACTCCTTATAGATGTATTTTTCTTTGGGGTTATAAATAAGATCATTTAAAGTCAGCAAATGTTGCTAAAAAGATGATACTAGAACTCTCTGAAAAAGCAGCCTTAGGTTTGTACATGATAACAACACACAAATGTGCACACATTCTGAAGTGATTGAACTGTCTCTTTAAGTGCCCTTGAATTCAAGGGAACTGCAATTCACTGACTACAACAGTAGGTACTAGTTGCTATTTTATACCACTCTTTTTTTTCTTCCAATATGTTCTTTCTGACTTGATCTCCCCTGCTTTATTTAAATAAAAGTAAAAAGAGAAAAGCTATCATCATTAAATGTCAACATATCATAGGCATGCCCAAAAACTCTGACCCATGTGCTGCTTTAATATGTGTTGATAATAGTTTTCAAGTCCTGCTAGAAGTGCTATGGATTTGATAATATTCTGAGAGTAACATTTTAATTATGAGATATATAGTATTAAAAGTTTCAGTGAACTATTTATATTATAAAAATCAACAATAAAATCCAGACAAATTATGTCTCTTAACCTCTTGAGGTGTTGATATTCTACCTGTAAGAACTAATACCTAAATCTGTAAACCTGGCTTCAGTATAAGATGGCATAAAGAAATTTGAACTATTTCACCTTATTTCTGCAGAAAGATCCATGTTTTCAGTCTAAGGGGAACTACAGATACTCCAAAATTTGTGCTCATAGAAACAACATGAATAAAATTAATTTGTAGAAAATTACTACGTGTTATAAAAAGGAGAATTGATTAACTGAGTATTTTTCTCTCCTTTCCCTGAATACTGTAGAGAGCCAAGGTGCCATATAGAAAAGAATAATATACAATGCCTGATAATGATCTGAGACTTGAAATGGAATTCAGTGAAATCTAGAAGTTTCTTTAAAATGAGAAGTTGAGTAAGGACCTCAGTATGTCCTGCAGCTCTTGTTCTTCATTCTGTTGATCTGGCTTTTTCTCATTCCTCATTTGCAAAGCTAGAAGACACACATTTGTATCATTTCTTGAAGAAGTAAAGCAGTGTTCTTTCCCTCACAAATGGTTGGTAGCAGTCAGGGGCTAGTCTTTCCCTTGTCCCTTTTTGGTTCACTCACTGCACAGAGATTGGAAATCCTAGTGGAAGAGGAACTATTTGAACACTCAGATTCCCAAAATATACAACAAATTGTGGAATACTCTACTGAAGAAGAGAGTTTCTGGTTTGTTTTTTTTGAAAGAAATTATTAGTTTTCAGACCCCTCTGAAACAGTCTGTAACAAATTTCTCCTGTCTCTGATATAAAGCAAATTATTTGTGGGCCTTCGAGAAACTGAAAAATTGAGAACAGTTCTTAAATCCCGCTTTTGCCTTAGATGCTATATCTTTCTGTAGACATTGCTCAACTATTTACAGATAAAATTTTCTTCAAAATTTGTCTTTTCATGTTCTCAGCCGAGATTTTCCATAGAATCATGCTATAAACAGTAGTTAGGAGTTAACATGAACATTTTAGTCATCAGTTTTGATCTATATGTAGGCAATAGTCTCTTGAGATCTATCCAGGTCAATAAAAAGTAGTCATTTATATACAGTTATCTGCATAATTCTCCAGACTCTATTCACTTTTTAATTGGGATATTAAAGCATTCACCTTGAATTTGGTGTGCAGTGTCACTTCAAATGTTTCTCAGCTAAGATATTCACATAGATTTAGTATATATGACACAAAGCAGATAGAAGACCCATGCTCCCATAGAAGTACCTGAAAGCTACATGGCATAACCTAGGACACCTCATATGTAGGTGAATATAGTCATTTCACAGGTCTGCACTAGCCCTCATGGAACCTTGGACACGTAGATCACTTGCTTATTTTGACCCTTAAATTTAGCCGTCTACAGTCTAGGGATAAATTTCATCAAAATTGTTTTAACTATTACTCATTTACAGAAGCAGTTATAGTTTTGGGGTTTGCTTGTTTGTTTTTAATGAAACACCTATCTGTTTAATTCTTAGAAAGATCTTAAGGAAAGTATTCTAACCTTAAAAGTGTCACCTTAAGATTAACTTGTTTTGGATCCCCAAAAGCAATACATTTTCTGAAAGACACTTTAACAGCTCTACTTCTTCCTCCTCAAGACTGGAGAAAAAAAGTCTCTACAAAATTGTACAAAAAGACCATGTAATTCATTCTCTTGGCTCTGACAGTGACTGACAGTGAATGACTAGAATAGATAAAAAAGAAAGAGTATGTTTCTTTCCCAGTCTACCCTCAGTACATTTTAGCAGTTTGCAAACCATAGACTTTTTGAGCAAAAACTGAGGTCTTTTTATTCTGCAGACACTGCTAGACTTTTTCGTCTGCAGATATGATTTTTTTATCTGGAAATAATTAACATCCACAAAAAAAGTCTCTTTAAAACTCTTAGCAGTGACTGCTGCAATGCTCATCTATAGCAGACAAGTTCAACAGGAAGATGGTATCTAAATACAACTGAAATTGGACAAGTGGATAAAGTGACAATTTATGGTCTTTTTCTAAGCAATATTTAACAAGAAGCCTGAGTGGTGGTACCATTTTGGACAGCCTCAGAGAGAGAGCTGTACTACTGTTGTTTAGAAAGGTAGATTCTGGTTTGAGAGACAGGCAGTCCCAGACATATAACAGACACAAGTTGCTATTTCTGAAGCTCTTATGGATTACAGAGCCCTGTAGCGCATTAGAAATCCTGGAGTGTACTGTTCCTAGTACTGCTCCTGTTCCTAGTATTGAATAGATGAGATCAGATATCTGTCACTGATCCAGACAATATTGTCACTTTGAGGCCTCAAACAAGCACTTCTGTTCTGTTGAAGAAGAGAAGAAACTGTTCCTTGCTGAAAAAAAAAGTCAAGTATCTTTTCTTGTAGGTTTTTTTTTCACTCTGTTTTATTCTTGCTTAAAAAATGCAGAAATTTAGAACCTTTACAATGGTTTCAGGGAGGAAAAATAAATGCAGGCTGGAGGATGGATGCTGAAATGCAGTCAGTTTCCAATTTTTTCATTATTTTATTTTATAAATATCACTACCACACAAAAGTAAGCACCACCAGTAATGAACATAGTCTTTTATTGTTAGCTTTCTCTTTAATTTTACAAAGTGGATAAAAACAAGCAAACACTCAAGATAACCCCAAAACCCACCCCTCCAAACAAACACAGATACCCTCTCTATTACAGAAACGGAGATCCAAGAAAGTATTTTAATTTCATTTTTGTCAACTGTGTGTTTTTAACAGCAATTACGTCCATATTTTCCTTGCTGAGTTTCAAAAATATGTCTAATGTTACCATTTTTCAATGAAAAAGATATATTTGTTGTCTTGACCATTCAGGGAGAGTGACACGACTTTTAGAAGTCTTTGTGTCAGTATAATTCAGGATAACACACTCTAAAATTCTGCGTTTAGAGGATTAGCCTGGTGCAGCAACAACTGTTTCCAAAGCATTTTGGAAACAGTTTACTTTTACCAACTGTAAAAGTTACTAGCTAAATGTAATGAGTAACTCACTCATAGGCTAAAATGCTGATTCCTCTCAAATTCCTGATGACAGACACAGGGAAGTCACTTGGCTCCAGTGGTTTTCTTTTAAATATTAAACTGCTGGAAGGCAATATCTCCTGTAATAAGAAGAATATAGAGTAGCAGTTTTGAATTTAACTAAAAGACAGTACAAACCATTTATTTCAGTTGTTTTAGAAATAGAAAAGCTAGTATATTTTAAAATATATGATCAGGTCTTTTTTCTCTCTCAGTAAAATCATACTAGTTACTGACTAGTCTTCTGAGCGCACCAAAAAATTAGTAATTTTAAATGTTACCCATTAGAAATGATCCTCCAAATTCCAGGACACTAATACCTTGGGAAAATTGGAAAATTCAGGCAAGATATCTGGTTAAAATACTGCTTCAGCTCTGATATATATGGAATCTATAAACTTACACCCAAGTATAAATACAAATATATATATATGTGAAATAAGGCTCTGGAATATATGTCTTTCAGTTCCTCATCTTCTTATAAGCAGCTCTCACTATGTGTAGCCTATCAAGTCATGGGCATAGAGAAACAGCTTAGAGGACCATGTCAGATATTTGATATCTTTTGCACTCTTGGTGGTCTCCTGCAACTTCCCTTCTACCCTTACACTTTTTTCTGCTGAGACCATAAATGCTTCAGGTTTCAGCAATAAGGTAAATCAGGTGTCTGAACTTCCTTCTGAGTTGGTCAGATGCACCTGTGTGCTGTTACTGCATTACAGACACCAAGGCTAGCTCCAAACAAGCTGGCATATTTATATAGCACACTGAAATGCAGAAAAACGCTCACTGAAATCTTTGGGAAAAGGAGGCTCTTATATTATTACACAATTGCACCCCAGGTGATCAGTCTATAGATCACATAGATGAGATCTACAACTTGTACAGTTATACATGAGTAATACATATAACAGGATTAGTTTGCATCTGGTTTCCTGATCTAGTTTATTCATATTTCCTACTTGCTGTCCATGGTAGATTAGAATTAGTGTCACAGCTTTCTTTTACGGGGTTCATTATACAAGGTCTTCATCTCATCTAGACCTTTAATTTGTAGACATAAAACAGGCTCTGAACATACTGGAATGAAAGCTGCCATTTTTATTAAAAGGTGGTTGATAGGATAGACCACTGGTACAAAAAAAACATTCATACTAAAGAATCAATGGCACAGGGGTTTTTTGTAATCTTACCTTCTTTAGTGAGTTTTAAAATGAGCTTCACAAAGGGTCATATTTAAATTATAATTTTAAAATATAATCAAAGACTAACTTGAAATATATTAATGTTGATTAAACTTACCTCTTTGATGGTTTAGATTTTTAAGTTCTTGCCATTATTATAACGGAGCGATGGGCAATACATTGTGTATTAGTAACGAAGTCTAGTACAGATAGTAAAGTCAGTTGTATAAATAAATTAATTGGAGGAAATACAGGCATTGTAAAGTAACTGGCAATAAAATAGCTAAAAATTGTAAAGTATTTTAATAGGCTTTATTGACATACATTAGAAACACAAGGACATAATCATCTAGGGTATATTGAGAGATGATAAAAAATTTACAATCTTTTTTCCTTATGTTTAGTTCTTGGTGTTTCCAGGGTAAGGTCTGTATTACAATTGTCATTGATTCATATATTATTTAATTAAGTAACAAGCTTCAAGTGACTAGGAGTATTTCATGTGAGTTTGAGTACTGTAAATTAGCTACAGGCAATTGTATCCTATGTGCCTCTAATGTATGCATGTGTTATACCAAGTTTTGTGGTGGAGTAACAAGCATTTTACACAATCAAGAAAAAATTGTTACGTCTTCATGAACCACCAGGTAAATTGATAATTTTTGTTCCTTGAAATATTTCTGCTCTGTAATAATCATATCATAAGAGCATTATGAGCCAAACAGCCTTTGCTCGATTAGTTTGTTCTAATCACCTTAAACCACTAGGGAAAGTACAATATAAGATGTCTAAAAAATGTTGCCTTCATAGGGATGCTCTATTTGCTTCTTTTTAACTATTTAACTTTCCTTTGATCTGTTGAAGCACTATGTTGACAACTGTAATTGCCATATATAAAGAAAATTTTCAAGGATCGAAAATTGTCTCACTATCTTTCAAGTGTATGTCAGGATGTTTTTATGCTGCTACCATGTGACTGTCCTGTTTACTTTTCAAACAGTACCCACTGAATTGAAATCAAACAGGTATATAAAAACATTTTGCTTTTGGAAAAAAGTAAAAATCACAGTATATCTCATTAACTACAATAAAATTCAGAGTCTGTAGCTTATTACATAGCTGTTCAAGTCAAGCACAGTAAGCATGTAAGATGTCTTAAAAACTGGTTTTCCAAAGTAAGAGAATGATAGGTTGAAGACTGTGATTTCTGAGGCTCAAAAATAAGAATAATAGTTCACAAATAAACTTCCTCTGAATTCAACAAGAAGATGTCTCTGCAAGTGGACCTGTTTCTGTGCAGTGGCTCAAGTCTTTTAATTCCATAATATCAAGCAGATCTTCAGCTTACATATTAGTTAAGACCTTTCATGCTAGAATTTGAAATATTAGCCTTAGGATAAGGTAAAAATATTTATTATTTTCAATAAATATTTTTTTGAAAATAAAATGTAGATAGGTCATGTTAATAAAACAACCATACTTGGAAATCACAGAGTCTTCAAGAGGTTAATTCTTTCCTACTAACACTTGACAACTACATATAATAATAGACAACATTTTCATGGATCCTGCTTCCCAAAATAATGGAGCTATATGTAATTAAATAGCAGTAGCTGTGATATATTTAAGTGCACTGTATATAAAATTTTACACATCAACAGGTGGAATCACTCAGAAGTGTTAAACCAACACTATGAAACTATTGAAACAAGATGGGAGTAATGAAAAACAAACTTTTCTGTACAGTTGTTTTTCCAGAGGAAGAGGGACTAACTGCAATTTTAGACAAAATCATGCCCTAAACTGGTCGTCTAGACCAGGTTTATAACAAAAGAAAAGAAATAGCCACTTTCAGGCTGTGATTTATCTAACCTTCATATTCAGGCCTAAAATGGGTTGTATAAATTGAACACTAGATACTCTTGTCTTCTTCTATTGACCACTCTCTGAGTCAGATAACATTCTCAGGTATATGTTTATTTTATACATTTCTGACGTCTTCTTTAAGGCAGACTATTTTCATCATAGGTATCTCTGCTAATTCTCCCCACTCCCAAAAAAATAAAAGGAATAGCTGAAAAAACCCCACTTTCACTTTTATGTCTGTTTTTGTAGTAAAGTTAAACATTTTTCTTGACAGGTTATGGGTAGGGAATTTTTTGTAACAAGCTTACGTCTGCTTTACATATATTCACATAATAATGAATAAGGCACTCAAAGTACATTCTTGTAATGATGAAATATTTCTCCAATGTAGTATGAATGACATTTTTTGAAATAAATATATAGTTCAAGTGGAGAGAGATCAAATGTAGTTTAATGAAAGACTTAATTTCATTATGCTTCTTTGTATTTTAGAAATTGCTGGCACACATATTGCTGTGGCTAATGTAGTAGAAAAGTACTGACTCCTCCTTCTCTCTCTATACATCCAGTTGGCCCAGTTGTACAAGCCAAATAACGTCAAGTTATTCCTTATTAGCCTGATTTAGAGCTGGGATTCAAGTACCTGAATGTGACATGCAACTTCTGTGAGGTGCTGAAAATTAAAGGACAGGTTGGAGCTGTTCTGGTTTGTATAATTAACAATTGAAGCCACAGCTTCAATCTGACTCATATTTTCCAAGTCTTAATCACTGGTGTATAGAGGCAATCACTCATTTGTTCTGGCCCAATGAATACTTATTTATTTAAAATGGAACAGCTCCAACAAGAAAGGCAGAGACTGATGTAGTGTGTTTTAGTGGTAGGGTAATTACATAAAAAAATTTATGTTAGTCAATAAATCCCTGCAACGGGGAATCACAAGATAAAACTATTACAAACAGTCTCAGTCATACATTAAGACAGTTGGCAGTTCTGGGAAATGGTACTCTAGCTGAAACACATTTCTCTTTAAAAACCTACTCCACCAGAAATGAAAGAATTACTGGTATTTTAACACAGAAGTGCTGTATTGCCTGTTTCTATAATCCCTAACCCACCAAGTGAAGATGTCAGATGGGACCTGGACAGTGGTTTTTGTTGTAGTATCAGTGTGGTGCCTAATCCTGAAGAAAAATAAAAAATCAATCCTGTTATATCTCTTATATTCAATTTTTTTTGTTTATTACATCATTAGCTCTTGAGAAGATAAGACTATCTCTTTCTTTTTCTGCTGTAATTAACATGAACCAGATCAAGGGGTGTTGTTTGATGCTTTAAATACTAAGGTATCGTAAATAATGTTTTTTACCTGTCTACATTAATAAAAACAATGCACTATCATGAAACTTTATAATATTTGCAAGATTCATAGCCTTGTCCATTTAAATTGTTGACATTTATTTTAATCTAAGAACTAAGAATTTTTTATAACAGAAAAACTGTAGAGCAAAAACAAGTTTTGATTTATGTGTTAGTATCCTACCTAAAGTTTTTTATTGAAGTTACCTTTTCTGCAAGCAAAATATGTTTTGTATAAGAGAAAGGAAACAAAGTAATGCACTATATATCCTTTGTTTAACATACAAGTTCAATATTTTTGAAAAATAATGTATCATTTTTACAGCAAGAGCACAATTTTCTGAAAAAAAAAGCAACCAAAAGAAACACAGTAGAATTTTCCATGGTTTAGTATTTTATAGTTGTATAAATATATAAAGCAAACATAGAAAAAAGCACATAATATTTTCAGATAAACCATGCAAATGTGAGTTGACATAAAATTTGTGAACAATAAATATTTTTATCCCCTATATCTATGCTTATTGGTTATTTCACGACTTTGTTTTCAAAACCTTTAGCTTTCTTTTTTCTTTTTTTTTAAAACAAATTTAAATTTAAATGCATCAATTTATGATAGATATTTTCTTCTACCATGTAGAATGCCTGATATGAGAGGTGTCAGAAATAAAAAGTACTGAGACTCTGGAAATAATTCACATTGTATGATTTTTATAAGTGTCTCAGTTAAACACAAACAAATGTTATGTAAAGGATCTTGGGCTACATGCAGAGAACCATGCAAAAACATGAGAGGAAAATGCATTAGTTTCAGTGTAAGCTTGTTGGTTCTTGTAAACTACTGCAGTATCTGATGGTGTCAGAACGTGAGAATGATTTAAGATGACTTAGGACTGAATTGTGTTCTGCAGAGTAAAGGACATTAGATCCATTAGCTGTGTTTCACTGAGGCTTGTTTGAAATACTGAGATATTAAAGAAAAGGTACTTGATAGACACAGGTTAATTTCCTCTTTCTTCCTGTCAGTAAGTTTCCCAGGTGACATAGAAACACACAATTAATGCAGGGGGTTCAAGACCACAAGATGATCCAGCAATTTATTGCATAAGTGTGCAAGCTGATCATTATGAAGAAAGCATTTAGGGATATGTCAGGTAGTGACCACATCTGTCAGCTGAAGTCTAGTTAACTGAGCAATAATATAGCATCAAAGGAATGATAATATGGGCAGTACAAGGCAATATTAATGTTAGAAATGCTCTACAATTTTGTCTTCTAATTCCTCACTTATAGTTACGTAGAATATGTATTTATAGCTATATTAGTAGGTTTAATGACATCACCAATGGCTTATTTCTCCTTCTCAATGTCAAAGATCCAATTTTCTTGCTACATATGCTGACAATGGCCCAATATCTGCTCTTAACTTTCCATCGAACTTTGGCAATTGAGGGCACTGACCCAGTCTGAGTGCTGAGATGCACTTTACATTCCTAAAAGGAAGCTTTTAAGGAGCTTGATCATTTTAGACTATAAATCAATCCAGAAAAAGGATGGCAGCTGTTGTAGACTGGAGTATTGCAGATATGAATCACTTAACTGAGACGTTTTTTAGAAAAGTTGCCGTCATTTAGGCAACAGCATTTGAGGAGCTACTAACACTCACAGGTCATTAATCTAGTGCACAGATTAATCTACTAGAGCCTGTCTACACTGCTGTAGGTAATATCATGGCAGCCAGCTGGATGCCAGCATTGCTCTGAGTGACTTGTACACTTTCCTAAGACGTTAATTTCTCAGACAGTGAGCTTTTCTTTCAGTCATCTGTCTAAACGGAGTCTTGCTAGTAGGGGGTAGTTGTGACATTCATGTGCATATGATGAGAGTAAGAATATCACCAAAATAAATACAAATTTAAAAATTTAAAGCATTAAACTGTCAAGGTTTGGGATTGCTTTTAGTCAAGTTATGGGCAGCTATGCCTGTTTATACACTCTGTAACTTGAAGCAACTTTATGGGAGTTGTAATTTTAAAGACCACTTGTAGAGAAAAAGGAGATAAATGGGCAGTGTCAGCAGGTGAATTAGACCTCTAGAGTTTACTATACTCTGTTCCATTTTGAAGGAAGATGGGCAATGACAATCCTAACTGAAACACGTCAATGTGATGCCTAGACATGTGATTTATCCCTGGAACTTAGTTGCCACCTTGGGTTAAGCCACAACACTTTGCCACACTGTATTTGTGTGGGGAAAAAGGTAGACCTATCTTTCTGCACCTTCCCCTGCTTCTGTGAACATTTGAGAGATGGAAGGGAAAGAAAAGGCATATTAGTGACATAAACCTTTTAATCTCCAGATTTGAGCATCCAGTACATTAACCTTTAAAAAGTATTTTAGTATTCCCCCAGTCTGTTTTACATCATCTGACTTTTCACGAATTTCCTCTTCCTGGTTCTGGAGTGTTTATGTGCGAATTAAAGAACGCCTTTAGAAAAAAAAAAGAATAAGCTCAGAGACAGGCAGACAAAGATCACATAAGCCTGTATTAAATATCCCGATTAATGTGGAATTTGACAAACAAATGTTACCTTTACACACAACTTCCTCTTGACACATTTTTTGACTATATATGACAAACAGCACATCTTAAATACACTTAATTCCTGAAGGTGTTTCTTACCACGGAAAGACAGAAGTAAAGAAGGTATTGAATATTTCAGCTTTCATGTTATGAACCAACAAGGCCCCTTCCCCTTTCAGCAGCTGCTCTCGTTTTCCCTAGTCTTCCTTTTAATGATGCTCTATTTGTAGAAGCCCTTCTTGTTGACCCTTACATCCTTCAGCACATTTAAGTCCAGATAGGCTTTGGTTTTCCTAACCCCAACTCTCCATGTTCAGACAACATCTTTGTACTCCTCTAGGGTCATATGTCCCTTCTTGCATCTCCTGTATGCTTCCTTTTTATGTTTCAGTTTAATCAGGAGCTCCTTGCTCACCCATGCAGTCCTTCTACCACTTTTCTTTGACTTCCTACACCTTGGGTTGGACCATTCTTGAGCTTGGAAGAAGTGATCCTTGAAAATCAACCAGTTCTCCAGGACATCTCTTCACTCTCTGCTATTTTGGGTTAGAAGTCTAAAAAAATGCAAGCATTCATCAAGTCTTAATCTGACAAGCCTATCATCAACCAGCTTCCACCATTTTAATTTATACATTTCTTTTCCTGGGAGAAATTATTATGAAATTGCTTTTCTTTCCGCCTCCCTCTCCTCCCCCCACGGGTTTTTTTGTTCCTCGATTCCTATTGTTAATTACATTGCATAATTAAGTGTGTTCTGTCTTCCAGTTTCCAGAAGTGCCATAATGAAAAATACTTACTTTTTGGACCTACATGTCCCAAAGTGAGAGGATAGACCATCCCCATCCAGAAAGAACAAAAGGAAACTTCAAATTGTATTTTGTGCCTCTAGATGTGAACTTGAAATCAGGATATTTATGGGTAGCTACCATTATATTAATACTCTGGAACAGATATTTTTGACATGATAACTTGGATAAATGTACTATATGTTGTATCTATCCCTGAACTGCACAAGGTTAAAGATTTAACCCATTTCTTCAGTACTACGCATAGTTTTATCTTAATTTAAAGTGTTCATACTTTAGACTCAAACCAGTGCATTTAAAACACACTTGTCCTTGGTTTTGTCCCTTTTAATTTTCTCCTCTTTTATCGAGGCAAAGCTAAAGCTGCAAAATGAATGTGAATGATATCTCATCTCAATTTGCTTTCATTTACATTACTACATGCACCGTTTTGGAAAGCATTTAAAATCAAGAAATTATCGACTAACTGACCAGTCAAGAGAAGGACATTATCTCAGAACATGTTGACTACTCATTGCTAAAAATCAGAATGAAATTTATAGAGAGTCAGTGAATAATGAAAGCTGCCTGAAGAAATTCTCTGGTCATATATTAGCTTCCGTTTTAGCTCTTGTTTTTTTATACCACAAATGAACAGTATATTTCGAGTATCTTTTTTATTTTCATTCCCAGTTTCAACTAACTCTTTCTTCTTTTTTAAAAAGAATCTGATCCTTTCCTGTTTCATCTCTCTCACTCTTTTTTATTAATGCGTTACCATATATGTTAGGCACAAAGATTATTTTCCCTAACATAAAAAACACGCTTTCCAATTAGCTTGCATACTACTAGGCATCTAAAATTAATATTGGATAAATTAGTTAAGCATTTGAAATACAGGATTAAAATACTAGCAAAATATATTTAAGATGAATGTTCCAGAAAATCCCAAAGAAACATTTTAATCACCTATCTCCAGTCATGCATGGCCAATTAAAATACTTCAAATTAACCATCTTGATTTCTTCAAAGTGAGATGAAAACTTCGTCTTCTGAATTTTCACACATGGAATAATAAGCTCAGGATCAGTTGCCTGTGGAAACAGACAGAAACCTGAGGACATCTACCACTGATTTTGGATAATGAATCTACCATCACCAGATGATTTGATGGTAGAACATTGAACCAGTAAGAACAAAAGAAACCTTTAATTTTTCTGTCTTTGGAAAACAACCAGCAGTTCAAATAATTTCTTATGGCTAAGCTTAAGCTGATTTTTTTTTTAAGAGAGTTTATTCATTTACAGAGAGAATGAACGGGAACAGAGACTTAATGCAGATTTAGATTTATCCTGGGCTATCTCTAGCTGCTTGGATTTAGCCTTTACAGTTCACAGTGTTTAATATCAAAGTTCAGACTTTTTTTTTCTCCATTTCTTTTCCATGCAATTTAGGGAAAAATGAAAAAAATAAAAAGCTTTTTAACATTTAACAGTGACTCCAGGCATACAGTCATTGATGAGACACAGGTATTTCTAAAGAGCTATTCAGCCCACCAGCATCTGAGTTGTTCCCTAAGGCCATTTATCTCTTGCCAATGTCACAGACTGAACTTTGACAAACAGACTTAATTTAGTCTTGTGCCTAATTCAGGTGGGATGAAACAAGGCCAGTATGTTTCTTTTCAGGTTCTTTGATTCAAAATTCTTGTAAAGTCTTTCATTCTATGCAGACATAAGCAGTGAACTACAACATTAACTGTGTATGTGAAGAGGAAAATGAAGAGGGTACTCCTGAGCATCTGCCTCAATTACACCAAAGGGAAAAAAAAAAAAAAAGGAAAAATAAGGAAGAAAGGAAGAAAAGAGGTTCTTCTTTTAACCAAGCTCAAGTCATAAATCTGACTAACAGTGTGACTGCTAAATCAACAGAGCTGAGTGCCTGCTCAGGTACATCTGAGTGCTTGAGGACCCCAGTGCCATTTGCTGTTGTTGATCTTACAGTGAACACTGAACCTGATATTAGCATGGCCTTGGTATTTCACCTGCAGTCTTTGTTACAAATGTTCATGAATATTCACAGAACTGACAATCTGAAGGAATACTCAGGATTCATTTTGGAATACCCAGCATTTCTTTGTATTGGACCACTTCATTAAGATTAACTTCTCCATTTATTTTCTCTTTTTCATCACCTTGCCATTTCAATAAAGAAATTGTTCAGCAATAGGCTGAAGGAGTTAAATGACTAAGAACTCACCCTAAAATAAGTAACCTTGGAAAGAGACTGATTGCACCAAATGCATCCAGGGATAGATTAAATGACATATAAAATTGTTCTCATGCAAATTACATTATAGTCTAAATAAAGTTTTTTAGCTGAAGGTCTCCTGATTGATTTACACTATATGTTTAGGACAAAGTTGAGCAGGGCTACAATGAAGATTATTTGATCTAATCTCCTTTGTAGATAGAATAAGAGAGCTATTTTTCTTGGGCAAAATGTTAAGTGTAAAAAGTTGGACAATTTTAATTATACCCTCCTATTAAAAAAAAATTCACTTTTCATATAAAACTTACTTAATTACAGGTATCTTCTGCAACCTGCTGAATATTATCTCAAAAAAATGTCAATGATTAATTGCATGAGTATTTGGCAAAATCATTAAAAGCAGAGATAGTGGTAAAAGCTGATTGAAGGCTTATGCTCAGTATAATTACCATATTGTCAATCAGGTCTCTGAAACTTCATTATTTATCAGAAAAGTTTCTCTCTGCAACTACAGTATTTTGATATAGATGCACATGCACAGTGAATAAGCCTTAAATCAGAAAAAAAAGTTTAGTGGCTTTGAGCAATACTCTTTCTTTTCAGCAAACAGAACAAAGACAATGTAAGACTCTTTAGATAACTCTGCAAAATTGTAGAAAAGTCAACTTTTTATTTAAAATGAGTGGGTAAATTGACTGACATATGTCAGGTCTTCAATATACTGAATGAAAGATTTATGATTATAAGAACATGCAGTAATTGGTTTATTTTCTCTAAAGTTACCGAAAATATTCAGGGATACATTTGTGAAAATAAAGAAACAAAGGGCTAATTCTGGAATGGTAGTAGTGTTGAAGTTATCTCTGAAATAAACTAGAGAGATGAAGAAATATTGAATTTTCAGGCTGAGAAAGTTGAGGCTGTTCAGCCTGGAGAAAGCCTCACAGTATCTGAAGGGCACTTACAGAGCAGTCAGAGTGGAACTGTAGTGATAGGACAAGGAGCAATGGGTACAAATGAGAGGGGAAATTCAGGTGAGTTATTAGGAAGAAGTTCTTTACTGTGAGAGTGGTGAGATACTGGAACAGTTTGCCCGGGGAGGTTGTGGATGCCCCGTCCCTGTCAATGTTCAAGGCCAGGTTGGGAAAGGCCTTGAATAATATGGTCTAGTGTGAGATGTCCCTGCCCACGGGAGGGGAGACTGGGACTAGATGATCTTTAAGGTCCTTTCCAACCCCTTAACATTCTATGATTTTATGAAGGATTCTTAGGAATTTTTTCCACTTTCTTTTTTTTTTTTTTTTAATGAACTACATCTTGCCATGGACATGGTAGAGAGAACTCAAAAGTTGAAATGTTTGGACCTTTGAAATAATGTCAAAATCATCAAAGTTAGTAGAATTAAAGCAGATCCCTTAGAGGTAGTGAGATTTTTTGCAAAAATTAAACGTGTACAAGATTGAAACACTAGGAAATGGAAAGTGGCTGTTAAAAGCTTGCAAGGGAAAGGCCAGGAGAGGGAACTACATCTGATAAATCAGATCATTTACACTATACCCAAGTGGAAAAGTTTTATCAGATGAAACAGAGGGTGAACTTTCAGATTTCTGTCTGAGTTAAAAACCCTATTAAAAAAAAATGTGTAAAGAGCATAGCTATTTCTTTTCTTTAAGTTTTCAAACCATTTTGTGTTGTTCAGTAATAAGAATTATATTCTCTACTTATTATATTGCAACCAAAATTCATATAGGCAAAAAAAATTGTTTTCTGTGTTTTGTAATGAAAGACACTGAGTGAATAAAAATCTAATCCTGTTGTGTCTTATTATGTTGTTCTCCCACAGAATCATGGAGTTACTGAGGCTGGAAGGCAGCTCTGGAGATCATCCAGCCCAAACTGCCTGCTTAGACCAGTGTCAGCTAAAGCAAGTGTCTCAGGATTATGCCCAATTGGAGTTTCACTGTCTCCAGGTATGTAGACTCCACAAAAAACTTGATCTCACAGTAATAGAAGGTTTTTTTCTTTTTTTTTAAATAGAATTTCCTGCACTTCAGTTGTGCCCATTACCTCTTGTTCTGTCACTGGGCATCACTAAGGGTCTCAGTCCTCTCTACTCCCTCCTAACCCTGTCTATCAAGTATTTATAGGTACTGATGAGATACCCCCTTCTCTTCTTGAAACTGAGCAATCCTGGTTTCCTCAGTCTCTTCTCATATGAATGATATTCCCTTAGTCCCTTTGTGACCCTTAAAAAGACTGTCCAGAGTATCGATATCTATCTGATATTGCAAAGCCCAAATCTGGACCCCGCAGTTCAGATATGACTCGCTGGGGCTGAGTAGAGAAGAAGCATCAGCTCCCTCATGTTGGCAGTGCTCTGCCTAATGCAGTGCATGATAACATTGGTCACTTTTGCCCCAAGGACACACCCTTGATGTCCACCAGGACCCCTGGGACTTCCTCTGCAGTTTCTTTCCAGCTGTTCAGCACCCAGCATGTATGGGTGCATGTGGTTGTTCTTCCCATCATCAATGAATTTGTGAAGGATCTGCTTGGGCCCATCATCCAAGTGACTAAGAAAGATATTAAAAAATATTGGCTTAAGTACCAACCTCTTTGGCCTCCAGCTAGGCTTCGTGCTGTGGTAATTCTTTAAGCTTGGTAGGTCAGCCAGTTTCCAGCCCAACTCAGTGTCCTGGTGGACAACAAGCTGTCCATGAGCCAGCAGTGTGCCTTTGTGGCCAAGAAGGCCAGTGTATCCTGGGGTGTATTAGGAAGGACATTGCCAACTGGTCGAGAGAGGTGATTCTGCCCCACTACTGAGCCCTAATGAGGCCACATCTGGAATGTTGTGTCCAGTTCTGTGCATCTTTGAGCTCCTGGATTTGGTCCAGCAGAGGGCTAAGAATATGATTAGGAGACAGGCATGCTTAGGAGGAAGGGCTGAGAGAACTGGGTCGTTCAGCCTCAAGAAAAGACTGAGAGGGGACCTCATCAATGTAAATATCTGAAGGGAGGTTGTCAAGAGGATGGAGCCAGGCTCTTCTTGTGGTGCCAAGCAACAGGACAAGAAGCAATAGGCAGAAACTGATGCACAGGAAGTTCCACCTGAATATGCAATTGTGTTGCATTTTAATCACTATCTCAATTTACATTTATGTATCATATATTTCTAAATAAGTTAGTTTATTAGTTTTTACTTGTTACTCTTCTTTGAGTTGGGTCTTTTTTTGAGGTTTATTTTGGCTTTTTTAGGACTCTGACCTTTTTAACAGGCTGAACATCAGTGTGGTTTTATGTAATGAAAAAGAGATAAGCAGAATACCCTAAGATTAGTGTGTAATTGAAGAATACTCATGGATATTTAATACTTCAGCACACATAAAGCATAATTACTGCCAAATGTGCAAAGGGCAGTTTATGAAAAGATATTCATAGTCTGAAAAGTAGTAAGTAGAAATCAGAAATGATTCACACAAAAACTGCTCTGTAATTGTTTGAGTCTCTGCTTCCATTAGTTTACAAAAATAATAGTATCAAAAGTGGATGCGACACTGACAGCTATGAAAACAGCTGGGCAGCTGTGGGTTTTGTGTAAATGTACTAATCTATTTACATGTGATCATATCCGTAACTCTACACTATAAACGTGAACTTGGAGAGGGGTTCTTTGATGTTTTTCTTCAAAATGTTAAGTAGAAGTTAAGAAACATATATGTTTCTCTAGTTATTCAAATTCATAAGAATAGAGAAAGTTAATTTTTAGAAAACATTTTCTTCCCTGGACATTATTTTAAAGGGTCATGTTACTTATTTAATAATACTACACCACCACCACCTCACCGTTAAGTCTGACGTATTTTCTTCATATAGTCATGGCAGAACATGTGTTTTTTTCTTTCTTCATAATGCAGCTTTTTACCTTTAAGGCATTCAGTGGTTAATGCCCAAATAATGAATTTCTGGATGTTTCTACTCTTCGTAAGTGACATCACCAGACTTTGTATTGTCTGCTCAAAAAACAAATCACACCTTCATCCAGTGTTCATGAGTTCTGAAACAGGATGTACTCTCTCTGTGTCTGTAGGTTGGAGTTGTAATTCAAATTCAGTTTGACAAATGTGTCAGAAAACGTTTTATTAGCACATATAACAGCATAATGTTAAAGCCAGTGCAAACTGCTATTCAGCAAGTCAGAAGCAGTCAGATTTTTGGCTTGAGAAGGGAGTAAATATTTAATATTTAATTTAAGACAATGGTACACTTTTGCAGAAAACAAAGAAACAAACCCAAAAAGAACTGCCAAAAAAAACCCCAAACAAAACCCCAAAGCAAAATCAACCATTAACAAGAACCTAAAACCCACTAAAATTGTTATAATTTTATAATTCTGTTTGGAAAAAAACCTACTAAAACAATGTGCTTACATATTCTACTTGTTTATAACAGGGATCATAACACAAATTAACAAAGGACCAGTTCTTCAAAGAAAAAAAGCATGAAGCAGGAAAAAATACAAAATCTGAAAAAGTAGGAAGGTCTGCTTCAAATGTTTGTTCATTTTCTGTTTACCCAGCACAGCTTAATTGCTGGATTCAGCACAATGAGACCCCACATCAGATAACCAGTCCCAAAGCTAGAAAGTACACCAGAGCATGGCAGTTAAAGCTAATATCAGTAAAAAAAAAAATCTCAGTCCTCCCACCATGCAGTTATGTATACTATTTTTGTGATTCCACCCCCCGGCCTTCTGTCCCCCTTCCCAATTCAGACACCTGAACACAACAAAACATTATTATAGTTTAAAAAGAAACACTTAATTTCATATTTTTTCTATGCCAACCATGTCCGGGGGGGAATCAGGCAAAGCATCACCAGATGGTCGAGGGAGGGAGACCAGTGCAGTTCTGCTCTGCTCTGCACTGGTACAGTCTCACCTTGAATATTGTGTGCAGTTTTGGCCACCATATTATAAGAAAGATATTAAGCTGTTAGAGAGTGTCCAAAGGAGGGCAACGAAAGTGATGAAGGGCCTTGAGGGGAAGCCGTATGAGGAGCAGCTGAGGTCACTTGGTCTGTTCAGTCTGGAGAAGAGGAGACTGAGGGGAGACCTTATCACAGTCTACAACTTCCTCGTGAGGGCAAGAGGTCACTCTTATGGCCAGTGACAGGACCCAAGTGAATGGCCTGAAGTCGTGTCAGAGGAGTCTTAGGTTGGATATTAGAAAAATGTTGTTCACCCAGAGGGTGTTTGGGCACTGGAACAGGCTCCTCAGGGAAGTGGTCACAGCATCAAGCCTGACAGAGTTCAAGAAGCATTTGGATGAGGTACATGATGTGACTGTTGAGGATGGTCTTGTGCCTTTCTTCCTGGAGGCTGGGTTTATCCAGGGGAACCTGTTCCGGTAATCCATGGTGTGCTTGACACTTGACAGTTCAGAGCTGTGGAACTGCAGCCGCAGGACCTGTATAGGCACAAATAGTATCCTTCTCCTGGGCAGCCAGGACAAGCTCCCCCGAATAAGCAATGAATAGATAAATACAGAAATACATTACGTCTGACCTACGAATTAAACCACAGGTCCTAAATGCAAAAGAATTTGTCATGAAATCAGAGTTTTGTGATGATAATATTTTTGTTTCAAGTCAAAGTGAAGAAAAAGATGTTGGCACAAAGCCAAAAGCTTGAATGCAGGAGAACTGGAGGAATGAGGACAGTCAGCATCAACTAATTGTCAGTACCTAAGCAACTCTTCCTCTTGGGAATTTTCTGTTTGTTTGACATCCATCAAAACCAAATCATGTCCTTATATCAAATATGTTGCTCTGGAACTTAAAACTTCAGATCCAAGTCCTACCTCTGATGCTGACTGTTAAGGTATAGAAAGGTATAGATGATTAGGAGGAAGCAGGGATTTCATTTGCTTGTTCAGTGGTTTTTTGCCTGTTAATTTTCTTATTTGTCTAGGAGGGGTAGGATTTTAATAAAAATACAAATGAAAGTTTCATACAAACACACTACTTTGACAAAACTTCTAACAGCAGAATTTCAGGGTTCTGGCAGCTATCGGTGTGATTTCTCAAGGTCACTGGAGATCTTTCTTGTTCCAAAACTAGCAGTTGCTAGGAGCACACCATTTGAAAGTTCTCATTTGCACACAGTAAGCTGTGTGCAACAATGGAGGAGGCAAGGGGAGGCAACAGTAGTCCTGCAGAGCAGGGTAAGCGCAGGATTGGGCACGAGGTTGGGTCTGAGGTGCCACAGGCTCACAAAGCTCTGTGCAGTCAGGCTAGGACCCTGGGCCAGGAGGTGTCATGTTGCAGAAGAAAGCTACAGAATCCCATAGTAGTCAATTTTGGAGCTGTTTTGTTCCTTTCTAGGACAGACAGCTGCTTAGATACACAGATCCCAGCTCACCAGTGACTCTCACAGGTGCTTGTTCCTGATTTCCTGTTGCCAAAACACTTGGAAGGAAGGAAGGAAGGAAGGAAGGTAAATATAAATAGTTAACAAATGAAAAGCAGTTCTCAGAATTTTTGAATTTCCTGAAAGATCTGAAACCTTATTACCCATGGGGTTTCATCGAGCTGCTAAGTATTTAATTTATGAAAAATGCTTTTTTATGATAATGATTTCCTTCTCTCACTATTGGCCTATCTATTCTGATTATAAATTACTTGATACAAGTGTGAATTCTTCCTGCAAGTACAGTTCCTAGATCCTAGAAAGCTATTTCCCCTTGGGAACCTTAAAATTATATCCTTTTATGTAAGGAGAGTTAGTGTATCTAATAAAGAACTTTAACAAACTTAAGAATTTTTTTCTCATAAAAAGAAGGTTTTTAAGAAGTCTTGATAAGAATATATTTCTTTTTATGAAAATATCCTTTTTATATATTCCTTTTTATGAAAATATCCTTTTTACAGTTCACTGATGTACTAAGCTATTGTAGCACATTTAAATATTTTCCCTTCTAAAAGGTAATATTCAGCCAGAAAAGTGTTAATATTTTGATTAATGAAAGAAATAAAGTAATTTGTTTCAGGTCATGTAGTCTCTGCTGAAAATTTAATAGACACGCACAAAATCTCTCCCTCAGAAAATATCAAAATTTAACAAATAGTGACTCTATTCTAATGTTGAAATAAATTTTCATTAGGAAAGATGAGAATAACCAGCAGCTGAGTTCCAAAATAAAATGATTTACCTTGAATATCCTTCTAAACCTCTCCTACAGGAATGGAGAATTTAATAAGATGTTATTAGATTAAGCTTTATTCTTTGAAAACAGATACTGAATTACATGGGATTCTGATTGTAACTATCTGTTAAAAAGACACGTCAAGACAATCAACTCCCTCCAGGAAATGTAGAGCTGTTTTTTATGAAAGAGCCAGATCATAGTATTGCAGAGAAGAAATAATTTTTGTGAAGAAATAAGCTGTCATTTTTTACTTTTATAAAATTCGTTGCAATGTCTTCATTATGTAAGCTATAGTTTTTCTTAGTTTGGACACACATTTTTCAGCAGGATTTTCTACTGTAAATGTGTGCCTATTTTCAATGAGACTTATTACAGTGCTATTAAAAATGAGAGAAGCATACATATGCACCTTATATTCTCCTGGACAAAACAGTGGATCTTCTGCAACAAGCTTACAGAAAACAGGAATTAGTACTTCAGTATGTGGACTTTCTTAAAAAAAGGTGGTCTTTTTCTGGATGTTAATATGAATGTGCCCCTAAAGTTCCCAATATGTTCATTGAATAAACAATTAATTTTTTTATTGATAACATTGCTAAAATTTCTAGGATAGTTCAATTTCACTCTGCTAGTCTATCTGAAGCATATAACTATATAATTCTGCTGTGAGTAAGGAGTGAGGAAGGAAGATACATTTCTAAAACTACCTTAGGACACACCACATCGTGTCTATCCATTCTTTCTTGTCCCTGTGGAGGACTCCAGTCCCTATTCATTATAATCTGGGATGACTAAACAATAAAAATTAAGTTATATTGTTACACCTCTATTATTTTATAAATGTGAATTATTGAATCAATCAGATACATTTATGGAATCTTATTTAAAGTAATGAGTTGCTGGAAAACTATTTGCACCACCAAGTGTTATTGCTACTCCTTTTATAAAATCTCCCATGAATTCTTAATATTCTTCTGTCTCCCATGAATCACAGAGACAAAGCTGAGGATTTGCTTGATTACTGCAACTGCCCGAGGTCTTTGATTGGATTCACATAAAATTTTAGTATATTTTAAGGAGAAATATATACACAATAAAAGATATAGATAACATGGCATTTGTTGCAATAGTTTTGGTTGGTTGGTTGGGGTTTTTTTGTTTAATCTCAGCTGCTGTATAACATTTATGAGATTAGGGAAGTCTTCATCAAAAGAACGGACAAAGATCATTCTTATACTTTTCTGAATGGTCACCAAAGTATGAATAGGTCATTATACATGACATACCTACAAAGAAGAAAAATTGACTTTGTAGTACAATTGGAAATTCAGACACTAGAAGTCTTATTTTAAAAATTACCTCCCTCTCATTCCTCAGAGGTATCCTATGAAGATTGACTTTTTAAATGAGGCAAAAACTTTCCTACACTAGAGTTAGTTAGGCACTGAAATTCACTTATTGGGGATCTTTATGAAATTTACATTAATGAAAAAAATTGTTGTAAATGTTGAAGTGCGGATCGCCACTTCTAAGGATAGCCTATCAGTACTGTTTCCTGTGATTGCAAGAGAATTGTCTGAAGAATAAAGATTTTGCCTATATGATATGCTTAAATACATTTCAGCAAAACATACACCTAAAATTATCTTTAATACAGAGACCAAGAAATCTAGTTTTCTTAAATCTCAGTTATTAATTCATTCTCTTTTCTATCAGAAATATTGCCTTGTCTGCCTATACTTCACAGCTAATTGCCTAACTTCCCTCATTGAGATAAAGGCTTCATAAAGATTTGATTTAGGTTTGGGAATTTTCTCAAGAGTGTTGGTGCCTTGATAATTCATGCAGGAAAACTGCTGGAAACAAAGACTCTTCCTTCTACAGCCATTTCAAAGTTTTCACATTTTTGAGTTTTTCAATAACTTTTTTTATTTATTTTATCTCATGATTTTCTTTCTTAGAGTATAAAACAATGTAATGAGTCATAGTCACTCATGCAGAAGCATTTCCATTATCAAATTCACTTGACTGCCAAATTTATTATCTGGAATAAATCTAACATCATGGATTTAAACAGTGCTAAATTATGGTTTATGTTGGAACTATCCTGCAAGCACAAACTTGTTTGTTTACTAGTAAAATGTTATTTACTCCCTGTGTAATCTGAGAAATTACAAATACAGCCTAAGTATACATTGGTTTTGAACACAAATTATTCTAGCACACTTATTACCAGAGAGTCTGCTTGTGAAAACACAGTCAAGTGTGGACAGCTGGAAGAATCTGTTGGATCAAGGCCTATTTTGTAATATTATTAAGTAAATGTTTTAGTGTTTCATTAATATAAACCGCCTAGTAATACACGGAATATTGACTCTGTGACAAATATGCATACTTTATAGCAAGGACCTTTTTTTTTACATTTTTATTTTTTCAAATAACAAGTTATACTTCCTCTAATTTCTAAGTTATAATAAGTCAATAAATATGGGTGAAAATATGGATAATTTATATATGTACACACTTTAATTAAAAAAAAACTTAGACGCTGTGAAATTCATGTAATTAATATGTAGAGAATGATTGTAAAATAATTCTGTGAATGCACTAAATAAACACGCCATTGAACAGAACCTGTGAAAAGAAGGTTTAACAGTGCATTTGTATTGCTCATGTTAACTGACATCTAGACCAGTATGTGACACAAAATTTTTTGAATGTTGTAATTAACTTCATATTTAGAATGGTTATACATGATTTGTAGTTATCAGCAGCCTATTAATAATCTTTTCATTGGATGGTTAACCAACAGGTTCCACTTCATAAATGCCAGAACTAATAATGCAATATCAACAAAGTGTGGGAGCTCAGCCAGAGTTACCTTTTTAAAGTGAGCTTTTATATTGCCTTGTACCAGATTCTGGGCTGATGTGATGTAGTTGATTCATCAAGAAAAATGAGATCCAAAGTGCTACAGACATTTATAAATCCATGGTGCTTGAAAGGAGACATACTTCCCTTGAGCTGTCTGGAGAGTATGGGGAAGCTCTGACAAGAAGACAGAATGGCAGACTTTTTGCACCATTTCCTGCATGTATCTTTAACTTAGACCAAACCTCTTTAGGTCTTTAGTTCTGTCTTCGCTAATTCTTCAAGGACCAGCCTTTGCTGTCCAACCCCGTACCTAGAACTCTCATCCTGGCTCTTGTCAACTTGTCAATTACTAAACCATCCTTTACTTTTCTTTTTGTGAAAATTACTGTCTAACACAGCTTTTGCCCATTTCAAATCAGATTGCAGTGATTTTCTCTACCTTGTCACTTTGATAGTTTCACTCTTCTTGACAGTTTACTTGCTTCCACTTCTCCATGGGGTCAAACACAGCACTTCAATTAGAAATGTATCATGGATTATCTCCAAACATCTCTTTCACCTTCACCATTTGAAATTACCCTCTGATAAGGTACTTTCTGTCATCTTGTACTTGCTTACCTTTAGCACCTTATGCTGCCCCTCTCCCTGGGAATGTCACAACACCATCACACAGAATTTTTCCACTGTACTTACTTTTTCTGTATAAATTTTTTCCTATATAATTTTTTTACCTTCCCTTTTCTGTAAAACTTACATAATCCCTAACACTGTTTCAGAGTTGCTGTGTTCAAACAGTTACCAGTCATGCTCATCTGTTTTTCTGCAGATCACTTATAATACGGACTTATTTTCCATAACTTTGTTTTTGTACATTGACGTGTAAACTGAGACCTTGACCCCTAGGTCCTATGGTGATACAAAATCTAAGATGGTGAAAAGAATTATTTTACTTTTCCACTTCTAGTAGCCATGTGATTTTTAGAAGTCTTCAGTTAAATCTAGAACTTAAGGGGAAATAATATGTTATCTACTTTTTTTACAAAGACTTTTTTTCTAAGGGATACTTTAATAGGATATATACTTGGGAACTTGCATTTCTCCTGGGGCTTCTGACAAAAATCTCATATGTGGAGACCTGAGATAAGGGTCTTCCTAATTCACTAATGTAGTGCATAAACCAGCCATGGGCTGGAAATAAAGGTGATGGTAAGCTGTTGGTCACATATAGTTTCCTTCACTTTTTGTTTTTTTGCTGTGCTGTTCCCCCTTGAGCTCTCATTCTTGCACACACGATATCAGGGTCATGAATGGCACAAGTACAGTATGTGAAGCTCTCAAATGCCAGAAGCATTGCCAGATGAATCATCTGTTCACAATACAGTTTTCTGGTTTCTTCTGTGATGAAAAACCACAAATGACCATCTGTGTAGGCGTTGGAGATTCATGGGATGACTTAAGTAGGTTAGTACTAACTCTGAACTCTATGACACTATGAATAGAGACATAGATATAGTTATGTTCTCATTTATAGACACATACACAGCAGCAATGATCATTTAATTCTGTTGCATTTCCTAAGTTGTATTCAATAAACTCCATCATTTCTTTTCCAAGAGAACTAGAAAAACTCCAATATTCACCAAAGTCCGAGGTGTTAATATTTATTAGACACCAGCATTAAGTCCTATGCCACAGGAGCCAGAATTGAGTTCCTACTCCTTACTGCAGGTAGTGTTCCATCAAGTATACATCATTGGAACAAGTAAAAAAAAAAAACTGGGAAAAATTGTGACTTTTTAAAATGATTTTAATATATAAAGCAGACAGCATATACATGGACAACACATGTTACCTATCTAAGATACATGGGTACAAGCACATCTACTTTCTCTGTAAGGAATAGCTATAAGTAAAAGATATTAAGGTTAAGAAGAAATTAAAAAGATAATTGTTTGATGTATTATATCTCTTGATTGGTGAAGAGACTTTCCTTTTGACAGTAACATAACAGTCTAAGTTATGAAAGTGCAGCAGGGAAAAAAAGGATTTACACTTTACAGTTTACTGAGGACCCTTATGAGTCTTAGAACAGCCTGGAGTCATCCTAGAAACTTCTGCATAAAAAATGGACAGACTACTAATGAGCATATACATTAAAAAAGACAAACTTAGATTGCTTCTAAGGATTTTCTGTCAATCTTTATACTATTCCATCATCTATTCTGTAATTACCCATATAGCCCAAAGAAATAATCAGGAGAGGTTTTATACATTAGTGTCTTTGCTCTGCAGCACTCAAAGAGAAAATGAAAGGAGACGCAACTTTTCTATAATTGCCCCAACTTCTGAATTTTATTACTTTTAGTAATGAAAATGAAAGCAGAGTACATCAACAGCAGGGTAAGAATCCTCTTGGCACATAGTATAAACTTGTACTTTTCAGCTCAGAAGATCAAAACCAGTCACTGGGTAAGAAATCTATATACAATATATATTCTTGAGGGAGAACTAAATGTACAAGCTCTGAAAGTGATATTTAAGAGACTTACTACAGCACATGACCTCTGAATTCAGCAGGATCATTTGGAATCTGATGAGTGCTCACTGAATTAGCTTTGCAAAAGTTGTGGATTCAGCTTATACAGAACACATCAACAAGATTTTCCTGTGCTGTTTGTCTATGCAATGGACAAGTACATGCACTTCAGTAGCACATGTTCTTTACAGCATATAAGCACCTATCCAGAAGATTTCACAGATAGAGATACGAAAGCTCTGACACAGTACTATACTTGTCCTGCATCAAGCAGTGTTTTTTTCCTATTATATATATACACAGACATATTATGTTTAAAGTATGTAAATTCGTGTCCTAAGGATAGGGTAAGAAAATGGCTAAATTTTGTCAAAACCCACGTCTTTTCTACAAAATCATGACAAATTGATCAGCTACCCTTTGACCTCAGTTATAGTATATCATGTACAATACAGAATGCCCTCTAGTGTTATAAGACAAAAGAAAGCTGAAACAAGAAAAGATTCAGAAAAATAGAGAACATTTCTTTTGTCTTCTATATGTTACTGTCTATTTCTTTTATATAATGCTAACTTACTCTAGTTAAGCATATAATGGGGTTAAATAGATGTAAAGAACAAAATGGTATATTTTATGGTAAAACTGTTTTTCAGCTTACAAGGAGAAATCTTAACAGACTCTTAAAATGCAATTCTTTTTTTTAATTGAAAGCTTGTATTTCAAACAGTCATGAAGGGGTGTCCTGGTTTTCACTGGGGTAGAGTTGGTTTTCTTCCTAGCCAGTACAGTGTTGTGTTTTGAATTTAGTACAAGAATAATGTTGATAACACACTGATGGTTTAGTTGTTGCTGAACAATTCTTACCCTAAACAAAGCACTTTTCAGTTTCCCATCATCTGCCAGTGAAAAGCTGCACAAGAAGCTGTGAGGGAGCATGGCCAGGACAGCTGACCCAAACTGACCAAAGGAATATTCCATATCATAGAATGTCATGTCCAATATATAAACCCGAGGGACTTGGTCAGGAACTTCCAATTGCTGTTTGGAAACAGGCTGGGCATCAGTCAGTGGGTGGTGAGCAGCTGTATTGTGCATCATTTTTGTGTCTTGGGGTTTATTTCTCTCTCTCTTTTTGTTAATAGTCAAATCATAATCATATTATTTTCAGATTTTATTTTATTTAAATTATAAAATTATTCTTATCTCAACCCACAGGTTTCACCTTTCTCTTATTCTCCTCCCCATTGCACCAGAGTGGCTGCATAGTACTTACCAGATGGGGTTAAATCATGTCAAGGGTCCAAATGGTCACTCTTCTCACTTAGAACTCCATTTGATACGTACATTTCAAGGTACAGTTCAGTTTTTACAGGTGTCTAGGGTGAATATTTAGTACTGGAAATTAGGCTTCCAGTTTTGAGAATTGTAATTGACTTTTTCTTACACTAAACTGTATGAAGTTAATAAAAAATGTCATAGGAGGAGAAGAAATAGATATGTTTTCATGAATAAAACATTTTGATTACCTATCCTTCACTTGTTATGAACATTGATGTGACATTAAAATATTCCAGAAATATGCAACCACGATTGAGTTATTTTTTACTTCAAATGCATTATATGTTAGTAGACCTTGTTCTGTGTTTGTTTTATTTAATGAAATTAAGAGATTCTATAAGCAATGACCAGATTTTGATAAATCTGTGTTCATTTCCCAGATCAGACAGAATGCAGTTATCTATAAATGAATCAGAGGACTTTCCTTTTATAAGCAGATATCACTTACTTTTTTTTTTCTCTCTCAATATATGTGACATTGGTTTCCATCAACTGGAAATTTTTCAGCACAAGGAAATTTATTGAGTAAATGTCCATTTTAAGATTTCAGTTTATTTTAAATCATCAAAAAAAAAGAAACATTAATACATTAAACATTTCATAAACTGAAAGTAATTTTACAAGTCAGGCTTACAAAAGGGGAAAGCAGGAGTCAGAGAAATAAATCTAGTGTATTAGTTTTTTGCTAATAGTTCTATTTAAGTCAGCTTCTCAGGCTAAAATATATCATTCACATGGGTCACCAAGGGGATAATTCAGATTCATATTTTTCTTTCTTCCACTCAAGATTTTTCTTCACATTTAGCCTAATCTTACAGAATTCACTGAGTTTTGCCATTAGCTTCAACAAAATCTTTCATGTCATTTCACCTTTAAAGTTATATTTGAACCTTTTTAAACTTAGTCTGATATTAAAAAGCCTCCTAGAAATAATTACTTGCTTTGATTTTAATGAGAGCTTTTTTTTTTTCTTTTCAGTTTGAAACAACTATTCAGCTTGGAAATATGATTTGTATCCACACCTGATCCCTGTTGTCCTACAGACCTGTATCATCTCATCTGATTTAGATTGGTTCATTGCTGCTGTACTCCAGAGAACAGAGAATCCTGAAATGGCAAAGATATTGACAGATTGATACAATACTTTTTTCCTTAACTT